>NC_140582.1:1128601733-1131001733 GCF_964204655.1 Triturus cristatus
GCCTTGTTGCTAGTTTTAATTCACATTTTCACCTGCACTACACCCCTCACGACACCCTAGAAGCTCACATTAGGTTTTAGTAATAACCCTTCTATAACAAAAAACAACCCTGAGCTCCTCCCTTGCAGCGAGGGGGATGTAGCCCACACATTGGCTAGGTTTCATGGTGTGAGGAGGATTCCCAATGATGAAGCATGCCACCATTGGTAGGTGAGGGAACCCATACTTAAAAAGGACTTCTCCCTTTAAGTCAGTCTGTTTTGGTGTTTCTTTCATCTTCTTTATGTTAAGTCAATGTAAAATTTCAGTATGATCCCACACTTTGTACACAGGCTTCTCTACAATATCAACAGCATGTTGCTCCAATTCTGACTACCTTGCCCACTGATTCTTACCACAGCATATTCTATACAGATGGTTATGCACAATGAGTGGTAGGCACAAAATGTAATTACTCCAGATCCTGCGCAGTGATGCAAGGGGTAGTGAAAGATGGTGAATTACATCCAAAGTGCACCCACACTAAAATCCTAGGTGATAGCACTGCTCAACATGCAGAACTTCATGCCCTGCTACTTATGTTACAAAAGGCTGCCCCTCATCAGTTCCCACACTCATTGGGGAATATTTACCAAACTCTAGCGCCACCGGAGCATCACTTTTGTTGATGCTCCTTCGGCGCTGTAAGCTAGCCCATATTTACAAGGCCACGCAAAGCCACCTTGTGTGGGTTTACACGGCCTTGTAAATATGGCCCTCTTTCACTCAGTATTCTGTATAAAAGGGGCGTGTCATGGGTGTTGCTTTGTGTGTTCCCACACAACACCCATGGATATTTTATACTGCCCTAGATTTAAAAGGATTGGTAAATCTGAGGCAGGGCCAAAAACTAACAGCTTTCAAGAGTAACCATGAAAGTGGTGCAATGAGGATAAATACTTATATTTCTCCTCGTTTTTTGTTCTTTCTATGTGTGCTGCATTGTGCAGCACACATAGAAGGAGCAAAACACTAATAATGATTGTCCCTTCCTGCACAAACGCAATCATCCCTCCAACGTAGCCACCGTTCCACTATTGTGCTAGGGGGCCTGCATTGGACCACAGCATATTTTTTTGTGACAACAAAGGGGAGAGCACATGCTTGTACCGTATTCCTGTATATATGACACATACCTGCTTTTTAGGTCTCGCGACCTGCGTTGCACCGCGCAGCAGTGCTCGCGCAGGCGAGAGTTTTTTTGTCCGGGGTTCAGAAATGGACCCTGGAAACGCACACACTCGTGCGTGTGTGTTTCCTTTTCAGCTTCCCCATTGGCCTTTGTGTGCGTCCTATTGTAAAAGACTGCACAAATTGGCCCGGGGCACGCGCATAGCTCCTCCCATGGCCTATTACGCGCACCAAGCGCTTCATAGACAGCAATAGGCAGTGGCAGGAGCTATGATCGTGCCCAGACACAAGCGTGACGCGCGCGCCACTTGTTTAACTGGCTTGTGTATGTGTTTCAGTAGTAGGAGTTTGCTACGTGATGGTTCTTGTGTTTTTGTGCTTTACAAACACCCTTGAACTTTGAGCTGGGCGGCATTCATATCGAAACTGTAAGTATTCCGGAGGTTTCAGTTTCATTTATGAGTTACTTGTTTCTCACTGCTCAGACTGCGGGATTCACCTTGTCAGACAGACGCTCGAAGTAACCTTCACGGTAAGTTGCACGGGGTCGAAAAAATATAGTCAAAATCAGTCGGTTTTTGTCAATTGTGCGTTCCGTGGTGATGTAAAGGGCTTTACTCGCCCTAGAAATGATTGCATTGGGATTTTCAATGCGGGAAGAAATTCTAAAGGGCGAGGGTGAAAATCTTGCATTGGACTTTTTTGTGAGCAGTAAAAAATGACTTCAAAAACATACTAGCAGTTTTCACTTTTCCTTTGGGACGGTGTAAAGAGGTCCATAGCTCCGAAACCCCCACAGTTTTAGGATGTGGCGTTACGGCCAGAGTTTCGGACACCAGGTTCAAGTCTCCGTGTTGTCTCAAATCCTCAGGCTCTGCCATTCACTTATTCTACTCGTGCCTAAAAAAAACAAGCATTGAAAATGCAACAGGTCTCGCCTTTGATTAAGTTAAAGCCATTTGCTTTGCTAATGGTATTGTATAGCGAAGCAAATGGCTTTAACTTAATAAAAGGCGAGACCTATTGCATTTTTAATGCTTGATATAAATGACACAGCTCGGCGCAGTAAGATTGCTTCCTGTTGTTTACTCAATTTGGAATGTGGCCTACACTCCTTCCTCCATCGTCCTTGCATTGGTATTTTGAATGTTCTTGCCAATCACCAGCCACCTTGACTTGCAAATCTATGGAAATAGATGCTTCCTCATCCCTAGTAGTCAGTAACCATAATTAATATGGACATCTCCATACTGACTTAATAATTGTTCGAATCTGTGTTATTATTGAAAGAACTACTCAAGTCGTAACTGTAAGATTCAAACTTACGCGTAGGGCGCCAACTTGTGAAAGGCAAGCCTGCTTCATCAAATTCTCTAAGTAACATGTAGCACTGAATACCAAAGTCTGATTCCTGCCCCTTTGTTGTTCTGATTTATGTCTGCTACTTCAGTGAAAGCCCAGTCTTTTTGTTTTCATTTCCTTACCATTTGTCTCTTCTCTTTGGTCATTTCTGCCAAAGTCTTAGTACATTTTTAAAATGTTATTAATTCTATTTTATTAGTATAAGATTGCTAAAATATAACACAATACTTAGGAGACCTAAAAGTCTGACAAGTGTTTAATGCAAATTTAGCACAAGGCACAATAATAATAAGGTGGCAATTGTCATTTCAACAAATCAGAGCTCTCATTCAAAAGGTTAAACCTTGTAATGCTAAAATGTTTTCTCTCAGTACAGATCTCTAGAGCATAACCACATGACAGAAACTGTTACTTTAATTAAACAATATAATGCGCTGGAGACAGGATCTTTTGATGAAGCGAATGGGAGAGACCTTGAATCAAAGATAAAGATACATAAACATACTACTGAAATCATTATCTTCCTAAAATCCCACTTCTGTCTGCCAATATTGAAAGTGAGTCCACTCTGCAGGAAATGTGCATACACACTACCCCAAATAAACTTAGCATGATCAATAGTTATTTAGCATTCCTCATCAGAGTTGATCACTCTATACTACCTTTCCCATTTTGGCAGATGTTTCTCATTCATGGCTCTCTGTAACACCCATTGAGAAACTGATGGTGCTGGGTTAATGCAGTGCAGTACAAACACCTCGCACAACCAAACAAGAAGGACACAGATGAAAGATGAAAATGCAAACGGCGAGCACCTGCTTCAGAATTTTCTTTTTAGGTGGGAACGCTGATGTGGTTTAGATGCCTTAGTTCTGGAAAATTCTCTCATTAAGAATACTAACCCTTCAAACTACCTGGAGTTCTGTTTTAGAGTTGTAAGGATATGGCTGTTCCCGTCACCTGATTCTCCTGCCCCAAGATTACCTTGCACGTAGGCTCAACTAATAAATCAACATCCAATGCACTAACCTAGCACCTAGCTAAAGATGACATTCTTAAATGTTATTGGACAAAGGGTTATCTCTAGTATGTAGGTTGAATTCCTCCAGTTGGGCAAGTATGCAGCCTATTGAATAATCAGTGGGTGAGGTTTTGCTGAAGCTGTTGGCCTATACAGGAAAAGCTCCAAGTGGGACCATTCAAAGTTAGCACCCGCTGAAATCCTCTTGTCAGTCAGATACTTTTTGCACCATTGCCTGTTCAAGAGTTCTACTTTTGGACTCCACCATGGTAAACCTGGAAGCTATATCCAAAGACGTCCTCTCACAATTGACACCTTTGCCTCAGGGTCCTGCAGAATCTCAAAAGGTTGTGAAAGTTCAGCTACTCAGACTCTCTGAAGCAGTTCTTCTTGGCCTCTTCTAATGCTCCCAAGACCTCAGAGATAGCACTTAGGGGCCATGACTAACTCCTGCAGAGGCCACCTCTAAGATCTAGCGGAATCTAATTGCTACTACTTAGCTGCTCACTCCAGGAAAAAGGCCTCTTGCATCCTTTGTGTCCCTGTAGACGCACAGGTCAGCCAACTGACTTGTGTTCGCATTGCTAACTCAACTTCTCAGTCATGAGTACAACTGGGAGCAGGTCCTGCCACTCAAGTGTCCCCAAAGGTCATATACAGCAGGCCCAGTCCTGTTCTGTTCTTCCTCAGGCCCAGAAAGTGCTCTTATGAGCTGCTGGTGATGCACCACTTTTGCCTTTAACCAATGAGAAAAAGTTGCCAGTGACAGCCCTTTCCACTTACATTCTCTTTTACTTTACTGCATACTATGCCACACTTCACTATTCTGAGTCTCAACATGGCAGTGACCTTCGAACCCTGGAGGTTTTTGGTGTCACATCTAGAGATGTTTTTTATGGAAATGGGCAGTCCCTTACTCCTCATCCTCACCAAACTGGCTCTAGGACAAGCTCCCCATCCAACTGGGTTGGTGGCAAGCTGGGAACAGTTGACCCAAGGAACAATGGCTTCACTGTGTCAGGGGTCCCATTACACTTAACTATGAATGGGCGGGTCTCACTCTGGTCCCTTTCTTGTTAATACAGTTCCTTAAACACAAAAGGTGGTATCAGTTCCTGGAGGGGAAAAGAAGGGTATGGAATCTGGCGGTCCCGGTTGGGTCTGCTTCTAGGGAGGAATGTCTCGAAAGCCAGGTTATGGAGTATATGTAGAGTGAAGTAAAGGTACTCCTGTGCGGGTGCTAGTTGTGCCCTCACACACCCTTGCGGGTGCAAAGCACACACCCACATGCACAACTGCGGCTACTCCTGAAAAGATCTCCGACAGAGCGCCCTCAAGGAGGGCCCGTGAGGGACTGCAGCGCCACCCCCACGAGGAGCATTGACTTCTTGTAAAACATATAGAAATGCAGGTGAGACCATGATCACAATAATTATCATCGCGAACCCCCATTAACATATTTAGTACGCCCAAGCAAAAGCAAGAGAAAAGTCGACAGATTTATGAGCATTTATAAGAAATTGTTATTTAAAGTCACAAACAATCCTTCTGTGATCTGACCGAGTGAACAAAATAGTAGACACAACGTTTTACCTTACTTTTTCCACTTTCAAGAATAGGCGTTCAAGAGTATCTTCTCTGTTTATAATTCTATGGTACCCTGAGCCTGAGGGGCAGTAGTGTACACCTGTGTGACCTTGATTAATTGCATATGGTTCTGCAGCCTGACTACAGGGAGGATATATTCCTGTCTCCAGGGACTTTTAGTAACAGCAAAATTACTGAAGCCCGTTTATGGAAAAGATAAAACTGCTACAGAAAAACGATTTGGATGTGACTCCAAGGACACCGTTTAGATTGGATAAGGTTACTAACATCCCCAAATTATTTTGTTTTGGAAATTACTGTTTCATTTTTTTTATATGGATCTAGAAATGCATGTGTTTATCTTCGCCTTTTGTTTTGTTCTTTTCTTTTCACTTATAATTTGCTTTTGCAGCCATACAAAAGCCTGGTATGAACTTCAAATATTAGGGTGATGTTTTGAGAACATTAAGGAGTGCATTTAGAGCCACAGCGGTAAAGAATATCAATACAACCCAGCATCTGCCTATTTAGTTAGGACGTGAAATGCAAGAATAAATTCAATAGACTTGCAGAAGTAAATAAGGACACATTGGCAAATGTGATCTATCCTGCTGAAAACAAAAACACAGTCAATTTTGTGCCATTTGTTCGTTCCATTTTCAACAAAAGACATTCAAGAACATCTGCTCTTTTCATAATTCTCCAGTTTGCTGAGATTGAAAGAACAATGGTAGGGTTTGAATACGTGCATATGCTACTAAAAACGTATTATAGGAGTAAATTATGTCTGACTCACAGCATCTTTTGTAACAACCGCTGGTATTGCAACTTGCTACGAAAAATATTTGTGTATCTCTCCGAAGACAGGATTTTGATTGGATGAATTATATCCTATAACAATTGACTTTAGCACATTTGTTTTCTTTTCACAAATATTCCTCGTTTCACTTTTAGAAGATAGCAATGTATGTACCTGTTCCTTCAACTTGACATGAGAGAACCATTTTTCTTTCCACAAATGACTCCATCATTTTCCTTTTGGAAGAGAACAATACTAGATACTGATTACACTTGTTTTCTCCCTGTTTTCTGCGCTCTCACTTTCTCACCATTTTTAGGTGTATATTGACTAACAAAAATTCTGGGCTAATGTTGCAAAAGTGATGCTAACCTGCACAAAATGTTTTTTCCCTAATTTACTTTCCAGTTCAAAACTTGTTTTGCACTGGAAGGTACCCTGAAAGTAACACAAAGGCTACCCTTCCAGTACAAAACCTATGGTAGACTCAGGCACGCTCCCGCACTATGGTGCTAAGATGTGTGGCTGGTGCACAGCAGCTGAAATCAGCACCGTCGCTCGGAGGGGGAGAGCGACATATTTCTGTAGGGTTGGCGCTCTTCTTCTCCGTCCTGTCACACAACGCAGCGCAGCATTTCTGGCTGTGTGCTACTTTTCGTGACTTTTTTGTGAATCAGGTCCACAGTGTTTTGTGCTGCTTTGAATATTGGAGTAACTTCTTCCAGAACACACAAAATTTGCATTTGAAGCCATGATTATGATTACCGTAACCCAACACTTACATATTTAGTTACAAAGGAAGCCAAACAAAAAAAGAATTAGAAATAGGAATATGCACATTTATTTTGAAGTCACATCCCTTCTGGGATGTGGCTTGCTGGAAACAAAACTCTAGTAATCTTTTGCCATTGTTTCATTCAGTAAAGGACTTTGAAGGGCATTGCCCTATTCATAATTCTTAGGAACACTAAGATTGATTGGGTGGCTGTGGCCACCTGTGGAATCTCAAGACATTGCATAGGCACTGCATCCAGATTACAAGAACCACCTAAAATTGTGCAGTCTGCTAGAAAAAGATTGTTTTCTGACTCAGGGGACCTCTTGCAATGGCCAAAGGTACTGCAGCCCAATTAAAGTGAAGATATATGTCTGACACTAGGGACCTCTATTAACGACCTCAGGTTCTGCAAGGTAGTACGACAAATGGATTTCTGGCTTCGGGGGCCGCTAGTAATGACTTACAGTACTTCAGCCTGCTATAGCAAAAATGTATATGACTACAGGGAGAGTGTTTTGATTTAGTGATATATATCCTTTTACTGCGGACTGCTTAACCTGCAAATTACTACCCTGTTTTGCTTTTAGGAGATGTCAGTGTATATAATTGTTCTATTTCACTTCCTTATTCTTTGTACTCTGCTTTCTTACTTTCTCTGCATTGAGCTCATACTAGTGCCTGGTGTTAGATACGAATGTTATTGTGAGAAACAGCCCAAGGTACTGCACCTTGCTTCCGAAAAGCATTTGTTTCTGACTCTAGGGACCTTTTTATTGACCTATGGTACTGCAGCCTGATTACATCAAGGACCAAAGGGCCCCTAAACAAAGCCTGATTCAGCAAACAAGTTTCTAACTCCAGCGTAGGCCTTTTAACTTCAGTTGTAAGGCCTAAGCTACTGCATCCTGATATAGAAACATTTTTGGTGCCTCATTCCTGTAGGACTACTACAGAAGGAATTGCTGCCTGCCTGATTACAGGGGCTTCTAGTAACTACCTAAGGTACTGCAGCCTGCAATGACAAGGACTTATGTTTGATTAGAGTGATCTTTAGTAACAAGCATCAGAGCAGCTCTACAGCTCTTACTTGCATTTTCTGTTACAAGATCGTTCCATTTGTGTTGGCAATGCTTGTTTAATGCTTGTTAAGTTTTCTCACAGAGACATCCTCAGTAGGGCGATACCCTTTATTGCAATTCGATATGACTCCAGGTGCACATCACTGAAAGGGCCCTCCAAGGTTGAAAGCAATATAGGGTTGCTTGGGCTTCTGGTTAGATAAAACTTGGCATGAGAGGTCAGGAGTCAGAAAGCATTACGCTTGAAGCTCAGATTCCCACAGAGTGATGCAGGTTTCTACACTTCCCTAAATTCAGAGCTAGCCACACACAATTAAAATAGGTAGGCTAACAGTAGACAAGGTGAAAGGAAATGAGATAAGAAAGAGACACTGGATATTGTGACTGTGCATTGTCACTTTGCTGCATATTATGTCTAGGGATCTCAGGGATCCCTAGACATAGCTTAAACTCTTGTAAATGCGAGACCTATTCCATTGCAATAAAGGGCCTTCTTGACCGCTTGTTAGATTGTAATTATCAGAGGAAGAGACCGGTTTGCGACACCTTCAGAGTAGTGATAAATAGTGCAGTGAAGAAGATGTGTAAGTGTTGTAAATTACACAGACACAAAGTGTGATGTGAGAGTTACAGATTATCTGAGCTATAAACACTAACAAAGAGCTCCAACACCTTTTGCTGTGTGATTACACTGTTGCGGCTCAGGAGGAAGAGCGGGAGGGGGGATATTTCCTTCCCTCTCTGTGATTTGAGTGTGCAGTGTGGCATTGTGTGATAGCATTGCTATCTTTGGCCTAATAAAAAACAATTCTACTGTAGTAGGGCAGTGGCTTCACCTGCTGGTGCATGGTGGGCTGTGCTTTACGGCAGGCATGGAGGGAGGGATGGATATTTTCAGCTGCAGCACTGGAATCGTACAGTGCCCCTACTATTACAAGTGAGCGAGAGGCGCTGAGGTGGTGGTATTGGTGGTGATGGCATTCATGGTATTGGTGGTGGTGGCATTCGTGGTATTGTTAGTGATATTAGTGGTGGCGGTATTGGTATTGGTGGTGGTGGTAATAGTGGTGGTGGTGGTATTGGTGGTGGCGGTATTGGTGGTGCTGGTATTGGTGGTGGTATTGGTATTGTATTGGTGGTGGTATTGGTATTAGTGGTGGTATGGTATTGGTATTTATTGGTGGTGTTGGTATTGGTGGTGGTGGTGGTATTGTATTGATGGTGGTGGTATTGGTGGTGATGGTATTGGTGGTGGTGGTAGAGGTGATATTGGTGGTGGCGGTATTGGTGGTGGTGGTATAGGTGGTAGTAGTAGTGGTGGTGGTGGTGGTATTGGTGGTATTGGTGGTGGTGGTATTGGTGGTGGTATTGGTGGTATTGATGGTATTGGTGGTGGTGGTATTGGTGGTGGTGTTGTTAATAAAACAGGCTTTTGAAAACAACCCGTCAGGTGGCTTTAGTACAGATGACATGTAACACAGATGTGCTGTTGTCAGCTTCAGCCCATTAGCACAGGGTTAGGTCCAACCAGAATTCACATGACTTAATTTGCTGATCATTTCTAAATCCATTTTAGTTTGGGGGGTTCAAACCGACACAAGATAATGCTGGGTTAAAGTGATTGAAAGCAGGCACCCCTGTTTCGGGGGCGGCCTTGCTGCTCAAAAAAACACAAGCTGTTTCAGCTGAAGCAGCGCATGTCTGGCCTATAGTAGAAGAAACTCAATAATGTAAGTAATGCTTACAGACTATATAACAGGTCCCGTGTAACAACTGAAGTAAAAGGTCCAGTTGCCATGGGAGGGTACAAATGAAGACAAGGTCGTACTAAGGAGGGACTAACAAGCCTATTTAACAAATCTGATGGCAGCATTTACAAAAGACAATGACACACACCAATGACAAATATGTGAGGAGAGTAGGCGCTGCTTCTCTCCCATACTCTACTATAGCAGTCTCGCAGAGCGTGCAGCGCATGAACGCTGCCACTAGGCTCGACCAAAAAAGCTGCAGCAACAAACACCCTAAAATCGTTTATTTTAGTGGAGAAATTGAGAGAGAGAAAATAGTGCAACCATTCCTTCTGCAGTAGCTCTTACCAGCACAACATATAATAAATGGCTGAAATGCAGCAAAGACTCTTTAACTGCGTATAATGAGTATTGACTCTATTGGAAATCTTACTTTGACGATGAAGAATTACATGCACCTCTTATAAAGTTGGGGCATAGCAAAAAATGTAAAGGTGGGCGATAAGTTATACCTCATCTGTTTTTCTGAATAGTCAAAATAAAAATACAAATTGCAATCCTGGTAGAAGAACAGATACAGAGATCTTAGTAGTTTTAGGACATTCGTTTCTTGCTGACAAATTAAATTATGAAAGTTTGCCACCAACTAAAATATTAAACACGCTTCACTTCAACAAATGTTTTCATGGCAATAGGGGCATAATTAGAGCTCTCTGATTGACCAAATTAGACCCCGGAATGCCCTGTCACCAAGTTTAGGTAGCTCTCTTTCCGCACGCAAACTGGATTTAACCCAGTAGTGTCCACAGCAGAACATTGGCTTGAGGACTCGATTGGACACCAGTCCATTAGGAGGTCAGTGTTGGAAGCCCTGTAACGCTAGTCTCACTGCAAGTTTGATGGAGGCCTGGAAACAGCAGCAAAGTGCAGTAATGCGTGGGAAGTCCTAGCTGCACGCCTCGGTGTTAAGTGTAATGAATATTGTAAGCACCCATAGCAAGAGGTGGTGATAAAAGGGCACCTACATGGTACCAGGAGGCAAAGAGCTCATGCTTTCATTGACTGCGCATATTGTTATGTTTGGACCTGGCTAGCAGAAATGTACTAATTGTGTATCAATGGACAGCGGCATGGGAGAGGGCAAGGAAAAGGTGAGAGGCATAGTGTGGTGCATGGAGGAGAGAGAGGGAGGACAACGGGACCTCATTCCATACGTGACACTCTAAACAAAGACCTGGCTTTCCAGCTAACTAAAGTGTGCATGCTGAGATTCAGAAGCCTGTATTTACAACGAGCAAAGCAGAACTACAAGTTCCAGAATGCAAAGAGCGGATGGTTAAATAGTCAGATCTGCCTGAAGGTGTACCGTGTGGCAGGGAACCACGTGACAGCTATGCAGAGCGACCTGCAGGGAAGCCAGAGGTGCTGAGAAGGGAGCAATGGAGGGGTGAAAGCAATCTAGAAATAAGAGGGGCACGGAAGATGGACAGTGCATGGCGGAGGAGAAACGATGGTTAAAGGTATATTAATAAACACTTGTGAGACATAAATCTGCACAAATTAAACATAAAACCTGAAAGGCTATATCACAAATGGCATAAAATAACCATGGGAGGCGAGGCTAGTGCGCACCCAAATTTGCTGCCATCGACCTGCAGCTGTCCCCACCAGCAGTATATTCATCTCTGACCCCAGTTAAAGTTGTACATGATAGAATTATTGTGTAATTAACCGAGGCTCGTGTTTCGCAAATGCAGTTATTGGGATTAAATAAACGTGCTACACTTCACACTAACTATTAATGTGCTATGGCATAAAGTTGTAAGAATGCGTGCATCCCCCCAGCTCAGGAAAAAGAAAGGGGAGAGGATGGGGTCTCACGACTAGACTGCCTACTTTGGAGCTGGAAACCAAGATTCGAGCCTCGGGGTAGACTCCATATCCTGTGATTCTGGGCAAATCACTTAATCTCCCCATACCTACTAAAAAAGCAAGCATTTGCAATGCACTAGGACTCGCATTTATGCGAGACCTATTGCATTGCATAAAGGACAATGGGAGGGGGGGGACGAGAAGGCATGGACAAAGTAGTGCTCCCAGTTAAATAACACGTACCATATTGTGTAACACTCGAAGTAAAAGGGGCCAGTAGTCATGGAGGGTACAAATGACAACATGGTCATAATAAGGAGGGACTAATGAGCCTCATAATCAATCAGACAGCAGCATTTACGAAAGACAATGACCAGAGCCAATTAAAAACATGGGTGGAGAGTGGGCGGAGCTTCCACGGAGCTTCCACTCCATACTCTATTACTGCATGCCTCGCAAAGTGAGCAGCGCATGCATGCTGCCTCTATAGGCTCGACCTAAAAAGGACATTAGGGCCTGATTCACAAAGGAACTTACGACTCGTAAAGTGGAATCTCTACACTCTTGGCGGAATCTCTGCACTTGCTGTGATTTCGTCACAAGTGCTGAGACTGGAACAGTAGAGTGGAAACTCGGCACTCGGTAACTTTACGAGTCGTCAGTCCCTTTGTGAATCAGGCCTATAGTACTTAATCCTTAGAAAAATTCTCACATGACTTTCTATAGAACTACTATATACTTTCAAAATATCTCTAGTTTGCTGTCTCTCTCTGCTGAAGTGGTATCTTCTAAAAACTATAAAATTAATTCTATCTTGTAATCTTCATGATGACATCTTAACTCCTTCTGTAGTTAGACAACATCCTTCTATTTATAAATACATACTCTCTGCTGCTGTGATTATTATTTGACATTGAACACCATTTACTTTCCTTTTTACACTTCAACACAAATCTAAATACATTATGTGCATCACAAGTATTTCAAAAGTCTTTAGGAAGTAAGGAAAATCTCTTCCATTGCTTCACATAAAATATTTTAATAATGCTCTTCAAGTCATATAGTTCTCTACTTCTTGAAGTAGTTCTAGGTCAGTATCTTAAACTATAAGTGTTTGTTTCCCCAAAAAGTATAGCCTTGAAAACCTTCTCTCAGATTCTATTTTCAAATAACAAAAACAGCAGTCTCTAAGGTATCAATAAGAACTGGAGCAACCAGAACCAAAAAAAAATCTCAATTGGCTAGCAGGGACACAATAAACCACTGAGAAACCTATAGCCAAATTTCTTCAAAAAGGTAGCCACCATTTCCAAACAACTTTAGACTTCAATTTAGTCATAGGGAATGCAGTATGTGCTTGAACGCGTAGTGTGTCCTCCAGACTTGTGAAGCCTTTCACTAAGTGTCCCTGAAATTTTGTGGTACTTTCCTTTCCTGGAGTGGGCTCAGCATACGCAGTTTTGCTGCATGACACTCCTTGTTCACTGTTAGACTTGGCATCCTTGGCGGGGTTTCCCATGATTTTTTGACTCTGCCTCCAGCATTTTTGATGCTGTGCTGGGTTTCGTTTTTGCTGGCTTAAATGCTTTGGGCCCTTTGCCACTGCTGATCAGGGTCAAAGTGCAAGTGCTCCCTGTGTAAATTGTTATCATGATTTGTTATCTATGATTGGTATATTTTATTCACTGGTAATTCCCTAGTAAAGTGCACAGAGTGTGCCCAGGGCTTATAAATTAAATACTACTCGTGGACCTGCAGCACTGAATGTGCCACCCACACAAGCAGCCTTCCAAATGTAACTAAGACCTGCCACTGCAGTGTCTGTGCGCACAGTTTTCCAACCGCCTTTTCGACCTGGCAAGTTCACTCACTTGCCAGGCCCTAACATTCCTTTTCTTAGATGTAAGGCACCTCTATGGTAGGCCCAGGATACCGCCATCGGCAGGGTGTAGTGTATGTGAAAGGCAGGACATGTGCTGGTGGGTTTTACATGTCCTGATAGTGAAGACTGCCAATTTTGTTTTTCATAATTGAAAGGCTATCTGTACCGTAGGCTAACATGGGAGTTACTTTGTAACATCATACAAGTATATCTTTCCATTGGAACAAGATGGAGATATAGAATTTAGGCTCTCTGAACATAAAATCTAATAACATATAGATTTAAGGAGATGGTTTTTTAATTGTGTGTTTGAAAATGTCACTTTAGGAAAGTAAGATAAGAAATAAGGGGCAGCACTTGTGTCCCTTGCTGCTGCACTGCGAAAATGAGGAATCTTCCTCTTCCTATAATCAGTGTTTCAACCAAGTAAACCAAGTAATCCATAGTAATCCAGTAGAAGTTTGCGAAAGTAATAATCGATGTACTCCATTCTTTTAAATCACTTCAGAGACAGCCAAGTTGAATTGGAACGTTTTATTCCGCATTTTCAAATGCCAAATGCTGCTGAAAGCTTAAACATTGACACGTGCTTTCAACCTTCCATAAACCGGTGCAGTAAATAAACCCAATGCATTTTGAACGTTTGTTCTTCTTCAGGGGTACTGCAAATAAATTAAAAAGAACTGCATCAAAAATAATAAAAAAGACCAAGACATTTGATTTTATAAAACAATAACATCAGCTACAGTTTTGCGCAGGTCTGCCATTAAACACCCATCCCCTCTTGAAGCCAAGCCAACTAACTTGTGAAACAAAAAATAGAATATCAAAAATTTCCTCCCCCACTAATAGTAACATAGAGCCATCTGGAAACAGTGTGAGTTTACCTCGTGAAACCGGCAGCTCGAAATCTAAGTGTCTTCCCTTGTTTACGAAAATTCCCAACTTCCCTCTTTCCACAACCCTTCCTTAAATCCAGTTTTGCACACGTTTTCCCAATTAAACCTGATTAGACCGCGTCCCGTTCCCTACTGCATCCTTCAGTGCTCCTAAACACCACATAAACTACCCATCCCACAATGCACTAACATAGAAATCAGAACACCACATAGGAATATAAAACAAATCGAAACTGATCTTCCTTAACCAAAAATGATTTGTAAACATACTCAATGCAAAACCTCCTACTATAATGTACTGCCAAAGAAAAAGAAAAATAACATGAACATTGAAATGTAATATCTAAAGTCAATGACTTTCAGTAAAGCAAAATCCATAATGTAATTAGCAACCCATTAGCTGTTGAGGCAATTTCATTAGAATAAAACGGATGCAGTTCAAGCTTGATATTTGTTTTGATCGTTGATCTTGCGGTCTTGCAAGTTATCCTGTCTCCAAAGTGAAAAGGAAAGTAGGCATTTTCTTATTTAACATATATGTTTGCCTCTGCTGGTTTGTGTACTGACTGTCTGGTTTTGAAGTGACAGGGGCTGGGGATGTGCATTCACTGTTGACAGCCACCAGGGGTGTTGAGGTGTCTCTTGCCTTTCCTTGGTGACTCAGAACTGAGATGAATAGACCTTGGCTGCATTTTGAGTGGTGGGAAGAGTTTCCCTTGCACCTGAATAGGCTGTGTCTCCTTTGCACAATGCTGTCTCCATCCCCTGTGGTCATGATGCACCAGCAAGGACAAAACTGGTTTGGACTGGGCTCAGAGACCCTTGCCCCAAAGAGAATAAAAACAAAATGGGGCATAAGTAGTGGACCTTAAACCCCAAAGAATTAGATCACTTCTGGACTCAAGAGGAACCTTTTGCCAAGGAGAAGAGCTGGAGAGCTGTTAGGAGGATTACTCTTCCTTTGCAGTGTGTTTTGCTGGGTTGGCCGGCAGTTGCTTCTTCTGACAAGGAAGAGGACAAAGACTGGAACTTTGCTGAGAACCTGCTTAAAGAAGAATCACCATGTACTTGTGTGTGCTGGCCTCCTGTTCTGAAGTCTCAGGGACACAAAGACTTCACCACCAGCTCCTCTGAACTCAACTGCTGGGAGTCTGTCCTGCCCGGAGGTGCCTATTCCAGTTTTTAGGCCTCTGGAGGTTCTTCCTGCTGTTGGAAGCTGGATGAAACCTCAAGAAAGGAAGAAAAACACCGCCCACGCCATTAGCGATGTCGCCAATGACACAGTGACCTGTACCGAGGCCAGGGGCACCGCTTGTGAAGTGCGCGGTGCACCACCCTGCCTGCACCACATCTCCTACGCCCTTCACTGCCTGCAGTTATCGGCCTCCATGATGCAGGTGCTCGCACCTATGCCCTCACCGCCACCGCATGAATCGGGATTGTATTTTAGATTTATGCCTGCCAGGACTTCGTAATAGACCCAGGTGGAGCTATTTGTTTTCTAAAAGTGTTATTTCTGCAAGTAACTGTTTTTAAGTGCTATTTTGATATATGTATGTTGGGTTCTTGTCATTGTCGTCCTGTTTGGTTCAGATAAAAATACTCTAATTTTCTAAACTGTTGTGGTGTCCATTTGTGGTGTCTTCACTGTATTACTGTGTGTTTTAAGTGCAAATACTTTACACTTTGCCTTTGGGATAAGCCTGTCTGCTCGTGCCAAGTTACCAAGGGGGTGAGCAGGGGTTATCTAAAGTGTTTATCCCCTTTACCCTGAATAGAATCAAGGTTCCCTACTTGGACAAAGGTAATTACCTCTTCCAATTAGAGACCCCCATTTCTAACATTCACTATGCTGAGAGCAGCAAATCACAACAAAGGAGATTCACTGTTCCTGCTGGCTATTTCCGTATGGTTGCTCATTTTCTAAAGTAGCACATTGAACAATAAAGCAATAGTCTGGCATACAGTCTGGATTAGTTTCAGTGGCTCAGATGAACTCATTTTAGGCACCACTTTCTGTTTACTGAAGTGAAATGTCTTAAGTGTGAAGGATGTCGCCCTGTGTATATCTAATACTTGCTGTACAATAGGAGTCACCCAGAACCTCACTGATGAGGCCCACCATAAGTAAAAAAGGGTCAGGTTTTTTAGTCCAGTTTCAGGAAGGACATAGACAGGCAGTTTGTGACGAACTATTCCTTGATGAACAGGACCATGACTGTTTTGCATAATAGTGTTCCTTGTCTGGAATGTCACATTGAGCAAAAACAAAATCCATGCCAGGGTAATTGTCAGTAGCTTAATGTAATTCATGAGGCCCACATACTACTTTTTTATATTTCTGAGGGCAAGAAGGGTATACCCAAATCTTGGCCTAGTCGCCCCTATACTGCATTACTCAAGTCGCTCCTCACTGATAACATCCAATAAGGCTGAAACAAGTCTTGGAGTCGATGTTTGCTCCTTGCATAGGGGACATTGCCAGGTAATTGAGACTGTGCTATGGTCTAGTACCATGTAGGGTAGAAGCATGGCTGATTTGCATAACTTTAGCACTTTTGGCTTTACAAGGGAGTGAAAAGAAATTCATGCAGGGCTATTCCTTATAGGGCAGGTCCAAGGCTGATTTGGACAAATTTGGTTCCTGACTGGATTGGCACTGAGAGTAAAAAACAATGGGTGTGAATGCTTTCAAGAATAATGTCTAGTGGCTCAAAACTCAAGCTTACCTCATAGGTCGCATATACACATACTACCAACAGTTTTGATAGGCCAGGAACCAACAGATGCAACCTACCAACCTCATATATTTTCCATCACAGATATGGCTAAACATACACCCATTCTGCTGCACTAGGACTAAAGCACTCCTACCAACTTCACTTAAAGTTTGCTGCAGTGGTCACATTATGAATATACATGTTTACAACCATTCGTATTAGGTGGGTGTTGAACTTAGCCCTTTTGGCAGGTTCACCCCTAAACTTTTTGCCTGTCTCTTAGCCTTTTCCCTGTGTAGTGTGGGTGGTTTTAGGCCTCTAGGCACTTTAGCACTGCTGTCCAGTGTAAAGTGCATGCGCTCTCTAAGTGCGTGTGGTGAGATTGGCCTGCCCTCCCATAGGAATGCACTGGGGATTACCTGATGAATGTGGGTTAGTGGTAAATCCTGATATGAGAGGCGCAGCGTGGTCAAGTCTGGCATGTGTGAAATGGTATTAATAAATGCTGCGCAATTGTGTGCGCAGATTTATTGTAGTTATGTTAGAAATGCCACTTTTAGAAGTTGGCATTTCTGTGTGCTATGGGTCTGCCTGCCTGATGTGAATTGCATGTCTGGCTTTTGAGTGACAGGGGATGGTGAGGTGTTGGTTGCTCCAGGAGTGGCAGGGTGATTCAGTGCTCGGCCTAGTGGGACATCTACATTTTGAGTAGTGGGAAGAGAAGTCCCTGGACCCTGAATAGGATTGTGCCTGTCCTAGTGAATGCTGGCTCCGTCCCCTGTGGTGTGTCTGAGCACCTAGCCCCACTGACAAAGGGGAAGAGGAGCTCGGTAAACAAAGTGCTCCAATTCTCCCTGAACCAGTTGCAAATGGTTTCCTCAAGCCCTGTGCTTTCAGACAAAGGAAAACATGATATAAATATAGGGGCTGTGACCCCATGAGGTGGTGCTGTGCTTGTTCTGATGCTGGGGTCTGCTGCTGCTGGGCTCCAGGAGGAACCGCCACGAGGGACAGCCTCCATGCTGGAGGGCCCCGTGTGCTGGCCTGCTTGAGCCCAGCCGTGGGCCCCCTGACCTTTGCCTTGGGCCTAGCGCCTCGTGGGGCGCTATCTTTTTACTACTGAGGAGAACACCCCTATTTTTGATCCGCAGCACGGAGCTGCAGCTTGCTTTGAGGGAATTCCGACATGGGGATTCCCCCACCTGGATGCTGGGAGAAGCCGGAGCCCACCCTGCATTTTGTGCGCTCCTGTAGCGGGAGCCTACCCCGCTTTATACATAATTATGCAGCGAGTGCCCACCCCGCAATTGCCGGAATCGGAGCGGGTGCCCACCCCGCATTTCTGTGCACCGAGCGGGTCCCCACCAAGCATCTTTGCCGTTTATTCATCGTTTTTTATACACATAGCGGTTGCCCTCCCCGCCAGTGTCTTCCTTTTAAGCGGGAGCCCACCCCGCAATTGCCGATAGAGAAGGAGGAAAGAAATCGCCGCTGGCACCACGAGCAGCAACCCGGAGAAGAAAGCGGCATTGCCTGCTTGTAGGCGGGGCGTGACCAGAAAGCAGGAAGTGAAGGAAGGTCTTGAAGGCAGGGCTCCCGCAGCCGTGGTTGTGAGCCATGTGTGTGGTGCCAGACGTCTCCAGCAGGAGACTACCCCGCATTGAGGAGCCTTCCCAACGAGGTTCCTGAGGCAGCTGCGAGACAGAAGCCGAGTCCGACTGGAAGGGCGGATGGCACGCAGGGCTCTCGAAGGCCGGTGAGAGCCTCACTGGTGCTGAAGTCAGGAGAGAGCCCACCCAGCCTTCATGGTCCTGCTGCCAAAGGAAAGAAGACCGATCGGGAGAGGAGCCGCCACCAGACTCCTGCTCCTGCCTACAACAGAAGAGCCCGGTGAGTGGGGTTTGATTTTGCTTATGGTGGGAGCCTCCCCCTGCTAGAGGGAGTACCCGAAGAGCCTGGTGAGTAGGGGCTTCTCTTCTCGCTGTCTGAGCAGTCCTGCACCTGACAGCGGGGTCCTCCAACGGTGCCATATTTGTTCCTAGAGCCTGTGGGGCTCCAACAAGAGGCCTAATTGTTGTAAGGAGGCCCAGAGGGGCCCGTGCCTATGATTTTTCAACTGCCTAGCCTGGCAGTGGGCAGCTGAAACCAGTGGGGCACATTCCAGGAGGAAGTCCCAGTGGGGATTCACAAGGGCACCATGGTGTGTTCGGGGCACATTGCCGGTGTCCATTGGGCTACAGTTAGTGGGAGAGCCCCAGAACAGGGCCCCAGATCCCAGCACCGCTTTTCCAGCGCCCGCATTTTGTTGCCTGCACAGTTGCACTGCAATTAGCGGCCAGCTGCTACGTTTAGGCCAAGTTTATTGCGAACTTTTCCTAATTGCTGCATTGGCAACCTCCAGCCCTGACATTTGGGACATAAGGCATTTGAGCTCCTGAGATGGCCAGTTGGACAGGCCCTAAGGTGATTTATGAGTATGAGGTCTATCCTAATGTGTTTATGCCTAATGAGATAGTGTAATGTGTGTATGCCCAAAGTGATGCAGACATAATGTGTTTATTACAGGTGATAATGTTGAGGTCATTATGGTACCAGTAGTTACTGATTGTTTCATTACTTGCGTTTTACTAACCTGTTGTGATGGTTCTTTCCAGGGCCCGATTGGCCTGGTCCTGTACATAGTCCCTTGTGAATATTGCCTAGTGCCAGTTGGCACGGTGTATATTATGTGAATATGTTTCTAATTTATTTATGACAATACAAAGGCTACTTTTTACATAACCTTGTGTGAAGTTCCTTTTGTGGTGTGCCTAGTGTGTTGCTGCTGTGTGAGTGTGTTGCGCAAACGCTTTACACATTGCCTCCGGGATAAGCCTGACTGCTCGGGCCAAGCTACCAAGGGGGTGAGCAGGGGTTATCTTTGGCGTGTAACTACCTTGCCCTGACTAGAGTGGTGGTCTTTGCCTGGCTTTGGCGCAAGCCTTAGCCAACCAGAGATTCCATTTGAAACAGTGGGCTTGCCACAAACTCACAAGCACCAGAAGGGACTATATAAAATAAGAAGTACTACGTAATTACATAGTACAAACTTTTTGCTCAGCAGTAGAGTTGTGAGAAACCTGGGAAAGGGTATAATTTATCCCAGCTGAGTCCAAAGAGTAGCCAGCGTCTTTATGTAGGGGTTAGTGTTAAGGAAATGCATCAAAAGAAGTCAAGAAGGCAATATAGTTATTAATACTCACTACCATAAGATATGTCTCAGTTAATGAAGCATTCTCTGACAATGTTCCACTGTGACTACAATGGCAATGCCAATGAATTTGCTATTAGTTTCTTCTCTCCAGCAATCATATTTTGTAAAGTCTCTTAATTAAATGCTACAGTATGAGCTATAGAACCTCAGTCCCCCTACCTCCAATGCCAAAGAATATACTAGGAAAGGAACTGTGCAGCATATATCCGTCAACGTTACGTGAGTCTAGAAAGCTGATCATGTCTCACAAATGAAGTATGTTCCACTTACATCCCAGCAACTCTACAGAAATGCACTGAGGATGGTAATAAAAATATGAAGTTAACTTAATTTTAGCAACATGTGAAAAACAAGGAAGGAGATTCAAGCAAAATTTGAAATGTTGCAGTCCAGATAGTCAAACCCAGTGTTTCCCAAACTACAGGGTCTGTCCAGCTCATTTTTGGTGGGTCATTAAAATCCAAGTAGTAAAAAAAGATGTCTTTAAATTCTGTATTTTTCTTGTCACATTTACTGCGAGCACTTGGCACCCTCAAGGCCCTCAGTAAGAGGCCAGGAACCTGGTACGAACAGGATGCCCACTACCTGCACAAAAGATGCTCACGGGCAGGACCGAGGGTCAAACAGACGCAGAACGGTGGAGGACAGAGGCGTGCCTAGGACCCAGAACTTTGCATAGCCTGCCTGCACCAGACAAGGCTACTAACAATTCAAGTGCCAAATAACCGCGGGCTGGGCTGAGAATGAGGTGCACCAGTGAAGCGAAGGCACTGCTGCCACCGTGATCTCATACCCGGAAGCGGTGGTGCAGTGTGGCATAGAGAAGACTAGTAGCTGCCGGAGGTATGGATCTGCAGTAAGGTGGGGTTGCTGCTGCTGAGATGTAGGGGCTGAGGGAGCCAGTTATCGCAGCAGTGCAATGGACTTCCATCTTGCCCCCTGCCCCCACCCGTGACGCAGAAAGATAAGAGAGCTCTGTGAGTGCTTGGTGCCCTGCAAGAGACTGTTGTAGGGTGGCTGGGACAACCTGGAAATGGCACCCCCCCCCCACTTCTTCACAGCATCATTTACCCCTTCTAGGGCTGCCCTGGTCAATGACAACCACTAAATGTGAAGACTCCGCACCTCACAGTTGATGCTACGGGGGCAAAAGCCTGATGCACGCTGTATGATGGATGCCGAGATAGTCCACTAACAATATTAGAGGCCCAGTGACTGCCTTGTTCAGCACTTACACAAAAGGCAACAAAGGGACACTCAGCGGGGCCAGATGGAAAAAATGGGCAAGCCTGACACCAAACAGCCCAAGCTTACATTTGACAGACGTCACCAGACACAGCTGAATGAGGCCTCTCAGGACGTGGAGGGGTAGACCTTACAAGCAGCAGGTACAACACTCCCTGACGAAGACAACCGCTCACTTCTTATGGATGTTGAGACAAGCCTAAAAACTATTGATAACAAGTTAGACCTTCTCACGGCTCGGCTGGACAGGTTTAAACAACGGGTTGATACCCACAATGAATGTATAACGCAAATGGAAACACAAATATCAGACACAGAGGATCAACAAACAGAAGACAAATAGAAACTGTTAAAAATGGACAAAGTACTCGAGATTAGAAAGGCTAAAAATTAAGACTTGGAATCACGCTCTCGCAGAAATAACATCGGTATTACTGGTATTCCAGACACTACAACCATCTCCAGGATGAAAGACTATATCAAAAACCTGCTGTGCGAACTGTTTGGTAGCTATCTATCTGCTGTCTTCATTGTGGAGAGAGCACACCAAACTCTTGGGCCGAGACCACCACCTGGAGCACCGGCCCTCCTATTGAACTATCGAGATCGGGATATTATCCTTGGCCATGCCAGGGAACAGGGAGAAGTGCGCCACCATGGAAATACCCTTTATTTTTACCTAGATTTCGCTTTGGTGGTGCAAGCTGCATGAGGTAATTCCTACCAGCAAAACAAGCACTCCAGCAACTCGGCTGGAAGTATGCCCTGCTTTATCCGGCCAAGCTTAGACTTTCACACGAAGGGAAAACACAAATACTTACAGATCCAGCGGCCGCGATGAAACTAGCTAAACAAATCGGTAAAAATGGGTGTGCCTCATCTAAATCCCCCCGCTCATCTGGGAAAGCCCGCACTAGCAACAACGATTGATTACGTCATACATTATACTTTAAAATACTACCCTCAGATTGAGGAAAAAGAGACTGAAATGTGGTAGTGGTTACCCTTTACAGACACTGACTGACAAGACACGAACAGCATCTAAAGTTTGTTAACAATGACATCTTATTCCCTTAGATCTTCGCTTGGCCAGCCTAGTTCTAGTGACAGGGTCCTCCGCCAAGGGACCAATGGCCCCATGGAATAATTCCACTTTACTATGTTATCTCGTTACATGGGAATTGGGATGCGGGAGGGAATATTATCTCATCCTGATTAGGGGGGATGGAGTGGGGAGGGCGGGAGATTGATCAGTATACAGTTTCTAATGGTGTGGGATGTTTGGGGAGAAGTAAAAGTGGTGGGATGGTCTCACAAGTCCGGCTACACTGGATGGCACATAGATTATGAGACTCAGTATAGGTCATTCCTGCCATTCATCCACTAAAGACGAACAAGACATTGACATTCAAAGCTCCCGGATGCATGATAAGACCAACATTGTCAAGCATATCTACACCTTAACATTATGGTTAGTGTCAGATGTCGCACTTGGAATATGAGAGGCTTCTATGACTATCGCAAATCCCGACTAGTGCACGCCTACCTGGTAAGACATGAAATTGACTTATGTCTTCTGCCGGTGACACATAAGGCTGACGGCACCGTCACTTGACTGCGAGCCCATTGGTGTGGTGAGACACACTCCTTGCTATAATCAAATTAGAGCCAGGGAGTTTCACTGTTGGTAAAGATAGGAATACCATGGCATACTACACACTTCCATATTGAGCAAGAGGGTAGATAGATAATTGTAGCTGACACTTTATACAAACAGCCCATGACATTGATAGATGTATATGGTCTAAATATAGACAACCCGGAGTTCTTTCTGAACATGTAGAGACAGGCGGCAAACTATGGACTGCGGACAGTGTTATGGGGGAGATTTTAACGTAGCACTAGAGGGGACACTGGACCGGTCTGGTACGCGACGATTAAGCCCATGGGCGGCAGGAGCACACAACACAATAATGACAGAAAACCTACTAACTGATGCATGGGAACATATCCACCCGAATACCCAAGAGGGGACATGCTTTTCAACTTACCATTGTTCTTAGTCACGTCTTGACTACTGGCTCAACTCTAGGGATGCACTCGCTGAAACAACTGAGATCAAACACATCCCGCACACACTTTCTGACAATGCACCAGTACTGCTAATGCTTCAAATCCCACAGACCACCCCGTGCTTTCACATGGCAGCTCCCCCCAAATGCACTTCGAGATGCAGCCTTCAAGGAGAGTAGCCGCACAGCGATTACAGACTACTTTGCGCAGAACGCTGTGTCGGTTGCGTCATCCTCCACGTTGTGGGAGGCATTTAAAATGGTCATACGTGGCTATTGCATTGTGCAGCAATCCAGGGTGCTACAGTCGCTGCGAGGCACACTCTGTGGACTGGAAGGGGAGATACGAAACCTGGAACGGGACTATTGTAGAAACGCCGAGCCCACCATACTGACTGACATTAGAGTGAAACTCACAAGCTACTGGGAGGAGGCTAATAGAGAAACAAAATTCGTAGGCAGGGAGGCTCAAGTGCGTAGATATGGGGAGGGAGATCACCCGGGGAAAATGGTAGCTGGAATGCTGCGCGAACCCAATGCTTCAAATTACATCACCGAACTAAGGGGACCTGACTCCCTGTTGGTCTCCGCACCGTCAAAACTACCAGAGGTAATGTCCTCCTTTTATGGCCAGTTATATACAGCCGGAATAGAAGGAGACCAGACAGTACTGCAAAAGTTATTTGACTCAATTTAGCTACTTTGGCTAGACCAAGAGCACAGGGACTACCTAGATGCTCCGATCATGCCAGAAGAGATCGCCCAGGAAACAATGGGCCTGCTGGCAGACAACGCACCCAGACTAGATGAACTAACACCAGCTTTCTTTAAGGAATATGCCCCATAACTCATGCCACACCTTATAGAAATGTACCATGAGTCACTGATGGTGGGACAGCTCCCACCCTCGCTCAGAGAGGCAGTGACTGTATGAATCCTAAAGCCTGACAAACTCGTTGAGCTATGCGATTGCCCTTTACAATTAATCAATACCGATAATAAGATCTAAACAAAGGTGTTGGTGAACCACCTGCTGCCCCTTTTGCCACTGAATGTCTGTCCAAACCAGTTGGGCTTCATTCCCGGACGTGCCACATCGCACAATCGCTGCACTATTTTTGTGGTTATACACCACCTGCACCCTGACATACAAGCTTTGGCTGCACTATTGGACACCACCAAAGCCTTTGGCACTCTGGTGTGTTCCTTTCTCTTCTCACTACTTAATCAACTGGGACTAAGCTATACATTTATTTGGAAAATGTGTCTTTTTTATACCCTCCTAACAACACAGATTAGGCTAAACGGTGGTATATCTGAATCGATAAATATTACCCAGGGAAAAAGGCAGGGATGCCCTCTTTCCCCACTCTTGTTTGCTATAGCCATGGAGCCTCTGGCAGCCAGACTTCAGCAGCATCATGCAGATTGGGGTATTGGCTTCACGACCAGCGGCCTCGTAGTATCCATGTATGCTGATAATGTGACACTATATGTATGTGACCCAACAACGAACTTAGAACCAGTTATACGTGAGGTGATCCGCTACGGCGAGTAGTCTAGCATCCATATCAACTGGTCCAAGCCAATCCTTTTCCCACTGACAGACACCACTAAACCCTATGCAACTGAACACCCCCTAAAATGGGCAGTGGAACCAGTCAAATATCTGGGCATATGGCTTAGTAGGGATCCATAAGAGGCATGGAAAGCAAACTACGGCAGTACTATGCACTGCAGGAAACCTAAATTCAATTGTTGATTAAACTCCCACTGTCACTAGCAGGCTGCATAGCCATTGCCAAGATGGTCATATTTCCGAAGTTTCTGTATCTTTTTGCAAACATACCGATCCCCCTTACGGCTCAATTCTTTAAAAGACTGCGATCCAACCTGATAACCCTTACATGGGCGGGTAAACAACCGAGGGTGGCTTACAAAAGTTTGACTCTGCCGCCCAGGCAAGGCAGTCTAGGACCCCCAGTCATGCAGCTATATGCACTATGTGCTCAAGCGCAGTTTTTGCATTACTGGCTTCATCCTACCCCGTTCCAGGCCCACTTAGTGATCGAGCATGATCAAACGCTACCGCTGCCGCTGACAACTGTAGTGTTTCAATATTATAAAGCCCCTGAAGGTGAAATTAGAACAGTGGAGTGTTTACGATTGGCGTGGGACGGCCTACGTAAGCGGGCCTGCCTACTGGTACTATACGCACCTTCTGCATCTGTTTTAGATAACCCCTTACTCCCACCTTTGCGGGACAAAGGAGCTGCCAGATGCACGGAGGAGGGAGGTATCAAGAAATTTGTGGATTTATACCCAGAGGGAGAGTTTGTGCCCAGCCTTGCCGTCATGAGTGGGAGATCATTGACATTCTCGGATACACTGCTATATTACCAAATCAGAGCGCACTGTTGTGTGACTTTTGACACATCCCGCCCACCCGTGCTCACTGCGTTGAAATACGTACACACAACTGCGTTACCGAACTATACCTATTGACACAGAATTCATCTGCGATTGACACTTCGGGGCCCGGGTGGCTTGTGAAAAAGATCTATGCTCTAAGAGAACAGAGACTCAATAGCACTATTGCTGTGCCCAAATGGAGAAACTATCTCCCAATTACAGACTGCGGCTGATACATTTTAACTACCTGCACAGAACCTATTACACACCAACACAACTTCACAGAATAACACTAAAAGATTACGCTGGCGGGGGACAGAGGCCGCTTTCTTACACCCAGCGTGATCCTGTCCTGGAATAGTGGCTTTTTGGGAGATGGTGTGTGACATGGTGTGTATTAGCACCAGGTAGACAATCCTGTCAGACCCTATCGTTTGCCTGCTGGGCTTTGTTGGGGATGTCCCAGTAGGATGTTGATGAGTTACGGCGATGTTGTTACTACTAGCATAATGCGGGGTGGCAATGTACTAGGGAGGCGGCCAGTCCCTACATTACAGTCCTGGATTTCAGACATTTGGCTCTGCCAGGAGATACTTGGACATGATGCCCCTAGCTACATGACCTAAAGATATTTGGGAACCTTTCATGGCTTACCGCAGACAGGGCGACAGACACAGAAAAAGAGTTGTGAGAGCCTGATAAGGCTAACCTGCAGAGTCTAAACTGCCACTGGTAAGGTTGGATATCATGAACAGAAAGGAGCAAATTTGTCCAAATGGCTAAATACAGTTGCAAAATGCATACTGTATGGACATGAACATGCCGTCCTATATTGTATACAACAAGTATAATGATACGGTGCAACAGCGTTATGTGTGACTGTGTTGGGGGGAATTACTATGGTTGAAAATCAATAAAGAAAATTTAGAAAAAACTTTGGAGATTTTTAAAAGGTTGATTTTACTGTCAAGAAAAGGTTTTCACGCTTTCCATTATGCCCAGAAATGAATGTATTAGAAATTATAATCGCAGCTGTTTAAATGGCGGAAATGTTTAACTGATGACTACCTATGATCTTTAGGTTTTTTCTCTTTTGTATTTTAAACAAATGCATCAGAAACATGTTTTTTTGTAATTGTATGCAGTGGTTTTTATTAACTATGCAAACAAAAAAAGCTTGAAATGTGAATTACGTAACATTCATGCTGGGGTACAGAAAGAAAATAAAGTAGGATGTATTAACTTTGTAACACACATCTGAATGCAAATACCTGTTAACGAACTGAACATCTTCTGCAGGTAGGAAAGCAAAACTGAAGAGACATTGTTCTGTTTACTAGGATCATAAGAAATTAAGATACTTTACTTGGTGATGCACAAATGGCAAGCCTTCACTGAAACGTCATTTCCACACATAATTTGTATACAATTTAATTTTATCAGTAAAACTGTATGCCTGGGCAACTTCAGGGCTTGGTTCAATGAAAAGGTTCTGTCTGTAAATCACAGTGTGCCACCACATTTACATCATGCTTCAGTTACATGTAAAATCTGCTTGCATTTTACCCATTAAAACTATGGTTGTGAAATGTTGTTGTTCTAACAAATGGGTCATGGTTCTAAAACATTTGGCAAGCACTGGTGTAAGAAATTGGATTACTGATTGAGAGGGATGGAAGCCCCACCCAGACAACTACCTCAAGCCTAGTCAGAGTGAACACAAAAGGTCACTAAATCAGCCTGTGCTTAACCCTCTGATAGTTTGGCACAAATGGAGTCAGGCAAAGTGTAAAGTTTTTATGGAACACTCAAACAGTAATAAAGTTAAACACACCACACAAGAAAAATCCCCCAAAAATATGGAAAAGTAGGATACATTCTAACAAATAAAATTATGCCAGAAAAACCAAAACCAAAAATCCAAATAGTAGAACCGTTGCTGGGCATCGACTGTACTGAAGCTCTCAGTTGTGCGTCAAGGCTTTGCAGGTCTTCACATCTCTTCATGCTACATTTGTTGGAACCTTGAGTTAGGCTAGGAGGAGTGCTCTCACTGATGTCAGTCGAGGTTCCAGAACCTGGGAGGCACTGCTTGGGGATGAGGACTCACCCAAGAAGAGGCAAGCAGCAGGGCTCAGACAGATCTAGTTGCAAGTCTAGGCTGTCCAGTTGCACCAGGTCAGCTGGAAACTTGCAGGGAGGCCTCTGAAGCTTGTTGTCTGACTGTAGCTCAAACAGGAGGTCAGCAAACTGATGCTTGGAGTCACTCTGAGTAGCCTGGGATGAAAGCAAGCAGGTCCAGCCTTCCTTCTTAGATAACAGGACAGTCCTTCAAGCAGCAGTATAGTCCTCTGGCAGCAGGGCAGTCCTTCTCCTGTAACTTCCACAGGTCCAGGGGTGTTCCAATGAGTGGCTCTGTAGATCCAATATGTATACCTGCTGCCAGCCTTTGTGTGGGGGGTGTTGCAAGCTACTCACCTGATACTCCAGGTGGTTCCGATTGGGTGAAGGCCGTCCACAAATCCCTCTGGAGACTAACTGCAGGAAGCAGTGATAATAGAACACACTGTGCAAGCAGGTGTCACCAAAGGGAAGGGGCGTTGGGAAGAGAAAGAGAGAAAAACAAAACCAGCTGTTCAAGGCTCAGATATGCCCCAGTGGACTGCGTCACTGCATTCTGGGAGAAAGGTGTTTTGGATGGGACATGCTTGGATTGCTCACAAGAGTAGCTGGACTCTCCCTGTAAATGAGCAAACATACACTATTACCAAGTGATACACAAAACCTGGATTAACAAACGGTACACTTTTCATATACAATACACATCACATAGGTTCATACCAACAATCTGAGACTGCACCGGTCTAGAAGGCTCAGTACAGCATATTACATCATATCTTTTCCTGAATGCTATGAAGCACAGTAGTTTTGTCTTTTGCCTATTGTTCAGGAGTGCCCAGAATGTTTGTCATATTGCATTCTCAATAACAGAGTGTTTGTTTGAAGTTGTTCAATATCCACAAGCACACTTGTCTCTATATTCAAGTTTATGCTTCCAGTGCCTGAAATGTTTAAACATGCCAACACAATTGTCTCCCTAGAGGAGTCCAAGTTATGTGCATCTCCACTAGATGTCCTTGCAGTCGTTATCCAGCATATGCAGCCTTTATCCTAGAAAATTTGTCACAACGCGGTTACCTGGTTCTCTCTGATGTCCCAGTTGCGAGGGACTTGATTGGGTTTTTAATACTAGTTGCGCAGTTTGTCTTTTCCTTTGCAGGACATCAGAAAAAGCTGGACCACTGACGTCGCAAAGAAGACGGAAGCTGGACTGCTGCCCTTGTAGTAATGCTGGGCCAAGGAGAAGCTGTATTGCTGCTGTTGCCAGAGGCGCTGGTATCAAGCTGTCGACATCGGAGAAAGCCAGGGACCGGAGACGCTGAGCTGGGGTCGCGAGGTTGCTGGAGTGCCAGGTAAGTGCCTATCCATAGACGAGGCTCGGCAAAGGATTTTCAGTGGGGAGCAGTTTAAATACCTGCTAGCTGCACAGGTGCGCTTTTGCATGTGCGGCGAGGTAATGGTTTCTTGATTGGGAACCGCCCGTGCACTTGGGTGGAAAGGTGCCAGTGTACACATGCATGCATGCTGGAATTGAAGAGCCGAATAATGTGCATAACTAAGTGAAGGTTGACACGTTTCTATAAGTGTACCGCCTATGTTAATCTTGTAATGCAGTTCTTCAAGCAGTTTTCAACATGAGAGGCAGTGTATATATTAAATACAGTCCACGTTTGGTGTCTTTCACATGTTACCACAGTCACTAGGGAATAACAGTGCAAGCATGTGTAACAAGACATAACAAGGTGTGTAACATAACACGCCCCTACGACTGCCACCAGGGTACGAGGCACATCATTTACGGGAAAGGGGGGCCACCAAGAACTCGGAAATAACGTTAGGAGAGAATGCAATGAGTGTGTGATGGCGCATACAGGTTTGCAGGTGAAGGATCCATGACAGAGGGACTCCCTGTCTTACCCTAACTTTTGGTTCTAGGACGTTCTTCCCCTGTCAAGACTTCAATCTGTCTGGGATTGACAAAAGGCAGGGCAGGCCTGTTGTCAGGTTCCTTTGTGTGTGCAAAAGTCAAAGCCCTTTGAAGTGTAATTGTTACTGGGTACAGCCCCTTTCCAGTTATCCTGTCAGAATGGCCCATCCTGCCCACACCTAAGAGCCCTTGTTGTTGCTGTCTGAAAACAATATACAAACCTCCAACAGCAGAGCAATTCCCAGTCATGTGATCCAGGACACTGACAGAAGGCCCAAATGGTTAGGACAAGAAAATGCCAACTCTCTAAAATTATTGTTTATGGTAAACTGGTAAAAAGGGAATAATTCAAAACAGGAATTATAAACTTTAGGTTAGTTAGGGATGTCCTTGGGTGGTATCATATATAAATGTGTTATAAATATGAAACAGTAACGTGTCGATTGAATCACAATGACAGGCTTATACGCTTTTGAATTAGATGAATTACATTAGATTCAAACATATAATAAAGGAAGGTGTTCAAAGATAACAGATAGTGCATTGGCAATGTGTTATCCAAAAAAGGTTCATATTGTTTTTTTTTTTTTTTTTTTTTTTTTTTGAAACCGTTTATTACATGTTAAAAAGGGTTACAGGTATGGGCCTACAACCATCCGGCCGGCCGCTAGAGTGGCAGAAGCATATGACATACCTACAGTAAGAGTCTCTTAGCGGCGCAGATCGGTAAAGCAGGAGATATCAATAGCGCAGGCCACATAACTCCAAGCCCACAATACGGTTTCCTTTTTTCAAAACAGAACAACACAAAACACCACACCCGCAAGGCAACCCGCCATCCAAAGTGACGGCACGTGCTCCTTAAGTGGGGGATCCCAACCAGCAGCCAAACTCTGAAGAGGGGAATGGGAGTAAATCAGGGACAGGGGAACCACATGCCCGCGGCTGGGGGAGGGGGTCGGCTAGGGGGACGGAGCTGGTGAGGCGGCCGGTAGCAGTGGCGGCTCACAAATACCCCCGCGATAGGCGTTCCAGGGGCCCCAGATTTTCACCCACGCCCCAGGCTTACCCCTCGCCACATACACTACCTTTTCACGAAACATACACCAATCCATATGTTCTTTCCAGGCCAACACCGCTGGGGGCCACCGGGATCCCCACAATTGAGCAATGTCGCGCTTAGCTATCATGTATCCCAGAGTCACCCACCGCGTCTGCGGGACCGAATAATCATTTGGTTCCCACACATTCAGCAAGCATCTCCTCGCTTCAGGCAACAGCGCAACACGCGTCACCACACGCAGGACCTCATGCACACCACGCCAGAATCGCTCCACCTGTGGGCATTCCCACAGAATATGCATGAAAGTTGCCAAGGCACCACAGCCACGCTTACACAATCCGTCACCAACAAAGCCCATACGTAGAAGCCTTGGCCCCGTCACGTAAACCCGGTGGAGGATCTTAAGCTGGACGAAGCGAAGGCGAGCCGGGATGGCCACCTCCTTCGGAGAGGCCACCGCGGAAATCCAGTCCTCGTCGTCCAGTTCCAGCCCGTCGGCAACCCAGGCCTCGCGGAGACTAGTCAGCAGGCACGATCTGTCGTTGATCAGTTTTTTGTATATAAGGGAGATCGTGCTGTCTGGGACATGGCCATCCAGCACTCTGTCCTCCAGGGGGGAAGACTCCGGAATGGACGCGACATCCGGGAAGACGGAGCCCAGCGCGTGGCGAACTTGTAAGTACCGAAAGTACTCACTGCCTTGCAGCTGAAACTCCGTCTGCAGCGTCTCGAAAGTTTTGAATCCCCCCCTCGTCCAGAGATCTCCCACTGTGCTGATTCCGATCGTGTCCCACTTCTCGAAGCCCTTCGATGTCCACAGGGAGCCCAACCTCTCAGACGCATATAGCGGTGACGCCCGGGTCAAACGGTCCTTCCACCCCATAGCTGCATTAGCCGCGTGCCATACACGCACCATGACACGCGTCGGTCCCGTCAGACGGGAGTCGGGCGCGCCAGAGTAGAGCGCTCGATTGTAATCGCCACCGGGCAGGAGCATCTTGTCCATTTCAAATGCCGGGTTCAGGGCGGGCCCGTAAAGGCCATGATTAATCGCAGCTAGCTGGGAGGCCCAGTAATACCGTTTAATGTCCGGGAGGGCAACCCCCCCATCGTACCACGGAAGCGTCAGTTTAGCCAGAGCAATACGCGGCCTCCCGTCCCAGAACAGGCGCCGCTGCAGGCTCTCCACCTCACGGAAGTAGCGCGCCGGAACCAAGTCCATCGTGTTCTGAAGCGCATACAGAAAGCGCGGCAAGGACATCATCTTAAACAAGGCCGCTCGGCCAAGCGGCGAAAGCGGAAGACGCCGCCAGCGCGCTACGTCCTCCCGCAAGCGTTGGAGGGGGGGTAGTAAGTTCCGCTCGTAGCGGGCCTCCGGGTCAAGAGTAATATATATACCCAGGTACCGGAACCCCTGGGAGGCAATCTGGATCGGGCAGTCCCGTGGTAGGGCCGGAGCCTCCCCGGAGAGCACATACACGCAGGATTTCGCCCAGTTGATGACAAGGCCTGAATTACGACCGAAGGAGCGCAAAACATCAACCAGGACAATCAGCGAGTTACGCGGGGAGGCGAGATACAAAAGGATATCATCGGCGTAGAGGGACACACGGTCCTCATGCTCGGGGGTCCAGCGGAGACCACGGATGGAAGGGTGCCACCGCAGCCACTCCGCCAAGGGCTCCAATGCCAATGCAAACAGGAGCGGTGACAAGGGGCAACCCTGACGCGTGCCCCGCCCCAGCGCGAAGGGGGCCGAGACTCGCCCATTCACCACCACCTGCGCCAATGGGCCCGAATACAACAATTTGACCCAGCTAATGAATCCCGGTCCAAATCCAAATTTCGCCAGCATCGCCCAGATGTATGGCCATTCAAGCGTGTCAAATGCCATGGTGGCATCTAAGGACGCCAAGATGGCCGGCTCCCGCACAAACGGGACACGCGCGAGCACCCCATGCAAGCGTCGCAGATTAAGAGCCGTGTTGCGATGGGGTATAAAGCCAGATTGGTCTTGGTTCACCAAATCGCCCACCACGCCAACCAGCCGGTTGGCCAGTACCTTGGCGAGGATTTTGGGCTCCGCGTTCAAGAGCGAGATAGGCCTATAGGATGTAACCCGCTCACGGGGTCTCCCCTCCTTGTGGATCACCATGATTGTGGCCAGACGCTGGTCCGGCGGGAGGGAACCCTGCGAGTGGGCCGCCAGGAACATGGCGCGCAGGTGGGGCGCCAGTACATCCGGTCGCAGCTTGTAGAGCTCGATGGGGATACCATTGGGGCCCATGGCCTTGCCGGATGCGACCAAGCGAATAGCCAGGGCAATTTCGTCCGAGGTGGGAGGAGCGTCCAGCAAATCCCTGTCCTCCACCGTAAGGGAGGGCAGCGCGATGTCCCGAAGCAGGGCATGGGAATCTTCCTCCGAGCAGGGAGAAACCGGGGAGTACACCTCGCGGAAGTAATCCGCGAAGCAGGAGACAATGGCTTCCGGCTCGGTGACAGGCACACCATCCATCCCCTCAATCAAAGGAACCACACGGCTCGCTCTCTCCCTCTTGTCCAACCACGCAATCAATTTACCAGCCTTATCACCCACATCATACAGTCGCCCCTGTTGCTCTCTACTGAGGCCCCTGGCCGCCTCCGTGACGAGGGCCCTATAGGCCGCCTGCTTGAGGTGCAGAACATGCAACTTGGCGTCTGTTACCCCGCTCCCCAGGTCACCCTCTAGTTCCGCAATTTCGGCCTCCACCCGGGTTACCTCCTCCCGCTCGCGCCTCCGGGCATGGGAGATAAAGGAGAGGGCCTCCCCTCTGAGAACTACCTTAAAAGCCTCCCACAGGGAGATGGCCGAAGGGACAGACCCCACATTCTCATCAAAGTATCGCTGTAAGGATTTGATCAAGTCGGCACGAATAGTGGGGTCACGCAAGTACCAAGCATTGATTGGAGCCACCCTGCCCGCCCCCTTAGGGAAGACATCGAAATGTAACAGTACTGGGGGGTGATCTGAAATGCCCCGCGCCAGATGGCACACCTCTCCCACCCTCCCAGCATATGCCGCCGGGACAAGGATGTAATCAAGCCGCGAGAGGCTACCATGGGCACCCGAGTGGAAGGTGTATTGCCGCTGCGCGGGATGCTTTAGTCGCCAGCAATCCACCAGGCCCAGAGTATCTAAAAGGCCGGACAGCCAGGCCTGTGCCCGGGGGAGGTCCCTAGGGGGATGGCGATCCATAGACCCAGAAACTACCGCATTAAAGTCCCCCCCAACCACCAGCAGGCCACCCGGGAGGTCCAGGAGGAGGCGCCCCAAATCCGCAAATGTAGTAGATTGTAACCCAGGCGGAACGTACACCGATATAAAAACAAACACTCTACCCTCCATTCTACCCACCAGAACAGTGTAGCGTCCCCTCTCATCATGGCGCACCTCATCAATCTCCAACGGGAGCGAGTTCTTAATCATGATACCCACCCCCCGCGAGCCCGAGGTGAAGCCCGAGTGGGCCACCAAACGATAGCCTCGCCGATTCATGGCATGAAAGGAGTTACCTATAAGGTGCGTCTCCTGCAGGAAGATAACATCTGGTGAGATACGTTTCAGGTACTGCAGGACCACACCACGCTTAATCCTGTCCCCCAGGCCGTTAACATTCCATGACAACACAGTCAAATCCCTACCCCCCATCATACGTAGGAGCAATCAGTCGTCCCCCACAGAGCATCTCGAGAGCAACAATACAGTAAAGGGCTTGCCTTGCGGTGCAAACAAACAACACACCCCCCCCACCCCCCCATCCCAACAGAACTCCCCCCTCCCTGCACCCCTGCATGAGCCCAGACAGCCCCCCCAAAGTGCAGTGTGCCTGTCGCCCCATAGATGAAAAACTAACTAGTCCCCCAGAGGAGGAGGGAAGCCCCCAACAGACCCCACCCGACCTCCATCGGAGGGGAACATAAACGATCAGAAAATGGTAAAGGAATGTTGTCCAGAGCAAGGCCTATTCTTCACCCCTCAGTTCTGATCCGGCGGGCCCTCCCCGCCAACCGCACCCCCCCCACCCCCCCGGCCCCGATCTCCAGGCAAAGTGTCCAACCAGTCCCCAGCCGCCTCGGGTCGGTCAAAAAGGTGCGTGCGCCCATCCACCTCCACCCTTAGCTTAGCTGGAAAAAGCATTGAGTACTTAAGGTTCAGGTCCCGTAGGCGACGTTTAACTCCAAGAAAACTCAGTCTCAGTTTTTGGACCGCCGGAGTAAAGTCTGGGTAGAAATGCACATCCATGTTATCAAGCTTGACCGGTCCCTGTTGCCTGGAGGTCTGCAGGATAGCGTCTCTGTCCCGGAAATTAAAAATCCGGGCAATGAGAGGCCGCGGCGGGGCACCAGCCTTAGGTCTGCCCCCAGGGACCCGGTGAGCACGTTCCACCGCAAAAAGCTTACTCAGCCCCCGGGGCTGGAGATGGGTAAGGATCAATTCTTCCACAAAAAGATCTGCCGCCTCCGCCTCTCGTCCCTCCGGCACTCCAACAATGCGAACGTTATTCCTCCGGGCCCGACCCTCGGAATCCTCCAGTCGCCGGTCCATCAGGGCGCTCGCCTGGCCAAGCCGGCGCACTTCCTGTTGGAGGGCCACCACGTCCGTCGTGAGGCTCGTTGTGGTGTGGGCCAGGGAATCGACCCGGTCGTTGGTTTTGGACAAGTCAGCCCTCACAAGGCTAACATCCACCAGGACCGAGTCTATCTTTTGCGCTAGGGTGTCGAAGCGCTGGTCCACTGAGGCCTTCATCTCTGCGATGGCGCCCATGACGTCCCGGAGGGTCAGATCCACCGGTTGAGCAGATGCCTCCGTCGGGCCCGCCGGGGATGTGTGCGATGTCTCCGGAGATCCCTTCTGGAGGGTGTAGCGGTCCATACTGTTGGATTGAGGCGCCGGGCCGCGGCGGGTCGTCTTCACCTTCGCCCGGTCGCCATCTTGTTTGGTGGACATGCCTGCTCTCCCACCGTCGCGCCAATCTCCTCGAGAGGGCCGATAAACCAGTTCACGGGTTCCGGGGGGGGGGAGGGCGACCACTGGGCCGCAGGACGACTCACGGCCGGCGGGTCAGCCGGGCACCTGGACAAGGCCACACCACCGCACCCCGCTCCGCAACCCTACCTTGCTTGAGGGCAAGGAGAGCGCAAAAGCGAAAGTGAAAGCACGGGGTACGCGAGTCGCCCAGCCCTGCCCGCCGCTGTTGTTCGCTTTGTCCCCGGATCGCCCCACTACTCCAATCCGGGGGGCCAGCGCGGGGAAGGCCGCAACCTTCAATCGGTGCTCCCACCGGTGTCCGGGGTCCGATTCGAAAAGAAAAAACGGATGGCGCCTCAGCTCGGGTTCACCGATGCAGTCCCCTCAACAAGGACAGGATATAGCCAGGATTAATTCAGGAGGTCGAGGTGGTCCTCGGGAGCCTCGCACCTACGCGGCCATCTTGGTTGCGCGCTAGGCTCCTCCCCAAGGTTCATATTGTTGCTACTTAACATTTGGCAATGTACCAAAGGCGCACATTCTAGTGAAAACACATCAATGTCCGTCTTAATATTTAAGACAAAATTAGTGATGGTAACAAGAATAGTAGAAAGGTGAGTTGAGCAGTTCATTGACGTTTTGGTACAAATCTAGAAGACCATCTTCAGGACTACAATATTTAATGAAGATGCATTAAAGACCCCACTCTAGAGGAGAGGCCACTCCTGAAGGGGAATTATAAATCTCATAGTGCTGTAAAAGACACTGAAGGCCATGAAGTTATTCAGAACGTGTTCCTCAAATGTGGGAGTAGTCAATAGTATAAATTGTGTACACGGGCAGCCGATGAGTAAATCCAGTGTTTTAAAGCATGAGCAGCAACATCGCTCGACATTCGACTGCTCGGTGACTGGGCCAGTGACTGTCGGATCCTGACACCATCTCTCACTCAGACCTATCGCATCACTCTAATGTGTATGTTTCAATACTATGATGGACATTCTTGTGTTGAATTAAGAGAGTGGGTTAACAGTACATTGTCAAATGTCTAAAGTTTCCAGGATTAGACAAAAATATTGTCAATGTACTATGCACAAATCTTTATTTTGAACCTCTTGAGTTTCTATATGTTTGCACATGTTTCTGTGATATAATGAACATGCTTCAGTTTTGTCTAACTGTTAAGAACACATTAGGTTACAATGTTACTTTTGGACATCATTGAATAATTCAAGTACCCAATTGTCTTTGCCAAATAACTCCCTTGTTGGTACCTTTATTCACTTTTAGAAATTTGGCATTTTCTTGCCCAAACCATTTGGTGCCTGAAGCCTGTATCCTGGGTTGCATGGCTAGATGTAGCTAACAGTTGGTCTTTGTCTATTGCTGCCAGTGAGACAAAGGGGAACAGTACATGGCAGGATGGGCCATCTCTGACCTGATGAGCAGGAGGAGCTGTCACCTCACTTGCACATCACAAAGGCTCTGCCCAGCACTTTCACACAAGATGTTGACAGTAGTCTTTTGTAACCCCAGAGAAGCTGGGGCTAGGGAAGAGAGGCAGGAAGTGTCAAGCACTTCTGAGGGTGGATACCTCCAGAACCTTCTCCTACTTAAATGTGGGCACCGAATATAAATAATGGACACTAAGACAAAACTCTTCAGTACACCTCTGGACCTGTGGAAGACTCAGAAGGACAGCTGTGCTGCTCTGCAGGAAGAACTAAGGGCCATATATATTGGTAAAACTGAAATTCCGAATTCTTAATACCAAATTTTATCGATTCGGTATTAAGAATTCGGAATTTCCGATGTAGGTAAAAATTCAGTATTTGTTACCGATTCGGTAAAATTCGCAAAAAAATTTAACGATTCCTTAACACCGATCGGTATTACCGAATCTATATTACCGAATTGGTAAATACCGAATCGGTAATTCAAACCACCAGCAATTGAGGAATCAGCCAATCCTGTGCATGCACCCTACCTCCCAACCAGGAAGGTGCACTGAATTTGAACCTTCTGGAGAGGCTGGGAGTGCAGAGGAGGGCAGAGGAGCCACTAGGAGAACTTTACATGTGAAACCTGCACAATGTCTGACAAGGAGACAAAGAGAAAGTTAAAGTTCAGTGAAAGGGAGCTCCAGGTCCTAATTGAGGAGGTGGCCAACCAACATTCAAAGCTGTTTGGCAAACAGTCCCTGCAAGTGACTGAATCTGCAAGTGAATGCCATCGGAGTGACCACCCGGGAAATATATGACCTGAAAAAGAGGTGGTATGACATCAGGGGCATCACCAAAAAGTAGATGGCAGAGATAAAAAAACAAGCCAGCCAGACAGGAGGAGGAAGGAACAGGGCGCCTGCAATGACTGCTCTTGAACAGCTGGTGGAGTCCACTATAGTGCCGGACAGCGTATGCGGAATCGGGATGCAGACAGCTCAGCCAGAGCTGCCAACAAACAAGGTAAGAAGCATGCACACCAATCTGTGCCCCCCATTCCCTATCCCCATTCCCCAATGAGGCTGTGTGAATCCCACTCCAGTACAGGTTTTACTAATCACCAGCAATGCATTCTGGGAGATGTAGTCAGTGGAACACGTATCATGACAGTCGTCCCACTGAACACCAAGGCATGTGACACACATCAGTGATAAGCAAGCAGAGGACAGAAAGATAGTGTTCCAGGTATGAGAGTTTATTATTGCTGCGTAGGGCTGCCAGACTAGTGAGCTAATGTACAATTTCTGTCCACAGACGAGACATCGCGCAGGGCTGCACGAGACAAGGGAGGAAGGGCACCCCGGAAGGAGAGAGCAGAGGAGGCCAGTGCAAGTACTGGGCGCACATCACCACCACCGCCAGCATCACCACCACCGCCAGCATCACGAACACTGCTAGCATCACCAACACTAATAGCATCACCAACACTGCTAGCCTCACCAACACTGCTAGCATCACCAGCAGCAACACCACCGCCAGTGGTAAGACCCAGGAGGCATGCAGTTGCCACTCTACAAGAGATGGAGTCGTTCTTGGAAGGCACCATGGGTGGCAAAATCTCGACTGTGCCAGTGGATGGCAGTAATGCAGGGTCGCAGTCCACCGCAGGGAGATCGCACACAGGTGCCAGACGCCGCAGGGCCAGGGAACAAAGTCCACCTTTGCAGGGTGAGGACAATGGTGTATTTGCAGGGCTGGAGGCAAACATGGTCAAGGTTCAGCGCCTGCAAGGGAAGGCAATACAGTCTGTACAGCGGCAAATGAGACATCTGAATTGTAGCATGCATAACATTGAGAAGGGCATCAGCACAATGAACTCCACGCTGTCTGAGGGCATGAAGGAGATGGCGGAGGGCATGAAAGGGATGGCTGAGGGCATGAGGGAGATGTCCCAGGCTGTGATGCTGCTGTGCAGCAAACTTGAGGGGGACAGGGTAGCACGGCGCAAGGAGAGGCAGAAGATAGAAAACCATACAAAGGCGGTGAACCGCCTCGCAACTGCCACATGTCTACTCTGCAGGCGCTCCGTGACCATGCAAGAAGGGATGCAACAGTGCAGCCATGATGTCTCTAGGGGGCTTGTCAAGATCACAACTGCACTAGAAGTGCTCCTAACAACTCCTAACAACTCAGGCTGCCAGTACTGGTGCATGTGATGTGGGGGACGCCGAGGAGACTACCAGTCGCAGCAGCATAACGCCCCCTGCAACTGAGACCAGGAGGAGCAGCAGGCGACATGGGGCTGGCACTGGGACCATTGCCAGTGAAGACAGTCTGCTGAGTGAACCCAGCAGTGTTGTGCGTGGCCGCAGGCGTTGATGCAGCCCACACTTTGTGTACTCTATTGGGTGACTTAACCCATGACAGGCTCTTAGCGTTGTCACAAATAGGACTGGCAAGTTGAGCCCTTTGTGTAGTGGCGTATCGGCCAAAAATAAAACTACATCATTCAAATGCAACAACTGGCTGTGTCTCCTTACTCAGAAGTAGTTGCATGTGATCTCTGCCCGTCTTTGTCTCCCATCTGGTGCTGGCGCCACTCCTGCTTCATTGGGCTCTGGCTCAGCAATTTCATCATAATCGTCCTTTGAGTCCGTTAATTCAACTTCTGTGCCTTTCTTAGTGGCAAGGTTGTGCAGCATAGCACAAGTTGCAATGATTTTGCTGCAGATGATGGGTGTGTACTGACGGGCGCCTCCGCTTTTGTGGAGGCAGCGGAACCTGCTTTTCAATAGTCCAAACCTGCGCTCCACTACGTTGCGTGTTGTCTTCTGTGCCACATTGTATCGTCTCTCACTCGGGGTTGATGGGTTTAAGTGGGGAGTGAGGATAAATGACCGCACAGCATAAGCGCTATTACCTAGGTGAGAAACAGAGTGCCATTAATTACAAACACCAACACATTAATCTGCTGTATCCATCAGGGTGTGTCACAATGATTTACCTAGCAGGTATCGTTTTCCAAATTCTCCTGCAGCCAGGCGTGTGTAGATCCCACTGTTCTGGAACATGTAGGAGTCGTGGGTGCTCCCTGGAAATTTGGCCACAGTGTCAGTGATTATGTTGGTTGCATCGCAGATTACCTGCACATTTATGGAGTTGGTGGATTTTCGGTTTCAGTAGATATACTCAGTGGCTGCAGGTGGGCAGATTGGAATGTGTGTCCCATCAATGCATCCTATGACATGCGGGAACTGTGCCATTTGGTAAAAGTCTGTCTTGGTTTTCAGCAGTTCCGCCTGTGTGTTTGGGAAGCTTATGTAGTGTTGCATTCTCTGCATCATGGCATTTAGGAACTTCTTGAGGAAATGGGACAGGCAACTCTGTGACACCCCACCTACCACAGCTATCACCCTCTGGTAACTGCCAGATGCAAGTAGGTGTAGGCTACAGAGCACCTGCACATGTGGTGGTATGGCGTGCGACCTTGTTGTTGGATGGTCCAGGAGTGGGTGCAAGTCCCTTATCAGGTCCATGATGGTTTGGGGGTGTAGCCTGTACCTTTCATGGATCTCAGCCTCAGTCAGTTGGAAGAGTGTGATGCGCTGTCTGTAAACGCGCTCCTCCCGTCTCCAGATCCTCACTCCTGCTACCTGTAGCCATAGCCGTCTTGCAAATATATAGAAGGCCGCCATAGTGATCACACTGTTGCATTTTGGGATTGCTTATATACACTTCACCTGATTACCACCTGCTTTCATTCAGTGTTAATTACCGACTCCTAAATACCCAATTTCATGAAATTCGGTATTACCGACTTTTCCTTCATCTCTTTTACCGTTTCTTATTTACCGATTCGGTAAATTAGGAATCGGTAATTCCGATTCCTTCCCTACATCGCGCATGCCTATATACCGGTCGGTAACGGTGAAATTTACCGAATTTCACCGTTACCGACCGGTATTTGGCCACCTACATTGGGCCCTAATTCTCTGCTGTCCTGCTGCCTTGCTGTCTGATTGAAAAGAACTGGATTTGCATCTGGATACCATGCCCACCAGAGTGACTCCACGGCTAGTTAGCTGGCATCCAGATCAGAACCTCAGAGACAGAAAAGGATCTAACCACCTTGAACCCTGCACCTGGACTCAGTCTGCTGTGAATCTTGCCCGCATGTAGTGCCACCCTGGTCCTGGACCCTTGGAAGTGGGCCTGAAGGTGCTCTGCTAGCCCAGCTGTGATCCTGTGAGCAGAACTGATGCAGCGTAATTCATCTCCTTGCAGCCCCATGAAAACCGCCTCAGCGTGATGCATCTCCGAATGTAGGACCTCACAATGCAGTCCGCAGTGGCCTTGGAACAGCTGCTGCACGAAGCATTCTCTACGCAGGCCTTTGCATCACAAGCCCCTCGTCTCCAGTGTCCTGAATGATGACTAACACTGCATCGCATCCCAGCAACCTATTCAGAACTATTGGTACGTGACACATCTTCAACGTAGGACTTCGGCATACTCAACGATGATGCAGGACTTCACATTGCTGCCACACAGCTTCCCTGGAACTGTTGCTGTGTGACTCATCCCCGACACAGGATCTTGCAATGCTCCACAAGCTAGGATTTAAAGTACTTTGTTCAGTGTGCCTAACTTGGTCCCTTTATCCGGCCTGAATTCCATTGTGGTCGACTTGATCATCAGGTCTGGCGCTACCAGATAACCACAGTTGGTATGTTGTGCTTCTAGGCAGTATTTTCACTTAAATATTTACAATTGCATAACTTTTAATTTGGGAGCAGGTAGGAATGTCAGATTTTAGGCTGCAATGCTGAAAATGCCACTTGTTCTACTTATTGGAATTTTGTCATTTTGATCTAAAATATTGTATTAAATTGTACTCAATTTTTATTTTAATTGTTGCGTGATTTTTCTTGTGTTGTCTTTTTACCTTATTACTGTTTGAAGTACTGCTTCAATACTTTTACATATTACCTCTAGTTAAGTCTGACTGCTTGTGCCAAGCTACCAGAGGTTTAAGCACAGGTTTATTTAGTGACGTTAGTGGTTCACCCTGACAGGTATTGTGGCTGTTGCTTTAAGAGGGCTTACACCCTCTTCAACCAACAACCCCATTTTTCACAATGTGAATTGTAATAAACAAATATTGGTTAAAAATAAAACAAGTTTTCACCTTATTACTGTTTGAAATGCTACATAAATAAAATACTTTACATATGCCTCTAACTTAAACCTGAATGCTTTTGTGCCAAGCTACCAGAGGGTTAAGCAGGTTAATTTGGGGTTTGCTTGTGACTTTACCCTGACAGAAATTGTGGATGCTGCAAGAATAGGGTTTCACCTCACTCAACCAGTAATCCAATTTCCATCATTAAGTTATAGTTTGCATTTATTTTTTATTTTTTGTGAAGCATGAACTCGACCCTTATGTTTTGGAGTGCTATACTTGAGCACCAGTTATATTGTACCAGGACACATTCATTTTTGCTTTTATTTTTTAGGCAGTGGGAGATTAATTGATTTGCCCAGAATCATAGGATGTTGACCCCACACCAAGACTCCAAATTGGTTCTCCAGTTCCTACGTCGGCAGCTCTGCATGTTACATCATATTTGGAGGTGAACAGAAAGGTTGTGGAGGATATTTACAAGGACTTATCTCTGATTTATCCCCACCTTAACGCATCAAAAGTGGAGATAGATGTAACCCCCGATTCACAAGCCAGTGCAAACTGCAGACATTGCCAGTATTCCTGTGATAACTGACCCAACATTTACCTCCACGGTGGACACCACCAACTAACCCTAATGAGATGCAGAGTAGGCGATCCCATACAAAAACACACGAAAAAACCACAACACCACTTTCACAACAAACTGCCAGATCAGGGGATAAGCCGCGGTAGCACCAGGGAAATAACACCTGCGTCTTGCTGGTGTTAAGCAGGACGACTACCTGCAGCATAAAAGGGAGCGCAGCCAAGAGCCACACTGGAAGACCCACAGATGCCATGATGACAATGATCATGCAACGCGGATACCCATGAGGGCCACAACACCCACCGCAACTACCCCCAGCCCCCCCGGACATACACATACAGTGCACGACACAAGAGCCATAAAAAGCGCATGATGACGCACATTGCCAAAAAAATACACAGGTGTGCCAAGAAGAACGAGAAACAGTCACACAGCACTGAAGTAACAACCAAAAACTTTATTGAAATACAACACAAACACCAATGCAGAAGACACCTATCGGGTCCATCAGGGACAATATCGACGTCACAGCCTGGAAAATAAAGCACAAAATCAGGACGTGTGTCATGCGCACATCAAAGGAGCGAGACACAGAGAAACAGTGAAGGAAAGAAAGCCAGAGAGAGAAAGAGAGGGAAGGAAAGGAAGGGAGAGAGAGAGAGACACCGGCGCCCATGCGCACCCAGGCCCCACTGCTCACCTGCTGCCAACGCTGTGTCTATCAGTGGGCACACCACGTGCCCATGCAAGCATCAGGCCCCGGTCCCGCCACCATGGCATGGCCCACATTCTACAGACCCGCCCCCGGGCCAGCAGGTCCCACATATGATGCTGAGTCCTGAGTCATCAATGGCAGAGACCACATCAGTGCACACGTCATCATCACAGGCTGCACACCCGCTCAGCTATTCTGGTGCCACTAACCCTGTGCAAACCCAGTCAGCGCCACATGGTGGTAGACCCGTGACAGCCGCAAGGCTTCGGGTGCCACTAACCCTGTGCAACCCCAGTCAGCACCATGTGGTGGTAGGCCCGTGACGGCCGCAAGGCTTTGGGTGCCACTAACCCTGTGCAACCCCAGTTAGCACCACATGGTGGTAGGCCCGTGATTGCTGCAAGGCTTCGGGTGCCATTAACCCTGTGCAACCCCAGTCAGCAACACGTGGTGGTAGGCCTGTGACGGCCGCAACACTTTGGGTGCCACTAACCCTGTGTGCAACAACTCATGGGCCCATTATGATTGAGAACCCTGGAGCATCCGTCATCCTGTCACCACTGGCAGAGGGGAATGTGACGCTGTCGGCTCCTTATATTTGCGGGGTCACATGGCCTGTGAAGCCTGTGCCGGTTGGGCGTGGTGTGTGTGCAAACCTGGCCTCAGGGAGCGGCCGTGACATGCTGACAACCAGACCAGTGACCTGCACACCACTAGCGAGTATGCCTGCAACAGTCAGCAATGTGGGCCCCCCATCGGAGCATAAGCGGACTAGGCTGGTCTGGCATATGCCGGACCAGCGCAGGGATTGCAACAATCACTCTGGGTATTGGGCGTGGTTCAGTCCATGTTCGGACGAGGAAGTGACTAATGCATGTGTCACTGTTGTAGTGTCCACGGCACCCGGAACACAATAGGCAATGTAGCACACTGTGAATGGTATCCCACTAGATGAGCATCATTGACGTAAGGGCAATCACTGTCCCTACATCCATCCATGCATTCATACATGAATGATGAAATAAATGACACAGCAGTACATTACTGGATGTTTATTGCATATCCAGGGGAGTTCTGCAGCTGGAGCGGTAAAGGGCCATGCCAAGCACATCACACAATATGGGCCCGTGGAGGGCCAGCCAGAGTCCATCCGGGGATGACAAGCACTGCGGAAGAGGAAGGGTACAGTCTGCAGTCTGGTCGCCATGTCATCGAACAGGAAATGGCAGTCCATGTCGCCGTCCAAGGTGAATGCAGCGGAGTGTATCGGGGGTCAGTGGAAGGTCATGGGGCCATGTGCGGCACCAAGCAGAAACAGGCCAGGTGGCGAAAGTGAATGCTAGTGCCTCCTTCTGAAGTCAGGCCCATCCAAGTCCTCGTCCTCGGATATGTGCTCTGCCCCATCTGTGGGTGTCGCAGCACCGGCTGTGGCACTGTGTGCCACTGACACATCAGGGGCCGGAGGAGGATTGTTGGCTGCACTGTGTGGCAGTGACACATCAGGTGCTGAAGTGGATATGCCTGCCGCACTGTGGGGCACTGACACACCAGGGGGAGGAGATGTGGATGGTGTGGGGGCAGCAGCATTCATCAGCACCACGCCTTGTGACAGCAATGCCATAAGAGGATCTTCAGGGCATGGTAGATCCCAGCTACATTTCACTGATGTGTAGCGGTGGCTGCCATCCTTTCTGCCTCCATCCACACCATGTCCTCCATGACCCTCCGCATTTGTGCCAGCTCACGGCTGGCATCGCTGGAGCCACTCTGAGCGGACAGGTGTTCTTCTTTCCATGCCATGACTCCAGCGATGTAAGTCAGGGCTCGCTGGAGACCATTGAGCGTGCCTAGACACCTATGGATGGTGTCCAGTTTGGTAGCCATGGTCTGGAACCCAACACGCACCTGCTCAGCCGTCTCCCTCGGGCCCTCCAGCACACGGCGCTGGAAGGCCGTGTGTTGTTCCTGGGGGTCTTGACTGCTGGGGCTGTGGATGCCTCCTGCTGGGTGATTTGGGTAGTGGGTGGGGTCTTCTCGGTGCAGCTGGGCTGCCCTGATCCTGGAGGTGAGTTGCGGATGATGTCTATGATGTCTTGGAGGGCTTGGGTGTTGATACTGGGGGTTTCCTCCACGTAATCAGTGAAGAGTGCATGGGACTGCTCTGCAGGAGGTGTTGACAGTGCCCCTGCAATGTGAAGGGGAGATGGTGTATTACAATGTGTCCACATTTATGTAGCCGCATGTTCCATGTTGACATTCAGACAGCATGGCATTGTACATTGTGACAGTCTGTAGTTCAGAGCCATGCCCCAGAGTCGTTGTGGGTGTGCACTGTGCTCTGCTTGATCATGATGTGTGCCATTGTGGCTATCTCCACCCGCCCCCCTGTACCTGGTGGTCACTCACCCTGTTGCGCTTGTGTTGTGTCCTGTCGAGCAGTGTCTGGTCCCCCGACTCCAGCCACAGTCTCCACGCTGATGACTGTCGACACCAGCTCCTCCATGTCATCCAGCATGAGCTGTGGTGCTGGGCTCCCACCTCCAGTCTGCATTTCTGCCTCCGGTTGGCTGCGAGTGTATCCTTGGTCTTCCGCTTGATGTCAGTCCATCGCCTTTTGACCTGGTCCATTGACCTCTTGTGCTCCCCGACGGCATTCACCTTGTCCACGATATTCCGCCATATTCCATTTTTGGTGCCCAATGACGCGTTGGATGTGACAAACAGTTGTTGATGGTGTTCCATCACCTCCATGACTAGGATCCTGTTTTCCTGCGGACTGAACTTTTTCTTCCTCTTCTTCTTCTTCTTGTCCTTAACCTTCCCTGTCCCCAAGGTCCCACGCTGGTCGTCTGGGGTGCTTTTGGGGTTGCGCTCGTCCTCTGCACCTGCTCCGGCTGCCTCCATGGTGCTTGGGTGTTGGTCAGTTTGTGTTTGAGGTTTTTTTTCTACATTTATAGTGATTTTTCCTGCCTGCCATGTGTGCATTGCAGGCCTGGTGTTGCTTATCTCTGATTTCGTCTTCGCTCTTTGGCCCATCGCATGTTTTTTTGCTTTGGGGTTTGTGTTTTTATTGCTCTCAAGGTGGTTGTATCGCGGACATTGTCCGCGTTTTGGGCACACTATTGCATGGTACCCCCGTGTTGTGAATTCCAGGTTGACACAGGGTTATTTGCCCGCGATAGGCTGCGATGTGTAAAGTTGAGTTAACATTTTTTGGAGATTTTTAGCATGGGTTCTTGTGACTATACCCCTGTGTGTGTTAACAGCAGTTATCGCACTTATCACAACCGGCTGGCTCGTAGTGAGAGCATGACTCTTTATTTTTCACTCTTAGACAAAACATTATAACAGTCGTAGAAAAAGCAGTAACAAGCAAATCATAAAAAGCAAAAAGTGAAAAATTCAGCTAACACCCTTACTGTCAACATATCTTGGTTAATATGTGAAATAATAATAATTTAAAATAGAAATGTACTAACCTGTATGCATGCCCAGGGCTTTTAGCAATTCATCTCTGCACGCAGGAAGCATCTGTCTATAGCTTCAGTTTTAAATAATTTTGTCAACAATCTCCTGCTGTTTCCATGGCTTTCAAATGCTTAAATAGTTAATTAGGAACTCATATTTGAGACAGCAATCTGCTTGGAGCAATGCGTTACCTAAAAATCATATTCTCGTCTATAAACAAAACTCTATGAAGGGTAAACTAGGACATTATTTAAAAATCTGAAAACTGAGGAGTACTTGCACTGTGCTTGTATAATCTATTGTATTTATTATAAATCTTGAAAGGGGCCTACATCCCACTCTTGCTTTTCATTGATTGGTGCGCTTCCTTCATTTCTATTGGTTGTAGCATGCCATATCCTGTTTTTCTTTGTGTTCTTCTTATCAGTATCCCACTGCCCAAGTACTCCTTTTCATTCGATTCAAGCTCCTTTCTGAGCAAGCGTGTCAGCATCCCTGCTTGTCCCCTCCTCTCCGACCTCTTCCTCATGTGAAACAACTTTTTTTATTTACTGAATGAACATGCTCTCTGCACTCCTGCCCTTCTCCCACTCTTGGCTGTGTTTTTACTTTGAGAAAAGCTAATCACTTACAGATCCGACCAAAGGGTACTGCTTTGTTGCGCTGCTGTTTGCCTTCATCACTGTACACTTTAAAATAAAAGCAGAACCTAAAATGCATGGCAGTTCTACTTTTTATGCAGTTTAGATAAAGCAACTTTGATCGAAGCCATACACTCTTAGATTCAGAAAAAGAGCTAACATGTCTTTCCCGGAGCTGCACATCTTGCATTTAATGGTGCACAACTTTCCACACCAGCTCTGGAGAGGAATACACAAGTTTCCTCACAAATATCCCTTCCTGTTTGAACAAGTGAGACAATTAAAGCCATGGCATGGCGCTCCCGGCTTTCTACATCGCATTACCATTTATTTATGGTTCTCGCATTTGTCCTGCTTGTGTAATGTAACTGGTGCTCATGTGTGAAACACTCAAATACCTTTGGATCGAGTTAGGCTATATGTATGTATGTATGTATTTTATATTTGTAAAGCGCACTGTAACCCTACGGGCATCCTGGCGCTGCAGTAAGAAAACACTCTGCCACCATACTTCCTAGCTAGCTAATTGCTAGGTGAATCCTGCGTTCTTAGGAAAAGCCAAGTTTTAATTTTTCCTCTGAACTTCATCAGATCTTGTATCTGTGTTAGCTCAACTGGCAGACTATTCGAAAGACGTGCTGCCGCATAACTAAAGGCTCTTCCGCCCGATTTAGCTTTCTTAATTTTGGGTATATTAACCAGACTAGTCGAGGAGGACCGAAGGCTGCGGGTTGGATTATACCAGTTGAATTTAGATTGCAACGGTATCGGTCCCATCCCATGCAAGGCCTTAAAGACAATGCACAGTGATTTAAACTGTATCCTCTGGAATACCGGAAGCCAGAGCAGCTCCGTCAGTGCCAGGGATGTGGATGATTGTCGTGATCTGGCTAGGGCCAGTTTAGTTGCTACCGTCTGGACTCTGGAGTCTCCCAATCAGGTATCTAGGGGTTTCCAGCAGTAGCGCATTACCATAGTCCAGGCGACTCAGAATGACGCTCCTTATTATGAGTGCTCGTACCTGATATGGGAGTAGTGGAAGAATCTTCCGGAAGACCCTAATGAGCGATAAACTACTTCCCACAATTCTGTTAACTTGACTTTCAAGGTTCAGTTTATCATTAAAACTAACCCCGAGATTGCGTACCGTTGAGACGGGTAGCAAAGGTGTCTCTGTGGGAATGGGCCAGAATCCTGAGGGGAGAGAGCAGGGGACTTTACCTGCTGCACATAAAACTGAAAGCCTCCTCCTTTACACTCACCAGTCACGCCCTCCCCATTACACTTTAGTGTTGTCCTTTCCCCTCTCTATTTGTCTTTCTTCCTACAACCCGGATGTCCTCCATCTGTCATTCTGTGCAGAGCTCCATTTGCCACTATTGGAGTGTGAAACACAGGCACGAAATCACAGATGCCCCTCCTACATATCTGGTGAGAGCAGCACTGCTTTAGCTTTTGTCCCACTGTTCATGACTGTCACTTGTGGTTGTTTCCCGCCTGTCTCTTTAAACTGCTGTAACTGTACCCTGGGGTTGAGTTCCAGGCTCATGATGATTTGTTTTTCTTTGGTTTGCATGGTGGATAATTCATTCTCCAGGGTAATGGATCATGGTCTGTTGTTGGGCAGATGATCACCCTACAGAGCCCACTATTCTCATGTGTGTGTTTATCACGCCAAGACCTAGGCGCTGTTAACCACCACAACTGGAATCTAACTTTTGAAAATGGCAGTCACCCTGGGCTACTACAGACACATTTCCATAACCAGATTCAATACAATAGTGCTTCATTATGGTGGCCAAAGTCAAAACACCCCAAGGGAACTGGAACAAAACTGCCTTCTCTATGGGTTGTTCTCTTTTGTATTTCGCATGGTCAGTGTGAATCTTCCTCGGTAAATGTGATCACGGTGGTAACCATTTGAGCTAAGTGCCGCTCCCAGAGCTGGACCTGTGCAAAGTTTGCTGAGCAAGGACAGCCAAGGAGAACCCTCCTTTCCCGTTCATGTGGATTTACTGTAGTCAGGGATGTATCTTCCTATTTATAACATATATATATATCACTTCATGGATGCATTAGTCTGGGAAGAATTTTGCCTGCCAAGAGTAACTATTAATGCCATAATAGGAAAAGTTCCCGCCAGACGGGGGGGGGGGGAGATTCCATTCTGGATCATACAAAAAAAAATCAGCTTGAAACAGTGTTTCCCCATATGTGACCCCATGATAAATAGAATTCTCACAATGTGTTTACCACTTGGAATGGTTTCCACCATATACGACTGTGCAACTTGCGGTGTTACCAGTAGTGCTAAAACAAATCCAAAATGAATATGGGGCAGCCCCTGCCCTGAATTTGAGGATGAAACTAATTGGAGACTTTGCCACAGTATCCTCAATAATATAAAGCAACATTAAAGGGGAAGCAGCATAATTGGCAATACTCCAACTACTCACGCTAGTTACGACACCTATACGTCCATAGGTTGAGATAATTTGGGAGCCAGACCAAATAAGCCACAGCTTATAGGTAGTTCTGAGAAAGATAATACCAAACAAGCACCAGATACTTCTAAAATATGCTTGGATAAACATAAAAATAAAGAAAAAGTTAATTCACGGTGTGGATCTCCACAGCCGTAATCCTTTGAAAAGCATTACAATTTATGTAACCTTGAGAATATTAAACAGCTGATAGGTATCGATATACTGATACATGTCCTTATCGTTCCTTTCAGGACTCATCTAACAGATGATCAGAGAGAGGTGGGGTGATCAGAGTGCAGACAAGAGGAGTATGGTGAACTGAAATAGAACTCACAATGCTCATCTGACGTCAGCATAAAAAAGGGAGAAAAACTCCATTAAATAAAACTTAGAAATATAAGGTTATAGGAATTTTGGCAAAATATGCCACATATACTGAGGGCTCTTCTTCAGAACAAGGTGTGGGAAGTTACTCTACTAGACAGTATGGCAGAGGTTATACTAGTTCATCAGAATCTTTCTGAGTTTCTGGATGTGACAGCAACTAGTGACTTTATGGAAGTCGAACCCCTAGATCAGAGCGCCGTACTCCTGACAGATTTGATAAATTAAATATACAACTTGAGGGTGACATACAGCGGACAATCAAAGTAATATTCTCGAAAAATATAACACTTAGTTATGCTATGCTCTTAGCGGAGATCGATTGGTCCCTGAGTTCATAAAAACAGGAGAGGAAGTAATGTTACCATCATTTTCACTGCTTTTCCCCTGAGGAGGCCCCCCAACCATGTTGGCTGGGATAAAGAATCACCTGATCATGTTATACCCATAAGGACCAGCCACAATATCCCATTAAATATGAAGCAAAAGCTTCTGTGGGAAAGATTCTCTCATTGCGTGAGTAGCAGGGATTAATTGAACACTGCATATCTTTCATGAAAAATCACTTATTTCTGGTAGCTAAACAAGATCATTCTTAAAACGTGGCTTAGACTATAGACATTTAAACAGTCATACACGCACATTTGCAATAAAAAACTCACAAATACAGCTGTAATGAATGAATCAATTAATCAAGACATTTGTAAAGCGCGCTACTCACCCGTGAGGGTCCCAGGGTGATGGGGGGGGGGGGTGCTGCTACTGCTGCTACTGCTCGAACAGCCAGGTCTTGAGTAGCCTCCTGAAGTTTAGTAGGTCTTCGGTTTGCCGTAGGAGGATGGGGAGGGTGTTCCAGGACTTGACGCCGAGGTAGGAGAATGATCTGCCGCCGATGGTCGCTCTCCTGGTGCGGGGGACGGTGGTGAGGGCGAGGTCGACGGAGAGGAGCTGGCGGTTCGGGGTGTACAAGCTGATCCGTCTGTTGAGGTATGCTGGTCCGGTGTTGTGATAGAGCTTTGTGTGCGTGGGTGAGGAGCGTAAGAAATACAAAACAACCGTGTTTCCAATGTTTTTTTCTGCCAAAATATAGCACCTGAAAGCAGAGATTTGGCCGTATTCTACATGCTGGGGTCTCACCATCACTTTTGCCGACTCCCTCAGGGGTATAGAACAGTCCAGGAGTAACCTCAATTCTACATGGTATTGACACAGAGACATTGTCTTATGCTCATGACATATTTTTGACGGAGGATGGCACATTTGGCCAGAGTAGATCGCATTGTATTCGGATTTGCTCGATATGGCTACAAATAAAATGTCAAAAATTTTAAAATTGCTTTTCTCAGTGTCTTCTTTATGGAGAATGAGCTATCAAATGAGGGTAAGAGCCTGGCGCAGCATTTCTAGAGAAATACGTGCTTCTACAACCACCAAACAAACGTAACACATACAATCCTTGTTAGGATTCTTCAGATTTAGCACAACATATGTACCAGACTATGCACAACACATAAAACTCTTGTATGATTTGCCCTGATTTATCCAGGACACATTGGAGATCAAAACATACACAGATACTCAGGTCACTACAGATTGACATGTTTGCAACACAAAACTTATACACAAGTGTAAACAAATAAATGTGGTCATCCGTATCATTGAGAGTGCCATAGTCTTTAAATATGTTGCATCTAATGAAGGTGACACCAATAACATATAAATCTCCTCTATATTCAAATGCAGAAATACATTTTGTGTCCACTGAGAAAAAAACTCACTTTCATTAAGGAAACTCCATTGGCTCAAAGGAAACAAACAGTTGTTGTTACTCCCATTCCAGCCTTAGAGGCTGTTGCAAAAGCCAGTGTTCCCAATGAGAAAGCCCTACATCCTAGATGGATACAATGGGCCACTTCCCTGATGGGTACTGACGCAGATTATGTGTTTGACCCAACACTACAATCTCAAGAATTTCAGTAACATTTTGCCTCTTGATCAATGCAAACACATCATATATACTGATGGTTCAGCCCAAACTGCTATAGGTACAAAACACCAATACTCAGCAGCTTGCAGCACGGTTCATGTTGTAAGAGAGAATGGAAAACTCTGACCCCAGAACCATTCAACGGTCCCTAGAGCATTGTAATGCACAACTGGCTGAATTCAAAGTATTGATTCTGGCATTAGAGAATACTGATCATGAATTCTCCACACTGATAGTGTGTGATTCGTATTACTGTGTCCAATATTTCTATGCAAATATACCTTACAGGTGCTTGAATGGCTTCAGAGACTCAAATGGAAATGCTATGAAGCATAAATTGCTTTGGCAAAGGAGGCACAATTTAACAATAGTTTGCCGCAGGTTCATGTGATACACATTCAGTCATCAGCTTGTTGGAGTACACATTGCAGGAATTCTTTGGCAGATGAAGCTGCCAAATCTACAGTTAAGACTGCAACAATAGGTGTGATTACTTATTTTCACAAGAGGGTAGATAGAGATATCATGGCTGACGCCAATGCTTCATGCAACTGGTACCCCATTATATAAAATATATACAGCAAAATATTCCTACTACTTAAGTGCCCAAAACATTCCTTTTGCTACCATACCTGTGGTGGGGGATCTTGTGATTTCCAACCAAGACTGCAGGCTAGAGTTAATCTTGGCAGCACATACGGTTGTTGTATCTGCCCATGCTGGTGTGGTGGCCACAATTTCACTATTGCAAAAATGCTACTAAGGGCATGGTCTGTACAAGCAACCAAAACAGTATCGCCTTAGTTGTGATATCTGCCAACAAATAACAAGCTCCACCATTGCACACCCACTGCAGGCACCCCTCTTAGTTTCTAGGAAACCTCTTCAATGCATGTATCGGGACCATTGTGGTCCCCTAAGTTGTGATGATGCTTTTAAATATATTCTACTTGCAGTAGATTCATGTGCCAGATTCCTATGGGTGTGGCCACAACATTTGGCTGACCCTTGCACTGTAATTAAAGATTTGCAAGTCTTTATCCGCACATATGCAGTAGCTGCATTCCACTCAGACCAGCGCCCTGTTTTTGCCGCTAAGGCTTACATGGATACTATAGAAACCCTGGGTGTGGCTGTTTATTACTCCTCTATACATCATACCAAGGGAAACTCGCTTGTGGAGAGGAAAAACTGTGACTTAAAGCAATCCTTAACAGCTAGAGTGTTTAGGTCGTAGGTAGGTCCATCACTTGTATGGTGTCCAGAGAGCATTAAATAATCTGCCTAGACTATCTTTGTGTGGCCAGACCCAGTACAAGGTCGTATTCAGCATCCAGATGTACGTTCCAGGTTTTGGCTGTCTTGGCAGATACACCTTCTGACATCAATTAATGTTTTGCTGTCTTACAGGAATCACAAAGCTTCCAGGCCGAGTGATCTAATGAACTTTTCAAACAGTCTGCCATTTGGCCCATCATGCAGTTCACCGATGCCAGTCCTTGACATTCAAGGTACAAGAACCATGATTTAGGCACTGCTTGCTGGGTGTAAGACAAAAAAAATGTCTCTATTGATCAAAAAAAATTACATCATGTTGCCGGTACTGCACATTAGGCACGAGGATTGCCTGACCTCTCTCACTATCGTGCAGGTACTTCCTCTACAAGTATTCAGCAACACCAATGTTGTTTACCCCAGGCTGTGGAGGGTGGAGAATTAATTTATGTTGATTCCAGTTACCACAAGTACAAACAATGCATCAGATGTGAGTATACATCTTGCTTCTGCTACTTCTAACAACACAGTTGTTTATGATGATCCACCTTTGAAGGTGTCTATCAGTTCTCTTCTGCCTACTACAATTCCTGATTTTCCACAGACCGCTTCTGGTTGTTTTGTCAATGTAGATGACTTCTCTTCTCACACTTGGCTACACGGAATGCGTAGTTTCTTTCTTTGGTTAAAAAACACTTATGTGACCCCCTCCAGTGCATTACATTTGGATTCCCAACTCCTTACTTTTTTACATATGGTTTTCTTCATGCTAAGAAATGGACACTATCTCTCAGAACGCTCTGCTGTAGAACTGGTAGTGGAACTGAATAACCTCATTCTTCTTCACATAAAGTCTGAAGAGACCTGTCCCTAGTTAACATTTCAGCATTTCCTGTATATTATGGCATTGTGTAGAATAAGGTCCCGTCTGAAAGTTTTGGTCCTATTGAGACACTGCAGATACCTTATGTATTTAAGGTGACAATAGGTGATGTGATCACTCCTGGATTTGTTTCTGGTGATTGGTATGTAATAGCTGTGAGTTCAATGCTCTCAGAGCTTGAGTATTATACTGAATTTGAAAGTGAAGATTTGTACCTAAACTTGACTAATTATGGCGATATGTATTGTTATTTTCACTATTCACAACAATATTTGCACAGAGCTAGTGTTTCATGCAAAGTTTACAGTTGTGCACATTGTGAACATTGCCCAACTGCCCCAGTGCGTAGCTCTAACACATTTGCACATTTTTCTAGGCATAACCCTTTAGATCTGGTCTTCTTTCATTTAAAACTTACCCCTAAACAGGCAAAGTAAAATATGCTTCCCAACACTAAATGGATTTATTTAGACTACTTTATTAGCCAGCTGGCCCTAGGTTACTGTGATTATTAAAAAGACACTGTTGATTTAAAATCAGTTTGGGGAAAAAAAGCGTGGCTGATACAGGGAAAAACACTTTATTCACAGCCTGCCAAATATCAAGACAAATATTTGGGTCTTGTCAAAATTAATGAGATGGACTTGCCCAGTATTCCTTCAATTGCCCGCACTGACAATTGGCAACAGATATTGAATTACACTGATTAACAGCTCAATAGTATAATACAGAATGGTACATAAATGTCAACACTTTCAGATCCTAGTGGTTGGTTATTGTGGCTAGTGGACACAAATGGCTATTATGCATGTTTTCTAAACCCTACACAGGATTCCAAAGCTAGCTAGACCCTTGTTATACCTAGTGCCACCATTGTGTCAGCAATGGTTGGAACATTCCATGTTGTCTCCAGTGAAAAATCATGTATCTCTCCTATCAGAAGACATGGGTGTGCGAGATTTCTTGTTAGAACCTAGGTCTTTATGTTCTAAAAGACTTATTTTTGCTGCCCTATAATGAAATGTGTAAAGTTTTACAAATGGAAGCTGCTGTGTATTTAAGGCAAATTGATTAAGACAACTTCAAAAAAGTGCTTGCTGTTTTTGATGCCAGCATCAATACATTGTCAACTGGTATTTACAATTTACAATTTGAATAATATTGTATCATCTGCTATTGACATTATACAAAATTAAATTTCTGCTTTATACCATGGGCGGAGCCAGTTTAGGTCAATTATGCAGTTGAGCTGAACACTTCAGGTCTTAAAATTGTGCTGCGCGCCCTGGCACTTTTCAATTTCTAAAGAGCTATTTTTGCCTTTAAATGTAACATATGGGCAACGATTTATGGCTATGAAAGACGCTACATATACAATGCTAAACATAGAAGAATTTGACAAGTTGCTTTCACAGTAGCTGAGACACCGTCAGCAGTTTGATTAGTACATGGCGTAATCTCACTCCCAATATTTACATTTGACTTTACAGCGTGTATAAAATATTTTCTAATGGGGAGATATGAGAGCTTCGGGGAGAGTCTTATCTATGAGGTTTGGTCACTACCCTTCGATTACAAGTGTATCAGTGGGGAACAAGAAGTATCCATTAGTGCAAACAAATGTGAATCCTCGCTTAGCCACTTACTTATTTGGTAAGAGTGATGCTTCATGGACTATGTAATGTTTCAATGGCGTGTTACTTGAAGGGAGTAACAACTTCTTCAATTCATTTAGTCAATAGCTTACTTTCTTTTTTTTTATTTAAAAAAAAAAAATTATTGAGATTTTTGCATAAGTAAGGAAACACAAAAACATACGCACACAAAACTAAACATTTAGTCGTACAAAAACATAAAACATGCAAAAGAACTGCAATTTCTAAGATCTGCAGTACCTTCCGTATCATTCTATTTTCTTTATAGTCTGCCTTCCCCTTCTGTTCTAATAACAGGTCTCGGGTATGTAGGAGGGGGAAAGCTACATGATCTGCGGTGAGTTTATGGGGGCCCAGTGAGAGAGAGAGGGAGCTTGGTGTGTTATTATTAAAGCTAGGCAGCAGGTGTCAGTCTAGGCTTCTTCAGGGGGGTTCATATGGGCCTAGGTACTTATTAACATCCCTCTGTTAGGCTGTCTCCACGGTGAGTCTCATAGGAACATTGCGTCTGCCCCCCTAAGGTATGTTACCCAGTTGAGCCACCCTTTGAACGATGCCTTGGATGTGTCCTTCCACTTGTTTAGAATCAGCTTAATCCCGGCAGTTAGCAAAAGGTCAAGTAGATCCCTATCTCGTTGAGACAATGGGTCTGTCGTGATAGGTGTAGTTACTAGGGTTGCGAACTCTGGTTTAAGGGAACATCCTAGCATGTCTGTTAGAAAGGAAAAAAAAATTCCCCCAGTAGTTTTTAACTTTAGGGCAGTAAAAGATGAGGTGTGCTAGATCTCCCTTCTCGCTATTACAGTTCCAGCATAGGTCGTTTGTCTTTATGCTCAGTTTCGCCAGACGAGTGGGAGTCCAGTGTAGTTTATGTAAGATCCAGAATTTTGTCTGAGCCAGTACCGGCGTTACTTTACTGTGTGTGGGGGAGGACCATAGTATTTGGCTTTCCTTTTCGCTTATAGAGTTACCTCGCTGTGACTCCCAATATGTTTGTGTTTTAGTGTTGAGTCTTGATGTATTTGGGCGTAGTAGTCTATAGATGTGTGACACATGGTGTCCCGTCTTGTTGAGGCTAGACATGTACTGGAAGATTGAGGGCATGGCTTTAGACATTCTTGCTCTAGACAGTGCAGCTTCTATCTTTAGAAAGTTGTATAATTCAATGTCGGGTAGGGTGTATTTGTTTTTAAGCGAGCTGAAAGTGGCGGGTCTTCCTTCATCCTCGAGTTGGATGGGAAGGGATATTCCTTCTTATATATATTGTATATATATAGGGATATATTGTCTTCATATATAGTGTCTTGCCTTTGTATTTTATTTTGTTATTTGACCATAGTGATTCCCATCTCGAGTCTGTTATTCTATTTTCTAACTTTTTATCCACTTTCCGTAGGGCGTTCTTGGTGTTTGTAAGTATGGTGTTCCCTAGAGTGTTTTGTCTGTTGGTTGTTAGGAGTGCTATTGGCTCTAGGTTGTTTAGCATGGCTCTCTCTATTTTCAGCCATGCTGGTGTTGTGGTACTTTGAAATTTGGGACCGCGTAGGAGGCAGGGCCCTACCCCTGTCTATTCCGGTATTAGTGAACCGCAAATGGCCAATACGGTATGTACAAGTACTTTGCATAACATTTCATTGATAAATATACTATGTATACGATGTTATGCATTGGCTCCGTAGGTTCCATCTTGGAGCGGTGGCCATCTTCTAGTTGCCCTCACATAGGCTACACTTTAAGAACAAATACAGGCCTCTAGAACACATGCACCTTCCTTTGACTTCTCTGTGACCTGTGCGAATTGGCTCCACCGCCCCAGGTCAGTCCGGTCCCATGAGCTCCCCGTCCTTCGGCCACCTGTGATTAGCATCAGGGCTTGACACACCATAAAGCCTTTTCATCCTACACGAGCCTCCAGCTAATCTCTTTCACACCTGACTATTCCTGCTTTATGGCTTGTTTTCTAAACAGGAGATGCTCATGTTTATTGGGGCCTATCGATATCTGATGTGGGATCTGAGCCTTGCTGGGTAAATAATTGCGGGCTGGCTTAACTGGAATGTGGGATGGTCATCATGACTCTGCCTTTTCTTTGAAGCCAAAATATGTGAATGACCACTTGTGAAACAGGGGCGGTGTTGCCCAAAGCGTAATATTCTGTATAAAAAGGGAAGACTGGTTTTTGTTCTGGAGACTGCCTCATTCAGTTGCTAAGGCTTCTGTGCGACGTAGTCTCACTCATTTGAGTTTAATAAAGATGTCTTTTCATATTTCAGCTTCTTTGCCAAGTTCTTTGTTTTACCTTGAGAGTGGAATTTTATAATACTACGCCAACATGGAAAACGAAGTCATAGGGTGCTACCCCTGGCACCGCTGGGGTCCTAAAATCCCCGGTACTTCAGTTGGCGCCCGACAGCGCGGCATCAATACAAGTGACTATCTGGAGGAGCGATCTTGTCAGAGGACAGAAATCTACTGGGAAGAACAGGACAGAAATCCACTAAGCAGGTACTTTGAGCACCGAGGTTCTGGGGGATTCTTTGTCTCTGCAGCCCAGTATATCTCTGATCTTTCTGACTTTGACTCTCCAAAAGATGTCACTCCCGATTAGAACCCTTTTGGCGTGAGTATTATAAAAGACCGTTTAGTCATGTAGAACTTGGCAGTTAGAATTTGGGTAACATTTTGATTAGTAAAAATAAGAATTAAGTATAAATGGGTCGCTCCCAGTCCTTTGGTTCTTTGGGTCTTTAATTTGGTTATCGCAATTACCAAAGCCGAGGGGTTGGTTTCTTGGTTTTTGATTTGGTCATTGCAATTACCATAGTCAAGGGTCTCGTATATTTGCGAGTGTATTGGTAGAGATAACCCCTTGAAGTTTGAAGCTAGATTAGTGAGCTATAAGATGCCTGATCTTAGCAAATTTGGAAATATAGCTTTGGAACTTTGGTGTATAGGTTTGAATATGCGAATTGCAATTTGTGTAGGCAGGTAATGAGGAGATATTTCTCCATTTGGTTTCCGCAGTGTTTTTGGCATGCCTGTTTGTAAGCTCACATAAAAAAAATGTGTTGCTTTTCTTCCTTGGTGATTTTGTATCCCCAGGGAATTAAAATATGACATAATACAAAACAAGGATCCTTTGTTCTGCGCAGTTTTATGAATGAAGATATGCAGAACGATTTTGTTTGGTGTTCTGCTAGCCCAAGCTAGTGAATTGAGCGTATTCACTACTTCTTGGAGATACATCAGTCTGTTGGGCTGTTTATGCAGCCTTTTGGAACACTATGGATGCCGTAGCCCAATGGATGACGGATAATTGCCTGCAACTCAACGCAGGCAAGACGGAGGTGCTGCTTCTTAGAAAGAACACCAGCTACTGGAACCAACACTGGTGGCCTCGGTCACTAGGTACCATCCCTCCCCCTAAATCCCTGGTTAAAAACTTGGGTGTTTGGATGGACTCAGCACTTAACTTTCAGACCCACACAAAAAGAGTAGCGGCCACCTGTATGGGCCTGATGAGAAGCCTTAACCCCATACTCGGCTTCTTCGACCCCAAGGTTCGCCAAACGATTATACAAGCCACAATTCTGTCCTGCCTAGACTATGCTAACGTCCATCTCTTGGGCGCTAACAAAGCCGAAACTGCGCGTCTACAGCGTGTACAAAACACCGCGGCAAGAACCTTAGTCGGACTTCCCCGCAGGTGCTCGGCTAGAGCCACTATACGAAAGCTGCACTGGCTACCAATTGAGTCCCGTATCCAGTTTAAAGCTCTCGTTACGATCTTTAAAATTCTTAAAACTGGACGCCCACTACTTCTCCGCCCTCTCCTTATACCTTATGTGCCACAGCGTAAGTTGCGCTCCTTCGGCCAACATTTATTGACAGTTCCCCTCACAAAGTTAGCTCGCACAGGTGGGCGCTCCTTTAGAGTACTAGGAGCCAAACTTTGGAACAATTTGCCGGTGAACATCCGCTCAATGGAGAGTCTTTCCGCTTTCCGGAGGGCTCTTAAAACCCTTCTATTCCCCCCCTTTTAGGTCTTTGACTCCTGGTCTTTCCTTCTCTGTCTCCTGTGAAGATTCTGTGGTTCTTTAGCGCCGGGACGCCCCTTTGCTGGGGTAGCTGTTTTGCGCTTTACCAAATTTTAACATAACATAACATAACTATTGAGAAGCGTTTCTTGTAAATATGACTTACAACTAGTATTTGCAAATGGTTTGGTTCAAGTATAGTCTGTGAGCTGTTCTTTCTTTCTGTCATGCGTATTGATTTGTAAGTCAACTGTGTGTTTAAATGTCTATGTGGTTTTCTCATTAGTGCAACTTCTGTAAGTAAATTGCGACGGCGCTATTTATGAAAAATGGCTAAAGCACGCTGTATTGTCTGTTTGACCCCCTTTCCGTTTATGTCTGAAATGAGCTCCATATGTGTTTGTGGGTCTTTTGATGTTTTCAGTCTGTTAAGTAAAATGTTGGTTAATTAATATCAAGTAGAAACTTAGGAAAAAATGCAGAAATGAACGGTGTGATGTGTTAAAATAGCTATATGTTGCTCTTTAATTTATAGAATGAGCAATTGTGCACATATACAAAATTGCCGTTAAATGCTTAAAGGATATAATTAGAAACACATTCAATAGATATAAATAAGGCCCCAAAAACGAAATTATCTATTTTTGCAAAAGTAACTACATTTACAGCATTTTCCTTAGATGCATTGTATTAGATGTTCACAGGCAAACTTTTCAGCTGCAGTATATTTGAGAGAATGTTCATCCAGCCAGCACCTTCCCAGTTAAACACGGGTGGAATTTTGCATAACCGTCCTTTTAAATGAAAGTGGCGCAAAAATGTGACGCGTTTCAAATTGGGCTTATGCGCTTAGGCTTGTGAGTTAAATGTGTCCAAAATGATAGGCAATTGATGCAGCTTGTTTTTTTTACATGGAATTATCACAAAAACGAATAATTGGGATTTTTTTTTTTTTAAAGAAAATTATTAATCATGGAAAAATTATTTTAAAAAAATAAGTGCTTTTCAAAATCGTTTTTTGATATTTATAAAGCTTAATACTCATACTATGACCTCCTAGCATTAAAATTTGATTTGAGTTGTGTTGCATCACTAAAATGGCAAGCATTCATGTGTACAATTTTCCCTTGGCGCAGGCGCAAACAAGCTCATTTTTATAAAGTATAAGTTATTATTTCCAATGCCTGACTCATGGGTTATGTAATGGACATTCTGGTAATGCATATTATGCAAGAAAATTGTAGGATACTCATTTTTTAATGCCTAAAATATCAAAGTCGAATTTGGGTAAACTGCATTTTCTTTCATTCAGAGTACTTTTTAAAGTGTCTCAGGCTTCAGTAAATACATACATTTAGGTTTGATATATATTTACAGGTTGTGCCTTCTTATGATTCAATGAGTTAATATGCCAGTACAACGGCTTGTTTTAATATCAGGGTTGAAGGTTCTAACTTCAGCTGGGCCTACTGAGAAGTTCATTAATTTAAAGTTGATGAAATGTGTACCATTGCATAGGATTTCAACAAGCATTTATTCTAAAAACTGGTATGTGTGTTATTAAGTTTTGTGAATTATTCACAGTACATGTAGTTTAATAATCTGGGAATAGGGATCATTTTTTTAGCGCCTAAAAAGGAGAAATTATTTTTCAAAATAGAGTGAATTATTGCAAGTTAGGAGGAATTAGGAAGGCGTTCTGGCTTTGACAAATTCAGAGTGGCAGAAGCTGGGGGCTGGGAGAGCTGCAGAGGCTGGCTCGTCATGCTGCTGAGATGCTATCTTTAGTGTAAACAATGGAGTAGGCTGCCACGTTGACATTTATGACCTTTTAAATTAGGGCCTTGCCTCTGTGGAATGCAGAGTGACCTTGCTACACGGGCCTCTAAAGCTGGGGTTTCTGGTTTCTCCATAACAACATCACTAAAACTAAAGAACTTAATTCCAAAGGGAGAATATAGAAAAGGGGTTTTCTTTGAAAGCCCAAACATCATGTTAAATGCTTTGCAGAACTGATACATTTGTGTTATTTTACAGAAAACGAAGTGTTGCATTAAGTCTTAGACAGAAAATAAGATACAGCCCACTTCTAAAATTTTTAAGGCTACATGCCTAAGTGAGAACGTATCGCCAATTAAGACTTCTTTTTCACAGTGGAAACTGTAGGTGCCAAATTAATATGGAGTGTCATGTAACGATTTTTACTTTCAGAAAGGTAAAACTACGGTGGCTTGATGTTGCAAGGACTGACAAGAGGGTAACAGTTAAGTAATGGAAATTTATTTTTGTGTATTTGGTCCTATCATGAATTGTTCTTGCTAGTCCTGTACGTTAGAAGAGAAACAGTAAAGTTATATTTGACATCAGATTTCCATTGCCTGGTGATCTGCTGTCAAAAGGAGGGTAAGGATTTTAAACCTGACAAATTAAACAGGCCCAAATATTGGGTTTTGGGCTGCAGTTTTACAGTGCATAAAGTACATGACATGGTGTTTGTGTGTCACCGCTTACTCACATATGCTATTCAAATTTGTCTATGCTTTTTGTGCTTGATATACAGCAAGTATATCTGATGGCTTGACGTTTTGTGCGTTTTTTTTTTTTTTTTGCATGTTTTCGTTGTTTTTGTTGCTGCTTTTGATACTATTACAAGTTTACCTGTGTTGTGAGGGGATGGTCATGACGATGCCCATCGCTACGCAACAGTTGGTTGAACTTGTTCTGGTTACTAAATTCCACAGCTAATGATATTTCATGCTGTGAACATGAGAGACAACACTTTACCAGTGCATGTCTATTTGGCTATAATTGTATTGAAGGGAAATAAAAGAGATATACAGGATCAACGTGTGTCACCTGTAGTTAGTCACGTTACTGCCCCTTCTCTTAAAGGAGTCAAGCTATCCTGGCTGATGACGGCTGATAGCCAGAAACCGGTCCTAGGATGCTTGATTCCGGTCCAGGGAAGACATGGCTTGGCAGTTCGGGCTGGACTGTTCCCATGAGGCACAGGGTCAAGACTGATTTGCATATGGCCATGTCTGAACTGGGGTGGCGTAGTGGGCAAAAGAACGATGGATTTAACCCAGATCTCTTGACTGGGGGAGAATGTCTGCATTGTCAGCATTCCGTCCATCATTTGTTTGTTGTAACGCTTTTCGCCCTAAGTGGAATGGGTATTCCCAGACGTGGGACCCGTGCTCACTACGCCACTGGAGTCAAGCTATCCTGGCTGATGACGGCTGATAGTCAGAAACCGGTCCTAGGATGCTTGATTCCGGTCCAGGAAAGACATGGCTTGGCAGTTCGGGCTGGACTGTTCCCATGAGGCACAGGGTCAAGACTGATTTGCATATGGCCATGTCTGAACTGGGGTGGCGTAGTGGGCAAAAGAACGATGGATTTAACCAAGATCTCTTGACTGGGGGAGAATGTCTGCATTGTCAGCATTCCGTCCATCATTTGTTTGTTGTAACGCTTTTCGCCCTAAGTGGAATGGGTATTCCCAGACGTGGGACCCGTGCTCACTACGCCACTGGAGTCAAGCTATCCTGGCTGATGACGGCTGATAGCCAGAAACCGGTCCTAGGATGCTTGATTCCGGTCCAGGGAAGACATGGCTTGGCAGTTCGGGCTGGACTGTTCCCATGAGGCACAGGGTCAAGACTGATTTGCATATGGCCATGTCTGAACTGGGGTGGCGTAGTGGGCAAAAGAACGATGGATTTAACCCAGATCTCTTGACTGGGGGAGAATGTCTGCATTGTCAGCATTCCGTCCATCATTTGTTTGTTGTAACGTTTCTGAAGTCCCAGGCACAAAAGTACTTCACCCCCAGCTTCCCTGAATGTCCTTGCTGGGAGTTCCAGTCTGCCAGGAGGGCCTGTAACTGTGGGGCCTTTTTGCTGTGGGGAGCTGGAAGCGCGACGCAACAAGAGAGAAGCGTGATGCCACCGCAGCAGCCGCTGTTTACAGCCTTATCAGTCGTATGATACATTAACACAGTAATATGTCTCATCATAGAGAGCACAATGTCATTGGTAAGATATGTTATCACAGTAGTCTGTACAGAGTCTTGTGTCGCTTAGCGTTGTGTTTTTGCAAAAGCACAATGACTCGTGACGAGATTGAATCAGGGAGGGGGGATAGAGGAGGTAGTCAAGAGGCGAGTGGGGTAGAGGTCTTAATGTCAAAGTGTCTGTGTGCCGTTGTGGGCAGGATCCGGCGATTGGGCTGTAACTATCCATTCGGGAGGGATTGATTGAGGAGGAGGTCTTTGAGCTACCTTTAGAAAATTAGTTAGGAGGGGTTGGTCCTGATATGGACTGGTATGGAGTTATAGATTTTGGGCGCATTTCCTGCGAAGGAGAGAGATGCTGTTTTTTGTTTGCGAGTTTTCGGAGGGATAAGGAGTAGAGTGTTGGTACTCCTTAGGCTTCTTGACTGACCGGACTTCTGGAGTTTGGAGGCCAGGTATGCGGGGTTCCCTGTGTGAAGCGCTTTGTGCATGAGGCAGGCAGTTCTGAAGTTGGCACACATTTCAATTGGGACCCATTTGAGCTCTCTGAGTGCTGGCGAGATGTGTTCATATTTCTGTACTCCGCTGACCATTCTGGCTTCTGCGTTCAGAGTTGTTCTGATGAGATTTTGCTGATCCTGTGAGGGTTGCATTCCCATAGTCCAGTCTGGACAGCACCAGGGATTGAGTGGCTAGTTTAAGGTCATTCGAAGGGGTAGAGGGTTTTATTTTATTGAGTAGTTTAAGGTTGAGGAAGGCGCTCTTTGCGGTGTTCTTGATGTGTTTGCACATGTCTAATTTAGGGTCCAGAACGATTCCCAGCGATTTTACAGAATCAGCTAAGGTGGGGTTGTTGTTGTGAGCATCAATAGCTTTTAGCCATCCAGAGATTTGGGGGTTCTTCTCCTTGTTCGAGATGAGGAGGAATTCCGTCTTGTCATGGTTAAGTTTCAGGTGGTTGCGCGTTAACCAGTGTTGGACTTCACTTAGAGTGTCGTTCAGTCTCTGAATTCTACATAATCAGCACTATTCGGTCAAGGATAGGAGCATGGAATCAGATATCCAGGTATATGTGTTGTCTGCTCAGAGACAGTCTCTAACACCTGGACACATCATTACATCAAAGCTGTATTTCTTACACAGTATTATTATTATAGAAACAGTACGCTGTACCTTTGTGGGTCAGAGGGGACACCGTAGCCACAATGGTCCTGGGAGGAATGTTGTGTTGACATGTATCTCTACGAATGCTGATCTTCCATACTGACCCCAGCGACATAGCCTTTGGAACACAGTCTCAAAAGAATGTACTAGCTATACAAAATGTATTTTATATATGTGTAACAAAAGGAGAAAACAGGATATAATATACATGTCAAGATACAAAAATAGATGGGTCTATGAGAAATGATTGTAAATTGTTTTTTGTGCAAATAACTCAGCAGTTTCCCACCTACCATATTAAGATGAATGCAGCCTGAACTGCCATCTGCATCGACGGAGTGGTTCCAGCCACGTGGCTCGGCGGACTGCAATGTTGGCAATGCGTACTCTGTCGCCATCAGGGCCACGACTTCTCACTGAGTCTGTTGTGAAAACACATTTGTACTGGCGGTCCTCTTGTGGCGGTTCCCCAACAGTAGTAGGCCATTGCAATACACTCTCAGCAAAGCACCAGAACAGTGGCCATTGGATGGATACAAAAACAACACAGCTGATGTCCATTGGCCAAGTGGACACACCTGCAAATTACACTATAAAACACACCACATTCCAGGCTATGATCCCTTGCCTCGCCACTGTAGGACATCAAGGCTGAGACCATAGTTTTTTGGTGAGATAAGAAAGCCCTATTTGTCCCCATCCCTTTTAGCACTCTCCAATCACTTCTCTTGCACATTTTTCTCACATCCCTTGTCACTCATTTTAATTTATAATTATGTTATGTAAAAACAACATTTGTTTTTGAGGCTGAGTTGTCAGTCATGGTAGATGAAATTATAAGAGCAGAGACACAATTGTTTGGAGCCTAAGTCCAACATACTCCTCTCAGTAGGAAAAGGCAAATGTGGTCCAGGATAGTTGACGAGTGAATGTTCTATGTACCACACTGCACACAAAGGAGGAAATTAGGAAGAGGTGGAACTACGACCAGAGGGAGAAGGTGCATTGTGTGGCCTCCAAGCAACACCTGGAAGCCCAGAAGACTGGCAGTGGTTCTAACAGCACCCCATTACCACTGTTTCAATGGGAGGACAAAGCCTTGGCCATCTGGCATTCTGAGGGCCTGATACAAATAGCTGGTGGACCGGAGTCTGGTAAGTTACATCTCACTAACAGTCACAACCCTTCAATATCCAGTATGCTCTCATCTCAGGTTTTGCTATTGTGTTGTCTATCTACTTTCCTAACATGCAATAATCAAAGTATCAGGGGTGCTAGATTGCTAGTGTTAATGTGTTTTGTTTAATATAAGATCACATGTATCAATGTCCATCACATGTCACATGTTTCAATGGTGTCTGTAAGTGTATTGCTATGAAATAACATTCAAGGACCCATGATATGTGTGAATATGAACATATATGATTCATATCACCTGAAATCAGGTATGTTACACTAAGCATTTTGAAAGTGATGGCACATACAGATTGAAATGACTACAACTTCCATGAGACCATGTTTTTTTAACCCTAGACAAGATGCAATTGTGATTACGGCCATTCACACTTGTCTGCCAGATTACAACTGATGTTAAATTCTCATGAACCGATCAACTCTACATGTCTGTCTACTTAGCTTTATGTTGTCCTGGTCACCTCAACTAAAACTATTGATGGCATGAATAACACCATACCAAGTGTGTAGCTCAAATATTTTTAAGACATCAAGGTAACTTAGTAGAAGTGTTAGGTGACCTATTGACTCTGTATTGCTCACATGATGACTCATGCTAACTATACAACCAAGTTGTGTGAAGGCCTATATTGTATACAACCAGGCCTTGGAATGGCACAATACACGTTACCGCTCCAGTTTGTTGGCTTCAATGTTTGTGAGATCTCATGTTTATACCTTAATCCAAAATGCAACATCTCAGGACATCTAGTAACCTCCTTAATTCTAAAACATGTATTTAAAGTCTCCAAATGTCTTGTTAACAAGTGTAACCACTTGCATGTCTCGGACGGCCCCCGGCTGGCCGACGTCACAGTGGGCGTGTGCGGAGGACGGCCAGGGGCCATCTGAACCCCGCCCACTCATTATTTCGCCCACACCGCAGTGGAATTCGTGCTGCGGTCAACGGGATAATACCACTGAAATGTATCACAATAGTACTCTTTATCTATTTTGTTTTTCCTAGGCATCCACACACTTCCACCAATAACATTCTATTCCCAGCAGGTCGATCTGGCACAGCACCTGGGCAGAGCTTGTCCAGCAAAGAGACTCTCACTCCACTCCCGAATGGAGCCCTCAGTGATGACAACACTCCTAGAGATGTGGACGTGGATGATGCTGCTGGTCCATCTGGTCAGCCTGGGCAGACGGCAACAGTGAGTCTCACTGCGCCAAACACAAAGACCTCCGGTACCCAGCTGCAACACCTCAGCCAACCCCTGTCCCCCCAACCTATGTACCTAGCACAGTTACTATCATCATGGGGCACCCAATCCGGGATCCTGAGGTTACAATCACAAGCGCAGCTAGAAAGGATCCAAGACCCAGTGGGAGTGGGACCCCTGGGTCAAGGGTACAAGCTCATGGGGTAGGGGTTGTGGGAGGGGTTTTGTTGACTTGCTGAGTGAGTCCACAAGGGCCACTCACACCTAGGCCACCGTCGACCAAGTCTTGAGAGTCTATCATGAGTCCCAAGATATGATGGGCTAAGTAGCGATCAAAATCCAGGAGATAAAGCTGCTACAGCAGGACATGCACCAGGAGCTGGTTGACATCAACACAATCCTGTTGGGCTTTTCCACCACCATCTACCTCTTCCTTTGGCCCATCTATATCTGCTGCAGCCAAAGGAAGGGAAGACCTGCCAGAGAAAGACACACCTGCAGACACCCCTGTCCCTGCAGCAGTGGATCCCCCCCATTTTTGCAAGCGGGGACTTCCATGCAAAAATCCAGGAGGTGCAGATGGCAAGACACCCACCACCACCAGCAAGAAACCTCAACCTTAATTTCCTTCAGTGTGTGCATCACATTCACTCTGTGGACTATTTTTGGACACATTTACCTTTCTGATGGGAGTAGTTTTTTGGACTTCATACCTGATGCAGTTATAATGTAGCACAGGGCTTTACAACATGATGCATCTCACTAGATTAGACGGTGTCGCAAAGATGTTGCAGGGGGCTAGTAAATATGCCCCTCTGTACTTTTATGTATTGATGTGTTGGAAAAGTGATGTTCATGTGGGATCAGTATGCTCAGCCTGCTGTGAACTAAGCATTTTCAATGAGTTGTGCCCAGTCTGGTCCATAGTAAAGTCAGTGGCAGAGTTACTGTGGCAATACAAGTGATGCACTGCAGATCCTTGGATGTTCCCAAACGGATTTTTCCAAATCAATAGTAGCCTTGATTGCTTTTACATGGACTTAATTTGGAATGGTGACTGTGGTAACCCAAGGACCTGATACTTCTTTCCATTGTCAATGTCTGACATTTATTAATAACAGGCCCATTACTCCCACAGGTCTGTTATCACTTTTCCATAACGCATGCTTGAACTGTACAGGCCTATAGCGCATGTGGCACATTAAGAGTGCAGATAGTTGGTTACTTCTGAATAGATTTTGATATGTGCATCACCAGTTTTGTTACATTCAATCATTCAAACAAAAAATACAATGGTATGTTGATACCATCCCTCTAACAGTGCCACATATGGCAAGCGTTATGTCCTGTGATACCAGTACATACAACACAAACTCAATCAGACATAGTATGATAGCCCATCAAATAGTCCACATGTCCACACATTCCCAGAGAGGAAGCTCTCTGTGACACACATGGTAGAACTTTCATTATGACTTATGTCATAGGATGTAGTCTATACTATGGTACCAGCCTGTATGAACCTTATGCATCAAGTCAATGGGCTTGGCAGTAAAGGTGTCTGTACAGTCATGCACAAGTAGTTTACCTTTCAGAAGGTCACATTGGTGTTTTTTGTTTCATAGTAGCTCACATCACAGTACATGTAGGATGGCCCTGGGCTATATAATGTTAGTGGGCTGGCTTAGTCAGTATAGGTCATGACCAGGGTTGAGGAAAGTTAGCAGATGACTATAAAAGTGTATATTCATGTCTTTGTAGTGCTCAGCATTTGAGAATTCCACATGTAGTGTGTTAACTATTGAATAATGTGTGTGCTAGGTGTGTACACATGTGTGCCAACCAAACAGATATCCAATAACTTGCAGTTACGATCTGTTCATTCATTAGTTGTATCCATACAGGTCAACGCCCATCAAAGGCAAGCCATTTGGAAAGCCATCGGCCGGAATTTGAGGACCCTGGGGATCTATTGCCGGTGCTGTGTTCATTGCATGAAAAGGTGGGAGGACCTGAGGCGCTGGACACGGGAGCTCACGAAGGTCCTGCTGGGGATGTCCTCCCAATGTGGACTTAGCATATGCCGGACGCTGGCCTCCCAATGCCCCGCCTACTGGTGGTGGCTAACCTGGACCTTGATGGACATTTCATGCCCCAACTGCAGCTACAAGGGGGCCAGAGTCATACATGCTACATTGCCAACTTTGTGTGTTACAGGCAGGCATTTCCCCATCAATATTGGGTGTGGCCCGTGTGTGACGCACACAAATAGTTATTGTTTCTGTAGGTCTTGTAGTAGGTGCATGCTGATGTGCTTTGCCTATTGCCCTTATGACGAGGAACACAGCTGAGTCCAGTCCACTACCAATTTACTGTCTTGAGCTGACACATGCCTGATTAAAGTGATTAATCAGCTCATGTTGTTTGATGTTCTGGGTGACAATTGTACCAAACAGGCCAGGACTTATGCTCCCTCACTCCTGTGTCTCATGTGATGATGACTCTCTTACATGTGACATAGCATACAGTGCACTTTGGATGCAGTCACTGAGCAATACTTCCCCTTGATAAGTGGGGAATCTACAGTAACCTGAGATAGCAAACATCACTGGTGCCATCGGTATTAGTGCCTACATATCATCTTCACTACTGTTTCATACAAGATCTATGTGTTGTCATAGGTTGATGTCTGATTCCATTACAAATGTGTGTGTAGGCCAATATGTATTTGAACATAGTTATTTGTGATGGGTATACAGATCATGTATTACAAAGGACAGGAGTGTGTAGATATTGGTGGGTGGGTCCCACATACCCATAGCCGTTGGTCAATGTCATTACTCAGGTCCAATTGATGAAGCAATGAAGGACATGACAGGTAGACTTACCGTAATTTCTCACAATGTGAATTTTCATGCAATTGATGTGTGAGTATTCAGTTATGTGAAATGTTGATTTGTCAAGGTTCATTCACTGACTGGTGACATGCATCAGTGAGTGACATGCAGAAATGTATGGACCATATGTGAGTATCTACACTCAGTAGAACAATGGAATTTGTGTTTATGAGACGAAAAGGTACTGTGATGTGCCTTCCCATTAGGACACACATTAAACCACCTCTTCGTGTAATGGAAATTCCCTGAGCCTCAATACCCTTCAATGGTCTATTTCCTTTTAGTTATGCAATGTAAGAATGGTGTTCTTGGTGTGGATGTCCCTAGCTGATTTATTATGCTTAGGATATCTGTAGACAAATCTCCCAGATATTTGGGCAAGATTGTCTCTAGTTTACTTTTCTGTGCTATATGAGATACATAACAAAGCTGCTTAAGTACAGCTTTCAGGAGACTATTCTGACAGTGGACATATGAGGAAGTTTCTATTAGGAAGTGTCAACAGTGTGTATTTAGCATTTCCATGTCACCTTTTCCTGCTACTGTACAGATTGCTGCAACATAGCTGTATTAGCTGACCATCATTTTATCATATATGGTAGTAGGTATATGACCATTTGCTGATTGCAGGGCTTGGTGTGGAATCTGTAAAAATGAATTAGTCATTGCCATCCTATTTGATGACATCAGTTCACTAAGGTATATTACAAGAGGCTAACAATACAAGGCGATCAACTATCCTACTAGATACATGAGGATGGAGTTCAGACAACTTTACTCATGCAATTGGAGCTGTCTCTGCTCATGATTTGACTGTGATCAACTTTTTACTGGTCATGTAGCATACATGCATGTGCTGATGCTGATGTTGAAGCCACTATAGTATACATTGTATCGTGAGTCTTCTATGCACTTTAGTAATGTTCTGTGGTCAAAGCTGTAGGTCAAGTGTGTTATGCACATGCAAAAAAACTATTTTAAATGCCATTTCACTATCATCCCAGTCAAGCGGAGGACCCCTTGCAGTCACCTTGAAACAAGCAGGGATCAAATATCACCTCTAAGTGGATGACACTCAAATGTAGTACAAAATAAAATCACCCAGTGACATTCGACATCTAAATGTCACTCTGAACAAGATTCATTCATGGTTTCACTCTAATCACCTTAAACTAAAACCCAACAAAACGGAAATAATCCTATTCTCCCCCAAATGCAACCATCTTCCTATTTACGAATGGATCAGCAACCTGAACGCCCTAAATTGCTCTCTCACTCCATCCAACTCCGCTAAATTCCTGGGCTTCTGCTTGGGCAACAGCATGTCAATGAAAGAACACATTAAAAACTCAGTCAAAGGAGCGCTCTAAGCACTAAAACACCTCAAGAAGCTCAAACCATTCATCCCCGCAGATGATTTCAAGATTGTGGTGCATTCTCTGGTCCTCTCCAAACTAGACTACAGAGGCCCACATGCATCAACACAAAAACCGGTCGCAAACGGGCAGATTCTCAGCATCTGACCCTTTGCTCCCGGTATTTTTGCATTTGGGATGCATCATCCCAAATGCAAAAATCGCAATTTAAGGAATCTTTAAATAGCGATTCCTTAAATTGCGATTGCATTTAAGGAATCTCAAATTGAGATTCCTTAAATGCAATGCATTAAAGTTAAAAAATTAGAGATTTCGCTAATAGGGGGAGCAAATTACCATGAAGTTGAACTTCATGGTAATTTGCAAATACTTTGAAAAATGCACTTTTGTGCATTTTTCAAAGTGTCATGTTGCGCACACACATGCCCTTAGAGCATGTGTGTGTGCAACATATGTGCACATATCAATTTCAGGGGTGCAATAGGGTGTCATTTTGACACCCTTGCACCCTTGAAATTGCATGAGCAATTTGCGAGTACCTACTGGTACTCGCAAATTGCTCATGCAATCTACAATTCATTCCTATGGGCCAGGAGGCCCATAGGAATGAATGGGACGGCATTCCTTAATTGCTACTCGCAATTTGCTAGTCGCAATTAAGGAAAGTTAAGGAATCGCTATTTGAATAGCGATTCCTACATGCATAGCCTTTTGCTATTCCTTATTAGCGAATCCTTATTTTTCGCTAATAAGGAATCGCAAATGGCATTGTTGATGCATGTGCCAGAGAAATGCCATTCTCATTGGGATGCCAAAATCTCACCTCGCACCACTGAGATCAGTTCTAAACATGGCAGCCCAGCTTATTACTGATGTAAAACGTTTTGAGCACCTCACTCCTGCTCTCAAGCGCCTCAACGGGCTTCCTATCAAAGGAAGATGTACTTACAAGACTGCCTGTACCATCCACAAAGCCCTCCACTTGCATTCCCCAAACTACCTAGAAAACAAGCTTACGAAAGCACGGTCTTCTAGATCATTCCAACACACTTTTGCTCCTACATCCCAATCTAAAAAAATCATCTACCAAGTCTTGCTCCTTTTCTGGTAATGCTCCGAGTATATGGAACTCTCTACCTAGCGATCTGAGATGCAACCCCTCCTTCCCTTGCTTCAAAAGAGATCTGAAACTCTTCCTCCTCAACAAATACTTTAATTCTTAGACTACTGTTCTTAGTCTATTTATCTTGTGTGGAGGATTGAAAGTTATGTCATATGTTGTTATTGTGCTGTGTTGTGTACTGTTATCTACTGTATCTCTCCTCATATGTTTATTCTGTTACTGTTTCACTGGATTCGCTCCTGACTATGTAAAGCACTCTGACACCTTCGGGTCTAGCTAGAGCTATATAAAGCTTATATAAATAAAGAAAGAATACAGGGCCAAGGTAGTTGGGAAAGCAGATGGCCTCAGTGGCTCCAGTCGTGACACAACAGACACTGAGGGAGCCAGTAGCCCAGAGAGTGAGTGGAGTGTCACAGAGGACACAGAGTCAAAGTCATCATCTTCAGAGTCAATTTCAAAATAAGCTCATTCGATTATTAAAACACAATCATAAAAGCACAAGACAGCAAACTACACAATAACATCATAAAAAACGAAAATAGTGTGAAACATACTAGATTAATTTGTACAAAAAAACAGTTAAGAGGATGAAAAAAACCAGAAATTATATGGCAAAGTGGTCAGCCATCAGAACAGAATATTTAAAAAACCATACTTTTCCTAGCAGCAATTGATTTTAGGATAAACATAGCAGTAAAAAAACATATATCTATCTCATTTAAGGTAAACAACAGGCTCAAAGCAGATTTCAAAGTTCGAGACCCGTATTTTTTTAAATGTGGTTTGAGATAGACGGTGCGCAAATGCGTGTATAGATCACATGTAAGGAGAAAATGTGTGACACTCTGTTTAGTGACTCCATCACATGGACAAAAAAAGTGGGATGTTTTTTTATACATGGAAAAGCCACCAAGTGATGAACAATACCTAATCTCAATCGGGTCAATACGAACCGATGTGAAATTCCAATAACCTTTGATAGGTATTGTTGAAACCCTACAGTGTGCTAATGTGAGTAATAAAAAGCCACGGTTGCTAACTGCATATTCTTGAGATGACGACGTTGGGCTTTTTCCCTCAGGAAAATATGTTTAAATTCTGATTTAGGGAATTCAGTCGCATAATTCGGGTTTTCCAAAATGTTCACTTGGAATAGGTCCTTAAATGTAGATACCACGTATTTTAACCAGGGGATTTGTAGGCATTTGTCCAGACAAAGGCAGTCCTTTATAATACTTCTATTTAACCCATTCACATTCTTCATCCAGATTGATCTCCATAACATTAGAGGTCTCAGCCCTATCAGATCAGTCAAATAGTTCAACCCCACTTCGTTATGAATTAGAACAGTGGGGGCAGACGAAGGTAAACATAATAGCTTCTTTAAAAAAACATTTTCCTCCACCTGAAGCTCTCCATTAGGGCAATGGCCCCAAACCCCTGCTCCGTAAAGCGCAACCGAAACACATTTATTTCTGTAAATATGTAACATATCAAATATGCAACGATCCCCCAATTTAATAGCAAATTTAAAAACGCCGTAGGCGCTTTTGGCCATTTTGGCCTTAACATTTAAAATCTCTTGGTGCCACATGCCATTGCTAGAAAACATGATGCCAAGGTAACAAAATGTATTCACTAAAATAATTTTTTGGTTCTCGATATAGAAGGATTTCATATTTCTTATTTTACGTTCACACGGTAAAATAAAAGTCTTGGAATTATTAAGTTTTAATTTCCTTCCTTTTATAAAATCAGAGAACCTGTCCACTAATTTTTGTAAACCAATGGGAGTTCTTGAGAGGAGTACGGTATCGTCAGCATAAAGCAACACAGGTACATCCTGTCCCTCAATTTGCGGGGCATCACAGTTAACCTTTTTAAGATCTGCTTCTATGGCATTAATAAAGAGAGAAAAAAGAAGAGGTGCCAACACACAGCCTTGCCTAATGCCAAGACTCACCGTAATTTGACTAGTGCATTCTCCTGCTTGTCCATAGCGTATACTTGCAGATAGCTTAGAATAAAGTCTTGCCAGAAAGTAAATAATAGCCCGGGGGGCACCTAGATCCAGTACGGTTGACCATAATAAGCAATGATCTACCAGGTCAAACGCGCTACTAAGATCTGCAAAGCAGAGAAAAAGAGATCCCTGCTTTGCACGCGTATACTTCCCAATAATGAGATCCAGATTTATACATTGTTCCAGGGTCCCCCGGCCTTTCCTGAACCCATATTGTGATTGAGCCAAGATCCCGTTATCCTCCGCCCACTCTTCTAACCTAAATAATAAAACCCGGCTCATAGTTTTTAATGATGAATCTAAAAGGGATATGCGGCGATAATTTTTAGCTTCAGATCTGTTTCCCTTTTTATATATTGGAATTATTATAGACTCCCCCCAAGTCGAGGGAATCTTTCCCGCTACGGCCACGTTAAAAACATTGGATAAAACAGGGCCCCATATTATCATGTCAGCTTTATAAAGGTCGATTGGCACTCCGTCTGGGCCAGGAGCTTTTCCACCTTTGCTACATCTTAAAGCAGTTACTACTTCAGGGGTGTAATGTTAAGAGGAATAATTGGCCACGCGACGGCAGACGAGCTTGACATGCAAGTAATATCACTATAGTTAAAAATAGATGTAAAATGAAGAACCCAACTTTCCTTACTAACTTGGGAAGTAATAGTAGGTACATCATCATTCCTTAAAAATGGGCTATTAACCGTATCCCAAAAGAGCTTACTGTTAGATAGCTCTACAGCAGCGGTCAATTTATCCCATGCTTCTTCCTGAAGTTCGCGCTTCCTACACTTTAGCTGCTCCTTGTAGACTATTCTAAGATTGGTAATAATTAACCTATTCCGAGGGCTACACGAAAGGGCTTTCTTTAGCTTCTGTAGAGCCTCGGAACAAGCTTTATCGAACCATCCACTTTTCTGATTATGTCGCTTAACGTTGGAGATGGTCAGAACTTTGTTAATTTTTTCGTTAATTTTACTAAAGCATTGTAAGATACCTAAGTAGCCAGCATTAACGTCCAGGCAATTGCTTATCTCAGGTAGACAGGTAGTGACAATTCTGTTCAGGTACATGTCCGAGTTGGTGACATTCCACTTAATCCTGTAACCATTAGTTCTACATAAAACAACATCATTTAAAATAGTTTCAGTCACCTGCTTCTTATAACCCCATAAGGACAGACATGAAATGATACAGTTATGGTCACTAACAGATAGGTCCAGAGTCACCGGAGTTCCACAGAAGACATTAATATTCACCGAGATTACTAGGTGATCGATTACAGTACTGGCGCCCCTACCAGTGAATGTAGGGACAGGATTGCCCTGGACATCTTTTAAACTCTGCAGCACTTCTAGATCATATTTAGCCATAGCAGAATTCAGCATCTCTCCGTAAGGATTATGTGAGAAATGGACCTCCATCTCATCGCTGTCAGTAGAATACCCACAAGCCTCAATTAGGGATAAAGGGCAGAGAGGAGTATTAAAATCACCCGCTCAGATAAAATCAAAATTAATAAAATTAGCAGAGCACAGTTTATCGAGAGCACCCATTAATTCCATGACCGCAAGTGATCGTGTCTGATCAAATAGATTGTTATAATAATTAATAATCAGAACATTGCGGCCATTCTCATGCTGTAACCATAACACTTAGGAGTGGTGTCCAATCATTTCATATGCCTTAACAACCACAGGCAATTTAATTGACAGTAATATTAAAAGGCCACCCTTTGCACGACCCGCCAAAGATTCCTGAGCTGGAAGGTTAAAAGAAACAAACCCATCTAGGTTGATTTGTTCCTTGTACCAAGTCTCTTGCATACAAAATAAATCACAACAACCAATGAACTCCCTCCAGCCAAGAATATCCAACTTACGTTGCCACCCGGCAATATTCCAGGTGGCTAAATAATAACCTGAACGAGTGGGAATTGATTGGGAACCAGGACAATCACATGGTGGCTGAGGAAATAGTCCCAATAGCCTAAATGCATTCTCAGTAAAAATCGAACTTATAGGCATACTGGTGGGAATTGATTGTGTACCGGGACGATCATATGATGGCTGAGATAATAATCCCAATGGTCTAAATGCATTCTCAGTAAAAATTTAGCTTATTGGCATACTGGGGCCCATGTCTTCGACTACTTCCGATGGAATAACCCCGGCTCCCTGGGCGGGTAAGTCTATATTGGTGGCGGCCTTCATTGAGAGTGTCCCCTCTATCGTCGGGGCATATTTACCAGTACTCCCATCCGGGATCAGAATATTACTCCTGACGGAAGGACCCAGGGCTAACTCTCCAAAAGGGTTTTCATCCTGGGAGGGTATATACCGTCAGTCACAGTCTTCCAAACCCGACAAACCCTCAAACCGATTAAACAAGGGTATTCTTTCGCTTAACCTTCCATGAGGGATACCGGACATTAACATACGTGGTAGACTCATATTTTGTTGTGAAGGCGGATAAAAAAATGTAAGTGGTAATGAATTAATCTGAGAGGCCGGATTGTTTAGAGGCCAAGCACAAATATGCTCTACGGCCCCTCTATCTCTGAAATTTAAAACAATACAGTCTCCCTTCACAGATTTAGCTTGGTACCCACCCAATCCACCCGTCGTGCAAAAATGATTTCAGCCGAAACCGGCGCTGGCATTGGCCTATGTCGATTTAACCAATGAGTGCACTTATATTTTAGGTCCGAAAACTCCTCCCGTTTCCCGTCCATTAGTGCCGGGACCCCCTTAAGGACAACGACATAGGGAGTCGATTCAGGCGGGAGATTTAAGTATTGCCTTTGATCTACTGGCCCAAGGAGTTGGATACCCCGTTGTCCTTTAGGTTTAATAGTGGCAACATTACCTCCATCCCCACACCCATTCCCACCCTTCTCCCCAGATGTATCAGGTTGCACCCCAGTGGCCATTGATCTAGGAGGTACAACCGGGGGTGTTGGAATTACTTGGGGTAGAGAGACTACTCCTGCCATTACCTGCAGTCCCTCTTGATTAATTGATGTTTGTCTCGGAACATTCTTATTGGGTTCATTTCCATTGGTGACACTACCCCGCGGATCTAGGCTAATTTGGGATGCGGCAAAGGCTAATTCCAGGCAAGAAAGCCTATTATCAATACACTCAAGCCTGTCATGGATTGGTGAAACAGATTTTTTTTAATACCAATTCAAGTCTATGCCAAAAATCCTCTCCCAGTTTAGTAAACGTATTACCTGCCAGGGCCAAGAAGGTGGGCAATTCTTCGTATGATTCCCTCCCTTGGCCTCGATTAACTGGAGCTAGAGGCACTGCTAAATTATTATTAGGGAGGCCAAGTTTACGGCTTTTAGACAACTTTCCTTTTTCTTTTTCCACCCCCTTTTCCTTTTAGGAAATATACTCTTCGGTGGGGGGGCAGATGATGGTTTAAACGATCCCTGCTTAATAGCAGAAGTAGATCTAGTTCTAACTGGAGACAATAAATTAGATGGAACTAGTAGATTAGGACTCTTAGGTTGGCATGAGGTCTTTCGGCTAGGGATGCCTTTTTCCTCAGAGATTGGATGACACCCTTGCCTAGTTTATAGCCTTTTCTCTAGCGAAGCCAAAGAACCCCTGCTACCCATCATAGTTCCTTCGAATATACTAGGGATAATTGCATGCGGGAGACTGGGAGACTTAGCTTGTGTAATTGATCCCAAGGAAGAGCGTTTTTCAGCAGCTATATCCAAGGACAATCTCTTTTCTGTAAATTCAATTTCATGGGCTAGTAATGATGATGCTCTTATGATAAAATTATCTAATGTCCCTGCTACTGATCCCTCGAAGGAGGACCTATGGCCAGGTCTCCCCGGTAATAAATTCATAATTGAAATCAAATAAGACAATTAAGCCAATCACAGATAATGTAAAAGCAATACATTATACATGTATCTACCCCCGAATGGAATATGTTAAGGACTAGGCCCGTCCCGTCCTCTACCGTTCTCGAACGGCCTCAAACGGGCCCGCCCTTGGCCCGGGCTTCGCCCGGCTCCCGCCCGCGCGCGTCCCGCGATGCGCGTCCTGGACGAGATGATATACTAAGAGTGGGAGGGCCTCGGTAAGAGTCCGCAGCTGTGCAAGCCCCTCGGGCTGCTGGTCCTCGCAGTCCCGAATCCCACAGGCAATGCGGGAATATGGCGATGAGAAGTCCAGGAAAGCAACTATCACCGCTGCGAGCGGCTCCCGCGAAGCGGGGGCCGCAAGCTGTGAAATACAGCTGGTCAAAGGTGGGAGGGCCTCGGTAAGAGTCCGCAGCTGTGCAAGCCCCTCGGGCTGCTGGTCCTCGCAGTCCCGAGCCCACAGGCGATGCGGGAAAATGGCGATGAGAAGTCCAGGAAAGCAACTATCACCGCTGCGAGCGGTACAAATAGTATGTTGAAAAAATGCTCCTGCTCAGCGCGGCTACTGGGTGAAGCTAAGACAGGCTCTCATCGAACAGTCCATGACTGCTTCCACGAGCGAACAAGAGTCAATTTCCAGTGGACACTACCTAATGGTGGTGAAACACACAGCACCAGTACCGACACCATCCATGTCCTCCACCCCCCTTCCATCTCCACCCTCTCTGTTGCCCCCCACCCAGTTGGACAGCATACTCCCCTAAAAGGGGAGCTGTCTCCTTTGCTCCAGACACCTTGGCCCCTGCAATCCCTGCTGCCCTGAGTGAGGAGCCTCTGTAGGGCAGATGTCACTACTGCATGGCACCCAGGGGCAGGGTAGCCATCTGCAACAGATTATGGCCTACCTGGAAGGCATCCACAGTGCTATGTCTGGCCTACAGAGATCATTTCAGACTCTGGCCTCCTACCTCATGGTACCTCACACTTACCCCCTCACCACTACCACCCCCAGCATAGCCCCAGATACCACACCTGCACCCACCAACTCATCCACAACACCCAACATTCCCCCAGATACCACACCTGCACCCACACACCCATCCACTGACCCCAACATTCCCCCAGACACCACAGCCAAACCCCCAAACCTATCCTTAAAACTCAGCATTTCCCACACACCATACCAACACCCAAAGATATATCCACCCCCACAGCATTCCCCCAGACACCACACCCGAACCCACAGACCCATCAACCACACCTAGCATTTCCCCAGATACCACACCAGAGCCACCAGACTCATCCATAACACCCAGCATACCTAGTACATCCATATCACACACCGCCAAAAACACAAACACCCAAACTCACCCACACAATAGACACCTACAAAACAAGATACATTCGACACATAGCAACCTGCACCAACAACACCCTCACCTGGCACTTCTACTCTCTCTACCTCTACATCCCAGCCCCATCTCCTTTCTGAACATCCCGCCTATTTTCCCAGTGAAAGCCCATTTGCGCTTGCCCTTGAAGGACATGGCCCTCTAGGGCAACGCTGGTTATATACAACCACCTGCTATACCTTCCCAAAATGTAGAGTCGGTCAGACAATAGAGAATATAAACTTACTTTATTCGATATATACTCTGCAGAGGAGCCCAGTCAGGCCTTCACCCTAGTATTTCTGCTGAGGGACTGACGCACCAGGGTACACTTATACATAATAAGCCCCTCTGGAGACTTCGGACATGCCTCTAATGGAGAGTTACCGGCTCAAGCCGGGCATGAACAATGACGGTACAGAAAGATGAGCAAGCACCTGCCAGAGGGGTGCACTATCAGTACGCAAGGCCACTATGCCGAGTCTCAGCATCTCCTAACATGGGAGCAGAGCTACATGTTGAGATCGGAATGTGCCACCAGAACAACAGTGTTTTAGCAAGTCGAGTTACAGCCTTGAACAGGAGAAAAAATAATAATAACGAAGTACAGCGTTCTGTGGAGGCAAGCAAGTTAGAAAATAAGGCCTAATACGAACACTGCCTAAGCAGTCTGCTAGTGTTTGCGACATACAAAATGGAGTCACAAAGGCTAACTAAAACCTACATGTTGCGAGGATAACTCAGTGGGTTGCATAACATGAATGCAAATGGCATCTATTTAGCCACATATTGCTAACCTAATATAAGTACACAATGGGAAGGGGAATTTCGAACCTTACAGACCCTCCTTTTAGCATATGTGGCTAAAAGATTTATTGCTATTTGGCAGGGTCTTTACAATTCTAAGTGGGAAGAGGAGAATTAGATGGTCATTCATTGGTCAAGGCTAAATCAAAGCAAATGCAAGCATCAAAGAAATTCTGTTCAATATTCGAATATTCCTTCGTCGATCTGCCTAATTGACTGAATCTCCTGCATCATCATGGGGGAGGCTTTATGATCATGTCCTGAGGTCTAGGGGCAGGGGTAAGCTTTGTCACACAGTAAGTGCAGCACACCGGGAGGCAGTGAATACAGAGGCAACAGGTAAAGATGACACCTGCAATACCCATTAAGGCAAGTAGTATTTTCCAACCCCATGATGTCAATGGACCCCAGAGGCATCCTGTGAGGGAACATGAACCATTGTCTTCACGAATTTCTGAGGCAAGTCTCTGTTATTTCTGCATTGCCGAGTAGATGGTGGGAGCACTGTCTGGGATATAGATGCAGCAGCTGCTGCGGATGACGCGACAGGCTCCACCCCTGTCAGCTAAGATAAAACCTAAAACCATCCTGTTTTGAGGTGAGACGAGCCTCGTAGCCTGGAGCTCGACTGTAATATTGGTTAGTATACCTGCAGTAGTATTAATGACTCCCTCGACTACTCTGGCCAGACGTTGGATATTTCGGCTATTGAACATGGGCCCCCAGAACGGTATGAAGCCCTTCATTATGTCAGTAAACTGCTGCAAGGAAGTATCTGTCTGGTCAATATCGACTGGATTGACAACCCTCTTAGCTCTGAGAACTGGGACATCACTACGCTGCAAACGGCGAGTTTTGTGGTAGTTGGAAGGAGCTATATAAACTGGGGGAAGGAGGTAAGAAAGGTAGCATCACCCAGACCATCTCTCAGGGAGCCACACATAGCCACAAGCACCACATACAAAATAAACATTGGTTGGTGGGATCAATGGTAGACTTTTGGGCATTCTTAATATGGAAGTGGTGTTGCATCTACTGTCCCCCACCTCTATGTCCCCCGTCCCTTGAACACAAAAGGGAGCCGGTACATCTACCACTGCCAGGGGTATGAGCTTATCTTCAGTGACATTGCGGGCCCGGAAGGATTGATATTCAGATATATTGAACTGCGAGAATCTATCTATATCCACCCCTGTTCTGTTTGCCTTCCTACCTCTATTTGCCTCTCTGAGGCAAGCACTCAAGAATACTCAATCAAATCGCCCATCTGCAGGAAAAACACCAGGTGGGGATCTATGCTGAGAATACACATTCATTGTCAGAGAAAGGGAACTGATGCTCCAGTGTTTTAAGGAGTCAGGCTGGGAGAATGAGCGGATCAAACTAAGTAAGGTGAACCAACCCTCACAGCTATTAACATAGGACAGAGGCATAGGCAGCAAGTTCTCACTTCGATGCGTGACAGAAGGTAACAACCCATGCACCCAACATTTCGTTGTGTTATAAACAGCATGTGTTTTATGCAGCGTCTGAATAAAAACATTATCCTTATAGGATTTCCGGTGTTCTTCTTTGTGAGGTGCTAAGGTACAAATAATAGGCTCAGGAGGTGCTGGTGTAGTACTTATCCAAGCATGCACAGGATATTTCTCCTCCAGGAAGAACAGCACCCCAAATACAAATATCATAAAGAGCAAACTTATTATCACAAATACTATTTTAGTCCTGGGGGACCAGGAGGACCAAAGAGGACCATGTGGAGTGGGGCACGGAGCTGCAAAGCGCTGCTCCTCATCCGGAATAGGAAGACCAAAGGGATACATTTCAGAAAATGTCTTTAGGACTTGGAACCACAATACAACTGTCCAGAGGGGTATTCTTCTTTCCTGTGTCCGTTATGAGCCTTACAGGCTGGCTCCTATCGTTCATCAAGCACTCCCACGGGGGAGCTGCACAATCACAACCCTTGCTGGAAAACAATTGCGGGCCTAAATGAGAAACAAATCCTTCTTCTTTCTGGATAGGAGAACCTCCCTCCAGGGCAAATACCCTCAGCGATCCTGTCCAGTGTCCAGGTCAGTGCACCAGTGTTCTTCACTCTAATCTAAAGCAGGCACCAGAGGCACAGCGCCTACACCCTAGGTTCACGTCCTTCTCTAACTCCTGGATTGCCCTGCTGGTGCACTGTCCTTCCATTGGGGCCGCAGATTGTACCTGGTATGCCCAGGCTCCTCTTCATTAACACACAGAGGCAAGAGTTCAGATTCAGCTGGGGATCGGGACTCAGAATGTTGTACTCCAGGAGCCGGAGCATCCAGGGCAACCCTTATCTCAGGGGGTTCGCCTCGAATAAGGCTTTGTCACTCTCCTTGTCTGTCCGTGCCCCTCTCAGCCGGGTGTCAGAGAAAGGGACGAAGTGGGGAACCAGCTCACCTTCCTGGTTGTCAATCCCGTCTCGCACCCAGGCGTCGTAGGGGAGCGGGAGGGGCACCCTTTTTATGTGGGAGGTGTGCACCCAGTTTTTACGGCCTGCTAGCTTGACAGCTGTACGGGTGGCCAGGAGCACCAGCGTAGGTCCTTTCCACCTCGGCTCGAGACATATTTTGTGCTGGAAATCACAAATCATAACACAATCTCCAGGCTGTATCTGATGCCCAGGCCCCTCTGGTACCGGTTGCAGACTGGTGTGTATCTATTGGTGGACAAAATGAAGATCTTTAGACAGTTGGTACAAGTAGTCTATCAAAAGAGGGTACTCTATCTCGGAGAAACACTTAGGTCTTTGGATGCCCCAGACATTAGCAGGGCACCCGAAGACAACTTCATAGAGAGATAGCCCTGTCCTAGAATGCACTGTCACTCTCGTGGACAACAATGCTAAAGGCAAAGCATCTGGCCATTGCAATCCTGTACTTTCATGGATTTTTGCTAGTGTCAGCTTGAGAGTACCATTGTACTTCCCAACAAGGCTTGCTGATTGGGGGTGGTTTGCTGCATCGATTTTCTGCATAATTTGTAAGCCCTTACACACCAGATCAATGACTTTGGCACTAAAATGGCTCCCATTGTCACTCCAGATCACGCGTGGCAATCAGTAGCGTGGGAAGTACTCTTTTAAAGGTGCCTTTGCCATTGCCACGGCTGTATTCTCCTTAGGGAGGTATGCCTCAATCCATTTACTAAATGCACACACTACCACTAGTACATATTTCAAATTATTTACTTGTTCCATTTTGATAAAGTCCACCTGGAGAACCTGGGAAGGGAGGCAGTGCAAAATTACCAGCAGGTGTAGGAGTGCCCTTTCCTGGATTGTGTTTCAGACAAACAATACAGTGCTTCACCAAATGTGTGGCAACCATAGGGATATTGTCATTCTGCCATACTGGGCCTAGTAGTTTGCATATTCCTTAGGCACTCATGTGCACCGGCCATGGGCCATGGTGACTACAGGGAGAATGAAAGCATTAGGAAACAGCCATCTCTGCTTTCCTGACTGGTCAGTCCAACACCCATCCTCATCCAAGCATCCTGTCCTCTCCACCCAAATTTCCAGTTCATCTACAGTCGCCTCTCTCTGTATTTCCTTCACACTTTCCACTGTATTCTCAAACATTCTGTTGTCCAGAACCCATCTAGCAGGACCTGCCACAAACATCTTATTCATCTTTGATCTAGCTGTCTCCTTAGCTGTTTGGTCTGCAAAGGCATTACCCCTCCAAACATCATCTGTAATAGCTCTATGGGGGCTGCATTTTATTATAGCCAACTTATCAGGAAGTGTCAATGCTGATAACAATCTAAGTATTAATGGACCATGCGATGTTAGGAACCCTCTCTCTGCCCTGAGGCACCCAAAATTATGGGCTACCCCAAAGGCATACTGGCTGTCAGTATAGACATTAACAGCCAGTTCCTCAATCAACTCACAGGCCCTCAGTAGGGCAACTAACTCTGCTGCTTACGCCGACTGGTATGGGATACGAGATGTCTCAAAGACAGTGTGTAATGTGGTGATCGCATAGGCTGCAGTGATAGTGCCATCTGGCAATTTGAAACCAGAGCCATCGACATATAGTTCCCCTTGGGGGTCAGATAAGAGAAGATCAGTCAGGTCTACCCATCCCTTCGTTTCCTCCGTGGTCTGAAATGGGCAATCATGGACATCATTGTCCTTTTCTTCCGAAGGGAGGGGTAGTAACGTGGCTGGGTTCAAAGTAGCCCATCTTTTGATGGTAATGTACAGAGCAAATAATGTTAGCTCATATCCAGTGAGACGCGCACTGGTGAGGTGCTGCATCTTTGTCTTGTTCAAAAGCATGTCCACAGCTTGAAGTACCATAACTGCGAGGTCAGTATCAAGAAGGAGCCCTGCTGATTGTCTGATAGATACTGCCGCTGTCACGGCAGCTCTCAGACAGCTCTGGAGCGCTCTGGCGACATTATCCAAAATGGCAGAGAAGTAAGCGCAGGGTCTCGGCTTACCACCGAAACCTTGTGTTAGTACAGAGAGCGCGAAACCGTCCGCCTCATGTATGTAGAGCACATAAGGCTTCTGGTAGTCAGGAGTACCGGGCACAGAAGTAGAGCAAAGCGCAGTCTTTAATTGTTCAAAGACTTGCTGGCATGCAGGTGTCCAAGGCAGAGGCTCATGCACGTCTTTGGTGGTGAAATAAAGAAGGGGTTTCGTTAGTAATGAAAACTCCAGGGCATGGTCCTGCGTGTGGACCTGTCTCAATATATCTACCGGTACCAACAAGCCGAAAAATAACTCTATATCAGCTAACGTCATCACTGTGCCTCTGTCAATTCTTTATTATATGCAGTGGGTTTTTCCTTGGGTCCGGTTACTGGCTCTTTAGGGAAAGGATCTCACTCCTTTTCCAAGCAGTATAGATCCATTGCTCCTGAAATGGAGCATCGATTCGCGGTCTTATTACTGTATGTGTAGAGTCGCGCAATTCTGGTATTTCAGGATGATAAATAGGATGGACTTCCCTCATGGGTTGCTGCATCCCTAGCATCGGAGCCTTCTGGAGTAACCTGCCACGGTAACCCACCAACATAGTCACTGCTAAAAACCTCATTCGGGGCCATGTCTGTAACATACACTCTGTCTCGTATGTCATAGATGATCTGCGGTGCAGTACCATGGACACACTGTTCCCACAATTCTATAAGTGTGGCCGACATGTGTTTCAGGGCATGCTGCTGTATAAAAGGCTCTAGCACAGGTTAGCAGTGGTAAAGGGTACAGAGTCCTAATGCCAACAAAACCAATTCAGAAGACAGGAGGGATTCAGGAAAAGGTTTTGGTGAAAGACGGCACCTAGGATGCCAGGTGTAATTGGTATGGTCATAAATATTACTTTCCATAAAAAAATACCTAGCAATTCACTGAAAAAAATCAAGAGTTAAGCTGACGTTATATTTAGATATGGTTAATATCTTACTTTTCATTTAAAAAACTCTGAGAAATTCAAATAAAAACAAAGCTTAAAGTGATGTTATAGTTAGGTGAAAATGTCAGTTAAAACATTACCTTTTAACTCTACAAAAACACACAGAATTCAACAGTTATTATTAACTGGGGTAACTATAACTTGTGCCATCAAAAACGAACTGCTTATTAACTCACATAATACACCACTCATGGCATGTTCTATGACATCATTGATAACATCAATCGCCATCTGAAAGACAATAATGTCAACACTGCATGGCTAAAGGAATTACACCAAATGTGGCACAAAGCTAGAAATGTACTCAGTAACAAGCTGTTTGCAATTTGTATAAATCTGTTCTGCCATTTTTGAGGAATTTGCATTTAAAAATGGGCTTGAACAGGGTATGAAAGAGGTAACTCTCTGAAAGGTTATCTAGCTATCTGGCCAGTGGGGCACTACTGAGGAACCAAAAATTAAAGATTGGCTGGGAAAGCATTTACTCCCATTAGCCATTTTAGTACCTTGGATCCAGAAAATAAAATACATTTTGGACAATTTTTCACTGGTGCTAAACATTTGTACAAACTGGCTGCTGCAAAATGAAATTTGTATCAACCAGCAAAAACAATATTTTGCACCGGTGTGCAGGAGAAAATTCTGTTTTTGCATTGTTCAATCCATTTAAACAATGGTGCAAAATCGAGTGACAAGATTAGACTCCTATATAATGTGTGCCGAACTGACAGCCTAAAGACGTGTCATAATTTTACGTCTAATTTTGGGCTATCTATCAAAGGCATTTTCTTTTCCCTTTGAAAGGTTTAAGTACCTAAAATGTTGAGTGGAACATAGCTGCAAGAATGTTTAAAGCAATAAATCATGCTTCTATTTTGTTACACCAATCCACATGATATGATGTATTGTTCGGTATTTAACTTCTTCCCGAGGTACAGCACTGATCTGAAAATAACATCTTTTAATTATGTACTAACCTTTTTTTAAACTGACGCACTCAATCTCAGTTCTCGTGGGGAACTCACACTATTTCGGAACACATTAAATGCTGTAACATATTTTCAATTAGGAAAACATATTGTTTTAGAAAAATAGCTTGATAAATATTTGACAAAATGCTAAGGCATGGAAGTTTATTGTCATTGTGACATTATTTTGTTTAAAATGTTTCTTTGTAGACCCTTTTTACATGTTGAAAGACATTCTGTCTTTATTAAGTTTATACTGACACCTTTAATTTAATTGTCTGATTGTCTGATTTAGGCCAAATATCAGGGTGTTCCACTAGATCTGCTAAGCACCAAAGACTAAAAGCACTAGGAAGCAACTGTTGTTATGATGCTGCAATGTATCAGTAACTCCTCCCAGTATGATTGGGTTCCTAGGGTCCATTACTCTGTCTTTTTCACTTTCCCTTTAATACATGGATTCCTAACAATTGTGGAACCAACTTCAATATCTTTATTTTTATTCCCAGTAATATAAAGTAAAGAGATTGAGCATCTTTAAGCACCTATAGAATCAAACCCAGGGGTTTGCTGACAGCAATGTTTGCATTTTTTTGAGTGTGGACATGGCCCAAGGGTATTAGAGCGCTTTACAGTAGATCCAGGTTCTAAGAGATGTAGGAGCCAGTAAAGGGGCAATGGTACAGGATAGTTCCCACACATCTAGTCCCCGGCATCTCAACTGTAGCATGTTTCCCTTCATCCACTGTGTAACCCCATTACAGCAGGTGATTTGCAACTGAAATTGGGCTCAAGCGCTATCAACTTTAGTGTATGTATAATAATAGGATGCAAAACGCTGTACTTTGACCACAAGTAACCAGATATTTTCTAGTGTGGAAAATTATCTACAGTAAGTAAGTAAATAATATTGTCTGATTAATAAAAATCATTACAAAATAAGTATATGCAACATTTTCCATAAATTATTCCGATATAATCCATGCACATATACAAAAACATCATCAGAGTTAAAAATACGTTTGCATTTATCCTAGCTCACTGTGATCCATACCGGTTGGTCCAAAGTGCCAAACGTTTTTAACAAAGCACATACAGCAATTCAAATAAAACCTCTGTGCATAAAAACACCATCAAAGTTGAACATAAGATATCCCAGCTCGGGGAAAGCCACACAGGTGGCATTAAAGTGCCTTGTGCATCATTGCCCGGATGCCAACACCCTGCATCATAGGTTAGATACAGAACACAACACAGTTCCAACATGCAAATGGTCAGATACAAGCTACTGGGTGATGTTCTCATGGTCAATCTTGTATATCCCTAGAACGGTCATGGGGATAAGGAAGAACAGAGAAGGGATATATGGGCAATGGTGCGATGGTTGTGTTCTCTGGGCAGCATCAATCCTGGCTATGGAAAACACCATCCTTCCCAACATATAGATATTCTCATCAGCCCAGGTCTACCCTGAGGACAGCGGCACCTCTTGTGATTGCAGATGATGTACTGTGAGCACACATTCCGATATTCAGAACTATTATTGCAAAAACTAATGCACTTAATGCTTGGGAGCATTTCAAATCAAAAACAAACACGAATGAACCCCAATGAGCCGCAAGACGCAAGCATCGATGGAACTAGGGAAGACGGCCAGCATCACCACCGGGCTACTCTCGCGAGGATGCTGGATGGTGGGGCGTTGCATCTCTGCTGCGTGATAGACGAGTATCAGCTCTGCAGATATAGGCATTAGGTGTTCCAAAACTTAAAAAGAAATACCAAAATTCCATAGAAATATGGATATAACTAAGCGTGGCAGAGGGTGCACAGCTGTTCAGATATGCTTCAATGTTCACCCCTACGCCAGCTCCGCACTGCACCATCGCTGACCGAATTCAAGAAGGGACTCAAGAACCGGCTAGCGCCTGGATACCCTTCTGGGTGACACGCAGCGCTTTAGGAATACGACTTGATTGATTGACAAATACTGTCAAAGTTATTGCTAGGTCTACAAATGCGCAGCTCCGCATCTGATGAAAACAGTTTCTAAATCACTTTAGCGTCTCGGAACGACTGCTCAGTTTACTAGTTGCCAATTTTAAAGCAGCAAAGAAGAAACGATGCTAGTGCACATTTGCACTGGTATTACATGTAGCCCGCCATGGCTCCCAAGGGGGTAGGGGGCAGCCCTTCAGGGGTTCCCTCAATGTTTCACGGGGCCTCCATTCATCACATGGACAATAAACATCTGTGAGATATGGGGGACCCAGTGGCCCCTCCTCACATTCTGCAGGTGGACACCTTCATTTTATGTTACACCACTCATTGGACCTTCACCATTGGACACATATTTCAAAACAGCGTGACCATAAACACCATGCAGTACAAACAGTTCTGGCTTTCTAAGCCAGCATACCAAATAACAACAAAGCAGAAGTAGAATCAGGAATATATGTGTTTATTCTCCTTTTCTGGGTTTATTTTGTTCTTCAGTCAGGAATTTAGCGCCGGGACACACTTACTGAGTAGCTGTGCGCTACATTAAATCCTTCTCATTCATTCATTTATTCAATTAATCCCAGCACATATTTGGCATCACATTAGCATGCACAGATGGTGTATGTTATTCAGCCAACACATGTTTCGCCCCTATTGGCCTGCAAGCCAGGAGCTTTCTGAAGGATTAGTTCTATAATACTATTAATGAAATCCTGCATGACAGTAAGCCCCATGGACTGCTTCGTGTGTGACAGCGAGCCTGATCTTGAGTAAAGTCATTATAGGATTTCTTACTCTGATAGGAGTGGAGCACATTAGAAAATGTCAAATACAGTACAGGTCGAACTATTTTACAAGGAAGGTGCATAACAGGCAGTTTGTATGATGGGGAAGAGGAAATATATTCACATATTGCATATAGAGAAAGAGAGACACTAGAGGAATATGGGTCGCAATAGGGAGAACAATGAAGAATGTGTCTAATCAAATATGATTTTTGTGTTGATATCCTTCAAGGTAGAGCTCAGACTGAGTCCTAATGGTATCATGTATGTTTCGTAGCACTAACCTGCTCCCTTACGTCCCAATCAGAACACTGAGAGACACTATAAACAATGATACATGTGAAGGAAAGCAGAATTCAAACAGACAGAGCGAGCATCATACACTGGGCGCACTCAACCCGTCGCCATCAGGAGAGTACAAGTTTCAGTTAGCCCTAGAGGGAGTCAGACGTTTACTCTATGCAGTACAGGAAGGTATTTGCAGCAGGAGCATAACCCCCTGAGCTAGCTTAACCAAATTGGACGTGTGACCCCTAGGTTACACAAGACGGGTGAAACAAATGAACCCTGGACCTGTGAAAGATCCATACCATCTCACTGAATCCAGAGCGCCTGATGTGTTACTGGTCCCATTTAAGTCCTACATTAATAACAGATGCCATGCTGTCTGTGTGATTTGTTAAAAGCTGATTTGGTATTAGCAGCATGAAATCTTGGAGTGAAGTGACTGCTAGTTATCAGCAGCATAAAATATCGGGCCACTAGCCACATTCAGTAATGCTAGTAACTTTTTATGAATGCCCACTTGAAAATATTGGCATATAACATCGCTGTGCTCAGTACTGGGAGTATTAAATGTTGGAATATTGGCCTGTTCCTTACTGACATCTTAAAAATATTACGGCACAGCGATTATGTTAATATCTATCTAGTCATTACAAAATATGGCCTTAATAAATTTGACCTAATACCCCCTCTATTCTAGCTTCAAACATATTTTCCTAGTCTGCTATAAGGTTTCTCAATTTACTAACAATTTATCTTAAACCTTCTACAGTAACCTTTCTCACTGGCCAAGAGTCATTGCAGCCTGTTGCCATGGTTGCACTTGATGGTTGCCCTGTGTAATGGTAGTCTACTGGGGAGACTTTGCTTAGTGAGAGTGTCATTGAGCAGAATGTTGTCATTCATTTGTCATGCTTGTTGTTTGATGTCAGGAACTACCAAGAGAGGTTTATGTTTGTCGGTGTGGTGGCGGCAGATTACAGCAGGCAACATGATGTACGGCATTGGAGTTATCGCTGGCCACGCCAGTGAATTATGGCACGTGTGCCTCTCAACGTTAATAGGAAGGGATGGAGAAAAAAGTTGTCTGCCATGTGGGGTGCTGTAGCTTTATTTGTCATGTTGTAAATGTATTTATACAATGCTTTCTACCCCTGACGATGCGTTGAAGCGCTTTTTGGCGAGTAACACAATATGCCGGAACTCAAGGGGACATTAGTGGATTACTGTAGTGAAGTTTAAGTTGTTAATTTGAGCATGGACATGTGAGCCTGTTAGTTTGAATACATAGAATAAAGGAGGGGGAAAGGAGTGAAGAGTCTAGATAGAGTTATTTGGGAGATCATATCAGTTAGATGAGGTTTGGGATGAGTAAAAGGAGGAATACAGGAGGGAAGAGTCTAGGAAGTGGTATTTTGGAGATCACAGCAGTAAAATGAGATTTCAGGTGGTGGGTAGAAGAAGGATAGTCTGGAAAGGGTAATATGGGAGATCATAGTAGTTGACTGAGGTTTGGGTTGAATCAAGGATTGATAGAGGAGGGAAGAGTCAAGAAAGGATCTTAGGGAGATCATAGTAGTAGAGTGAGGTTTGGGTTTAGTCAGAGAGTGGAAGTAGAGGATATATTGAGAGAGGTATAGCATGAGACACAGAGTAGTGCATTGGAGGGAGTTGAAGTTTTTTTTTTCTTCTACGGTAGGAGTAAAGTAATAAAATAATTGATACATAACTGCATATAAAGGTTATACGTATATAAAGGAAAATAATAAAGCAATATAAAACTGTATTGCATAAAGTTCCATATGTGCAAGTGTGGATAGACAGACATTCAGACTTTCAGCTGTTGCTGTATGTAAAAGCTAATTTAGTAGTGTGTTTGTGCATATATATCTATCTATCTAAATATATATATAGTTATATATAGATAATTTTTTATTTTATGTTTTCCTTAATATTTCAATAGTGAAGCACTTATAGACACAATTGCTAAGATCATATGTACGTATTGTGATACATAAATAAAATAAAAGGAGAGCCATAAGGATCAAATCAAGTAATGTATATGAAAACTCTGCAGTGACCTAATATCATTTTAGATTTATACATGTATGTATATATATATATATAAAAAAGAAAGTTGCCCCAATGAAGACACCTGCACATGAGGAATGGCACCACAGATTTAATGCTGGCACCAGCGATGTCATCGTTACAACATAGTTCATATAAGTAAAACTTGCCAAACGTGTTTCTGACATAACTACTGTCCTTGATCATTGGCTTTTCACTGTTGGCGACAGCAGACTTGAAGGATCACCTGATTTAAATACACCAAGTTCCACCCCGATGGGTGTCAGCACAACGTCATCCTGGTACTGGTAGTTCCAAAATGTAAACCCATGTGGGTGTGGCTGCCTCCAGCTTTCCATTCTTGCCCCAGTGGTCATTCCACTTCCAGTACCAGGATGCAGTTCCATATTGCTTTGTGGGGGATACAAAGCAGTTTGAACGCAGATCTTCTGGCAACCGGTAATCAATGTAGGGCCCTTAAGGCAGGGAAGATATGGACTTACATGTAGGAGTAGTCTCGCAGCAGAGTTCTGAACTCACTGTCGTTTTTTCATAGTTGATAAGGATGATCAATTATAGAGGCTATGGGCATAATCAGGGTTAGACAGTACAAGAGTGATGGTATCTGGGACCTTGAGTGGAAACCCTAAATGTGGGAAGATGAGTTGCAGCGTTTTCATGGTAATGAAGCTTGACCTTGCTAACTTGCCCACTTGGGTATTCATTGGTAATTTGAAGTCCATGGAAATTCCAAGGTTTCTTACTTCCTTAGATACTTTAGGCGGTTGTACCAGATTGTCAGGCCAGGCACAGAGTGAGTCATAATTTTTCTAATCGCCCCATGTGAGTATTTCAGTTTTGGATGCATTCGATTTGAGGTGGCACAATGTCATCCACTGAACAACCGCTCCGAGGCAACTGATGATTTTTGTGTGTCTTTGTGGCTTTCCCTTTTAAGAAGAATGTGTGTGCCTTCTGCATAGTTATAGCATGTGAGCTAAAAATTAATTGATCATTACTGGTAATGACTTCATGTCGATGTTGAAAAGCAATGGTGAGTTGATAAAGCCTTGAGGGATCCCTGCTATTGTGAAGTACTGTTTGTTAGTAAAGCTACCCCATGCCAGTTGCTCAGTTTCTGAGTGATGCAGGTCATGACGCAAAGCTTTTATAAATGTATGAGTATTGATATTATGCATGCATTATGTCCTTGAAGAGAAAACCATCACTTTACCACCCCTAAATTTAGATTTCTTGTGTTTGAAAGAGATATCAAAACACTGTACTTCACCTCTCACTGGGATTTAGAAAATGGAAATGCAGTTCATTAAAGAAATATTATAGGCAAAGTCTTTCTTTTTTTCCGATATCCCTGTTGTTTAACGTGTTGCTCCTATCTGTTCAAAGTAATGGGATGGCTACTTAGATATTATTGGCACTAAGGACACTTGTCCTTGAAAGGTGAACCATGCCTCTGCCAGTCTGAATGTTATGACATGTTATTATGGTTTGTAAAGCACATGGCTGCCCCTGCGAATGGGCTTCCCAGCACTGATCCCAGTAGAATGGCACAATGCCACAACAGAGGAAGGGGGCCTCCGAGAGGCCTAGGAAGATAATAGCCATGTTTAAGTTTTTTCTGAAGCAAAGATGATTTGGACCATTCCTTAAATCAGAGGGCATACTGTTCCAGAGGGCAGGTGTCAGAACCCCGAAGAACAACCTCCCAGTTTCTTTCTCTTGAATCGAGGTATCACTGCCAGATTAAGTTCTACAGAGCAAAGTGCTATATCAGGACGATAGGGCAGCATGAGTTCTGAGAGAATGGGGGCTCGTGCGGCATGTGCAGTCTTACGAGCAGTGCTAAGAACTTTAAACTGAATGTGCTTCTCAATGGGCAGCCAGTGATACTTCTGAAGGAGCCCAGAGGAGGAGCAGAATTTAGGAAGGAAAAATAGTAATCTTGATGCAGCATTTTGGACTGAAAGCAACCTCTTTACAATTGGTTTCTTGCAAGCCAGATACAAGATGTTACAAACGTTAAGGCATGACAGGATGAGAGATTGAATTATCAACTGCCGAATGTGGAGTTGGAAAAAGCCGATGATAGACTTGAGCCCTCTCAGGAGATCAAAACATGAGCCTGCTAGAGTTCTCACTTGTGTCTCAAATGAGAGGGAATCATCAAGCCTAATACCTATGTTCTTTATAGATGATTTGCGTGAGAGAGGAGGCCTCAAACCCTCCAGTGATCATCCCAAGTCTAGGGGTTACCTACCGAACAGCAGGATCTCAGTTTTATTAGAGTTAAGTTTAAGACAAGTGCTATCCATCCAGCTGGCCACTGCCAGAATACATTCCTGAAACTTAACGATGTCTTGAGAGGCATCCGCAGAGAAAGAGACATCTGCATTTGATATCATGGAAACCCCAAAAGACTTAACAATCTCCACCAAGGGCCTGATGTAAATGTTGAAAAGAGTAGGGCTTATGGAGGAGCCCTGCTGGACCCTATGCTACAATGGTCTAAGTGAAGATAAGAAAGGAGGAGAGATGCCCTGAAAGGTGTGGTTGCTGAAGAAAGAGGTGAACGAGGATAGAACCTTACCGCCAACACCTGTATCGCAGAGATGCTGGAGGAGCACCTTATACGATACACTGTTGAAGAAGGCAATCAGGTCCAAAAGGTTAGGGGTCAAGGAGCTGCCTTCATCTGATGCTCATCAAAAGGGACTCTGTCACAGTCAGCAGAGTTGATTTAGAATTGTGTGTGGACTTGAAGCTATCTTGGGACATATCCAAAATGCGATTGCCTTCTAAAAACTCCAGTAGGAGTTTTTTGACCTGTTTTTCCACAATTTCTCCTAGGAAAGGGAGAAAGGAAATAGGGTGTTAGTTTTTAGGTTTAGTAGGGTCAAGAGACATTTTCTTCAGTAATTGTATGTATTAATACGATAGAATGTTTTCTTTTAAAGGACACATTTGCTCAGTGGGACACCTTGGTACAGATGTTTATTGCCTACCAATGATACCCCTTTCATGGGCCCTAGAAGGATAAAAGTCTGAGTAGACACACCAGGATTTGACCTTGCGGCCATGAAGTCAAACACATTTCCTAGCGGGCTTTGTCAACTCACATTTGATCATCAGAAAAATCCCAATTACATCAATGACTTAAAAGTAGCAGTGACTACAGATACTCTGGAACCCAATATTATATACAAGTACAGGCACATCATTTCTAGTTTTCTACATTTAAAATACAATGCAGTAAGTCACGTCGACCTTCTGATTAAAATCAGTCACTATTAATTACTAATATTTAACATGACACTGGCATTCTGCAAACCAACCTCTTAATGTGCTAATAACATTACAGCAAATTGTGACCATTTTATTGGACTCATGTTCTTAAAAATACTGCAAATTCAAATGAAGGTTTCAAAAATATCTTAGCAGTGTTTAAATCATACAGAGGTGTGAATGTTGTTTTTCACCTACAAAATGTGAAATTGAACAACCCAATTAACTTCTTTGGGGAGAACCTATGCTCCCTCTGTAAAGTGGTTTCTAAATCATACAAAGCTTCTTTCAACTTTTCTGACCTTGCTTAAAAACTCACCATTTACACCTACACTTATCAAATATTTCCTGGGGAGGGCCACTATTCAGCTCAGTAAACTGGTTATTAAACTATACCAATTTTTGATCAGTGAATTGCAGAAAGATGGGTGAGGTCTCCTACCTGATGGACATGTGGGCCTCAGGCACCCCACAGGGTAATCCAGGTCAACCATTTGAAACCCCACTTTGACTGGACAGACATGACTATACTTATGATGGGGGAGAGGAAGAGGATAGAGAGTCTCTCCCAGACTTCTTATCCCACAATGCCAATGATGGTTCTCTGGAGTGAGTAGTGTTCCCCCCCACACTGACAGAGCAGCAGCAGAGAGATAGTCATCAATTGTCTAGGCAGTTTGCTGGACTGCCCTTACTGACACCTGGATTGACCCAGTGGTGTGTACAAGATATTGATACTGATGATAGCTTATCTATTAAAAACCAAATATATAGATTGCCAGACAAAGTAAGGGACAGAATCAAGAGTGTAGTTTCCAAAATGTTGTCCCTGGGGGTAATTTAGCACTATATTAGCTGCTAAGTGCCTAAGGTCAACCAGAAAGTAGTGTACCCAGAAGCTAGGTTCTGTTTAGACTACAAGGATGTAATGCTGTCACAAAGACTGACAAACACACCATTTTCATAGCTCCATATGTTTTTGATCACATGGGGCTGTCAGTATATTTGCTGACTTCTGGAAAATGGCAGATTGTCCTGACTGAGCACACCAAGGAGAAATCAGCATTCTCAATTCCTGATGGACAACTCCATTTTAAAGTAAAACCCTTTGATTGAAGAATGCCCCAATCACGTTCGAGAAGTTAGTTATCAGGGTACTGTCTAGTTTGGAGACCTTTAATGCAATGTAGCTTTATGATATTGTTGGCTTTAGCTCCACCTGGCAGAAGCACCTGCCCCACCTTTGGGAAGTGCTTCAGGCCCTACATGAGGCAGCATTGACTATCAAGGGCAGTAAATGGCAGGTATGGTAGTGTGCCTGGGTCACCTAGTTATCGGAGACATGTGCAGCCTCACCAGTCTAAAATCCAGACAATCATGTCTTGGGAACGCCCCAAAACCCAGACTCTGGTCAAAGCTTTCCTGGGTTTGCCATCTATTTAGAGCTGACTTTAAAGAAGTAGTCAAAGAATGTCATATGGGCTTTGACATCCTGAAGGAGGTGCTGTGTCCAGCTCCGGTACTAAAGGTGCCTGATGTGAGCAAGGAGTTTGTGGTTTAAACAGATGATTCAAAACATGGTACTGGTGCACTGTCATCACATAATGATGAGCGTCAGCTGAAACGACGGAGTGTCATGGAGAGGGAAGCCTTTACTGAGATTTGGTCACTGAAAAAGATGAGTCTCTACTTGTTCGGGACTCACATACGATATCAAACTGACCACAGGTATCTAACATGGCTCAGGAAGATGAAAGGAGGACATCCAAAACTGTTGAGGTGGTCCATCACCCTAAAATGGATGAACTTTACAGTGGAACACAGACCTGGGCCTGACGGTGCCAATGCAGATGGACTTTCCATGTTCTTCCACTTGAATGATGAGACCTGACAAGGGAATAGCTGAGCTACTGCTCACATTTCATCTACAAGGGGCTGTGTAGGAAAATGTATATTTTAGCATGATCACTCCCATTTTTAGTGGACCGATGCTGCTGATGTTTTAGTCTGCTAACTAGGCTCCAGTGCATGTGTTTTGACCTCTAAGACATGTTGAAATTGGTTACTGTTCTAATTGGCCTACTTACCTTACCTATAAGTTCCAAGGTTATGTAACAAAGTGCTACAGGGCCTAGAACCCATTTGCCACCCACTAGAGTGAGGCTACAAACATGACTGCAAGTCTACCATTGTAGCCTGGCTGTAGCAAGTTTAAACTGAAATTCGAGCTGTCAAAATAAACCCTTATGACAGGTCAAAGAATTTTCTGAATAATAATAACTCACCCCATGTAGGTATTATAAACACTAAGTGGAATAGACAAGGTATTTTCCTATCCTTAGGGATGTCAGGCAGATGTGCGTCCTGACCCCTCTCTTATTTTCATTTTATACTAATGGTGACCAATTTGTTACTAACGTCCCATTGATAAACAAAAATGCATTCCCATACTACTATATGCAGACAATGCTGTATTAATAGCCAGGACTGGTTTAGCTTTACAAAGGCTTATGGATAACTATGTGGCTACATGGCTTCGTTGAACCTCCAGGCTAATAAAACCAAATCTTACATTTTTATTGCGTCCAGTAGGATTGAAATCACAAAGACATTTTTATACGTGGGTGTTTTATTTAACAGTGCGGGAACATGGTCTAATTTTGTTGGACTTGGCCCTTTTGGTAGGTTCACCCCAAAACTTTTTGCATTCTCCTAGCCTTTTTCTGTAACCTGGTGTTGGTGATTTTAGGCCTCTGAGCACTTTAGCACTGTGGTCCAGTGTAAAGTGTGTGCGCTCTCTGTGTATGTGTGGTGAGAGTGGCCTGCCCTCCCATATGAATGCATTGGGGATGAGTGTGTCCATGGTAATTCCTGGTATGAGATGAGTGCAGGGTCGAGTTTAGTATGTATGAACCCGTGAGGATAAATGATGCGCAATAGTGTGTGCAGATTTATGGTGACTGGTGGAGAAATTCCCCTTTTAGAAGTTGGAATTTCTGTGTGCTATGTGTCTGCCTGCCTGACTTGTGAGTGACAGGAGCTGAGAGGTGTGGGTGGCTCCAGGAGGGGCAGGGTGAGCTGAATGGGACTCCTAGAGGAAGAGTGGTGGGAGGGGTATTCACCTGAATCTGAATAGGAGGGTGTCTTCCCTAGTGAATGCTGGCTCCGCCCCCCTGTGGTTTGTCTGATGGTGAGACCCCACCTAACAATGGGGAAGAGGAGCTCTGTCCACAGAGTGCTCCAATTTCCCCCAAACCAGTTTCTGCTGGTTCCCCAAGCCCTGTGCTGGCGCAGACAAAGGAAAAGGGTGTATAAAAGAAGGGGCTGTGACCCCATAAGTTTGTTCAGTTCTGGAGTGCTGTTCCTGCCAGGGCGTGCTGCTGCTGGGGCCCGGGGGGGTGGGGGGGGCTACCATGAGGGCTTGCCTCCCTGGGCCCTGCATTGCCCTTTTCAACGTTAAGGACATCTTGCTGGACTTATGCTTTTTACTACAGGACCTTTGCCAAAGAGCTGTGGCCCCTATCGCCTCGTGAGCGCTATATCTTAAGTGCTCAGGGGAGAAGAACGCGTGGGCCTTGCAGCGGGGCGCTGCAGAGAGAGAGAGAGAGAGAGGGTTTCCCCAGCATAGGGATCCCCCCATGCAGCAGTAGTGAGGCGGGATCCCACCCCGCATTTTGAGGTATTTTGCGGGTGCCCACCCCGCTTATCTGCCGTCGCGGCAGGAGCCTACTCCATATTGCGGAGGAGAAGTCGCCGAGAGAAACCACCGGGCTGCTGCCAAATGCGACCCGGAAGTCAGGCAACCCTTGTTGCGATGTGGGCGGGGCCGGCGGCAGGACCGGAAGTTGTGGCTGTGTCGGTGCGGGCCTCCCGTGAGCCGATGGGAGCCCCGGTGTGCGGTGCGAGGGAGAACGGGAGCCCACCCCACCTCCCGGAGCACCAATGAGAAGTCCTGAAGAGAAAAGGCGGCCGGGGCCGGCGACGGTAGCGCGGGGCTCCCAGGAGTGAAGGGAAGCCCCGCGCCACGAGAGAAGTGCAGCCGGATCCCCCAGCGAGGCTCTCATAAGTGAGAGAGACCCGCCCTCTGCCCAGAGGAGCCTGCAGCCCGAGTGGAGATGAGAGGCAACCGTGACATAATCCAGGCAGGGCTCCCATGGTGAAAAGGGAGCCCCGCGTGCCCCTGGAGTCCAGGAAAAGAGAGAGAGAGCTCCAGTGGAGCGGGGGCTCTCCTGTGAATGCTGCCAGAGACCGGCAAGTGGAGATAGCTGGAGGGAGGACACAGGAGGAGTCCAGCAGACCCGGTGAGTGGGGGGTGCATTCCCAACCCCGAGAGCCGGTGAGGGATGGCTCTTTGTTGTTGGGGCACAGAGTCTGAGCAGCCCCACCAGGAGAGCGGGCCGCTCCAACGTTGCTGGCATAATTGCTCATAAAGGCCCAGAGGGGCCCATGCCTCTCCCCATGTTGACCAGTTACGCAACAGCTGCCCCACTGGACAGTGGGTAGCTGCAACGGTGGGCATGTTTTGGTTAGGAGAGAGTCCCAGTAGGGGACTCAGGGCACAGGAGTGCCCATGCCTACAGTTTTCCACAGCTGCCCAGCAATTAGTAGGCAGCTGCAACGTTTAGGCCAGTGCTTGTGCGCTCTTTCTTCTGCTGCATTGGCAGCCAGCCCTGACATTGGGACATTGGGCATTTAAGCTCTTTGAGAAGGCCAGTTGGCCTGGGGCACTTTGGTGACATTGGTAGAGCGCCCGGCTCTATCAAATTGCGTCATGTGTCTAGTACTAGGAGTGTTGCCAAAAGAATGATTTAGGCCCATTGTATCTACGCTAATGTGTTTATACTGGTGATACCTAATGCATACTGGGATTATGCTAATGAGGTTTGGGCCTAATGTGCTAATGCCTAATGTCATGCTATGATGTTTTGGGGTAGTACCTGTTTGCGTAATGCGTTTAGACTTATGAGAGCATTGCATAATGTGTTTATGCTGTTGAGTTTGGCGCCGAATGTAATTCGCGCCCAATGTGGTACTGTGCATAATGTGGTTTATGTTACAGGATGGTGCTGAAGTTGCCAGTAATTACTGGTTGTGTTCTATGTTTATGATAAGTTCTACATTTACAAAGTTCACTTTGTGATGGTTCTGACAGTGGTCCAGTTGGCCCTGTCAGGTGTATATAATCCCTTGTAGACATGACCTAGTGCCAGGTGGCAAAATGTATATTATGTGATTACTATTCTAATGTGTTATGAGAATACAAAGGCTATTTTTGATATAACCTTGTGTGGAGTTCCTTTTGTGGTGTGCCTGGTATGTTGATGCTGTGTGCGTGCGCAAACGCTTTACACATAGCCTCCGGGATAAGCCTGACTGCTCATGCCAAGCTACCATGGGGGTGAGCAGGGGTTATCTTTGGTGTGTAACCCCTTTGCCCTGACTAGAGTGGTGGTTTCTGCCTGGCTTTGGCGCAAGCATTAGCCAACCAGAAATCCCATTTCTAACAAATACGATTACAAATAGAGGCAATGCTTTAGAAAAGAGCATTATGGCTATATTTTCGTTATATAAAAAAATTAGTTACGAAGCCGATAGACCCAATAAAAAAGATGTACGCTGCAAAAGCTGTAGCATCAGCTACCTATGGGGCAGGGATTTGGGGAGCAACAAAGGCTGATGTCCTTCAAAGGCTAGAAGATGGTTTCTATGAGAAAGTTTTATCTCTTCCTAATAGCTGCTCAAATTTTAACATTCACCAAGAATTGAACATCCCATTTATTTCTGATGTGATTTCCCTAGCATCCATATTACTTTGGCATTTGATTTGGCGAAGGGAGACGGTGAATTTAACCCAAAATATTATTAGGGACTCTCTGACCCTCGAACATGCCCATAATATATCATGGTTGCAAAATGTTAAAGTAACCTTGTTGATATTGGGCTTTGATTCCCTCTTCAATGAGCCACTCACATCTTTGTCAATTCCCAAAGTTGAAATTAAACTTCGACATAAATTACATAGGGACAACAAAACATACGCTCAAAACAGGGTTAAATCCACGGTAGCCATCTACTCAGGCTACCCAAAATTCTGGATGGGGCAAATTCATATCTGTCTTTTGTAAATAATATGCGGCACCAATATGTATTGGTGCATTTCAGGTTGAATTTAATCCCTTTTATGTTGGGATTTCCAGCAGGTGTGTACTCAATTGACAATCACATTTACACTTCATATTTTTCTGTAAATATTATATGTATGAACGACAAAAGTAAATGATTCCCCTTCTGCGAAAATATTTAACTTTTTTACAAATGCTCCCTGATCATTATGTATGTCTGTATTTACCTTGCCTCTTATAGGGAATAAAATAATTCTGGATCCACAGACCTCCAGACTTCCATTTCTGAGACTAAGTCAGAAGGTACCATTTCTAACCGAGTTGCCCCTGGTTTCAGTGGAAGACCCACACTCCATCACAGTCATCCTTAACTTGCACCTAGGACCCAGCCAAGCACATCCAGGTGACCCTGGTTGGCATCTAAAGCTTTTTGGCACTATTTCTGTTTAAAAAATGTAAAAAGTCATATCTGTGTTTCTCTTTATTTAATTGTTGTTGATTTGTTCATTGCATTACTGTCTAGTTTTATAAATTGGTTTGGATTTTTTTTTGTGTTGTGTTCTCAAATTTCTTTATGTTTTGCTGCTTCTTCATTTTTTACACATTTTCTAATGTTAAGCCTGTCGACTCTGTGCCATAGCTGCAAGGGTCAAGCTCAGCCTTAAAAATACTGAAACCTTTAATGTACCTAACAAGAATAGTGACCTTAATACTTGAGGACACTTAGCCATCCCAACTAATAATACAGACTCTCACACCTTTTTTCAAAAATATTTCAGTGTAAAATCCACTCTGCATCCTGATGTCAGACATTCTTAATTTAAACTGTGCTTGTGTCCGTGGATGTATTTTAATGTGGGTGTTTTTGGCTGTGGTAAAAATATCTGATCTTTATTTTTATGCCTTACCATTTAAATGTCAGAGCAACAGTAAACATTTCCAAAGTTCGCAACAATTATGCAAGCTTCAGTGAAGGTATCATAGTCCCCTTCACAGAGATTTGCACCAAACAGCACATTATTTGAAGCTTCTAGAAATTGTTAATTTATAATATGATTTGCTCACTCGAAAAATAAGAGTCTGTCACTCCACTCCTGATTATGCAAGCTATTGACGTAAGATGCTCTGTGCAGGCACAACCAGTGCTATGATAATGGGTTTAGCCCACCGAGGTTGTTTATTTTTAATTTAAATGACAAGTGGTAAAGAAATTTGTCTCTTAGAAAATTGCTCTTTCTGTAGGGTCACCTTGAATTTGTTGGCCATTTTGCTGAACCCTGTTCTTGCTAGCTATAGAACTCTATGGATTTTACAGTTGCCAACCAGTGGTAAAGTGATTGCAATACTCCATTCAACATGGTAAAATTGGTATACTCCTAGTTTGCCATATTTAACTTACCTATAAGTCCCAGGTGTATGGTACCAAGGTGTACCCAGTTAAATGTCACACGTGGACTACAGCACACATTGTGCCATCCAGTAAACTGACAATATATATATGACTGCATGCTTGCCACCAGTAGTCTGGCTGTGCCAATTTTAACTGCAAATCTGACCTGTCAAAATAACCCCTTTTGAAATGCCTAAACCTTAATATTATGATTCACCCATACCTAAGGCAGAGTGCCTGATATGTAAAAGTAGGACATGCAAAAGTTTATTAATAAATATTTCCTTACAATGAAAATGCTCTGAAATCTATATTCGCTGTAACAGGTTTGGTTGTTCCATATGAAAACACCGGGATACAATATTAAATACTAATCCTGCATCTCAAGAATAAGACTAGCTAGAAAATCAATCCAACAACTATAGAGTTGGTAAAAATCCAATTTAGGTGCAGATTCCGATCCGGTAAAATAAATTTGCATGCGACTCGTATCCGTATATTTTCACGTACGAATCGTACAAGTACCGTACAAACGGCCAAGTACGATTCGTACGTGAAAAATACATACGAATTGCGGCGGGAAAAGGGTACGAGAGGGAGCCGGACTTTTTTTACGTCCGAATAGCGTCGGGAAAAGTGTACGAGAGGGAGTCGGATATTTTTACATGCAAATTGTAAAACAGAAGTCCGAGCGCGCAAGTACGATCCGTACCGCCAGTCCGAATACACAACGGTATGTAAAAGGCCCTGTACGGAGCGAACGCAGTAGCACACATGTACACGGGTAAACTTGTGCCCGCATATGAGTCGTACAGCCCTCCCTCCCCCCGCATATGTCAGCACCGTACCCCCGTATGTCAGCACCGTCCCCCCCTGTCCGCACTGTACCCCAGCCCCGCACCTGTACGCGCCGTACCACAGGCCCGTACCCCAGCCCCGTACCTGTACGCACCGTACCCCAGGCCCATAGTGCCTGTACGCGCCGCACCACAGGCCCGTACCCCAGCCCCGTACCTGTACGCACCGCACCACAGGCCCGTACCCCAGCCCCGTACCTGTACGCACTGCACCACAGGCCCGTACCCCAGCCCCGTACCTGTAAACACCGCACCACAGGCCCGTACCCCAGCCCCGTACCTGTACGCACCATACCACAGGCCCGTACCCCAGCCCCGTACCTGTGCGCACCGCACCCCAGTCCCGTACCCCAGCCCTGTACCTGTATTCACCACACCACAGGCCCGTACCCCAGCCCCGTACCTGTACGCACCACAGGCCCGTACCCCAGCTCCGTACCTGTACGCACTGCACCACAGGCCCGTACCCCAGCCCCGTACCTGTACGCACCGTACCACAGGCCCGTACCCCAGCCCCGCACCTGTACGCGCCGCAACACAGCACCGTACCCCAGCACCATCACCCAGCATCACGTATGTACGGACATCACCTACGCGAAAAAGACTCGTACAGAACCCGGACACTATAAAACAGCACAAGGAGGGTCAATTCGACTCGCACAACACCACAAAACACGTCTACATGACAAAATACATCTCAATGACTGACCTGGCACATCCAAACAGGCAAACAGAGGCCCAAAATCACAACCACCTCTTATAACACACCCACCAAAATTTCAAACCCAGCCACACCCAGAAATGGAACAATAAAAAGGGCCCACACACACAACCCATGAGCCTTTGCAACAGACCCACTGCTGCGAGACCCCACAGACAAACAACTGCACCTTACTTACACCTTAACTACACCTTCACTTACACACCTTCACACAACCTCCTTCACAAACACCCCCTCTTCACATTCACACACACACACCCTCACATTCACACCCACACACCCACAACCATCCACACCCACACCCCACACCATGCCCACAGACAAGAATCCAAAGTTCACAAGGGCAGAGCTGGACCTCCTTGTCAACAAAGTCATCAGAGTCGAGCCACAGCTGTTTGGAACATTGATCAGACAGACCAGCATAGCCCAAAAAACTAGCCTGTGGCAGAGGATCGTCGATAAGGTGAATGCTGTTGCGCCCATCCGAAGGACCAGGCATGAATGCCAAGCCAGGTGGTACGATCTGCGGAGGGCAGTCAAGAGGAAAATGAACGAGGAATACGCCCAGAGTAACATCACTGGAGGTGGGCTGCCCCGCAGACCCGTACATTATCATCCATGGGAGGAGAAGGTGATGGCCCTACTTCCACCTGTGCGAGTACACGGAGTCGAAGGAGTCGCAGAGCCTGGTGAGTAAACAAACAACTGACGTAACATGGGGGCAATGGCATCCACACCACAAATACACCAAATGCACGCAACTTCCCCCAAGCCCTCACCGCACACAACCACACTCAAAAACCACGCTCATGCCACTAACGTCTCCATGCCCCATTCACAAATAAAGGCAATGCCATGTCCCAGGCTACACCAACCACAAACCTAAGACTGGATGTCCGGGATGCTGGGAGGGTGGGGCTCACACAACACATTGTGCAACTCAGAAGCAGACACCAATGCCCTCAGCCCATATGGCCTAGGTACATACCCATGCACCATGCCCAATGCACAGGGACAGGCAAAGTACTGATAATGTAGCTGACACTTGGCCCTGCTGTATGCAGCACAAGGCCCTCCTGTGACCACTGTACACTCAAACACCAACTCCACAAGCTCAGATATCTAGCACAGGAACTCACACTCACTGTGATGCCAGCATGCACCATGAGGGGACAGACACATCACCTGGGAGACCCAATGACAAATCACAGTACACCCAACAGCAGGCCCGGTCACACACCCCCCCTTACACGAGCACACCCCCCCGGGGCAGGCAACGAATTTACACACTCTCACAATGGACATGTGACACAACAAGACCAATCCATTGCCAAATAAGCATCCTAGCCAAAATTCCACTGGTCAAACACTCAGGAGAACATATCAATCTGTCACCCGCAACATACCCATCCACAAGTGGACATTGAGAGGAATGCTAGGCACACCCAACTACCTGGAGGAACTGTGACAACTTGAATATGTATGAAACATGGATGTGGCATGAAACAGCATTAACATTGTCTCTCTCTCACACACAGGGCAACGTCATGGACCTCCCCCCAACAATGGGGGGGAACAATCACAGTCCCAGGCTCAGCGTGAAGATGATCCCACCGGCAGCGACGACTCTCACCACTCCGTGGATGACCCCGACCAAACTGGCCCCTCTGGTGCCCAAGCCCCTGCAGCACCTGCGTCAGGTACATCTGTGCCAACCCCCACCCCCATTCCTGCCACATCCCAGGAGACACCCAGGAGCCCTGCTCGCACTGAACAACAGAGCCAGTCTGACCAGGAGGGACAAGGTTCTCCGGGCACCCAGGAGGAGGCAGACAACCCTGCAAATGCCATCCCTCAGGGGTCCCGTAGACCCGATGTGCCCACAACGACAGGCCATGTTCGCGTGGGCAGGGGTGGTGGGAGTGGAGGCACGAACCTGACCAGCCAGCTGAGGGAACCGGTATGTCACACATACGCCACATCCTGGACACATACCGGCGTGACACCAGGGGCATCAGCCAGGTAGTGGCGAGCCTCACAGAGATGAAGGGGACCCTCGACGGGATGAAGAACCTGCAGGCCGAGCAACATGCCAGTCAACAACAACACCAAGGACGGATGGAGGCAAGACTGGCTGAGCACCTGGCGGTGCAAACGGACATGAGCCGTTCACTCCGTCGGATCGCCGACAACATGGGCAACCCTCCCTGTACCACCAGGCGAAGACCACCACCAGCCACAGGGAGGGAGGAGGAGGAGGATTCGTCCGACGGAGCATCACAAACATCATCAAGGCCTGCATCTGAGGGTCCCCCCAGGAAGGTGGGTCGTCCACGGAAAAGAACGTGAGAGTCAACGGACCATCCACATCTCCCAGGTCACCTGGCCTGGCACCTGGACCTCTGGCGCAACAGCAGCACCTCATCCAATGACATTCTCTGCCACATGGACTTGCTGGTCACAGTCTGACTAATGATGACCAACACTGTGGTCTGGACTCTGATGACTTCCAATGCAAAGGATACCATCTCCCCCTGTGAACTTTGGATTCTATACACCCGGTAGACCACCTTAGTTTATCTACCAAAACACGTACCCCACCGCAAATAAAAATCTTTATTATTTCATGAGATGTTGCTGTCATTTAGCATTACTCCTCAACATATGTGTGTGTAAATGTCAATCTATGCCTGAGTGTTGAACTAACTCCACCCATCCATACCCTGGGATCTGAGTCTGGTACAGGACACACATGGGTCACAATGTAGCATTCAATGCAGACATGGAGCACAATACTCACCTGTGATGTCCTCAAGCTGCTGAGGGGGGCTTGCAATACTGTGCGGACAGACCTATTTGGAAGAGTATCATTAAGGCGCAGAGGTCATGGCTCATGTGGAGGTTCCCGGGAGGGAGTCCCAGGTATGTCTGGCCAGGTGGGAAGACTATGTCCTGCATGCTGGAGTAAGATGGATGTGAACAATGGTGTCCAGGGCAAGGTTGGATTCACGGAGATGGCCCAACGGGGTCTCCAATGACAGTGGTACAAGGTTGGGTTGGGGTCGGGGTTGAGGCTGCCTCCTGAGTGTGGGTGTGTAGTGTGAAGGTCATCCTGCTGCAGACAGTGATCCATTGCATCTATCTCTGCTGGACGGTGATGTGGCTGGTGCGCCGGATGTTGAAGCTGAGGTGTGTAGATGCACCCTGGATGTGGACAAGGTTCCCGGGAGTTTGGATGTAATTGCTCCATAGAGGGCAGGGCAGTATTTCACACGGATGTTGTCATGGACCTGGGGGATGGTCTGTCTTTCCTTGGAGTGGATCTATCTGGGGATCATGTGCATAATGCAGAGGGTGTTGCAGGCTGAGGTACAGATGCTGGTGATTAGCATGGCAAATGTGAGCAAGCAATCCATGATGCACACCATCTTGTGTGCGTGGACACTGGGTGCTTGTGCAGGGCTCTTGCGGGTGGGACACAAGCAGTTGACCCAGCTGTAAGGGGACAATCCTCAGATGATTACCTCTGCCCTGTACAAGTCCGGCCTCAGGTGGCTGATGTTCAGCCATTCATCAATGGATCTCATGCATTCTTGAATAGTGGAACTGGCAATGTCTGCGTCTTTGGTGAGGGTGAGGAGCACCTGGCTCTCAATGGCATACGAGCTGATGATGAGGTGCTGTGCGCATGTGATGGTGGAGAGGGGGGTCCTGGACACATTGTAGATTGACACGCTGAGAGATGATACCTGTGCCATGTGCCTGACGATGACACCAGACTACATGCAGAGGCCTTGAGTCCCACTCCCATGGCCTTGCTGGGGTACAGAGCCGGTGGGGAGTAGGAGGGACATGACCTGGTTGGTGTGATAGGGCCTGTAAGGCGTGGCAGCGCTGTGTAGGCAGTTGGAGTTGCACACTGATCATGCAAAGGTGTTGTGTGTGCGGTTAGTGTAGGCCTGAGAGCAGGCGGTAGATTTGTGGATGGACATTGCTTGGAGGGTGGCTGCAACATCAGACAGTAGTGTGATGTGGGTCATGCAAGGACCTGAGGGTCGTGCAATGTGCACGTTGCATGTGCAGACGGTACAGCCTTTGGCACCGCGTGGCCGTAACTGTGGCACAAACAAGCTGGTGACAGCCAAATGAATGGGTTGAGGGAGGAAGGGAGGAGCATGTTTGATGTGTGTGTGTTGCCAAATCCGGAAACTTCGTGTGCCCTTGCTGCAGGGGCTGCATCAGCAGGCGGCATGTCCTGGAAACTATGCCACAAGTTGCACACAAAGACAAGGATGTCAGAAAGGACAACTGCAACAGGTGTATGTAAAGGAAGAAGTGTCCGGTTTTCCATGGCACACCCATAGACAATGGATGCACAATCACCAAAGATGACTGACACCGGATCAGGAAACTGAAGGCCAAGCTGCGCACAGGAAACACACCCTCAGAAGGTGTTGACGGCCCGTTGTGGGGACCAACATGCCAAAACACACACACAGCCATGGACTTCATGCACAATAGAGAATCAAATACATGAAGGACAGCATGCATGTTGCTATTCTACACATAGACTCATACTATGCCAGAGATGCCGCATGCACAGTGGCAAGAGACCTGCATTGACAGAGATGATGCGCCTTGGAGGGTGAGGAACACCTTTATTACTCAGGCTCACACCTATGGAAATGCATCAATATGAACAGACTCACAGGTCATTGGGATGAACATGTGGGACCTACACTGGACACCCCCTTCGCCCCACAGATGCTCTAAATCCATTGAACTGGCACACAAGTGAAGGGTGTGAGCCAAACACCCCCTGCTGCACACAGAGAGGCTGCAATTCCCCATTGAGCCTGTTATGGGGATGTCCCACACTATGTCCACCCGTAGCATCCCGTATGTTTCAGAGGGAAGTTTTACACACATTGATGCCTTCATCACAATCCACAATCCCATTACAGATGACTGTCACGAAGTGTGACTATCAATTCATGTGAGTCATGCTACATGTCATGTGCCCCATGGTGGGTCGACATGTATGCATAGTAACAAAACCTGCACAGGAGCAGTGCCCACACATTCCAAACAACTACCACACCGAAAATGCCTTGCTGCAATCCTTAACCAAAGGAGACTTTTCACCATGTCTGTGCATGTGACGCTGATTCAGCACACGTTGCAATACTCATGAGGAATAGCAGGAGCACAACGATGCCACGAGCAGATAGCATGCGCAACTACCTGGGGATGACAGACACACAAGAATTCAGCAAAAAGATAGTCATCCGCATGCAAGTTCAAGTACGCTACATGAATAAGGTTGACACCATGCTAATTGAAAATTGAGTGTCTCAGCTAAAATGTGTGGAATGACATCATCACTCGAGTGACACATCAGAACACACCTCTAAGTCACTTAGCATACAGTCAGCTGGACACACACATTGCAACACATGCCACACAAGGCTCCAAGCATGCACACTCAGACCCAGGGACTCACCATTATGAGAAGAAGTTGCGTATGAGCTGACTCCGGATGTCCTCCTCCTCCTCCTCCTCACTTGCCTCGTGACCAAGACCTTCATCCTCCACGGGTGGATGTTCCTGCTCTTCCGGATCCAGGATGAGTGGCACAGCTTTCTCCACTGCCATGTTGTGCAGCATGCAGCACACGAGGATGATTTTGCAGACCTCCACCGGTGCATATGGGAGGGACCCGCCTGTTTTGTGGAGGCACTGGAATCGGCTCTTCAGGAGGCCAAACGTCCTCTCAATCACTCGCCTGGTCTGCCCATGGGCGTTGTTGTAACGGTGATCTGCAGCTGTTCTGGGGTTGCGGAGAGGCGTCATCAGCCATGGCATGTTGGTATAGCCAGAGTCCCCTACATGGAAACATCATGTGGAGAAGTGGGTCAGGACATGCCGTAACATACAAAGATACCGCTAAATACAGGACAAACAGAGTATACCCACCAACAAGACATGCTCGTTCGTTGTGCAGCCGCACCATCATTTCTGGCACCCTGCTAATATGTAGGCATCGTGTGCTGACCCTGGAAAACGTGCACAGACATGTAAAATCAGCATGTTAGGTAGACACACCACAAGGGCATTAATGGAGGGATAATGTTTTCGGTTTCGATAGGCTAAATCCTGTGCCTGTGGTGGTACAAAAGCCACATGTGTCCCATCAATGGACCCAATTACATGGGGCATCCCTCCCAGGGCATAGAGCTCACCCTTGATACCTGTCAACTGCTCATGAGTTGGAAAATGGATGAATTCATCCAGGTGCTCCAACATGGCTTCTAAAACATCATGCAGGACACGGCTGAACATTGTCTGGGACATGCCACCAACATCAGCTATGGTCAATTGAAACGTACCGTGGCAAAAAAATGTAGGGCTGCCATCACCTTCATCTTGTGGGTCAGCGCAGTAGGATACCTGTGTAGTGGGTGGAGGTGTGGTTCCAGCCGGCCGGTCAAGTGCTCAATCAACTCTTGCGAGAAGCGGTAGCATCGTATGCAGTCACATTCCCTGATGGCACCCAAGTCTGGCATTGGTCGGGGGAGAGGCGGTGCCCTGCAGAAATTTGGAAGGAATAACGAAGAGTGAGTACATTACAACACCAATGTCAATGAACTGAGCACATGTACAACAGCTAATACAAATCTGCTAAATACAGAGTCTGGTCTGTGCAATACATCCAGGACACGTATGCCAGCCAGGTGATACTCCTACAAAGAGCCAGCTACAAACGTTGATTGTCCAGGTCTACATGACATGCCATGAAACTAGCTGTGGGCCAGTGTAAGTGAACAGCCAGACACATTACAGGAGTGACATACATCCACATATCTGCATTGGAAGGATGTTATCTCATACAGACAGCTGGCGGCAAGCTAAACGCACAGGTCACATGTCATTTAAAAAGTACAGATCACACACATTGCCATGAAGGGGTACATGTCAAAACTGATAACACAGACATTGAGACAACGCAGATATGTCCTCAGGTCGAAATACCATGTTCGATGCATACAGACACACGTTACGTGGGATTCCACATGTGGCATGGTGTGCGTAATTGTGTGCCATGCCCATCTACACACAGACACATGTTGGATGCAGCAACAGCAGATGCAGTTGACGGAACAGCAACAGCAAGCTCATGGGAACACATGACACACACATGACATAGTCACATCATGGCACGCTGGTAGTTAGATGTCAGGTGTAATTATCCGTGTACCTGGCATCAGGGGACAGTTGCGGGTGTTGGTGACTGTGCCATACCAGTGATGCAGTGCTAGACACGTTTGTACTGCATGCACACATGTGCTAAGTGTGAAGGGGAAGTGTGCAACATAGTGCCCCATCACACATGACATGTGTACACAGGTCACCACACATCTATTGTGCTAAAACATGAGGAGACATGTGCCACGTCACTGCCTGACACACCTAGGCCCTGCACATGAAGGACTGCACTGACAATGACTTGATGTACAGCCTTGTGCTCTGGACTTTCAAATTCAGTTTTCACATAAACACGTGTTTAAAGGCTCGCTTTTATATAGACCTCCAGGCCCCAAGTCTAAATTCCTTCTCTATTTAGGGAAGGCACTGGAACACGATATTAATAATGCCAATACCACCATTCTTGGTGACTTCAATTTCCATCTGGAAGCCATCTCAGATCCGGATACGGCCCAAATTCTTAGCCTCATGGACTGCGCCGAACTCTCCCAGGTAGTGCAGGGTCCTACACACAAGGCAGGCCACACTCTGGATGGCATTTTGACTAATAATTCTAATCTGACCTTTTCCTGTTGTCTCCCACTTACCTGGTCAGATCATCAGGTTGTACTCTTCCAGCTTGCCTATCCCAATTCCACAAATCCAAATCCCACTCGTCATACCGCTGTTGTTAGGAAATGGAACAAAATCCATGAGTACGACGCTATATCTACCCTTATTGCTACCTTCCCCTCCCTTTCACCAGATCCCAATACAGCTGCGGCGTCTTACCACGGCTGGATCAAGCAAGCAGGAGACAAACTCGCACCTCTTACCAAAATCCGTTGTACTAGAAGCTCTCCCACGGCACCCTGGTACAATGCTGTGCTCAAAAACAAGAAGCTTGAGTGTAAGAAATTGGAGCGTCAGTGGCGTCGGCATTACATCATGGAGGACAAATGCAGCTATAGAGCCTCCATTTCTCAATACAAACTTCTACTCCACACTTCTAAACAACAATATTTTGCGGATAGGATCACTAAATCTAACAATTCATCTAAAGAACTGTTTCAGATTGTATCTTCTCTTTCAACGCCCCCTCCTTCCCCGGTTGTGGCAAGTCAAGAACTCTGTGAGGATATAGCCGAGTTTTTCTTTAATAAAGTTAGCCACATCTTCAATTCCTTTTCCCCCCTCATTAATGATATATCTGTACCAGTCTCCCTTGGCTCTACTTTTTCAGCAGCTGCTGAATCAAACAGCCCTACACTTATGTCCTTTGCCCCCATGACCACCACAGAAATTATGAAACTTATCATTAATGCCAAGTCTGGCTCCCCTCTGGACCCCAGTCCTGTTGCCTTTGTTAAATTGGCTCTTCAGCCAACTGCCGTAGCCCTCACGGCTATTTTCAATAACTGCTTACAAACTGGTATCTTTCCATCAATATGGAAAATAGCATCCATAGTTCCCCTTTTAAAGAAACCCTCGCTTGACCCAGGCAATTCCAACAATTTTAGGCCAATTTCCCGTCTTCCCCTACCGGCAAAAATACTGGAGAAGGCCATTAACAGCCAATTGAGCACCTTCTTGGGCACGAACAATCTCCTTGACCCCACTCAATATGGCTTTCGAAGTGCTCACAGTACAGAAACGGCCCTGCTAAAATCAACGGAAGAAATTAAAGCCTCCTTAGACCAGGGTGGTCACGCAGCACTTATCATGCTTGACCTCTCTGCAGCCTTCGACACCGTGAATCATGCCACTCTTATTGCTAGACTGCATGAGATCGGTGTCGGAGGCTCAGCATTGGAGTTGCTCTCATCCTTTTTAGCGGGGAGAGTAAGCTCAGTTGCCCTGGGAAAATTTACGTCTAAGCCATTTAGGCTTCCTTGTGGGGTGCAACAGGGCTCCTCCATCAGCCCCACGTTGTTTAACGTTTATGTGACCTCACTTGCCCCACTGATCAAGTCATTTGGTTTCTCCCTTACGTCATATGCAGACGATACACCCCACAATGTTGCTTCTGCCCCCCTTCGCTTCAAGGAGTGCATCGCGGCGGTAGGCTCCTGGATGGCTGATAACAGTCTTAAGTTGAACACTGATAAGACTGAGGTTGTTGTCTTTGGCAACAACCCGGTTTTCTGGAATCCATCTTGGTGGCCAGATAACATGGGCTTACTACCAGAACCTACATCCAAAGTAAAAAATTTAGGCATTTATCTCGATGATAAATTGTCTTTTAAGGACCAAATCAATACCATTGTTTCTTCCACCTCCCATCTGCTTAGGACTTGCAGGAAATTGCTTCCCTACCTCCCCAAATCCTGCCAACAGACGGTCATTACATCTCTTGTTATGCCTAAATTGGATTATTGTAACAGCATTTATCTAAACTTACAAGAAGGCCTGTTAGGGAAGTTACCTCGGGTCCAGAATACAGCAGCAAGACTCCTGACCCAGACTCCCAAATTTGCGCCCATTAAGGATAAAATCAAAGATCTTCATTGGCTCCCGGTCAGGCGCAGAATTCAATTTAAATTTAAAATTAAAAATTTAAATTTAAACACATGCATGTACAGGCCGTATCACTATGGCGTACACCTACGCCAACACTACTATAGGGATACGACCCGTACACGCGCGTGTACGGGTCGTATCACTATGGCGTACACCTACGGCAACACTACTATAGGGATTCGACCCGTACACGCGCGTGTACGGGCCGTATCACTATGGCGTACACCTACGGCAACACTACTATAGGGATACGACCCGTACACGCGCATGTACGGGTCGTATCACTATGGCGTACACCTACGGCAACACTACTATAGGGATACGACCCGTACACGTGCGTGTACAGGTCGTATCACTATGACGTACACCCACGACAACACTACTATAGGGATACAACCCGTACACACGCGTGTACGGGCCGTATCACTATAGTAGTGGTGCCCTAGGGGCACGTGTGAAACGCACCGTACCTGTGTGGGGATTTGAAAATTACAATGGGGACACATAAGGGACAAGTATTAGGGCCTAAATGCATGCTGGTTGTCATGGATACCGAGTTTCAAGATCAAATTTTTCCATCATGTGGACTGGAAAAAGCAGTTGGCCACATTATACATTGTTGCAAAGTGGTTGTTGACTTGACATGCTGCTGCAAATTTGAAAGATGCTAATGCTGTCACTGGTGTATGTTTAAAGGGATTGGAGGAAACGTAGGATGCAAATGAGTCTGACCAATCACTCTGTACTCCTGTAAATGAAATAGGCCAGCAAGGCAGATATAAGTCAGGCAGAACCCATGAGAGGGCACTTGCCTGCACTACATGTCAGTCGACACCACTGCTCCTTACATTGTCTTCCTCTGGCACCATGTCAAGGTCTGTGGAGAGGGCCCAGCCGTTCACACAGGAAGAGAATGAGGCGTTGCTGGACGTCATCCTCCCAAACTACCCCAGCCTGTATGGTAGACCAGGGGAGCAGGTGGGTGCTGACTCCACTAGCTTTGACTGTGCCCATTTTTTTGTGACTGTCACTTCTGGCATTGTGTCCAGGTGTGACAGACATGCAATGTTGTTTAGAGTGGGTCCCAGGGGGGGAGGGGTGGCTTATGTCTCCCATGCAGAGCATGATGTGGTTCATGTGTGCACTCCTCACTTGCATTGTGCTTACTGTGACATTCACTGCATGGTGCATGGCACATTCAGCGTGGCTAACCCTCTTGGGCATTCTTGTTCTATAGTCCTGAGGTGAATCAGTGGTCTTCCCGTTGTGACAGGTGACTGTACCCACAGATGTGTGTGAGTTGAGTGGAGCTGTGGTGAGAGTGTCCAAATGATGTGTACGCCCCCTGGACATTGATGTGTGTGAATGTTCCTTGTCATGTGGGTGAGTGTCCATGTGGAGTGTTGCACCACAGCTGCATGGAGGAGGCAACTGTTCTACCCATCTGATGTGAGAAGTAAGCCGCGCTGTGTGTCTGACTTGCTGGGCTAGCCCCACGCCTGTGACACCCCCCCGGAAAGTGGCACATGTGCAGAGTGAGGTTTGTATCCGCTGTTGCCAATGGCAGGTGAATGATCTGTGTCTGTGTACTCTGCTGAGGTTGCGTCAGTGACCTGGGGCATGTGACTGCTTGGAGGTGCTGTCCATCAGCCTTGTGTTGCTTGTCATGCACAGTGTGTGCCATGATCAGGGAGTGTGTCAAACCCCTCATGCCACCTGTGTACTTTCAATGCCATGTAGTGCATTGGCGCTTACACAGAGGTGAATGTCCCTATGACAAAGGTGCTATTAGTTGGCAGCATACTATGCCCTGTTCAACAAATCAAAGATGTTAAAATGTGTGTCTCTGTGACATGGAGCAGGTGTAGTGATGTAGTCTCACTTTGTCATCCTCACAGGTAACCGCATACCAGAAGGGGAGAATTTGGAAGAGGGCCGTTAGGGCCGTGAATACGGTGGAGGGTCGCAGTCGGCACCTGCCCCAAGTGAGGAAACGCTGGCAGGACATCCGGTGCTGGACCAGGAGGATCGCCCGGGTCCTGCTGGGGGACTCACCACCACGAAAGCAAGGCGGGCGCCGGCACCTGCCCACCAAATGAAGCGTGTCCTGGCGGTGGTCTTCCCTGAGATGGATAGGCGGTTACAGGAGAGACAGCAGCAGGAAGGGGGTAGGTACATGTGTGTTTGTTGTGTGTCACCAGCTTTTGGAAGTGCTCAGTCGCCTGGATACACTGCCAAGGTTTATATGTGCAGTGCATATCCTGTTCCCCCAAGTCAACCGGTGCTGTTCTTCCTCCCTTCCCCTCCTTGACATGTGTTCCCTGGTCTGTGTGTAATCACTATTGCACATGGTCATATAGGCTGCAAGTTAATCAAGGTGCACACTGCTTTCAGCATCATGTGTGGGGGTGGTCTGTGACATGTGTTGGTACCTTGCCTGTGCCCTGTCCTGTTCACTAATTTGGGGGTCGATAATTGTTGGCACTGTCCTGAGTCTCAACATAGGAGTTTGAGGTTTCAAATAAACAGACTTGCAGCATGCATGACCGATGTAGTGGCCTCAGACATGATGTGCATGAGTGGGAGATTTGCATAGTGCCGGGACGGTTGCACCTGTTACAGTCAGATCATTCCAGGACCATGGAGCAGTGTGCCCACTGCAGTCCCCTGAGACACCTTTTCCTAGGAATCATGTGTGGCATCAAACACTGTGCCCATTCACTGTGTGTTCAGCATAGGTTGGCTTCTGTGGCATTGTTCCATGGCCTCATTTGTATTTACGTAAAGTGTGCTACATGTGTCCACTGTCCATGGTGACCCCATTAGGCTTGTGCATCCTCACACTGGGCAGTGCCTGTGTGTCTATGTACAACTATCTGTTGATGGTTGTTTGTCACAAATATGTGTGGTCAGCCTCACGAGGTGATGTTGAGTACATTTAGGAGTTCTTGATGCACATTTTAGTAATCCCAGATTAAGAGGTGTAACTACTTGCTCTGTCTCAATCCCATTGTCTCAGGTAGGGGGGGTTTGTGCAGACAAGGCCTACATGTCCAAACCTTATGTCTCCTTGCCAGGTCTAACCTGTGTGTGATAATTGTCTGGACAGACACTCAACTTGCAGTGACCCAGGCATGTTGTGCAGGGTGTAATGTTTGTGCTTTGCAGCATGTGGCAAAAATGAAAAGACATGTTTCCTGCTCATCCATTTTTGGCACCGGTGTGTGCTCCTGATGCTAGGTAGTTTGGTCTGTGTGTGCTGACATCTGTGTGGACATTCTTGGTTCCCATGAGGGTGTCTCCTCAGTGCAGGTGCTCCTTATTCCGACACAATTGCAGGGCCATTAGCTAATGCATTGTCCTGTGTCTGGACATGTGTGCCACTCCACATGACAGGTAGTGGGTCAGATGTGTTGCCAACTGTGTCATCATGGTACGGATGGCCATGTGACAGGTGGCATGATTCAAGTTGTTAGTCAAGATGTCTTGTACCTTGGCACTGACTGCACTTGTCAACATGTGCCAATAATTTATATACTTGACATCGATTTTTTGTTGTGAAGGACAATAATGTGCCTGCATGACAGATGTCTCCCAAGGGAGTGCACAAGAAACCACCTTTACACTTTTAGGGGACACGCTGGCACATTTAAAAAAAAAGGCAAAGTTCTGTAATAAAATTGATTAGAGATTATACATATACATGTTCCCACAGTGTGGTTGCATTTGGGTTAGTCCTCGGTTGTTGCTGATACCAACTTACGGGTGTCAAGTCATCCAGACCACCGTGGTGCCATGTATATGTACTTCCTGATTCCACATTTCTTCTTAACAGTGGCTTATTTGCATTAGGCTGGCAGCTCATACAATGACTGTGTAAATGTAGTTTTTTGTGCACCTCCTTGTGTGAGTTCTGTTATCCAGGCACATGTGTGTTCTGTTCCAAAAGTGGCACATTCACACATTCCAAACATGTGGATTGTGTAAAGTGTTGTGATTCCCAAGGGATCACAATATATTTCTTTAGGGTTTACAAAGTACTCACAGGTCTCTGAGTGTGGGGACACCTTCAGCATTGTTGTCTGTTATTTGGCCTTGGGTGCACCAATACTGTTTCTTTCACAGTGAACAAGAGAAGGCATGCCTTCATAGTCTGGCTGTGCTCCACTGTTCACAGACACTAGCTTCTCAGTATTATTGGATATAGAGTTATTTGCTGTTGTGTCCTGATGTTCATTTTTTCAGGTGACATGGTGGGTGAACCAACTGGGGAGTGCAGGGCTTACATATGTGCGGAGTATTCTAGATGTGACTCAGGATGCATTTCCTGATATGCACTGTGACCTATTTTGTATGGACTCATGTGTCAGATGTACACAGGTGACTGATTATTTCATGTCTCTTCACCTTGCACACAGCATCATCGGGGGACACCGAGGGAGACACCGGCAGGGACCAGGAGGAGGGATCGAGCACCGGTGCCACCACTGCTGGGGAGTCGGCGGAATCAAGTGGCACGGAGGGCGAGGGGAGCCAGGCGGAGGACCTGTCTAGTACCAACACCGACTACGATGCTGACGGGTCCGAGGCTGAGCTCCCTGAGGGGGCGGAGGCTGCTCCAACAGCTGGCAGCAGCACTACAACTGTCACCGCCCCCTCCATTCCCATCACCGCCCTCCCAGTTGCGCGGGTCCCTTCTGTCCGTGTACGGCAACAACGTGTCTCCTTCGTGCCAGGCACAGCACCCCCTGCCCCTGTCTCCCCAGCTGCCCTCACTGCCGAGTCTGTGGACATTCAGCGGCAGTTGCAAGTTGGGCAGACATCTATCCTGACTGTCCTCCATGGCCACACCAGACTGCTGACACAGCTGGTGTCGTACATGGAGGGCATGTCATCAGCGATATCTGACCAGCGGATGTTGCTGAGGTCCATGGACTCGTCACTGACGGCAGCAGCGAGTCTCCTGCAGCGCTTCGTCCCCCCTATCCCTGCACCATCCACACTTCCCACTCCCATGCCTGTCCCAAACACACACAGACATTCCCAGCCACCCACCAGACACAGGCAGCACACCAACAGCGAAGGGCAAGCGCACACCTCCTGTCACCCACACTCAGGGGGAAGAAGGCACACCCACTGGGTCTAGGGCACACAGGCAGACACGCAGCCACAGTCCAAGTCCGCATGCCTCACTCCCCAGTCCCTCCAATGTCACTCCCCTCGGCTCCCCTGCCCCACAGTCTGAGAAAGAGACATACATGGCTGTGCTGGGCCTCAGCACCACTGCTGCACCAGCACGCAAACAGGCAAGGCACTCCACGGGTAGGAGAGTTGAGTCTCCCCCCCTGTCCAACACCTCCCCCAGTAGCACTGCAACCCATCCCTCCGAACCCCCCCCTCCTTGGGGCCTGTGGTTCCTGCGGGTGCAGGGGAGACACTGGACGAGCTTGCGGACGTGTGCAGCGCCATGCTAACCTTCACCTTTGGCGCTGCCCCACCCCCTGTGGTGGAGTCGTCCGTCCCTGCACCCACAACACCTACCCATCCCCCTCCTGTCCCTGCGGTGCCTGGTCCTTCCCCACATGATGCCCCCCCCCCGGTGAACCAGAGGTTTGATATGTGCAGGCAAGCTCGGGGAGACGCATGGACATGTGTCCCCCCCCAGGACTTGGCATATGGACTGGCCTATGGCCATTGTAAATATTGTCCTTTTCTACATTTTACTTTTATGCTGAATAAAGCATTTTGTTTTTCCTTTGACCGCGATTGGTTTTCAGGTATTGATATTGGTGCTGATGCTCCATGAGTTGGGGTGGTGATCATGTGTTATGTGTCTGGGAAATGTTGTAGTCTGCTGCTCCTGGGGTGGATCCTGGTATCTGCGTGCCACCACAAGGTCTCTGAAATGAATATTTGGTCGTGTATGCTATTTGTGTTTGGAGACATTGTCCCAAGGAGTGTTCCTTCCTCTGTGGCACCTGACATCTTCCCTGCAGGGAGTTGCACAATTTTTTTGCTGAGCTGTGTCTACATTTCCTTGGTGGGTGACGGATCCCTTCAACTATGGCCATGCCTGCTCATCAATGTCTCCGGCTGCATCGTCTGTGCCATCCTTGGTAGTCACTGTACTTGTGTATAGAGTATGGTGCCATGCCTTCAGGTAGAAATTGTCCCTTTTCCGCACTATGCATGTGTGTACTCCCAGCCTAGCACACATATGGTACTTGTTCTGCAGGGTATTTGGTCACCTGCCTCACAATTGTGGGCATTGTATCTGTGGGAAGTCCACCCGATTCCTTCCATGGGAGACAACAACTTGGTGGCTGTCCCAGCACCTGTACATTCCTATCAGTCCTGGAATGTGCGTGACAGTGTGTGTTCCCTTTGGCTCTCGTAGTTTAGTAGGCTTTAACATAACTATACAGTCTTGTGGCATGATCTGTGTGTGTGTATTGTGCTGCATCCGCCAGGGGTGGGTATGCATGTGTCATTTGTTCTCACACCCACATGTGGTGTGTAAATGCAGTGGGGGAAAGACATCGATCCTCATGGAAGTGGGACACTGCTGTCAGTGATGTGTTGTTATGGCACTCTCCAAAAACCAAAGCAAATGATGGACGGAGTGTTGAACATTGCAAGCACTCACCCCCAGTCAACTGATCTGGGTTTAATCCATTACCGTTCTTTAGCCCACTCTGCCACCCCAGTTCAGACATGGCCATATGCAAATCAGTCTGACCCTGTGCCTCATGGGAACAGTCCAGCCCGAACTGCCAAGCCATGTCTTCCATGGACCAGAAACAAGCTTCCTAGACCGGTTTCTGGCATTTCAGCCGTCTTCAGCCAGGTTTGCTTGAATCCAGTGGCAAAGTAAGCAAGGGACTCACGTGTGAGCATACCCTGCCAACTTATGGTGAACAAAGCAAAAACCAAAGGAAATGATGGACGGAGTGTTGAACATTGCAATGACTCACCCCCAGTCAACTGATCTGGGTCTAATCCATCACCGTTCTTTAGCCCACTCTGCCACCCCAGTTCAGACATGGCCATATGCAAATCAGTCTGACCCTGTGCCTCATGGGAACAGTCCAGCCCGAACTGCCAAGTCATGTCTTCCCTAGACCAGAAACAAGCTTCCTAGACCCGTTTCTGGCATTTCAGCCGTCTTCAGCCAGGCTTGCTTGAATCCAGTGGCAAAGTGAGCAAGGGACACACGTCTGAGCATACCCTGCCAACTTATGGCGAACAAAGCAAAAACCAAAGGAAATGATGGACGGAGTGTTGAACATTGCAAGCACTCACCCCCAGTCAACTGATCTGGGTTTAATCCATCACCGTTCTTTAGCCCACTCTGCCACCGCAGTTCAGACATGACCTTATGGCACTCTCAACATAGTCGCACATTGGGGATGCGTTCATACACCCATGGAGTTATGGTCATCTGAGGATGATGTACACACCCCCATGTCTCTATCCACTGCGGGTAGTGATATGCAACCACCCCTCATATGCCTGGACACTGCTGGGAGTCCTCTGCACCCACCCCTCATATGTCTGTCCACTGCTGGGAGTCCTCTGCACCCACCCCTCTTATGTCTGTCCACTGCTGGAAGTCCTCTGCACCCACCCCTCATATGCCTGGACACTGCTGGGAGTCCTCTGCACCCACCCCCCATGTCTCTATCCACTGCTGGTAGTGATATGCAACCACCCCTCATATGCCTGGACACTGCTGGGAGTCCTCTGCACCCACCCCTCATATGTCTGTCCACTGCTGGGAGTTCTCTGCACCCACCCCTCATATGTCTGTCCACTGCTGGGAGTCCTCTGCACCCACCCCCATGTCTCTATCCACTGCTGGTAGTGATATGCAACCACCCCTCATATGCCTGGTCACTGCTGGGAGTCCTCTGCACCCACCCCTCATATGTCTGTCCACTGCTGTTAGTGATATGCACCCACTCCTCATATGTCTGTCCACTGCTGGGGGTCCTCTGCGCCCACCCCTCATATGTCTGTCCACTGCTGGGAGTCCTCTGCACCCACCCCTCATATGTCTGTCCACTGCTGGGAGTCCTCTGCACCCACCCCTCATATGCCTGGACACTGCTGGGAGTCCTCTGCACCCACCCCTCATATGTCTGTCCACTGCTGGGAGTCCTCTGCACCCACCCCCATGTCTCTATCCAGTGCTGGTAGTGATATGCAACCACCCCTCATATGCCTGGACACTGCTGGGAGTCCTCTGCACCCACCCCTCATATGTCTGTCCACTGCTGGGAGTCCTCTGCACCCTCCCCCATGTCTCTATCCACTGCTGGTAGTGATATGCAACCACCCCTCATATGCCTGGACACTGCTGGGAGTCCTCTGCACCCACCCCTCATATGTCTGTCCACTGCTGGTAGTGATATGCACCCACCCCTCATCTGTCTGTCCACCGCTGGGAGTCCTCTGCAGCCACCCACCCACCCCCTTGGTGCAGTACACTGCTGTCCTGGGCATACACCCCTCCCAAATTTACAGCAAATATGCTGCACCAGGCCGTAGTCCGACATTTGTGGCGTGTGTACGCCTTGTATCCATTATGTACTGGTGCCGTAGGGATACGGGTGAGATGGACCGTACCCCTGCATTCATAGGGTGTGTACGGTCCGTGCAAAAACTAAAGTAAATGATGGACGGAGTGTTGAACATTGCAAGCACTCACCCCCAGTCAACTGATCTGGGTTTAATCCATCACCGTTCTTTAGCCCACTCTGCCACCCCAGTTCAGACATGGCCATATTCAAATCAGTCTGACCCTGTGCCTCATGGGAACAGTCCAGCCCGAACTACCAAGCCATGTCTTCCCTGGACCGGAAACAAGCTTCCTAGGACCGGTTTCTGGCATTTCAGCCGTCTTCAGCCAGGCTTGCTTGAATCCAGTGGCAAAGTGAGCAAGGGACTCACGTCTGAGCATACCCTGCCAACTTATGGCGAACAAAGCAAAAACTAAAGGAAATGATGGACGGAGTGTTGAACATTGCAAGCACTCACTCCCAGTCAACTGATCTGGGTTTAATCCATCACCGTTCTTTAGCCCACTCTGCCACCCCAGTTCAGACATGGCCATATGCAAATCAGTCTGACCCTGTGCCTCATGGGAACAGTCCAGCCCGAACTACCAAGCCATGTCTTCCCTGGACCGGAAACAAGCTTCCTAGGACCGGTTTCTGGCATTTCAGCCGTCTTCAGCCAGGCTTGCTTGAATCCAGTGGCAAAGTGAGCAAGGGACTCACGTCTGAGCATACCCTGCCAACTTATGGCGAACAAAGCAAAAACTAAAGGAAATGATGGACGGAGTGTTGAACATTGCAAGCACTCACCCCCAGTCAACTGATCTGGGTTTAATCCATCACCGTTCTTTAGCCCACTCTGCCACCCCAGTTCAGACATGGCCATATGCAAATCAGTCTGACCCTGTGCCTCATGGGAACAGTCCAGCCCGAACTACCAAGCCATGTCTTCCCTGGACCGGAAACAAGCTTCCTAGGACCGGTTTCTGGCATTTCAGCCGTCTTAAGCCAGGCTTGCTTGAATCCAGTGGCAAAGTGAGCAAGGGACTCACGTCTGAGCATACCCTGCCAACTTATGGCGAACAAAGCAAAAACTAAAGGAAATGATGGACGGAGTGTTGAACATTGCCAGCACTCACCCCCAGTCAACTGATCTGGGTTTAATCCATCACCGTTCTTTAGCCCACTCTGCCACCCCAGTTCAGACATGGCCATATGCAAATCAGTCTGACCCTGTGCCTCATGGGAACAGTCCAGCCCGAACTACCAAGCCATGTCTTCCCTGGACCGGAAACAAGCTTCCTAGGACCGGTTTCTGGCATTTCAGCCGTCTTCAGCCAGGCTTGCTTGAATCCAGTGGCAAAGTGAGCAAGGGACTCACGGTCCGTACCACGGTGCCCCTACATCATGACTACAATGGTGGTACGGCCCGTACCCACGCCCCCCAGAGCATGGGTACGGTCCGTACCACCATTGTAGTGGTGACGTAGGGGTACGCCTGGTACGGACCGTACCCATGCCCTCAGAGCATGGGTACGTCCGTACCACGTGTACCCCTACGTCACCACTACAATGGTGGTACGGACCGTACCCACGCTCTGGGGGGCGTGGGTACGGTCCATACCACCATTGTAGTGGTGACATAGGGGTATGCGTGGTACGGCCCGTACCCATGCCCTCAGAGCGTGGGTACCATAGTACCACACGTACCCCTACGTCACCACTACAATGGTGGTACGGACCGTACCCACGCTCTGGGGGGCGTGGGTACGGTCCGTACCACCATTGTAGTGGTGATGTAGGGGTATGCGTGGTACGGACCATACCCATGCCCTCAGAGCGTAGGTACGTCTGTACCACGCATACCCCTACGTCACCACTACAATGGTGGTACGGCCCGTACCCACGCTCTGGGGGGCGTGGGTACGGGCCGTACCACCATTGTAGTGGTGACGGGTACGCGTCCACGTCCACTGCTGTTGTGGCGGTACGTGGGATTGGTGGACATGCCCCCCGAAGTGCCACGGCCACGGAGGTAATTTATGTGCAGGATATATGTGTTTTTAATTGGGTGGGGGTTATGTTTCCTGCCCCTCGCCCCCCCCCTTTGCCCCTGGGTGTTGTTCAGACCTTCTGCGGCGTCTGCGTCGGTTTCTTTGCACCAGGTCGTAGGCTAGGAGGGCTGGGATGACACGTAGGATGGGGTCCATGGCTGTCCGTCGCGTACCGGTGCTCCTTCTTCGCGTCGTCCTCAATTTGCCGGGGGTTTTTGGCTGCCGTAAAAAATGAGCGGTGCGGAGTGACGTGGCCACGGATCGTACTTGTTGGTCCGTAAAACGCTGCCTGACTTCGTCCAGACGTCACGTACGCGATGTCCCGGATCGGAATTGTGGGTATTTTTTAGCCGGTCGGTGTTTTGTACGACTCGTACGGAAATGGTATTTCTGTACAAATCATACTTGCGGGTCTGTACGGTGGTTTTCCCGGTTACGAGTCGTACGGAGAATACGCTCCGTACGACCATTCGTACCCGGGTTTTACAGGATCGGAATCGGCCCCTAAATGTTGAAGTTGGATTTGTTCTAAATAATGCGCTAAAACTCCTGGAAGCTAAATCTGCATTTTGTTCTCCTACTTCAGTCAATAAGTAGGTAGCATTTAAATAGACGTTAATGAGGACTGAACTTCCTTCCTGGATCAAAGCAATAACCATGAGTAGTGATGGGCCTTCTTAACATGACAGAATAGGAAATGGAGGGATGAAGGATGTTATGTTATGTTATGTTAATCGGACTTTGTAAAGCGCACGGTCACCATAAGGTTTCATGGCGCTGATTGTGTGAGAGTTACGGCGGGGTGAGCTAGACGTAGCTTTGCAAGTACAACCAGGTCTTGAGAGCCTTTCTGAAACCCATCAAGGTACCCTGCATCCTGATGCTCATTGGGAAGGAGTTCCAGAGGTTAGGAGCATGGTAAGAGAACCTGCAACCGCCTTGGCGTTTAAGTTTAAAAACTGGGATGGAGAGGAGATTAAGGTGAGCAGATCGGAGGTTGCGGCGTGGGACATGTTTGACGATCAAATGATTAATAAATTTGGGACTCCTGCTGTACAAGGCCTTGAAGATCAGACATCCGGTCTTGAAAACAGCACGTTTGCCGATGGGAAGCCAATGCAGTTTGGCTAACAGGGGACTGGTCGGCATCCATTTAGGGGGATTGAATATCAGTCTCGCTGCCTGATTTTTAACTATTTGTAGTCGCTTGAGTAGGTACGCCGGCAGACCGAGGTAGATGGAATTGGAGAAATCGAGGCGTGAGAGTACCAAGGAGATCACTACCTGAGTGAGTGCCGATTGGGTTAATAAGTGGCTTATTTTCCTGATTTTCCTCAGTTGGAAAACACAGGAAGAGACCATTGACGCCACCTGGCCTCTAAGAGAGAGGTCTGAGTTAAGGGTGACGCTGAGGCTCTTCACTGAGGTAGAGGGGGCTGGGGGTGGTCCAAGGTCCGTAGGCCAGAAGTGGGGGCCCCAATTGATCTCACTCCTTCCCGGCAATACAAGTTCTGTCTTGCCGGGATTGAGTTTAAGATGATTGAGGTTCATCCAATGTTGAATATGGAGCATGGTGGCTTGGAATTCGAGGGCAGAGTCCGGGGAGTACGATGTAAAAATGAGTTGCAGATCATCCGCGTAGTTGAAGGTAGTTACCTTCCTATTTTTTAAAGCGTTTACCAGAGGTTTAAGATAAAGGTTAAATAAATGGGGTGAAAGAGAAGAACCCTGAGGCACCCCACAAGAGGTAGCGGATCTGGGTGCAGTGAAAGGTCCAAGACGGACTGCTTGGGTTCGGTCATCGAGAAAGGATTTGATCCAGCTATATGCCGCACCCTGGAGGCCAGCCTGCTCGACACGAGTCAACAAGATGTTATGGTCGACCGTGTCGAACGCGGCCGACAGGTCGAGGAGGACCAAGGATCCTTTTTTCATTAAAGTGTCAAGTTCTGTTAGAACCTGGGCGTCCCCAGGGGTCATTCTCTGCCACTATCTCATGCCAGGAATTAAAGTGGCACATCCGACACGCATTCAGAAGATGCCTGGTTCTCTGGACAATCAGAAGAGGACTGGCCCAGATGCCTGAGACCTTAGAACAGCCTAGAAGACTGGATCTGCTCTCCCACTGAGGTTCCGTGTGGGACGGAACGACACTTTTGAGTGGTGACGAATATGGATGAGTTGGGTATCTACGAACCGCAAATGACGAGTATAGTGGGTGTACGCAGTTTCGCTACGCAACCACGTATGGTTCGTCTTATTTTTGGGTTTATTCATCTGAACCCTCGGGTTCCATTTTAGATACGGCATCCATTTTGTTTCTTGCCCTCAAGTAGCCAGCGAACGGACTTTTGTCCGCTTCGTGACCCTGGGACTCTCAAGCTTACGCGAGAGACACGTGTTCCCTTAAGTATGACTTTTATGATGAGGGAAACGACACGACGAAGGCAGATGGCCCCGCTCGAGGTTCATCTTGCCGTGCCGGTCTATTGTTTCAGCCATGCATACATTAGACACGGTATCTCTGATCCCGTTATCAAGTTTCCTTTATTACTCCTAACACTCTTCTTTAACCTGTTGTGCATCCTTGTTCTTCCTTTGCATCTGTTTTTGTCCCTTCTCCTAATGTGTTTACGATCAGGATGGAATGTGTTTTATATGCTTTTACAGTTGGGAACTGGCAATACTGTGGTAATCATGTTCCGGCCTCCTGAAACATGAACGCGACCCTTTTTGAAGTTTATTGTGGGAACTGAGTTGTAATCTTTGTTCACTATATTGGGCTATGGGAAAAACGTGTATAAAAGGAGCGATCCACTTTTGCAAATTGAAGCAGTCTCCGAGAACCTACACGCTGTGTACTTCTTGTGACCTCTGTATCCCTGCAGTAAAATAAACGCTGATCTCTGACGCCGCTGGAAGTGTCCCGTGTCTCTGTGTTTGGTACGCCAGAACAGGTAACCCACGAAGGTTTCAGGTGTTGTTCCCTGGCACCGCTGGGTCTTAGAAAAACCCAGTCCTTCAGTTGGTGCCCAACGTGGGGCGACATCAGCGGTACCGGTCCAAAGCCCGACGATCGTGAGGAACTTCGTGTGAAATCTCCGAGGGAAGGTGCACCCCGCTTCATCGATCCAGTTGTCGAAATAAGTGGCCCGACGTCTTTTCCCGCGAAGATCCCCGCCTCCTGACGGCTGCGACGGACTGATGCCCTGACTGTCGACCTGTTTTTGGCGCCTGGCGTAGTCCTTTGTACGGCGAGACGATAGACGGGCCTTCCTGGTGACGCCATTGTTCTTTCAGTTAAGTATTTGTGGGTCGCTCCCTGTGTTCCTTTGTTGTTTACATGGTACCATAGCATTTGTGGTTCTTAGTTGTTGGGTTTTATTTGACGATTGCAATTGCCAAAAACCGAGGGTCTCGCAAACTTTTTGCGAGGATATCGTAAATTCGATAGCCCTTGAAGTTTGTAAACTCGGTTAGTGTGCGCGATGCCTAGCCGTAGTACTTTGTTTGGGTTTCTTAAATGTTGCAGAATGGATTCCCGGCTGGAGGATTCATGTCCGATACCTCCGGTTGGAACTCCGATTTATGAGCTCTATAGTCGCCATGGCGTAGGTCCTATCGTGTATAATGAATATTGGGTCTGCTACACTAAAAATGATGGCGTTCTTAGTTGGCCATCTCATGGTAGTTTTGAAACTGCCGTTTTAGATAATTTGGAAGCTAAACTGTTTAAAAAGAAGGCTAGGCCGGCCATGTTTGATTCCTTCCGGTTGTGGCGGAAAGAGGCCAAGCAGAAAGAAATCAAGCAGAGTAAGAAAAGTAAAAGAGAAGGCGTTATCGCGGTGATGCGAGATGCTGAACAGTATCAGCGAGACAAAGATGAGAAAGAGCAGGAAGTTAGTGCTCGACTTCATCATATGGCGGTGGATAAGTGTTATCCGGTGCTACCGCCTAACAATGATAAGTCAGGAGAAGAAGCGGTAGAGGATTCGCTATTGTCTTATCTGTTGAAATCACCACCCCCCTATGCTCCCGATACTCTGGGTCCTGTGATTCTACCTCTTCCTCCACCTGCTGTTTTGGCGGCTGCTGGTCAGCCCGCTGTTCCTCCCGCTCTCCCGAATCCCCTTGTGCCACAGATCGTTCCTCCTCTTTTACCGGCTTCTCTTCCTACTGCGCCTTTTCATGTCCCTCCTCAGTCTGTTGTTCCTGCTACTCCTGGTGCCGCGTCAACTTCTATTGCCTCTACCCCTACTGTCGCCGCGCCTGGATCTTCTTCCTCTTCTCCTTCTGTTCGTAGTCGTCTCTTGACTGCTGTTGCTTCTCTTTATTCTCCGCTTTTTGGGCCAATACTCGGCTCGACTCTTTCAGATGTCGCTCAGAGGCGCAGCCAGCTTCCTGACGATAGAGAACGCGAATCGCTGGTAAAAATGGCACGTAAATGGATTCGTAATCCTGTTAAATATCCTTCGCGTGTAGTGTTTGACACATTTTCTCAGTTTAATGCGCCCACTCAACGATTCGTGTTTGAGGAATTGTGTAAATCGTTGAAGGAGGAGTGGGATCACGATGTGGTAGATACTGTACCGTCTGAGGTTTCTGAGCTCCAGCATCGGTTCACAACTGGTGTGATTGTAGGTGACAAAGTTCGAGAAGCTCTAGAACGTTTGTTATCCTTTCGATGTACAGTGCAACCTCGAGCATTGTTTAAGGAGGAGACGGCAGCATGGATGGCGCAACCTGGTCAATATCCGATGCGGGAAGTTCCCCCAGTATGGATGCCAGGCGATCCTAATGCTAACCCTGCTGTCCCAGGCCGTTTTCAGAGAGTGTGGATACACCTCCCTTGGAAAAGATCGGAAGTCTTACAGGTGAAGCAAACTTTGCCTGATCCCCGTAAAAATCCAGCAGGTTATTATAAGGAGTTGTCCCAATTGGTGGATGCTACTGTTATGAATCTAGCTGATATTGATATGTTGTTTGGCAATGTAGTGCCTCAGCCGATTTGGGCGAAAATTCGTCACGAGAATCACGCGGCTGAGTTAGGCGGTGACTGGGCTGCCCTTACAGCGGCAGACGCTCAGCAAGTCGGTGGGGCTAAGCCTGAGCAGCTTATTGTGGCATTGCCCCAGAGGATTATTACCCTCATGAAAACGCTTATGCCAGCGATGCGCGTTAATTGGGACAAGCTGTCCGCGTGCAAGCAAAAAAGGGATGAAAGCGTCTCCGACTTCTTTACGAGATTTGAGGAAGCATTTGTCGATCATAGTGGCCAGGACATGGGCTCAGAGGGTGGTCAGCGGCTGTTTGTTGATAAGTTTGTGTCGAACTTGTTGCCCGAACTTAGTAATAAGTTGAAAAATTCTGAGAGTTCGTGGGCCGTTTCTACCACTGCTCAAATATTGGCTACGGCCCAATATTACGAAAATAGGGAAAAGGAGGAAAGTGAACGTGCAGATAAGAAAACAAAGGATCTTAAAACTAAGGTCTTATTGCAGCAAGCGTATCCTCCGCGCTCGAATTTTAATGATTCGCAACAGCCAAATAGATCGCAATCACAGTTCTCTAGATCGCAGACGCGAAATGACTCTCCCGCACCCCGTTTTGTGTTGGGATACAATCAATGTGCGTACTGTCGAGGGGAGGGCCATTTGAAGTTTAATTGTCCGGTTCTCCGTGATAGGAATAATGGTGTGTCAGCTCGAGGAGGACGTGGTGGTCCTCAACAAGCTTCACGTGGTAGAGGTCGTGGAGTTACTCAGAGTCAGGCCGAGCGTTTTGCCACTTCCTCAGACTCGCAGAATTGTTTCGATCGACGTGAACCATCGTCCGGTAGATCTGCACAGTATCATGTGGATGACTGTTACGTTGAGCGTGATGTTGATATGGATGGTATCTACTAGGACAGCCATAGACGAAGGAAGGGAGAAGTATCAGTTCCGGTTGATCAGAGAGGGCCTTATGTTGACGTAGCTACATTGGGTATCGTCGAGCCTTTTCTGTTGGACACTGGTGCAGCAAAAAGTTCCATTATGCATTCGAAACTCCCTGGCGCGCCTTTGTCTGGCTTAACGAATGTTTCCGTTGGATTCTCTGGCGCCCCCGTTAGCAATCCAGTTTCTAGCCCCTTGCCACTTACGATTGGGTCTCATGAGCTAGAAGCTCCTTTGATTTTGACTACTGGTTGTGGTGAGAATCTTTTGGGTTTGGATTTGTTGAAGAGGTTACATGCGACTTTGTACTGCTCTCCTACGGGTGTGGAGCTCACGTTGGGTGAGAATGTGATTTCCCCTATGTATCTATCGATCGATAAGCTCCCACCGGAATTGAGTTCTCTTCCAGCTTCTTTGTGGGCAACAGGTCCCAATGATGTGGGCCTGTTGGATATCCCACCTTATGTTGTTCAATTGAAAGTTGATGCGCGCTTACCACAGTATCGAATTTCTCTTGATGGTGAACGAGCACTATTAGCGATCATTTACGATCTGATCGGTAAAGATGTTATCGAGGAGACACGAGGTAACGTGTGTAATAGTCCCGTGTTGCCTATTCTGAAACGAACTGATCCGTCCAAGCCTCCCGTGTACCGTCTAGTTATCGACTTACGGGAAGTCAATAAAATTGTTGTCCCACAGTTTCCTGTGGTTCCAGACATTACAGCTTTACTGACTCTGATTCCAGCCTCTGCATCATGGTTCTCGGTAATAGATCTGAAGAATGCGTTCTTTAGCATTCCGATTGCTGAGGAAAGTCGTGATTTGTTCGGATTTTCGTTAGGAGGTCGCAGTTTCCGGTTCAAACGCGCACCTCAAGGCTATTGTGAGAGTCCATCGATCTACAGCCAAACTCTTAAGAGTCAACTGGATGCATTTGTACTGCCGACTGGTGCGGCTTTGATTCAGTACGTTGACGATCTGTTGGTAGCCGCAGATACTGAACAAATTTGCAAGACTGCTACTGTGTCACTGTTGCAGCATCTCTGTGACTTACACCACAAAGTGTCACCTTCTAAATTGCAATATTGTTGTCAAGAAGTTACCTACTTAGGTCACTTATTGTCAAAGGCGGGAAGAAGGTTGACCCCTGAAAGAATCGCAGCAATTGCTCGAATGACTGTGCCAACAACTCAGAGAGATGTGCGTGCCTTTTTGGGTATCACGTCGTACTGCAGACAGTGGATTCCGAACTTTTCACTGTTAGCGAAGCCATTGATAGCTCTCACGTGCAAGGATGTTTCAACTCCTTTGCCGTGGACGGAGGAATGTCAGAAAAGTTTTTCTGAACTACGTGATGCGCTGTGTTCGGCTCCCGTGTTAGGTACTCCTGATTATAGTAAGCCATTCACATTATACGTTCACGAGAGGGAAGGTTGTGCGTTGAGTGTTTTAACGCAACAATTTGGCGACAAGCAGCGCCCGTGTGCATATTTTTCCTCGACCTTAGACCCGGTAGCTAGAGCGTTGCCAAGTTGCTTGAGGGCGACAGCGGCAGCATCGGCGACTATACGACAGTCCGCAGGTCTTGTTATGGATAATATGCTCATGGTGATGGTTCCGCATGCAGTTGATACTCTCTTGAATCGGACAAAGACTCAACATCTGACGAGTGCAAGGTTGTCTGGGTACGAGCTGACCCTTTTGGCAAGTCATATACAGATCAAACGTTGTAATGTACTGAATCCAGCGACATTGTTGCCGATTAATATGGAATCAGATGATGTGCCACCACATGATTGTTATTTACGAACTGAGGAGGAAACAAAAGGTCGTGTGGACCTGAAAAACACTCCCTTGACAGATCCCGATGGTACCTTGTATGTGGATGGGTCGTGCTTTAAATTGCCGAATGGTGATGTGACGACTGCGTATGCTGTAGTAACGTTGAGCACGATTGTGGAAACTGCGAGATTGAATCAGAATTCAGCACAAGCTGCAGAGTTGATCGCATTAACAAGAGCGTGCGTTTTGTCTAAAGGAAAGCGAGTGAATGTGTTTACCGACAGTCAGTATGCATTCGGTGTTGCGCATAACTTTGGAAGATTGTGGAGAGAAAGAGGATTTATGACATCGCATGGTACGAAGATCCAGCATGGACAGCTCATGAATGACCTTTTGGATGCACTTACACTGCCTAAACAAGTGGCAATTGTTAAATATAGTGCACATCGGAAAGTGACGGACGATGTCGGTCGTGGTAATGCATTTGCGGATGAGATTGCTAAGGAAACGGCTAAGGATCTTGCGACCCGAATGTATGTCACGAGTTCAGTAAGGTGGCCGACAGAGACTGGTATGTGTGAAAATACTATTGAGAGTGTGAAAGCAATTCAGAACGAGGCTACCAAAGCTGAGAAGACTAAGTGGAAAGAAAGTACGGGAAAGTTGGATATGTATGGATGTTGGGTTGACCTGACGGAATGTCAGAGGTGGATGTTACCAGATGCGTATGTATTAGCTGTTGTGACGATGGCTCATGGGTTGGCACATATCAGTGCGAAAGGCATATGCAGGCTCTTGTCCCCTGTATGGAGAAATGAGGGTATTGCTAAATGTGCCGAGAGAGTGGTTAAGAATTGTATGGTGTGTTTGATGCACAATCCTGGCAAGGGTACCCCCACTCCACCTGGTCATTTTGCTCCTCCTGTTTGTCCCTTTGAGGTTATCCAGCTGGATTTTATCCATATGGAGAGATGCAATAACCTAAAGTATGTTTTGGTTGTGGTTTGTGCGTTCTCCAGATGGATTGAGGCCTATCATCTTAAGGATAACACTGCCCTGTCCACAGCAAAAATCCTGCTGAAGGAATACTTTCCTCGGTACGGAATGCCACGGATTGTATGGTCGGATAATGGGAGTGAGTTTGTGGGAAGTGTAATGCAGAGTGTGTGTAAGGGCCTTGGAATTTGTCAGAAATTCCATAGTGCTAATCATCCTCAGGCAGCGGGTTTGGTTGAAGGGTACAATGGTACCCTGAAACTGAAACTCGCCAAGATTCAAGCTACGACTGGTTTATCGTGGCCTGATGCCTTGCCTCTGGCCCTCCTATCGACCAGAGCGACCGTACACTCTCGAGTAGGGCTTAGCCCATATGAGATTGTGTTCGGCCGCCCTGCGAATATTTGGGGGGTTCCGAGACCAAGGGCCTTTGATAGTCTTGAGTATCCAATGTTAATTGATTACTTGCATGATTTGACCACTAAACTACGGTTAATCCATCAACAGGTCTTTGAAGCTCTACCGGCGCAGACAGAGGGTCCTGGACACCAGCTCCGGCCAGGGGACTGGGTCGTTACCCGAAATTTTGGTTGAAAGCGTAACTTGGAGCCAAGATTTGTAGGACCCTTCCAAGTCTTATTGACGACGAGGACTGCGGTTCGACTGGAGGGCAGGAAGAATTGGGTACACGCCAGTCACACGAAGAAGGTGCCGATCCCCTTACCAACGGATGGTTGGGTGAGGACTGGGATTTCGGCAACAGAAACTGAGACTCCTTTGCACTTTGTGCCGTTTAGCGACGCTCAACCTAGGGGCAATGATTTGTCACTGCCAAACCCACATGAAGAGTCATCGGTAGCAGAGAACCAAAGGTCTGACTCGTTGTCCATTTCATCGAACACTGTTGCGCCAGCTGAACAATTGTTTGTAGAGCAAACTCAACCTGGAAGAAGCCGATATTTTCTTCGTTCAAGGACTAATAAAAATTAGTTATATATATTTGTTTTTTTTGATGTTATGAACATTATGGACAATTATATCCTTTCTTTTTGAGTTTTTATGTGCTGTCCCGCGGCTAAGAGATTTGTGATTTGAGTTTTTTTGCGAGGAAACCTCTCCATCCGGGTCACCGTAGGGCCGTGTGGGTACTCCTTTCTGTTTAGCAGGTTTCTGACGCTAGGTCGGTTACTTTTGTCGATTCCTGGGAACTCCTGGGGATTGATAATCGCTTCTCAGAACGAAGTGCGTCAAGTACGTCACGGACGGTTTGTAGAGGATGGCATTCTCTAAGCTATTGGAAGCAGAAAGGATGTCGGCGCAGAAATCAGAATTAAGAAAAGTTGTATGTACAAAATGTTTTTTGTTTCAGGTGTTCCTACTGTTCCTGACCGTATCTATGTTATTGGTGGGTGGAGTATATTTTGGAGTACAGTTGTTATTACCCTCTGTTTCACCTACCCTTTCTCCTAAACTAAGCTCCCTCACCACTGTTTCCCCACATTCTTTTCATCCTCTGCCTCAACATGAACAGGTTAGATGTGCGGAGTTCATGAACAACTCCTTTGTTCAACTTCTACATCAGCATCAGTTGGTGATGAACACTACCAATTGTTGGGTGTGTGGGTTAATGCCACATACCATGGATAGGGGTATTCCGTATTTGGTTCTTCCCTACAGCTCCCAGGGTTCGGCTCGAGCATTCCAAACTATGTTCCGTAGTGCACTAGATTCCTACCCCAGTCGAGAGCCACGTTCTGCCAATTTTGGTCCTGGGCCGTATCACAAACCTTTGGCGATAGCGATAGCGGATTTAGATAGAGATGTTTTTGATGCATCGCTTATCCCAAGTGAGGAGGTACAGGCTTACAAGGATCTGAGCGAGGCTGAGTATAGTACGTCAGTGGGTGATAGACAGCTTAAGAGCTCGTCCCCAATATGGATTGTACCACACCTCGGTAATTTCTGCTTGAAAGGTTTGGGTCGAAATCCGAGAGCACAACTTGGGAACAGTGCTTGCACCGACACGTATGTTCTGCCGATGCTCTCTTCCCCTGTTTTTCTGACCGCCAAGGGCACTTATTTTGTATGTTATGAACGCGCATATACATGGTTACCCCGTGATTTTTCGGGTACCTGTTATATTGCGAATCTTCTACCACCGACTTTCACTGTCGCCTCAGATTATCACAAAACTAGAGTTGTGAGAGGTGTTATTAGCAAAGAGGATACTGCCGGTCAAGAAGCAGGAGACTTCTTTAAGGGTTTCCTGCCGTTTTGGGGACCTATGGTTAATAGTAGGAACTTAAGACAACTGACACGTGTAGTAGAGTCGACTGCTAATATTACTGCAAGTGCCCTTGGTAATCTCACAGCTGAACTTCAGGCGGATAGACTCATGACGTTACAGAACCGTATGGTTCTAGATGTTGTTCTCGCAGATAGAGGTGGTGTGTGTAAAGTTATCCATTCGAGTTGTCGCATTTATATTCCTGACAATGCTCCAACTGTTTACCAAGCCATCTCGAAGTTGCACAAGATCTCCGAGTCCATACACGTGGACGAAGGTAATTGGACGCTCCTAGGATGGTTTTGGGGCCTGATGTCAACTTGGGGTTGGAAGATTCTGATGATCGTAGGGGTTGTTGTAACGTTTCTGTTCACGTGTTGTCTTTGTGTACAGTGTGGTCCTGCCTTATGTGGCCTATGTGCTACAACGTGTATAAGACGACCATCTGTTACCAAGGAAACGTTGATGAATAGAATGATGTTCCAGCAGCAACTGAACGACCTGATGAATATTGAAGTAGATTCTGATCTTGACTAGTGCTTGCCTACATGAGGGCAAAAGGAGCGTCTGAGGTTCCGTGTGGGACGGAACGACACTTTTGAGTGGTGACGAATATGGATGAGTTGGGTATCTACGAACCGCAAATGACGAGTATAGTGGGTGTACGCAGTTTCGCTACGCAACCACGTATGGTTCGTCTTATTTTTGGGTTTATTCATCTGAACCCTCGGGTTCCATTTTAGATACGGCATCCATTTTGTTTCTTGCCCTCAAGTAGCCAGCGAACGGACTTTTGTCCGCTTCGTGACTCTGGGACTCTCAAGCTGACGCGAGAGACACGTGTTCCCTTAAGTATGACTTTTATGATGAGGGAAACGACACGACGAAGGCAGATGGCCCCGCTCGAGGTTCATCTTGCCGTGCCGGTCTATTGTTTCAGCCATGCATACATTAGACACGGTATCTCTGATCCCGTTATCAAGTTTCCTTTATTACTCCTAACACTCTTCTTTAACCTGTTGTGCATCCTTGTTCTTCCTTTGCATCTGTTTTTGTCCCTTCTCCTAATGTGTTTACGATCAGGATGGAATGTGTTTTATATGCTTTTACAGTTGGGAACTGGCAATACTGTGGTAATCATGTTCCGGCCTCCTGAAACATGAACGCGACCCTTTTTGAAGTTTATTGTGGGAACTGAGTTGTAATCTTTGTTCACTATATTGGGCTATGGGAAAAACGTGTATAAAAGGAGCGATCCACTTTTGCAAATTGAAGCAGTCTCCGAGAACCTACACGCTGTGTACTTCTTGTGACCTCTGTATCCCTGCAGTAAAATAAACGCTGATCTCTGACGCCGCTGGAAGTGTCCCGTGTCTCTGTGTTTGGTACGCCAGAACAGGTAACCCACGAAGGTTTCAGGTGTTGTTCCCTGGCACCGCTGGGTCTTAGAAAAACCCAGTCCTTCACCACTCAGGACAAAAAATTAGGCTCAAAGGGTCATAAGGCTGACCTCCTGTTTACACTACAGGGTTGCAACAAGCTCTAAGAGGCCTTCCTGGAATTGCAATGCTGCTCAGAGGCAACTGGACCTGAAATGGACTGTGAGTCTCTAAGTGCCTCCCCTGAGGTCCTGAGAGGTTTTAGGAGTGTACCCCTGTGGTGGATTGGAACTTAAAGGACTGAAAATGAGAAGTTAAAATCTGTGACCAGGACAGACCTGGGTAGTGTGTGCTACCTGTGCCACAATGCGGTCAGCGTCAAATTGCACCTAGGTTCAGTTCTATTGTGTGACCATTGACTATTATTTGGACTTTGTTCTTCTTGGCACTATTTCCACTTAAAAAATGTATAAATTCACATCTCTGGTTACCTTTTTAGAGTTTTGACATTTTGGTGTCATTGTCTTTATTATTTATTTTACTCTTTTTCGAATTCATTTTGGAATTTGTATTGCTTTGCATTTCAACTTGATTACTGTTTTAGTATTGCATAAATACTTTACATATTGCTTTTAAGTTAAGACTGTCTGCTCTGCACTATAACTACCAGGGGTATAAACACATGATTAGTGACCTTGAGGGCTCACCGTAAGGACTGCAATTATTACTTGAGGTGGGTACGCATTTTCCTCAATTAATAACCTAATTTCTTACACTGTCATACTGAATCTACTGTCTCTGTCTCAACAGTCCATTAAGGGATTTTCAAAAAGGACAGCTCAACGACTGCTCAAGTTAATATGGATACTGCTACCATCAAACAAAACTAGTAAAGCCTCAATCCAGAGATCCCTAGTGTCTGGTGCTGCCCACAGGTACAACTGTTTTGCTAGAAGTGGGTCCTACAATTAACAGTTGTATCCATTTTTCACTTGGTCCTGTCCTCCCTACAGTGACCTTTATTCTTGGGACCCCTCTACCCAGCACCATGAGCCTTCAACTCTAGTCTTGGCCAGGCTTATTCACATGATTCAAAACTGGTGTAGCTCACCAGTGCTCTTTCCAGCACTCACATTCTTTTGATTCCATTCACTCCACGGCGAGCGGCCCCATGACTCTATGACTCCATGAACAACATGTGGTCAATCCCATTAGCTGCTAGGCATTATGTTAGGTGTCAACCCTTGAAGTCATGTAATATGCGCCAAGAAAAACAATCTCAAGGGCACTTTGTTTTATGACACAGGGTAGAATCTTGCTTCAAAGAACAGAGAGCCAGCAATATAATGATGTTTTTGTTTGAGAAGGTAACAACCGTTTTACAACTGTAGTACGTGGGAGGTTCCAAAAACTCACTCTTCTGCAGCTCTGCCTAGCAATGGATGTTATACCCGAACACCTTGACTGATATCCAAGTAGGTCAGAAAATCTGTTGCACCGAATTTTTGTATATGCCCTAATTGCCCTGGTGGCCACAAAATAACAAGTACATACAATAAATTTGGAACATCTTAGTTAATAATAATAAAACAATTTCTAAGTGTCTAGACAGCCTGTAAATACCATAAAACTGCAAACACCTCAGGTCTGAAGGTGCGAGTCTTCTTTTACTTGGTCCTTTGCCTACCTCAAGTTGTGAATTCCCAGCCCTCTCAGCAAATTTACTCTCAGGATAACAAGCATACATCAGGCAGAGGAACAAGAAGTGTGTCTTATCTTCGACCGATTCCAAGTTATCAAAAAACTATTTAGTTTCATCATGTGGACCATCTTAGTGCTAAGTAAAACATTTAAATGGTAAAATGCTAACTTTAAACTTAAACCAAGCCAACACAGGCCTGATCTCATGCAGGTGTGGCTCTAATTTCCATACACATTTTTGGGTAATTACAGTTTTGGTTAGTTTCCCATGAGTTAACCTGTATCTGAGAACAACACTTCCTGGAATCGTGTTTTGAATCCAGATTTAACCTCTGGTAAAGCATCAGAGGTAATGAACTTGGGGAGGACTAGAAACGTGTTAGAGACTATCGATCCCAGCTGGAGGCCAACATGCCTGAACCAATCTAGCAATCCACTGCCCCTATGGCCTAGACTATCTCTTGGAGCCTCTCCATCATAATTATGCTCTGGTATGCACCATACTCTGGTCCAGTAAAGAAGTGGTGCAAGCTTGGACAGTGAAGTGATTTCCATCAACCCAAGGTTAAGAAAAAGGAACAAAGGTCTTGAAGGGTTGCTAGATGGTAATCTCACCAGACGTTTTGGAGAAACCTTTGAATGTATGGCATTGGAATAACAAATTATTTATGCTTCATAAAAGTTGATGTTCTGACACTTAGACCTCTATGGAGAACAATGTCAGGTGTCCACCCCTATCCCTCACGAACCAAGCAGTTGCTCCTGATTTCTGTGTGAGAAGAGTCCTCAAACTTGATCCATGATTTGAGTCCTCTGATTGGCCAACAGTATGCTTCGGATATCTTCAGTCATTCCATGCCTGTTTAGTTGGTGGTGGCTGGTATGGTAGTGGATGGTGGACAAGACCAGAAACAGATATGTTTTATGAGAGTATAAGAGGAGTAAGCCACGGTTGACTGTTGAATGTTATGATTATAAAATTAATATGGAGCAGGAGGGTGCAAGATGAATTAACATTATTATCTAATACCCAGACCTATGTACAGTCACTACAGTTATCTACAGTTGTCCTACAATATGATACCGGGGCTAACTATAGGTTAGTTCTTTCTATTTTATCTTGATATAGAAAGTAATGTGCTGGTTGGGTTGATCCAGGTCTCTGGATTGTAAACAGTAGATTGTACTTTTTATTGTTTTAGAGTTTTATATAGCACAAACTTGACCCGAAGATATTGGGTATCAGATCGCAGTACATGAGCTCCAGTTTTGTTACAGACGGACACATTCATTTTTGGTAGGAACGGGGAGATTAAGTGATTTGCCCACAATCACAGGATGTTGAGCATCGTTTCTGAGGCTTGAACCTCGTTCCGCAGCTTTGAGATCGACCGCTCTATCTGTAGGGCTACATCCTCTCCCCTGAAGGTGCTACCATCTTTCTGAGTTTGGCCCTGGGGTTGTTCATGATTTTCTTGGAAAAGCCATATTCAAAACTGTCTTGTGAAGTGTATATGCTTTAGAATACATCGAGTCCTGCTAGTAATGAATTTCAGAGCTTGAAAACTGTTACTAAGCAAGCAGTGCCTACAATGGTTTCTTTTGACAAGGTGGTATGATGATCCCTGGTACAAGCCTGGACCACAGTGTCCTGTTGTGGCTGCACTGCATGAATTTAACTTGTAAGTATAGAAGTTATTTTTATTGGTAGGCTCTGTAGAGCTTTAGACCATGCATGGTGCCTTGAAAATTGCTCTTCTAGCTTAAATTGATAGTGGAGTGATTGTAGCACTGCAGTCCTGCATTTTCTTAGTTGCAGACAAAGAAGCAGACCTGCAGCAGCATTTTGGATTAGTTGTATTTTCCATATCTTGGTGCACCGAGGTATAACCTATTTGCATAGTAAAGATTGAAGATTACGAGGATAGCTTGTGGTTTATGTTGGTATCCAAGCTGTGGGAAATATGGTACGCAATGTTTACACAAGGATGTAGATCTAGTGCGGCAATATCGGCTGAACTCACTAAGGAGCATATCAACAAAGAATAGCGATAAACATCGCTGAGCGGGTTTAGCATAACGCCGGCTATCGCCGGATTTAATCGCCGAGATATCGCGTTATTTACAACGCATATCTCCACGGCGATATCAAATCCGGCGATAGCGATACAACAGAAGCGATGAGGCAAGCCTTGCTAATAGGGAGATGTGGATTCAGCCATAGAATCCACCTCCCATAATATGTATAGCTAAGTCTGCTTTTTAGCAGACGTTAGCTATCGGCGTTATCTGCGGTTAGCGCCGATTCTAACATAGGTATTGCCAGCTTGTTGATAGGGAGTAGTGCTGTAACTCCTTGATTCCCATATTGTGTTAGTAGGAAACGCCCACTTTGCATCTCATTAGAGATGCAAAGCGAGGTGTAGGTAAAAAGGCTGCTAACATGCGCTAATGCATGTTAGCACTGCCTTGTAAATAGGCCGAATACATTATCTCCGCTTCTTTGGCTTTTTAAGCCAAAAAAGCGGAGATAAGGCCCTTGATAATATGCCCCAATATGTGTTGTGAAGTTAGTTAAAAGGGTAAACTGATGCCTAGCTCTATCTCATCTGACCAGTCTCCTCCTGTTGCTAGATATGCACATTTTGTTGCAGTGTTTGGAACGGGTTGGTTCGGGCACAAGACAGAATGTGATATGTAAGAATTAAGGGATGATGGTCACTCAGTGATTATCATACTCATATCATACCATAATACTCCAGCTGGGCTGATAAGCCATTATATAAATTCATTATGCTTCATAACACTTGGGATTCTGTAAACCTTGTATGAACGGCAGTCTCTAATCTCTTTAATCATTGACTTGTGAGGCACCCAGTCACCTATTATTAAGGAAAGACGTCAGAACTCGACTATTATAAGTTATTACAGTCGAGCTCTGACGTCACATTGCCTGCTGCCAGAGCCAGCAGCTGAAGTGAATGGCAGGTCAGGCCACACAGCATAATTTTAAAGCAGCTGTTTAAAGCAAAGCTAATGGAAGTCAATTTTAATAGCTTACAGTGACAAGTAGAAAGAATCTATTTATTTTTTGCATTCCTTAGCTACAGAAAAGCTAGAATCCTTCTGCATCTTTCTGCACAATCCGAGCTACTGTAGCCTATTTCTGTTTTTCAAACTGACTTGCATTGAACTATTTCTAATATCTGTTCGCAGCGTATATCTAACAGGTTTGTATGTGTTTGATTTTGAAGTAGAGGTTTTATTTCTATTCTTTGACTTTTCATCCACGCTCACTCTTTCACATGAAAGAGCTGTGCACCAAGGTTTTAAATGGTTCGAGGGTCAGGTGATGGTGTGGCCATGTATTACGTGGGATAAAGTACACCCTGGCATAGATGATTAGGATATTGCAATCCACCTCAGAGTTCAATAACCATATAGAGGATGTATGGTTATGGAACTCCTCGGTCTCTTGCAATATACATACAATGTACAGTAGAGGATATTTAATCCCTTATATAAAATCAATTATTAAACCCATAATGCCTGTGGCGATCTGATTTAAACTGCTCATAAACCATGCATTAAAGTTAAAAAGTCTAATGCCATCTCATTGAAAGACAGTTTTTAAAATCCATGTCAATTAACATGAGGATTCACAAGGCCCGTCTTCTCTTTTGGTGATGTTTTTTTAATTGCTGGTTGGTTCAAAGACTATTAAATTCTCCACCACCTTTAGGGCACTGTTTTTGTTTCATCTGTTATTCTGAAACAGGCGAACACTGACATAACTGAGGTTCACTACAGATGATTTATCAGAGAGCTTTTCACTCTGTTTTAGACATGAAATCATTAATTGTCTGTCTCATTTAAAAGTAAGAAAAAGCTGTTGGATATCTTGACGGTCGCAATTAATTTCTCTGCGACCACACTCGTTATCCTCCCAATGCTCCTGTTTCTTAATCATGTTTTTTTCTGGAATGCTAAAGGCTGGGCACCAGAGGCGCTGTATCAATCGATTGACACATAAAACTGCAAATATTTGAATGGTGCAGAGTTGCACTATATTTGCACCTCCTGAAAAGTACGATAGTCACATTTTACATCGATCTGAACACGTCCTTACAAAATGGCACAGCCACTACTTCGAGTTATATAAAGGCTGAAGTGTACCATCACCTGTGCAATCTCTGCCCATCAGCATAGGGGGGGGGGGGGGCGGCATGTAAGGCATGTGTGCTTTTCATTGAAAACTATAACCACTGGAACAGCAGTTCATCTGTTTCTCTGACTCGCCTTTTCAGAGGATTTATATCACTTTGGCCTCAGTGGGGGATCTCATAGGGGAGCAAATGAGGCAGCCCCCCAGCTTGTTTACTTCAACAGGAATTTCCCAGGGCATCCATGGAGATGGGCCCGGCGTACAGCTAGTAATTCAAGCACTTTTACAATTGCATGCATCTGAGTCAAATGCCTTGCAGTTCATGTTGTTTGTCTTCTCTCTGCAGTGCCTCTGGGACCAGGATGCTTTGGGGAGGGACGAAAGACTCACCATTGAGAAGTCACATAGGCTTACTTCTATTCAAGGCCTAGGTCTCGAAGTGGCACATCTTATACAGGGTGCGTAAGCATGCTTCAGCTACTGAGTCCAACACAGCAGTCCAAAGGAAATCTAAGATGTGGACTGTACTCTGGACTGGGCTATCAAACTCAGGAGTCTGAGATTACGTCTACACTACGGGGTAATAACTACCAAATTCCCATGCTGCACACCACAGCAGCCAAGAATGCTGTGCTGCGTAAGAAGGTGAGAGCAGTAGAGAACCATATTTACAGAGATATGACACTCTCCTTCCTCTCCCTACCGCATAATCAGGCAGCCAGTCACTACGCACACACCTTTGCACCAGAGTGCAAGGGTGTCTGCGTGAGTATGACATAGGCTTTGTACTGGAGGAGTAACCTTCCGGAACAAAATACAGGGGCCTATTTGTGTTGCTTTCACGCAGCAAGTCATCTTGCAACACTGCCTAAAAGGGTAGTAATGTGCTGTATTTAACATAATACAATGCATTCCTGTCCTTTCTTAGTTCTGGCACCCTTTTGGGTGCCTAGCATCAACCCAGACACCCTTGCACCATGGTACAAAGGACCTGCATTGTAAGCAGGATAGTTTTTGTGCAGGAAAGGGCACCTGCCACCCACTTAAATGGCTCTTTAAACATGTCTTGAGCCTGCCATGTAGAGCCTGTGTGTGCAGTTTAAGCTGTCATGTCGACTTGGCAAACTAAACCTTTTGGCAGGTCTAGACCGTCCTTTTCAATACATAAGTCACCCGAGCAGGGCGCAATGTATTTGAAAGGTTGGACATATATTTTCACGTTGTACATGTCCTGCAAGGCATCTTATAGGATAGCATTGGGATTAATTTATTACAATTTACAACTGTAATTTCAAAATGGCAAGAGATAACTGATTCATATTTGGTATCTCTGCCATGTAGAGCCTGTGTGTGCAGTTTAAGCTGTCATGTCGACTTGGCAAACTAAACCTTTTGGCAGGTCTAGACCGTCCTTTTCAATACATAAGTCACCCGAGCAGGGCGCAATGTATTTGAAAGGTTGGACATATATTTTCACGTTGTACATGTCCTGCAAGGCATCTTATAGGATAGCATTGGGATTAATTTATTACAATTTACAACTGTAATTTCAAAATGGCAAGAGATAACTGATTCATATTTGGTATCTCTGGAATCCTAATTTAAAATCCTAATTTATGGACAAGTCAGATTTTAAATTGCAATTCTGAAAATGCCACTTTTAGAAAGTTGCACAACAAAATACCTCGCTGCCACTCCCTTGCTGTTATCTACTTAAACAGACTAGAACCAATACCTGATTTCATTGGTCCAGGTTATTTATTAAACATTATTCCTTATTTTTCATTATTTCATTTTTTCTATTTTCGTATGTGTCAGAAACCGAGAAAACACTTTTTGTTTCAAGTGGTTCACAAAACAAATCATACATATAAAATGTGATAAACACCAATAAGTAAACAATACATCAAAATGTTACACCAGTCAATCATTTCATAAATGCAGCATTCCCACTATGAATATATATGAATGATTTAAGTAGCCCTTTTTTAAGGGGAGGTGCCCTAGAGCTGCTCCTATGTTTCCTCAATGGTTCAAGATGCCGACGCATTTCAAGTCCCAATAATACTCATGGGGCTCTCTTCGGGGCTTTGACTTGGTGTGATCTAAAAAGTGATCAAATGATACCCTTGTGTAAATAATTTCTCCCCTTCTCAGTGTCAGCTGTGTAAATCTCATAAATGCAGGTACCTGTTTTTTTCTCTTGCGTCTATTCTTTTACTTATAGATCAAGCGCTCTTCTTTGTGATTAATTTGAGATAACATTGTATTCATGGCCCTTCCAGTCACATATCTCAAAGCCAAGGGTTACCTTTAAGTATTTTATTACAAAGCTTAATGTGGGAAAGCACTCACAGAAAATATGAGAACATCTTACTTTGTTCGGACCAGCGTCACCACCAATGTCTTGCCCTAATTGGAAACGCCTTGAGGCTACATGAGGAACCTGTCTTGACTTACGGGTCTATTTCTTTCAACGGCCAAAGAGCAGACATTAAATTAATTGCACATTTTGGAGAAACCACTTTATATTATGGGGAAGAAAGAGGCAGTTAACTTACTTAGTAGCCAGAGAAACGGCAGCGTTCAATGCTAATTTTTCCAAACTGCAGCGCTCGCAGTTACTTCCGGTTTTAGCTGACCATTACCTATTCCCAGTTACAATGAAATTAGAATAGCTTTCTGGGTGATGTAGTAATTGTATCCAGAACGGGATACTCCTGACATCTCATTCAAGTCGTTGTTAATACTATTGCATCTCAGTATGCCTTCAAACATGCAGGGCTTGCAGTAACATCCTACTTTAGAAGTTCCCAGTTACGATATTGATTATAATGCATTCTGGGAGTTGTAGTGATTGAGTCCGGGAGGAGATTTATGCCCTGGATACTTCTGAATCTCATTCAGGCCGTAGTTAGCACTTTTGAATTTCAGGATTAAATAAGCCTCCTTCTGTCTAAGGGATGCCTCCATGTCTCCTCCTCGTGGATTTGGCTTGATTACAGAAAGGACAGTCCATTTTAGTTTTTTCTTGCTGTGTTTTTTTCAGTAAAGTGTGTCACCATTGGAGCCGACATTACCTTTGTTTTAATCCGCGAGCGGTGCTGCACAATACATTGTTTAACTTGCTGGTTGGTCTTTCCAATGTACATTTTTGGACAAGGGCATAAGATGGTGTACATGGCGTTTTTTGCTTTGCAGTTAGAAAAATCTTTGTGAGTTCATTTCTGAGTGTTATGTGTTAATTAAAATCCTTCAACTGTAAACTCACAAACTGAACAGTTACCACACTTGTGGTGACCATCAATCGGGTTAAGGTTCAATTGAGGTCTTAGATCATTCTTTTGTCTGGGCGTCGCAGTCTTTGCCCCTAAAAAAATGTGTTGGCCAAAACTGGAATTCTTTTTCATCGCAATTATTGGACGCTGGAAAGGGTATTCCAAATTTTGGAGAGGATGCCAGTTCTTAAGGATGATTTGACAGGATTTATTAGAGTGTGGACCATAAGTTGAGACACAGACCAATTTGTCCATAGGTTGTTTAGTCTTTTCATTAAAAGGTCTTCCCTTGGTGTGTACCATGCTCTTTTTATTGTTTGCTTGAGCAGTTTTCTCGGGTATCCCCTATGTTTCCGTTGATCACAGAAGGCTGTGGCATGAATTTCAAAATCTTCTTTACAAGAGCAGTTTCTCCTGATTCTCAATAGTGGGCCATATAGTAAATTATCTTTTAAGTTTCTTGGGTGGAAACGCTTATAATGAAGAATCGTGTTTTTGTCTGTCGGTTTCCTATGTAAAGTGGTCACCAATTCATTTCCATGAGGAATAACTTCAACGTCAAGGAAAGTCAAGTTTGTCTTACTTTTGGTGATGCTGAATTTAATATCCTAATGCCTTGAGTTTATCCATGCGTGAAACATTTCTAGATCTTCCTCTGATCCATCCCAGAGGCACCAGATGTCATCAATGTAATGATACCACTGCATCAAATGTTCTTGAAATGGGTTCCCGTTGACAATAAATCTGTCTTCGAATTTAGCCAAGTAAAGTATCTCCATCTCTGGAGCGAAGGCACTACCCATCATTGTCCCCTTTGTTTGGATGTAGAATGTATCTTCAAACTTGAAGTAGTTTTGATTGAGTACTATTTCTGCTGGTTGGAGTATAAAATTGGTTGGCACTTGATGGGGGCGTATTCTGGTCTCCAGGTAAAATTCAATGACTTGTAAAGCCTCATCTTGGGGGATCTTTGTGTACAAAGAGACCACGTCAAAGGACACCAGCCATTGTCGTGAGTGGTTGAATTCTTGGCCTTCTGTTTTGTTGATGAAGTCTGTTGTTTCTCTCAAATATGATGGGATGTCTTTCAAAAATGGTTTTAAAAAAATGTCCCCCTACTTTGAAATTGGTTCCATCAGGGAGTCGCATCCCGATACGATCGGTCTTCCCGGTGGCTCCATTAAGCGCTTATGGATTTTGGGTAAAAAAATAAATGATTGGGGTCCTCAGGTGTCTTTTACTCAAGAAATGAAATTCCTTTGGTGCCAATATTCTTTGTTCATGCCCTTCTTTGAGTATCTTTGAGATCATATGCTCTATCTGCCGTGTGGGTGTCCTCCTTAATTTGTTTGTACCACTCAGAATTATGGACTTCACTCTACAACACTCTACGCAACTCCCTCTATGCCACTCAACATCACTTTACTCCATTCCATTATGACACACTACACCACTCTACTTCATTCTACACCACTCCACTCAAACACAATGTACAACACTCTACTCACCACTCTACTCCACTCTACAGCACACTAAGACATGCCCCACTATCATACAACATGCCAATTCACTCTTTGAGATGCAACTCCACACTATGACACTCCACTCTATGAAGTGACACTCAATTGTACATTGTTTGACTCCATGACACTCCAGTGTATTCCACTCCGCTCTACATCACTCCACTTTACATAATTACAGTCTATGCCACAAACTGTAGGCCACAACACTCTATGCCACGCCACTCGAGATCGCAACAGTGTACAACACTCCATTCTATGCCGCTCAACTGCATGCCATTTCAATGTACTCCTTTTAATGACACGCCCTCCACCCTATCACACGTCATGCCACTCCACTGTACCATATTCCACTCACTCTTCTACACTCAATGCCAGTACACTCGACGAAATGCCACTCCACTGGATAGCATTACACTTACTCCACTCCAAGACGCTCATGACCATTTATGGCCAAATCACGCAGTGACAGGGAAAGTGCATGAATCAGCCACATTTAAGTCAATATGCCATATTTCTGCCTTTTATCCCTGTGCTGACGCCCTTTTGGCTGCCTAGTGCCAATGCAAGCACCTTTGCACCACGGTGCCGGAAGGGGCACTATGTGTGCTCCAGGAAGTGGCGGTGCCTTCTTGGGACTCAGACTCGGCCGAGTCACCCAGAAAATGCAAAAAAGCAAAAGGGGGCAGGGTAGGAATACCATGACCCCTGAGGCTTGGTGGTGGGGTCCATTGGGACACCCACCTGTGGCCAAAAGTCTGTTTTTGTTTTAATGTTGCTGTGAATTCACAGTGGATCTGCAACAATGTTTTTTTAAACAGAAAACTGTGATGTGTCCACCCTCAGGTCATAGTGGGCAGGTAAACCCGTGTTTTCTCTCACTTGGTGGGAGCAATTTGGACAGTCCCGCCAAGCAAGTGCAAACATGACGTCTGCTCCCAGCTGGCGGGAGATTTAAAAATGCTCCCATCAGCTGGGAGCAAAAATCAGAACTGTTTCCCTGCCCACGGTGATGTGGGGTGATGGGGCCCTTGGGCCAATATCAGCCTGAGGAGAGGGGCTGAGCCACCCCCTTCTTCTTTAGTAAGCGGCCAAGCCCCAGTGGATGAGTCCCAGGGCCCAAATCAACCTGGGGAGTGGGGGCTGCGTGCCCCCTTATCAACTTTAGCCGGACTGAGAGGTATGTGGTCCCTGGGGCTGAAATCGGGCAAGGAGGGAAGCTGTGTGCTCCCCTCACCCATAAATATAACGGTGAGCCCCTGGCATGAGGACACTAGGGGAAAAAACAGCTTGGGAATGATGGCAATGTACTCATCCTCAAAAAATGCACTGGCCCCAGGAGATGGTGTCCCTGGGGCCTATTTGGCCCAAGGAGGGTGACATGTGTCCCCCCACAAAAAGAGCCTGGCTCCACTGGACTATTGGCCTGGGGAGGGGTCTGCATGCCCCCTCCCCCTTGTCAGCTACCGTGTGGCCCCCTCCGCCTTTAGTTAATGGCCGGGCACCAGGGATAATGTTCCTGAGGCTGAAATGAGCCTGCGAGTAGGTCCGTGAGCCCTCACCCATATTTTAATATGGTAGGGGCCCAGGTGATGTGGTCTAGAGGTCCAAAATTGTCCTGGGAGGGGGACTATGTGAATCCCTCCCTCATAATTATAATGGAGGGCCCAGGAGGATGGCGTCCCAGGGGCCAATACCTGCCCAGGGAGGTAGACACGTGCCCCTCATCCCACAAAATATGCCACTCATGGTGGCAGTTGGAATAAGTATGGTAATTAAATATTACTTTAGGTTAAAAAAACGAAAAATTCATTGAAAAAGCAAAGGTTACAGGGACGTTATAGTTAGGAAATAGAATTTTAAAAATCTTAGCCAATCACTAAAATAACCAAAAAGATCAGGGGTGTTGTAGTTAGGTTCAGATTTTAATCTCACAAAACCATAGAAATTTAGCAGTTATAGTTTTACTTATCTCATGAAACTATAACTCGTGCCCTCATCATGCACTGCTAATTACTGGACATATTGCACCAGAAATGACACCTTCTATGACATCATTGATAATATCACTACAACATTTGCAAAAAAGTATTGATGAGAAAATTGTGCATGGTGGGGGCATGAGTATTAGTTACCTTAGGGCAATTTCGGGTAATTTGAGTCAACTATAACTGGCGAATTTCAGTGGTTTTGTTCGTGAAAAAGGGTATGCTTTACCTGCCATTTTCGGTAATGATAATATCCCTTTAACTTTTGTTTTGTTTAATCAATACATATATATGCATGTAACTATTGTGGTTTCGAAGAGAGCTCAAGAAAAACAGCAAGCAGAAGTTGGAATCATGGCTTTTGATCCAGCATTTTCTGCTGCTGTTGTCTGTCCACCTAAGAGCTGTACAGTGCTTTCCATACTTAAAATTGTCTCCTTGGGTTATCAGCCCTACCAGCACATTAATAGCAGTCTGCAAAAATTGGTCTATGTTGAGCTTCAAGGGCTATCAAGCTCCACCATAGCACATAGCAATGTATGAAATAAAATAGGCCAGCGGCTTGCACTCACAACACACCACAACAAAACTTTTTAAATTTTAAGATACCTTATGTCCTGAAGAAGCAAATATCTAATTCAATTGTCATGAAACACATGTTGACTTTCTTCACTCGCATGTGGCTGTGCCAATTAATTTATCGAAAGTTCATATCCGTATGTACTATTCAAATACAGACATATTTGATTTTTTCATAGAAGGTGAAATAAATAAACATCAAACCTATTGGGTAATCCCTTCTTTGAAAAGACCTCTACTTCTCTTTTAAAAATCTAAATAGAGGAGTGTTAGGTAAAGGATACCGCGCTCTGAGGTTCGATTGCCTGTCAAAAATTGAGCCATCCCTCCCTTTTGAGGTCCAGCATCAGCGATGACCTCTTGTATCTCTCTGTGTGGCTTTGGCAAACCCATCCATTGCTATTGACTGGTAGCTGCAGCATTCAGAAATGCTGGCTTCTAACTGACTCCTTTGTACAAGCTCTTTTCCTATCAAAAGTGGAAAGGCCACTTCTCGTTCACGGTTCAGCATTAGCACTGTACTATTTGACCCTTTCTGTGAATTCTATTTTTCAATTTTAATATTGAGCCGATCTGGTGTCGCGCGCATTGATTGCATCATCTTCTCTTTGTATGTGCAAATGTAACGTGTCAATTTTAATCTGAGTTTTTGTTGTGTATTGTATGGCTTACATTTCTAAGAGGAAACAGCAACGTTAACTGGCTTTGTTACATTCCACCAAATCTATACATTAAGTTTGCTTCCCGTTAGAGCACACGTGTGACAGGTTGATGGACTTGGCCTGACACGTAAGCAGCAAATGATCTAGTGTTGAATTTGCCTACCATCACATTCCATACTTCTGGGGAGGGTGCTATTAGGAAGAAAACAATACAGGGGCATCGCTATTTTGATTTGTATCATGGTCGGTGTCAACTTATCAGACAAAATATGGTTACCACTGTAACTTGCTTGCTGTCATACAACTACATAGTTACTCAACATTGAAGATGAGATGTCAGCCATGGATCTAGGTTTAAGCAGAGGCCTTTGTCTGAGTCAAATACTTCATTCAATTGTAATCGCCTCTATGTACCATACATTGCCATTGTCTCATGTTCTGCATCAGTGCAGTTATTTTCATCTCAGTGCACGTGTGGACTGCAGCTGCTCTGCCCCAGCCACGTCATCTCTTCTCTAAATGGCACACGTTCTAGGTTATGACTTTCCACATTTCTACCCTGCCTCCTGCAAAGGGGTGCTGCACAATCGCTTCCGAGAAAATATTTTTTCTCGACTTCAAACACAACCTCGCCATCCTACTCAGACTTCAATGGTTTGACTTTCAAATGTCCCTGTTTGACAAATTCTTGTCCGGAAATTCTGCCTAGATTTAGGTGCATCTGAGCTCTAAATCACAGTAGACCTTTCAATGTCAGTTTCTCTGATTATGATAATGCCCAAACTAAAGTTTCTGCTCGTCCTCTTCTAAGAGTGGTATCTACGTTTGAGTCGATGGCTCAAGGGACAAACTCCCCACTCAATAAAAATTGTTGCACACTAATCCAAAAGGGATGCAGTTTCCTTCGCCAGAGTTCCTAACCCCCTCCAAGTGGTCACTGGACTTTGTCTTTTTTTTTTTTTATTACATTTTTATTGAAATTCTTGTGTCAGAGTTACGATTTGACAATAGCATAAGTTGGCAAACAGCAGACAAAAATGTAGAATGGCATGAAAAAAAAAATAATTTACATAAATTAGCGAGTAGAAGCAAACAAGAGAGACACAGTAACTTAAAGAAAATAATTTATGAAATGCGGAAATCGACCATTACTCGAAGTAAAAACTCCAAGTTCTATTAAACTTCGTAACTGGACTTTGTCTTAAGTAAAATAGAGCAGCAGTTTGAACCGCTACTCTTAGTTTCACTGCTGCACTGCGCCCCCTGCATGAGCTAAATCAGCAAGTTACTGCTTGCCCTATAGATAATGCATTTTGCATGTAATCTAATCCATAGTACCTGGGCATACTTAATGAAAGAGCGCAGTGGAGCAAGCCAGGGTCCTGCACCCGGTTAAGTGAGTTAACTCCCGGTTAATGGCAGTGGAAGGCAGCATAATCCAAAGCTTTGTTATGGCCACATTGTAGCTGTTTTAACCCCTTTGTTTGCCTCTGACTTAGTTAATTTTTACCCCAAGATACCCACCCAATACGTTGGCTCCAGTACAGCCTTGCTTCGATTAGGAATTTCTCAGCAGGGATCTGTGATTGCCAGTAGGGTTTCTAAAGCCAAGTTGGTCAACAAATTGATATGGTAAGTGCTCCACCGCCATCATTATTGTATGGTTATCATTTAGCAGGAGTGCTTGGTCTCTGTTCCTTTGATATTTCTATTCAGACTGAGGCCCTTATTTATGAAGGCCCCGCGCCACCGCTGTGTCACTTTTAAAATGGGAAATGAATAAGGCCCTGAATGCTTAGGCTGCACCACCCTGTCACTTTGCCACTACTTTGGCTACTCATGCTCCTGCGGCTTGCACTATGCACTAGTCTGCAGGTAGTATGCTTGAACAGTGTGAATGATTGCATTGTCCTCGATGATGCTGCAGGGTGGTACCCTCAATCTGCTGCACTGCTCTTTGGGGTGCTGGATGATCTTTATACTCTGCCCAAACCTTCTCATGGTTTCTCCTCAAAATGGATGAGGATAAATGAGGTCGGTCGGTTTCTGCTACTCAGTGGAGGTGGAAGCATGCCTGCTTTCCCTGTTCTGTGGATATTGGCATCATTCGGAGTCAAAATGTTTAAGCCTTCTTTAAGCAGCTTAAAGTTAGGTCCATATCAATTATTCTCAGGCGTTTGAGGACAATTGTAACGTTCTGACTCATGAAGAAGGGTTCAATATCCAAAAAGCATGAGTTGTAGAACAACCAAACCAAGGGAACTATTCACAGAGGTAAACGTACACGTGAGTAAATCTGCATGTGTAAGTTTACTCTTACATATTTGAGTAATATTCCTGTGTCAGAAGTTCACAGAAGCCAGATGATGCTCTCTCAACTCATTTCAGTAGAAATCTGTATAAACATGGCTCACTCACAGTGGGGACCTGCAGAAGAGGTGCTGTATCTGTCAATTGTGCCTCCAAAACACTTGAGCTTTAATCCCAGCTTCACCTGCCCAAGATTACTGCAGTGTTTGATCCTGGGCAAGTTACTATTTCCATGTAACTTTTTTACCTTATTACAAGGCATGCACTAAGGTGCAAATGGCTATAAATACTAATTTACAGGCAAAATAAAATATAACACATTAAATAAATTTAAAGAAGTTGAACTACAAGACATTTTTTATGTTTATTCTTTTTTTAATTGGGGTGTTCAATTGTACATAATTTCTTCTTGGTTATATATAATGTAACAAAAATGCTTAACACCTATTTATTATAACCTTTCAACATAATGCACAGCAGCCACAATGCTCTTCAACATAGCTTCTAACATTGGAGCAGCCAAAAGCTCTGGCTAAACACTTATAAGGCCCACAAGGCGAGACCTATTGGCATTGCCAGTGTTTGTTTTGCGTGTCAGAAGCACAGTTCTTCACTTGACAACCCACAGCAGCAGAAAAGGATAAATCGAGAAGCCATCACACCAGGCTGCCTTCCTGCTGTCCTATCAGCACTCTCTGGCCCACCCACACCTGATGGAGTCCATTACTCTTACACCTCGAACAGGAACTGATGACCATGCTTTTCAAGCACTGACTTTTCCACTTGTAAGTTCTTGAATTATGAACCCCACCTTCAATCCCCATAATGCTTGTACAATGTCCATCAACCCCCCGTTGCTCTAGCTCCCATGGCACCTTGCAGAACACTTGTATTGTAGCTAAATCTGTATTTTCTAAATCCCAGCACATACATAAATCGACTCATACACATATTCATGCGATGATGTTAACCCAGTTCTGTCTACCATCTAGAAGCAGGCTTCATTTTTTGATTCAGAGGTGTTTTCATTCGATGCACAGACTGGAAACACATTCAACTTTGCCTCTGTAATAAAACTAATGCATTGTCGATTCTGCATGGATGAGAAGAAAGCTCCTTTTGTTATTTTCATGTCGAGGGCGCCACTGCAAGTTTTGCTTAGCTTCTTTTTATGTGCCTGTTTAAGATTCCGCTTGTTAATCAGAGCAGGGGGGAGGCTGAAAGAGCCAGGCCACTGGGAACTGCTATGGAGACAAATGATGATTCCAGCAGACGAGGGAATGAAGAGTCATTTCAATAATCGTTTAGCAGCTGTGCTTGAAGGCTTTGGAAAATACTTTACAACATGATAACCAATCTGGAAGGACTAAACAAGGATGACTGTAGCCTGCAGCACTAAAAGAGACAATGCAGCCATAAACACAGTCGGTGGCTTTAAACTGATTGTGGAGTTAAACTCCTGATACCCACTAAATAGCCATTAATATTGCTTTATCTAGAAGACTTTGAGCAAAATGTCACTGGCATATAAATGGCATTTAAAATGAATTTCCGTGGTGATCTGTTGGCCTATGCAGCTATCTTTGTTTTATTATATTATCTTCCACTTGTTTATTGAACTCGTTCGCGCAAACAGCCAGTGCTCTTTAGAAGCCACAATTGAGAACAAGAAATAAACGAGCTATTACAAATTCTATCTGCAATGTATTAACCATTGCAGAAAGGTCGCCTTTACGAACATTGGTAAACGCAGTGGAGGAGAAAAGAAATATAAAAACGAAAAGCCAGTGTACGATCAAAAAGACAATAGATTGTGCGATATAAAAGTGCACAGATACAGAAAAAATAGTGAGGGTCAGCAAGAAGAAGAAAGGAAAATGTAAAGGTTAAAAAAATAAATATTTACGAAAAAGGGAGAAACAAACGGAGGCAAAAATAAGAAAATTGGGTGATAAGAAACAAAAAGAAAAAAGTTGAATGTTGGGCCTGGCCCTATGTTCAATGTCACCCCAGATTTTGGCCTTTGTTTGCTGAACCCATTTAGTTGGATTTTAGGACTCTATGAGCCAGATGTACGATCATTTGCTTTTGTGACTCGCAAATTGCAAAAAATTGTGAGTCACAATCTGCGATACACAAAAGCAAATGTACAACAGTGTCAGAGACACTGTTAGCGATTCCCAATGGGGTCATAAAATGCGAGGCTCATGAATATTAATACGCCACACGCAATTTGCAACCCCATTGGGAATGGCTGGCCCTCCCAGGGATGGTGGCCTGCTGAGCTCAGCAGACTTCCATGCCTGGGACTGCTTTAATAAAGCAGTTTTTTAAAAATGCATCCTTTTTTCCTTAAAGTAAAACTGGATGCCTTTTTTAAAAAAAAATCAAACATCTGTCTTTCATTTTTTAAGGGCAGGTAGTGGTCCCCGGGACCATTGCCTGCCCTTAACAAATATTTTTGGAGCCAGTCACAAAGAGGGAATGGGTCCCATAGGGGCCCCTTCCCATTTGAAACTCCATTACCACCCTCTTGAAGAGGGTTGTAATTTGCAAGTGTTTTGCGACCTCTACTGCGGTCGCAAAACGTTCTTATATAGGATAGAGACTCGCAATTAGGAAGGGATGCCTTTCGCACGCCCCTTCCTAATAACGACTCGCATTTCCTAATTAGCAAGTCACAAATAAATTGCGACTCGCTAATTAGGAATTGTGCATGGCCCTGTAATATTTTGCATGCACAAACGGGTGATAAAACCATTTGCGCATGTAATTTAGGGTCAGACATCTGGCCCTATGTGCTTTACAATTGGTAACCAGTGGTAACGTGCTTGTGCTATCCCTAATAAACATGGTCAAATTAGCATACTATAAATTAATACAATCAATTTACTTATAAGCCTCTCATATATGGTACCATATGTACCAAGGGTCACATGACACATGTCTCTCCTGTAGTGTGATGTCAAGACAGAGGACAAAAGGGCACATGTTCCTTTGCTGTGCAGGATGGCTTGGGGGGTTGTACTCGGCCCTTCCTGAATTTGAAAAGTGAACCTGGGGGCTGTGCCTAGCCCCTTCCTTACTTCATACGATATACGATGCCTGCCATATCACTGGAAAATGTTGGCCACACCCATGCCTTCCTGTCCTTGGTCTCTTTAGACAGATTGGAGCGAAACCCAAAGAAAAAGAAAGAACTGACTAGAACCAGTTTAGGTTAGACAAATTGGGTGTCCCTCACACACAGGCTGACCAGGCTGGTACCCGGTATAAAAGTAGCACCCTCAGAACCTCTCATTAGAACTCTCTTGGACCTGTGAAGGCTATGAAGTACTGCCCTGCTGTCTGAAACCTTAAAGAGAACTGGACCTGCTTGCCTTGAACTCAAGAGCCCAGATGTTACTTGCATAGTCAGTTGACTGATTTCCTGTTTCAGCTACTGGAACACAACACGCTTCCAAAGGCTTCCCCGCAACTGCCCAGCTGAGCAGTTCCAACTGGACTTGTCTGAACGCTGTTGCTAACCTCTGCTTAAGTGCATCCTGACCCACAAGAGTTGCCCCACCAGCTACTGGACCCTTGGCTGATGTCAAAGTGTACTCCTTCAACCTACAAACAGCAAGACTCTAGGTGAAAGTCCAGAGATTCTGAACTCTTCACATCAGAAAAGAACCATTCCCAGTCTCCTTGTGAATGCAGACAGACTTCACAGAGGAAGCAATCTTCCCAGCTACAAACTCTGGACTTCACCCGAAAAAGTGCTCTTTGCAGCAACAACCACTGCCCCATGTTTCCCGCCAGCGGGAAGCTCTGGCCGGTGACCAGCTCTTCAGGAAGACGATGAATGCACCACCAACTCGAAATTCTAACTGCTCCACGTGTCCCTCCTAACTGGACTAAGTAAGGAAGTAAGCTTTCCACCTAGATGTTCTGGGTCCCTGTATGCAACCATGCTCCATTGCGGTTGATTTGAAACTTTGGTTCATCGCAACCAGAGGATCAGACCCTTGGCACTTTGTGCTTTCTTGGCCCTATTTTTACTTTAAAGACTTGCATTCAAAACACTAGTTCTACTTATTGGAGTTTTGGTGTCATTTTATTCATTACAGTTTATTCTATGTTTCTAAATCAGTTTGGGACTTTTCTTGTGTTGTGTTTGTACTTTACTACTGTTTGAGTAATTACACCATTATGTTATGATATGTGCTAAAAGTACAAACAAACACTGGAAGTGCCCATGACATATTGCGAAACTTATCATAATTCCCGATTAAAGCAGAGAAGAAGGATGCACTGTGATTCAGAAAAATGCCTACCTCAAGGCATAGAAAACCTGAGACAACGCTCAAAGCGGTTACTCTCTGATGAAATAATGAAATGCTGTATGCGGAAGGGAAACTTACTGGGCTATAGTTTATAAACATTATTTTGACACTCTTACTTAGTTCTTATTTTATACAAAATGCAAGTTTAAATCTCCTTCTTCACTTCTTCACTTCTTCTATCTTTTCTATGTGGATATGTTTACACTTGTAAGTTTACTATTTAGTAGTAAGTGCGGGGGCAATCAGGAGGAGCGGGCGGATAAGAAGCAGTATACTTACTACCAAATGGGAGGAGTTTATGGTGAAGTGAGGAGCACTTTGGTAGGTTTAGGGAAGGGTGTATGGAAGGAAATGCACCCACCTACAAAAGAGTTTTGCTCTTGCTATTCACAAACTGCACTAATGAAGTTACTACAGTCAAAAATGACCCAAAGCAGTAGTAAATGTGCTCCACCTCGGAGCTAGAGTAAGTCCAACACCACACATATCTAATCACTGGTAGTGCAATACAGACTCATGATAAATAATTCAAAATAAATCCCCTTAGAAAATATATTAAATTAATATAACATATAAATACATTGTATACATGTTTAACATAATATCTGGTAATAAAACATATTTATTATTTATTCTTTAATAATCTTTTTTAACTTAAAAAATAATTTAACATTATTTTTAAATAAAATATAATGAAATTTGCTTTGGACTATTTCTATACATCACTTTTATATATTTTTAATACACAATACACAATAAAACATTACTTTGAATGTAGATTTTTTAGATTTATATTTAAGAAAATAATTTTATTTTAATGTAATAATTACATTATAAATTAGGTAAATAATGCTGTTGCACCAGTTATTTTGTTCTAAGTTTAAAAAACATATATAAAACAATTTACAATAATATCTAACATACAACATTTATACTAATTGTTAAGTCAATTGGCTTTTTTACTTTTCCATATATTACAGCACTTTATATATTCATTTTAAATGGAGAAGATAATAAACAATGCTACAGTACCTGTAGTAAGGAATCCCTTAATACGTACATACATTGTTAAGTTAGCATAACCACGTTAGATGTTAGAAAGCCATCTTGTTGCTTTTGCGCACGACACTGCGTCTACATGTTATTGTTTAAACAAACTGCTGACTCGCGCTTTGCCTCACATGAGAGCAATCTGTTGTTACCATCCCAAGCTCTGCGCAGTGACCTTGGTCTGTACATAGTGTAACAAACAGTCTGGGTCTTTAGACAATTCATGTTTTCCACTTCAGGTTGATCGACCCACTATTTAGCCATAACACACAGGCAGCTGCGAATACCTGAAAGTTGGTGCTTTTAATATCATGTTTAATATTCAGACCGAAGACGAGCCTTCCTGCGAGAAGACTTCTGATGCTCCTGTGATGTGATTTCACTAAGCTGATCTGTGAGGTATGGGGTTCCCTGTTCAAGCCTAAGAGACCTTTTATTAGCATAATAATAATATTAGCTTCTTAGTTAAGGGAAGGTGGTAGTATCCACTGTCATTTATAACATGATCACTCCCTTTATATTCTATGGTATTGTAACGATGCTGATGGTTTTAATTATAATCATTTGTCTGCTTGTATTAGCCAAAGTACTGCATCTTAGGACACGTGGTCTATAAAAATAAACTCTTTTTATTTTCACCGTGTCTCTGTTGATTCTTGTTGTGGACTGATGTGAGAATAATATACGAACAGGTGTTTCCGATTCCCACCATTCTTGAGAGTACACTGAGTCGCTTGTTCTGGGTTGTCTTTTCATTGGGACCGCCAAGCTAAATCTCGGATAACGAATGGGACACTTATGCTAGCCGGATAGTGGGTTCTGGGTTCTGAGGTGAGTTTCTGGTACACCACAATTCACTGAGGTCCTGGGGTTCTATGCATAGTTCTGTGTATAAGCAGAATCCCTGCAACATGGCGCACCTAACGTTTGGTCTATGAGTTGAAACGCCTTAGTAGTGCTTATATTAGTCCACAACACCCTCATTCTTGTTTCCGGATAACAAGTCTGACGGATTTAAACCTACCTATTTCTGTTGATATAGGTTTCTTCAAGCTTGATCATTTAAAAAGGTTATTGAACCCTTGTGCCACTGATTACTTCGAGTGTAGCTTGTCCTTATGGCAGTCGATATAGCGGCGCACAGTCGGGCACCTCTGAAACGTCATTTGACGCAGTATGGGGTGCCGGACACTGGTATGAACGTAGTCTTTGTGGTAGGAGCCGATGCGGCTCATCCTTATGAGTTGTTCTACTCTTGGGTGACGCTTCCGGCAGTGAGTGAGGACGATGATTCTTTTCATTCTTACACTGCCACAGCCGTGCCAGCGAACTATACGCCGTATAGGACACAAGAAATACCAATATCTGCTTGGCAGCATCTTATTTGGTTTAATGGCGCCCTTCCCCATGCGGTTATACTGCCGAGAATGGGCCCTTTATCAATTGCAGGGGCCACTTGGCCGGTACTAGCCGGATATACGCCTCATCCCCGTTACCTAACGGTGCCGGTGGCTGATTTGCGTGTACTGCACACTGCCCTTATTACAGTACATAGGGCTTTGGTACAGTACGTGTCACGCAATGTGCAGGCGGGGGCACCTGCTGTTGCGGGACAGCCTACTGAGCACCACGCAGTGGTCATTAGTCCTGTTATGGTTAATTCTGTTATGGGCAAGCGCCCCCAAAATAGGGATGATTTACCTTTTTGGGTTGCTGAAAAATTTGACCAAATAGAAGCGGTTTACCCGAATACATCTCCTGTGGAGAAAAACAGGATCCTTACCATTAGTTTGCCTAAGGACTTGGTCCCCGACATTGATGATTGTGTCAACTGGGGCAAGGTCTTTGCGGCGACGTACTCGCAGTGCTTTGGCACTCCGTCTATGTCGGTACTGCCCTCCGTTATTAAACGTGTTCAAGATAACCACGGTGCGGAGTCTGCGATAGAATTAGGCATGCGGCTCCTCGGACAGTTTGACCTGGTGGCTACCATGATAATGTGTAACCTTAAGGGTGATGCTATGCAATTCCAAGTTCGTAATGAACTGAAGAAAGTTGCGGATGAGGATAAGCCGCGGGAGTTCGCGAAGATAATCTCGACAGCATACAGAGATTTGGGTCGTAGCTCTTTAGGAGTTAAACCTGTTGTTAAAACTCCCGAAATTAAGCAGCAGGGTAAGGCAGACGCCTCTGGTAAGGATGACCGGCCAAACTTTCCGAAACAGAGTTGGCGGTCAAAACAACAGGGAAAGCAGCAGCAGAAACAGGGGTCTCGGCCTGCCTCTCCCGTTCAGTCAAGTAGTGAGTGCACTTATGATCTGAGTGATCGTGCTACTATTAAGTCTCCTGATAGATTTCAGGTTTCTGAACAACGTTCTCCTCGTTCTTCACAGGAAACATCAGCTTCACAGTCCGGTGGCGGAGGCGGTGGCAAAGGTCGGGGTGCTCCACAAACACGTGACCAACCCCGGCAGACTGAGGGTAAAGGCAAGCAGGACGAATTCGCACGACAAAGACCCCCGTTTCAGAAGAAGAAAGTGGCTGCTCTGACGGCAAGGTATGCCTCAGATAGTGCGGACACAGCTTCGGAACCGGACATGGGCGCTGACGCTACTGGACAGCGCAGCGGAAATTACCATAGTCCGTCAAGCTCTGCGTCCATTTCTGGCGGCGACAGCAACTGATATATTGGTTACTGTTGAAACAGCTGACACCAGAGTGGCTCCCCCTGACAGACTTTATGAAATAGTCTTACTAATTGAGGGTGACATACAACGTACAATAAAGGGGATTTTTTGGGATAATCTGACTACCACCTATGATATCCTCCTAGCGGAGGCAGATTGGCCCCCAGCTTTCATTTTAGAAGCTCTTAGAGGGGAGGAGGTTATCCTCCCGTCCTTTGCGCACACAGTGCCTAAGGACCAGGCTGAAGTGTACGCTGAGGAGTGGGCACTGGCGCTAGCGCCAGCAGTGTATCGCACTCAGGTTGGATGGGACCGGCTGTCCCCCTGCCATGAGATTCCATTGCGATCTATGCCCCAGCCACAGCCCCAATATCCTATGCGTCGTGAGGCTAGACCGCACGTCGCTGCAATCCTTGAACAATTGGAATATCAGGGTGTTATTGAAATTGTGTGTCCCCTATGAATAACCCTTTATTCACTGTGACGAAGCCTGACGGGTCATACCGTTTAGTTTTGGATTACCGGCACTTAAACTCGCATTGCCGGACCTGCGCGGTACAAAATACTCACAGCTCGGCTCTTGTCGACAGTCTCGTGCGTAAGAGATTTAAAACGACACTTGACATCTCCAATAGCTTTTTTAGCCATAACCTGTCCACACAGAGTAGCCAGTGGACGGCATTTACTTCAGGCGGCAAACAAAAACAGTTCACAAGATTAGCCATGGGCTATAAAAACAGCCCTGGCGTCTTTGCCGCTCGCGTGGTCTCTCTCTTAGAAAGAATTGACCCCGACGCATACTCCTATGTTGACGATATCTACCTCACAGATGATGAGCTGATGCCACATCTGTCTCGAGTAGACAATATTATTGTGAGTTTTGCGGATTATGGCTACAAATTTAATTTTGCGAAGTCACACATCGCGGAATATAAAGTGTTGTTTTTGGGCAACGAGCTCAACAATGAAGGTAAGGGATTGGCTCCTCACTTTCTGGAGAAGTGCGCATGCTTGCGTGCTCCTACAACACTGAAAAAATTACAATCTCTGCTGGGCTTTCTGAATTTCGGACGTACGTATATTCCTGATTATGCCTAGCGTATCAAGCCGCTTTACGCCTTGGTACAACCTTCTTTTTCGAAGTCTAGCTGGCAGCTAGAACATTCTGCTATTCTACAGTCTTTACAGGCTGATCTTCTTGCTTCACAATACTTATTGACACATGATAACCACACTAACCTGGTAATAAGAATAGTACCAGGCGCAGTGGGTTTCACGTACTTGACGTTCAGTGAGGGCGATACAGTCCCATTGCGTATAAATCACACTTGTACACCTCTGCTGAGTTGCGTTTTTCCACTGTCGAGAAAGTTCTAACGGCAGGACAGATGGCGATCCTTAAAGAACGCGCACTGTCGCATGGAAAACAGATACTGGTTGTAACACCGTATCCTGCCCTAGAGGCAGTGACAAAAGCAAGTGTACCAAATTCTAAAGCTTTGCACCCACGGTGGATACAATGGGCCACAACTTTGACGTCCCCAGATGTCACTTATATCTTTGACGCCTCTTTACAGACTCAGGAGTACTTGCAGTATGAATTCGTTCATCCGGCTCCTCTGTCTTTGCGCCCGCTCGAAGAATACCATTGTGTCATATACACTGACGGCTCGGCGCAGCCGGCGATTGGATCAAAGCATGCCTTTTCTGCGGCTTGTGCAATTGTCGTGGGTACATTCGTAAATGGTGAATTCCAATCTGATGCCGTGCATGCGCAGTCATTGGGTGATTGTACCGCGCAATTGGCGGAGCTCCGGGCTCTGGTGCTTGCACTGGAGTTTGCTGATCCCCGAGTTACCACTCTTATAGTAAGTGACTCCTTTTATTGTGTCCAGTCCTACAATGACAATTTACACTTCTGGTCTCAAAACGAATATCGTGATACCAAAGGTAGCACAATTAAGCATAAAATGCTTTGGGTTCGAGTGGCAGACTTTAAAGAACGTCTCCCTCTTGTGAATGTTATTCACACTCTTGGTCACCAACGACTTGGGTGCCAATTCCGATCCGGTAAAAACCGGGTACGAACCGTCGGACGGAGCCCTATCTCCGTCCGACTCGTACCCGGTGCCAAATCCATCCGAAAATGCAAGTACGATTCGCACGGAAACACCATTTCCGTACGAATCGAACAAAACACCGACCGAACAGAAACTAAACACAATTCCGATCCTGAAAGGCGCCGACCTTACGTCGGTACGCATCCAGCCTACGTTTCACGAACCAGGAAGTACGATTCGAACCGACGTCATCCCGCACGGAAAATATTTACCGGCTGCCAAAAACTGCCGGGAAATCAGGACGACACACGCAAGGAGCAGCTGGACGCGACGAACAGACATGGACCCGAACCTACGTGCCATCCCTGCCCTCCTAGCAGTCCACCTGGCGTACAGGAACCGACGCAGACGCCGCAGAAGGTCAGCACAACAACCAGGGGCAAAGGGGGGGCAGGGGCAGGACACACAACACCAACACATGGTACCAAATCACACATGGCCTGGACATACCTGACCATCAGGGCCTGGTCACTTCCAGGGGGTGGGGGCGAGGCCAGCAACGCAAGCGTCCGCCACAACGGAAGTGGATGGTCACGCGAACCGGTACGTACCCTACCCAGGACGCAAGAGCGTGGGTACGGAACGTACCACGCGTCCCCCTACGTCACTCCAACAATGGCGGTACGGCCCGTACCCACGTCAGAAAGGCCTTGGTACGGCTCGTACCAGCATTGCTGGGGTCATGTAGGGGTACGCGTGGTACGACCCGTAGCCACGCCCCCAAGGCCTGTGTACGGTGCGGACCCCACGGCACCGCAACAATGGGGGGACGCATCGTACCCACCCACCAAAGGCATGGGTACGGCCCGTACCCAGGCACGCAGAGCGTGGGTAGGGGTATGTACGGACCGTACCCCCACCCGTGGAAGTACGGCCCGTACCCCCCCGTGCATGTACGCCCCGAACCCCCACCCGTGTATGTACGCACCGAACCACCACCCGTGTATGTACGCCCCGAACCCCCACCCTAGCAGTGTATGTACACCCCGAACCCCCACCCGTGTATGTACGCCCCGAACCCCCACCCCAGCAGTGTATGTACACCCCGAACCACCACCCGTGTATGTACGCACCGAACCCCCACCCGTGTATGTACGCCCCGAACCCCCACCCGTGTATGTACGCCCCGAACCACCACCCGTGTATGTACGCACCGAACCCCCACCCGTGTATGTACGCCCCGAACCCCCACCCGTGTATGTACGCACCAAACCCCCCCCAGCCGTGTATGTACGCACCAAACCCCCACCCGTGTATGCACGCCCCGAACCCCCACCCCAGCAGTGTATGTACGCCCCGAACCACCACCCGTGTATGTACGCCCCGAACCCCCACCCGTGTATGTACGCACCAAACCCCCACCCGTGTATGTACGCCCCGAACCCCCACCCGTGTATGTACGCACCGAACCCCCACCCGTGTATGTACGCCCCGAACCCCCACCCCAGCAGTGTATGTACGCCCCGAACCCCCACCCGTGTATGTACGCACCGAACCCCCACCCCAGCAGTGTATGTACGCCCCGAACCACCACCCGTGTATGTACGCCCCGAACCCCCACCCGTGTATGTACGCCCCGAACCCCCACCCGTGTATGTACGCACCGAACCCCCCCCCAGCCGTGTATGTACGCACCAAACCCCCACCCGTGTATGTACGCCCCGAACCCCCACCCCAGCAGTGTATGTACGCCCCGAACCCCCACCCGTGTATGTACGCACCGAACCCCCACCCCAGCAGTGTATGTACGCCCCGAACCACCACCCGTGTATGTACGCCCCGAACCCCCACCCGTGTATGTACGCCCCGAACCCCCACCCGTGTATGTACGCACCCAACCCCCACCCGTGTATGTACGCACCGAACCCCCACCCCAGCACTGTATGTACGCCCCGAACCACCACCCGTGTATGTACGCACCGAACCCCCACCCGTGTATGTACGCAACGAACCTGCAATAAGAATGGTGTGTGCCAAACACCCCCAGCAGTGCCCAGACATAGGAGGGGTGGGTGCAGAGTCCTCCCAGCAGTGCCCAGAGACAGGAGGGGTGGGTGCAGAGTCCTCCCAGCAGTGCCCAGACACAGGAGGGGTGGGTGCAGAGTCCTCCCAGCAGTGCCCAGACATAGGACAAGATACCCCATCAACAAGTTCAGTGACCAACAAGGGTGATACCCCAGATGCAGGCGGAGCCATCGCTGAGCCAGCATGGCTATATTGAACGGCAACCCTCACACATCCAGGAAATGTAGACACAGCACAGCACAGCATTTGGGAGACACCCTGCAGGGAAAATGGCCTGCTCCACAGAGGATGGAACACACCTTGGGACAATGTCACCATACAGTGAGAGCAAACATGACCAAATACCATTGGCAGAGACCTTTGTGATGGCACGCAGATGGCAGGGTACACCCCATGAGCAGCACACTCCAACATTTCACAGACCCCTAACACATTATCACCACCCCAACTCAGGGAGCACCAGCACCAACAGCAAGTCCAGGAAAGCATCAGTGTGCAAAACCAAAAGAAAATGCTTTATTCAGCAGGAAAATATCTCTGAGAAAATGTCCACTATGTACAAGGGCCATGGGCCAGGCCAGCAGCAAAGTCCGGGGGGGGGGGGTACACATCGGGACGTGTGTCCCCTAGCTTGCCTGCACAGTTCACAAGTCCATTTCATCCACAGAAGAGGGGGCATCAGGGGGGAGGGTGGAAACAGGCACCGCAGGGACAGGAGGGGAAAGGGTAGGTGTTGTGGGTGCAGGGAGGGATGATTCTGCCACAGGGGGGGTGCCAGCGCCAAAGGTGGAGGACAGAATGGCGCTGCACACGTCGGCAAGTTCCCCCAGCGACTCCCACGCACCCAATCCAACCACAGGCCCCAAGGAGGGGGGGGGGCAAAGGGATGGGTCGCAGCGCCACTGGGGGAGGGTGTGGACAGGGTGGGGGACTCAACTCCCCTGGCCGGGTCCCGCCTCCACCGCTTGCGGGGTGGTGTCATCCTGGGGCTGGGGGTCACACTCGCAGTGGATGATGCTGTCACCGACTGTTGGCCAGGAGAGCTAAGGGGAGTGGATTTGGAGGGAGTGGGTTGTGTGGACTGCGGACTCCCACTGTGGCTGCGTGTTCTACGTTTCCCCCCCGACCCAGTGGGTGTGCCTTCCTCACCCTGTGTGTGCGTGACAGGAGGTGTGCGCTTCGACTTCCCTGGTGGTGTGGTGCCTGTGTCTGTTGGGGTGCGTGCACGCTGACGTCTGGATGTGCGTGGGACAGGCACGGGAGTGGGAATTGTGGATGGGGCAGGGGTAGGGGGGTAGGCAGCGCTGCAGGAGATCCAGTGCTGCAGTCAGTGTGGAGTCTATGGACCTCAGCAACTGCCGTTGGTCAGACTGCGCAGCCGACATGCCCTCCATGTATGCCTCCATCTGGGTCAGCACCTGGGTGTGGGCATGGAGGACATTTAGCATCGCAGTCTGACCAACCTGCAACTGCCTCAGGATGTCCACAGACTCCGCACTCACCGCAGCAGTGGTGACAGGGGCAGGGGGTGCGGTGCCTGGCAGGAAGGAGACATGTGGGGACCGAGCACGGAGGGAAGGGCCACGAGCATGTGGGAGGCCGGTGATGGAACCTGAGGTGGCGGGGGGATGTGGAGGGCTGCCATCAGCTGGGGGGGCAGACTCCGCCACCTCTTGGAGCTCAGCCTCGGACCCGTCTGCGTCATAGTCTGTGTTGGCAGTCGACAGGTCCTCTGCCTCACTCCCTTCGGCCTCCGTGCCACTCCATGTGCCAGACAGGACAGCACTGCTGGCACTGGTGCTCAATCCCTCCTCCCGGTCCGTGCTAGTGTCTCCTTCCGTGTCCCCCGGCGATGCTGTGGGCAAGGTGAAGAGACAGGAGATAATCAGACACCTGTACACATATGTCACATGAGTCAAATATACATAGGTCACATTGCATAGCCTGAAAAGCAACAGGAGTAACACCTACAAAACAATGTACACATGTAGGCCATGGAACACACAGTTTTTCGACCCACCATGCCACTGAGACACAATGGAGAGCATGACACAACAGCAAATCACTGCACCTGAAATTTTACAGAGGAGCCAGCCTCTGGGGACAAATGTGCACAGCACCTGCACCACACTGCATCGTCAAAAAGGGATGAGCATGAATCATATCCATTTACTCTTGCCGCATGCTGCAAAGGCAATACATGAAACCAGGCCAAACATGACTGGGTCACTGCACCTTGAGCGTATGTCCAGTCAAACATCACACACAGGCTAAACCCAGCAAGGAGGATGAAGCTTCTGACATGTAGGCCTTGTACGCACAAACCACCCACACCTGAGACAATCTCATTGAGACGGAGAAAGTATGTACACCTCTTACTCTGGGATGAAAACACATGGCCTCCACTAATTAATGACTGTACACACACAGCCCCTGGTGGGCATGTCCACACATCATTGACAGGCAAACATCATCAGATTGTCTCAACAACACACACAGGTAATGCCCACTGTGAGTATGCACAAGCAAAATGGGTCCCCCTGTACAGTGGACACATGTAGCAACCTGTAGGTCCTAACAGTTGAGCCCAGGGTACAATGCCACCCTACCCAACCCATGGCGAAGACACAGTGAATGGCCATATTGTTGGATGACGCACATGATACCTAGGAAGAGGTGCCCCAGGGCACAGTAGTGCCCACACTCCTCCATGGTCCAGGATGTACATGACTGCAAATTAAGCAACCGTCCCTGCACTTAGCAGGCCTCCCACTCAGGCACATCATGTCAGAGGGCACACAATTGGACATGCATGCTGGAAGGCTGTACATTTTGGAGACACACCCCTATGTCGTGATTCACAATCAGTGCCAAGTGACATGGACACCACAATGACTGAAATTGGCCATGGCACACGCAAGGTCCCCATACCTGTGGCACATCACCCCCACACATGATGCTGATAGCATAGGGCACCTGCATGAACTGCCTGCCTAAATAACCTTGTGCAAGAGTGGCTACAGACAGACCAGGGAACACATGGCAAGGAGGGGAAGGGAGGGAGTGAGAACAGCACTGTGCTACTTTGTGGAGAAGTTGATGCACTGCACAATCAAACCCTGGCAGTGTATCCATGCAACTGCACACTTACATTGGCTGGGGACACACAACTGACACACATGTACCTACCCCCTTCCTGCTGCTGCTTCTCCTGTAGGCGCCTGTCCATATCGGGGAAGACCACCGCCAGCACACGCTTCTGGATGTGGGTCAGACGACGGCGCCCACGGTTCTTACGGCTCACAGGTGAGTCCCCCAGCAGGACCCGTGCAATCCTCCTCGTCCAGCACCGGATGTCCTGCCAGCGTTTCCTCACCTGAGACAGGCTCCGCCTCCGACCCTCTGTACCCCTCACGGCACTGACGGCTTCACTCCAGATCTCCCCCTTGGCAATGGCGCCTACCTGTGAGGATGCAAAAGTGAGAATACATTAATCCACATGAGCAGAGACACAGAGACACACATATAGAACAATCCTCATTATGAACAGGCCATGGTATGCATGCAACTAATTGCACCTTTGTCATAGGGACATTATCCACTGTGGAAGGCCAAATGCACTACGTGCCATTGAAAGTACACGGGTGGCATGAGGGGTACCACACACTCACTGACCAGGGATCACACTGTGCCTCACAGGCTACACCAGGATTATGTACAGCACCTCACAGCAGTCACCTGCCCCAGCACACTGATGCTACCTCAGCAGAGTACACAGACACACACAGGTACAGGACAATCACATGGCATTGCCAACTGCGGGTACACACCTCACTCTGCCCATGTGCCAGTAGACGGGGGTGTCACAGGTGTGGGGCTGGCTCAGCACGGCATGCACACAGCACTGCTCCCTGCTCACATCGGATGGCCAGGCTATATCCATCACTCATGCTGCTTGTGTGCAACACTCCCCATATGCACTCACCCACATGACAGGGGACTTACACACACACCAATGTGCAGGGGACGAACACGGCCTTTGGACACTCACAGCACAGGTACACTGACCAAACACACATCCATGGGTACTGACACCTGTCACACTGGGGGGAACACAGGATCACATCAGGACTGTGGAAACAACATCCCCAGGAGGAGTATGCAGGCAGAATGTGGCATGCACCTTGCATTCATTGTCACAGTAGGCACTATGCAAGTGAGGAGTGCACACAGGAAACACAGCATGCTCTGCATGGGTGACATGAGGCCTTCCACACCCTGGGACCCACTCCAAACAACAGTGCATGTCTGTCACACATGGATACAATGGCAGAAGTCACTGGCACACAAAAGGGGCACAGTCTAAGCTAGTGGAGTCTGCACTCACCTGAACCCCTGGTCGACCATACAGGCTCTGGAACTGTGGGAGGATCACATCTATCAGGGCAAGGTTCTCCTCCTGGGTGAATGGCTGTGACCTCTCCACAGTCCTGGACATGGTGCCAGAGGAATCACTATCAGCAGCAGTGGTCATGGATGAATGGATGTGCAGGCAAGTGCTCTCTCATGGGACCTGGCTGCCTTATATATGCCTGGCTGGCCTGTTCATGTACAGGAGTACAGATTGATTGGTCAGTCACATTTGCATCCTACGTTTCATCCAATCCCTTCAAACCTACCCCAGTGTGTGCCTTTGCATGGTTTCAGTTTTGATGATGATGTCAAGTCAACATCCACATTGCAACAATGTAGATTCTTTCAAACTGACTTCTGCTGGGCACCTGGTGCTCAAATTCAAAAATCTAACTCAGTCTCCATGGCAACCATCATGCATTTAGGCCCTTATACTTGTCCCTCATGTGTCCCCTATGTGTTTTCATACAAATACACACAGGTACGGTGCGTTCCACGCCCTAGGGCACCCCACAAGCAGTGATACGGACCGTACACGCGCTTGTACGGTCCGGATCACAATATGGGCGCTGGCGTATGCGTACGCCACAGTAGTACGAACTGTACAAGCGCTTGTACGGTCCGGATCACAATATGGGCGCTGGCGTATGCGTACGCCACAGTAGTACGAACTGTACAAGCGCTTGTACAGTCCGGATCACAATATGGGCGCTGGCGTATGCGTACGCCACAGTAGTACGAACTGTACAAGCGCTTGTACGGTCCGGATCACAATATGGGCGCTGGCGTATGCGTACGCCACAGTAGTACGAACTGTACACGCGCTTGTACGGTCCGGATCACAATATGGGCGCTGGCGTATGCGTACGCCACAGTAGTACGAACTGTACACGCGCTTGTACGGTCCGGATCACAATATGGGCGCTGGCGTATGCGTACGCCACAGTAGTACGAACTGTACAAGCGCTTGTACGGTCCGTACTACTGTGGCGTACGCATACGCCAGCGCCCATATTGTGATCCGGACCGTACAAGCGCGTGTACAGTTCGTACTACTGTGGCGTACGCATACGCCAGCGCCCATATTGTGATCCGGACCGTACAAGCGCGTGTACAGTTCGTACTACTGTGGCGTACGCATAAGCCAGCGCCCATATTGTGATCCGGACCGTACAAGCGCGTGTACAGTTCGTACTACTGTGGCGTACGCATACGCCAACGCCCATATTGTGATCCGGACCGTACAAGCGCGTGTACAGTTCGTACTACTGTGGCGTACGCATACGCCAGCGGCAATATTGGCCCAGGGACCCTATACACACACTCAGAGCGTATGTACGGTGCGTTTCACACCTGTCAGTGGTGACAGGCGGCACACAGACAGGAATGGAGCGGTCAGATTTTGCCAAGGGTGGACACCAATGCATTGTCTGTGCAATACCACATGTGTGTGACACAGGTGTTTCAGGATGTGATGTGGCACTTTACCCCTGAGGTGTGGGCAAAGCACATGTACGATGAGCTGTGTACACATGTCGTGTGTGATGGTGCGCATTGTACCACACATCCCCTGCACTCCTTTGACATTTGTGCATGTCGTACACACTAGTGGAGCCATGAGTCACTTGCATGTCCCAGTCACGGACACCCGCACCTGTCCCCTGATGCCAGGTACACGGAATATTACACATGACATGTGTATGGCTGCGTTGCACGCTGCAACCATGTCATGTGTGTGGCATGTGTTTCCATGATTTTGCTGTAGGTGTGTGGTCCAATGCATCAGCAGTTGCTGCTGCCAACATGTGTCTGTGTGTAGATGGCCATGGCACACTGTTCCGCACACCAGCCCACATATGTGATTTGCCATGAGGTGTGTATGTATGCAACTACACGGAGTATCAACACAAGTACATATCCACATGCTCTCTATGTATGTTCTGTCACGACATGTACTCCTCCAAGGCAATGTGTATGGCCTGTCCTATTCCTATGACATGTGACCAGTGCATATCGCATCCAACAACCTGTCTGTACCATACGCATACTACTTCTGCACATGTGTGGATGTCTGTGAATCCTGTGATGCGTGTGCATGTTCACTTACACTGGCCCACAGCTAGTCTCATGCCATGTCATCGTGATCTTGCCCCACTCCGTTAGTGGCTGTCCCTTGGTAGGAGTGTCACCTGACTGGCGTACGTGTCCAGGAAATGTGGCACAGACCTGACTCAGAATGTGGCATATGTGTATTGGCTGTGTAACATGTGCTCAGTGCATTGACAATGTCGTTGTACAGTGCTCACTCTTCGGTGTTCCTTCCATTTCACTGCAGGGCTCCGCCTCTCCCTCGACGTATGCCAGACATGGCTGCCCTGCATGAACGGGACTGTATACGCCGCTACAGATTCAGCCAACGGTTGATTGATGAGTTGACTGGCCGGCTGGAAGCACAACTCCTCCCGCGCCACAGGTATCCCAGTGCACTGACACCCAAGTTGAAGGTGATGGCAGCCCTACATTTCCTTGCCACGGGTACGTTCCAACATACCATTGCTGATGTCGGGGGCATGTCCCAGACGATGTTCAGCCGTGTTCTGCATGATTTCTTAGAGGCCATGTTGGTTCACCTGGATGAGTACATTAAATTCCCAATTCGTGAGCAGTTGACAGATGTCAAGCGTGAGTTCTATGCCCTGGGAGGGATGCCCCATGTCATTGGGTCCATAGATGGGACACATGTTGCGTTGGTACCACCACAGGCACAGGAGGTGGTGTATAGGAATCGCAAACATTATCACTCCATTAATGCCCTTGTGGTGTGTCTGTCCAACATGGTGATTTCACATGTCTGTGTTCGCTTTCCAGGATCAGCACACGATGCCTTCATCATGAGGCGTAGCAGGCTGCCTGAAATGATGCTGCAGCTGCGGAACGAGCGAGCATGTATTGTTGGTGGGTAGACTCTGGCAGTTCAGTGTTTGGCGTCATCTTCCAATCTCACTGCCTGTGCTGACACACTTCTGTCCATGATGTTTCCTTGTAGGGGACGCTGGCTATCCCAACATGCCATGGCTGATGACGCCTGTCCGCAACCCCAGCACGGCTGCCGAGCACCGCTACAACAACGCACATGGGCGGACCAGGAGAGTCATTGAGAGGACGTTTGGACTTCTGAAGAGCCGATTCCGGTGCCTCCACAAGACCGGCGGAGCACTCCCATATGCCCCGGTGAAGGTGTGCAAGATCATCATCGTCTGCTGCATGCTGCACAACATGGCAGTGGAGGAAGCTGTTCCACTCATACTGGATCAAGATGACCAGGACCATCCACCCGTGGAGGATGAAGGCCTTGGTGACGGGGCAAGTGATGTGGAGGAGGAGGAGGCTGTGGAGGACATGCGGAGTCGGCTCATACGCAACTTCTTTGCTTAGTGGTGAGTTCCAGTGTCTGAGTGTGCACGCATTGGGCCGTGTGTGGCATGTGTTGCAATGTGTGTGTCCATCTGCATGTCTGCCAAGTGAGTCAGTGGTGTGTATTGAAGTGTCACTCGAGTGATGGCGCAATGGAAGGATGTTGTCTGAGGGTCATCATTGTCACCTGTCATGTTGACAACATGATACGTGTTGAGTACATGCTTGCGGATGTGCTCCTTTGGGCTGACTCCTTGTGTGTCTCTCTTCCACAGGTCCATGGGCATGCTGTCTGCTGGTGGCATTGTTGTGCTCCTGCTACTCCTCATGAACACAGCAACATGTGCTGATTCTGCGTCACATGCACGGGCAAGTTTTGAAATCTCCTTAGGGTAAGGGATGCCTCACGGCGTTTTGGGTGTGTGAATTGTTTGTAGTCTGTGTGCACTTCTCCGGTTCATGTGTGTTCCATTTGCATACATGTGGATCCTACATGGGGAACATGACATGGGGCAGGCTTCACCTGGAGCCATGGTCAGACTTGGTGACTGTCATGTGGCAGGGGATTGGGGATTGTGATGAGGCCATCAATGTGTGTAACACTGACCTCGGAAACATACAGGTTGCACCGGGTTGACATGGTGTGTGATTGCCCCATCAGGGCCTCAATGGTGTATAGCAGCCTCTCCGTGGCAGCAGGGGGTGTTTAGCTGTTATCCGTCACTTGTGTGCCAGTTCAATGGAATACCAGCATCTGTGTTGCAATGGGGGGTGCCAGTGTTGCTCCCACATGTTCATCCACATGACCTGTGTATGTGTTGACAGAGTATCATTGTCATTCCAACACACATGACTAATAAATTTGTCCCTCTGTCTCCAAGGTGCCTCTTCCCTGTCAATGGTGGCCTGTTGCCACTGTGCGTGCGGCATGTCTGGCATAGTTTTCAGAGGTGGTGCATATGTGTCTATGTGTAGAGTGACAAGATGCTAGCGGTTTGTCAGGGAGTGGGAACTGTATTATGCACAAGATGCACAGTTCCATCCACCTCAAGGCAAGAGAGACCATCCCCCAGGGCAACTACAACATCCGTGTCGAATCCTACCCTGCAGTCTACGGACATGTGCCTTACGACTCCCATGATACTTGTCCATATCCGGAGTGCATCTGCACAGCTCTGCTACTGCATCGGGCAACCAGGCCACATCAACGTCCAAACGGGATGGGGGGAATGTTTCACAGCCAGCTGCAGGATGACCTTCTCGATCCACGCCCACACTCATGATGCAGCCCACAACCCCAACACAACCATGTGGCACTGTGATCCAAAACTCCATTCTGGCATCTCCATGCATCCAACCTTGGGCTAGCCACCATTCTCAACATCCGCCTGACGCAAGCATGCAGGACATGGTAGGGACACATGTCTAGACATACCTGGGAGCGGCAAGCCAGGTCACTCCACATGATCCCTGACCTCTGCGCATGACTGCTGCTCCCCTGAATGTGTCTGTAGCCACAGTTGTGCGGGAACCACTCAGCTGGTTGGGCCCAGCACAGGTGAGTATGGTACTCCATGTCTGTATCAGATGATACATTGGGACCCATGTGTGTCCTGGGCAAGACTGCGACCCCACGGTTTGGATGGTTGGAGTTAATTCTGAGATCAGGCATGCTTTGACTTTACGACACACACATGTATTGTAATAATGCAGAATCACGGCATCATCTTGTGAGTGTGATTAATTTATTTGTGGTGGGGTACGGGTTTGTGGGGATGACAAGAGGTGCACAGCGGGAGTGTAGAATCCAAAGTTCACTGGGGGAGTTGGTATCCTTGCCGTAGCAAAATGTCAGAGTCCATGCCACAGTCTTCGTCAACATAGGTCAGACAGTGACCAGCAAGTCCATGTGGCAGAGAATGTCATGTGCTGCTATTGGGCCAGAGGGCCAGGTGCCAGGCCAGGTGACCTGGGAGATGGTGATGTTCTGCTGACTCTCACAGTCTTTTTCGTGGACGACCCACCTTCCTGCGGGGACCCTCGGAAGCAGTCCGTGACGATGTCTGTGACGCTCCGTCGGATGAATCCTCCTCCTCCTGATCCCTCCCTGTGTCTGGTAATGGCCTTCGCCTGGTGCCACAGGGAGGGTTGCCCATGTTGTCGGCAATCCGACGGAGTACACCGGTCATTTGGGTTTGCACCGCCACGAGCTCAGCCTGTCTATCCTCCATCCTTCCTTGGTGTTGCAGTTGACAGGCATGTTGCTGGGCCTGCAGGGTCTTCATCTCCTGGAGGGTCCCCTTGATGTCATTGAGGGTGGACGCAATCTGGTCCATGCCCCTGGTGTCACGCCGGTATGTATCCAGGATGTTGCTGACCTGGGACACTACCGGGTCCTGAGCTGCCTGGTCAGGTTCGCGCCTCCGCCGTCCTCCACTCCCGCCACCCCTGCCCACGTGCACCTGGCCTGCCGTTGTGGGTGCATCGGGTCTCCGGGACCCCTGAGGGATGGCATCTGCGTTGCCGCCTGCCTCCTCCTGGGTGCCCGGAGGACCGTGTCCCTCCTGGGCAGACTGGCTGGGTGGTCGTGTGCGGGCAGGGCTCCTGGACGTCTCCTGGGATGTGGCAGGAATGGGGGTGGTGGTTGGCACAGTTGTACCTGACGCAGGTGCTGCAGGTGGTTGGACACCAGAGGGGCCAGGTTGGTCTGGGTCATCCACGGAGTGGTGAGAGTCATCGCTGGCGGTGGGGTCCTCATCCCGCGGAGCCTGGTCCTGTGAGACTTCCCCCCCAGTGTTGGGGGGTGTTCGTCGACGTTGACCTGTGTGTGAGAGAGACAATGTTAACAGTGTCACATGTGGCATCCATGTTTCATGCATTTCTGATTTGGCACTCTTCCTCTGGGTAGTTGGATCTGTCTTGCATTCCTCTCACAGTGCACTTGTGCATGGGCATGTCCCTTGGCCACAGCTGTCAGGGCTTTACGCATATGTGAGACACAATCTTAGTTGATGCATCTATTTGGGTACACAGTCAGCAGTGTGGTGTGCGGGCGTAGCAAGCCATGCAGAGGCACCTTACGTGTTGCACTGTACGTGGCCAAATGGTGTTTTGCCAAGGCAATTTGATGTTGCAGGTAGGGGACTGAAGCATTTGTGACAGGGTTCTTACCGACACAGTGGGTGGGTATACTGGGTGTGTGGTTAGGTCTGTGCCTGCAGCACGGATGGACTCGTGCACAGATTGACACATGGACCGGTCTTCATCTACGGAAGGGGGGGTTTGAGGCACTGCCAGACCTGGTCTGCATGCACACAGTCCACCGGCTGACGAGTGGACATGGCCACACCACCCAAGGGTGATTTAGTCTCCCTGTGTCTCCCTTCCTCCCTCCCTCTGTCACCCTCCTCCCTCTGTCGGTCTCCCTCTGTCACCCTACTCCCTCCCTCTGTCTGTCTCCCTGTGTCCCCCTCTGTCTCCTTCCCTCTCATTCCCCCTCTCCCTCCCTCTCTTTGTCACTCTCTGTCACCTCAGGCCAGCTTCCTGGGCACACACAGTTAGCCGGTCTTTGAATGGCCATTGGCTTGTTCATGTGAGTTAGTCCCTGTTCTCCGGGCACCCATTGGGCAGTGTGTCTGAGTGTAGGCTGCTGCTGTGGCGGTGTGTGCTGAGACTCTATCAGAGCGATGCATCTTCATTGTCTGCTGTAATGTGCAAATTGTGCCTTCAGACCCATGTCATCCTGCATGGCAGCCACCATTTGCAGGCAAGACAGTACTGTGTGGGTACACACAGTTTGTATGGCTGTGCCCTGGGCCATATGGGCTGAGGGCATTGTTGTGTGCTTGTGAGTTGCTCAATGTTAGTTTTGATGCCCCCACTCCCAGCATCGACCACATCCTGTGTTGTGTTGGTGTTTTGTGTGGCCTGTGACTTGGCATGGCCCTGATTGATGCATGGGGCATGGAGGCGCTAGTGGCATGTGTGTGTTTGTGGAGTGTTGTTGTGTCCGGTGGTGGCTTGGGGGGGGTGGCATGCATGATTGATTGTGTATGGCATCCCCCCATGTGAGGTGAGTTGTTTGTGTACTCACCAGGGTCTGGGAGTCCTGGCAGTCCGTGTAGTCCCTCCACCGCCAGCGTGGACATCACCTTCTCCTCCCAGGGATGGTATTGTACCGGTCTGGGGGGCGGCCCTCCTCCAGTGATGTTCCCCTGGTTGTGATTGTCAGTCATCTTCCTCTTGACCGTCCTCCGCAGATCGTACCACCTGGATTGGCACTCGTGCCTGGTCCTTCTGGTGGTCCCAACAGCATTCACAGAATCGACAATCCTCTGCCACATGGCCGTTTTTTCGGATATGCTGGTCTGTCTGACCAATGTCCCAAAGAGCTGTGGCTCGACTCTGAGGATTTCGTCGACAAGGATCTCCAGCTCCTCCTTTGTGAACTTTGGATTCTTGGTGGTGGACATGGTGTGGGGTGTGGGTGTGGATGGTTGTGGGGGTGTGGGTGTGGATGGTTGTGGGGGTGTGGGTGTGGATGGTTGTGGGGGTGTGGGTGTGGTAGTGGAGGTGTGTGTGTGAATGTGATGAGGGGGTGTTTGTGTAGGTGGTTGTGTGAAGGTATGCAAGTGTGAGGTTCAAGTATGGTGGTGTGGGTCGTCTGTGGGCTCTGGCAGCAGTGGGTCTGTTGCAAAGGCTCATGGTTTGTGTGTGTGGTCCATTTTTATTGGTCCATTTGTGGGTGTGGCTGTGTTTGAAATTTGTGTGGGTGTGTTATGAGGAGTGATTGAGTTTTGGGCCTCTGTTTGGCAGTTTGGCAGTTGCAGGTCAGTGTATGTGATGTTTGTGGGGTTGTTGGGCATGTTTGGTGGTGTGGGGAAACTCTAATTGACTCTCCTTGTGTAAATATGGTTTGTCCTGGTTCAGTACGTGTGTTTTTGGCGTCAGTACGGTCCGTACATGCACTGGTGGGGGTATGGTCCGTACATTCCCTGGTGGGGTGTGGGTACAGCCGTACATACACGGGTGGTGGTTTGGTGCGTACATACAGTGCTGGGGTGGGGGTTTGGTGCGTACATACACGGGTGGGGGTTCGGTGCGTACATACACGGGTGGTGGTTTGGTGCGTACATACAGTGCTGGGGTGGGGGTTTGGTGCGTACATACACGGGTGGGGGTTCGGTGCGTACATACACGGGTGGTGGTTTGGTGCGTACATACAGTGCTGGGGTGGGGGTTCGGTGTGTACATACACGGGTGGGGGTTCGGTGCGTACATACAGTGCTGGGGTGGGGGTTCGGTGCGTACATACACGGGTGGGGGTTCGGTGCGTACATACACGGCTGGGGGGTGTTCGGTGCGTACATACACTGCTGGGGTGGGGGTTCGGTGCGTAGATACACTGCTGGGGTGGGGGTTCGGTGCGTACATACACTGCTGGGGTGGGGGTTCGGTGCGTAGATACACTGCTGGGGTGGGGGTTCGGTGCGTAGATACACTGCTGGGGTGGGGGTTCGGTGCGTACATACACGGGTGGGGGGGGGTTCGGTGCGTACATGCACGGCTGGGGGGGTCGGTGCGTACATACACGGGTGGGGGTTCGGGGGCGTACATACACGGGTGGGGGTTCGGGGGCGTACATACACGGGTGGGGGTTTGGTGCGTACATACACGGGTGGGGGTTTGGTGCGTACATACAGTGCTGGGGTGGTGGTTTGGTGCGTACATACACGGCTGGGGGGGGTTCGGTGCGTACATACACGGGTGGGGGTTTGGTGCGTACATACACGGGTGGGGGTTCGGGGCGTACATACATGGGTGGGGGTTCGGTGCGTACATACATGGGTGGTGGTTCGGGGCGTACATACACGGGTGGGGGTTCGGGGCGTACATACACTGCTGGGGTGGGGGTTCGGTGCGTACATACACGGGTGGGGGTTCGGTGCGTACATACAGTGCTGGGGTGGGGGTTTGGTGCGTACATACACGGGTGGGGGTTCGGTGCGTACATACACGGCTGGGGGGGTTCGGTGCGTACATACACGGCTGGGGGGGGTTCGGTCCGTTCATACACGGGTGGGGGTTTGGTGCGTACATACACGGGTGGGGGTTCGGGGGCGTACATACACGGGTGGGGGTTTGGTGCGTACATACACGGGTGGGGGTTCGGGGCGTACATATGCGGGCGGGGGGTTGGTGGGGTGTTCGGCGCGTATGCGGGCACATGTCTCCATGGTTGCTATGGGAGTTCGGTTCGGACGGTGTTTTTTGCGTACGGTTGTGAAATGGGGAGGACGGGAGGGATCGTACTTGCGCTGTCGGACTTTATTTTTCCGCACGGTGGGTTTTTCGACCGGGGACGTGTCGGTGACTTTTCCCGACCCGAGGACGTGTGGGGAAATCTTCCCAATGCGATTCGTATGGACTTTTTTCCGTTCGAATCGTACTTGGCAGTTTGTACGCTACTTTGACGATTCGGACGGAAAAAAATCCGGATACGAGTCGGACGGGGAATTTTTTTACCGGATCGGAATTGGCACCTGGTGTCCATGCTGTCGGTAACAGCTTGGCTGACGAGGCAGCAAAAACCGCAGTGGCTACATACTTAGTGGCAGCAGTTACAAGATCTAAAAGTAAGATTGATGATGACATCTTGGCAGCTATTGCTGCTACAGAGAAGGGAAGTGATTACCCGAAGGGTTTTCCTTCTCGTTATTTTTATCACTTAAGTCCTGATAACGTCCCGTTAGTGAGGATTAACGACGTTGGTGACAGAATTATTCCCAACGCGGACTGCAGACCATCTCTGATACTAGCAGAGCACGAGGGGTTGGCGTCAGCCCACGCCGGCGTGTCAGCTACTATATCTCTGTTACAACAACGTTATTGGTGGTTCGGTTTATACAAACAGGCGCGCGCTTATGTTCTTGATTGTGCCATTTGCCAACAGATTAAACCTTCCACTGTTGCGCGCCCACCACAAACACAGTTGTACATCTCTAATAAACCATTTGGTTGTGTTTATCTAGATCACTGCGGTCCTTTTTCTTCTGATACTGCGTACAAGTATATCTTGGTTGCAGTGGATTCGTGTACACGTTTTCTTTGGGTATGGCCACAAAGGAGTGCTGATTCGCGGACTTTTGCGGGATTTGCGTGTCTTTGTGGGAACTTTTGCGTGTGGTACCTTCCATTCTGATCAGGGCCCCGCGTTCGCCTCCAAGGCTTACAAGGAGGCTATGAGAAATTTGGGGGTCCAAGTCAAATTTTCGTCCCCCTACCGACCTGAGGGTAATAGTGTGGTGGAGCGAATGAACCGTGACTTAAAGCAATCTTTGACAGCACGTGTTTTAGGCACAGGCCGGAATTGGCTAGCCCACTTGTATAACGTCCAACGTGCACTTAATAATCTCCCTAGAAGGTCTCTGGGTGGGTGGACCCCGTACATGATGCTCTTCGGAATCAGAATGTTTGTCCCAGACCTTGATGGTCTACACATGGCGGCGTCGACCGCACCCTTTGACGTAGATGATCACTGTGCTGTTTTGCAGACCCTACAAGAAGCCAGAGACACTCTATCGAAGGAACACTTGCCCTCCACGTCTGATGCTGAGCTTCAGATTCCGGTAGTCGGTTGGCTACCCCGAGTTGGAGACCTGGTCCGTGAGAAGGTGGAGAACAAGAAGGAGTTCGGCCCCTCTTATCGTGCACCGGTTCCAGTGCTTGGAGTGCAGGGTACAAGAACAGTCATTTTACCTCCACTTCCTGGTCGCAAAGAAAACAGGTACATCTCTATTGACAATGTCAAACTTCAGCGAGTGGCCGATACTTCTTAGTCTGACTCCAGCAGTTTCATGCCTGACGATGCAAAGAAATTCAGTGTTGCTTCCTGCTTCTACCACCTTGTCTGATGTTGCCATCGAGATGCAGTCAGTTACTGATCCCTTGTTAATACCGCCGGCTAGTGGTCTACCCGAAGAGACTGAGTATGCTTATCCTACAAATGGTCACTCGCCTATTTTACAATCTACAGCGGTTGACCAGTCACGTTTCTCCTTTGACACTAACTCATTGCCTTTTCATTCCCCATCGAACATTGCTATTTTTGCTAGTTGGTTCAAAAGACATTTTTTTATTCCCCCTTGGACATACATCTGGCTGGTGCTTATAAGTATTTTTTTGTTTATGTCCATTGGATTTGTAATAGTATTTTTCCGTCTGGTGAATGGCCACTATCTTAAAGAAAGATCTACAATTAGACTTATCAATGGAACTTTGGCCCCCCACTCCTCGTCCCACATCATGAAAAGGGACCAGACTTTTGTGAATATTACTGCCTGGCCCGTTTTGGATGGAATTGCGTGGGATGCTGTTAAATTCCAAATTCATGGTCCTACAGAGGTCATCAATGTACCTAATGTATTTCGTGTTTCTATGGGTGATGTGGTTAAGCAGAACATTCGTTCTGATGATTGGGATGTTCATGCCATTGAAGCACTATTTTCTGATTTGAAATATTATGCCGCTTTTGATGCAGAAGATTTATATGAAAATGCGGCTAACTATGCAGAACAGTATTGTTTTCAGCATTATGGCAATCACTTCCTGCATAAAGCGAATACATTTCGTAATTTTGAAAATTTTACCCAATGGGAACACTGTCCCACCCCATCTTTCGGCAGTTCACCTACATTGGTTGATAAGTATACTTATTTTACTGATTTCAGTGTTTCCAACCCGGCATCCTTTTATTTTAAAGTGATGCCTGAGTCTGCCTCGAAGGTTAGACTGACACACACCAAATTACTCTATTCTAAGTCCTTTATGGATGAGTTGTCAATCAAAGGTTATGATCTATGGAAGGCTACTATTGATCTTAAGTCGGTTTGGGGTTCCAAACCGTGGCAGGTTCAGGGAACTGAAGCTTTACATCGTGCCTGTCTTGTACCGCATCATATGTTGTTTTTAAATTCAACCATCTTCCAGACCACCTGTTTCGGATTGGCCACTTCTAAAAAACTAAATTGCCCTTCTGTTCCGGATCTGGGCGCTTACCCAAATTGGGATAACCACACAGATCTGTCCCTTCCTGCTTTGCAGTCGTTAGTCTCTAATGCATCTTTCAATATTTCGAAATTTAGTAGTGTAGGATGGTTAATTTGGCAAAGCAGTTCAGATGCCTGTCAACGTCGTTTTCTAGGTCTGAAACCGGGGTATACGCGACAGCGCGTCGACCCTCGGTTTGAGTCCTCTCATACAGTAACTACCTACTCTGTAGGGAAATTATGTCAATCATGGCGTCTGTCAAAGTTCATTTATCAAAATTACATGACAAAATATATTTGAATGATTTTGTTAAAGTTCCTGTGGGTGGCAGATCCAAGAGGTGGGCGTATGCTATTTACAACGAAGTATGGAAATTGTCGCAAATTGAGGCAGCTTCAAGATTAAGGGCCATTGATCAAGCAAATATGGAAAAGGTCTTGGCCGTCATTGATAACAGCATTAACACACTTTCTTCCAGAATTTATACATTAGACAATATTGTTTCTTCAATTGTTGATATTGTACATGATGATGTGTCTGTATTGTATCATGGTCAAAACCAGTTGCGTTCTGTTATGCAGTTTGCATGGACATTGCAAACGTTAAAGGCAGGAAAGGTCCCCTGGGACTATCTGAATACGACTTCATTATTCCTTCCCTTTAACCTTACTGTAAAGCAGCAGTTCATGTCCATGAAAGATGCTATATATTCATTGTTACACATTGAAAAATTGGAGCCGTTACCTTTCTCTGTGGCGGAAATGAATTCAGCCGTGTGGTTAGTACATGGGTTGATCACGCTCCCTTTCGCGCTTTTTAAGTTTACGTCATGCATGAAACACTATGCTCTGGGTAGATATGAACAGCTGGGTACCACGTTCCTACATGAGGTTTGGTCACTCCCTTTTACGTATAGATGTACAAGAGACGGTACAGAGGTTTACCTGAAAGGTGAGGAGTGTACCTCGACACCTGATCATTCTGTAGTATGTAGGCACATTCAGTTACACGGTGCATGCAATGTACACGCCCCGAATTTGGCCTGCGTCCTCAAAGGTATCCCTGTGCCAGTGATTACACCGTCTTTCACGCTGCTTGCAAACGGTAGTTATTTAATTTTGAATAATGAAGCTTGCTGCGGGATGTTAGTGGGAATCCCATATATAGTAACTGTATCGCAGAGAGTAGTCTGCTGCAATAATGTTCTATTTCCTCCCCCGCATGGGCGGCTGGATGTTTCCATCTGGCCTTCGATTCCGACCTTGAAAGCAGAGTTCAACAAGATGAGCAGAATAAGAGCTCTATTGTCCCAAAAGGAGGTGCCATTGACTTCCTCCCGAGAAACATTTGTCCTTCACGTGGCAAATACGCGCACTGAGGTACAGGCGCTTTTGAATACTGACCTCCCCCTGCATTTTGGAGCTTTGATCCAAACAATCTTCAATGCCTCGTCCACAACTGGCCTGGCTCATTTTTTTAAACTTGTAGGCTCAGGCCTCGTGACCTCCTTCCAAACTATTTTTGGTGTGATTCCGGCATTTTTTCATTCTATTTTCTCGAGCGTCTTTGGCGGTGTCCCGCTGATTCTGGCGCTGGTAGCAGGTGTGCTGCTTTTACTTTTCATACTACGGAATGGCTGCACTTTCTGTGCCTCGCGACAACCTGCCCCGCCTGTATCTTCTTCGTGACAGGATGCTTGAATATTATGGTACCCTGCCTTTGGCGACTTTGAGCCTGGCATATGGATTATCCTTCCGGTATTCCTACTTTACCTGCGTGCAACCTGTCTTTCATTGCCTAGATTGTCCCTTTGAATGGCCTCTGGATTTGTGCTTAACCAACACGGTGTCTCCGGTGCCGGATTATGATCGACTGATGAGGCCCTTAGTGTCTCACGAGTTTGCCTGTTCTAGTGTTCGGATTATGGCCTGTGGTGCGGGGCATGGTATCCTGGGTAATTGGGACATCGCAAGGGCTGCCGATGACTTCTTGGATATGAGTTATCTGGAAGAACACGTCGGTTGCCCTCTGATGGTGCTAGAGGCTCCGCTCATTGAAGAACATGTATGTTCCTTTTCTTTGATTAACTGGATGGCTGAAACTTTTAGTGGCCGTGCCAACGATTTTCTGTTGGAAGCTGTTGCTACGTATGCTGCATACACGTTCATGGATTGAGTGAACTGTCATCCACTATATTTTTTCTACCATGTACTGAACATTACCGGTGACTGTGGATTGCTGGCCAAAACAGCGGTTTTTATTTTTTCCTTTCCCTTTTTTGAGGTTTTATTTTTTTCTTTTTCTCCCGTTTTCTTTTTCCTTTTCGAACTTGCTCTTAACCGATACTTGGTTTCGAAATTGAATACGCCTTGTTCTGCTCTGTCGAATTTGAACTCTGCGTTCTCTCATTTCTTCCCTTCTGGTTAGTGCTTCGATCAAGGGGGCATGTAGTAAGGAATCCCTTAATACGTACATACATTGTTAAGTTAGCATAACCACGTTAGATGTTAGAAAGCCATCTTGTTGCTTTTGCGCACGACACTGCGTCTACATGTTATTGTTTAAACAAACTGCTGACTCGCGCTTTGCCTCACATGAGAGCAATCCGTTGTTACCATCCCGAGCTCTGCGCACTGACCTTGGCCTGTACATAGTGTAACAAACAGTCTGGGTCTTTAGACAATACATGTTTTCCACTTCATGTTGATCGACCCACTATTTAGCCATAACACACAGGCAGCTGCGAATACCTGAAAGTTGGTGCTTTTAATATTGCAGACATCATGTTTAATATTCAGACCGAAGACGAGCCTTCCTGTTAGAAGACTTCTGATGCTCCTGTGATGTGATTTCACTAAGCTGATCTGTGAGGTATGGGGTCCCCTGTTCAAGCCTAAGAGACCTTTTATTATCATAATAATAATATTAGCTTCTTAGTTAAGGGAAGGTGGTAGTATCCACTGTCATTTATAACATGATCACTCCCTTTATATTCTATGGTATTATAACGATGCTGATGGTTTTAATTATAATCATTTGTCTGCTTGTATTAGCCAAAGTACTGCATCTTAGGACACGTGGTCTATAAAAATAAACTCTTTTTATTTTCACCGTGTCTCTGTTGATTCTTGTTGTAGACTGATGTGAGAATAATATACGAACAGGTGTTTCTGATTCCCACCATTCTTGAAAGTACACTGAGTCGCTTGTTCTGGGTTGTCTTTTTATTGGGACCGCCGAGCTAAATCTCGGATAACGAATGGGACACTTATGCTAGCCGGATACTGGGTTCTGGGTTCTGAGGTGAGTTTCTGGTACACCACAATTCACTGAGGTCCTGGGGTTCTACGCATAGTTCTGTGTATAAGCAGAATCCCTGCAACATACCATTACCTAATTTTGAATTCCATATTCAATTAATTTAAGGTTATGACATTACAAAACATTATTTGTTTCAAATTTAATAAAATAAAAATCTCTCAATCTAAATGTTTATATTCTTTTTGTTTTGAATAAAAAATGACCAAATGTTCTCTGCAGAATTATTGCAAAATAAAGTAATTATTTTTTAATTAAAGTTACACTTATTTGTGAGTATGTGGTTCCTGCTTGATAAAAGCAGCCCCACATTGCCTTACTTTTTTAAAAACAACACGCCGGGACTCTAGGTTAGCATTCCCCTCAGCTCCCACGGGCAGTTATTCCATGGTTTCATGATCACCGCTCTCATCAGGGCCTTGCCTTTCATTTACTACTTCTGCACCGGATCTGTCATTAAAAGTTACTGGTTCCGTGGCCACTCTGTTAGCCACCATTGCAGAGAACAGGGAAGAGAATTGCATTTTTATTGATTCCACACGGTTTGCCTAATGGCACTCTGTAGTGTTGGTGTTCGTTCCTCGTGAAGCCTTCCTGGTCTTCACGAGGAACGGGTAGAATGTTTAGGTTCAAATGTGTTTGGCATGCGCTGTGCATGCGAGTAGCGGAGCACATGAGTTGTTATTTAAAATAGATGTACGTTAAGGGATGACGGTTGACAAGCTTACCGGCAGTCTCGGAGGGGATCGGTACTTGGAAGCTGCGACTTCATTTTCTCCTTTTTCTTCCACAATAAATCTGGATTACAAGGCTTTACGTGTCAATCTTCACTACACACTCACTCCCCGATGTCATTTTGTAGCACCATCTGTGATTACCTTCTATAATTGTGCTTTACCTTGCAGGTTCCTAGTCACGCTAATGTGCGAGCATCCTAGCCATAACGACAGAGGCTAGTACCCCACACCTCTAGGTAAGTCACCGTAATGTCCACAGGCCATTCTCTGGTAACCCTGGGCATAGTTTGCGTAGTGGCGCTACGCGGAGTGCACTTCGCACTATGTGAGCTACGCGCGCTACACGTAGATACGCTAACTGTGTAGGTCGGTAGGGAAAATGCTGTTCGCACTGATTGCACAGTTCCGGATGCTTGTCCGCACTGTGCAATCATTGCAAACGGCATCTTGCACAGTGCAAGCTGTCGTTTTCTGCCACTCGAGTAGATTTGTACTTGAGCGGCAGCTTTCTCAAAACCGACTGGTAGTTTCTCATCGTGAGCGGTCGCGAGCTTACGCGACCACTCGCAATGAGAAACCTGACCTCCCCGCATTGCGAATCTCGCCGGGAGGTCTATTTTACAAGCTCGCGATCGGACACCGCGAATGAGGAAAAAGTCTCGCCGGGATGTCATTTTGCTCGTGCGCAGTTACCAACTTGTCGTTGAGGACCATGAGCAAGCAAAAAATGCCCGCTACGTGTTTTTGCACTGTGCTACATGCAATTCGCGTAGCGTGTAGTAGCGCAAACTACGCGAGCGTAGCTTATTACTACACCCAGGGTTATTCTTTGGCAATACGGCATGATGTCAGGAGAGCATGCACTTGGGCACACCCGCTAGGGTACACCACCAATGCCCTCGCAGAGGAGCCTTACGTTTTGTGATACACCAACTGACTGGCACCGTCATTACCTTATCCATATTGATAAGAATAATTGCAGGAGTGATTAACGGATGTGTTTTTGTGGGTTTATACCTGTTTTTGTAGGTTTATGCCCGTTTTAAAAAATAAATTTGATTCCAAACCTCTTGTACATTTTCTTTCCACACATATGAATATTTATTGTTTTTAAAGTGATCTTAAACATTTTCCAGCCAATCATCATGCACCATGGCTGTTATATTCAAGATGCCTTGATTTCCTAATCGTGTCATGGTTTGTCTCCCCCACCCGGTTCATCCAGAAGGTACATTGTATGTCTATATAAATTATACGACAATACAAGTTCAATATCTTAGGGTACTGTATCACATAGACACGCACCTACATTGTCCCTACATGAATAGACAAGGAACTCCCGGTCCTGATGAAATGCCAAGATCCATTGGACTATAAAAGGCATGAAACATGTTGACCCCTCTCACTTCACACACACTAATTTGAGCTTGAGAGGCCTAGAATATCCTTCTCTTAGAACGACTCATTAGTCTCTTGTTTTTACTATAGCATAGGAACCCAGCCAATAAAGAACCCTGTGGGATTCCTGCAGCTATTTTTATCTTGCACACACCTTCTTCTCCACCTCTACTCATACCACTCCTAAGCACACACCCCTCCACCCCATCCATCTCACATTGGCAAAAAGAAAAGACCTCCGGCAATGAGCCCCCTTGCGGGGTCCATTGGGCAGTGCAGCACCGGCCCAATGAGGAGCTGCTTGATGATGAAGCATGACACCCCTTGGGGCATGTGAGGGCCCTTGCTCCTAAAAGATCAACTCCCCATCAGTCCTTCTTCCTGTGATACCTGCAACTCAACCCCCCCCTTCCGTTTGCCGTCATTAGGAACTGCATACCCTTGTTTTTCCTATAAATTAAAACTACACAGACAAAAATGACAGATGAATTAAAAGAGTGGCTAGACTTGGTTTGTGTACAATTGGTAAACCTCTCTACCAGGCTAAATGATATGGAGCAAATAGTGTGTGAACGTGAGGATAAGATTTACTCACTTGAAGAAGCTAATGGAAATCTAAAAACAGGGGCATTATGGCTCAAGGATAAACAGGAGCAAATGGAAAACCATGCAAGGAGGACCAACCTACAGATAACTGGAATATCAGAACACAATGAGGATGCCTCTTGGTGTATATCTTTTGTCAAAAATGTAATTACGACTCTCATGATTCCAGATTGTAATCAAGACTTGACAATCATGCAGGCTCACAGAGTCCCAGTTGAGGTTGCTGGCAAGCTAAGTGTCCTAGACTAGGTTGGTGAACTTTGCAGGCTACATAACTAAAGAGAGGATACTGGCCAAGGCAATTAAGGAGAAATTGTTTAGGATGGCAGATAACTGTGTTTTAAATCTTCTCGGAAATTATGTCAGAATAGGCTCAGAGGCGAAAAAAGTTTTAGAACAAGAGCTCAAGGTTTCGAGGCAGCTGGGGTGCAGGCCACAATAGTACAGCTTTCTAAACTCAAAGTACTGTTTAAAGGTGTATTGGGACAAACATTTTGCATTGTCAAAGAAGCAGCTAAGTTTTTTAAATTAATGAGTTAGTGTGGAAGCTCGGGCTGTCGTTTCACTGTGGATAAGGGCGAGGGGGGAACGAGGAAAACGTGGGAGAGTCTGGCACTCCAACATGCTGTGCCATATTTTTCAAGGAAAGGGAGGGATTTGAGGACTTGGAGAGAGGGCAGGGATCCCACCAGGGCATGGGGGTATGTTGTGGACAAAAAAGGAGATTAGGCCTGTTAACAGTGGAAGCTACCTCGTCTGTGATGGTGCATCCTAGGCGTTGTTGTATGCAGCTATTTGACTAACTGTCCTCAAGTATATGATGCACTTGAGTCTTTTTTATGCACTTTAAGGTAGCAGAGTATTTGAGGGCTTTGGGGGGTTCTTGCAAGTTTTGGGATGTTTTTTTTAAAGTACATGAGGCATGACAGCACTTTCTGACATCTTCTAGAACTTCCAGGCATGCTTAAGCACTTTTGGAAGGGGAAGTGAAATAGCAAAGTTGGTATGGGGATATATGAGCTGTTGAATTTACCTGAGCACAAGGCGCACTTTAGCAATTTGATGCAATTGATGGTGTATTTTAGCATTTAAAGTTCTTTTAGTGTACATGTTTGCGGGTAGAAATAGGAGGGAGGTAGGGACTCAAAAGAACATATTGAAGAATATTTCATTAATACTAATGAGCTTAATAATAGACAGAGAATGTGTGTTATTGAAGCCTGGATAGAGGAGCATTGCAGGGAACCCATATTCCATAGGATAGACTAGTAAAGCTTACAATGTTTAAGAAGTGGCCTGGGTATAGAGGTTTTTCATCCGACCTGGTGACCCATCACAGATTTGCAGTCTTTATAGACCAGAATTTTCATGTGGAAGTTCATGACATGGTGAGCAACATGCAGGGCCGTTGGTGCTGAGTTAACTGCTCCATCTCTTCAGTGCGGTTAACTCTTATCAGCATTTATGCCCTTGTAGAGGATAAAACTAGGCCATATGAGGAGGTATTACGATTTCCCAGATGAGATTATGATAGGTGTGTGGAAATTAGCCTTATTAGGGGCCCACCGGTGCAGGGGTTCACCCTTCTCTGTCCACGGGTCCTTAAACCAACAAAGAAGAGATTGGCACTGTAGCTGGAATTCAAAAATAACAAGTTTATTCACTCATGAGTGAGACAACGCCCATAAAACACCCTCAAGTGTTCCAGGAGGTAGTGGCTTGAATACACAGACCATTGGCCTTATATACTGAGTTTTCTGCACTGGTAAGCATGCAGTTACAAATAGAAGGTACAGGCCTACACAAGAATAACTACCGCCAAACATGGGCAAATGGGAAATCACTTAGCAAAGTGTGAGGGGACACAGAACTGCTTACATCAGTAAGACATGACAGACAGTTAAATTGTCAAACAGGTGCAGCTACAGGCCTTTCTGAGCTCATACATTGCTTGAGCTTAGAATAGAAGGAGTTAACTAAAACTGATGACTCAAGCAGAATAGAAAGGCAAGCAACAGTGAAGACGGAAGAATCACATGGCTAACAAAATGGATGCCACAACCAGATAGCTTCAGCTCATGCTAACAGCAATTATTTTCGATTTCCACAGACGTCCCTTTTAGCATTAGCTGAAGACATCTCTATGATTTAGAAGGAGCATGGACGATATCATGGACGTCAATCATCACTAACTCACTAATTTCTTGGTCTGTTACTAGTCGGGCATTTACATTCTTGGAATTTTGTTTAGCTGGTATACATGAGGTACAGGTATCAAATAGAGAGGGAACCGAGCATCGGGCCACATTGTATCCATAAGCAACTTGTAAAAAGGATAGCAAAAAATATACATAGGACTGTTAAAATTTTCCAGCCCCAGGTAGTGAACAAAGTCCACAACCATCCAGTCAAAGTCCATGTCCCTGAATCTGATGGATTTCAGTGGCTATTTTGTGCAGCTTAGAAATCGCTTCAAAAACTGAAGGAGCGTGGTCAGGGATGTAGACACATCAACTGCTCCTGATGGTACGGCATGCTCCACCGCGGTCGGCCAGAACCACGTCGAGGACCATCCTGTTTTGGAGCGCCACAATTCTTGCAATTGGTAGTTCTTCTGTGATATTTCCAAGTGCCATGGCTGTCTGATTGGTTACAGCTTCTACAACACGTGTCAAGGGCCTTATCTTTCTGCTGTTTAAGGCTGCACCAACAAAGAACAGTCCCAAATTAAAGTCAACATACTGCTGCAATGCAGTATCAGTTTGATCCACCTCATCGTGATTTATTGTCCTTATGAATCAGTTTTTCAGAAATGTCATTAAACAGTTTATAGTCTTTATTATAGGATGCAGGGTCTAAGAACACAGGTGGTAGCAAAAAGGACCAGCCAATGGGTAAATGATAGTAACCCTTATTCCCACAAATAAAATAGGTGTTGTGTGATGACATAAAACTGCTATTGTTCACTCCAGTAATATTCAAAACCAGAGTACAATCACTTTTCCCCACAGTAATACTGCCAATACTGTTCACACAAAGGTCTGCTCGAGCTCTAGTAACAGCTATAACAGGAGGTCCATTACCCTTGGCAGTTCAAGTGTTAGGGAAAACATAGTGTGTGGAGGAATTTCCTCAGCGATACTCCTCCATTTCCCATACAGTTCCTTTAGCTTGTGGATCTCCTTCTTCATCACGGTAACAGGTTCTGTTTAGTTGGGCATTAAGTCTTCCTACACCAAAGTCAGTAATGTTAGCAACATGAGTAGCCCACAGCAGCGCAAACCAGGCCCTGCAAGAGCCATTGTGTGAAAATGACAAAGGAATAAAAGGCGTTCCTCTCTTTTTCTGATGAGCTGGCATCATTCCACACATCCAACAGTTGGTAATGTTCGTAGCATTGTGGGTGTGATGCAACATCTGAATGAACGTATTGTTGAGATAGGACATTTGGTGCTTTTTCTCATGATAAGGAAGAGTGAAATAGTGGTGTTCAATGGGGATAGGAGTAGTAGCAGTCAGTAGATTTCGAGCAGGAGCTACTCCCTCTACAACCCATGTTATTACAGAGATCAGAACAATAATTGATGTGAGTCCAATAATGAACATAGTCTTTTGATCACAGACTCTTGCAGCAGTTGATTTCTTCTCCCTAGGCATGTTCATCTCGACGTTGAACAACAAAGCAGATGGGGCCCTAATCTCCTGGGCAGCCGTTGGTTTCTTCACTGAAGTTGAGAGGAGTATCACTAAAAGAGTACCCCCCTTTGCTACTCAGACTTTCACTAACCCAGGACAGTGGCTCAAACAATCTTTTTCAGCAACGAAGTGTCTTTCTTCCGGGGTTGCAGATGATATCGAGATATACCAGGAATCGTGTGGTCCGGGAAGACTTCCTCAGATCCTTCAGGTGACACAGCTCAGCCTTTCTTAGTGTCCAGGATATCGCGGTGATCTTTCAGCGCAGCAGGTTCCACCAAGGCAGACAACACCTACTTACAGTGGGTGGAATGGACCCAGTTCTTCCGATTGGTCACTCAGACTGCACTTCTGGTCGCCAGAAGAACTTGCTCAGGTCCCCGCCACCGAGGTTCCAGGCTGCTCGACCTCTGGAACACCTTCACCATCACCTGGTCACCGGGCCGCATATCTTGACCATCATCTTGCGACCTATCAGGAAGAGTTTCTCGGACCTGTTAATGAATAGAAAGCAAGCTGTCAGTCAACTGTGACAAGTAGTCACTCATCAACACCTGGGGAACATCATGTATAGGGCGTGGCTTTGGGACCCCCCAAATATTCATGGGTCTGCCAAAAACAACCTCATAAGGTGTAAGGCCAGATCGAGTATGGGGTATCGATCTAATGGAGAGCAATGCTAAGGGCAGGGCATCAGGCCATTTTTCACTCTAGTCTAACAGGCACCAAAGACACAGCACCTATACCCTAAACTCTAGTCCTTCCCTAACTCCTGTGTTGCCCTGCTGGCGCACTGCTCTTTCGTCGGGCCGCAGATTGTACCTAGTGTGCCCAGGCACCTCTTTATCAGCAACAAAGGTGCAGACTTGCATTCACTTGGGGACCAGGACTCAGAGGCCTGATGCACAGAAACTGGAGTATCTGAAGCAAACCTTGTTTCAGAGGGGTTCCACTCAGGCAAAACCTCCTTGCTCTTGTTATCAGTCTGTGCCTCTCTTAGCTAGGCATAAAAAAAGGAACAAAGTGAGGAATCAGCTCTCCGTTCTGATTTGTGACCCCGTCTTTCACCCAAGAAATATCCAACAGTGATAGGTGTACACGTTTCTTCCGTCCTTCCATCTTCACCGCTGTTATAGTGGCCAGCAACACGTAGGCTAGGTCCCTTCACCTCGGCCCCAAATTAGACTTGCACTTAGTCCCCTGGTTGTATCTGATATCCTGACCCCTCTGACAATGGTCAAAGGGCAGCAGATATCTGTTAGTGAACAGAACTGAAATCTTTAGACATAACATACAAATAATCAATCAAAAGAGGATATTCAATTGCAGAAACACCCCTATATTATTCCTCTGAAGAACCTAAAAAAAAAAGAATTTCAAAACAACTATTCCTTTAACAAACTTGTACTTATAAGTCATAGAAATCACAATACAGCTTCTACTTTGTGAACCTTCACTACTGTGCAAAACTGCAGACACCTCTAAAATTATTTTCCTTGCATAAGAACAACCATGTTTTACTCTTATGACCATGCTCTCATATTATAGGTGTAGCAGGAAACTCTAAAACTGTGAATGTAACAGAGATCCATATTACATGAATAACTGATATATTAAACATAGCCTAGTAGGTACATGAATTTTCCAGCAGAACTTTGTGGCAGACAAGAAAAGAAGCAAAGAACATTTTGGGGCATATTATCAAGCCAGACGATAAAATTATCGCAGGGGCAGTAACATGGCGTATTTATTTATTCATTTTGTCAATTCTAACAATTTGTTCAAACAGTATTACTTAATAGCCAATTAGACGTGCACTGGTGAGGTGCTTTGTCTCTATTTATTCAAGAACATATTCACAGCATCCTGTGAAGTGAATGACTAAAGCGAGCCCAACCGATTGTCTCATGGCCGTTCCTAGACAGCTTAGACAGGCGAGAGAGAGAGAGAGAGAGAGAGAGAGAGAGAAAGAGAGAACACAACAGCAAGCTGCCCTGCATACTTTCCACACAGAATAGCTCACAATAATACAAATAATAGGCACATAAACCAAGAACAAGCATTTGCAATGCATTAGGTCTTGCATTTACGCGAGTTTGAGCTATTGACATTGCAAATAACAATGCCTATTGGCATTGTCATTTACAATGCCAATAGCTTTAACTCGTGTAACTGCGAGATCTATTGCATTGCAAATGCTTGTTTCCGGACTGCAGTGAGAACAGGCACATCCATGTGCACGTGCTCACACTCCTCACTTCTCACTAGTTACGGCATGACGTTATGCCCGGTGAGCATTGTAGGGAAAGGGAAATCCTTTAAAGAGAGTCTTTTTCTCTCTGGATTTCCCTTCTCTTTGTGAAACTCAGGAGCAGCAACATTGTCGTGGTGTCACCAGGGCTTTAAGTGGAAGCTTTTTCAAAATTGTATACAAGCCGTAGTTGCTGCTTATTTATCTTATGCAACTAGCAACCATTGACAAAGCCAATAGTACTGACTTCTTGTAGGTATGATGTTACTTGTTGTATCATATATCTGATGCAATGACAGGAACAGCAAAATGCAAGTTGTGCGGCACACTACGCTAAACACAGATTTTTAGCTTACGTGTTTTAAGCCACGCCCTTAATTACATTGACCACGCCCGTTTGAGAGACCCCCCAGTGTTTTCATCCCACTTAAAGCCCTGCATTTGCCCTAACGGTTCAGAGACTGACGCCATGACTGTGTGACCAACAAAGTTAACCTGAATTGTGGCTGGCTTGGCACCAGTCTTAGCTGCGGTCCCTACACCTGCGTGTGCAATACACAAAAAATCAAGTTATGTTTCCATATCCGTTCGCGTATATCTGTTTTGATCTGTTTATGTGTCGTACCGTCTGTCTGACGATCTGCCCACCTCTGTCTTTCTGTCGCTCTATCATTGCCTCTTTGTTCACCAGATCTCCACCCTAGTGGACTGTAGTATGTGGTGGTGAAACACACACGTGCACTTTATGACTTGGGGGGGTTTAAAGTCTGTTTCCATAAATGATGGCCACTGAAGCAGGGGTCAGCTGTCCCAGCGGTTTAAAGGTCGGATACCCAGGGAGTTCTCGGGCGCACGTAATCCTTGGATGCCATCCCTGTATCCATTGCGGGGGGGAGGGGCTCCAAGCCTGGGGTGTGCACGGCATCGGGGTACACGCCAGCCAACAGCAACTTAAATGCGGTTTATGAAAGAGCTCTCGTTGCAATGGACACGGTGCTCCTGAGACCCGGTCTTCTGATGTGAGTAACCATATCTGTCAGAGATGCAGTTAATCACATTAAGGGAAATGCGACGGGACCGTGTTAACAAACCTCGGGTAAAAACAGGTGACATGAATAAAAAGCATGTATGATACATTAACCAGTAAACACGTTGTGCATACCTCACAATAAGATCCCATTTAAAGGTTCCAACTACTGTCCCCATAACTTAATCTAACAAGGTGTGAGGCAGTTCAAAATAAATATGGCAGGAGGGGGAGGCAAATGGTGTGCACTTTCGCGGCCACTTTGATGTTCTCAATGGCCGCGCGGCTCACTGAGAACATCAAAGCGATGGGAAAGTGATCAGCAGGCTGCGAAATGGTGCGCGCGCCCGGCGCACATGCACTGTAGTTGGCGGCCTGAAAGCACTGGTTTGCACTTCCAAATCCCGCTTTTACAAAAGCTCTCGCGAGAGCAGCGCTAAAGCTCTGGCTCAGGCGAGACCTAAAAAGTAATAAATAGCGAATAGGCAGAGTGGGGACACATGGGATACTGGAATCAGTGAACAAAACCTCCTTAACCATTTCCAAAGGAATGTAAATGCTCTTTTGAAGACCTGTGAAAAACGTGTGTCTGTCGGAGATAGGGTGCCAGAAACAGCAGCTCGAGCTGCAGCAGCAGCCGGGCTGAGACACACGCGGAGGAGGGCATTTGGGGAGGGGGGCGCTGGGTGCTAGATTCTCCTGGCCCAGCACTTTCATTTTCGGACATCTGCTCATGTGGTCTAGGGTGGGCTTGCACAGGCACCCCCTCCCCCGCAGAACAACCAGCGATTTCCCGGAATGGCTGGTTTATATGAAATGTTGTGAGGGTCGGTGTTTAAGGCAGTAAAAATGAAGAAAATGGGGCAGGCAGACTGTGCGGTGACAGACCCAAGCTGGCCACGGGGGGGACCCGTGGCACGGATAATACCCTGGACTGCACGTGGCAGGTGGGTGCGGGTGAGTGGGGGGACGAGGGGAGGACACTGCGTGGGTGCGGGCGGGTGGGGGGGTTAGACACTGCTTCAAAAACTCCATCACCCACTGCCGAAAGTAACCCAAGTTATGGGAGCTCAGAATCAGGGGGTGCCGATAGAAAGCGAGGGGGGCTATAACGAACCAGTCTCCTACCCAACATGTAGAATAAAATAAAACATCTCTGCCCCAAAGAAACCGACTGCGCGGACACGTGATGTAAATCTGCTGGGAATAACTGAATTGGGCAAAAGGCACGACAAGTAAACCTTTGTTATGGGACTATGGCTGCTGCCAGAGTTCTGTGTGAACTCACCAGGTCTACCGTACCACAGCAGCAAGGTAGCCCTGCTGGTTAATGCACCTGCTGCAGAGACGTGCAGTGTTACGATGCTCCATAGAGGGGCAGTGTGAGTGCTTCAAAGCACAGCATTAACACGCTGGTCTGGGACTTGTATTGCATGTAGATAGCGCAGTGGGTCACAGATTGTGTTGCTGAGAATGAGGTTTGTGTTATCTGAAGTCCTAAATTACAATTGTTTGATCTGTGCAGCTTACTGAGGTATGAACCCAGTGCTTATTTAAGTACTGTTTGAACTCTGACCCGGAGGAACTGTCTCTTTCTGGGTGATTTGTTTTCTGTAGCGCTTTCAACAGAAGTAGCTGCTTCCCGGCGCTGCAGCAGTCAGCCCTATACTGCAAGTGTTAGCTTTAGCAATGTTGTTTTGGACACGTAGCGCACCGGAGCCGTTGCGAAATGTTTTTTTTAAAGTGCCATGACGCAACCAGCGCTAATGTGATTTAAACCAACATGTACATTAAAATAAAACATATCTGCCCCAAAGAAACCGACTGCGTGGACACATGTGATGTAAATCTGCTGGGAATAACCGAATTGGGCAAAAGGCACGACAAGTAAATCTATGTTATGGGGCTATGGCTGCTGCCAGAGTTCTGTGTGTACTCACCAGGTCTACTGTACCACAGCAGCAAGATAGCCCCGCTGGTTAATGCGCCTGCTGCAGAGACGTGCAGTGAGTGTCACGATGCTCCATAGAGGGGCAGTGTGAGTTCTGCAAAGCACAGCATTAATATGCTGGTCTGGGACTTGTATTGCATGTAGATAGCGCAGGGGGTCACAGATTGTGTTGCTGAGAATGATGTTTGTGTTATCTGAAGTCCTAAATTACAATTGTTTGATCTGTGCAGCTTACTGAGTTACTAATCAGACTCCCATCAATATCACACATGCCGACAACATGAGATTTTAGATAAACAAAAAGTAAGCACTTTGGAGATGCAAATAGTGGCACAAAACCAAAGCACATTTTTGACACATGAGAAGCTCAACAAGCGCAAAGAGAAAGTGAAAGGAAAGAGAGACAAGACAAGCCCGGCAGAGCGTGGCGCGCGCGCTTGGCGGGGGCGGGGGAGCGCATTCCAGGCGGGGGAGCGGACCCTTTGAAGTGCGATGCCAAACGGATTGTGCGCGTGCTAGCCATGCAATCCGCTTTTTGGGAGCACTTTTAAAACCCCCTTACAATAGTCTTGCTTTGCGATCGCTTACGCGATAGCAAGGCGAGACCTAAAAAATGACACAATAATACATATACCAAGCACAAAAAACAAAAAAACACAGCGTCTTACTTAATTTTGCTTACCCTTAATGTGTCCAGGAGCTAGTCTCCTACCCCCCTTCGACAGTAGGTCATCTAAGCAGGTGACCTCCTGTCGACAATACTCACTCCTTTTGGCAGCTGGGCACGGACAGACTTGTAGGAGGTAAATAACTAGGGGAAACCACACCAAGGAGGCCATGTCCAATTCTATTGGACTGTACCACTTTGTAAATTTTGCTGCACAAGCACATTGAGCTAACTAGAAAACATTAATTCAATGACCAATTACCTATTCCTTTAGCTTATTGTGCTGTTTAACATGATGGCGCCTTAATGCAAACTTTATTTTATTGCCTCCTCATCTGGCCCTGGCACAGAAACCATTATTCTGCATGCATGGCAAAGCTGCTATCTGTGCCAGGAGCTGCACATTGGCCACAGACGCTGCTGCCCCTCCTTCTCTCTTATGGCTTCATAGAACCTGCCTAGTTTTTTGCCAAAAATAATAAGCAGAGCCTCCCCTCTCTCTCTCTACGCTCTGGCTCCCTCCTTCGGAATGTCTTCCAAGGTAGAAGTGCCAGAGCAAGCCTGCCAGAAATAAACTCTCCTTCGTCCACTCTGGTCTCTCCCCCCTTCTTTTTCATAGAGGGGGAGAGCACATTCCTACATGCACTTTTAAAATACTTGTCTTTCTAAGCACAGAAATAAACAGCACTGTTTAATTTAAACGCGCATTCTTCTTTACATTTTTCAAAAGTTGCACTTTTCCTATGTAGATTGCACATTGTTACTAGTTTTTCTGATCAAACCATATTTTTATTTATGTATTATTATTTATTCATTCTTCAAAATTTAAAGTGTAATTCTTCCAATGGCATCTGCAGAACACAATGATGACAACAAACCAAATTGAGCTCATTCCAGACATTTTCAAGAAGAGGCCACACACTAATAACACACAACACAGCTTGCTGAGGCAAGCCATCCTTACACAACGAGCACAGTCGCTACTCTCTCAAACAAGTACTTCACAAGCATCACCACCGGTGTCGGTGCACAAACCTCATAGACACTCAAACACACAATCAAACCACAAATCAACACCAGGACAAAAACAAAAGGCAGCCCACAGACTTTACTCAAACCAAACCAATTGTAAATCATATTTACAAACAAAAGAGCTCTAAAAGCAGTCCAGAGACTGCACCAAAACAAGTAAACAGCCCAAAGACTGTTCCATGTGCAAGAAGACAGGCTCTAGCCCAAGACCTTTTCCAAAATACGCAGAATTGCCAGTTGGTCTGGCAGAGTGTTCGCAATTACTCTGTATCTTTACCAAATCATACTTATTCCAGAAGGCATACCTATTACAGGGGTCCACAGACCCACCCAAAACAAGATAGGGTAAAACCCCCAAACCTTTGCAAGAAGAGACCGGATTACCAATTGGCCTGGCGGAACACTCAAGAGCGCTCCGTATCACTACTTACGAATTTTACTAAATGCAGGCATGTTCTTCCAAGTATACCCATTCAAACAAATATCATAAGGAGAAAAATCCACACATTACCTGCCTTTATTTATTGCAATAAATAAACAAACAAACAAAACCAGAATCTTGGCCAAGAAAATCCAAAATCAAAAGTGCCACTTCAGCGACCTTACCAAACAAATGTCTCCAGTCTCCAACTGCCAATCTCTTGGTTGACCTAATGGTCACTGCAAAAAAATGCGCCAAAGGAAATCTCAGTCGGGACCAGCCACCACCCGGAGGGTCAGATCAGGAAAACCGGAAAAGTCTCCTCATGCAGGGTACCTCCTCAGCAATATTCCATTCCTCCGTCAAGACCACTCCTTCATTCGGCCGCGTGTCCGATGAGCCCCACTTGTCGGTTGCCAAACTGTGGAAATTGGCCTTTTTAGGTGCAGGGATTCACCCTTCTCAGTCCACGGGTCCTTAAACCAACAAAGAAGAGATTGGCACTGAAGTTGGAATTAAAAAATAACAAGTTTATTCACTCATGATTAAGACCACGACCATGCAACACCCTCAAGTGTTCCAGGAGGTAGTGGCTTGAATACACAGACCATGAGCCTGATATACTGAGTAGTTACAAATAGAAGGTACAGGACTACACAAGAATAACTACCGACAAACATGGTCAAATGGGAAATCACTTAGTCAGCAAAGTGGGAGGGGAAACAGAACTGTTTACATCAGTAAGACATGATGGACAGTTACATTTTCAAACAGGTGCATTCTAGCAGCTACAGGCCTTTCTGAGCTCATACACTGCTTGAGCTTAGAATAGAAGGAGTTAACTAAAGCTGATAACTCAAGCAGAATAGAAAGGCAAGCAACAGTGAAGGTGGAAGAATCACATGGCTAACAAAATGGATGACACAACCAAGATGGCTTCAGCTCATGCTAACAGCAATTATTTTCGATTTCCACAGGTGGAGGTTTTAATTTTCATCAAACTCCGGAGTAGACTCCTCTTCAGGTTGTAAAAGGCAGCAGAAGCCCAAAGTAGCAAACATCATACAAAATTATCAAAGACTTCTATCTCTTGTTGATCCTTGGAGGGAAGCATTCCCAGAAAAGAGGGAGTTTACGTGTTTTTTGGACAGATTTGGAACTGCCTCTCAGATTGTTATCTTCCTATTATCAAAGAACCTGGATTTTAAATGTCTTCAGATACTGCCCAATGAGTTCTCGGATCAAGCAACTCTTGTATTAACTACATATTTTGGGTGAGAGGTAACGCCCCAAATTAATGGGTCTTCAATATCATAAAAATGTATATAGTAGATATATATATATAGTATCTGTAGGAGGAGGGATGGGTTAGAGTATGTAAGGATGAGATTCAAGAGCTTTTTGATAAGAAACCGTGGGCTGGCCCCACCAAATGCCATTTGAGATCATTTAAAAGCTTATCTACTGGGCCAGTTGATTGCTAAAGATGTGAGGAGATATGTATCAAGCCTTTTTCCCATTCGCAAATGGGCTGATTCTCAGAATCGGCCCGTTTGCGAATGGGAAAAGGCCTTTTGGGATGTATCTTCCCAAAAGGGCATCGCAAATTAGAGAATCGCAAACTTTGCGATTCTCTATTTTGCAATTGCATTTAAGGAGACGCAAATTGCGATTCCTGAAATGCACTGTATGAAGCACATAAAAAGTGCAATTTGGCTGTAAGGAATCGCAAATTACCACCAACTTCAAGTTGGTGGTAATTTGCGATTTCTTTGAAAAATGCACTTTTTGGCATTTTTCAAAGAGCCATGTGACGCACAGACATGCCCTTAGGGCATGTATGTGCGCCACATGTGCACACATACATATATACAGGGGTGCAACAGGGTGTCCTTTTGACACCCTGGCACCCTTAAAATTGCAATCTCATTTTGCGAATCTAAAATTGCGAATCGCAAATGGAGAATGTCTTTCCATTCATTCCTATGGGCCTCCTAGCCCATAGGAATGCCAAGGAATCGCAAAACATTTGAGAATTATTTGTTACATTCCGTTTGCGATTCTCACATAGCGATTCCCTAAAAATCGCTATTTGAGAATCGTAAATATAGTATTTGATACATATGCCCTGTGGTCATTAACAGAAATACTAAATCTCAGAAATTGGCCCTGGAGAAATGTGTTCAAGAAGCACACGATAAACTCTCCTGGCAATATAGTGAGGAGAACAGAAGGGTGTTTGAGCAAGCTAAACATGTGCTGAGTGACTAATAATATGCCAAGTGTTAAGCAACAAATATAGCTTGTAGGCAGAAGATTTCAGAGGAGAGTTGTAATGCCGGGAAGTTTATAACTTGGCAGGCTATTGAACAAGCAGCTAAGAATACTTTAAATAGTCTGAAATGTCCCGTAATGGAGCTGAGCAGTAAGGAATAGGAAAAGATTAATAAAAATGTTCTTGAACATTATAATCGGATCTACAATTACACTCATGTAGTTGATAAGGTGGCAGTGGATACATCCTTGGTGGGGATTAGATGTGCCCACACTTTCGAATGAAGAGAGGTGAAAAAAAGATTAGCCCCTTTTCCAAAGAGGAGATGGTTGAGGTAGTTACTAGCTGGTCAAACTGTAAGGTCTGCGGTCCGATGGTATTTCCATCAGAATTTTATAAGGAATCTTTTGATGTTTTAATGGAGTACCTGCTCTTAGTTGCTAATTCTATATTTGAAGGAGGTCCCATACCACCAACCTTTCATTGAGGTAATGTGGTCAGTTTTCTGAAAAAAGGAAAGGATCAGAGGATCCAAACTCATATCGACCGATAACATTACTGACTTCAGTCTACAAGATGATTATGAAATTTCTGGCAGCCAGATTTAATGGGATGGCTGTTAAATTGATACACCATGATCAGAATGTTTTTATTGCAGGGTATCAGTTGGGGACAAACATGCATTGTTTATCGGAAGCGCTAGATTATCTATCAATTAAACAAATTCCTTCTGCAAACTTTCTATTGGATGCCGAAAAGGGTTTCAACCACATAGTCAGGGAGACTCTTTTTAGTATTCTTGAGAGATTTAATATACCTTCCTAGATCACAAAGTTGATACAGAAAATGTATGAGAGAGTAGAGACAAAGATTATCATTAGCGCTGCAGAGGTTGGAACAGTGTGTGTATTGCGAAGAACTAGGCAAGGGGGGATGTTGTGGACAAAAAAGCAGAATAGGCATGTGAACAGTTAATCGAACCATTGGCAATCACAATATGGAAGGATGCAGAGGTTCGACCTCCTATACCTCACATGGATAAAATAAAGCTTTACAGGGATGATATAATGTTGCTGCTAAACAGTAGGAAGACTATGCAAGAAGAAGTGTTTGAGATTTTTCATTTGGTTTGAAGGTTATAGAAATATTAAAAAGAAAACTGAAGTCATTTTATATATTAGTAAGGCTGATATTCTGCTTCCAGATATTGTCACAAGCATGCATGAGCAAACAAAGCATTATTTGGGTATTAGATACACATTCACAATCGAAGATTTGTTCAAACTTGATTTTGCTCCATTGCTATTGAAGTTAAAGCGTTGGTCATGCAAAGGAATTTTCTCCCCATTACCATCATCATCATCAGTCTTTATTCGATTTAAAAGATCATAAAAGACACAAACAAGCACAGACATAAAACAAAACAAAAAACTTAACATCATAATTCCAAAGGGATTATAAAAGACCGTCAATAAATACATAAAAAGTAGTTAAAAAGGCATTAAACAAGTTGAGAGACTGGAAGATGGATATACATGATTAAAAAGACAACAAAGTCTACTATAAGGTGTAAAATACTACAAGGGTTAAAAAAGGAAAGAAACATGTCATAGTACAAGGGGAGACACCCAAACCCCTATTATTTTACTAAATGGCTACTAGGGTTTGCTTGATGTATTTATCCCTTAAAGACCACGCTCATCCCAGATATTTGGCTAAAGCTATGGAGATGATTGGTAGTGTGCTTGTGTGCAGGATTCTTAGTGCCACAGCACTGCTCCTAGTACCTAAGATCTTACACATTGGGGACAGCCAAACTCGCCTAGGGGTAGCAAATGCTGGGCAGACAAACAGAAAATGAGCGGTTGTTTCTGCTTGTGCCCCACAGGCAGGACATAATTCCTTGTGAATACTAGTCCACCGTCCTGTCAAAGACCCGAGAGGTAGAGAACCAGCTCTAAGCTGGAAATAAAGTTTCCTATCACCAGGTTTGACAACCATATCCCAATATGATTCAAGAGCAGGTGTAGTTTTTGCCTGCAAGTAGCGGCCAGTCATCCCAGAGGTATCTGCTCCACTCCATACCTGATGGTCAACTCTTCCCCAATATACCATTTTGAGGGATCTCTTTGTGGGGAACAGGGCAGTCGCCGGATCACTTCATAGACCCTCCATACCCATGTCGCTCAGAGTCTCATGGAGACCTCTGGCATAGTGGGAAAGTTCAGGAGTGGTCCAAAGTCTCCGCCAGTATAAAACCGGCCAGAGTTTTGCTGTGTCCGAGATGGCCTTCCTGCCTAGTTCGTATCTTAGAGGTATCATAGGAGTGCTCTGGGGGAGACCGGTTATACTTCGAAAGAATTTATTTTCCACTCTAGTTAAGGGAGCTAGCCGGTCAAAGCCCCATAGCTCTGCCCCGTAAAGCACAGAACTTAAGGCCTTGGCCTCATAGACCTGGAGCACAGGGTGTATTGGTTTTGTGAAGGATTTCTTGTGCTCCCTGCATAAAGCACCTGTTAGTTGCTTGAATCTCAGGACAGCCATTTCCATATGCTTACTCCATTTGTTATCATTTGCTACATGCATTCCAAGGTACGTAAAGTTGTTAACCATCTCTAGTGACTGACCGTTCATAAAAAGCTTTTTCCCTCTATAACTAGGGTGGGGATTAAAAGCCATAAGTTTTGTTTTAGCCACATTAACCTCCAAACCATGATCATGACAAAAAACATGGAACACACGCAAAGCTCTTTGCAATCCACTCGGGGTTTTGGATACAATTAGCGTGTCGTCCGCAAACATCAATATGGGGATGGAAACTCCAGCCCCACTGGATCCTGGCAAAATTAGACTCATGTAACCTCATTACCAGGGTCAAAATTTCTATGGGGAGACCGAGTTTTTCTAGCACTACCCACAACCGTAGACGAGGCACAAGGTCAAAGGCAGCTCTCAGGTCCACAAAGGCTGCATAAAGGCTGCCCTTTCCCAGAGTAACTACCTTCCAGTGGAGCTGGACAAAGCGGAAAACCTGGTCCACTGTGCTAGTTAGCTTGCGAAAACCCGCCTAGAAGGGGGACAGAATGTTATTAGCTTCAGTCCACTCAAGTATCAAATTCAGAACCATCCTCCCTATGACCTTCTGAATGGAGTCTATTAGGCTAATTGGCCTATAATTACCTGGGAGTGCCTTGTCTCCCTTTTTAAACACAGGGATAATAACTGCGCCCCCCCCATGACTTGGGGACTGGCGCGCCTACAGCCACAGCGTTTGCCAGTAGAGAAATGTACTTACTCCAACAAACTTTGTCTTGGAGAAAGACGTCTGGTGGGACCCCATCAGGTCCCGGGGCACGCCCACTTGCGACAGATCCAATGGCCTTCAGAGCATCCTGGCAACTGAAAGGACCCTTGAAATAAAAAACGTGAGTTATAGCCCAGGTAAGATTAAATGAAGGGTTGCAAGCATATTGCGGTTCAAAATATTTTAGCCACTCGTCTTGGGAGACATGGTTTGAGGGTCTATCAGGCTGCCCTCCTCTATCCCACTTAATAATGTTCCAAAATAACCGGGTATTCCTGGCATGACTTGCTCCTTTCAGGTCGAGCCAGTACTGCTCGTCCCATTTCTTTTTGGCCAGACTTACAGTGTTTTTTGTATAATTGCCTGGCATTTCGGACGCAAGCATTGTGTCCACTAGAGAGGGCCGTAGCCAAATTGGCCCTGGCTCTCCTGCAATCACCGTCATACCATCAAAACCGCTTGGGTGGGGCCTTGTTGGATTTTCTCGCTGGTTTCCTAAAGTGTGAAAGTATTCCCTCAAACAACAATTCATGAAGTCCAGTGGCTACTGCACTACCTATCACATTGGCCAGGGTGCCCTCCAGATCCAATGTGGCTCTGGCTAATTTATTATCAATGTCGGCAATAGCCTTATCATTGATCTTGACCTCGGGCCATTTAAGTCTGCGCATGTCATTTGAAAGGACGACTTCAGGTGGCCTGGGTTCCTTGTCCTCTTCCAGTGTGTGGCAACTTTTCCACCACCTATGCGTTACGCAGATAGGATTGTGGTCGCTCTCGACTCTTGACTCAACCACCATATCCATTAAAGATTGCCATAACTTCAAACTGCAGAGGACATAATCGATCCTGCTAGAGTGCCGACCGTTATCGAATGTGTTAGCCCCGGATTTATCACCCACCGTCCTACCATTCAGTGCCCTCAGTCCTTGGTCATAACAGAGAGCATTGACTTGAACAATGGTCTCGGTCCACCTTTTGATTGGATCGAGTTCAAGCCCAGGTATTCCCCAGAGCTGGTCTTCCTCAGGATCAACGCCCCACCCAAGATCTGGATCCAGGAGAGGTTCAAAAGTGACGTTCAAGTCCCCAGCGACAACCACTCTCCTCTCACTCGAGTGCTTGTCCATGAGGGAATCCAAGGCAGCCAGGACCCGTGATCCAGACCCCTTGGTCCCTCTCATGTACAGGTTGTAAATATCTAGATCACCCAGGGGGCCCAATGATAGCCTAACTACTTGAATATCAGGGGTCCTAGTTAGGACTTCAGTAACCACTGAAAATAAGTCCTGACAAACCCAAATTGTTAGGCCTCCCATGGGGCGCCCTTTAGGTCCCTTGGATGCAGGAACACAACAATTCAGGTATCCCTGCATAAACTGGGGCTCACAGGACCAGGTCTCCTGGAAAAGACAAACATCAAAACCACCAATGAACTCGACCCAATCAGGAGAATCCATTTTAGGCTTCAAGCCCGCAACATTCCAAGAGATCATAGAACCTACACCTGGTCCAAACCTTTTAACCTGGTGGGGGGTGTCAAAGCCCATTTCATGTTCCCTCGGGTACTCTCCGTCCACCCTTGGGTTATGAGCCCCTTCGGAGTTGAACGTCTTAGGGGATACAGAAAGGACTGCAGCAGCTCCACCCAAGGGCATGATTCCAGCGACACTTTCACTGCTGAGCAACGCTGGAATCGAACCCTCTATCACTGGTCATACCAGGTTGATTGGGTTACACATTCCGTTGAGGAGGTCAAAAGAAGGAGTAGTGAACCCAGAGTTAGTTCCGCCTCTTACCCAATCTTGTCTAGATCTTCCGACTGGATTAGGGGGAGAGTAATAAAAATACCTTAAATTATGGACCCCAATCCCTGCCCAGTCTGTAGAGGTTGGCTAGTCGCATATGAATCTCACTATGCGCCTGTCTTCAAAGTTGACAATGATGGCGTCACCCGGAACATCTTTTAATCTAGATCCCACCCAGCTAACCCTTCTGGCAAAGAGAATCTTCCCATCCATATAATTAGGAATGGGCCTATTCTTATTTAACCAGAATGTTACTTTGTTTTTGAGTTCTTGGTAGGATTCCGGTTTACCACCTTTTAGTTTGGGGACACCAGTCAATACAGCAACATAAGGTATAGAGGCTGGAGGAAGATGGATGTGGACCATGGGGAGTTTGGTAATTATACCACTGGTCTCGCAATTTGCACCTTCACTCTCGCTCTTGGTAGCGTTATCGATGTTAGTTTTACTCCCAGGGACATTACTTTTTTGGCCTATACTTTGGTTGCTGTGGTTATCTTAGGCCGAAGCCCCGCGAAGATCCGTTCGTGGGATGGCCTCGGTTATCACAACAGGATCAACAGGAAAAGAAGGTGTAGAAATGGGAATGGTGGGTACACCGGGGGGATGGGGTTGGGCTTTTCTTTATCTTTAGTGGCTAGTTTAATAACGTTTTTTAGTGAGCAAAAATTATCCAAGATAGTTTGTTCAAGGCGTTCAACCCTATCGTTGACCAGTTTTACCCTTTCTAGAAGGGGGAGTATTAGTGATCGCACCACCTGCTCAATCTGGGGGATCATTACACCTATTTGGGACTGATCACAGGAACATGTATTAGTCTCGCCCAAGAACAAACAGTCATCGGCCGATGTAACACCCAACCCACTAGATGTATTTTTCAGAACATTAGAAATGTTTGCCTGTTTCCCCCCTTGGGCGACCCCAACTCGTTTCCTCTTCAAGTTAGACGATCTTGCGGCTTTTTTACATGCCCTTGTCTGAGGGTAAGCAACAACAGGGTTTAGGGAGCTGCCAGATACAGAAACAACTTCACCATGGGCATCCATGATCTCACCACTGTCCTGTAGAGTTGCGGGACTACCACCAGCGTCCCTCTGTTGTGCAGAATCGCTAGAACCATGCCCTACTAAACTACTAGGGGATCTTACAAGTGCCAGAGGCCCAATAGATGAGCGTCTGGCGTATATAGGTTCTGACGAAAGACGCCGTTCAGTGATGGCAATTTCATGCTCTAGAACCGAAACGGCTCTAGTTATAAACTGGTCCAGAGTACCAGACACTGACCCACCCCCACCTATACGCTTCCCTTTACCTGTCATCTTATACGGGACAACCACCTGAGTAGGCAAAGAAATACAGGCCACCTCTAAACAGTAGCACCAGTAAAGGGAAGCAGGGGAATAAGCTACACAAAACCAGCTATATTGGCAAAAAAGGGACCCTGGTATCTTTTCAACACAGGCAGTGCACACTTTGTGCTTGACATACAAGCTTAAATGCACAACAGTACCTTGTTTTCTTAGGCAGGAGAACGTTGTTGGGGGGTGGCCCAGCCCAGTCCGTTCCTGTCAGTGACGGGCAAGGATGGGCCCGCCCTTGGCCCGGGCTTTGCCCGGGCGCCGCCCGCGTGCGTCCCGCGCTGCGGGTCAACTACAGTCCTTAAATGAGGACCAGGCGCTGCCAGATTGCGTCACCAGCGAGCGCCTGGAGCCAGGAATGCTGGGAGATGGAGTTCCGAAGGCCGTTCCCCTCACGGCGGTGTTTGTGGAGATATGAGGTAAGCCAAGTCCAAATAATGCCCCCAATGAAGGCCGTTCCCCTCACGGCAAGCTCGAGGAAAGCGTGTGTCTCGGCAAGCACGAGGAAAGCGTGTGTCACCAGGGCTGTATGCGCGTCCCCATTACCCTTTTGAGGAGGGTGGCATTGATAAAAATCTTAATTTTACCCCTGTTTCATTTTCTCTTTGCTGCAGTACCTTGTGTGCTAAAGGCTGCCTTTTTTAAAGAAGTTTAATCTCTGTTTTCATCTTTTATTCGGCAGAATAAAATGGTTAGATTAGCTGTTAACACTTTGTACAGAGATGAGGAGGAAGGGGGTTAGCTCTCCTCAACCTGCGGAAATACTATTTTGCCTGTTTTGCACCATGTAGGTCCAGATTTCATGCAAAATATGTGAGTTGGAATTTTTTAAGAATCACCTTATGAGCTTGATTCTAATGGAATACAATATAAGTGATATTTTAAAGTTGACTAAGGGGCCAATTGACCGCCGTACTCATGGTGGCACAGCAGTGGCGGTCCTGCAGCCGCTGCATTACAAGGCAGCTTTTAGGACTGGCCACCTCTGCGCCGGCTGCACCAGGGAACCACTGTTCCCTGGTAGTGGAGCAGCGCAGAGGGCCTATATATTATACAAAGCAGGACTGCCGTGGACTGCAGAGCATATTATGAGTTTCCCCTCCTCCAGCCTTTTCATGGCAGGCTCACTGCCATGAAAAGGCTGCCGGAGGGGAAACAAAGGGGGTCCTACAGGGCCCCCATGCCTCCGTTGCTATGCCGATGAATTCAGGGGGGCAAAACATCTTTTCCCCTGTTTGCATGCATCCCAAGTTCCAGGGCAGTATAAACTTCACAATACATGCCATTCTGGAACTTCTTTTGCGTTCCCCTTGGGGTGCCCGTTTTCAGGGCACCGCTGTGGGAACGGCAAAAGGGAAGACAGTAAAAGTCCGCCAGACACGAGTTCAACTTGTAATCTGTCAGGCAGTGTCTGCACGGCTTTGGCCGTGCTGAGCTAGCACAGAGCCGGCACAGCAGCTCCAAAATCTTAATCGGCCCTTAATCCCCCAAGATTCTTCAGTGATATTTAGAAAAAAAATGGATCATTGTTAGAAGCTGACGATCCCGCGCTCACCGTTGTTGTCAATTGTGCGACCCGGACCCCCAACGCTTGAACGTTAGGCCAAGAAAGAAACCATCTGAGACAGCCTTGCTCACCCCCTTAACAGCTTGACATGAGCAGCCAGGCTTATCTCAAAGGCACGAGTGTTCAGAATGTGGAACCACGCCCGCAGCAATCCCAATGATGTCACCATAAATAGAATCCACACAAGTTTGTATAAAATGAGTATACTTTATATAGAAGGATATACAAAATGACCACACAATACAAATCCAACATATACACAATGGGTAATATTGGTTCCGGTGGGTTGAGTGGTCCTAATCCCCAACCACCGCTTTTAACCAATAGTTACGCTGACTTTTAACCATTCTCAACTGGTTAGGTATGTTGTATCACTAGAATCACACACGTTGCAAAATAAAAGGAGTACTGCCCTACTTAACGATGGGTTCCTGTACAATACCACAGTGAAACAATGCAATGCATAGTGTCACGATCATGTACTCAGTCAACACAAGATAATGCAACTCGGATCGCTACTAGCATGCCCTGTTCAAGAAAGAAATACAGCAATGCCTCACGCTGCAATTATGTACAGTGCAATAGGAAGACAATGCAATGCGTATCACCACCAGCATTCCCTGCGCAAGGAAGGAATAAGGCAATGTGTCACAGTGCAATTCAGTACAGTGCAGTAAATAACCAATGCAGTGCGCCACACTATGATCCTGTATCCTGTAAGAGAAACATAACGTAGTGCGTGGCGCATTAACCCTTGAGTTCGTTAAGCACCACTAGTGTCAGACGTTGTCCAATAGTTCGATACTTCGTTAGCAGCAAATATGCAAAGTGTTATACAACTGTTTTCAGAAGTTGTGCGACCGGTTGCCCCCAATACGGATCAATAATGACACCCAAATTCCACTCCGGGCCCTGTACTGCCCAATCCGGGACCAGCAAGGACCGAGATCTGGGCCGAAGCAACAGGTGCACACAGCTGCCAGCAGCGAGAGGCCGAGAGAGTGTCCCTCCGAGCCCGCATCCCGCCCCAGGCGATGATCTATTTTACCCATTCTCCTCTCCTGCAGCAGCGGTTTAACCTCTCTCCAAAACATTGTCACCACGGGCAAGGCGCGCTCAGGCCGGAAGTTCAGCTCCTGCGGGGCCGCCAACGTTCAGCACAAACTCCTTCCAGGAAGCCTTCCACATGACGCTGGTGCCACCCCACGTTGCTTTTGGACCTCTTCTCCAGCGTTGTTAGGACTTCTCCGTTCCCCGGTACTCCTCACCAGCACCTCCGGTGGCACCTTCAACATGCACCCCCGGCGTGTCCGAGACTCACTCCTCATCCGGCCTCCGATGACCAGGCGCACCTCACTGCGCCTCGGCTGGCACCTTGACATGCACCCTGCGTGACCGAGTCTCGCTCCGTCTCCTGGTGCACACGATCTTCAGGCACTCTTCTCTAGTGCCACAACTGCACCCCCACATACACTGTGTGTCTGAGTCTCACCTCTCCTCCTGGTGCACATGAGGTACCAGGTGCTCTCCACTAACGCCCTGGCTGCACCACCACATGCCGACCGGCGTGTCGGAGACTCACTCCTTCTTAGTGTCCACGATGTCCCGGTGCTCTTCACTAGCGCCTTGACGGCACTTCGACACGCACCCCCTGCACGTCCCGCATCTCGGCTCTCTTCCATGATGCCCGCAATCCACAGGCGCTCCAACACCTGTAGCCGCACCAAAACACGCACCCTGTGTGTCAGAGTCTGGATTCGCTCCGGGTACCCACGAGCACCTTAGGCAGCCCTTTGGAGGTCTCAGGCTGCCACGACACGGACCCACCACCACGCCACTTGAGACTTCCTGGAAACTTTTATGTTCCTGTGTTCCCGAACAGGGAGCAAGCTCACCCTGGGCCCTTGGGGTACAGGACGCAGCACACAGCAAAGTCCTGCTCAGGAAGTAGGGGGGACACGACCCACTGCAGCTTCCCTTCAGTCTCTCCTCGGTCAAGAGCTACAAACTGCCTACAAACCCCAGATCACGAAGCAAGGGTCAAGTGTCTCCCGCAGCCTATTAAGCAACTCTTCCTGAGGCAGAGGTTTTCTTCCGGATCACAGACAGGTCAAAGCCGCCAGAGACTCGACCAGTCCATGGCATCTTCAAAGCGCTCCCAGCACTTCTCTGAACGATACCGAGACCGTTCTCGACAACATCACCAACATAACCAAAGTCTTGGGGTTACAGTTCTTCTAGTTATACCCCTCATTGTCTTTGAAGTTTCCTTGTGCTCCGGAATCCCTGACCCCTCCCTAAATCAGTCTTGCGTACCTCCCTCTCACTGTCACCGTCCTCCCTTTGATACTGGGGGCCTGGATCTTTAGTCACTCAGAGGGAGATGGGTCTATTGTTTTATGGCTCTAAACCAGGCCTCTTCACCTCGCAAAGCCTCTCCTTCTCCCCGCTCCAGGTGCAGGGCAGCCTGGCACCATCTCCACCCCTACCCTGGGGCACGACCTCCCTCAGCCTTTCTCGCCTATCCCAGATCCAGGCAGGCAATTCACATTCTGCTGAGACACACAAAAAGGTGTAAAGCACAAGCTCGGCTATTTTCTCCAACAGCGGCTTCCGGACACACAGCGACAAAACTGTAGTAAGGACTCCCTTAATACGTACATACATTGTTAAGTTAGCATAACCACGTTAGAAGTTAGAAAGCCATCTTGCTGCATTTGCACACGACACTGCGTTCACATGTTATTGCTTAAACAAACTGCTGACTCGAGTTTTGCCTCACACGAGAGCAATCTGTTGTTACCATCCCGAGCTCTGCGAAGCGACCTTGGTCTGCACACGATGTGACAAACAGTCTGAGTTGTTAGACAATGCATGTTTTCCACTCTAGTTTGATCGACCCACTATTTAGTCATAACACACGAGCAGCTGCACATACCTGAAAGTTGGTGCTTTTAATATCACGGACATCATGTTTATTATTCAGACCGAAGACGAGCCTTCCTGCGAGAAGACTCCTGATGCTCCTGTGATGTGATTTCACTAAGCTGATCTTTGAGGTATGGGGTCCCCTATTCAAGCCTAAGAGACCTTCTGTTAGTCTAATAATAATAATATTAGCTTCTTAGTAAAGGGAAGGTGGTAGTATCCACTGTCATTATAACATGATCACCCCTTTTATATTCTATGGAATTGTAACTATGTTGATGGTTTTGATTTTAATCATTTGTCTGCTTGTATTAGCCAAAGTACTGCATATTAGGACACGTGGTCTATAAAAATAAACTCTTTTTATTTTCACCGTGTCTCTGTTGATTCTTGTTGTGGACTGATGTGAGAATAATATACGAACAGGTATTCCCGATTCCCACCATTCCTGAGTATGTACTGAGTCGCGTGTTCTGGGTTGTCTTTTCATTGGGACCGCCGAGCTAAATCTCGGATAACGAATGGGACACTTATGCTAGCCGGATACTGGGTTCTGGGTTCTGAGGTGAGTTTCTGGTACACCACAACTCACTGAGGTCCTGGGGTTCTACGCATAGTTCTGTGTATAAGCAGAATCCCTGCAACATGGCGCACCTAACGTTTGGTCTATGAGTTGAAACGCCTTAGTAGTGCTCGCGTTTGTCCACAACACCCTCATTCTTGTTTCCGGATAACAAGTCTGACGGATTTAAAACCTACCTAGGTCTATTGATATAGGTTCTTTCAAGCTTGATAATTAAAAAGGTTATTGAACCCTTGTGCTACTGATAGTTTCGAGTGTGTGTTGTCCTAATGTCGGTGGATATTGCGGCGCATAGCCGTGCAGCTCTGAAACGTCATTTGACGCAGTATGGGGTGCCGGACACTGGTATGAACGTCATCTTTGTGGTGGGAGCCGATGCGGCTCATCCCTATGAGTTGTTCTACTCTTGGGTGACGATTCCGGCGGTGGGGGATGATGACACCTTTCATTCTTACACTGCCGCTGCCGTGCCAGCGAACTCTACGCCGTATAGGACACAGGAAATACCAATATCTGCTTGGCAGCATCTTATTTGGTTTAATGGCGCCCTTCCCCATGTGGTTATACCGCCGAGAATGGGCCCTTTATCAATTGCAGGGGCCACTTGGCCGGTACTAGCCGGATTTACGCCTCATCCCCGTTACCTCACGGTGACGGTGGCTGAGTTGCATGTACTACACACTGCCCTCATTACGGTATATAGGGCGTTAGTGCAGTATGTGTCGCGCAAAATGCAGGCGGGGGCACCTGCTGTTGCGGGACAGCCTACTGATCATCACGCGGTGGTCATTAGTCCTGTTATGGTTAATTCTGTTATGGGCAAGCGCCCCCAAAATAGGGATGATTTCCCCTTTTGGCTTGCTGAAAAATTTGACCAAATAGAAGCGGTTTACCCGAATACTACTCCTGTGGAGAAACACAGGATTCTCACCATTAGTTTGCCTACAGACTTGGTCCCCCACATAGATGATTGTGTAAATTGGGGCAAGGTCTTTGCAGCGACGTACGCGCAGTGCTTTGGCACTCCGTCTATGTTGCAGCTGCCCTCCGTTATCAAAAGAGTTCAAGAGAACCATGGTGCGGAGTCTGCAATAGAGTTAGGGATGCGGCTCCTCGGTCAATTTGACCTGGTGGCTACCATGATAATTGGAAACCTAAAGGGTGATGCTTTGCATTTCCAGGTTCGTAATGAACTGAAGTGAGTTGCTGAGGAGGACAAGCCGCAGGAATTTGCGAAAATAATCGCGGAGGCATATCGGGATTTGGGTCGTAGCTCTTTAGGAGTTAAGCCTGTCATAAAGAATCCCGATCTAAAGCAGCAGGGTAAGGCAGAAACGTCTGGTAAGGACGAACGACCCATTTTTCCGAAACAAAAATGGCAGTTTAAACAACAGGGAAAGCAGCAGCAACAGAAACAGGGCTCTCGGCCTGCCTCTCCCGTACAGTCAAGTAGTGAACGCACTTATGATCTGCGCGATCGTGCTGCTATTAAGTCTCCTGATAGATTTCAGGTTTCTGAACAGCGCTCTCCTCGTTCTTCACAGGAAACATCGGCTACACAGTCCGGTGGCGGAGGCGGTGGCAAAGGTCGGGGTGCTCCACAACAGCGTGACCAGCCCCGACAGACTGAGGGTAAAGGCAAGCAGGACGAATTTGCACGACAAGACCCCCGTTTCAGAAGAAGAAAGTGGCGGCTCTGACGGCAAGGTATGCCTCAGATAGTGCGGACACAGCTTCGGAACCGGACATGGGCGCTGACGCTCCTGGACAGCGCAGCGGAAATTACCATAGTCCGTCAAGCTCTGCGTCCATTTCTGGCGGTGACAGCAACTGATATCTCGGTTACTGTTGAAACAGCTGACACCAGAGTGGCTCCCCCTGACAGACTTTATGAAATAGTCTTATTAATTGAGGGTGACATACAACGTACAATAAAAGGGATTTTTTGGGATAATCTGACCACCACCTATGATATCCTCCTAGCGGAGGCAGATTGGCCCCCAGCTTTCATTTTAGAGGCTCCTAGAGGGGAGGAAGTAATCCTCCCGTTTTTTGCGCACACAGTGCCTAAGGACCAAGCTGAAGTGTATGCTGGGGAGTGGGCGCTTGCGCTTGCGCCGGCGGTGTATCGTACTCAGGTGGGATGGGACAGATTGTCCCCCTGCCATGAGATTCCATTGCGGTCTATGCCCCAGCCCCAACCTCAATATCCTATGCGTCGTGAAGCGAGACCCCACGTCGCGGCAATCCTTGAACAATTGGAATATCAGGGTGTTATTGAAACATGTGTGTCCCCTATGAATAACCCTTTATTCACTGTAACGAAGCCTGACGGCTCGTACCGTTTAGTTTTGGATTACCGGCACCTAAACTCCCATTGCCGGACCTGCGCGGTACAAAATACACATAGCTCGGCTTTGGTCGACAGTCTCGTGCGTAAAAGATTTAAAACGACACTTGACATTTCCAATGGCTTTTTTAGCCACAACCTGTCCACACTGAGTAGCCAGTGGACAGCGTTTACTTCGGGCGGCAAACAAAAACAGTTTACAAGATTAGCCATGGGTTACAAAAATAGCCCTGGCGTCTTCTCTGCTCGCGTGGTTTCTCTCTTAGAAAGAATCGACCCCGACGCATACTCCTATGTTGACGATATCTATCTTACGGATGATGAGCTGATGCCGCATCTGTCTCGAGTCGACAATATTATCGTGAGTTTTGCTGACTATGGCTACAAATTCAATTTTGCGAAGTCACACATCGCAGAATATACGGTGTTGTTTTTGGGCTACGAGCTCAACAATGAAGGTAAGGGGTTAGCCCCCCACTTTCTGGAAAAGTGTGCACGCTTAAGTGCTCCTACGACACTGAAGAATTTACAATCTCTGCTGGGTTTTCTGAATTTCGGCCGTACGTACATTCCTGATTATGCCCAGCGTATCAAGCCGCTTTACGCCTTGGTACAACCTTCGTTTTCGAAATCTAGCTGGCAGCTAGAACACTCTGCAATTTTACAGTCTTTACAGGCTGACCTTCTTGCTTCACAATACTTGCTGACACGTGATAACCGCACTAACCTGGTAATAAGAATAGTACCCGGCGCCGTGGGGTTCACGTATTTGACGTTTAATGAGGGCGACACAGTCCCCATTGCGTACAAATCCCACTTGTACACCTCTGCTGAATTACGTTTTTCCACGGTCGAAAAAGTTCTGACTGCTGTGCAGATGGCGATCCTCAAGGAACGCGCACTGTCGCATGGGAAACAGATTCTGGTTGTAACTCCATATCCTGCTTTAGAGGCAGTGACTAAAACAAGTGTACCAAATTATAAAGCTTTGCATCCACGGTGGATTCAATGGGCCACAACACTGACGTCGCCAGACGTCACTTACATCTTTGATGCCTCATTACAGACTCAAGAGTACTTGCAGTATGAGTTCGTTCATCCGGCACCTCTGTCATTGCGCCCGCTCGAAGAATACCATTGTGTCATATACACTGACGGGTCTGCAAAACCCGCAATTGGATCGAAGCACGCTTATTCTGCGGCTTGCGCAATTGTCGTAGGTACATTCGTAAATGGTGAATTCCAATCTGATGCAGTGCATACGCAGTCATTGGGTGATTGTACCGCGCAATTGGCGGAGCTCCGGGCTCTGGTGCTTGCACTGGAGTTTGCTGATCCCCGAGTCACTACTCTTATAGTGAGTGACTCCTTCTACTGTGTCCAGTCCTACAATGACAATTTACACTTCTGGTCTCAGAATGATTACCGCGACACTAAAGGTAGCACAATTAAGCATAAAACGCTTTGGGTTCGGGTGGCAGACTTTAAAGAACGTCGCCCTCTCGTGAGTGTTATTCACACTCTTGGTCACCAGCGGCTTGGTGTCCATGCTGTCGGCAACAGCTTAGCTGACGAGGCAGCAAAAACAGCAGTGGCTACATACTTAGTGGCAGCAGTTACAAGATCCAAAAGTAAGATTGATGATGACATCTTGGCAGCTATTGCTGCTACAGAGAAGGGAGGAGATTACCCGAAGGGTTTTCCCTCTCGGTATATTTATCATTTAAGTCCTGATAACGTCCCATTAGTGAGGATTAACGACGTTGGTGACAGAATTATTCCCAACGCGGACTGCAGACCAGCACTGATCCTAGCTGCGCACGAGGGGTTGGCGTCAGCCCACGCCGGTGTGTCAGCTACAATATCTCTGCTACGACAACGTTACTGGTGGTTTGGTTTATATAAACAAGCGCGCGCTTATGTTCTTGATTGTGACATTTGCCAACAGATTAAACCTTCTACTGTTGCGCGCCCACCACAGACACAGCTGTACATCTCTAATAAGCCATTTGGTTGTGTTTATTTAGATCACTGCGGTCCTTTTTCCTCTGATACTGCGTACAAGTACATCTTGGTTGCAGTGGATTCGTGCACATGTTTTCTATGGGTATGGCCACAAAGGAGTGCTGACTCGCGGACTGTCATTAGGGATTTGCGTGTCTTTGTGGGAACTTTTGCGTGTGGTACCTTCCATTCTGATCAGGGCCCTGCGTTCGCCTCTAAGGCTTACAAGGAGGCTATGAAAAATGTGTGGGTCCTAGTCAAATTTTCGTCTCCCTACCGACCTGAGGGTAATAGTGTGGTGGAGCGAATGAACCGTGACTTAAAGCAATCATTGACAGCACGTGTTTTAGGCACCGGCCGGAACTGGCTAGCCCATTTGTATAACGTCCAACGTGCACTAAATAATCTCCCTAGAAGGTCTCTGGGTGGGCGGACCCCGTTCATGATGCTCTTCGGAATCAGAATGTTTGTTCCAGACCTTGATGGTCTATACATTGCGGCGTCGACCGCACCCTTTGACGTAGATGATCACTGTGCTGTTTTACAGACTCTACAAGAAGCCAGAGACTCTCTTTCGAAAGAACATTTGCCCTCCACGTCTGAAGCTGAGGTTCAGGTTCCGGTAGTCGGCTGGCTACCCCGAGTTGGAGATCTGGTCCGTGAGAAGGTGGAGAACAAGAAGGAGTTCGGCCCCTCTTATCGTGCACCAGTTCCAGTGCTTGGAGTGCAGGGTACAAGAACAGTCATTTTATCTCCACTTCCTGGTCGCAAAGAAAACAGGTACATCTCTATTGACAATGTCAAACTTCAGCGAGTGGCCGATACTTCTTAGTATGACTCCGGCAGTTTCATGCCAGACGATGCAAAGACATTCAATGTTGGTTCCTGCTTCTACCACCTTGTCTGATGTTGCCATCGAGATGCATTCAGTTACTGATCCCTTGCTGATACCACCTGCTGGTGGTTTGCCCGAAGAGACTGAGTATGCTTATCCTACACGTGGACCTTCGCCTGTTTTACAATCTACAGCACTTGGCCAGTCCCGTTTTTCCTTTGACACTAACTCTTTGCCCTCAACTCCCCCATCAAACATTGCTGTTTTTGTGAGCTGGTTTAAGAAACATTTTTTGATAGCCCCTTGGACATACATCTGGTTGATGCTTTTTGGTATTTTTTTGTTTATGTCCATTGGATTTGTTGTAGTTTTCTTCCGTTTGGTGGATGGCCATTATCTCAAAGAGAGATCGACAATTAGACTTATCAATGGAACTTTGGCCCCCCACTCCTCATCCCACATCATGAAAAGGGACCAGACTTTTGTGAATATTACTGCCTGGCCCGTCATGGATGGAATCGCATGGGATGCAGTTAAATTTCAAATTCATGGGCCTACAGAGGTCATTAATGTGCCTAATGTATTTCGTGTTTCTATGGGTGATGTAGTTAAACAGAACATACGTTCTGATGATTGGGATGTACACGCCATTGAAGCACTGTTTTCGGATTTGAAATATTATGCCGCTTTTGATGCAGAGGATTTGTATGACAATGCGGCTAATTATGCAGAACAGTATTGTTTTCAACATTATGGCAATCACTTCCTGCATAAAGCAAATACGTTTAGAAATTTTGAAAATTTTACACAGTGGGAACACTGTCCCACCCCCTCATTTGGCAGTTCACATACATTAGTTGATAAGTTTACTTATTTTACTGATTTCGGTGTTTCAGCCCCGGCATCCTTTTATTTTAAAGTTAAGCCTGAGTCTGCCTCCAAGGTTAGACTGACACACACCAAATTGCTATATTCTAAGTCCTTTATGGATGAGTTGTCAATCAAAGGTTATGATCTATGGAAGGCTACTATTGATCTTAAGTCGGTTTGGGGTTCCAAACCGTGGCAGGTTCAGGGAACTGAAGCTTTACACCGTGCCTGTCTAGTACCCAATCATATGTTGTTTTTAAATGCAACCATCTTCCAAACCACCTGTTTCGGATTGGCCACTTCTAAAAAACTAAATTCGCCTTCTGTGCCGGATCTGGGTGCTTACCCAAATTGGAATAATCACACAGATCTGTCCCTTCCTGCTTTGCAGTTATTAGTTTCTAATTCATCTTTCAATATTTCGAAATTTAATAGTGAGGGATGGTTAATTTGGCAAAGCAGTTCTGATACCTGTCAACGTCGTTTTCTAGGACTGAAACCGGGGTATACTCAAGATCGCGTGGACCCCCGGTTTGAGTCGTCACATACAGTAACTACATACTCTGTAGGGAAATTATGTCAGTCCTGGCTGCGACATTCCACCTTGGCATCTGTCAAAGTTCATTTATCAAAGTTACATGACAAAATAGATTTGAATGATTTTGTAAAAGGTCCTGTGGGTGGCAGATCCAAGAGATGGGCGTATGCTATTTACAACGAAGTATGGAAACTGTTGCAAATTGAGGCAGCTTCAAGATTGAGAGCTATTGATCAGGCTAATATGGAAAAAGTATTAGCAGTTATTGATAACAGCATTAACACTCTTTCTTCTCGCATTTATACATTAGATAATATTGTTTCTTCAATTGTGGATATTGTGCAGGATGATATGTCTGTGTTGTATCATGGTCAAAACCAGTTGCGTTCTGTTATGCAGTTTGCATGGACATTACAAACATTGAAGGCAGGGAAGGTCCCTTGGGACTATCTGAATACAACATCGCTATTTCTTCCCTTTAACCTTACTGACAAACAGCAGTTCATGTCCATGAACGATGCTACATATTCCTTGCTACATATTGAAAAATTGGAGCCGTTACCTTTCTCTGTAGCGGAAGTCGACTCCGCTGTCTGGCTCTTACACGGATTGATAACTCTACCGTTCGCACTTTTTAAGTTTACCTCTTGTATGAAACACTATGCTCTGGGTAGATATGAACAGCTGGGTACCGCTTTCATACATGAAGTCTGGTCCCTCCCCTTTACGTATAGATGTACAAGGGACGGTACTGAGGTTTATCTGAAGGGTGAAGAATGTACAACGTCACCTGATCATTCTGTTGTATGTAGGCACATTCAATTACACGGAGCTTGTAATGTACACGCTCCGAATTTGGCCTGCGTCCTCAAAGGTATCCCGGTACCGGTGATTACGCCATCTTTCACGCTGCTTGCAAACGGTAGTTATTTAATTTTAAACAATGAAGCTTGCTGCGGGATGTTAGTGGGGATCCCGTATATAGTAACTGTATCACAGAGGGTTGTCTGCTGCAATAACGTCCTGTTTCCACCCCCGCATGGGAGGCTGGATGCTTCCATCTGGCCTTCGATTCCAACCTTGAAAGCAGAGTTCAACAAGATGAGCAGAATAAGGGCGCTATTGTCCCAAAAGGAGGTGCCATTGACTTCCTCCCGGGAAACATTTGTCCTTCACGTAGCAAATACGCGCACTGAGGTACAGGCGCTTTTGAATACTGACCTCCCCCTGCATTTTGGAGCTTTGATCCAGACAATTTTCAATGACTCGTCCACGACTGGCCTGGCTCATTTTTTTAAACTTGTGGGCTCGGGCCTCGTGACCTCTTTCCAAACTATTTTTGGTGTGATTCCGGCATTTTTTCATACTATTTTCTCAAGCGTCTTTGGAGGTGTCCCGTTAATTCTGGCGCTAGTGGCAGGTGTGCTGCTTTTACTTTTCATCTTGCGGAATGGCTGCTCTTTCTGTGCCACACGACAGCCTGTCCCGCCTGCAGCTTCTTCGTGACAGGATGCTTGATTACTATGGTGTCCTGCCGTTGGCGACTTTGAGCCTGGCATATGGATTATCCTTCCGGTATTCCTACTTCACCTGCGTGCAACCTGTCTTCCACTGCCTAGATTGTCCCTTTGAATGGCCTATGGATTTGTGCTTATCCAACATGGTGTCTCCGGACCCGGATTATGATCGACTGATGAGGCCCTTAGTGTCTCACGAGTCTGCCTGTTCTGGTGTTCGGATTATGGCCTACGGTGCGGCGCATGGTATCCTGGGTAATTGGGACGTCGTGAGAGCGGCATATGACTTCTTGGATATGAGTTACTTGGAAGTACACGCTGGTTGCCCTCTGATGGTGCTAGAGGCTCCGCTAATAGAAGAACACGTATGTTCCTTTTCTTTACTTAACTGGATGGCTGAAACCTTCAGTGGTCGTGCCAATGATTTTCTGCTGGAAGCAGTGGCCACATATGCTGCATATACTTTCATGGATTGAGTGACCTTTCGTACACTGTGTTTTCCTCACGTGTCTTGAACTGTCCCTGTACGTCTGCACTTCTGCCCGGTGAGGCGTTTTTTCACTTTTTCACCCCCCACGGCACGTTTGAGGTTTTTTGTTTTTTCTTTCCATTTTTGGTTTTTTCCTGTTTGAACTTTGCCTGAACTGACCAGTTCTTTTTTAAATTGGATACGCCTTGTTCTGCTCTGTCGCGCTTGAACTCTGCGTTCTCTCTTTTCTTGCATACTAAGTAGTGCTTCGATCAAGGGGGCATGTAGTAAGGACTCCCTTAATACGTACATACATTGTTAAGTTAGCATAACCACGTTAGAAGTTAGAAAGCCATCTTGCTGCTTTTGCACACGACACTGCGTTCACATGTTATTGCTTAAACAAACTGCTGACTCGAGTTTTGCCTCACACGAGAGCAATCTGTTGTTACCATCCCGAGCTCTGCGAAGCGACCTTGGTCTGCACACGATGTGACAAACAGTCTGAGTTGTTAGACAATGCATGTTTTCCACTCTATATTGATCGACCCACTATTTAGTCATAACACACGAACAGCTGCACATACCTGAAAGTTGGTGCTTTTAATATCACGGACATCATGTTTATTATTCAGACCGAAGACGAGCCTTCCTGCGAGAAGACTCCTGATGCTCCTGTGATGTGATTTCACTAAGCTGATCTTTGAGGTATGGGGTCCCCTATTCAAGCCTAAGAGACCTTCTGTTAGTCTAATAATAATAATATTAGCTTCTTAGTAAAGGGAAGGTGGTAGTATCCACTGTCATTATAACATGATCACCCCTTTTATATTCTATGGAATTGTAACTATGTTGATGGTTTTGATTTTAATCATTTGTCTGCTTGTATTAGCCAAAGTACTGCATATTAGGACACGTGGTCTATAAAAATAAACTCTTTTTATTTTCACCGTGTCTCTGTTGATTCTTGTTGTGGACTGATGTGAGAATAATATACGAACAGGTATTTCCGATTCCCACCATTCCTGAGTATGTACTGAGTCGCGTGTTCTGGGTTGTCTTTTCATTGGGACCGCCGAGCTAAATCTCGGATAACGAATGGGACACTTATGCTAGCCGGATACTGGGTTCTGGGTTCTGAGGTGAGTTTCTGGTACACCACAACTCACTGAGGTCCTGGGGTTCTACGCATAGTTCTGTGTATAAGCAGAATCCCTGCAACAAAACCATCTACCCAAAAAAATCCGTTATGACGCTGTGAGTTCAGACATACCAAACTTCACTGTTCCATTTCCAGTTCTTGGGAAACTAGGCTAACAATACTACCCCCAGCCTCCCCATTCTGTCCTATGGGCATGATGGCCTTTCACCAGGGAAAATGAAATGGAGTATTTTCCACTGTCAGGACCTAGCACCCACACTGGCACAGGTCCTACCTTTTACCTACACTGCACCCTGTCTAGGAGTCACCCAGGATGTCCTACAGGGGTGCCCCATGTATATTATATACAAAAGGGAAAGTAAGGCCTGACTAGTGGGAGCACTTGTCAGGACAACATGCTAATTTAGCACAATGCGCGCAGGCCCTACACTGAAGACCTATGTTCCCTCTCTGCGCATTTCTTTAGTACTAGCCCTGGCACACGCAGTGCACATCACTTAGGGATCTTGGTAGTAAGGCAAACATACCCAACAGAGACAAACGGTCTAGGGGAAAAGAAAAACGTTTAAGTGAACTTTAGCTAAAAAGGCCAAGTCCAACAATCATTATAGGTGTTTTTCAATCTACTATATTAATGCAACCACGCACCTGTGGTCTTTAGCTTGGGGGGCCATGGAAAGGAAGGATTAAAGTACAGTTTTGAAATGGGGGAAATTATACTTTTTAATAGGGGGTAGGTGCAAAAATCGGTTAGAAATTAAAGCATTAACAGGGGAGAATTTTTCCCTGCAGTGGTCTTATAACGTCCTAGGTTCTAAGTTAAAGACAATTGATAGACTATTATTGAGTAGTCAGAATTTTGTCAGAAACCTGAGCGAGACCCCCGATCCAAAGTGACTGGGTGTATTGAAAAGGTTGCTTGCAACATGCAGAGCAAGTGATACTTGTCAAAAAATATATAAGTAAGTGGGAAAAATATGACGAATTTACACTCACAATAGAAGTGTGGGAAAAAGTTCATAAATTGAACTTCATCAGCCTTGGTGCTTATTGTCTATGATGCCACCTTGAGATCAACTCCCAGACATCAAAATCTGCTCTGAGTTTCAATGTTAGTGGTCAGATCTTTGTTTCCTCCAAAATGGAAACAAACCTATTAACCTCTACTGGTAAATGGGTGAGGAAAATTAAACAAGTAAGAGAAAAATAAATATTGTATAGTACTTGATGTGGAGGTATTGTAAAATTCAATAACATGTGGGCTCAATTTATGGTGTATTAATGTTTTGCTCAGGTGAATGCAGAATGGAAATTCATATATGATTCGTACAGATGAATTTAGAACAGTAATTTGTATAATATGGAGCAAAATGTTTTAAATACTGTATGAAATTGCATGATATTGTGTGAAACTGAATGCAATCAATTATGGGCTAGTTTTTGTTTGTTGGTTTACTGTATTTATTTATTCTGAATCTCAAAACAAAACTTTGTAAAGAGAAAAAAAGTCAAAAGAGTGAATTAAAATCAAATGTTAATTTGAAGAAATGACTAATTTCTTAACCCTAAATTTGCTGAAGTGATCCAGTATATAGGGTACAGAAGTGTGATTTATTTAGTAAATGCCATACACATACAAAAGTCATACACTATGTGAAGGGGGTAGGGAAGTTTTATAAATAAGTGACAATAACAAAAGTTACTACCAGACCTAGGTATATCTCACAGCTGTCGTAATTTATGACTACTTAAGACGTCACTGGGGGTTTGTTAACCAGGATACTAATAAACAGGTTTATTAGAATGGTATGTGCAACATCCCATTCCAATTAGCTGTATAGCATCAGAGTCTGTTTAGAATTTGGGGGATGACAGCTGGGCTAAGGAGCATTCCAAAGTGAGGAGAAGGAAGGAAGAAGAAGGAGAAGGGAAATACAATCATGTCATTATAACGCATCTTCCTTTGATGGAGAAAAGACAAATTGCAAGATAATCAAAATGTACAAAGTAGCTCATACTTTGTGGTTGCAGATTCTGATTCAGAATAAACCATCTGTACATAAATAACTAGATTAAGTGCCTAAGCAAAACTCCATTTTCAAAAGTAGGGAACAATAGATACTGAAATATTGATAATTTGAACAGTTCACAAAAAGATAAGTTTTTAAAACCTGAAAACTCAAATCATCGTTTTTGTGTTAGCCATCTTTCTGTCTAAGTGAAATCGTATTCTCTATGCCAATGTTCTTCTCTTTATGTGGTAACCTTGCTGGTTAAATTCAATCCCCTTCATAGGATGCCATCAATTGCTTTTCGTCCCTTCCTCTCACATCTTATCACTTCCCTTTACCAGCATGGCTGCAGTAAGGCAAGTATGTCACAACCACCTCCTTTCTTGAATGAGGTGGGGGAACCTAATCTTTCATGGAAGCAATGGAAGAGACTATTTGAATCATTGCTATTGGGAGTGAAAAGTTTACATCCCTGCGGAAGCAGCACATCTCCTAATTTAGGTCTAGAGGAGAGGAAACTATATGATGATATTTCTGAGACATTACAAGAAGATGTTGAAGAGGGATATGATGAAGGAAATGAGGAAGTAGATGTCTACCAGAGAACTCCTACCTGTTTCGAACAACATTTTGTGAAGAAAATAAATGTCCTTCTGGAGAGACACAAGTTCATTGCAAGAACCTAAAGAAAATCTGAAAATGTTAACACATACATAGTGGCCCTGAGAGGTTTATCAAATACTTGTTAATTTGATCTATTAACTGATTCCCGTATACTAGACCAACTAGTTAGATGCACAAACAATCCTAAAATACAAGAGAAAGTGTTAGTAGTCAACCCTGATCTGAAACAGGCTATTGTCATAGCCATAAGGGTGGAACAAACAGCTGACTGTATTACAGAGAAGAAAGTAAGTGGTGAAACAAACCCTGAGGTACATGCAATTAGTAAGCAAGATTGAAACAAAGAGAAAGAACCAAAGAACAGGAATCAGCCTATCAGCAGTGAGAGAGTTAAGTGCTACAGGTGTGGTAGCATAGAGCACATGGCAAATAACCCTAATTGCCAAGCTAAGACAGCTACTTGTCGCAAAAGTGACAAAAGAGGGTATTTTGCCAGGATATGCTGGGACCAGCTACACAACAAACCAGTTCTAGTGGTGGAACCTGAACCACAGGAATAACAAAAATTAATTTTCCAAGTACAGGAAGGCACTGGAAATGTGAAATTTCCTTCTTGTGACATTACTAACCAGGCGCAGTTTTTTCTTATTCACATTCGCCTTTTACACTTATCAGTAGTAATGTATTTGCTAATATGTTCGCTGAAAAAAAAGGGGAACTTGAAGAGCCAGATATTAACCCCTTGAGTGCCCATGACGAGATGGTCTCGTCATGGGCCGCGGTTGCGCTGTGCCCATGACGAGACTATCTCGTCATGAACCCCGCCCGCTAATTCAACGCCCGGCACAGGGCGGGGAAAGGGCGGGGCACACAAGGGGTTAAACCGGGAGGGTGAAATGGGGACCACATTCCCCAGAAGGAATGACTACTATGAGAATTATATTTAAAGGTGGGAACACCATTGGCCAGGTATACATAGCCAAAAGGGGTTCAAATTTGCTTGGGGCGTCATCAGAAAGAATTAGGCATCAAACATGACCCAAATAGCTCTAATCCAGTTCTTTTCGTTGACTCCTCTATCTGTGGCAAGGAAGTGTGCGAGAAATTTCCTGTTTTTTATTTCTGAGGGTCTGGGTATGATTATAACAGTAATCTTATAGACTCACTCAAATGATTAGAGTTATAGTGTCAGTTGCAAAATATTCAGCATAATAAATCACAATAAAATATAATAAAATACTGCTTTGCCAAACTCTTATGTCACTTACGTTTAGGTCTGTGGTCGCTTGGATTTTCGCACTCTTCAGGTATTTGTCCTTAAGTGCTAAGAGGTGATTTGCCCTACAGTGTGCGCTGCCTAAATATCCATTCAAGTGAAAACCATGAGCTTATGTGATAATGGAAATGCATCACCTATTAACAGCTAAATTGTTTGCCATGTATTAGCAATGTGTGCCCCATTGCTATAACTTTGCCAACTTCTGAGCTGAACCACCTTTTAAATAAATTGCCAATGATGTATTTGTCTGCAGCAAGTAAGCTGGAATGTTGACGTATTCAGTAGAATATTGGAGGGATGAAAAAATAATCAAGTGAACATAATATACTTAAAAACACAGAAAACTTTACACGTTATTCTTGATTATTAAGATATACGAAATTTAGTGTGCCAATAAAGCATTTTTGTTTTACCATATGCATTTTCATGAACATTACTCATACAACCTGAAAAGTGTTTGGGCAGTCTTTTGTGAGAACAATCTATGCAAGGTATGCCTTCTTGTACACAAGTAATGCACAATACCTGTTCAGTGAATGTTCAATTCAGTGTCTAAAGTAACATGATGAAAGTTGCCAGTGCAGCAGATGACACTGCAGTGCTCATGCAGATTCAGTTTCTGCAGTATATTTTGGGCCTCATGTCCGAAGAATGCATTAGGTAAAATGGGACGCAATTTGCACACCTACTTTTACCAAATGCTATCTAAGTTTGCAAACCGGCTAACTTCTCTGTCCATAAATTAACTATTAAGCCATGAGTGTGGTCAGACCACCACCTAATACACTTTACATTAAGTGGTCTATCCCTAGTTAAATCCTAGACTGGCCCGAAAATATTGACCAGAAACTGGAACCATGTTGCTTGCCAGAGTTCCTTAACACCCTGAAATCCACACTTCCACCTAGAACAAATAATGTTGACGAGTTGGAGATAGCTATCTCCAACTGGCAATCAAGTGCACGCCCTGCTACAAAGGAAAGAGAGAGGTATGAGGTGGCACAAGGCCTCTAAATGGTTTACCATAGAGTTAAAATCAGTAAATCTTAAAACACATGAGGCGGAACGGAAATGGCGGAGAAGGTATTCTCCTGCAGAAAGGAAAATGTACGAAATAGCTCTAACTGATTACAAAGTTGCCATCGTGGAGGCAAAAAAAGCCTAGAACACGAACAGGGTTCTTAGTTCTGAAAATAAATCCAAAGACATCTTCAAGATAGTCAGGGCACTCTCCAATTCTGACCGCGTCACACTGGCCATCACTCCTTCCATAGCCTTATGTGACGATCTGAATGCTTTTTTTGTTGAAAAAATTAAGGCTATCCAGAACTCCATCTCTTCTAGCTCTCATGATTTAAAATCATTTCAGCAATTTACTAACTCAACAACACTGTCTAGCTTTCAAAACATTACCTCAGATCGGCTTGCAGAATTAAGAAGCAAGGTACAATCTGGCTCCCCCAAAGACCCCTGTCCCTCTAAGATACAAAAAGACATTCTTGCACAATTCCCAGATACCTTTCTCTCCCTGCTCAACCTCTCCCTGGAGCAAGGGGTGGTCCCACGTACTGTCAAAGAGGCTGTGCTAGTCCTACTTCAAAAGAAAGCCGGAGTAGATCCTAATCTACTGAGTAATGACAGACCCTAATCGCTCCTCCCATATCCTGCAAACGTACTTGAAGCACACAAAGCAAAACTCCTTTGCACATTCATCGAAGAGACTAATTTCTTGGACTCCCATCAGGCAGGATTCAGACCGTCACACTCAACTGGATCAGTCATCTTAGGCATAATGGATGACCTGAAGGAGGGAGCAGACAGGGGGTGCACACAGGCATTGGTCCTGCTCGACCTCCTGCTGCGTTTGATACTGTGGATCACACCATATTAGCGGATAGAATGGCAGCAGCAGGCCTGAGAGGCACGGCCCTGAATTGGATGATTTAATTTCTAGGGGACAACACCCAGCCTGTTAGGCTGGCATCCTTTAACTCAGCCAGGGTCAATGCCACCTGTGGTGTACCTCAGTGCTCATCGCTCCCCCCCCCACAAGTTCAACATTTATATCTGCCCCCTGATTCATTCTCTCCAAAGCAGGGGAGTGGAGGTATGTAACTATGCAGATGATATGCAGTTGATATTCCCGACTGACGAGACAGAGGCATTTAAGGCCTTCTTCCAAAATACCACGCTCTTTATTAAAGTCTGGATGAGTCAGAGCCATCTTAAATTAAACTCTGACAAAACAGAGATAGTCATTTCTAATAACAGATTCCATCATTGGACGCCAGGACACTGGCCAGCTGCATTAGGCACCTCACCTATCCCTAAGAACTTGGTCAAAAGTCTGGGGATTAAAATCAATGCCAACTCATCCATGCATGAACAGATCAGTCTGGTCACTTCCTTGTGCGTCTGTCATCTGTTGGACTTTCAAGAAAATCAGGAGACGTTTTACTAGGGAGGCAAGCATGGTGATCATGCTATCCTTGATTATGTCCAGACTGGATTACACCAATGCTATCTATTTGGGTTGCGCTGCCAATCAAACCCATAGATTGCAGCTGATCCAGAACAAGGCGGCCAGATTAGTTTTTCTGCAACCGAGACACTGTCATACTAAACCACTAATTAAGCAGCTTTACTGACTTCCTGTGACCCAGCGGTCCATGTGTAAGACAGGGTGCATGATTTTCAACGCACTCCACGAGACGGGCCCCATATTCATCTTCACAAAAATGTCACGGTACCTTCCCAAACGGAATCTCAGATCAGCCTCTATGAATATGGTGACTATCCCTAGATTTAAGCGTAAGAGAATGGGTGGTTCTCCTTTCTCTGTACTAGGCCCAAAACTCTGGGATTCCCTACAGATTAACATCAGACTAACGTCTGAGTACATCAGTTTCATGAAAAAACTGAAAACTTGGGTGTTCACCCAAGCCTACTCTTAGAGTATACTTCAGGATGGTTCTCCTATCTCCGATAGCGCCACAAGAGACCTTTTGGTGAACGAGCGCTTAATAAATCCCCCAAACATAAAACATTATATGGGGAGGGGGCCATACAGCTCCCCTTACAGAGCCTTTAGAAGCCAAATTTAGATTATATAGAGATGGGGCCATGCGGCCTCCTCCCCTAGCCTCAACAGGCCATGGGGAGCCCACCCGCGGGGTAAATGGGACAAAATGGAGATGGGGCTACATGGCCCACCTCCTCAAGCCATTTAAGCCCCCAGGGAGCCCACCCCCAGCGACAACTACTTTCCACCTTCCCCTCAAAATAAGACTGCGCAATGGGGGATATTGTCGCCAGGCAAAAATTGGCCTGGGGATGTGGCTTCATACGCCACTCCCCCTACAAATGACATCGTGCCCTGGGGAGTTAGGTGCCTAGGGCCAAAGTTGGCTGGGGACACAGGCCATTTGTTCCCTCCCCTTGAAAACAATGCCAGGCCATAGAGAAGGGGATATCCAGGGCCGATTTGACCCAGAGAGGGGGGCTGTGTGCCTTCTTCCACCTGGATATCATGTCAGGCCCCAGATAAGTGGCTCTGGTATGGGTTCCCCAGGAGATAACAAGGCTCAGGAGGGGGACCTGATGGCCAATCCATCCCTTGAAATAAAAAAGGCCTTGGGGAATGAGGGTCCCTAGAGTCTAATGAGGCTCAAGGAGGGGAGCCACGTGGTCGCCTCCCCTTCCCGCTCGCGAGCGCAAGCAGGAAAAAAAACTCCTCCGCACTACGCGAACTGGAGTTTTCTGCACTCTGCTAGCTCTGCAGAGCGCAGAAATCTCTGTAAACTACGTGAACGGAGGACTAATGCACACACACATAAACACACACAGTGACACATTTCTGTGAAGTTGGTGCATTTAGACTCTGAGGAGTACATTTACTAACCTTTCAACACAAGGAAGCAAGAAAAATAGCTGTGCTGTGTCGCATGAAAAAGAGAGAACAGAAATGCTCCATATTTACAAAAATATGGAACATTCCTGCTCTCCTCTTGCAATGGCACACTGTCTGTAGTCTAGCACCAATGCAGGCAAACTTGCACCATATTGCAAAGGAGCCTACATTACAGGCAGGATTTTTTTTGCAGGAAAGGACTCCTTCCTGCACAGAAATATTCCTTTAGATACCTTTTCCTCCAACTTTGTGGAATGCAGCACACATGGAAAGAGGAAATAAGGAGGAGAAATAAAGTTGTTTCTCTTCTTTATGCTTCACTTGAAAAGGTGTAGCATTTTGACGTAATTCATATAAACTGATGGAGCACTGGGCCCGACTTACCATTTAGCCTGTGATGAACCTTTGGTAGTTGCCTGAGAGGTAAAGGGGTCTTCACATCAATCGAAAAATTCAATTTATAGTGTAACCTATTTAGCCACACATTAAGGACCTGGAATCAATAGGTAAAGTTAAAGGAGTTTATTACAAATTAAGGGACAAACTGATGTTTATAAATCTCAAAAATATGTTGTAAAGATACAAAATCACCATGGGTATGCCAAAGCGTTGAATGAAATTAAGTCTTAGTAGCATAAAGCTTACAATAAATTCAGCTGCAGCAATACAGAAGATAAGAAGTAGAACATGATGATCAGTATGCAGGTTTTGATCTTCCTGTCTATAGAGGAATAAATCTAACGTCACCTAAACTACTTCTAAACTAAAGTTGAAAGCGAGAGAAACCTAGTTTAATCAGGCAATAAATAAACACTTGAGTACATAAAAATAAAGTTTCAGTAAAGCAGTATAACCCAAAGAGCGCAGATGTAAATGTGAACGAGAACTAAAATTTGTAACATTATAATGAAGGTATTAGAACACACACTTATATGAATATTTTCTACAGTGAAAACTCTCCAGTAGTATGTTTAATGCTTCATTCTACATTAATAGGATTAAGGCATACAAAATATATGGTGCTAAATGCACATACATATTGCACTTCTGTGACGTGTAAGGGTGGAGCTAAAATTACACTGCTCCAAAACTAATTCGGTTTCTTTCTTCATCAGATCCCTGGTGGCTATGTCATAGTGTTTGCCTTTTTCATGCAACCCTAACTAGGTCTTAGGTACCACAGCAGAGCAGAAGCAGCTACTTATCCAAGTTAGAACTCCACTTATTTCAGTACCTTTAGTATTAGTACCACTACATCTGTTACAATTATCCGTATCCTTGGCCAATAATCGCTGGCTTGTTAGACTCAAATATATCTACCAGTAGCAGCAACACCGGCACCTGTAGTGTTATTGTTGCTAACGTCTTAATGTCTTTATCGCTAAGTTGATTTCTTGATGCATACATTCTATGTAGTGGTTGAGCATTTAATTTCAATAAGTCTAATCACTGGCAATTGTTTCCGGTAGTATTCCGACCTATTGTTCTTTCACAGTTAGTAGATCTGGTGTTTAAACAAAAAATTGACTTTTAATTATTTTAGGACATAAATATTTAAAAAAAATATTCTTACTACCAAAATATCATGGGACAGATTATCGTTAGAAAGAATATTGTTTTTATATATAATATTGTTTGAGGAATATTGTTATTTGGATATTGTTTTCTTTAATACAGTTGTAAAAATATTGTTTTTTAATTAATTTAAAATGATTTAGTAAAGGTATTATTTTAAGTGTTAGTATTGTTAGTATAATTGTTATTAGTTTATAAACTATAGTTTGTAATTTTAAGCTTTTTAGTATTTTATTTTGAAATGTAATCAGTTATATATAGTGTACTATCGAATCACTGGGTTTGTCAGAGAAATAGAATGAGAAGGTAATTAAATTATAAATAATTTTAATGTAATGGTAATGAGTTTTTATTGCAATATAGTTATATTAGTTGTTTAATTATAAAATCATTTAGTTTATTTTCATTTGAAAATTGTAATGCATAATTTAATTTGATAAACAATGGGTTAAATTTTATTAACAGATTGTTGGGTTTGTAGGGGAACAGACTGGGACAGAAATTAAAATAACATGTATTTACATTTAATATTAGCTTATTTTTAAATGTATTTATTTGAAATTTCAATTATGTGTGTTTGTATTTCATTTTGTAAATGTTGTTTCATTTTGTAAGTGTTTTATAATTTTAAAGTGTATTTTAATTTGAATATGTTAACTATGCATGCATTGTTTAATACTGTGTGATAGTGTATTATTTCTTTGTAGGGGATTGGGATAAGAAGATATTAAAGTTAACATATTTTGTGCATTATTTGCTTTTTATTTGTAATGGATTAATTGATAACTGATTAGATACATTATTTTGCTAATTATTGTGATTTATTGAAAATATTACTTAATTAAATTGATATTGCTTGTGAAATTTTGCCTACTGGATGATTTTTGCTTCAGCTTCTTTCGGAATTCAACTAGGAAGAAGAATGCTATTATAAGAAGTGGGAGGCCGTTCAACGCTTTAGGAGTGATGTAAGAGAGAGCCTGTCCTGCTGACATACTTCTGTGTTTGTGTGGGATGTGTGCGAGTAGAAGTACTGCGGAGCTGATGTGTCTGGGTAGTTGGTGGAAGGAGGTGCGACAGTTCAAGTAGATGTGGCCTAAGATACTTAAATTTGAATGTGTGTTTGAGGTGTTTAAAATTAGCATTTTTTTATCAGGAGCCAGTAGAGCTCCCGGTGTTGTAGTGTGATTTGAGTTCTGTGTAGGAGGGTGAGGGGGATTCTGGCTGCCAAGTTCTGGATAGTTTGTAGTCTTCTGGTGACGCACTTGTTGATCGCAGCATAGAGGGTGTTCCCGTGGTCCAACTTGCAGATGACTAGAATGCGAATAACGGATGACGTGTGAGACCATGTCAAATGCTGTAGAGAGGTACAAGAGAATGAGGTCTGCCATATCTCCTCTGTCAATGATCATGTGCATGTTGTCTATGATGGCAATGAGTTTTGTTTCTGTAATGTGGTTGGTCTTAAAACTGGATTGTGTGGCTTGAGGAGCTGGTGGAGGCTGATGTGGCTGTTAAGATGTTGGTTGATTCGCTTCTCCAAAACCTTTGCTGGGTATGGTGGGAGGGAGATGGGTTTGTAGTTAGAAAATAGGGCTGGATCAGCGAATTGTTTCTTGTGCAAGGAGATGACAGTGACTAGTTTGCAAGGGTCTGGGAATGGAGGCAATACGCATAGGTGTTAGTGCTTCATTGATTTGTAGGAGTCCTTTGGTGATGGAGTGGTGGGGGTATATGGCCACCCTATGGTTGGTCTTTATGGTAGTAGCGATTCAATGGTGGTGATGGCAGGGCACAAGGTCAGGAATCATTCTTCGACTTTAATGGGAAGTTGGATTGCGATGGTGACAGAGTTTGGTTGCAAGTCAAAGTTCCCATATATTTTTGTTACTGAAGAATTAAGGGAGCTTTTTTCAAAGGTCATGTGAGGGGGTGATGTTGCTGGAGGTGGCAGGAGAAGGGGTTAAAGTATTTGATGATGGTGTTGATTTCTGCTGTTAACACTGATGTTGATGTCATTTGCAAAAGCTGTGCACTTGGGTGGCAATTACGATCCGGTAAAAAAAATTCCCGTACGACTCGTATCCGGTCTTTTTACCGTACGAATCGTACAAGTGCCGTACAAACTGGCAATCACGATTCGCATGGTAAAAAGCCCATACGAGTCGCATTGGGAATAATTCCCCACACGTCCTCGGGTCGGAAAAAGTCTGCGACACGTCCTCGGACGATTTACCGTACAAACGTGAAAAGCGAAGTCCGACCGGGGAATCACGATCCGTCCCGGGCGTCCGAATGTACAACCGTATGGATAAAAGACCGTCCGCACCGAACTCCAATAGCAACCATGCAGACGTCCAAACAGATGCCCGGTACGCGCCGTACCCCCCCCTCCAGCCCCCGCATGTACGCGCCATACCCCCCCAGCCCCCGCATGTACGCGCCGTACCCCCCCAGCCCCCACATGTACGCGCCGTACCCCCCCCAGCCCCCGCATGTACGCGCCGTACCCCCGTGTATGTACACCCGAGTACGTGTCGAACCCCCGTGTATGTACACCCGAGTACGTGTCGAACCCCCCCGTGTATGTGCACCCGAGTACGTGTCGAACCCCCCCGTGTATGTACACCCGAGTACGTGTCGAACTGTACGTGTCGAACCCCCCCGTGTATGTACACCCGAGTACGTGTCGAACTGTACGTGTCGAACCCCCCGTGTATGTACACCCGTGTACGTTCGAGTCGTACCCCCACCCGTGTATGTACGGTGCGTACCCCCAGCGCGTAAGCGCTGGGGGTACGCACCGTACATACACGGGTGGGGGTACGACTCGAACGTACACGGGTGTACATACACGGGGGGGTTCGACACGTACTCGGGTGTACATACACGGGGGGTTCGACACGTACTCGGGTGTACATACACGGGGGGGTTCGACACGTACTCGGGTGTACATACACGGGGGTACGGTGCGTACATGCGGGGGCTGGGGGGGGTACGGCGAGAACTGGTGAGCTCCTGAGGCGGATAGCCGGGAGATTTTGTGAAAACCGATTTGTGTTTTAATTCTTTTAACATTTGTGTGATACTGTGTGCTGAAAACCTAAAATCCTACCTGCCACTCGCCCAGTGTACCCCCAGGGCAGCAGACCTTAGCGCTGAGAGGGGAAAACCTTCCACGGCTGACGCCATTGACTGGAAGCACTGCGGCCACGCCCACCACCCTTAGGCCACGCCCCCCTCATTCTATAAAAATGTGCTTCCCGCGGAAGCGCAGCGGACGAGCGCAGCGGGCGCGCCGTTTGCGCGCCGAAGGCGCGCCTATGGCGAGCCCGTCTGCGCCCGTCCGCAGCCGAACGGGGCCTGGGGCCACAGATCTTGGTTCATCCACACCAACCACTATAAGGTATGGCAGACATGCTTTGCTTGATCTCCAACCTGACATGCCTGCAGCTTGTAGGCACGCCATGACCGCCCAGTCGTTAAGTAAATGTACAGGGTGTAGCTTTGAACCCATGATCCACATTCCGACAACAAGCATGGGTCACTCCCTGAAAGCAGCTCTACTCAATTGTAGATCTCTCCGCAAGCACGCCCTCGAAATATTTCATCTACTCGAGGATCAAAATCTTAACATTCTATTCTTGACGGAGACCTGGTTAGATGAATATTCAGACCCAGACATTATCCAGGCCATGCCCCATGGCTACTCCCTCTCTAGATTGGACAGGAAAGACGGAAGGGGGGGAGGCATAGCCATAGCCACGAAAGCCCCTCTAGTCTGCTCCTTAGCTCCTATACAGATCGATCACAGTGAAGCTGGATCCTTCACAATTAATACCGGCCCCAACCACTCCGTATCGGGCATCCTGATTTATCGCCCACCTGGCAGAATGTATGACTTTACTTCCACTTTAATGGAAGCCATTACTCACTTAGCACTTAGAAAGTCCAGACTTCTAGTGCTAGGTGATCTCAATGCTCATTTTGAAGATCCACTAGACAATGCTGCCTTTGAGATTCAAACGCAGCTTCTTTCGGTTCAACTTGAAATGAAAAACAAGGAACCGTCTCATCAATTAGGTCACCTACTGGATCCTATCTTTGGGAACCGGCAGGGAGTTCACACCTTAGAGTCTATACCCATACCTTGGTCGGATCACTACATTATCCCGATCACGATTCAACTGGACAGAACTGAGCATTTCCAACACCAATCTCTGCGGTATAAACGCAGAAAATGGAAGAGCTTTTCTATAGAATCTTTTATTAAAACTACTCAGGAGGAGGGCCCTCCTAAAGGGGAAGACTGTGAAGCAGCTAACAATAATCTAAATAATATCGTAATCAAGGCCCTCGATATCACTGCCCCCAGTCGTATCATGACTAATGCCAGGAGACTAAAAAAAGCTGCTCCCTGGTTTAGCCAAGAACTGCAGACCATGAAAACAACCTGCAAAAAACTTGAGAGAGCTTGGCGCCAGAATTTCTGCGCAGAAACTAAAATAAAGTATAAAAACTCTCAAAGAGTGTACTACAAATCTGTACGTTTGGCTAAGGCAGAGCACTATCATTCCCGTATCATGGAAGCAGGCAATTCCTCGAAGGAATTATTTCAGATTTACAAAGAAATATCTGTAGTAGATACTAACTCCTCCATTCAAAATGATTCTGTGGAATCATGTAATGAAGTTGCACAGTACTTCTCAGGTAAAATCAATAAAATATATACAAGCTTCGCCAATCATGTAGAGTCGGCTTCTGACTTCACAGAAAATGACAGTCTTATTAAGACTCTAAAGTGCCTCAAATCTTTTGAAGTTCCCTCGTACGAAGTCCTGTCTAAACTGTGTAACAAAATCAAATCGGGCTCTCCCCGAGACCCGGCGCCTCCGAAAATTTTAGCTGAAGCCTTCCCTGCTCTAGAACCTCATTATAGACATCTACTTCAGATCTCATTCTCCACAGCTTGCCTGCCGGCGGACTGGAAACAGGCAGTTGTACTACCAATCAAGAAAAAGCCGAATGTCAGCCAAGACATTATGGACAACCTTCGGCCAATTTCCCTGCTACCTTACTTAGCTAAGCTAGCCGAGAAAATTGCCAACATCCAACTCATGGAACATCTGGAAGAACACGATGTTTTCCATAAATCCCAGTCGGGTTTCAGATCCAACTTCTCAACGGAAACGGCTCTCCTCAGGGCCACTGAAACCCTACGCAAGGGAGCAGACGAGGGCAAGACCATGGCCCTCATCATGCTCGACCTCAGTGCCGCGTTTGACACTGTAGCACACTCCATCTTGCTACAGTGTCTAAACAAAGCTGGAGTAACCAACAGGGCATTGGGATGGCTGAAAGCCTTTCTGATCGATAGAAGCTTCCAAGTCCAAAAAGGGACTTCCCTCTCAGACAGTGTGCGGCTTGAACAGGGGGTGCCTCAGGGCTCGGCCCTGAGTCCCACCCTGTTTAATCTATACATGCCCCCCCTGGCAGAGGTGGTGCAATCGTTCGGCGTGGAGCTTGTCTCTTACGCCGACGATACGCAACTTCTAATATCTTTGACGCAAGCCCCATCCACGGAAGCCGTTAACTTTAACAACTGTATGAGCAGGCTGGCATCTTGGATGACAGAGCACTGTCTAAAACTGAACGGAACCAAAACAGAGGTCATCATCATTGGAGGTAATGAGACCAATTGGACTAAAGAATGGTGGCCCACCTGTTTGGGTCCTTTGCCCCCTCCCAGCCGGGAGGCGAAGAATTTAGGAGTCTGGGTTGACAATAAGCTATCTTTTGATAGCCATATAAAGAGAACTGTAGGCAAGTGCTTCGGAGTGATGAAGACTCTCAACCGTACCCTTGACTTGCTGCCTCTCAACTCCAGACGGACTATGACGCAGGCACTAATAACTTCCCGGATTGATTACGGGAATGTCTTACTCTTAGGCACTTCAGAGAAAAATATAAAGAAATTACAGGTCATACAAAATTCGGCAGCACGCCTAGTATTAAGACTGCCCCGCAGAGCCCCTTCACGACCCTCTCTGGCAACTCTCCATTGGCTGCCTGTCAAGAAGAGGATCATTTTTAAAGCTCTGCTATGGTGTCACAAGATCCTCCATAACAAGGCACCTGCCTATATGTCGGATCTGGCTTCGCCATATGAACCCAACAGAACCCTTATATCCAAAGGTACAGGTCTGCTCAGAATTGCCCGTCCTAAAAAGGCCAGAATGGGAGGCAGATCCTTCCGCACAGTGGCAGCAAAGCACTGGAACCTCCTGCCCATGGACATCAGGTTAGAGGTGAATGAGACCTCTTTTAGGAAGAAATTGAAAACTTGCCTCTTTAATCCGTGATAGGTTCTCTTTTTCCACATAACTCACTCTCTCCACAGCGCGGGGACACGCCGGGAGGCGTCACCAGGCGCTTTTACAAGCTCCTTTAAACTAAACTAAACATGCGGGGGCTGGGGGGGTACGGCGCGTACATGCGGGGGCTGGGGGGGGGTACTGCGCTTACCGGGCCACCTTCTCTGGTCGTTTCGCGCCGTACTTCGCTTTTTGGGTGCCGTAAAAATATTGCCGTCCGGACTGCTGTCGGTTCGAATCGTACTTCCTGGGTCGTGAAACGCGGCCTGAGAGCGTCCCGACGTCACGTCGGCTCTTTCCCCGGATCCCATTTGTATGTATCTTTTTGTCGGTCGGTGTTTTGTACGACTCGTACGGAAATGGTGTTTCCGTGCGAATCGTACTTGCATGTTTGTAAAGTTTTACGACCGGGTACGAGTCGGACGGAAAAAAGCCTCCGTCCGAAGGTTCGTACCCGGTTTTTGCTGGATCGTAATTGGCACCTTGGTGTTCCATATCTGAATGTGGAATCCTCTTAGGACTAATTTGAAGATGGCTTTGTCCATGGTGTCTTTACTTGTTCTCCGTTTGCGTGTCAGTTGCTTGCAGTGGCGCTTTTGGCAGCCTGAGTTTCTCTGTGTACATGTGGTTGGCTCTTGCTGTTGGGTTGTGCTTGAGGGGAGCAAGGGTGTTACTGCACTTGGTGATCCAGCTGCTGAGGATATTGATGGCTTTAAGAAATTTGCTGATGTTCTCGGGCTGATGAGCGGAGAGGGCGGTAGCCCAATCTTCTGTGATGCTATTCCAGCTATGGCTAGTGGCTCCAGTGGTGATTGGTCTGTGATGGTGCAGGATGGGTATGCTGAAACTGAGGAGGGCATGCCCTATCCAGTTATAAATGCTTGCTTGTTGAATGCAATGTTGCTGATTGAGTTGAAAATCAGGTCCAGGAAGTGTCTGGTGGGTGGGTTTGGTAATATGCTGGTTGAGGCCCAGGTTTCAGAGGTTTTCTAGAAGGGCCATAGAGTTTGGGTGGGTATAGTATTCTAGGTGAAAGTTAAGGAAGATGAAGTTGCTGACATTGATGATAAGGGGTGCAATAAGTAAATGATGTTGCTGGTGAAATTGGTGCGGGTCCTGGTTATATGTATACAAGGCTTCCGCCAAGGAAGGAGTTGGTTGTGATTGCGTATCTTGAGCATGAGTTATTCCATGGAGCTGGTAGTGGGTGTACATGTAAGAGCTGCAGCAGACGGTATCTTTGAATATGATGGTGACTTAACCTCCAGGCTTGTGCTGACAGTCTTGCTCGGCAATCTTGTAGCTGACAGGGATGGATGTAGCGATGTCTGGTGTAAAGGTGGGTTTAGCAATGTTTCCGTCAAAAAGGCAGGTTTGGAGTGTGGTCCTCTATCTCCATGGTGTGTTCGGTTAGCAAGCAGGTGTTGACAAGCATGCATGCAAGTGTGGTACTTTTTGTGGGTGATGTTTGGTCTGTGTGAGTTTGAGTGGGTGGCTGGTTTTTGGGAGTGTGAGTGAGTGAATGGGGAGCTGGATGCTGTTGGTGCACGTGAGGTGTGTGTAAGGGTGGAAGAGTGCATGAAAGCTTGCAGCAGGCACATGTGAAAGCTCCTTCCCTGTTATGTGGTGTGGCAGCATCGGTGGCCGGGGTTAGGAGCATGAGACGTGTGGCATGGTAGTGGTTAATAGGTTGAAAACCAGTGTTCCTGGCACGAGGCGCCGTCCATTCACAGACGAGCGCAGATGAGTTTTCCTTTGGCCTGCGCACTGCACATGTCCTTTGTGCACATCCCCAGCGTGTCAGCCCTGCTACTGCAATTAAGTAGGTCCTGGGAGGGTGAAAGAGTGCAGGGTGCTGTGGGCAGGAAACCAGACATGTCACTTTCTGTGCAGTTGAATGATGGAAAATCAAGTAATGTCACTTCCTGTGCAGGCGGATGATGGGAACATTTTTAAACTGGATGTCAGACTTTTAAATATTAGGCTCCAAACCTTGTAGGCTACAATTCCTACTTAAAGGTGATTTACTTAATATTTAAAAGTAGAGTTTTGTTCAGTCAAAGAGGGTTCTTCACTGGTCCACCTGTAGATTTAAAAGCTGCAGCAGTCAGGCTACAAATGTAGACCTGAAGCTATGTTTAGATCTGTCACTCTTGTGGATGGCATAACATGTTCTGCAGACAACAGGTGACATTTAACTCATTTGTGCCATGAGTGTTTTTTCTCCACCACATACTATGCCTTTCCTGGCAGGTTAAATATGGGAATAGGGTATTAGGGTATTAGCCAATGTTCAATTGTTTAAGGGGTCAGACTGTGGACTGCATAGCATTGCCCCAGTATGCAAAGTAAAAAAAAAAGCAATACCAGTGAGCACAAAAATTGGGGATATTCAGCACCTCCTGTACAAAATGTTGACGCACAGCAGTGCAGCAGGCCCTCCTGCTGCACTGCCACGCATCATAAGAAAAGGGCAAGAATGCGCCATATCTACAAGATAAGGAGCATTCCTGTCCTTCTCCCCTGCCATGGCGCACAAACAGCAGCCCTGCACCAAGCAGACACCCTTGCATCATGTTGCAAGGGTGCCTGCACACAAATAATCATTGATGGCATTTTCCTCTCTCTGTGTGCTGCAGAGAAAGAGGAAAAAATTAGGAGATATAAAAGTATTTCTCCTCGTTGCGCTACTCTTCTGCATCCCTGACGCATCCCCATCTTCAAAAAACGTTGTGAATCTGGGAATGTGTCAGGTTCCATGGATTTTGCGTGGGGCCACCCACACCAACGGCCATGGAACGCCCCTTTCACGAGTAATGTGTGAAAGGGGCCCATATATACAAGGCTATAAAAAAATAAACAAAAAAGCAAGGTGACTTTACGAGACCTTGTATAAATGGGCAGGCACACTGTGAAGCACTGGTGGCACAATGGGCTTGCAAATGAGGCCCCATTGCCACAGGGTTTGGGGCGCTTATAGTTCAATATAACTATCCTGTGACAACTTTACATTGAAATTAGAGCTTGGTGAAAATAGGTGGGAACTTGTTAAAAATGGGGGTGTGCGAAATCGGCCTCATTTTCGTAATTACAGGAAATCACCTACGCCACTTTCTGCAGCTCCCCTCAGGTAATTCCAGCAGGCACAGAGGGCGCTTTAGGTGGCAGGGGTGGGACGAAAGAGGAGATGAACCAGGAAAGGCAGCGATGAGCAAGGTGGCAGGGCTCATCTTGAACATTGTTGCCAGGGCTTCCTTTGGTACCCAGTACTGCCCTGCCCAGAGGCGTTTAAGGAATGTGAAGTCTCCCAAAAGTGGCAGACAAACTACACTCACAAGCACTCTTTTGCACTAAGCATTGGCAAGTCCAACGAATCTATTTACGAATTATTTTTTATGATACCTGCCAGAGCACCAGTTTATTTTGTATTCGATGTGAGGATGCAAAGGAGAGACTATCATAGCTGAACACTGTGGCAAAATTCATATGCAAATAGATGCATTTGAAATACTTGAATGCGATGCTTTTTATCTGTATTAAATGTATGTTTACATATAGTATATTCGTCCTGTAAACATGGTTTAAGATTTTTTTTTAAATTAAGAACGAGGGCAGTTTTAATATAATTGTATTAGAAACACAGCTCTTCCTATCTCTGTGAAAAGCTGAATATCCCAGCATGCCAATTTCTTTTGCAGACTGGACGAGAAGGAGCCATTGTTGCCTCACTTCATAAATGTCAGAAATGTATCAGCATTCAACATTATGATTCATTTTTCCCGGTAATGGCAATGCAGATGCTGCCCTCTGTTTGCCCTCTGATTATCAGAGCTGCTCCCAGCATCTTGTAAACTACTTTCATAATTTACTTGTAAAATGCAATTGATTTCTCTTTTTGTGAGCGGCAATAAAACTATTTAGCATTCAGTCCTGCAAACTTTGATGCCTACTCCAGATGAAAGACAAATCAGCGAAGCCATTTAACATGCAGCAGAGGGGGTTTAATAGTTCAGCGGCGTTTCATTCTGTCACTGCAGGGTTTGAGAAAATAAGAAAAGTTGCTTGGGATACTGGGTGGTTCAAAGTACAAGACATTTAATTCAATTCGAAAGCCTTTCCAAAGGACAATTAAAATACAATATCAATCTTTCAATAAACCCAAACCAATAAAAAACATGCTTTCAATCGTGATTACTTGTTTAACTTCCAACGAAAATACCCTTTCAAGTTAATGTTTACAAAACTAATTAATTTGTTTAACTTTCACAAACAAACTTTATTGTTAGGACATACCGTTTAAAAATCATGTAAACATTTAATTTCAGTCTTGTTATATCTTTTCATGTGTCATTAACTTGCAAACCACTTAACTGTAACACCTCGTAATTCAAATGGAATAATGGGTTTGTGGAATTAAGAATAACATGAAACATAATGGGGTTTGTGTTTCACAACACTCTGTGAACTTACTGGAAGTGACAATAAGTTGCATTGGTAAGGCTTCACTCCCTTCCTTATACTCTTGTTCACAAAGGAGAAGAATAAAAACTCAGAATCCAATTTACAAGAGGCCTGTGTTGCTGAAGCATCACTTGAATGAATGAATGAATGAAGCATATTTGTAGAGCACACGGCTACTCATAAAAAGTGTCCAGGTGCTACTAGTCTCGTACTAACAGACCTGACACCACACCTAGCAGTGGAAGAACCAAGTTTTAAGAAATTTCTTAAAAACCGCCAGGTCAGCCGTAGATCTGAGAGAAGCCGGGCGTTGGTTCCATGCTTGAGCTCCCACGAGCCTGAAAGATCTGCCACTAGCCCGGATTAGGCGTATTCTGGGGACACAGGCCAGACCCACGGAGCATGACCTCAGGGATTGTAGTGGAGACGGAGGTTTATGTACATACATTGCTATGTTAGCATAAGCGTCTTAGACGTTAAAATGCCATCTTGCCACTTTTGCTGCTTTTGCACACAACACTACTGATAGATGTTATTATATGAAGAATGCTTGCTTGCCTTTTCTTCACATGGGAACAGTCTGTTGTTCACATCCCTAGACGTGCACCGTGACCTTGGTCTGAACATTGTGTGCCTACACCGTCAGGGCTAACAAACAATGTATGCTTTTGAATTCAGGTTGATCGGCCCACGCTCTAGCCATAACACGCACACAGCTGCAAAAATCTGAAATTCGAGCGCCTTTAATATTGCAGTTTGCATGCATGAGGCACACACATTGGAGAAGACTTTTTCCAGAAACAGAGCAAAGCTGATCCTGTGATGGGATTCCCCTAAGCTGATATTTACGGTATGGGGTTCCCATTCAAACCAAGAGACCTTCTATTAGTCTAATAATACTAGCTTACTAGTGAAGGGAGGGTGGTTGTATTCCACTGTCATTTGTAACATGATTTCTCCCTTCATTTTCTATGGTATTGTAACAATGCTGATGGTTTGATTCTTAATCATTTGTCTGCTTATGTTAGCCAAAGTACTGCATCTTAGGACACGTAGTTTATAAAATAAATATTTTAAACTTTACTGTGTCTCAGATTACTCTTGTGGACTAATATGAGAATAATAACGAACAGGCATTTCCGATTCCCACCATTCCTGAGAGTACTCTAAGTCGCATGTTCTGGGTTGACTAATCATTGGTAGCTTCGAGATGATACAGAGAGCGAATGAGACACTGATGCTAGTCAGATAGGGGTTCTGGGTACTGAGGTGAGTTTTTGGTACACCGCAATTCACTGAGGTCCTGGTTTACTGCGCATAGTTCTGTGCATGAGCAGAATCCCTGCAACATGGCGCACCTAACGTTTGGTCTTATGATTGGAGACGCCTTAGTAGTGCTTATATTAGTCCATGACGCCCTCACTCTTGTTTCCGGATAACGGGAGTGACGGCTTAAACCTACCTCATAGTCATTCTATAGGTTCAATCAAGCTTGTCAATTAAAAAGGTTTTTTCTATATTGAACCCTTGTGATACTGCTATAATAGTTTGTTTTTCTTTTCTGTGTCCTTATGGCTGAGGTCGCTATTGCGGCACATAGCCGCTCACCTCTCCGGCGTCATTTGACGCAGTTCGGGGTGCCGGACGATGGGGTGGCTGTTATTTTTGTGGTGAGTGCCGATGCGTCATATCCCTACGAGATGTTTTACTCTTGGGTTACTATGCCGGCGGTGAATGCGGACGATAGTACGTTTCACTCCTATACTCCCACGCAGGTCCCTGTGAATTATACGCCATATAGGACTCAGGACATTCCTATTTCGGCTTGGCAGCATCGTATTTGGTTTAATGGCGCCCTCCCCCACTCGGTTACAGCGGCTCGTTTGGGCCCTTTGTCCATTCCGGGGGCCACTTGGCCAGTACTGGGCGGATTTACACCTCTTCCACGTTATCTCAATGCTTCGGTGGATGAGTTATGTGTGCTCCACACAGTCCTGATTACAGTGCATCGGGCTTTAGTGCAATACGTTTCACGCAATGTGCAGGTTGGGGCTCCTGTGGTTGCGGGACAACCAGCTGGACTGGCCGGGATTGTTATTAGTCCCGTCATGGTTAATTCGGTAATGGGCAAGCGCCCCCAAAATAAGGACGATTTACCTTATTGGCTTGCTGAAAAATTTGACCAGCTAGAAGCAGTATTTCCGCACTCTACTCCTGTGGAGAAACACAGGATACTCACCATTAGTTTGCAGAAAGACTTAGTCCCAGAAGTGGCCGATTGTGAGAACTGGGATAAGGTTTTTGCAGCGGTCTACTCGAAGTGCTTTGGCACCCCATCTATGGCCGTGCTTCCCTCGTGTTAAACGTGTTCAAGATCAACACAGTCCGGAGCCAGCGGTCGAGTTGGGTATGAGACTTGTCGGGGTATTCGACGTAGTTGCCTCTCTCATCCTTAGTAGCCTCAAGGGAGGTGTGGTACACTTTCAAGTCGCGAATGGTTTAGCCCTCGTAGACGACATTGAAAAACCCTGTGAGTTGCCTAAGATTATTGCGGAGGCTTATAAAACTATAGGCCGCAGTAGTTTGGGGATTAAGCCTACTATTACCATTGCAGATGTGCAACAGCAAACTAAGGTGGGTTCGTCTGTTAAAGACGATCGTACAGCTTTTTCTCAACAGAATTGGAGATCTAAGAAACAGGGGAAACAGCAACAGAAACAGGGGTGTCGTCCTGCGTCACCGGTGCAGGCGACTAGTGAACGCACATATGATTTGTGCGATCGCACTAGAATTAGGTCACCTGATAGATTTCAGGTTACTGAACAACGCTCTCCTCGTTCTTCACAGGAAACATCGGCCACACAGTCCGGTGGCGGAGAACGTGGCAAGGGTCGGGGTGCCCAACAAGGACGTGAGCAACCCTGTCAGCCTGACGGTAAAGGCAAGCAGGACGAGTTTGCACGTCAACGTCCCCCGTTTCAGAAAAAGAAGGTTGCTGCACTTACAGCGAGGTATGCCACAGATAGTGAGAACACAGCTGCGGAACCTGACATGGGCACTAACGCTGCTCGACAGCGCAGCGGAGGTTACAGTAGTGCGGCAAGCACTGCGTCCATATCTGGAGGCAACAGCAACTGACACTTTCATTACTGTAGAAACTGCGGATACAATAGTGGCTCCCCCTGACAGACTATATGATATTGTCCTTTTAATTGAGGGTGACATACAACGTACAATACAGGGGATTTTTTGGGATAATCTGACCTCTACATATGACATTCTTTTTTTTTTTTTTTAATATCTTTATTTCCATAGTAAATTCTGGCGGGGTTACAATTTATATACATAGATGACGAGGCTGGATATTATACAGAGTATTATAATCAGGCTCTAACAATTTAGATTTGAGACATATTAATACATTAGTGGTAGATCCATACAATGTTTCATAATGAAAGGTAATCTGACAAAACACCCCAAGTTAATACTCCAATACGTTTTTTTCTAATCCCCTTCAATGCATATAGACTCCATTCTAATTCATAAATGCTGTACAATTTGTTTCTCCAGAATTCAAATTTCGGAGTGTCAGGGGAGAGCCAATCAGTTGCAATACATAAGCGGATCACAGTCATAGCTAAAAAAATAAAGTATTTATGCTCCCTTGAGCCAGAAGAACCATTTAAATTTGGTTCCACTCCCAATAGCAGCAGCACCGAAGATATCCTAAACGGGTAATTTAATACCACTGACATTAATTTTTCAATATTAGTCAAAAAAGGTAATAATTTATTGCATTGAAAAAATATATGTAGCATATCAGCATCTGAATCCCCGCATCTAAAACATTTCCCGTCATATTTACTACCCCAGCTTGCCATCCTTTTAGGGGTATAATATAATCAAAAAACTGTTTTATACACTTGAGCCTTCAAGTTTGCAGCTAAGCATATCTCCTTAGAAATGGATAAAGTATCCTGAATATCCACTTCCGGGACTTCAAGCAGGTTTTGCCAATAAGTATTATATTTTTTGATATCATCCTCTCTGGCCTGCATCAAAATCAAATAAAGTGAGCCAATCTTTAATCTCCTCCGAATTCCCTCCACCAAATTATTAGGCAAGGGCTCATATTGTTTTTTTTTTTTTAAACAAAAATTTCTAACTTGGAGATATTTAAAAAAGGAGTTTTGAGGTAAATGATATTTAGCTACTAGTTCTATAAATGTAGCAAATATACCACTTCCATTATATAAGTCTCCAATTCTAAATAAGCCCTTTCTTATCCAATTCTTAGCAACATTATCCCAAAATACAGAAGGAAGAATTTTATCCGCAGTGAAAGGGGTATAAAAGGTGATTTTGCCAAAATGTATTAAATGCCTAACACTCCTCCAAACTTGATAAGCAGAAATCAAAACCTTAAATCGAGTATGCTTGTAATAATTACCCTCCAGTTCTTTTAATAAACATCCTTTTGCTTGCTCGCCCAATAACAGAAAAAATATCGAAGGAGCTTCCGCTTCATCCTCCGTAGATTCACCTGTCAACAAATATCTCATTCTTTGTAAAAAACATACATAGTAATAAAGTAAAAAATCCGGTAGCCCACGTCCACCCCTTTCTTCAGGTAACGTCAGCCATTTCATAGCTCGACGTACTTTTCCTGGGGCCCAGAAAAATTCTCCACAGACAATCTGAAATTGTGATATATTTTTGGAAGAAAACTGAAGTGGAATACTCCGAAATAAATACAATATTTTGGGAAGAACCTTCATCTTAATAATATTTCCTTTACCAATTATTGATATTTGAAGTCGTCTCCATCTAGCCAGCGACTGCTTAATTTGTAATATTGTTTCTTGCCAATTAATATCTACGATCTCTTGCATGTGGGGTGTAATTTTTATACCTAAATATGTAACTACATTAGTAACTCGTGGATCCTTAAACTGAATATTTTGTGTACATAATATTTGAGTTTTTTCCGAATTTAATTTATACCCTGACTTTCCACCAAAATCTCTAGCTAAATGTTCAATCTCAGTAATGGCCTCTTATATGACTTGGTTACCGATCATGGATAGCTGGATATATGGAGTAAAAAACACCCGATGTCCCCAGGCTATACTCACTATTCTGCTCCTCATAAGAAATTTGTCCGCTTGGATTACTTTTTTATGTCTACATCTATTCATAGTGGGACTAAGATTCAGATATTTCCCAGAGTCACTTCTGATCACTCCCCGATATTAATTGAGGTCTCAATCTCGGAAGAGATATATAGAGTAAGAAATTTTTCATATGACAGGAAACTGTGTTTGGATGAACAATATAAAACTTATATGAATAATTGGATATTAGACTTCTTTAATATCAATATTGGGTCTGCTAATATTCTAAGTGTATGGGATACTTTCAAGGCCTGTTTCAGAGGGGAGACGATAAGCTACGGGTTATATAATCAAAATAAAATACGATCTGATATGCTAGAACAATATAATAAATTAAGGACTGCGGAGATGGAGCTAATTAATGAAATAGGGAAGGAGAATAATCTATCTAGTATACTTGAGGAAGAGGCTAAAATTGCACGGTGTCGCATGAGTATAACCGAAATTTGGACTCAAGAGATTGCAAAAAAATATTTAGTTCATAAACGTCATATTTATGAATACGGAGAAACCATAGGCCGGTCTTTGGCTTTGCGCCTAAAAATGAATTCCACCTCGCGTTCAATCCTTAAAATACAAGATCAGAAAGGGGTGATGTATGAAGAACCGGGGGAAATATTAAATATATTCCAACAATTTTATATTGACTTATATACTCATCAACCCAATTTGGTTGAAAATCATGATTGGGAAGAGGGGATATTTAACAAGTTAAGTAATACTGACTCGCTATTCTTGGATACCCCATTCTCTATGGAAGAATTAGAGGAAGCTGTCAAAGGTACACCTTCTGGAAAAGCGGCAGGCCCTGATTTTATTCCAGGAGAAGTATATAAATGTTTTTTTAATTCATTAAAGACAGTTATGTTGGATATCTTTAGAATGGCGCAAAAAGGAACAGCTCCAAATACATGGAAGGAGGCCTTAATTGTGGTATTTAGTAAGAAAGGAAAACCACCAGAGCTACCCGGGTCGTATCGACCAATATCGTTGCTCAACTGTGACAGCAAGATCTACTCGAAGATGATTGCAAATCGTATATCTAAGATTAAAACCCCGCTAGTATCAATAAACCAACATGGTTTCATCCCGAAAAGAGGCACAGTAACTCATATAAATAGGGTTATCACTCTATTTGTTATTGCGGAGGGGGAGAACAGGGACTTAGCGTTAATATTACTCGACGCTGAGAAAGCGTTTGACCGGGTTGAGTGGTCATATTTATGGTTAATTATGTCAAGGATGGGTTTTGGAAAAGGTATTTTAACTTCAATTCAAGCTCTATACAAAACACCAAATGCTAGGATAACCGCAATGGGTCTAAAATCTGAAAAGATTATTATTACAAGAGGGACACGGCAAGGATGTCCGTGTTCTCCTCTGTTGTTTGCGTTGTTTATAAATTCTTTCATCATTAGTCTTCAGAAATCGTCCCATATTAAACCATTTATAGTTAAGGAGATAGCTTATTCAGTTTTTGCGTATGCGGATGACATCGCAGTAGTAACAACTCACCCAGAAGAGGCCATTACTGAGATTGAACATTTAGCTAGAGATTTTGGTGGAAAGTCAGGGTATAAATTAAATTCGGAAAAAACTCAAATACATATGACATTCTATTAGCGGAGGCGGATTGGCTTTTATTTTGGCCGCTCCTAGAGGGAAGGAGGTAATCCTTCCATCTTTTGCGCACACTGTGCCAAAGGATCATGCTCAATAATTTGCAGAAGAGTGGGCCCAGATGCTTGCTCCGGCTTTGTACCGTACTCAAGTTGAGTGGGATAGATTGTCCCTAAGCCATGAGATTCCTTTACGGTCTATGCCCCAGCTGCAACCCCAATATCCCATGCGCCGCGAAGCTAGATCTCACGTCGCAGAAATCCTTGAACAATTGGAATATCAAGGTGTTATTGAAACTTGTGTGTCCCCAATTAGTAATCCTCTATTTACTGTAACTAAACCTGATGGGTCGTACCGCCTAGTTTTGGATTACCAGCATTTGAACTCTCATTGTCGGACCTGTGCTGTACAGAATACCCACAGTTCTGCCCTCGTAGATAGTCTTGTGAGAAAAAGGTTTAAAACCACACTTGATATATCTAATGGTTTTTTCAGCCATAATCTGTCCTCTATTAGTAGTCAATGGACAGCCTTTACTTCCGGCGGCAGACAAGAACAGTGTAAGAGATTAGCCATGGGCTACAAAAACAGCCCTGGCGTTTAGTCTCTCTGTTAGAGAACATTGACCCTGATGCGTACTCGTATGTTGACGATATCTATCTCACAGACGACAAATTATAGCCGCATCTGTGTCGCGTTGATCGCATCATTGTTATGTTTGCGGACTTCGGTTACAAATTCAACTTTGCAAAGTCACACATTGCAGGGTATACAGTGTTGTTTTTGGGCTATGAACTCAACAATGAAGGTCGAGGATTGGCCCCTCACTTCCTACAGAAGTGCGCGTGTTTGCGTGCCTCAGCAACACTGAAAAAACTACAATCTTTGCTGGGTTTTCTGAATTTCGGGTGTACTTATGTTCCGAATTATGCCCAGCGTATCAAGCCGCTATATGCCTTGGTACAACCTACTTTTTCCAAATCAAGCTGGCTGCCTGAACATTCAGCCATCTTGCAATCTTTGCAGGCTGACCTTCTTGCTTTGAAATACTTACTGACACGTGATAACCACACTAACCTCGTAATAAGAATTGTGCCACAGTGGGTTTCACGTACTTAACGTTCAATGAGGGCGATACAGTCCCCATTGCTTACAAATCACACCTGTACACTTCGGCTGAGATGCGTTTTTCCACTGTAGAAAAAGGTTTGACTGCAGTGCAGATGGCAATTCTTAAAGAGAGAGCACTGTCGCAGGGGAAACACATGTTGGTTGTCACACCTTATCCTGCTCTTGAAGCAGTGACGAAAGCCAATGTACCGAATCCTAAGGCTTTGCATCCACGTTGGATACAATGGGCACTTTGTTGACATCACCTGCTGTCACCTACATCTTTGATGCCTCATTGCAGACTCAGGAGTACTTGCAGTATGAATTCATTCATCCAGCTCCTCTGTCTTTACGCCCACTTGAGGATTACCATTGTGTCATATACACGGACGGTTCTGTGCAACAGGCAATGGAATTGAAGCACCCTTATTCAGCGGCCCGCGCGATTGTGGCTGGTACTTTCGTGAATGGGGAATTCAAGTCTGATGTCGTGCATACGCAGTCATTGGGTGATTGTACCGCACAGTTGGCGGAGCTGCGTGCTCTTGTGCTTGCACTGGAGTTTTCTGATCCACGAGTTACAACTCTTTTCGTGAGTGACTCGTTTTACTGTGTTCAGTCTTTTAATGACAATTTGTTCTTTTGGTCTCAAAATGAATATCGTAATTCCAAGGGTAGCACAATTAAGCATAAAATGCTTTGGGTTCGAGTGGCAGAACTTAAAGAGAATCTGCCACTCGTGAATGTGATTCACACTCTTGGGCACCAACGAGTTGGTGTCCACACTGTCGGAAACAGCTTAGCTGACGAAGCAGCGAAAACAGCAGTGGCAACATATCTAGTAGCAGCCGTTACAAGATCAAAAAGTAAGATTGATGATGACATCTTGGCAGCTATTGCTGCGACAGAGAAGGGAAGTAATTGCCCTAGAGTTTTCCCTTCTCAGTACTCTTATCATTTAAGTCCTGATAAAGTTCCCTATGTGAGAATTAACGACATTGGTGACAGATTGATTCCCAACGCGGACTACAGACTTTCCTTGATAACAGCTGCTCACGAAGATATGGCCTCTGCCCATGCCGGCATTTCAGCGACTGTTACTCTCTTACAACAATGTGACTGGAGGCGCGGATTGTATAAACAGACTTGTGCTTATGTTCTTAATTGTGACATTTGCCAGCAGATTAAACCTTTGACTGCTGCGCGCCCTCCACAAACGCAGTTGTACATATGTAATAGCCCCCTTGGGTGTGTGTATTTAGATCACTGTGGTCCTTTCTCTTCTGATGCTGCATATAAGTACATCTTAGTTGCAGTTGATTCGTGCACACATTTTCTTTGGATATGGCCACAAAGGAGTGCTGATGCTCGCACTATCATCAGGGATTTGCGTGTCTTTGTGAGAATCTTTGCATGTGGAACCCTTCATTCTGACCAAGGTCCTGCGTTTGCCTCTAAGGCGTACAAAGAAGCCATGAGATCTTTGGGGATCCAAGTCAAATTATCATCTCCATACCGGCCTGAGGGCAATAGTGTTGTGGAACGGATGAACCGTGACTTAAAGCAATCCTTGACCGCTAGGGTTTTAGGCACTGGCTGGAACTGGTTAGCCCATCTGTATAACATACAACGTGCACTTAATAATCTCCCTAGAAGGTCTCTGGGTGGGCGTACCCCATACGAAATGCTCTTTGGCATAAAGATGTTTGTCCCGGACCTTGATGGTCTAGACATGTCGGCGTCTGGCGCACCCGTTGACGTAGATGATCAATGTGCTGTATTACCGAATCTACAAAAGACCAGAGACAGTCTTGCAAAGGAACACTTGCCCTCCACAACTGATGCTGCGCTTCAGATTCCGGTAGTCGGCTGGCTACCTCGAGTTGGTGACCTGGTCTGTGAGAAGGTGGAGAACAAGAAGGAGTTCGGCCCCTCTTATCGTGCACCAGTACCAGTGCTTGGCGTGCAGGGTACAAGAACAGTCATTTTATCTCCACTTCCTGGTCGCAAGGATCACAGGTACATCTCCATTGACAATGTCAAACTAAGACGAGTGGCAGATTCTTCTTAGTATGACTCCAGCGGTCTCTTGTACAGCAATGCTGAGAAATTCTGTTTTAGCTCCAGCAAATACCAAGAGGCCTGACATTGCCATCAAGATGCATACAGTTACTAATCCTTTATTGCCTCCACCGGCTGGTGGTCAATCTGAAGATAATGAGTATGCTTATCCCACAGATGTATCATTGCCTGGTTTACAATCAACCGCAGTTGACCAGTCACGTCTTTCATTTGATACTAACTCTATGACTTCCAATGCCCCATCGAAAGTTTCAATTTTTACTACTTGGCTTAAGAGACATTTTTTAATTCCCCACTGGACTTACATTTGGTTATTGCTCATAAGTATATTTTTGTTTATGTCCATTGAATTTGTGGTGTTGTTTTTTTGTCTTATAAACGGACACTATCTCACCAAAAGATCTGCAATTAGACTAATTGATGGAACTTTGGCCCCCCACTCCTCATCGCACATCATGAAAAGGGACCCGACTTTTGTGAATATTACTGCCTGGCCTGTGAAGGATGGGATTGTGTGGGATGTTGTTAAATTTCAAATTCATGGTCCCACAGAAGTGATTAATGTTCCAAATGTACTTCGTGTTTCTATGGGAGATGTTGTGAAACAAAACATCCAGTCTGATGACTGGGACGTACTGGCCATAGAGGCACTGTTTTTGGATTTGAAATATTATGCTGCTTTTGATGCTAAAGATTTTTATTTAGACACAGCTAATTATGGGGAGCTATTTTGCTACCAACACTATGGTAATGACTTCCTTCATAAAGCAAATACGTTTAGAAATGTTGTTAATTATACGCAATGGGAACATTGTCCAGCACCAATTGAAGGCAGCTCTAAAACTTTAGTGGACAAATGTACATATTTTACAGATTTCGGTGTATCTGACCCTGAAGCATATTATTTTAAATTAATTATAGAAGCATCTTCTAAAGTTAGACTGACGTCTACTAAATTGTTATATTCTGAATCCTTTATGGATGAGTTGACTGTCAAGGGTTATGAGCTGTGGAAAGACACAATTGATCTTAAATCGCTTTGGGGTTCCAAACCATGGCACGTACATGGAACTGAAGCTCTGCATCGTGCTTGCCTTATCCCAAACCACATGTTATTTTTGAATTCTACCATTTTTCAAACCACCTGCTTTGGATTGGCTACTTCTAAAAAGATGAATACCCCCTCCATCCCTGATCTGGGTGCTTACCCAAATTGGGATAATCACAGAGATCTATCCCTTGAGGAGTTGCAATCATACATTACTAACACATCCTTCAATATCTCCAGTTTAGATCATGAAGGATGGTTATTATGGCAGAAAAGCTCAGATTCCTGTCAACATCATTTTCTAGGTCTATACCCTGGATATACACAGGTTAGAGTAGACCCACGCTTTGAATCTTCCCATTCGGTAACTACCTATTCTGTAGGGAAGTTATGTCAGAACTGGCTGCAACATTCCACCTTGGCATCTGTTAAACTTCATTTATCAAAATTGCATGACAAAATAGATTTGAATGATTTTGTTAAGGGTCCTGTGGGTGGCAGATCTAAAAGATGGGTCTATGCTATTTATAACGAAGTTTGGAAATTATCGCAAATTGAAGAAGCCTCCAGATTGAGAGCTATTGATCGAGCAAATTTGGAAAAAGTGCTAGCTGTTATCGATAATAGCATTAATACCCTTTCTTCCAGAATTTACACATTAGATAATATTGTTTCATCTGCTATGGATATTGTACAGGATGATGTGTCTGTTTTATATCATGGCCAAAATTAATTGCGTTCTATAAAGCAGTTTGCATGGACATTGCAAACGTTGAAGGCTGGGAAAGTTCCCTGGGACTACATGAATACATCTTCTTTATTCCTGCCATTTAATCTGACTGCAAAACAGCAGTTCATGTCCATGAAAGATGCAACATACTCATTACTGCATATTGAAAAATTGGAACCTTTGCCTTTCTCTGTAGCCAAATTAAACTCTACAGTGTGGCTTATCCATGGGTTAATCACCTTGCCATTTCCTTTGTTTAAATTCAGTTCCTGTATGAAACATTATGCCCTAAGCAGATATGAACCATTGGGAACTGCATTTTTGCATGAAGTTTGGTCACTCCCGTTTACATAGAGATGCAGCAGAGAAGGTATAGAAGTTTTTTTGAAAGCTGAGGAATGTATTTCCACACCTGACCACTCAGTAGTCTGTAGGCACATCCAATTGCATGGTGCATGCAACGTTCAGGCACGGAATCTGGCTTGCATTCTGAAAGGGATTCCGTTGTCAGCTATTACACCCACTTTTACATTGTTAGCTAACGGTAGTTATTTGCTTTTAAATAATGAGGCTTGCTGTGGGATGCTAGTGGGAATTCCCTACATTGTGACTGTCTCACAACGCGTGGTCTGCTGCAAAAATGTCCTTTTCCCGCCCCCGCATGGGAGACTAGATGTGTCCATCTGGCCTTCCATCCCAACCTTGAAAGCAGAGTTCAACAAGATGAGCAGAATAAGGGCTCTATTGTCTCAAAAAGAAGTCGCTCTGACTTCCTCCCGTGAAACATTTGTCCTTCACGTAGCAAACACCCGCACCGAGGTGCATGCGCTTTTAAATACTGATCTCCCCCTACATTTTGGTGCTCTGATTCACACTATATTCAATGCCTCGTCAACAACTGGCTTTGCTCATTTTTTCAAAGTTGTGGGCTCCGGCCTCGTGACCTCTTTCCAAACAATTTTTGGTGTGATACCGGCATTTTTTCATTCTATTTTTTCCAGCGTCTTCGGCGGGCTCCCGTTGATTCTCGCCCTCACGGCTGGTTTGCTCCTGTTGGTCTGCCTGCTGCGCAATGGCTGCACAATATGTGTCACAAGGCAGCCTTCCCCGGCTGCTCCATCTCTGTAACTGGATGCTTGATTATTATGGAACATTGCCACTGGCCACCTTAAGCATAGCCTATGGATTGTCCTTCCGGTTTTCTTACTTTACTTGCGTGCAACCTGTTTTTCATTGCCTACACTGTCCCTTCAAATGGGCTCTGGATTTGTTCCTGTCGAACTCGGTGTCTCCAGCCCCGGATTATGATCGACTGATGAGTCCCTTAGTGGCTCATGAGTTGGACTGTTCTGGTGTCAGGATTATGGCCGGTGGAGCGGCACATGGAGTCCTAGGGAATTGAGAAATCTATACGGCAGCATATGACTTCTTGGCGAGGAGTTACGTTGAAGAACACGCAAGTTGCCCTCTGATTGTGCTAGAGGCTCCAGTTGTTGAAGAACACGTATGTTCATTTACTTTGTTAGACTGGATGGCGGACACTTTTGCCAAACATTATAATGACTTCCTCTTGGAGGCTGTCACTACTTATTGTGCTTACACACTGATGGATTAACTTGGAAGTCGACCAACTTCCGATATTTAAACTACACTTTTTTTTTGGAGTTTTTTTGCCTCGCCATTTAGGCCATGCTGAGCCTTTGCGAGATGTTACGTCACAAGTTTTTTCTTTTTCTCTCCATTTTGTTTTCTTCTTTTCTTCTTTCTTTCTTTTTTCTTTCTCTCTCTCTCTTCTCTTTCATTTTTTACGCTGGTTTTTTGAACTCTCACTGCCATTTATATGGATTTCCAATACAGGCACTTGGTTCTGTCTCAGTCGAACTTGAACTCTGCGTTCCTAAATTGTATCTCTATTTTGTTCGTGGTCCGATCAAGGGGGGTGTAGTGGAGACGGAGGTTTAGGTACATACATTGCTATGTTAGCATAAGCGTCTTAGAAGGTAAAACGCCATCTTGCCACTTTTGCTGCTTTTGCACATGACACTACTGATAGATGTTATTATATTAAGAATGCTTGCTTGCCTTTTCTTCACATGGGAACGGTCTGTTGTTCACATACCTAGACGTGCACCGCGACCTTGGTCTGAACATTGTGTGCAGACACCGTCAGGGCTAACAAACAATGTATGCTTTTGAATTCAGGTTGATCGTCCCACACTCCAGCCATAACACGCACACAGCTGCAAATATCTGAAATTCGAGCGCCTTTAATATTGCAGTTTGCATGCATGAGACATACACATGGGAGAAGACTTTTTCCAGACACAGAGCAAAGCTGATCCTGTGATGTGATTCACCTAAGCTGATATTTACGGTATGCGGTTCCCATTCAAACCTAGAGACCTTCTATTAGCCTAATAATACTAGCTTACTAGTGAAGAGAGGGTGGTTGTATTCCACTGTCATTTGTAACATGAATTCTTCCTTCATTTTCTATGGTATTGTAACAATGCTGATGGTTTTATTCTTAATCATTTGTCTGCTTATGTTAGCCAAAGTACTGCATCTTAGGACACGTAGTTTATAGAATAAATATTTTAAACTTTACTGTGTCTCAGATTACTCTTGTTGTGGACTGATATGAGAATAATAACGAACAGGTATTTCCGATTCCCACCATTCCTGAGAGTACTCTAAGTCGCATGTTCTGGGTTGTCTAATCATTGGTAGCTTCGAGATGATACAGAGAGCGAATGAGACACTGGTGCTAGTCGGATAGGGGTTCTGGGTACTGAGGTGAGTTTTTGGTACACCGCAATTCACTGAGGTCCTGGTGTCCTGTGCATAGTTCTGTGCATGAGCAGAATCCCTGCAAAAGGATCTTGCAGGAAAGTAGTGTCTGACTCTAGCCCTGAGGTAGCCGGTGCCCCTGCCATGAAGGGCTTTAAAGAACAAGGCCTTAAACTTGATCCATTTACTCATTGGGAGTCAGTGTAATGCCTTTAGGTGCAGGGGCATGCGAGTCCTGTGCTTGAGCCTAGGGACCAGTCTGGCCGTGGCATTTTGAACCACTTGGAGGTGCTAGAGGAGATAACCTGTAAAGCCCAGGTACAGACTATTTGCGAAGCCCAGTCTGGAAGTAACCAGAGCCTGGACCACGATTTTCCTGGTGGCGGTTGAGAGAAGAGGTAGCATGCCATAGCAGATGCCCACTACGGACTGGACTTGAGGTGTCATAGAGAGAGCACTGTCAATATAGATGCTGAGATTTTTTACTGTGGATTGAGCTGAGAGAGGCAGAGACATCTCCTCAGGCCATCATTGTCTCCAGTCCTCCACGGGCGGAGAGCCAAAAAATAAAATTTCCGGTTTCTCTGAATTACATTTCATTTTTTTCTTATTGAACCAATTAAACACCATTGTGAGGCATGAGCTGATCCTCTCACCATCAAAATCAGCTCCCTTCTCACAGGTAAAAATCCGCTGCGTATCGTCGGCATATGAGATTATTTTGACCCAACAAGCTTCCGCCATAAATGTGAGGGGCGACATATATAGATTGAAGAAAGTGGGGTATGGAACAGAGCCCCGAGGGACCCATACTTTCAGGCTGGGCATAGGGGAAGCAAAAGGAGGCACCCACATTTACTGGCTTCTATCCTCAAGAAAGGAAGCCAGCCATGCGAGTGCAGATCCGCCTATACCAAGATCACTCAGCCTCTCCAAGAGCCTGTCATGTGGGACCATATCAAAGGCTGCCGACAAGTCCAATAAAATAAGGATAGCTCTGCCTCCTTGGTCAAGCTTTTCCTTGATGTGCTCAGTAACCTCTAACAGAGCCGTTTCTGTACTATAATTAGCCCTGAAGCCAGATTTGCAGTAGATTATTATTCTCTGCATAGTTAGAAATTACTCTATTCACATACTTCTCCAGTGCCTTAGAAATAGAAGTTAGAATAGAGAGGGGCCAGTAGTTAGCTAGAACCTTTGGGTCAGCTGAGGGTTTCTTCGGGAGCTGAATTTTCGCATGCTTCCAAATGGAAGGCATGACGCCCGTTGAGAGAGATGAATTCATCACCTTATTGACCACAGGGTTTAGAACCATGCCACCGAGGCCAGCAATTTAGCTGGACATGAATCTGCGGGTGAGCCAGAGTTTAAACTCTTCAGAATCTCGAGAGACCAGGTGTCCCTTCCTCCATAAAAAACAATCCTGCCTGCAACAGAGGCACCCTTGGACCATGGTGCAAGAGTGTCTACATTGGCACTAGGCAGCAAATTCAGCACCAGCGCATTGGGCAAAGACACAAATGCACCGTTTTTCATAACTATGGTGCCTTCCTGCCCTTTCACATTGGCGTAGGGCAGCACAGCAAGAAGACTTGTGGTGCTGCCCTATTCCAATTTGTCATAAATGAGGCCCTAAAAGTTTCAAACTTTTAGCTTCTGAGGAGTACAATTCTTCATCACACTGTGCACCACTGCCATCCTGCCATTTTTAGATTTCGCCTGGGAAGGGTCATGTTCTGTCACTCGCTAGACATTTTGTTTACATACAGACGGTTTAGAACCCTCTCATTGCTTACCATTGGTTGCTAAATCAACACTCTTTTTTGCTTTCTTCTCATTTGTTAGTACACCAGGGCCTGTTCTGTGTTTGTTCCTCCCCTGGAGCATGGTACTGTGTCCTTCTCACCATGTGGTTCTAGCCTCCACACACACACTATTGTTGTCATCTCTCACCTTCATGTGTCTGTGCTTCCCTGTGCAGTATGTTGTGTAATTAGTGCTTTTATACTAAAATAAATCAAGTGCAAACAGTAGCATTGGAACAGCAAGCATAGTGCTCCTCCAAGAAGTTCAAATCGCACTGCCTGACATCTCGCACCTACAATTTCTTGTCCCCCAGACTATTCTCACATGTAATGTAAGCAGTGAAAGCAGCTGTGTGCTGCTGCTGGAAGGGCACAAAACATCAGTGACTCAAGCTCAAATATCTCTGAACCTTCCTACAAGATCCCCCTTCATGACAGTCAGGCAGTGCTTAGAAACGGGGAAATAAAGCCACAAAAAAGCCCCTGTATAGTGAAAATGAAAACCATCATTGGGGTCATTGGACAGCCTAGTCTTGTTCAACCTTTTCAATGTATTTTTCACAATAAGTCACACAGACATTAACAGCCATATTTATCATTACTTCGTGCAATGGAGCAAGATACCTTGCTGCGCTGTGTGAAAGGAAAAGGGCCAAAATGCCCTTTATCAATCAAGTTATGGCACATTCCTGCTATCTTCCTGCCATGGTTTTCTTTTGACTGCATAGTGACAAAATAGGCACCCTTGCACTATGGTGCAAGAATGCCTGCGTTGCAGGCTGGATTATTTTTGTGCCGGAAGGGATACCTTCCTGCACAAAAACAGTCCTTTGAGGCTTACTCCTCAATCTACAATGGCTGCAGAATGCAAAACACACAGGAAGAGAAAAAAGGAGAAGAAAGAAATATATTTCTCATCGTTACGCCTTCCCTGGGAAAGCATAGCATTTTAATGCATTCCCAGATCTACCACTCATGGTAAATCTGGGAATGTACCAAAATCCAAGGGTGGTTGCATGGTAACATCCACGCTACACCCATGGAGCGCCTCGCTGGCTTGAGTAACACAAGGCAACAAATTGTGCTGCCTTGCGTTACTGCAGATTTACCAAGCTTCAGTGGCTTGGTAAATCTCATTCAAGGATTTGTGTCACTCTGTGCCGCCTTTCATGGCGCAAGGGCAATGCAAAACCTTTGATAAATATGCCTCTATTCTTTTTACATCCTATTATTTTCATTTCAAAGAATATATCAGCAAATTGAGCTGCTATCTGTCCACAATGAAAGTCATTTCTTTTGTTAATAAAAATGCATTTCCCAAGAAGAAGCGATATCTAACTTCAGCACTGTGGCAGGAAGCAGGCACAATGATTCGGAAGGGTTTTATTTCCAGTTAGAACCTTGTCCTACTACCTGTGGTACCAGGATTCCATCAGCTTGCTGTTAAGTACCTGCCAGGTTGACCACAACTCCTTTGTGTGGCCTTTAGCATCACTCTAGCCAAAACAACTGATTGCAGAAGAAACTATCTGCCTGGGCAGTTATCAGGGTGATGTTTTTCAGCAAATCACTCTCCTACACCATTTTGTCCTGGCCTTTCTTTCTCTGCTTCCCCCCAACTCATTAAAACAAAAAAACATTGGGGAGATGCTCCAATATAACAGAGATAAATGTTCCACATCAGACTTTTGTATACACCTCCCTCACACAAAACACACAATCACATTCCACAAATACAGACCACACGCAGGAGAAGGCAACAAAGCAATTGCGAATGCATAATCCATTAACACTAACATCACAATAAAACCACAGATCACCAATACACACACCACAGCACCAAAGGCATATAGAGCAGAGGCAGTTATATGCTGTTGCAATGTGGTTTATAGTAGAGGTAAGTAAGTAGCTAACATTAATAATAAGGCCACAATCACAATAAAAGGTCCAGTCAAAGTCTCAATAAATGATTCCCTTGATCAACCCTAGTTAGCTGGCTGGTATCAGGCAGTCTTAGCTTAGAAGAAAGGTGTGTAAAACATTTAAAAACACCAATACATTAAATATGTAGTACACAAAACACAATAAAAGTCCAACACCAATTTCTAAAAATAGGAAATATTTTTATGATTAAAATGACACCCAAGCATCCACTGTAGGGAACCGTAGATATGAGTATTTAAAGATGAAATACTTTATAGTGACTAAAAATTAAATGCACCAACTTAGGACATCTGGTCAGGCTTCACTGGGACAAAGTCAAAGTTTGAGGATGACCACGATGGAGCATGGGTTGGATACAAAGAGCAGTACGGCCTGGTCAAGTTCTTACCTTCAAACTTAGTTGTTTTCTGGAGCTTTTTCTCTGAACATATAGCAAGGCACCTCATCAGGCTGAGTTTCAAGTTGAAGATGATGGCTTGGTTCAGCACGATGCCTCGGTAAAATGCTGGAAGTCTTGAGCTCCACAAATTTCAGCAGGATGAACGTGAACTACAGGCTGGGACACGGGTCGATGTCTGTCCACTAATAGAGCTTTTTTACCAAAAATTCCCCAAGGGTCTCAAAACTGGAGGGCAGTCCTTCTTCTTGTAGTTTCAGTCAGAAATCTGAGTTGCTGGACAGCGCTCCCATATTTGTCTGTGTTTCTGAGCTGACAAGCAGGAAGGCACCCCTGATCCACTTCCTCCAAAGTGTTCCATTTTCTTGCCCCAGAAAGCACTATTATTTAATATCCAAAATCGAGAAAATCTCTGCTTGAGGTTAAGATCTGACTAAGCTAACCCACTAGTGGGGCTAACTTTCCCTAACATTCCCCTTTCAGCCCATCTGCTACTTCAATTACTGAGGCCGCTGTCTGGATGGGGGTGCAGGAAGTGGGGGTGAGCCTGTGTCCTGTCCTAACTGTCATTCCCTCTATGAAGACCAGTTTGCTTTGAAGCTGCAGATCTCCTCCAACCAGATATATTTTGTCTTTATGCAGGACACTTCACACCTCATCAGAGCAGTTTGGTTCAACCTGTCAAAGGCTGGCCTATCAGAAGAGGCTGCTAAAAGGCTGGATTTTAGCTCATCAGAAAAGCAAGTTCTAAAACGTATAAAAAAAAATAATAATAATATATATATATATATTACCTACTGGCGGTCGCCAGTAGGTAGTTATAGTTAGGCCCACGTTTCCATAGGAAAACCTCAACATTCTATTTTGAATAACTTTGGCGCCGGTCGACGAATCCTCGCGAATTTCTCAAAATAGGTGGGGCGCTACGCTCCGCTCCTACCCTGAAAGTCTCGGGGGGATCCGTCAAGCGGGGGCTGAGATAAAAGGGGGGTCCCAAAACGCGTTTTTCCCATGCATTTTTCCATAGGACCTTTAGAACGAGCTACAGCCCGAACGGCTGAACAGAATTACTCAAAATTTGGCAGAGAGGTAGTCCCTAGGTCAAGGAAGTGCCTTTTGTAGGTTTGGTGTAAATCTGTTCAGTAGATTCTGAGAAAATAGCCTTTAAATCAATATATATATCTGAGCCCGCTTACGGTACGCTTACCGTACGCTTACGGTAAGCGTACGGTGGCGTGCGCGAGCGCGATTCTGATTGGCTCTTAGATCTTAGTAAACATTCGAATCGGCCGAAACCAGGAAGCGGCGGCCGCCATTTTGTGTATTTCACTCTGAAAAAAAAGAGTGAAAACAAGGAAAGGGGGCAATGAGGAGAGTTACAGACCCCCTAACATTTGTAAGGGGGTCAAAGAAGGACAGAAAAGTACAAAGAAAACATTTATTGATTTTTAAAAAAATCACGGGGTACGCGTACGGTAAGCTTACGGTAAGCGTACAGTAGGAAAAAAAAAAAAAAAAATGAAAATCAGATTTAAGTGTTTAGATATTAGGGGGCTCTAAAAAGAGCCGTTGTGTTTATGAAATGATTTTTTAGTGGTACCTACAAGTAAGTACCGATGCAGAGTCTAAGGTTTAAGAGGAAGACTCTGTTCCCTTCATCATTGAAGTGCACACCATCTCCTCTATAAATGTCTTGCATGTCATAACGCAAGTTGTTGTGGTAAATGGCACCCATACCATAGTCACGGAGGAAAGCAGAAACAGATTTGTTGACGTGCTTTCTTGCTTTGTCATCGCGCCGCGTGCCCACCGTGCGTGCACGGCACTAACTGCGTAATGTGGGCGCGCGGTGCTCTTCGCGCACCGCGTGCTCATTGTGCGCGCACGGTGCGCGAAGCGCACCGTGCGCGCACGGAACGAACTGCGTTAAGTGGGCGCGCACGCCACGAATGGCGTAAAGTAACTTAGCATTTAAAAAACCGTACAAATTCACTGAAAAAACCATAGGTTTCACACACGTTATAGTTAGGAATTAGCATTTAAAAAACCTTGCAAATTCACTGAAAAAACCATAGGTTTCACACATGTTATAGTTAGCGGAAATTTTACTGATAAAAAACCAATGAAATTCCCCCGTTATAGTTAGTGCAGGCAACTATAACTCACGCGACCGCAATCTTCTGCTGATGACATATGTGTCTTTATGAAAAAAAAATATTTGTAATATATGTATAGCTAAAAATGTATGGAAGAAGACATGGGCAAATAAGTGTCTAAATACAGTATTAGCATCAGCAGAAGATTGCGGTCGCGTGAGTTATAGTTGCCTGCACTAACTATAACGAGGGAATTTCATTGGTTTTTTATCAGTAAAATTTCCGCTAACTATAACATGTGTGAAACCTATGGTTTTTTCAGTGAATATATATATATATATAGATATATTTGTATTGATTTTACAATTGAAAGCCAACAATAAAAGTCTTTAATCAAGCCTTACATCACAGCATATTATTAAAGTATATAGAGTAGCCATGGTGGGCTCAAATAGCATATTTAGCATGTATGTGTGCCTTTTCATAAGAAATATAACAAATTATGTTGATATAATCCAGATAGTCACACTACGAAATCCTTGACCTCACATAGCAATTTCTCCCCTTTTCTCCCGCCCCTGCCCCTTGTCCCTAGGTATTTCATCCTGTATCTTCGCTAAGTCCCGGGTATTCCCTCCCCCTTTCTCTCCTGTGGTGGAGTGTTCAAGTAAATATGTCCATAAGGGTTCCAAGATGTCTTTTGATCAGGAAGTTGGCGGCATTAGCTACACATACGTAGTTAATTGATTTTGAAAAAATATAAGGCCATTCAGCCACTCCTTAAATTTAGGAGCGCGCCCTCTGCACCATCTACAGGCCACTCTGCGTTTGGCTAATAGGAAGCCCAGCGAGACATATTTCCTGACCGAGGAATCGAGGTTTTTTGTGTGTCGTAATAATGTAATGAGTGGAGTGTTCGGAATGGGGCATCCAGTCATCTGGCCCATCTCCTCAAGTACTGTGTGCCAATATCTCCGAATGGGGGCGCATTCCCATGCCAGGTGCAGAAAGCCGGCTCCTGCACCACTGCATCTATCACAGTTATCATTTTCTCTTAGCTGGAATCAATGTAGTTTCGCCGAAGTATAATATAAACAATGTAAATATTTAAAATGTATTATGCGGAGTCTGCTACTTGCTGTTATACGCCCGGTCTGTTGACAGCAATATGTCAATTTCTCATCACTGAGGGCTCCCTCAATTCTTCCTCCAAGTGGGTTTGCGTTGTATGATTTACATTTGGACTGTCTGTCTGGGTGGGCGATTTGATAGAGCATAGGTACCACATGCGTGGGTGTGGGCTTTTTAAGTAAGGCATGTAGTGGGGCTAGGATTGGAGGATCAACTGGAAAATTTGGCGTAGCAGCCTTCACGTTCTGACGAAGCCTGACATATAAGAAAAGCGCCATTGGGGTAGGCTGCTGGTCCTTAAAAAAAGTCTCTCGGGTGTGAAACATCCCCTGTTTGTACAAGTCCCCCCAGGTCAATGCTTCAACCTTTCGAAGCAGTTGCCGACAGCTCACTTCCTGCGTAACTGGGAGATCTAAGCGGCCTTGCTTTGACAGCAGAGGAGAGTATATCATAGGTATTTGCAAGCGTTTAGCAATTTCACGCCATGCTCTGTTTGTGCAGTCAACTGTCGTTGGGTTCCTGCTTCTGGGATTAATAGGCGAGCTCAAATAAGTGGCATAGGGCACAGGTGCCATGTACCCGTGCTCTACGGCCAGGTGCAGCATGTATGGTGGTGGTTGTATCCAGTATGCAGCAAAGTGTGGCTGGGCACACCAAAAGTACAGCTCCACATCTCTCACCTCCAACCCCCCCTTCCCAAATCGTTGGATCAAGACCTCCCATTTTAGTCTAGGTTGTCATCCTCCCCAGGTTAGGCTAATAAGTTGAGATTTGAGGGCTCTTAAAAAGTGTTTGCTGGTGGCATAGGGGAAGAATCACTATTTTTATCAGTGACACTCTTCCCGCCAATGAAATAGGAATGGGAGAGGTGTGGCGCAGCGCTGGTTGAGGTGTAGCACAGTGGCCAGGGCGGCTGACGCCAGAGCACGGGGCTCACGGTTTGATACTGGCTCTGGCGGCAGATGAGCCCAGCACCATGCGACTCTGGGAAATAGCTTGCTTAATCTTCCCGAAGGCCCCCAGTGCCGTGAGACCCTTACGGGTGATTAGTTTGCGCTTTACAAATACAAAATACAGGTCTAAATACCGGGCAGGCATGGCAATCCATCTAGTAATGGAGTCTGTCAATGTCTCTATAACTCGACGGTAATTGGGTCTCATAAGTTCTGTCTTGTCCCTAGTTATTACAATTCCCAAATATTTGATTTCGGTATCGCACCAAGTTAATGGATAGTCAGCGTTGTACTTTTGGACTGAGAGAGTAAGGGGAAAAATCTGGGATTTTCCCCAGTTAATATTGACTCCTGAATACATTGCGAATTAGATACATTTGCGTAATATTGGGTTTAGGCTGAATTCGGGATCTTGTAAATACAGTGTAACCTCATCAGCATATAGTGAGATTAAAATGTATCTTTCAGGATATTGCTGTGCATAGTCCCAATGGTGTTGCCGGAGCTTAGCCACCAGCAGCTCCATAGCCAGCGCAAAAGGAGAGGACACAACGGACAACCCTGTTGTGTTCCTCTTTTCCTTTGAAAGCTGGAGGAGCACATTCCATTGATTAGTACTTTGGCCTGTGGTTTAGTATAAAGCAGTTGTATCCAGGATAAAACGGGAGGTGGAAAGCCCATACTCTGCAAAACACTGGCTAGATAGTCCCATTCAAAGGAATCAAAACCCTTGGTGGCGTCTAAAAAAACTGCTAAGTCTGGATCGATGTCCTGCATTAGGGCAAACTGAGTGCATAAGTTGTGTGATGTCGCCCTCCCTGGCACAAATCCTGATTGGTCTGGTAACACCAAAATGCTCGTAAGGAGACTTAAATGATTCGTAAGAACCTTGGCTAGGATTTTGGCATCACAATTTATGAGCGATAGTGGCCTATATAATTTGCATTTATCTCCCAGTTTCCCGGGCTTCAATATGCATATGATAATCACTTTGCGCATTGTCCGCGGGAGAGTACCTTTCTCCCGTGCTTCTTCATATATGCTATAAGTTTTATAAAATTCTACGTTGAGGCCGTCTGTGCCTGGGTTGCATAATTGCAGCTGAATCTCGTCATCCTCAAATTCGGCCGAGAGGAATTCTCTTTGAGCATTCTCCAACCAACCCAGCGCTACATCCTCAAAGTAGGACTCAGTCTCTATGGGCACCGTTGTGTGCGGTGTATAGAGGGTGCTGAAAAATGTGTGGAAAGCATTCATTATGTCTGGAGTGTCTCTGCTTGTCCTCCCGTCGGTGTCAGTGATTTCTAAAATGGTGTTTGAAAATCTAGGTTTACGGATCAATTCAGCAAGGGTCTTTCCTGGCCTCTCCCCCTTGCCATATTTTCAAGCTTGATGATATTTGCCACAAAACAGGCACTCTCTATTTGCTGTCTCGTGGTATTCTGTTAGAGCCTCCCTAATTTGCTTCTGCAGGTCTTTATTGGGTGCAGATTGCAATTGGGCATCCAGCCATTTGAGATCAGTCCCCAGTTTTTGGAGCATGTTGCGAATGTCTCTCAATATCCCTCCTCCCTTTGCTGCACACCCCCCGAATTGTGACTTTGAATGCTTCCCAAGCTGTTGATAATTGGGGCACCGTATCAATGTTACGTGGGTAAAAACTCTATAATTTCCTGTTCTAATTCTGTCCGGAAGGGGATGTCTAACAGGGCATGTGTTGGCAGCCTCCAGGCCTGGTATGGCATCATTGTGCAAGGGGGGTGATTGTCATTAATACTGGAGAGTGATCAGAAAATGTGCATGGTAAATGGCTTGATTTTGTCAACCAGGGTTTTCAGTCCTCTAGATATCAGCCAGCAATCTGTACGCGACCATGTGAAGTGTACAGTGGAGTAGCATGTGCCTTCTCTGTCAGCTGGGTGTAAGTCACGCTAGGTGTCTAGTAGTATATTATCAGTCACTATCTCTTATAGCTGGCAGTTGGCATTAGTATGATGGTGGGTCTGGGGGTGCGAACGATCCGTTCCTGGGTCCAATGTAACGTTAAAGTCCCATCCCCACATGGGAAGACCCTATATCTAGTATTTTACCCCTCAGTACGTTAAAGAATTTGGGATCGTCATTATTGGGACCGTAACAACAGATGAGTGTTATAGATTGGGATGCCAATGTGCCCCACATGAGGCAGTATTGTCCCAGTGGGTCTGTTGTTAAGTCTATAGCCGCATATGGTACATTCTTCTTAATGAGGGTGGCAGTGCCCCGGGCATATATAGAATATACAGAAAAACTTTGATGGGCTGCCTAGTGGGTCGCAAAAGCAGTCGGGTGGAGGGGCTAAGGTGTGTTTCTTGGAGCATGGCGCACTGTACGTTATGCCTGTCTAGGTATGCCATGACATGCCGTTACTTCCGGGGATTCCCCAGGCCTAGTACGTTACATGTCATAAAGTTGCAGCTAAGCAGGGTGGGGTGATTCATCTGTTTCATGTGTCTTGGATTGTGTGGCTAGTGAGGTTTCGATGTTTCGTGGTAGGCTGTCGCAGTATTTCGCATTAATAGCTAGCACCATGGCTCTCATAAGTACCTTTAACATTTCCCCCCTTCCTCCCTCCTCCCACATCACCAGCCCAATCCTGCTGTGGTACGTATCCCCCCCCTTCCCTTTAACTTAGGAGAAAAAGCCCCAGAGAGAAACAGATAAAGAAAAGTAATTAACACAAATTGTTGTAGGGATGTCCTTTAGGGGAATCGCATGAGGGCACAGCAGTTCCTCCTCATGAGTACGAGGGTGCCCAGGAGAAGATTCAGTGTCCCATATTTCCGGTAATTACAGGTACGTGCCTGGGGAGAGCACTGGTGTCATCTGTTTCAGGTGTTTGGCTCGCTCCCAGTCTCTAGTTTCTTTCATAGGATCTGTAGCATGTGCTCAGCTGAGCTATGTTCTTAGCTATGGCCTATGTCCGCTATTCAGCCTCCTTTTTCATTTCTAATGTGGATGATTGTTTTTTTCCTCATTATTCAAGTCAGGCAGGGCTGGTGTCAAGCGGGAGGCACTTGAAGCTAATTTGCCTCGGGTGATCGTCTGACTGTAGCCTTCAAAAAGTCTGTAACGTGTTAGTTTGTGAAAAAATGCTGATTGCCTTGGTATTTTGTCCAAAGACGTGCAGGGAAGAGCATGACATAAGTGATGTTTGCTTGCTGGAGCTTCTTTTTGATCGCCATAAACTTTTCCCCAGCCTCCTGGACCGCCATGGTGAAGTCCGGAAGATAGCCACTGAGGAGCCCTCAAAGAAAAGTGCCTGTTGGTCTCGTGCAAGCACAGGGCAGTGTCTCAATCACAGTAATTTAATAATCTTGCAATGATCGGCCTGGGGGGAGCTCGGGGGGGGGGGGGGATACGATAATCCAGCGAGCGGTGTGCCCTTTCTATTATGAGCATCACAGAAAAAGCGCATTTCTCAAACATCGTCATGAGGAGGCGCTCCACATAATCCTCCTTACGGCCAGTGTTTGTGAACTCTGGTATGCCCAAAATTCATATAGCATTGCGGCGTGATAGGGATTGTAAGTCCTCATTTTTGCCACTAACTCATTTAGTAGACACTCCTTGTTATGTAGTTGTGTCTATCAAGTCAGAGATATGTTGCTCTGCCTCTTTAATGCGCTTGTCGTGTTGTTCTATCCTATGAGTTATATTATCCATGAGTGCACTCATAGCGTCCATTTTGGTCTCTATCGTAAATGTCAAATGTCAAGGTACTTATAGAGCCCACTGTCACCAGACGGCCACCTTGCGGTGTCGCCTTTGCAGTTTCCTGGCGCTGATACTCATACCGCTGTGGAACCCCTCCTGGCTTTCCCTGTGAAGTGTCCACTCCTGGGCACCCCCAGGGTGAAGCCAGGCATCCTTAGCGCTGTTGGGGCCGGTGTGGAGGCTAAGCAAGCTATTGCCCAGAGTTGCAGCGTGGGGCCCGTGATTAGAATAGGCACCGAGGCGAGAATAGACAGGTCCGAGGAAATTGGAGCCCGAGCCCCGCCGAGGCGGGAATCAAACCCTGGTCCCTGGCCAGAACTCTGCTTCAGGCTCTGCCGCTCTAACCATTGAGCCACACTCCTCCACTATTGAGGTGAGACTGCTTTTCAATGTGAGTAGGAGTTCTTTAATATCTTCTGTTGAGGTCTGACTTCCAGAGTTTGGCCCTTCAGCCATTGTTTGAGTCACTATGCGCTCGAGTGGACTTGCTGTCTTCATATGGCAACTTGGTTTGTTTACCATCCGCCTTACCCATGCTCTCATTTCTTTACGCTGTGATTTGCTATCTTCGTGCCGGTTCCGAGTCTGCACCTTCCCCCGTGGATCCGCTGTGAATTCCGGCCTTTTCAGTGCTGTCGCACCTCCAGGACGCTCTTACACTTGTACATGCAAATGCGCCAGCACAGCGTTGTCCGTTTTGTTTCCCTGCGCAGTTCGGCCCTCCCCAGCTGAGCGAGAATCTTTAATTACGGTCGGCTCAATGTTTCACAGATCTAGTGTGGTGATCGCTCTCTCTCTACTTGATTTGAACGCACGTCTATATGCCCTCAGCACGCCTCAGGCTATTGTATATTTTCATGCAATTCACTCCCTCTAACCGTCTTGGTTTCCACTCAAGCAGGCCATTTTAACAGCAGCAGCAGTCTTCTTCATGCATCTTTCTTGATACCACTGCGGTCATCGGCGACTGCCATTTTTTGTTTCTGCCTCATGGTTTGTCGAGCATGGTTGTGTTTCTCTGCTTCCCGGCTGTTGCAAGTGTTGCTTTTGTGGTCCTGGGAAGCAGCAAGTATTTCGATTCCGCTCCCTGCACTGTATTTAGCTAGATTTCAGGCTTTTTGGGCAGGATTCTGATTTATTTCAGTCCTGAGCCGCAGAGCCTCAAAAGAGTGCAGCCATCCTGCTTGTACACCCTCTAGCACCCTCCCTCTAAAACATATTTTCTGTAATGGTTATAATAAATCTAACCTTGGCAAGTTGTTGGATTTATCATAACTATTCTTTTATGTTTTTGAAATTATTATTTGAGCTCACTCTTGTCAATAGTTATACTTTATTAAAGTATTCCTATGTTAGCCTACGGAGCTAATGTGGAACAATGGGAACAATGAAATTGGGAGTATTTCCCTCACCAGTGCATATAAAATATCTTTTATAATGTCCCTGTGTATAGTTATAAGGCACCCTACCACTAGAGCACCGAGGGGAGACATTGGGTTGACTTGTATGGAAAAAAAAGTAGGTTAACACTTTGGAAGTTTCTTTAATTTCAAAGTCGAATTTGGGTATAATTTAATTTTAAAAACAGTCTGCGACGCAGGACTGCCTTTAAAATGATAGCAGACAATACAGCTGGGCCCATTTTGGTGCATTACATCTACTGGGCATCTAAACCTACATGCCCTTCCATATATTAGGGGCATATACCAATTGTTATTGCACTTTGTTACAGTATACTTTTTACACAGAGCACTGGATCTTCTTTGCAGAGCCCAAGGCACAATCAGAGTCAGTAGCTAAAAGTATCAGTCAAAACATGGGGGTGATCAGGGCAAAAAGGATGACTTTCGCACATATGCACTACAACATACTCATCCTTGTACATACATTCCATAGAAATATACATTACTCAACACCCAGGTACACTCACAAAAACATGAATCACACATAATACAATGTATTCATGACAGCGTACAGCATGATCACTCAACACACTATGCACACTAACAGAATATACCTAATCCTTGCACACAAGACACACAGTGCGCAAAAACTCACACATGCCATACTATGCACTCACAATACTTTGCAGACAGACATTAGAAAGCCAACAGATTGGCAGTTGCATTATAAAGTCGAGACCTATTAGTTTTGACAATTCTTGCTTTTAATGTCTTGCAACACACAGCTTTGATTGTCTAAAATACCTACTGTTATATTTCATTGAAACAAGTAAAATAAGCAAGGCATAGAGAGACAATGAGCAGTCAGTCAACACTCTTCTGTCATTAGCTCTTCTGTGGTTTTCATGATTTGCTTCAGGAAGGGAGTTCCTAATTTGGGAGAGGGGGTACCTTCTACCAACTCAATAAAACACAGTTCTGATAGAATCTCAGCTCAACCTCCGATAGTCACAAGCAACAACCAATCCCCAGAAATGTGTATGTTGTATTCAGGAAGTGCTTACAATTTTAAAGTTAAGAACCCAACATAAGAAAGCACAGAGACACATTTAGTCAACTAAAAGACAAAAGATAATTAATATAGATCATGGGGAACTGGAAATATGAGTTTTTGAAGTTTTAAGATAAAAAAGGGAAAAAGAAAAGTTAAGTGCATTGAGAAAAACAGTTTGCATTTCTTCAGGACCTAGGAGCAATCTTAGGGCAATCGTGTTGCAGCAGAGGACAGTAACACGAATCGGCGTGTCCTGGTGAAAGAATTTACCTTGGGATGACCCCGTTTATTATTATTTTGCATCATGGTTGCATCACAATTGTGGTGCAGCCTGACGCAAAATGTATCCACTCATGAGTTTTGACACAAACCTAGATTTACAAAGACGTGTAAACCTGGGTTTGCGCCAAAATGGTGTGCCTACCCGACAGAGGAGTAACTAAGAGAAATATCTTTATTTCTTCTTATTACTTCCTCTTTCATGTGTGCTGCATTTTGCAATAAACATATAAAGAGGAATATGCCTCTAAGGATTTTTCCTGCACCAAAACAATTCTGCTCTTAATGCAGACACACTTGCATTATGGTGCAAGGGTGCCTGTGTTGGCGCTAGGTAGCACAGAGTGAGCTAGCTCAAAGAGAGAAAGAAGAAATACACCATATTTTTGCAAATATGGATCATTTCTGCTCTCTCCCTCATGTTATAGCTAATAAACTCTAGAGCCTTGCTGCCATCCTTCTTTTCAATGGGGCTTAGGTCTATGGCCTCCACCACTGGGGCCTCCTCTCGATCCATATTGTGAGCTTTTGCCTGTTCCCTTTCGTTATAAAGGGCACTAAAATGAGCCACCAACTTTTCTGGTAACACCATTACTTCGCAATGGACATCGATGGCACATACTCCATCTGATACTAATTTCTGAAAAGCCTTTGCATCACCACTCTTGAGTGCATCTGTCAGTTGGGACCACTGTACTATTTCCTATTTTATCACGGCCTCCTTTCAAGGTTGTCTTGTAACTCTTTCTTGCAATTCCATTATCATGCCAAACACCCCTTTTTAGAGTGGGACCACTGCCTGCTCTTAAAAAATACTTTTACAAACATTGACAAAAGGGACGGGGTCCCTTTGGGACCCCTTCCCATTTGCGAAATGGTCCCCACCTACTAGAAGTAGGTAAAATGCGAATGTTTTGCAACTGCATTTCGGTCACAAAACATTCATGCATACCGATGCGATTCGGTATTAGGAAGGGACGGCCTAAACACGCCCCTCCCTAATAGCAATTTTCAAAGCCATTTTGCAATACAGTAACAGGTTACTGAATCGCAAAATAGGGTTTACTGCATCTGAAAAGCATTTTTTGCATTTGCAAATGGGCTAATTCTGCAAATCGGCATGTCTGCGAAGACAAAAATGCTTGATGCATGTCCGCTTAGTATTTAAGTTTACTACCAGGACTGAAAGTGTGCCCAATTTTTCATTCAACATTTTTGCCAATCTTCCCATGCAGTCATAAGTTCAAAATGTGATCCCTTAGCGAGTTTCAGTTGGAAAGGTCCCTGCCATTGCACCAATCGGTCCTAGTTAGCTCAATTTGTTCAGGTATTTCATTCAAGAAACCTAGAGCTTCAAACAGGTAAAACGTTCAATATCGGGGCTGCTGTGGTGGAAGATGGCGCCTGCTAGGTCAAGGGAGTGTGAACGGTGGCTGATTATGCTGACGCTAAACGTAGAATGTAATAGCACAGATTTTGTTACTAAGGCCTCATAGAGTACAATCCTCTTTTGGTTTGCTAAGAAACAATCTAATGCCCTTCTGCATACCCCCCTTACCTGAATGAGCCCTATTTTCTTTTGGTGCTATCAGACTTTCCACTTCCACTATCAGTTCATTAATCTTGTTTATGGTGCAGTTTTCTGCTGAATGGCTGGGGACTTTTCTAGCTCCTCTCATTTCAGAAGTGTTGTCAGTGGATTTCCTTTTCAACATCTTTGAAAATAATTACTTGATTTTGGCAAAGACTTCAAAACAGCTAAAAAAAACAGTATAAATGCTGGGCTCTTTGTGTTAAAATACGTAAAAACTAAAATTAACAAAAGACTAAGAACGACAATGACCCTTATTTTAAACACACATAATTTGTTAATTACAATTGGCCACAGTTGTTGGCACTTAAGCTGGGCCCTATCATAGGAGAAACAATACGTGCCCTTTTACAGAAAAAGAAAATAAAGTCAATGGCCCTCTGCCAATGATGGTTGTTGTTCAAGTCAAAGGGAGTGGCCCCGCATCTTCCTGGCGCAGGACCGGCTTAGTCTTCACCCAGGCGCTTCCCGCTCAGCAGGGCTGCAGGGTGCTTAAATAGTGCTGAGTGGCTACAGGTGATGTTGGTTGAAGGGATTCTGGGACGTGTAATCCCCTATGATCATGGGTCACGATGGCTCTACCCTGGATTTAAGGCAGATGAACAGGGGCATGGCTTGATAGGAGACAGAAATAGCGGCATCTCTGTAAGGCTCTAAGGGACGGCGCGGGTTGTGGTGGTGTTTCAGCAGAGTTTTGGCTTTTATAGTCTTGCTGAGGGCTGTTCTTCTTGGGTGATATGTAGTGACGGCTGCACCCTATTCAGAGCTTCTGGAGCAGCATTTAGTGAACTGCGGGTGCTGTGTTTTTTTTCTGTCAATAAGCGGACGCCATTTTGAAACATTGACCGCATTGTGAGGAGTCTGTTTGCTGCCTGTTTTCTTGACAAATAGCCCATGGGCTCCTTATTATGACTTTTGCTGGCATCTAATCAGTATATTTCTGGAGAGACAGGATATGCTTTGTTAATGGCTTTTCCATTCTTCAGCATTTGAATCTCCTGCTTGCAGGGTATTTTACTTCTAGAGCCTGCTTGTTCTGTCTTTTTTACACATTGTATTTTTCTTACTTTATTCAGAAGCTATATGGGCACATTGTGCCATCTTAAAAAAAACTGCCAGGCTCTCTTCTGGTAAAACCTTCAAGCACCTACCTGTGCTTTTATCCCATGCTAACATGTGTGAAACCTCCACACAGAAAGCTTGTGTCTCTTCTTCTAGCATGGCAGGTTAACCTGCACATCCTACTGTTGGTAAAACGATGACCAAGAGTCTGAAAAAAGATCCTCCATCCCCTACAAAGACGATGCCTACAGTCTCTCTGGATCTTTTATTAGATGAAATAAGGGCTTTACATCCATTTATGAAAGAGACTAACACCAGATTACAGACACTCAGTTATAGATGGTCACTTATGGAAGAAAGTGTTTCTAATACCGAACTGCAAATAACCAATTTTAATGCAACCTGTACTACAGAGTCTGCCCTTCAAGCGCAGGTCATTTCCCTCCAGAAACAGGTTGAAGACCTCCAAAACTGAAACAGGTGGAATAATCTAAGAACATATGGTCTTCCTGAAGGGACAAAAGGGTCGAACCCAATTTAATTTGTCGAAACTTTCTTGCCTCAGCTTCTGAATTTGCCTGATGGGCCTATCCTTAATTTTCAGAAAGCACATAGGTTCGGTTATCTTGCTACGGCTTCTGCGGCTTCTAACAAACCCATGTCATTTGAGATGTCATCAGTGATGTCATCAATGATGTCACTGACCATTTCATGAGTGATGTAATATGTGACGTCATCAGCACTGCATTGCGGAGGCGTGAGGTATAGTTAGCTGAACTAACTATAACAGGGGAATTTCTAGGGTTTTGTACGAGGGAAATGTCCAGCTATCTATAACGCCCCTGGAACCTATGGTTTTTTCAGTGAATTTCTAAGGTTTTTTAAATGCCAATTCCTAACTATAACGCCCCGGAAACCTTTGGTTTATTCAGTGAATTTCAAAGGTTTTTTAAATGCCAATTCCTAACTATAACGTGCATGAAACCTATGGTTTTTTCAGTGAATTTCAAAGGTTTTTTAGATGCTAATTCCTATCTATAACTTATCTCTAAAGATATCATGTTTAATGATTTTCATTGGATTTCTATTTTTTTCAAATTCAGTGTGTCAATTTCATTAATTATGGTTTTTTTTAAATACTTTTTTATCACCATTTTTTAAACTTATTTTTTCAATTAATTCTTTTAAAAATTAAAAAATATTATTTGTTTTTATTGGGTTTTTCAAACATATTTTTTTTTATTTTTAAAAATATTTTTTTAACTATATGTTCAAAACTTTATTTTAAATATATTTTTTCAATGTTTTTGGATCGGCGCACCCTATGCGCACCGTTCTCGATCCCTACGCGTTAGCATCCATGCATGGTATGCGTTGGGTACGTGTTTAGTGCGCGATCGCAATATGAGCAGTACGCAACTCCCAACCTATACGCGACACATTTGATGTACGTGATGCGGTAGGTGCGCGGATCCCGCGAAATATTTAACATTTAAAAAAACATATATATGTATTTCATGTGAATATTAATTGAAGACAAACTCTAAACTAGTCTTAAAAGTTATATATTTTTACATGTAATCCTATATTTTTTTTTTATTCAATTTCGTGGATGCGCGCAGGGTGCGTGATGCGTAAGCGCAGGGTGCGCCGATCCCATGTGACCTGCAAAAAAAGAAATTTGATTGGTTCATTACACTTCCTGTTCTAACTATTGAAAGACCAAACCCAATCCAATCATTTGTCTTTCACCTTCTTTGGAGGAGCATCTCTTTGCAGAGAAGAAGATTTTTTAGACGAAGTTTACACTTAGCTCTAAAAATGGCTTCAGGGCAGCAGGCATCACCTGCATCTCCTCATTCATCTGAGGATGAATTTTTGGAGGAGGCACCACCCACACCACGTTTTTCATCTGTGGTGTGGACATTTTTTACATATCCTGAGGGGCAAACTAAAACCAATGCCACCTTGGTCACGTGCAAGATTTGCAAAAGAGTGCTGTCGCGAGGGGATCCTAACAAGAAAGACTCGTGCGGAACGGCAAGTATGATGAAGCACCTAAGGACCCTTCATCTGAACAATCTTGCACGAGAAGAGTGCAAACAGATGAGAAACACTCCTGCTCCTGCGCCTTCCACCTCATCGCAGCCGAGCACTTCAAGAGTGCATCCATCAGCCCAAAACTTGGACATCCGTCCTCAATTTCAATTTTTAAAACTGCTCTGCACTAAGTGCAATGCGACTTTGTGCTACGGTGAGCAGTCGATCGATCTGATCTGCCGCCGGCAAGAAAGTCACAATTGCTATTTTTTTTTTTTTTTGTTCCCTGAAGTTCATTGTTTGGTTCCTCCTATTTTTTTTTTGTTTTTTTCCAGAAAAACCAAAAAAACACAAAATTGTTCAAAACCCCCCCCCAAAAAACATAAAAGAAGAAAGAAGAAAAAAAAAGTTATTTTAAGAACTAACTTCCTGGTTTAAAAAAAGAGCTACATTTCTTTGTTAGTGTGTGAAAGTTTAGATGAATGTATGTGTAGTATGTAATTGACTGAATGAATGCATTAGACATGGAACTCCCTCCCCATCCACCTTCGGCTGACCCAGGACCACCTCGCCTTCAGGAGACAACTCAAGACCTGGCTGTTCGAGCAGTAGCGGCCCCCTTCCCCCAAGCGCCTTGAGACCCTTCCGGGTGAGTAGCGCGCTATACAAGTGATATGATTGATTGATTGATTGATTAGTAGCGTATGGTGAATGTATAAGTGCAGAACTATAAGGAAGTGCAGCAGCATCACACAGTAACCTCTTTAACTGCATTGTGCTGTAGTACTTCCGAAGCACAGGGATGCAACATATGTACATAAATATGTTGCAAATCTATGCTTCTCTCTGCACGGCTGCTTAAACTGCAGCCATGTGGTGACACAGGCACCCTTGCACCATAGTGCAAGGATATCTGTGTCATATGCTGTTTGTTTTTCTGCAGGAAGACACACCTTCCTGCACAAACACAATGAGAAAATGCATTTTTCTCCTTCAATGTATGCTGAACATTTCAGCATGCATTGAAGATATAAAAATGTGGAGAAATGAAAACAATTCTCCTTGTTGTGCTTTCCTACACCAATTTTAGAATGGTGCAGCCTTCACACACATATCGAGATTTATGATTTCTGATAAATCTAGACATGTGTCTTGTTCTATGAGTATTCAGTGCAATCATGCACAACAACACTTATAGAACACCCTTTCAACGCAAAATGGTGTGCATAATGAGGTTGTATTTACATGGAGTATAAAAAGTGCACAGAGTGCCTTTTCCTCTCTTTGTAAATATGAAAGAGTGTCTTGCGCAATAACTATGTTACAAAAAGTGACATATTTCCGGTTTTAAAATTCCTTGCGAATGATAGAAGGTAAGCACAGAGTTTTGTCTGCAAAGATTGATGATGACACAAGTGGGTGGATCCATAAGAGAATCCTGCAAAGTCAGCAGAAATACTTGCCAAATATGCGCGCACAGTAACGCCTTTTCATTACGTATGTGTATTCTTATCTCTCTTCTCAGCTGTAACGCCTTCTGCATATGTCTTCACTGTAATGCATTTACTATAAATATGACAACCTGTTAATAAAGTATTGCTTCTATCCCTTCCCGAACCTTAGTGGTGACGGAATACGATTGCCTGGTTCGAACCAATTCCTTTGAAAGGAATAAACCCATTTTAAAACCTCAAATACCACGGATTCTGCCTCTTATTTTTACTGAGTTATTCTTACTGAATTTTACCGCATAAATTAAGTCTAGGTAATTAAAATTTACCACAAGATGTTCGAAGAAGAATGATTGAAATGATTGTGGTCCTTCAATAGGTACAATGGGAAATAATATGAACCCCTCAAATCTCTTTTTTTGCAGGTCACATGATATCTGATTATGGTCAGATTTCAAAATTACATAGGTATAAACAGAGTGTTTTTAGAAATGTGTTTCAACTTTGTAGCTTTTTGCAGACCTCCTCATTCTGCATATTGAGACTTAGTTAAACTTACCTTCACAATATTAGGAATAAAAAATGGTATACATTTTTTTCAGATTTTCATTGCAATCTAAATTCATATAAATTGCTTATTTTAAAATTTGGATCTGTGAAAGAAAAGAAAAAAAAAATTATAACATGTAATATTACATTTTGTACAACACAGCATAATTTCCACAAAGTAATTTGTTTGCCTTTATTGCTGTTCTCAGAATATATTGAATTTCACTAGAAATAGTGATTTCAATCGTACTCATCACTTAACAGCGGGCAAAAAAAATAATCTGAAAGATTGTTAAAAAAAACAACAACATGCTATTCTCAGTAAAATACCACAAGATACAAATCACACATATATGAAATGCTTATGGCTAACAAAGTTTTACAAGTTTAATTTACAAAAACTGTAATGTTTCCGCTTTAAAATATTCACCAAATCTAAGGATGACTTTTTGGAGGAGGCACCACGCCCACAACGTTTTTCTTCAGTGGTGTGGACATTTTTTACTTTTCCCGAGGGGCAAACAAAGACCAATGCCACCTTGGTCACATGCAAGATTTGCAAAAGAGTGCTGTCGCGAGGGGATCCTAACAAGAAATACTCGTGCAACACGGCAAGTATGATGAAGCACCTAAGGACCCTTCATCCGAACAATCTTGCATGAGAAGAGTGCAAACGGATGAGAAACACTCCTGCGCATTTCTGAGTTTCTTTTCTTTTTCTTTTTTTTTCTGCCATGATTTCTCTATTTTAACATTGAAAAACAGTATCTGTAAAAAAGAATCACAAATAAATGTATATTAATAACTTTCAAATATATACTATTCCATTACTGTACAAACACATTTTATATAAAAACTGACTAATAAACTATAGCCCTGAACCACAAGTGTGACGATGGTTAAAACACTAAATGCATAGTGCACTCTACTTTGAAGCAGTTCATGCCCTGAAGCCTACCTCACTAAAAGACTACATGCTAACTGACTGAATGATTACAGTACTATAAGGAGACACACTGGGTGAGTAACAGGGTGTTTGCTAGAAGTGTATGAAAACTGACTGGAGAATTGAAGGTGTGAAAGACAACTGTGTAGGTGGTTAAGAGGACTGCATACATAGTGGATAGGCGTTTGAAGCAGTCCATGTGCTAAGGCCTGGCTCACTGCATGAATACTTGGGTACTGACTGAATGATTAGAGTACAGCAAAGAGTGCCTGGGTAAATTTATAAGTGGTTGGCTTTTGGCACAGTGAATGGATTAGTACTTGGTACTGAATGGGTCACTAGAGGAGTGCAAAGGGAGTGACAGGATGTTTGCTGGACTGTATGGATACTGACTAGGGAATTGAAGGTGTGAAAGACAAGTGTATAGTATGTTAGAAGACTGCATGCATACTGCATAGACATTTGAAGCAGTCTATGTGGTAATGTATGGTTCACAACATGAGTACTTGGAAACTGACTAAATCATCAGACTACTGCTAGGACAGTGCCTGGGTAAAACTTGTAAATTTTCAGTTCTGGTGCAGTGAAGAGAATAGTACATGGTACTGCACTTTAGTGTCAAACCCTGACTTATTTTATCAATGCATAAGCAAAGACTAGCTTCTAATGCTACTAAAACTTGAAAACATGACCGGTTTTAAAACAGTTATCTGTCACCAAATACACGATGTTACCAAATGCTTCTCTCACAGTGGTTCCCAAATGCACACAGACTCACAGAGTGATTCTAGACAACAACCACTATCCCTAGGAGTTTACCAAAACTCATTCACTACTGTGGAAGTGGTAAGGGAACTGCACACAATCTACATATTTCAGGACTGCACTTTTGTGTCCAAGCCTAACTCATTTAATCAACGCATAAGCAAAGACTGGCTTCTAATGCTACTAAAACTTGACAACATGACAGGTTTTAAAAGAGTTAACTGTCAGCAAATACACAATGTTACCAAATGCTTCTCTCACAGTGGTTCCCAAATGCACACAGACTCACAGTGTGATTCTAGACAATCACCACTATCCCTAGGAGTTTACCAAAACTCATTCACTACAGTGGAAGTGGTAAGGGAACTGCACACAATCTACATATTTCTGGACTGCACTTTTGTGTCAAAGCCTGACTCATTTAATCAAAGCATAAGCAAAAACTGTCTTCTAATGCTACTAAAACTTGACAACAAGACAGGTTTTAAAACAGTTATCTGTCAGCAAATACACAATGTTACCAAATGCTTCTCTCACAGTGGTTCCCAAATACACACAGACTCACAGTGTGATTCTAGACAAACAACACTATCCCTAGCAGCTTACCAAAACTCATTCACTACTGTGCAAGGGGTAAGGAGACTACACACAATCTACATACTAAAATACAGCACATTAGTGTCAAAGCATGACTTATTTTATCAATGCATAAGCAAAGACTGGCTTCTAATGCTACTAAAACTTGACAACATGACAGGTTTTAAAACAGTTATCTGTCAGCAAATACACGATGTTACCAAATGCTTCTCTCACAGTGGTTCCCAAATGCACACAGACTCACAGTGTGATTCTAGACAACGAAAACTATCCCTAGGAGTTTACCAAAACTCATTCACTACTGTGGAAGTGGTAAGGGAACTGCACAAAATCTACATATTTCAGGACTGCACTTTTGTGTCAAAGCCTAACTCATTTAATCAACGCATAAGCAAAGACTGGCTTCTAATGCTACTAAAACTTGACAACATGACAGGTTTTAAAAGAGTTATCTGTCAGAAAATACATGATGTTACCAAATGCTTCTCTCACAGTGGTTCCCAAATGCACACACACTCACAGTGCGATTCTAGACAAGCACCACTATCCCTAGGAGTTTACCCAAACTCATTCACTACAGTGGAAGTGGTAAGGGAACTGCACACAATCTACAGATTTCAGGACTGCACTTGTGTGTCAAAGCCTGACTCATTTAATCAAAGCATAAGCAAAAACTGCCTTCTAATGCTACTAATACTTGACAACAAGACAGGTTTTAAAACAGTTATCTGTCAGCAAATACACAATGTTACCAAATGCTTCTCTCACATTGGTTCCCAAATGCACACAGACTCACAGTGTGATTCTAGACAAGCAACACTACCCTAGCAGCTTACCAAAACTCATTCACTACTGTGCAAGGGGTAAGGAGACTACACACAATCTACATATTAAAGTACAGCACATTAGTGTCAAAGCATGACTCATGTTATCAATGCATAAGCAAAGACTGGCTTCTAATGCTACTAAAACTTGACAACATGACATGTTTTAAAACAGTTATCTGTCAGCAAATACACGATGTTACCAAATGCTTCTCTCACAGTGGTTCCGAAATGCACACAGACTCACTGTGTGATTCTAGACAAACAACACTATCCCTTGCACTATACCAAAACACATTTCTTCATCTAGAAGGAGTAATACATTTTAGTGTAGAAACATAACTCATTTCACAAATTCAAAAACAATGACTGGTTTCTAATTCTACCAAAATATAAAAACAGCACAATTATCTGTCTGCAAACACATGAAAAACACAAATGCTTATCACAGAATGGTTTCTACATGCACACACACTGTCAATAAGATTGTAGAGAAAAAAAGTACTCCCTACACTTTAGCAGGAGAAATACATTAGTCTGATTAAAATCAAAATAGTCTACATACATCCCCTCACAATTAAATAACTCACCTTTCAGGTTGTTTTGTAGATTAAGAAGTATATCAGTCACACACCAGATATCAGTCACACACCAGATTTTCTTATACAGAATCTCTGCACTGTACACCTCTCAGCAGAACCAAATAATGGCAAAGTTTCCCTCTCATTTCCCACACATATACATGTAAACATCAAATCACATTCCTTCCCACATAAATTCAAAAGCAAACACACATTTCTATTGGTTAAACATTTTAACCCTTTCCAAATGACATAAATTTGAACCCTTCCCCCAATCTGCCTTCTGCCCGTTACCATAGAAACAGATCATGGAACACTGTACTGAGCACACAGGTCACAAGTTCAGCGCACAATGTTGCTAATCAAGACAGCAAGTGTGCTCAACATATCAGCTTATCATATATAATGTTCCTTACAATCAGTTTTTGTTAAACAATAAGAATCATGCGTTTAAAAAACAGAAATATACACCCTACCTTTCAGTGTAGAAGGTTGTCAAACAACTAATGATTTCTTGTCTTTTTTCAAAACTGCATCTTAGGCACCATTTTAGAAACATCTTACTTTGACCATCTGAGTGCATCCAGACCTCCTTTCAAGATGCTTAGAGTGTGGATTGTGGGACACAGCTATATTTTCTGGAGCCAAAGGTATGCAGAAAACAAAGGCATTCACAAAGACCTAGGTTTGCCAAATGTAGACATTAAATGGATTGGATAGAGAGGATTAAAGTGGCACCAATTGATGCCATTGGTGAAATCCTTCATGCATATCCAACACCCTGACCTCATAATAGTGCACTGTGGTGGCAATGACCTAGGCACTTTGACTGGGGTAGGTCTGGAAATCCTTATGAAGGACACCTTTGCAGAACTGATTTCACTTTTCCCCAAACCTGCCTTTGTGTATTCTAACATATGCCAAAGGCAGAAATGGAACTGATCCGATCATTTTTGTCCACAAATTGAGAAAGCTAGGAAACATGTGAATAAATCTGTTTCTGCTTTTCTCCGAGACTATAGAATGGGGTCCATTTACAATAACAATCTGAGCTTTCATATACAAGAGATGTATAGGAGAGATGGAGTACACTTTACTGATGAAGGAAACAGAGTCTTCCTCAACAACTTTGGACTCTGTATAGGTACTTACTTATACGTACTAAAAACTCTCAATGAACACAACAGCTCTTTTTAGAGCCACTCAAGAACAAAACACTTAAGCTTGATCTTTATCTCCCAAAAATTTCAATTTTTTTTCCCTTGGATCCGCGCACCCAACGCGAGAGAATCCGTCCACCCAACGCGTTAGAATGCGCGTACCCTGCGCGCATTTCGCCGTTTAAAAAAAAAAACATTTTTTAAAGGGGGGCCCCAGGGGGCCTTCTGAGACCCCCTAAGCACATCTAGAGGGTCAGAGTATTTCCACTTTGCCCCTTTATATGTTTTACACACTTATTCCACTTGCTTCTTCAGCCTCGCTTCTACCGAGGAAGAAAATGGGCGCCAACAGTTCCTGGTTTCGAATGTAGACAGACACTCGACAGCCAATTAGCATTCAGCGCGCGATCGGGAGGGTGCACGCTCGGTTCGGGGAGGATGCACTTACAGTGCAGGTAGGGTGCGCGGATTCTCCCCGGCCATAGATATCACTAACTTTTTTACCCTAATTTTCTCAGGAACTACTGAACAGATTCACACCATTTATGCAAAAGGCATGAGTCTGAACTGAGGACTACCTCTTTGCCAAATTTGGTGTCATTCCATTCAGCGGTTCAGGCTGTAGCTGCGACAACAGATCCTATGGGAAATTGCATGGGGAAAACACGTTTTGGGGTAGGAGCGGAGCGGAGCTGGCCAAAAGTTTGGAAAATTTCGCGAAGATTCGTCAACCGGCGCCAGACTTATTGGGAATAGAATGTTGCGGATTTCCTATGGAAAATAGGTCCTAACTATAACTATCTACTGGCGAAGGGGAATGCAGCTCCTATGTGCGCAGCAGCATGACTGTTTCTTAAGCTAGAGAACTGCTCGCAGACCGTGTAAAATAACACAAGGCATTTTTTTGGGACAGCCCTGCTGATTTCCTCACCAGAGGATGAAGACTGGAGCTCTCATTGTAGAATGAGGGAGGTTACGATGACCTGGTTTTAAACAGACCAAGCCTGTTGTTTCTGCTGCCTCAAGCCGCAAATAGACGCAACCTACCGGAGTCTCCTGGGTCCTGGGTTGTGTGCAGGCCACTCTTGACGGGGTGAAGACGCTGATTGTTTCTCCTGCCGCCGGACAACGCTATCGGCCGCAGTGGGGGGAAACTACAACGCACGTGAGCCCCTGCGATACAGCCCACTTCCGCCTACCAGCGCGCCCCGAGGCGCTTCAAAAGCACCGGCTCCCTCGGTGGAGCGGGGGACATTTCTTAAAGCCTCAAGCCGCAAATAGACGCAACCTACCGGAGTCTCCTGGGTCCTGGGTCGTGTGCAGACCACTCTTGACGGGGTGAAGATGCTGATTGTTTCTCTCGCCGCCGGACAACGCTATCAGCCGCAGTGGGGGGAAACTACAACGCCCGTGAGCCCCTGCGATACAGCCCACTTCCGCCTACCAGCGCGCCCCGAGGCGCTTCAAAAGCACCGGCTCCCTCCGCGTCGCGGGCGGCGCCGGGCTGAGCCCGGGCAGAGGGCGGGCCGTCTGTGGCCGTCCGGGGACGGTGGAGAACGGGACTGGCCAACCCCTTTTCATTTTCGTTTGCATGAGGATGTGACACTGATAAGGCAACGCCTAGTAAGGTACTGTGGTGATTAAGATCCTATCTGCTGACCCCTTTAAGGGTTGATATATACCTATACACTTGTGGACAATTTGTAAAACGAGTTCATTGCTCGATAGTGTTTGGTTTCCTGTCATATTTGTATTATATCTTTTGTGTTCTAAATTTTAAAAAAATGATTAATCGGGGCAAGAAAGTTAAAACTAAAACCCCAGCCACACGGTCATACACTAAGCTGCTGACCACAGACTCTCAGCCTCTACCTACCTTGACCGCCATTGACAAAATGCTGCAACAGACCATTGGCGTTGTGGCAAATGCCATTGAGAACACAGAGAGACGGCTATCTATTACACCATCACTATGTATGCCAACTCAGGAAAGAGACACTTCAATTACCATGACTGATGCGTTGGAGGTTAGCTCCTATATGGCCTCATCTTATGTAGATCTGCCCTGTAGTCAGTTGCCTGCAGAAACTCCTATAGACCCCCAAGATCGCTCCATTACTTTGATCCCTCTTTTTCCAGAGAAAAGTCTAGATGCATGTAAGCCTTGCCCTAGGAATAAGAGAGCAAATATCCCAAACAAACCGAGTAAAAATAAGCCTACAAATCATGATTTGGTGACCCCATCTAGCAACTTAGCCGATTCTACGTCAGGAATACCATGCTGGGTCGCTAATATGGTTTCGGACCTACAAGCATCCTTGGAACGGACAATTGTTACTCAACTTAAGCCTCTGGTATCAAAACTCGACAAACTCATTTCCATTATGAATACTAGGGGGGGAGGGACAACTGAGTCAGCCAAACTACGAAGAACCCTGCACCCCTTGCTACTGAAGCTTTACCATATAATGCCCCTTGTAACATAACAGCTGGAAATAATAGTCCCTCAGCACAGATTACCAACGTAGGAGCAACGTTAGGTACTCAAAAACCCACATCTGCTCCACCGCAAGCTTTACTTAGTACTGGCTTCCAGAAACACAGCAGCCAAACTGCAGGAAATCTGGCAAGTGCCGTAGATAAAATTCCAACTAAGACAAAAGAAGGTGGAAAGGGGGATAACATTAATTCATTTATGAAAAGCAACGTAACATTAAGAACTACTCCCCAACAGTTGCCAACAATTAATCTACCCCCTGAAGCCCAACCATATGTCGTTGCACTTGTAGGAGTACCACCCCTAAGTGAGGGGAAAAGAGAAAGGGAGGATGAGTTAAAAAACAAGTGCATTCAGTGGCTCACGGTAAATAGACCCTTGCCAGCGAATGCTTTAGGTGAAATTCTGCTGGCCAGAAGAGTGGGTAGGATTGGGAGGGACCCAAAGACAGTAGCAGGTGATGTAATAATTTTGAATTTCAGGGATGCCTCTGTTGTAGAGTATATTTGCAATACTCCTCCCCATTGGCAAAACACTCAAATATGCCCACTGTATCTCTCATATTTTTTATCCTACCCCTAGTTTGGAATCATACCGCCCCAGAGCCAGGTTTGATAACAGGGGGTGCCACCTTCCATTCCATAACCCGGAAAACGGGGGGACATTTAGGGAAGGTAGGTCTACCCATGCCCCCCTCTTTCCGCTACAACCGTATTGGAACAGGTTTAGCGTATTGGAAGAAGTGGATTGACTCAGATTAGATGGAAATCAAATTGCACAAGTCACCAATGAAGCTTCTAGTCGGGTAGGGACAATAGAGGGAAATGTTTTATCATCAACCCCTAGGAGGACTTAAAAACTGATCAGTTACCTGTGGAAAGGACTAGCATTAGAGGGAGTACGGCAATTGAGGGCTCTGAAAATTTGGTGGAAGGTTGCCTAAAACTGGTCTCATGGAACATAGCAGGCCTAAAAAACAAATTACATACTCCGGGGTGGGCCGCATTTATGGCAAAATATGATATCTGCCTAATGCAAGAGACCTGGGCACTGGAAAAGAGTTCCAGCCCGACTTTTGCTACTTTTGATATTTTGGCAGTGTCCACAGGTAAAGGCCGCCCATCTGGTGGATTATCAATATGGATAGGCACACATTTGGGAATCCAGGCAACACAAATTCCAACAAAATCCCTGGATGTCCAGTGTGTCTTATTAAAACCTCCAAATAACCCACCAGTAGCATTAATCTGGGCCCGATTCACAGAACAAACTTAAGACTAAATCCTAAACTTACTACCATTTTGGTATTCACAGAATGCACCTAGTACTTCTGGTATTCACAGAATGAACTTACTACTTTTGCTATTCACAGAATGAACTTAGTACTTTTGCTATTCACAGAATGGATTTACGACTACTAAACTTACGTCCGCACTCGGGCCGGAATTTCCGGCCCGGAGGCGGAGCTTCCGGCCCGGAGGCGGAGCTTCCGGCCCGGAGGTGGAGATTTCAGCCATAGCTAAATCGGCCGGAATCCCCACCTCCGGGCCAGAAGCTCCGCCTCCGGGCCGGAAGCCCCGCCTCCGGGCCGGAAGCTCCGCCTCCGGGCCGGAATTTCCGGCCCGAGTGCGGACGTAAATTTAGTAGTCGTAAATCCATTCTGTGAATAGCAAAAGTACTAAGTTCATTCTGTGAATAGCAAAAGTAGTAAGTTCATTCTGTGAATACCAGAAGTACTAGGTGCATTCTGTGAATACCAGAATGGTACTAAGTTTAGGATTTAGTCTTAAGTTTGTTCTGTGAATCGGGCCCTAAATGTTTACTCGAGACCAACTAGAAATGGCCAAGAATCAGACACAATTAAAGATTTGGGCTCTTTTATTTTGGGGCTAGACCCCTCTACTGCTATAATTCTTGGTGGGGACTTTAACTGCCAATTCGAACCGCTGGGAAGTGTCGAGCTGGGCGAACAGGATGAAGTAGATGTGCTATGGCACATCCCGGATCCTAATATCATCCCAGTTAGAGCATGGACACCTTTGGTGCTACAAGTAAAATCCCTCTCCCTTGCAACATCCCTGCGGGCGTGCAATGGGAGAGTGGACCCCGACCGCCCAGCAACAGAAACATTTAATCGGGCTAATAAAACATCCATCATTGATTATGTAATGGTAGAAGCCAAAAATTGGGATAAGTTTAAGGATTTTAGAATAGAAAAAAGACAGGACAGTGACCACAATGCCCTGGTCTTAACTTTTAATCCAGGGTCCTTTGGACTAACTAATCCTGAACCCAAATCTGTTATGACAATGCCCCCCCGTGTATTAACCAATAATAGAAGGAGGGTGAAATGGCCCCATTTGGCAGAGTCACCCTTACAGCTTGCAAAAATTTACCAAATTGTAATACCCTTTATAGCCCAGATGGGTGATCCAACTGGACAACTGCAGGCATTGGAAATACACAAACAATTAGTTACGATTTTGGGGGATGTTTTTAATCCTGTAGGCAGAACCAAGAGGTGTGTGCTGAAAACCCACCCCTGGTTTAATGATGCCTGCAGGAAATTAAAAAAGGAGCTTCTTGCAGCAATTAAATCAAAAAATAAAGTGAATATCAGGGCAACTAGGCAGATGTATAAGAAGGAACTGTCTAGGGGCAAGATAGAATGGGAAATAGATAGGTGGAAAAAATTGAGGGATGCCCTAGTGTCAAAGGATGCTAAACTATTTTGGGCATTGGTAAACTCTGCCACGAGAGATAGTGGGGAATCGTTTTTACCAAATATTGCCTCCTCAGTGTGGGAGGCACATTTTGCCGCACTTTACACTTCTCCTTTGGTTGTTATACCTGAACATTTGAATAGGACTACGACATTACAACCAGATGATCCGCTCTGTACTCCCCCGGCCCTAGACCTCCCGCACGAGTATCGACTGCGGGGGGCCTCGGACTGCGGAGACCAGACGGGTCATTTGGATGCTGGGGCGAGGCTGGCCTCTGGAAGTGTCGAGAGTATCTCAGTTAAGGAAGTTGAATCTGCAATTGCTAGGCAGCTTCCTAATAAAGCACCAAGCCTTGATAAGGTACCAGGTGATCTCTTCCGGTCCCAACCCAAAATTTGGGCACCGTACCTAGCCGTATTGTTTAATGCGGTTTTGTTGGGAGCTAAACTGCCGGACACCTGGGCAGGGGCCGAGATTGTTCCCATTTTTAAAAAGGGTTGCCCCTTAGCCCCTCAAATTATAGGCCGATAAGTCTTTTAGATACTACTCAGAAACTCATAGGCCGGATCCTTCTGGATAGAATACTCAGGTGGGCGGATGAGAATGAAATAATAACTACCCTCCAGGCTGGTTTTAGATCTGGGATTTCAACCCTGGACCAGCTCTTTAGGCTACTGGTCCTTTATTGGAAGACTGTAAGTATTGAGGGTGGTAGCCTCTACTTGGTCTTCGTAGATTTACGGGCCGCCTTTGATCTTGTGCCCAGGGAAAATCTATGGAGGGTCTTGAAAGAACTAGACCTTCCGCCCTACCTATTAGACATCCTGAAGCGCTTCCACGAAGGGAATTATGCCCAGATTAGATGTGGGAAGAATGGGGAACTATCGGACCGCTTCCCTTTAACTAGAGGAGTGCGCCAGGGCTACGCCCTGGCCCCTACGCTCTTTAGCCTCTATATAAATGGCCTGGTGGGTGAGCTAGATACTGTTAGGGATAGTGATGCCCCTCGGCTGCCGTCCGGACGGGTGCCTGCTTTGATGTTCGCAGACGACACCCTACTGTTGTCTCGAACTTCTACAGGCATCCAGAGGGTACTAGACGGTTTTGTATCATACTGCGCTTCGCGGGGACTTGAGATCAACCTAGAAAAGACGAAGTTTATGATCTTCGGTCCCCCGAAGCGCACCCGCCCCAGCCCAGTTTTAAATGGTATCCCGCTTGAAAGGGTTAGAACTTTTGTATATCTGGGTGTTACCCTGACTGAAGATTTCGGTTGGGGTCCCCAGGTAACCAAATCTGCCCTGAGGCTTACACAGATAGTGGGAGGTATTAGTAAGTTTCAGTGGAAAACCCAATTTAAACCAGTCTCGCCAGCCCTTGAAATCTATGGTGCCCAAGCTAGACCTGCCGCAATGTATGGCGCAGAACTCTGGGGCCATACGTGTATATTGAGCCTCACCAAGGTTGAGCACACATTTATTAGGAACTTGCTAGGGCTCCCCCAGAGCAGTCCGCTTATACCTTTGAGATTAGATCTAGGTCTAGAGCCTATCTCTGAACTCCTATCGATTCGACCCCTCCTGTATTGGAGAAGGCTGTGGACAGTACCCGAACTTGGTGACTATAGAGCAGAGTTCTCTGTAATTTGGGACCAGCTGAAGAGCAGAAATATACCCTGGTTATCCCACATTAAAGCTGTTGTACATCAAATAGGCCTCCCTCAATTATGGGAGACCCCAGAGGAAAGTTGCCCAGCGGTGCGGAGAACTGAGCTGCTGGCCCTACTTAGACAGCACAATCTAAGTTTGTTGCATCGCTCGCCAGCAATGGGTAGGTTGACCATAGAATTTCTGCAAATAAAATTTGTGCCTAGGAGGGAGGAGTTCTTAGATTTGATTCAACCCCCCATGGCAAAAAAGTTATATACACAATTAAGGCATGGTTGCCTCCCGATTGGGGCATTGATTTGCAAATGGGCTGGACGAGGAGACGGAATCTGCCCAGTTTGTAATGAAAGTAAAGAAGATATGATCCATGTTTTATTCTTCTGCCCTGCTTATAATGCAATACGTAGATCCTGGTTGGCGCCATTGTGTAGAAATTTGGGCCTAAAACAATGTGCCCAAGCCTGTAGGATTTTAAGATATGACACCTCACCCCCCATTGTGTTTTCTGTCTCTCGTTTTTTATATGGTATGTGGCGGAGGAGGGCTGCCCTGATTAACTGTTCCTAATACTGACGAATTTAATTGTTTCTTATGTCCTCCTTGATAACTTCTTGTTTAATAACTTTTTAACCTAGGTGCTTAAATATTTATGTATTTTATCTTGTATGTATATATTTTACCTGTGCTTTTATGGTCTCTGACCGAAATAAAGTTATCAAAGAAAGATAATATATATATTTTTTTTTTTAGGCCCTTTTTTGTTATTGTTTTTCTTTTTATTGCATGATTTGTTTCCCTATTATGTCCTGCTACATGGCCTACTGCCGCTCCTGTGCCATGTTTCTCATCTCCAGTTTAGACTTGCTGTCATGTGGTCTCCCCCCTCCTCCTTCATCAAAATATTGTTAGAAATGTTTCCTTTTTCATTGTTTATCTGTTTTTTCCCTATGTTTCTGCACCAGTTTCATTCTTTGTTTTTCCTTTTCTTTACCTCTTCTCTTTTATTACTTATTTCTTTCTTTTGCTTCCTCATCTTGTTTTAATTTTCTCATTCCACTTTTCCTTTCTCATGTTTAGAAATCCTCTTTCCTCATACGGTTTCCTTTTCTTTGGTCTGGCTACATGTCTGAATATATTTTTGATTTTAATTTAATTCAATGGTTTTATAAATGGTTTCTTGGAACGTCAGAGGTTTGAATTGCCCTATAAAAAAACTGTGGATGTAAATCCATTTGTATAAGCTTAATGCTAAAATAGCTTTTTTTGCAAGAATCTCACCTTTCTGAAATCCAATCCATGAAGTTGCGTAAGGAGTGGGTTGGTGAGGTGTTTTTTCTTGCCGGGGACAAGGAAAAAGCATTAAATGTACAGTTGATATCTCAAGAAAATGATGATGATGGAAGAAGGTTGTTGCTTATATTGTGCATTGATAAAATTCATATTGTTCTTTTTAATGTTTATGGCCCTAATGCTCCAGATAGTCAATCTTGGTCTCTGATTTCCAGAAGCTCATGCAATACCCTGATGATAATTTGGTTCTTGCAGGAGATTGTAATTTTTCCATTGACCCATTCCTTGATAGGTGCTCATTACCCCTGTATATTCTGAATAGGCAGCATAAAAGCATTTACACATGCACTACATGATCGTTGTCTCACTGACATGTAGCGATTATGTAATGCGACTTTACAAGAATACTTAATCTATTCATCCGGTAGAAAGTGGCTCTATTCTAATCTCTGACTATGCACCAGTTTCCATATGTTTGGATATTTTACCCAAGTCTACTTCACTTCACAGATGGAGATTTAACAATTTCCTATCATTCGATAACACTTTGACTTCCTCTTTCACTACATTTGCCCAGGAATATTTTATTTTTATTTCAGATGGAGGGTATCCCTTTTCATATTGGATGGGATGTATTTAAGACTTCAGCCAGAGATTTAATAAGCAATTTTGTCTCTAAGAAAAGTCGATCATCTGGCACTCAATCTGAAATAATTCTTGATGAAATAAAAAGCCTGGAACAATCCTATTACACATCTCATTCACAACATTCATTATAGCAAATGATTAATGCCAAGCTTAAGGTTAATAAGGTCTCTACTGACAATGCTGCATCTTAGCTACGAAAGTCTAGTGCTAAATATTATGGGGGACAAAACAAATCCTGAAAACTTTGTGCAAATTACCTAAAAATTAAACAAAACAAATTATTTATTGACTCAATTATTCATGAGAATGGCCTCACCACTGAGATTCTGATATTCTAGCTCAATTTTGTGAATGTTATAATGTCTTCTATACACCAGATTCTAATCCCTCTGATCAGGATATTTTGGATTAATTATCTTCTGTTAAAAAAAAAAAAAAAAAAAATCCCAAATCGATGTTACGCAATCTGAACTTCATCTTGCAATGCTCTCTCAAAAAGATAAAGCTCCTGACACGGATTGCTTTACAGCGGAGTTCTATATATACTTCTATTAGTTACTTCTCCCTAAATTGCATACTCTTATTAATTCCTTTGTTCAATCCACTTTCTCTTCAGGTTCATTTTTAGATGCTCTTATCTGTCTGATTTCAAAGGAAGGGAAAGATCCCCAATACTGCAAAAAGTACAGGCCCATTTCTTTAGTTAATTTGGACTATAAGATTTTCTCTAGGCTTTGGCCTTTAGGTTAGAACCTTTTCTCTATCACCTTCTGGGAAAAGAACAATCAGGATTTGTGAAGGGGAGGTATCTCTTGGATAATACTTGGTTATTTTTTTATATTATCTTCAAGTCATCAAGTGTGTCCGGATCTATGGCAGCTAATACCTTAGATGTAGAGAAAGCTTTTTACCGTGTGAATTGGTCTTTTATTTTTCATACGCTTACTTGGTTCAGTTTTGGCCCAAGAATAATATCCCTCATTTCTCTTTTAGATTCCTCTTCACAAGCATCTATCATAGTTAAAGGGATGACATCTTCCTATTTCTCCCTTTATAGAGGGGTTTGTAAAGGTTGCCCTTTGTCTCCCTTTCTTTTTAACCTGGCGCTAGAACCTCTTCTGTCTAGGATTCAACAGAAAATTCTTCTCTTCTCCACTTTTCTTCATACGTTTCCTCTTATGCATCTGTTTCCGGTCATAAATTTAACACTGATAAATGTGAAGTTTAACCTCTTAATAAATTCACTTTCAAGCAGGATTACTGTTTGTTAAACTTTACTTGGCAATCTAAACAACTTACATATCTCAGCCTTCAATTTACTCAGTCTCTCTCTTATTCCATTTCTATTAACATGGATGCTTGTATCCATAGACTAATTTACATGACTGCTAGATGGTACCCTCTTTATTTGTCTTAGTGGGGTCGGTGTGACTCAATCAAGATGATGCTTGTTCCCATTATTCTTTTTATTCTCTCGAACATTCCCCTAAAGATCCCTATGACATTATATGCGAAAATGTATTCTAACTTATCTTCCTTTCTCTGGAATTTAAAAAAAAAACCTCATATGTCTTTACTTAAATTGAAACTTCCCAAGACTGAAGGTGGGGTATATTTCCCAGATTTTGTTCATTATCATAAATCCTTTAATTATGCCAATCTGCTTATTGGACTCACTCCACACCATCTCACACCCTAGAATGGGTAGATCCAGAACATGATTTTCTACATCCTTTTTCATTTCAAGAATACTTATCCTTTACACGAAAGCCTCTGAAATGCTCCACTTCTATATTTAAGAATATGCGTAACTTAATAGCTCCTATTATTTCTTACCTGCCAATTGATTTACACTCCTCCTTAAGTCTACTATCTGGAATAACTGTTTTATAAAAAATAGGGGAGTTCTATTTACTGGTGCGCTTGGAGAATTAAAAGCCTAATTTGGGTCAACCAATTGTTTCAAAAGGATTTTATTATTTCCTTTCCTCAGGCTCAGATACTTTTCAATTTATCATCTACCTTTCAAAACAGATTTGCGCTTCTACAGGAATCTATCTCTCGAGCATACAATCACTTCAAAATACTTTCCTCTCCTTCTCTATTGTTTAAACCTTTGTCTGTTCTTTTGCACTCACATCCTAGGGTTTCTCCTATATATGCACATATAAGGGTTGTCACCAGTATCAGACCCAAGTCTAATACTGAATTGGCATGGGAAAACGATCTTGTTATCACTTTACCTCTATCCACTTGGAGACAGATTTGGATTAAAATTAGCAAGTCCTCTTGTGCAGCCAGCAAAACATAATCATGTTTCTTCATTTATATTAGACTCTCCATCACCCCAAACTTCTCCATAAGTTTAACCCAGATACTCCCAATACCTGCTGGACTTGTTCTGCAAAATCAGCTGATTTGAAACTTTTTCTATTTATTGTCTGCTGTTGCTGCTTTTTGGTTAGAAGTTTGGCGTCAAATTAATCTTATTTTTCATTCCATAGTCTCCTTTTGTTTGTAAAATGTGTTTTTGGGAAGTGTTTCTGATGCTTGAATAAACAAACTTTGTAATATCCAAATACTGGATCTTTTATCAGCAATTATTTTCAGCACTCACCCGAAATGGGAAAGACTCTACACAGTTGTCCGGCAAAGCATGGTGATATGCATTATGTCATAATCACCGTTTGGATACTGCACATATATAACCTTTATCTCTTGTTTTAAAGCGAAAGGAATTATGGACACCTTTTATGCAATTGCTTGATAACTCTGTAAAAGCGTATTTTGTTCCTGGCCCTAACACCCAAGAAGTTTGCAATCTCCTTGACTTTGTATTGTACTATTTAATTTTATATCAAGTATATTTTAGTATTTCTTTTTAAAATTCATATTGTCCTTTTGCTCAGACATGGATGTATATCAACAGTATATTTTTCTCCCCTCTCCTTTTTCCTCCCTCACTTTTGTTTAGTTCTATTGTATGATTGCTTTTATCTTAATAAACTTACTCTATAAACTTTAAAAAAGGCAGATGAACAGGATGCAACCCCCAGTGATGCCAAGAGGGTCCAGGCAATGTAATGCGTCGCAGCAGTAGGTTACAGCACAATGTGAATCAACGTAGTTTTTTGGACTGCAAAAGTGACATGTTGTGGAGCTTGCACTGGAGAGCATTGATTGCTCTTTGATGCATTTAGTGAGCTGGCACAATAACACAACATACCACATGGCACCATAAGATAGCTGCATAGCACAACATAAGATAACATAACACCTCACCATATTGTAGCATGACCCAACCTAACAAACCCCTTACCTAACAGAATAGCACAGCATAACACAACTCTTTGTGACATAACCAAGCACTGCACTGCATAGAACAACCTAACACACCACCCCAAAATCTTGAACAGCACAGTTAACCAAAGCATAATAAATCCTAATAGACTAGCATTACAGACCAAATAACAACATAACACAATACACCCTATTGTAATACAGCATACCACAGCACAACATACCATAATGCAGCAAAAGCAACACAGCATAGTACTAAGTAACAAAGCATAATACTACACATCACATTATAACACAGTGTTGCAGTTCACCCTCTCATAAGATACCTCAGCATGACATAACATTGGACACCATAAAATAAGAAAGCCTGACCCAACATGAGACAACACAACTTAAGATGCACAGCCAAGCACATCATGACACAACACATCAAAACATAATACCCTTTAGCGCAGCATAACAGTACGCACCATGTTGTTAGATCTGAAAGTCCCATTCCTGTAAAGCACTCGTTTCATGCCATATTATGTTAGCAGTGCGTGGCTAAATAGATGCCATTTGTGTTCAAGTTATGCAACCCGCTGAGTTATCCCCGTAATGTACAGGCTTCAGTTAGCGAGTGTCACTCCATTTTGCATTTCGTAATCCCTATTAGGCTGCTTAAACTGTTCTCGAGTTAGGCCTCACTGCTCACATTGCTTGCTTCAGCAAACACTGTATTTCATCATTATTTTCTCTTCTGTTCAAGGCTGTTTCTCAACTTACTAATGAATGGGACATTCCGTCCTTGCATGCCGATCTGAATGTGTGGTTCCTGCTCCCACGTTAGGAGAAGCCGAGACCCTGCTCCGTAGCCTTGGGCTCCTGATAAAATGTACCCATCTGGCAGGTGTTAGCTCATCCTACTGTGCCTCTTTGTTTATGTTCAGCTCAGGCCGTTAGTTTTCCACTGGGGGCGTGGTTAGAGGGTTGGAGGGAGGGATTACTACTCACTGTAGACTGTTGGGACATCAGTCCCTAGGCAGATATCTGAGGGTGCAGGTCATAATGGACTCCTCTGAAGAGTATTTCTAATAAACATGTAAGTTTGTATTCTCTACTGTCTGACCGACTCTTCATTCTTGGGAAGGCATAGCAGGTGGTTGTAAAAAATCTGAGTGGCCCTTAAGGGCCACTTCCTTCAATGTAAAAAAAAGTCAGAGCACAGCAGGAAATACCCTCATATATGACAGAATGGCACAGCATAAAACAATATAACACACCCTAACATAATACAGTATGGGCCACGTGTGTCAACTGATTTTGCATTCGTAAACGGTGTGAATCGCTACATTTGACTGTTTGTGAATGGAAAACAGCCTTTCAAGATGCATGAAAGGCCTTGGCATTTTAGGTAATCACAATTATTTACAATTACATCAAATTGCGACTCCAAATAAAGAATTGCATTTCCTTATTGCAAAGTGGGCATTTAGGAAATGCTATTACCATCGACTCCAGGTCGACTGTAAACATATGCTGTTATTGAAAATGCACAAAAAACTTCATTTTCACAAGTGCCATGTAGCTCATGCATGCCTCTAGGACATGTGTGCACTTTAAATGTGCACATTTCTTTTGGGGGATGTTTCAGGGGGACCTAAGGTACCCTGGCACCCTTGGTTTTGTATTTCTTAATTTGCGATTCACAATTAGGTAATCGCAAATCAGGTATTGAAAAAACCATTCACTAGGCCCATAGGAACAAATGGAGTAGCATTTCCTAATAACGATTCTCTAATTGCGATTGCGACTCTGTAGGAATCACTATTAGAGAATCGCTATTTTCTTACATACAATTTTGCATTCCCTAAATAGCGATTACATAAAAATTCTCTATTTAGTGAGTGCCAAATGGAAATTTGATTCATGTGGCCCTATGTGTTAGACCTGGCATCCTTGGTGTGGATTCCTGCTAGCTTTTGCTTTCCTCCTCCCATTTTTGCTGACTTTGTTTTGGTTGGCCTTGGGATTCTGCACACTTTACCACTGTTAACCAGTACTAAAGTGCTTGTGATCTCTCCTGTAAACACAGTGACAATGGCTTATACCCAATTGGCATATTTTATTTACTTGTAAGACCCTAGTAAAGCGGAACTGCATGTGCCCTAGGCCTGTAAATTAATTGCTACTAGTGGGCCTGTAGCACTGGTTGTGCCACCCACTTATGTAACTCCTCAAACAAGTCTCAGGCCTGCCATTGCAGAGTTTTTGTGTGCAGGTCTGACATTTCAAACTGCCAAGATAAACCTTTTGTCAGGCCCAGACATTCCTTCTTAATATTTATAAGTCACCCATAGGGTGGACCCTGGGCAATCCAGAGGGCAGTGTACGATGTATTCAAAAGGTTTTAAGTTTTACATGTCCTGGTAGTGAATAACTCTTAAATTCATCTTTCACTACTGCAAGGGCCCGTCTCTCTCATGGGATACCATTGGAGTAGACTTATTACATTTTATAAGCGATGACCTGTTCATGTCTGGTGTCTCTGGAACCACAATTTAAAATCCTCACTTATGGTGAAGTTGGATTTTAAATTGCAATTCTGAAAATGCCACTTTTATAAACTTGCCTTAGTAGTTTGGTGCACGCAGCCTGTCTCTGAGTCACATGACTGGGAGTAGTTGACAGTTTGGCTTTGTATATTCCGTCTAGACAGCCACACACAATGGGAGCTTGGGTGTGACTGGAATAAATTAAATTCCCTTCTAAAGTAAAACAAAAACTGTTATGCATTTATGATTATTAAGTAGAGAGTTAATTTAAAATTAAGTAGGCATATGCGCATGCACATTTGTTATATTAATTCATAATTTCAAACAAGTATGTTAAGTTCTTTTAATATTATGTATATAAATATGTTATATAATAAATATGATGTGTGTGTGTGAGTGTGTTTGAGTGTGTGCACATGCAGGATAGGAACAAAGCAAAAACCAAGCACGCTCAATGCATTTTGGCAAACACCTTGTTCACCTGTGTTCAAGGTGGCTGCTTCTGCACTATTAAACATGGCATAAATCTACTTTCATGAGTGTGCTCGTTTTTGACTTTGTCTATTTCTTGCATGATTTACAAGATTTTCTCTTAATTTGTGATCTGCATTATTATTGACTGCATCTGCGAGCGGAGTTTCGAGAGTCTGGCTGAGCTTTATTTGAGGTCCTGGCCACCATTATTTTCATTTTGCTTCTATCGAAGGGTGTTACAGTATCAGTAGTTGGCCATGTGAGGTGGTGGATCCAGATGTCATTCAGTAACTGGTCATCTCAAAAATTTGCCCTGGTGATAAATGCTTTATCTTTAAGGCCTTAGTCATTGTGTTCTGTGCTTTTTATCTCTTTGTCATAGTCTCTACCCTTTTCAGCCATCCTGGTCCCTTAGATCAGAAGAGGCTTTGCTTTTGAAGACTCCAAGGTGCCACCTAAAAACCAGGGGTGGATGTTCTTTTACCTATTTAGTAAATAAGGCCGTGAACGAACTTTAGCTCTTCAGGAACAGCTGAAGGCCTGACTCTTCAGTCAGTGAGACATTTTGGCAGTTAAGGATTTTATAAATGTGATTGTCGTTGGACTTACTACTGTTTCTTTCTGTCAGTAGTAACTTAATCTTACATATTTGGCTCCACCCTGGTTTCAGAGAGTGGACACACTTCTGAGTAACTTTATACTCAGATTTTGCAAATAGCCCAAAGTAATAAAGTTACTTGAAACTGTAAGAATAAACTTACAAGTGTAAGTTGACTTTGTGAATAGTCCAGTTAGTGTTGTATGAAATTGGCACGGTTGTTCTAAATGTAATTAAGCTAAGGACTCAAATACAGGCAAAAATATTTGACAGGATTTAGCTAACAGATTGGCAAAAGTCATGGACAAATACATCAAAGCTCAAAAAGTTTCAATAGGAAAGGAATGGCACGAACAACATTGATTATCATTTGAACTTAGGAGAGTAAGACCGTGAGGGCATGAATATTATCTGATTTTGATTTGAGTTTAGTAGAGAAATTAGGATACAGATGCAGGTCTGTGAACCACTCAGGTGGTGGAGATGGGTCCTCTGCCAGTGACCCATCCACAGTTCCTAGAAAGCTTCATTGGATTGGTAAGAGTATGCCAGGAAGTTAGCTTTCTGAGTGATTTTTCAGGATGTTAACTTTTTGACCTCAAGCCTCAATCTTTTAATTACAAATGCATTCACTCGACATCCTACCCTTGTTACATTGAAGTAGCAGATGTAAAATCACACTCATATGTCTTCAGAGAACATGAGAGAGGGACTGATCTGCCCCAGATTTGTCAACAATACCACATGTGAAACACTTGATAAGCCTTTCTGTTCCTTTCGCACACAACACTCAAGACATATGCATTTTTGTGTTAATTTAGTATGATATCTAATATTTAAATATGTCTTGTAGCCTTTTTAACAGTAGGGCTTGTTCCACATCTGCCTTATGTAGCCAAAAACCTGACAGCAGGAGATCAGGAACTGACCTAATTTCTTCTCTCTCTCTACCCTTAACCCCATTTTCTCCTCAATAGGACTCACAGGGAAGGACCTCTCTTTAAAACTATGGACATTATACCACTGCTTAAGGCCTGTTTATTACCCATATCGTGACCAGATACCCCTGGCACCTTTAGTACAACCTGAAACTGTAGGCAAGACCAACCAGAATTGGTGTGATGGTAGGAGGGAGCGTGCAGTTCATTCTCAGCGATTGTTTATCCTTCTTAATCCCACTATCCCCTGATGATAGATCATGCATTACCGAAGGGCTCCGGAGTTCACTTTCAGGAACATTCAAATACCCCTGCTATCCGAGCACTGTTCAGACAGGTATGGTGTGGTCCTGACCCTGTTTGGCTGACACCACTTTGCCTGTCCTTTATGGAATATGTTGTAATATTTAAAAAATGTTTACCTCCTTTACAAAAGCTGTCTTAATTGATGCATTTTATGTGTTGTAGATCTCATTGTAAGATGTAAATCTCTAGTAAAAACCTTAAACTTAAACCTTGATAGTGTCCTGATCGTCCTCCTCTGAGTCAGCAAGATTGAACGGTCTGCTTTGATATTGGCATGTGGAAGGGTAGACTTAATTGATTGATCTCATCTAATTAAAGATGAGTTAATGAAAGTGTTGTTGTGATGACAGTTAGGTCTTTATTCCTCCTTCTTGTTGTCCTCCATAATATTTGATTTTTCATGGTGCTGGCCCCACTCTGAAGTGGTATTATTCTATTTTCTTATCTGGCCTCTCTGCCTCTCACTCACTGAGACTACTATCAATATTGTGACAAACTTAGACATACTTCTGCTTACACTTATTGTAGATAGTATATGTGGAGAGATGTGGCGCAGCGGCCAGAGTGGCTGACTCCAGAGCACAGGATTCATGGTTTGATCCCCAGGGCCGGCAGCAGCTCAGCTCAGCATCATGTGAGTCTGGGCAATAGCTCATGTAATCCCAGCCCCTGGATACCCTTAAGGGTGATAAGTGTGCTCTTTACAAAAATGTAATTATGATTATCTTCTTAGCAAGTGATGCCATGCCAGAAATGGCACAATACACTGTGTCATGCACACGAATATACAGCTGTACCTAGTCACAATAACCAATAAAATCTAAAAAATCCACCTCTCATCTACAGAGCTGAAGAAACTAATAAGGGGCTGGGTGGAACAGGTGGTTGACAGTACAGACTTTACGCATGACAAATGTTGCACTCTAAATATTGTGGGCAGCGATATTACAACTCCTTAGAACTCATGATCCTAAAGACTTAGGTTGATAACCTCAAGTTGAGCACAAAGGCGCACAGGTCGTATACAGGGCCAGGTTAGTCCTACTAAAAAAGTTACTTTCTAAGTACGCATGAAGAGTTCCCTTCGCTGTGGCGGTAGCCACAAGGAGCATGGAGAGCATCAAAGATAGTCCTCATTGGAGCTTGAAGAGCAGGTCTGGCAACGCAGACAGTCACCGCTATAGAATGAATAGCCAGTTGAGCTTCTCGAAGGTCGTTGCTGGAACTTCGCATTGGCAGTAACTGCCATTTCTGTAGCCTTTGCACTGCTGGTCCTTACTGGCGGTTGCTGTTGACAAAGAGCAGGCCACACCTGAACTTCGCGTTGACAGTCATCGCAGGCTGCATGTTCTTGGTGGGAACAGGCCCGTTTGCAGTCATAAGGAGGCCAACGGTCAGGATTTCACCTTTTCATACGGGGGAGTGCACTCTGATGCAAGCCAAGGGTCCAGTACTTGGGTATGCACCTTTTGGAGATTAGGGATTTACTCCAGGAGAGGCCAGAAGGGCTCAGGAAAATCCACTTGTAGGTCCAGACATTTCCAGTTGCAGTAGGTCAGCTGGGTTGTAGGTCCAGACATTTCCAGTTGCAGTAGGTCAGCTGGGTTGTAGGTCCAGACATTTCCAGTTGCAGTAGGTCAGCTGGGAAGCTGGGTTGTTGTAGGGAGGCTTTTTACACTTGTTGTGTCCCTGTAGTTAATGCAGGAGGTCAGCCAACTGAGTCACTCAGGCAGCCTGGGATGAAGGGAACAGTCTTCCTACTCAGAACGCAAGGCAATCCTTCAAGCAGCAGGGCAGTCCTCAGCTAGCAAGGCAGTCTTTCTTCTGTAACTTCCATAGGTGCAGGACATGCAAAAGCTAGGGAATGTGAAGTGTCTAACTACCGAAATATGTAAAAGTTAAACCCACATGTCTTACTTTTTAATGACTATGCACCCTGCCCAATGAGTCTTTAGGGCCACCTTAGGGGTGACTTATAGGTATTAAAAAGGAAGATTTGTTTTCCAGGTCAAAATGACACTTTGAAGCTGCACTACAGGCTGCAATGGCAGGCCTGAGATATGTTTTAAATGTGCAATATGAGTACTGCAGGGCCATCAGTAGCATTTAATTTACAGGCCATGGGTACAGGTGGTGCCATTTACTAGGGGCTTCAAAGTATATGAAGTGTGCCTAACTGTTGGAAGCCAATTTGACTATGTGTTAAGGAGAGGGCTCAAGCACTTTAACATTGGTTAGCATGGGAAAAGTGCACAGAATCCTAAAAGCCACAAAAATGGATTCCACAATGTAGCGTACACCCAGCTCAGGTACTTGCCAATAGCCAAGCATCGAAATGAGCATCAGACTTTTTCTGTGTTTTCTGACAAGCACTCGATCTCCTCTTGTAAAGGTGACATCATTTACATGATGTTGTCTGCCAGCAATAATTTTCATCTAATGTTTTTGAGTAAAGTCAAAAGCAAGAATACTTCCTCATTCTTTGATCTGAGGTTGGTCCATTGGGGCAGGTTTGTCATCATGGCCCTTCCACATATGGGAGTTGTTGTACTTTCCCCTGTCATTGAGTAAGGGGTCGAATGGTAAGCTCAAAGAATAATTTTCCAACTTTGAGGTTGAGTTTCTCAAATGCAACATGCTGAACAGCTTTCTTTAGAGTACTCATGAACTGTTCTACAAGAACATGAGCCGGGGGCCAAAGAGGAGTCCTTTTTTATGCTTTATATTGAGGTGGTTTAGAAAGTCATTTGAATTATTGACTATTAAATGGTGGGCCATGGTTAGATTTTAGGATTGCAGGTACACCCCATGTCACAAACATGCTCTCTCATTTTTTAATAAGTTTCTCATGTGTAGTGGATGAAAGGTCTTGTGCCAATAGAAAACAAGAGTACTCATCAACAATAACTAGAAGATGATGTCCATTCTCTAAAGGACCAAAGACATCAATCGCAATTTATTCCCTAGCATGATGTGGCAATTCTGACATGTTCAAAGGGTGCTGAATAACTTGAGATGAAAGACAGCTGCAAATGTGACAAGTCGTAAAATCTTTTTCGACCCTTTCGTCGAGATACGAAAACCAGACTCGATCACGGAGAGCTCTCTTAGTGGCAACTATTTCTTGATGTCCCTCATGGGCAATATCAATTACTTGTTGTCGGAGACTCTCTGGGATAGCAATTCATGTACCTCACATAATGATGCCTACTTGAGTCATTGAAAGATATTCTCTTACATTTTGTAACTCCAAATACTCACTGTCATTAGTGAAAGGTCTAGAGTGTTGGTTCCATGATTGATAAGCAATGATATCTTTTAACATTAACATGTCACTATCTTTGCTGTTGGCGGTGACAATTTGTTCTTAAGACATGACAGCTTGTGTGTTCAATTTCACAATAAAATTGATGCAGCCCTCTGTGGTCTGAAATGGGATACCAGGGCAATGCAATGGCACTGTTGAAAAATATTCAGCAGGATTCTGATCTTTCCCTGGACAATGAAGAATCGTATAGTTCTACTCTTGTAACCTCAAACCCCAATGTTCAATTCTAGCAGGCATATTGGCAATAGGGTTGGCAAATATCGTCAATAGTGCTTGATAATGGGTCACTACTGTGAAGGGCTATGGGTCCAAAAACATATGGCAATATTCATAAGCCCAGATCACTGCCAAACCTTCTTTCTCAGGTTGCTAGTAAGCATGTTCTGTTTGTGGTAGGCTTTTACTAGCGTATGCCACAATATTTGGCTGTTTGTTGTGCTGTGCAAGGATTGCCCCTAACCCTAAAGGGCTAGCGTCAACTACAACCTCTGTGTGAAGTTTGGGATCAAAGTAGGCCATTTCAGTGGCACTCTCAGTAGCTTGCTTGGGGGCATATCATCAAGGCCATGCGATAATTATCGCTCAACGCAAGGATAATTATCGCCGGCCAACTCTGAATTTTATCGCAGAGACAGCGTGCTATCAGCAATGCTTATCTCCAAAGCGATAAAATTCAGAGCGCAAGCTGCCAATTGTGCGATTATCGCTGGAAATACAGCAATAATCGCACAAGGTTTGGCGAAAGCTTGCTGCTAGGGCAAGGCATACTTAGCCATGATATCCACCTTACATAGGATATCATGGCTAAGTCAGTTTTGAAGCAGGCGTAAGGAAAGTAGCGATAACAGAGGTTATCGCTACTTTGCTTGCCGCTCTCCAGGTTAGCGTGCCCATTGAAAATTGGAGAAATGTTGCCTAGCGACATTTCTCCAGTTATGTCTGGGCAGGAACACCCACCTTGAATCTCATTAGAGATGCAAAGATGGGCGTTGGAGGAAAGGGCGATAATGCAAGGATTCACGCGATAGCGTGACCTTGCTGATTAGGCGATATAATTATCGCCGGTTTCCGTCCGAAAACGGACGCTAAAGCAGCGATAATTTTATCTCCGGGGCTTGATGATATGCCCCTTGACTTTTTGGAAGCTCTTCTAACATTCTTGTGACCAATGAAAAGACACATTCTTTCTTGTTAATTCTTGGAACGGTGCACTGACCATAGCAAAGTCTCGTATGTATCTGGAACAGTAACTGGCCGATTTTAGTGCATTCTTATACTTACTAAAGCTAGTAAACCTGGGAATGCGTCAAAATGCTATGCCTTCCCCTTCAGGGGTAATGAGGAGAAATATCTTCATTTCAGCTCGTTATTTCCTCTCTCCACATGTGCTGCATTCTGCACTACACATAGAAAGAGGAAAATGCCTCTAAGGATTGTCGTAGAGCAGGAGGGCGACCCATGATGCACAAAAGCAATACTGGCTGCCTGTAACACCAACACCCTTGCACTATGGTGAACTATAGCCTGCATTGGCGCTAGGCAGCACATAGCAAGAAGTGCTTCATACATTTGTAAATATGGAGCATTTCTGCACTCTTCCTTTCACACAGTGCTGCACAGCAAGTTGCCTTGCTACATTATGTAAAAGAAAGAGAAATCTGCTATACAGTCTTTTCCTGCTCCACAGAGGATCGAAAAGGGGGTGGCCTGAACAAGTAAATGTTTTCTTTGGAGTGTGATCGATCGGAGAGAGGAAACCAACTCAGCACATAACATTCAATCGCAGTTCTGGAGGAGCTTTGAGTAGAGTCAATATGATATATATTTTCTCTAAATAGTGTATTAAATATCAGTTGTCGCTGCCTATAGATAGAAATTAAGGGGCAGATTTATGTTAGACTTGCGCCACTTTTACGCCGCTGTTGCGTCACTTTTGTGATGCAGCGGCGGCGTAAACCCTGCGCCACGTTGCGCCCTATTTACATCGTGACGCATCTATGGAGATGCGTCACGGTGTAAAGCCCTGCGCCACATTAAACCTGCGTCAGGTTTAATGTATGCAGGGTGGGCGTTCCATCGGAAAAGTGACGCAGTGAAATCTACAAGATTTCACTGAGTCACTTTTCCGACGCTGCTGCGTCAAAACCCTGCGCCTGCTTGAAGCAGGCGTAAAGCAAGACGCAGCATGTTAGGAATGGGCAGCCCCTAAACATTGCTGGAGTTGCGTCGTGCTTGCGACACGACTCCAGCAATGCGCCGCCCTTACGCCATCAGATGCGTCACGCATCTGTTTATCCTTGCGCCACGATGCGCTGCATTGTAAATGCGGCGCATCTGTGGTGGCACAAGGGTAAACTTGCGTGACGCATCTTTCCTGGCGCATCCCTGCTGATTTGCAGGGATGCGTAAGGAAACATAAATCTGCCCCCATAGATATTAATCAAATTTTCAATGAGACGTTAGGGTTTAAAACAACAATGTGGACAAGTCACTTGAAAATCATTTATTGGGCCCTCATTACAAGTTGCCCAGAAAGTGGGTTGGCTTTCCTCGCCCACTGAGGGAAAGAAACCAAGGGTGCCAGTGAGGGGGGCAAATCTGGCTCATAACCAATTGGCCCCTGAGGGTCTATTAAGAAAGGTGGAACAACCGGGAAATCCCTCATTTTGGCCTAGATGTTCGCTTAGACTTTAAGGATTTCAGCAGCCAACAACTCTAGAAGAAATTCAACATTGTACAGTTCCGATGGGGCCAGTTACTGCTGTCAGAAACCCCGTTGGAGCTAAAGAGGTCCCTTGTAAAAAGGAGCACACAGTTAATCATTCCTGGAAGCACAGTAAATGCTTATCCTTACTTCTGGGCCATTATAATTTATACAGGCAGTGAAGTCAGTATAAACTGTAATTCCCCTGTTTTATTTCCAACTCGTTCAAGCTGCTCCATAGTCGTATTACACTTTGAAATGTTAAAATTCTGAATCCGTGCAGTTGCACAAGCTGTACACACGATGGTAGTAGAACCCAACTCAATATCATCTACAGTCTTTGAGAACAGTAGTATATTGCAGTTCGCCTGAAATGCTCATTTCTTGTGAAATATATATATAGCATTGATTTTCAGCAAAATGAAATGAAATTCTAAATACATGTTGTGTTTTAAACTATACACCTCAGCTAAAATTCTAGATATCTCGTAGTAAAAAAGAATGTACATTACGGATAAAATGTCTGAGAAGTATAGAGAAAGCATCTGTCGTTTCTCCTTTTTGACACGTGTTTACAATAATTGTAAACTTATCAATGATGCATAAGATTAAATCATTTTGTAGTCAGTTTTGGTAATCGAAATGAACATTACTAAAGGATTGATTGAATAAATAAATGTGCACGTGTGTTGTCTGATTCTTGAACTCTAACCCTGAATGCCGCATGTTAGAGAACTGGCTCGTGTTTTCAGCATCAATCAATCAATCAATCAATCAATCAATCAATCAATCAATCAATCAATCAATCAATCAATCAATCAATCAATCAATCATTTGTAGAGCGCACTACTCACCTGTGAGGGTCTCAAGGCGCTGGGGGTGGGGGGGGGGGGGTTGCTGCTACTACTCGAACAGCCAGGTCTTGAGGAGTCTCCTGAAGGTCAGCAGGACTTGGGTCTGTCGTAGGTGGATGGGGAGGGTGTTCCAGGTTTTTGCGGCGAGGTGGGAAAATGATCTACCGCCGCCGCTTGCTCGACCGATGCGGGGGACGGTGGCGAGGGAGACGTCAGCGGAGCAAAGCTGGCGGGTCGGGGTGTAGAAGGTGAGTCGTTCGTTGAGGTACGCTGGTCCGGTGTTGTGGAGTGCTTTGTGAGTGTGGGTGAGGAGCTTGAAGGTGATCCTCTTGTTGACGGGGAGCCAGTGCAGGTCTTTCAGGTGGGCTGTGATGTGGCAGTGGCGGGGGATGTTGAGGATGAGGCATGCTGAGGAGTTCTGTATGCGTTATAGTCGTTTCTGGAGTTTGGCAGTGGTTCCTGCGTAGAGAGCGTTGCCGTAGTCCAGTCTGCTGCTGACGAGGGCCTGAGTGATCGTCCTTCTGGTTCCAGTGGGGATCCATCTGTAGATCTTGCAGAGCATGCGGAGGGTGTTGAAGCAGGAGGAGGCGTTTACTTGCAGGGTCATAGACAATGCGGAGTCCAGGATGACTCCCAGGTTGCATGCGTGGTCAGTGGGTGTTGTTGCAGCTCCCAGTGCGGCCGGCCACCATGAGTCTTCCCAGGCAGAGGGGGTGGATCCGATGATGAGGACCTCCGTCTTGTCCGACATCGGTTGCAGGAGGCTGTTCTTCGTCTATTCTGCCATGGTCTTCATTCCTTGGTGGAGGTTGGATTTGGCGGCGGTGGGGGCCTTGGTGAGGGAGAGGATCAGTTGGGTGTTGTCGGCGTATGAGATGATGTTGAGGTCGTGCGATCGAACGATGTTGGCGAGCGGTGCCATGCAGGCGTTGAAGAGTGTCAGGCTGAGGGACGATCCTTGGGATACGCCGCAGATGATCTTGGTGTCTTTAGAGAGGAATGGCGGTAGGCAGGAACGGAAGGAGGAAAATGGGCCGGATGTTCTTGAGGTCCTTGGGGTCTGCCTTGGGTTTCTTGAGAAGGGCGTTGATCGTGGCGTGTTTCCAGCTCTTCTGGAAGGTGGCGGTCTCGAAGGAGCTGTTGATGATCTTGCGGAGATGGTGTGCGATGGTGGAGCTTGCTTTGTTGAAGATGTGGTGCGGGCAGGGGTCAGATGGTGAGCCGGAGTGGATGGTGTTCATGATTTTGATGGTGTCTTCGTCATTGACGTGGGTCCAGGAGAGCAGGGGGTTGATGTGGCTGGGGTCGGTACGTCTGAGGTGGCTGTGTCTGTCGGGGGGGGGCATGGTTGCTGAAGCTATCGTAGATGTCCGCGATCTTGCAGTGGAAGAAGGTGGATAGGGAGTTGCAGAGGTCTTGTGATGGCTGGATGTCGTTGGAGTTGGAGCTGGGGTTGGAGAGGTCTTTGCTGTTGTGTGCATTGTTGTCAATGCGCTCTTTGAAGGAGGTCCTTTTGGCGGTTTGGATGAGTTGGTGGTGTCTGTGGATGGTGCTCTTGAAGGCTGTTTTGCGGTCCGGTGTCTGTTTGTGGTGCCACTTCTTCTCGAGGCAGGCCTGCTTGGATGCCTGGAGGTCGGCGGTGAACCCTATGGCTTTTCTGTTGGTGCGTCTGTTCAATGGTTTCTTGATCGGGGCGAGAGTGTTGGTGCAGACGTTTATCCAATGCATGAGGTTAAGGGTGTCGGTAGTATCCGTTGGTGGGTTTCGGGCGAGGGTGGTGGCTAGCTGGTCTTCGGTGATTTTGCTCCAGCTGCGGTGGGGGACCTGTTGTGTGCGGTGGTGCTTGGTAGGCTTCTGGAAGGTGAAGTGGACGCAGCGGTGGTTGGTCCAGTTGAGTTCGGTGGTGTGGCTGACGGTGACGTGGTTGCTGGCAGAGAAGATGGGGTTGAGCGTGTGTCCGGCGGAGTGGGTGGGAGTCATGACGAGCTGTTTGAGTCCAAGGTTGACGAGGTTGTCGAGCAGGGTGGTGGAATTGCTGTCGTTGTTGTTTTCGAGTTGGAAGTTCAGGTCTCCGAGTAGGATGTAGTCCATGGAAGCAAGGGCGTGCGTGCTGTGGCCGGGGGCCGGGTGGTCTGTAGATGAGGGTTCATTTGAGGGTGGTGTTGGGGTCGGTGTGGATCTGGAAGCGCAGGTGTTTGGCGGTGATAAACGTGTCGTCGGTGCTGGTCGAGATTCTGAGGGTGTTTCTATGGACGATGGAGATCCCTCCTTCTGTTCCATTGGTGTGGTCCCTGTGGGTGATCTTGTTGCCATCAGGGATGGCTATGGCGATGTTGAGTGCCGAGGAGGGGTTCATACAGGTCTCTGTCAGAAGGCGACGTCTGGGGAGGAGGAGTCAATAAATATAGACAGGATAAAAATAACAGCATATAATCTTTGAACTCCCGGTTATTGGGCACCAGCGATAGAATATCCAATCAGTATACCTATATTATCTTGGAATAAGCTACTGATTAATTAAAACATTGGGCCTCCTTTACGAGGCACTGAGTGGCACATTTACGCCGCCGGAGAGTCACTTTTTTGACGTTCCAGTGGCACAATGTGCTGCAGCACATTTACATGGACACGCAAAGCCACTTTGCATGGCTTTTCATGGCCTTGTAAATATTTGCCCCTTTCATGCAGAGCACTGCGTGAAAGGGGCGTTCTATGGGTGTTGCTGTTCCCAAACAACACCCATGGAATCTGAAGCACACCTAGATCTATGAAGAATCATAAACCTGGGAATGCGTCAGATTCTGATGCCACCCCAGGGGTGGCGTTTGAAAGGCGCAACAAGGAAAAATAATCTTATTTCTCCTTGTTTTTTACTACTTTATGTGACATAACTCTCGATACACCCTTTTAGAGTTTTGCAACACTCAGGAGTCCTTTCCTGGAAGTACTCGTGTTGAAGTACCTTCCTGTACTTTATTGTAGTGGGCTGTCTGATCAATCAATGTGCTTCCTTTAAGAGTATGGGGTGAGTGCTATGGAGTGCTGTCTTCAGCTGTGGGCAGGAGCACTCCCCCCTTGTTTGCACGTGTTTGTCTATTTGGTGTATAAACGTGCAGGTGTGCATTCATCCTGGTTTCTGCAGTTACCAACATGATTCTCATTTTGTCCAATCTGGTCTATGAGTTATTACCTCCCTCATCCACATTCATCCCAGAAGTATGAAGTGTTCATACCAGTTTTTCAAACTCTTTCTAGTCCGGGCAGATGTGCATTTGATTGTAGAGCTCTTTGGATACTTGGGGGCTTATTTTCAAGCCCCTTGCACCACTTTTGCGTCACTTTTCCCATGTTAAAAGTGACGCAAAAGTGGCGCAAGGGGCTTGTAAATCTGCTCCTTGGAATATAGGTTCCGTCTTTATTGCTCCTAGAGTGTGAATGAATGATTAAATATACATACTGGTATACTTTAGTGCTTAGAGTTGGATTTTGGCTTTCTGTTTACCATGGTTTTTATTGCCACAGTTGGCAACACCGTTCTCTTATGTGGTACCAGGATTCCGCTTCCACGAGACAAGATAATGATAAGATTCGTACATTTTGCACATTTTAGTATATTTGCATTTCCTTAACACCATGCTGGTGAATGATTAAGAATTAGAAGTGGATGGAGTCAGAAGAGTGAAAAGAAAACAAAGCAAACTCCACCAAACTCTGTTTGCACGGGCGGAGTTGAGCTCAGCCGCCTGTTCGCACTGATTACTGCAATTAGCAACCTCCGCATAGGAACACGTAGAGGTTGCCCGCATGCGTAGCCATTTTGGGGCAGATTTATGTTTGACTTGCGCCTCATTTACGCCGCCGTTGCGTCACTTTTGTGACGCAGCAGCGGCGCAAATCCTGCGCCATGGTGCGGGGTATTTACAACGTGACGCATCTGGGAGATGCGTCACGTTGTAAAGCCCTGCGCCACATGTAGGCGTTCCAGGGCAGGTGGGGGCGTTCCGGCGCAGGAACGCCTCCTAAAAGTGGCTGAGTGAAATCTACAAGATTTCACTCAGTCACTTTTGAGCCCATGCTGCGTCAAAACCCTGCGCCTGCTTGAAGCAGGCGTAAGGATTGACGCAGCATTGTGCAGATAGGGCCCCCCAGAGCATTGCTGGAGCTGCGTCGCGCTTGCGACGCAACTCCAGCAATGCGCCACTTTTACGGCACAGATGCGTGACGCATCTGTGCCGTTTTGGCCCCATGGTGCGCCGCATTATAAATGCGGCGCATCCATGGTGGCGGAGCTGGGGCGCAAAATAACTGGCGCATCCCTACTGATATGCAGGGATGCGTCAGTTATTATAAATATGCCCCTTAGTTTTTTTATTTTGTGCACAGTTCTGGGCCTACTTCTCAACCCTAACTATCTTCTCCATCCTAACTTTATTTAACTTATCCTCCCTTGTCTTACATTTATTTCCTTAGTGTATGTATTTGTATTGGTGTATTTTATGTTTTTGCCTCTCTTTTTTTTCTGTGACTTTTTTGTCCCAATGCTAAGTACGTTTGTAAAGGCCAATCTCCTTCATGAAAAATGATAACCCATCAGGTCCCAAACTTGCAATTCATCAAAATCAAGTTTACTATTAATTGAACACACTCCCTCACTGCCTGCCACTGCTGCAGATCAAAGCTTATAAATTCTCCCTACTTCCACGGACAAAGTAATTTCACAGTCATGCGCACATACACTCATCATACGCTGGTGGGGCCCATTACACCAACATTCATTCTATTACTCTATCCACACTGAATATAAGAGAGAACTCTTTAATCAATCTGCACCTAATTTGAGGTCAATGCAACCAAATTGAATTATCTTGAGTCTTGATAAAAACAATTAAACATATCTGAGATCTCAATAACATGACAAAGAAATAACCACCCGACACTGTTATTCAAACAAGAATTGTTTATCTAAATTAATTCATATGAAAAGCCATTCAATTGCAAGATCATTATTCTCATATTTACCTATTCTGGCTAAATGTCGTTCTCTAAGTCAGGACAGGTCTCTCGGCAAAGAATTAAAGTCTCTCGAGCTGTCATGTAGAGTCACCGTCCTCTCAGTCAGCATCGGTCTTCTGATCATAAGTTCAGGAAGAAGTGGCCACAGACCCTCTCTAGTCTAGTAATATTTATACTAAAATGTACATACTAAAAGTTACAAACAAAGCTCTAAAACATCCGTTAAGCAGGAAAAGATGTCAGCTTGCAACATTAGAAGAATCTCCGCTCTTGGATATCTCGAAATTCAAAACAAGGAAATAGGAAGTCCAAAACTAATTTGTAACATCCACGGATGTCCTTCTCCGGAATTGTATCACTCGCAGTGAAGCCACCACAAGTTTATCAAAAATGTTCATTTGTGACAAATGTTCTCTACCATGGATAACTGGCGGTCATCCCAGAGTTGTCATTTTTTTTTTCATAGCTTTTTAGTTCAGGCAGAGGCCAAGGTCACAATCAGCGAGGCCTCTCTTCATATTTCATCTACTCAAATGCATGCTGTAGATGTCGGCCATTTTCTTAACAGGCACCAACGGACAACTTAATTAAAAAGAAACACAAAACAACGTTACTACATTGTATTGATTATACAGTGTTAATTCCCACTAATACCCTTATGTGTATGTATTTATCTAGCCATTTGCAACATAAAATGGCATTGATGCATATTATTTTAAAGCGCATTCATATAACAAATATCACATAAGCCACACTTATTTAATTAATTCGCTCACCAACTTAGTTCACTTATTAATTTAGCCATGCAATTGCATTCCCACGTATAGTTCTTTCATTAATAAGGTTGGTTAATAAAAAACTCAACAAAACTTAGTACTTAATAATTAATCATTAGTAATTTTAATTATGACATACAAAAATATAAACTGATGCTTGGGTTTAAGTAGAAAACCCTGCTCCAGCACCACCACATAAACCATCCATCATCACTCACAATCACTCACTGATTAGTTTTAGATTTAGCTACTTCTCAATCACAAAAACTACTCGAGTGGTGTGTTCGTAAGATGCACTACAATGGTGCTGTTGCAGCTAGAAGCCATGTGAGTGGACATGAAGTTTCGTGTGAGCTTGCTAGCTGCCTGAGAATATCATGGCGCGAGCAAGCGCCAAAGCTAATCTCAAGTGCGGGAGTTAGCGGAAACAAAAAGCGGAATCCGGGAACTACATGCTCAGCGGCCGAGCGCGTAATTGCCCAATTTTAAAAAACTCCACAAGTGGAGTCAAGTTTTCCACATGGCCTACTAAGGATGCGCCGGCTCCTTCCAATCAATGTTCTGAATTCTTCTGTGGACCATGCAGATAATGCAGAGACTTTGCAAATGAAAGCTGTACACAAACAGAGGTATTGACATGAATGAAAATACAAAGACATTGTTAAATTCACTCCGTCACCGGTCACCTACATCCATGTGGAGTGGAGAATTTTCCAGCTTTCTGTGGCCAAGTGTTTGGAGCATGGTTGATAGATGATATACTTTTATTGGTAGCATTAGTCACAAGTAATCTTAGAGGATCAAAAGTGCCAGTGGTTTGTTTTACTAGGTGTCCCCATTCTTTGCTTTGGATTTACTAGATAACTCCCACAATGCTCCATATAGTGGCAGTCTGTCCTTTGTGTTGTTTTCACCTGTTCCCTTGCAGACGCTGCTCATGCTCAGAGGCACGCCTTGCAGGAAACAAGCTACATCTGTGGAACGGGAAAACTATTTAAATCCCAACTGGAACTCCGCACATCAACCCACGAAGCCCCTGTATACCGCAACAGGTGAAGAAGCGGGTCACGAGAAAGCGCCAAGTAAGTGAGACAGGGGGCCGCCTGACTAGGGTTCTTACTTTTAGGAACCGCCCTGAGTGCGCCTGAGCGGGCGTTCACATTGAAATGAGAATCCATGGCAGTTCTCGCGTTTTCTTTAATCTTCTTGCACCAAACCCTTTGTTTTCTATCAGAGTGCAATTCATACTCGGACCCCCTCCAGGGACTCATGGAGTTTGCTTTCAAGAACCAGAAAGTAAGGCTATACCATACAGTTGTCGTAGCAATTACCTTGGTCACAATCATTTTATTCCGCCTTAAGATATACCACAATTACCGAATAAATAAACAATCGGCAATTAAATCCACATGCCGACACGAACCGCTCAAGCACTGCCGTTTTTTCCCGCTCATCACCGAGGCACGACTTAATGAATTTACTGTATATATGCCTTAGTTACATGTGTGTGTTTACTTGTTTGTCTTGTCCACCTTCTTTTACAGGTACAAACCTAGAGGAAATCCTCCTCTTACAGTTATAGCACCTTAGCGAGTGCTTCACATAGGAACACATATACAATATATGTAGCTCCTTTTAAATCATACTTCACACATAGGTCCTGTAGAAAGCCAGATTTAACACGAGGCCTGGCTGAAACTAGTTCATCACACCGGATGTGGGAAACCATAAGTCTCTCCAACCACATCCACTAGCCTTACTATTAACACTGCCAAGGGCCCACAAATAAATTACCCTCGGGACACGGGGACCCTCAGGACAGTTTTTAAACCTCACTCTTAACACCGCCACTGCACACTCACTAAACATCATCTGCTTCGCTGTAAACCGTCGTCGCAGCACAACTGAGGCACACTCCGTGCCTCGGGTGGGGCCCGATGATGAAGCATGCCACCAACTAGGTTGGTGGGTGAGGGCCTTTGTTGGACCTGGCCCTTTTTGCAAGGTCATCCCTAAACCTTTTGCCTTCCTCCTGTATTTTTTCTGACCTGGTGTTGGCTGTTTTATGACTCTGGGCACCTTACCACTGCTGATCAGTGCTAAGGTGCATATGCTCTCCCTATGTTAAAATGTATACATTGATTGGTGTCCATGTTTGGCTTATTTGGTTTACTATCAGCCCCTAGTAAAGTCCACCAGGAGTGCCAGGGCTTGTAAATACAAATGCTGCTGGTGGGCTTGCAGCACTGGTTGTGCCACCCACAGAAGCGGCCTAGTAAAATGTGTCTAGGGTCTGCCACTGCAGAACCTGCGCGCGGTCTGGTACTGTTGCGCTGATTGCGCAAGTGCACCTACTTGCCAGTCCCCAAACCTTCACTTAACTACATATTAGTCACCCCTCTGGTAGGCCCAAGGGCAGGGTGCATTGTAGGTATAATGTAGGACATGCCCTGATGTGTGTGGCATGTCCTAATAGTGAATTACAGCCATTTTCGTTTTTCACTATTGAAGGCTACCTGCTCTCCATAGGCCAGAATGGGCTGCTGGAATTACTACACGCTGTAATCCCAGTGGACTCAGAGAGCATGGTAGAAAGTCAAGTTTAGTATGCCTGAACTCAGAATAATAAAATACTTCTTTTAGTAAAGTTTATTTTAATATCCTGTGTTTGTAAATACTACTTTTAGAAAGTTAGTATTTACTGACCTGGCCATTTCAGTCCGCCTCTGCTGTGTGTGTGTTCTGCCTAGTAACAGTAAAGGAGCAGGGCTGGGGAATTCCAGGAGACAGGCTGGCTGCCAGGTGGTGGGTAGAGAGATTACACCAGAATGGGTGGGAGGAGTACACCTTTGACTCTGAATAGACCTGTGCTCTGCCACCACAATGCCGGCTCCGCCCCCCGTGGAGCGGCTGATGTCTCTGCCCTGCTGCTGAAAGGAAAGAGCAGAGTCACAACAACAAAGTACTCCAAAACTGGACTGAGCCAGGCCCAGGCCCCCTGGCGACAAAGAACAAAAAAATTGTGCTATAAAAGAAGGAGCCCTGCTCCTAAGAAATCAGATCCTGTTTGCGCCAAGAAGAAACTCTGCCTGAAGAGAAGGACCTGGGAAAGCTGCATGGAGGACTACTGTCTCTGACCTGTGAGACTGGCCTGTGGTGGGTGCCTTGCTGCAAGAAGGAGAGGAAAAGACTAAAGGAAAATACTTTTAAATCAACTTGTGCTTTGAACAATCTCCAAGGGCTTGCTGGTGAACTTGCCCCCTGAACTGCGCCCCAGGAACAGTGGGTGCTACCTTTCCCCAAGAAGAGAAGAAGCTGCTGGAGGCGATCCTGTGACGCTGACCCCTGAGGACCTGTGTGCCCCTCATCTGAGCACCGCGACATCTGCCACCGGGGCTACTGCGAGCACCGCAAAGACCTGTCTACTTGGTCCAAGCACCGCAAGCATCTGCCCCCCGAGCCGTAGCTCGCACCGCAAAGAAGAGACTGGTTAGGCTCTGAGCGCCGAGCCTCTGCGACCCCCCTGGCCGTAGAAGCTCCTGTGAGACCTGCGACGCACTGTGTGTCCCCTACGTGAAGCTGACAGCGCGACGCGCTGAAGAGATTGCCCCCGAGCTGCCCCTCCTGCTTCTGCCCGTGATCATGTGGCCGAGACCGTCCTGAAGCACCCCACGAAGCACCGCCGCCCACTATCACAGAGGGATGACAACGCGACATGGGACGCTCCTGCAGGGACCCCTGACGCTGCTGCGATCGTCCTGGTACAAGAATTAAGGTACTGTGTGAGAGCGTGCTGGACTGCGACCCATCCGTGGCTTTGTTTGCACCGTACTGACTTGGGAGACCCGCTACGCTGTTCACGCGTGAGGCGGGAGCTTTGGCAACCATCGTACCAGCTGGCTGGAGCGCTCCGGAGAAGTACGAGCCGTATTGCATTGAAAGTATAGCACGTTGCTCACGCGGGAAGCGTGAGGTTTGGCAAGAGGCGTACCGGACGTGTACGACACGTACCAACGAAGGTACGGTCCGTATGGTTCACGTCCCGAGTACGCGTGCCCACGCGAGAAGCGTGAGAAACGGCAAGTGATGTCCAAAACCTTGTACAAAGCGTACGCAAGACGCTACGAAGCGCACAGAACCTCTAAAGAAGCTATTTTAAGTAGACTTTTGCCATTTTAAGAACTGTGGACTGCCTGAAAGCATTTAAAAGTAGCTGGAACATTATTGAAGCAAGAGAACTGTATTTTGACAACCTGCCTAAAGAAATCTTTTATATGAAGAACTTTATTTTGATATAAATACAGCCTTGTGTCTTTGTGTGGTGGGGAGGTGATTATTCTGTGAGATATCTTGAACGCTTAACCTAATGCCCTCTGGAAATCTAGCCTGCCTGCTCGCGCCACGTTACCTAGAGGGTGAGCAGGGGTTATTTTTAAAGAGGTAATCCTACGCCCTGACTTAGAGGAAAGGGTCCCTGCTTGTCGCAAGTGCATACCTGCGCCAACCAGAGACCCCGGATTCTAACATTGGTGGCAGCGGTGAGGATTTACGGATTTGCATTCTTGATGTCTGCGCAGTGATTACTAGCCATTGCACAGTGAGGACAGTCCAGTAGCTTGAGCCACAGAACTTTAAAATTTTAACTTCGCTTGCCAAGAAAGAAGATCCCTTGTGTTTGGAGTCATGCCTGGCCCAAACAGCATTGAGAAATCAATCTCTGAAACCTCTGAAATCCTAAGAATGGAATGGGTGGCGTCAAAACTGGACAGCTACAAGAGAACTGAACTCAAGTACTTCTGCAGGAAGCTCAAGGTTCCACATGCAGGATGCAAAAACAAATCAGATCTATACAAGGCGCTCAAAGCCTGGATTGAATCAAGGGGTGCAACTAAGGAAGTTCCACCATTGAAACCAGCGGAAAGCGTTCACAGTTTTGGCAGAGGCCTGTCGCCAGAGGAGCTGGAAGACAGACAGGCCACCAGGGATCATGAATTGAAGTTGGCAGAGCTGGAAGTAAAAAGCCAATTGGAGCTAGAAAGCAAGAAGCTGGCTCTGGAAGAAAAGAAAATGCAAATGGAGCATGACTTTATAATGAGGAAATATGATATGGAGCTCGAGAGGCTTGAGGCCATGAGTGTCTCAGCCCAGCAACAAGAAAGGTGCGTAGCTCAGAGGTTGAGCTTTTCTGTGTGGGAGGCGGAATCCAGCTCAGATGATGGCAGCCATATTGAATTTTATAATGCTGAGAGAGTAGTACGCACACCCAGAGATGTGGCACCTGACTTGAAGGAGGGGGTTAACATACGCCAGGAGGTTCAAGGGCATGAGGTAGTTCCAGTAGTGCGCAGTATCCCTGAAGGGAATAGGGTAACTGGCGCAGGGGTTCATAGTCCTAGTGGTGGGAGGGACACTCTACTGACTCTAGATGAAAGGTGCAGGGAGAGGGGTTCCCCCAAAATTGAAGTCCTGGTGGGTGAGTGTGAAGACCGGCCAGAAGAGTGTGGGTTGTGTGACAGTGACAGTCAGATACTGTCTTGCCAGTCTCAGGAGAGTGGTGTGGCGTATGTGTGTGAGGCACTGGATGGTAAGGTGAAGGATAGTTCGGTTAACCCTGCTAGGGGGCTGTGTGATCCAATTGTGGGAGAGCATATTGTAAGTCCCTGTTTTCCAGAGCGATGCCAACACCCGTGTGAGGGTGAGTTCTCTGACCGCAGAGAGCTCACATTGAAGACAGACCTTTTGGTGGAGTCCAGAGGGTCTGGAAAGGCATTGGGGAGTGATCCCGAGAGGAGTGGTTCAGGAATCTTCAAACCCAGTGTGGTGGAAGTGGCTCAGAGTAGCCCAGCTAGGTCCTGTAGTAGTGAGAGGGGTGTAGGGCCTCACGTCCTGTCTTTAAGGGGAAGGAGTGAGAATGGGTTATGTCCCGGTAGTGCCCAACCTCAGTCTCAGAGCTTGGATGGTTCTTTGAGGGAACACCAGGTGGGAAGCCTAGTCTGTCCTGAGGGGCTGCCCTTTGTGCGGGGTCCCCTAGTGTTTGGTGAACGGGGAGTGTCTGTAAGCAGGCCTCCCTCAGTTCTGGTGTCTGGCAGTACCGCTCCAGTTGGGAGGGTGCAGAAGTCCAGATTGAGGGGTGAGAGGGGGAAAGAGTCCCCAGTGGAAAAACCAGTGGGTCAGGGGCCAGCCAGAAGGGCTGCGTCACCAGTGAATGACCATAGTGACACCACGTCTGTCCTGGGGTATCTTCAGGCACTGTCAGATGGACAGGGGTCGGGAGATCAGCGCCAGGCAGACTGTCACACGACACATGAGTTATGTGTCATCCTCAGGGGGGGCATGCGCGCTCCCCGGGAAGTCCTGGTGCGCCAGGCGAGCGTTCAACAGCATGGGTTGGTCCCAGGGTTGGGAAGCCAGGTTCAGGTGTTGTCTGACCTGGAGGGTGGGACAACTGTAATCAGTGTCCTGACCCATGTTGCTTCTAGGGGTACCACGCCAGTTGGGAGTGGGCAGTACTCTGGAAGGGGGTGCAGAGGGAGGGAGTCCTCGCCTCTGACCCCGGCTCAACTGAAGGGTTTAGACCCTAGGTTGGAGGGCCAGGTTCAGGGTGTCCCCCCTGACCTGGACTCCCAGTTGCAGGATAGAACCCCTGAACTGGTGGGCGAATTGCGCAGGACACCTGCCCCAGGTGCCCTGGCAAATCTGGAAGGGGGTACCACTCCAGGTGGGAAGGTACAGAGCCCCAAGGAGGAGGACCGGGTGTGGGAGAGGCCACCCCAGTCTTTGGTCCAGCCGCCGGGTACAGGCCTGGGGCTGGTGGGTCAGTGCCAGGATGTCATACCTGACCTGACAGGAGGGAGAATGGACAAAGGGTGCCAAGCACCTGGGGCTACTGCCCCCTCGCTCCCAGGCGCCACAGAGGTTTGAGAGCCCTGAGAGGCATACGGCCTGGGTCTCATCCCTGACTACTGTCAGTGGCCACTGTAGCATTTTGCTGCCTGTCTGTTGGGACACACCTGTGGGCCAGTTAAGATTAGGTGTTGCACAGGTGGTGTCCACAGGTGAGGAGAAGGGTTCCCCATGGTTTGGCTTGGTGGGCCCTGAGAGTATGGACAGAGGGAGTCCAATAGGTTCAGATTGGCGTAGAACTGGAGTCTGCCCCTGCAGTTGCGGGCCAGGTCCTTGTTCTATCGCCCCAAGCAGGGAAGACCATCACGGTGGTGATTGGTCTACCCTGCGTTTTGGCTGGAAGGGGGTTGTGTTGGACCTGTCCCTTTTTGCAGGGTCATCCCTAAACTTTTTGCCTTCCTCCTGTATTTTTCTGACCTGGTGTTGGCTGTTTTATGACTCTGGGCACCTTACAACTGCTGATCAGTGCTAAGGTGCATATGCTCTCCCTATGGTAAAATGTATAATTGATTGGTGTCCATGTTTGGCTTATTTGGTTTACTATCAGCCCCTAGTAAAGTGCACCAGGAGTGCCAGGGCTTGTAAATACAAATGCTGCTGGTGGGCTTGCAGCACTGGTTGTACAACCCACAGAAGCGGCCTAGTAAAATGTGTCTAGGGTCTGCCACTGCAGAACCTGCGCGTGGTCTGGTACTGTCGTGCTGATTGCGCAAGTGCACCTACTTGCCAGTCCCCAAACCTTCACTTAACTACATATTAGTCACCCCACTGGTAGGCCCAAGGGCAGGGTGCATTGTAGGTATAAGGTAGGACATGCCCTGATGTGTGTGGCATGACCTAATAGTGAATTACAGCCATTTTCGTTTTTCACTATTGAAAGCTACCTGCTCTCCATAGGCCAGAATGGGCTGCTGGAATTACTACACGCTGTAATCCCAGTGGACTCAGAGAGCATGGTAGAAAGCCAAGTTTAGTATGCTTGAACTCAGAATAATAAAATACTTCTTTTAGTAAAGTTTATTTTAATATCCTGTGTTTGTAAATACTACTTTTAGAAAGTTAGTATTTACTGACCTGGCCATTTCAGTCCGCCTCTACTGTGTGTGTGTGTTCTGCCTAGTAACAGTAAAGGAGCAGGGCTGGGGAATTCCAGGAGACAGGCTGGCTGCCAGGTGGTGGGTAGAGAGATTACACCAGGATGGGTGGGAGGAGTACACCTTTGACTCTGAATAGACCTGTGCTCTGCCACCACAATGCCGGCTACGCCCCCTGTGGAGCGGCTGATGTCTCTGCCCTCCTGCTGAAAGGAAAGAGCAGAGTCACCACAACTAAGTGCTCCAAAACTGGACTGAGCCAGGCCCAGGCCCCCTGGCGACAAAGAACAAAAGAATTGTGCTATAAAAGAAGGAACCCTGCTCCTAAGAAATCAGATCCTGTTTGTGCCAAGAAGAAACTCTGCCTGAAGAGAAGGACCTGGGAAAGCTGCATGGAGGACTACTGTCTCTGACCTGTGAGACTGGCCTGTGGTGGGTGCCTTGCTGCAAGAAGGAGAGGAAAAGACTAAAGGAGAAGACTTTTAAATCAACTTGTGCTTTGAACAATCACCAAGGGCATGCTGGTGAACTTGCCCCCTGAACTGCGCCCCAGGAACAGTGGGCGCTACCTTTCCCCAAGAAGAGGAGAAGCTGCTGGAGGCGATCCTGTGACGCTGACCCCTGAGGACCTGTGTGCCCCTCATCTGAGCACCGCGACATCTGCCACCGGGGCTACTGCGAGCACGGCAAAGACCTGTCTACTTGGTCCAAGCACCGCAAGCATCTGCCCCCCGAGCCGTATCTCGCACCGCAAAGAAGAGACTGGTTAGGCTCTGAGCGCCGAGCCTCTGCGACCCCCCTGGCGGTAGAAGCTCCTGTGAAGACCTGTGATGCACTGTGTGTCCCCTACGTGAAGCTGACAGCGCGACGCGCTGAAGAGATTGCCCCCGAGCTGCCCCTCCTGCTTCTGCCCGTGATGGTGTGGCCGAGACCGTCCTGAAGCACCCCACGAAGCACCGCCGCCCACTATCACAGAGGGACGACAACGCGACGTGGGACGCTCCTGCAGGGACCCCTGAAGCTGCTGCAATCGTCCTGGTACAAGAATTAAGGTACTGTGTGAGAGCGCGCTGGACTGCGACCCGTCCGCGGCTTTGTTCGCACCGTACTGACTTGGGAGACCCGCTACGCTGTTCACGCGTGAGGCGGGAGCTTTGGCAACCATCGTACCAGCTGGACGAAGCGCTCTGGAGAAGTACGAGCCGTATTGCATTGAAAGTATAGCACGTTGCTCACGCGGTAAGCGTGAGGTTTGGCAAGAGGCGTACCGGACGTGTACGACGCGTACCAACGAAGGTACGGTCCGTACGGTTCACGTACCGAGTACGCGTGCTCACGTGAGAAGCGTGAGAAACGGCAAGTGACGTCCAAAACCTTGTACGAAGCGTACACAAGGCGCTACGAAGCCACAGAACCTCTAAAGAAGCTATTGTAAGTAGAATTTTGCCATTTTAAGAACTGTGGACTGCCTGAAAGCATTTAAAAGTAGCTGGAACATTATTGAAGCAAGAGAACTGTATTTTGACAACCTGCCTAAAGAAATCTTTTATATAAAGAACTTTATTTTGATATAAATACAGCCTTGTGTCTTTGTGTGGTGGGGAGGTGATTATTGTGTGAGATATCTTGAACGCTTAACCTAATGCCCTCTGGAAATCTAGCCTGACTGCTCGCGCCACGTTACCTAGAGGGTGAGCAGGGGTTATTTTTAAAGAGGTAATCCTACGCCCTGACTTAGAGGAAAGGGTCCCTGCTTGTCACAAGTGCATACCTGCGCCAACCAGAGACCCCGGATTCTAACAGCCTTCATAAAAACTAATTTGCTTTTCTGAAAAACGAATCTGTTTTTCTGACACACATTACATGAGCATCACCAACAGTACATTACATTTTGCCAGTTGCAAATTGCCAGTCGCAATTTGATGCAATTTGTGACTCGCAAAATACAAGCGCCGTACATGTGGTCCCTGACCTTTTTTTATCTCACCTCATTGGTAGAAAATCAATGTGGATTTGTCTCGGGGAAGATTAACTTCAGATAATTCATGGCAATTCTTTGATGTCTTATATAAAGCTTCTTATTTTTACTATTCTTTACCTGTGCTTCCCATTGACACTGAAAAAAGCATTTGACGGAGTTGACTGCTTAAATCTCTTACCTGAAATGAGAGAGGTTCTGGAACAACCAGTTCCTAAGTGAATCACAGCTATGACCAAAAGGTCTCTTCAAATTTAAATACAAAATGCAACAATATCATAAAGCTGTGTAAAAAAATTCTTTACAGTAAAGTTCATTCGGAAAAATGAAAAAGAGGATGCAGAGGTAAATTGCTTGTTACTTGAATATATTGAAATGCTCAAATATCGATGTACTGTTAATGTCACAATTCATCTAATGTATTACATACATGACAATAGTCTTAAATCAAAATACAATGTTACATAACAGATCCCAATGCATTTCGGGTTAAACCCTTCGTCAGGGGATTAGTGAAATCGCTGTAAGTTGTGTATACTGTTCTTTTTGTTTCGTCTAGTTGACCTCCTGTGGGAACTACAACAAAAAGCACATATTGTGCTGTTAGCTGTGAACGGAGTACATATTTGAATAATTAGAATTTGCACTCGAGAAAAGAAAAAGTCAATGACCATGGATACCAATAGTTGTGGGAGCTAAACAGTATTAGAACTGTTGGGAACCGTTAGGGATCACCGAAAGGGGTACGCAAATCATAAAAGAGTGTAAGAAGAAAAGATAAGTCAAAATGAGGTGACTAAGCAAACATCCTAGTGGATGGTTATCCGCTTACCAAAAAGGGAACAAGCCTTGTCAAATGCAAGGTGCTCAACATGTTGGTTAAGAAACCATCTGTAGGCAAAATGTAAACTGTAAGATATTGCCGCCAAGTTCAAAGCATTCCCATGTTATCTAGCATCCTAGAGAACTACATAATGTTGAAAACTCACCCGTCGCCGTTGTTAGGTGTATTAAACCGTAACACAACTCCGTCGTGATCTACGCGAACCGTGCCTGTAATACAAGCACCAAAAGTGACTCGTACACTGCGATATTAATTAAACATTCACTGCCTCAGGCTATGTAACCAGAATTCGTTACTGCGTCTCACCTTCGAAAAAGGTCTGTATTCTTCAAAGATGCTTCCGGCATTAGCAGGCTCGGGAGAGCGTGTGAGTGGGCCGAATGAAGGGAGGTTTATCAAGAGAACCCATGCGTTCTAAAGTAATCGACAGCGACAGAGGACTTGCGTTAATAATGAAACGAGTGGAAATAGGACTATGTATCTAGCTGTGCTAGGTGTAAAACCTAGGTGTCGATAAAGTTTGTTCATGAGTGGCGGATAAAATAAAATAAAAAAGCGCAGTTACAACGTGGTGATTATTGAAAGGAGAAAATAATGGAAAATTAAAAAGAAAAGAGTAATACAAATGCGAGTGCAGGAAAGAGTTAAAACCAACACTGACATTACTTTTCAGATGAAACATAATAATTCATAGTGATCATTTAAACCACCCGGAATCACCGTTCCTAGGTATTTAATCCAATACGTTTCCCTACATGAAAGAACATTATGCATATCAATGTTAGTCTGCATGTCGAGATGTTCAAGAATGGTAAACCGCAATTGTGGAATGGTGTGTGATGTGTTAATCCAGTGTGTGACAAGAGAAGAGTTCATGTTTTTATTGCGTATTCTGCTCTTGTGTTCTATGATCCTGGTTTTAATCTTGCGGCTTGTCCTCCCTACATATACCAGACCACATGGGCATTTGATGGCATAAATTACCCATTCTGTATTACAGTCTGAGGTATGACGAAGTTTGATGTTAAGACCTGTGTGAGGGTGTGTGAACACATTGCCTAAAATTACATTGCTGCATTGTCCACAATTGTGACACTTTCTCATACCCGCATATTTCAATGTAGTGGGTTTTTTAGAGTGGCTTTTGAGGAGGTCCCTCAGATTCTTAGATCTCGTGTGAGCAAAAAGAGGAAAATCCCTGAACAAATCTTGGAAATCAGACTCTTGTTCAATGATATCCCATCGTTTTCTGATAATAGATTTGATCTGTGCGGATTGAGCTGAGTATTTTAATACAAAAACTTTGCGTTTAGAGCGGTCCTTATGAGTAGTATGGAGTAGGTCTTCTCGTTTTTTCCGCCTAACTTGATTTTCCGCCTCGGTGAGGATATGTTCTGGGTAGCCTCGCACTCTGTATCTGTCCAGTTGTTTTTTCATATCAATGTCGCATTGGTGGTGCTCTGAAGTTATTCTCTTAATCCTAGTGAGTTGAGAAACTGGTAAATGTTTCTTTAGAGAATATGGATGAGCGCTTGAATAATGCAATGCATTGTTGAAATCTCTTACCTGTCATTGATTTGGACACTCTTTTATCTCTCTTATTTCTCAACTTTACACAGCCCCTCATGCTTCAGTTTTAGTTAATGGACATACTTCCCAGTATTTTACATTACAGCGGGGGGGTCGTCAGGGTTGTCCATTTTCACCTATTTTATTTTTTCTAGCCTTTGAACACTTTTTTATCCTGCATCCGTAATAATAAATTTATTTCTGGCTTTCAGTATGTGATCGGCATCTAAAGTTTTCTGCATATGCAGATGATATTCTGTTCTTTATTTCCAACCCAGATGTTTCTATCCCCCTTTTATTGCAGGAAATTTCTGACTTCTCTTTAGTTTCAGGATACAAAATCAATTCAGATAAAACAGAAATTCTCCCTATTACCAAATTTGGCGTAAAGCAATCTTTTGACTCCACTAGTTTCCTTTAGAACAGTTATAGATTTAAATATCTAGGTATTTTGTTTACTAATTATTTCTCAGATAAAATTACAATCAATATGAAGGAAGGATTCAATAGAGTTGAAATCTTCTTTCATCATGGAATCCGCTTTTTCTCTCATGGTGGGGACGTCTTTACTTCAAATGGTGATTATTCCCATTGTGTTATATATTGTGTCTATGATTCCACGTCATATTGCAGCCATTTATTTTAAAAACATAGATTTGATACTTTCCAAATTTCTTTGGAATAATAAAAAAAAACTACACTCTCCCTAGCACATTTTAGGAAATCTAAATCTATTGGTGGTGTGGACTTTCCCGTCTTTTGACTTTACCAGAAAGCATTTTGTTTTCAGCAGGCTTCTATAATAATAATATAATCCACATTTGTAAAGCGCAAACAATCACCCATACGGGTCTCTAGGCACTGGGGGCCGTTGGGAAGATTAAGCAAGTTAATGCCCAGAGTCACATGGAGCTGGGCTAATCTGCCACCGGCGTTGGGGATCGAACCGTGAACTCCAGATTCCGGAGTCAGTCGCCCTGGTCGTGGCACCACACCTCTTCCACAAATGGTTGCTTTCTGATTCCCCCCCCACCCCTTTTTACCTTTATGGTATTTTATTGAACATTCTTTATTTACACCATTCTCTGTGAAAGAAGTTTTTGCTTTTTCCTCAAAGACTACTGTTACCTCTCTCCCTCTATTTAAACATACCTGCTCTTTGTTGTGACCCCACTATCACCCAAAAGTATTTTCTAGAGATGATTTTCTCCAATCTCCCTTATGGTACAATCATCTTATCCTTATCAATAATAGAACTCTTTATTGGAAAGCGTGGAGACTTATGGCCATATGTATCAAAAAAGAGTTTTGTGATTCTCAAATTGCGATTTTTAGCGAATCGCAATTAGAGAATCGCAAAATGCAATGTATGAAGGATTTGCTAAAAATGTTGTGAATCCTACATATTCCTTATTTGCGTATGGCAAATTGAGATTCGCAAATAAGGAATACCTTCCCATTCATTCCTATGGGCTAGGAAGCCCATAGGAATGAATGGGAAGACATTCGCAATTTGCGATGACCAATTAGAGAATCGCAAATTGAGAATGCAATTTCAAGGTTGCAAGGGTGCCAAAAGGACCCCCTGTTCCACCACTGAAATATTCATGTGTGAACATTTTGCGCACATACATGCCCTGAAGGCATGTATGTGCAATATAGGGCACTTTTAAAAAATCAAAAAAGTGCTTTTTTAAAGAAAATCGCAAATTACCACCAACTTGAAGTTGGTGGTAATTTGCAATTCCTTAAAGCCAAATAGCAAATTTCTGGTGCTTCCAGAATTGCATTTGAGGAATTGCAATTTGCAATTCCTTAATTGCATTTGCAAAATAGAGAATCGCAAATTTTGCAATTCTCTCTTTTGCGATGGGCTTTGGGGATGATACATCGCAAAAGGCTTTTTCCAATTCGCAAATGGGCAGCTTCTGAGGATCTGCCCGTTTGCAAACAGGAAAAAGGATTGATACATATGGCCCTTAGGGCCATAGCTTGGGTTCAGGATTTGCTTAATGGTATGACTCCTTGTTCTTTCCTTCCATTTCAGGCTCATTTTTGTTCTCTTCGTTCCTTTCGGTATAAGTACTCAATTCTTTTGGAGGTAGTTCTAGATGTTTTTATTCACTCCCGGCATCTGTCGCTATCTCCACCGATGATTCTCTTCTCTAGATACTTATTCTCTCCCCAAAAGCTGCTTTGATATATAAATATCTGTCAGCCACAAATCCTGAGTGTGTTAGACTAAATTGGAACTTGCTTGGGAGGCTGATTTGGGATGTGTTTGGAACATTGGTCTCTAGGACAAGAGTTGGATTGTATCATTACAAATTCTGCATCCACTACTCAAACAGTGTCCTTTTTATATTACAGATTATATGTCACACCAGTTTCTATTGCCATAACTCGCTGTGTTGGTCTTGTGGCCATGCTTTTGCAGATTTGTTGCCCTCCATCGCCTCCTTTTGGAAAACTGTGTGTTGTGTAGGTCATAATAATACATAGGATCAGAGTGTTTAGAGAATACAAACTGAGGGATTGGTGTCCAGACTGAGTCCAGACACCCCCAAAGCATATGTTAACCTTTAGACCAGCTAGCTCACTGTGCCACCATAAGCCCCCTAACCTTACCAAGGTGTGAATAGTTTCTGGCAACTATCGAACATGGCAACCATTGATCCTTCAGGGATCGTGGAAACAGTATGCTACTTTCCGCTCTGTCACACATGCTTGCTTGGTCTCAGAGAAATACTCAGAATGAATGATGGGAACAGCATTTTATTGAACCAGAGTCATTCCAGTAAAAAACATGTTTGCTGCAACAATCATTAGACAGAAAATGATTACAAGCATCAACAGAGTAAATAAAAGGTAGAATTCTACCATGGTGCTAAAACAGTAAATATATGCAGGCATATTGATACATGGCAGTAATCAACCACACTCCTACGATGCAAACCCTAGCTAAGTGTACCTAAGTGTACCTAGCATGTATGTGGATATAAAGCCAGGAATCCCGTAGGAAAGAGCCAACCCCATCACTTGATCAGAGAGAAAGAAGGAGCCTATCCTGGTCTCAAGTTGGACACCCCACAAGGGATGTCAGACCACTGCATGCTGGAGCTTCTGCAGACCGGGACCTCAGTGTCTAGTGTCAGCGTGGAAGCTTCTCCTCTGGTTACCCAGCGAAGATGTGGTTATTTTATACACCAAAAGTACCCTCAGGAGTTCTACCTAGATATGTAATGCCTTGCCATTAGGTATGTTGGACCTGTCGCCCAAGGACAGAAGATGGTAATCCTGCCGTGTACATCCTGGGCAAGGAATTGAGATATGATACTAGGAATCCTAATGCATAGTAAATGAGACCAGTTTCGGAGAGAACTAATCGACATTTATTCAGCCTATAGCTTGGTAACAGGTCAGTGCCACTACCGTTATGCAGGGCAAGGTAGGGCAAATATAGGCAAATGGTTGTGAAACTACCTAGGCCCAAATTGAGGTGCATTTGGGTTCATAACAAAAGAGAACGAGAGGAAAGACCATGTAGGGCCCCACTGTCACCATCCAGCCCATTCTATCATCTGATCAATTGAAGTGGGTTTTATCAAGGAAGATTAGACCGGGCTGCTGTTGTACACTTTTTTCTTGCCCATGATCAGAGGAGGATGCCCTATATACTGGAATACAACACAACAGCATGCCTATGCAATCAGAAAATCCTGAAAGGGAGGAGAGGCCACTAGTTAAAGTTATTGGGCAATGGAACAGTAACTCTGAGATGTTATTCAGTTTCCAGAAGCAGCTTCAATATCCTGGCTGGCTCTAATCAAATTAGAAGACACACAAGTGATGGACGGAATGCAGAACAAATCAAAAAATTTACCCCCAGTCAAGAGATCTGGGTTAAATCCATCATTCTTTTGCTCACCATGCCACCCCAGTTTAGACCTGGCTATATGCAAATCAGTCTTGACCCTGTACCTCATGGGAACAGTCCAGCCCGAACTGCCAAGCCAGGTCCCCTCTGGACCGGGAACAAGCATTCTAGGACCGGTTTCGGGGTTTCACCCCTCTTCAGCCAGAATAGCTTGATTCCAGTGGCACAGTGAGCCCAGGACTCACGTCTGAGCTTACCTGGCACACTTAGGGCAAACAAGCAAAAGACACACAAGTGATGGACGGAATGCAGAACAAATCAAAACATTCACCCACAGTCAAGAGATCTGGGTTAAATCCATTATTCTTTTGCTCACCATGCCACCTCAGTTTACACCTGGCTATATGCAAATCAGTCTTGACCCTGTGCCTCATGGGAACAGTCCAGCCCGAACTGCCAAGCCAGGTCCTGCCTGGACCGGAAACAAGCATCCTAGGACCGGTTTCGGGGTTTCACCCCTCTTCAGCCAGAATAGCTGAGGCAGTTTTTTGAGACCAGAAAATAGCTGGTCTTAAAATTGTTGCAAACACTTGGGTCCACATATTAGGTGTTTGGGTGCTGGACAGCGCTGCTAGGAACAATGCTGCACTTCCCAGCGCCAAAACAAAAGGACAGGAATGTGCCCTTTCAATAAGATAGAGGGCATTCCTGGGCCCCATGCATGAAAAGTATTGCATTGTTGCGACAAAACAGTGTTTCAACAATTTTTACTGCACCCTCCTTGCGACACCATGGATGGTCTGTATTCATTCTAGGGTGCTCCTTATTGCAATCAATGACAGATACCTTAGGAATCCTGATGTATCTGGCAGCGCTAAAGTCATGCATTGCTACAGTTGTGCTGCAAGCATGACACAACTCCAGCAATGCATGGGGCCAGCCTATCCCTATGGCACTCTTACTTCTGCCATGAGACAGGGATAAGGTTTTGACGCAGTGGAATCCTAGAATTGTCACAGTGAAATCTGAGAGACTTCACTTCACCAGTCCTACAAGGCTTTGTTGGGTGGGAACACCCACCCTGCATACATAATTCCTGATACAGGTATGATGTGGCACAGGGCTTCACAAGGTCAAGCATATGCCTAGATGCGTCACTTTGTCATGCCAGAATGTCAAGAAAATGATGCACCGGCGGCGTTAAACTGCCTGAAGGGGCTCAGGATTAAACCACCTTTCTTTTTCCCCTACAATGATGCACAATGGGTGCCATGCACCAACGCAGGCACCCTTGCACCATGGTGCAAGGGTGACTGTGTTGCGGAGTTGATTGATGTTGTGACTCCATCTCAACTCGAAATGTCTGCAGGTGCGTTTGGACTAAAGGAGGGCAGGAGTGAACCAGTTGGCCTTCTTGGGGTGTCGTTTGCCTGGTCTTTTCTTGAGAGGTGCCAGGGTGTTGGCGCAGTTGGAGATCCATCAGTGGAGGTTGCACTGTGCGGTGTTGGCGTCTGTAAGCATTGGTGGAGTGGTGGTGCTGAGGGACTTGGCAAGAAGTTCTTTGTGGCCTTGATCCAGCTGCGACGGGGTGATGATGGCAGTGGTGTATGGTGGGCGTGGTGTAGGCGTGATGCATACAAAGATGGTTGGTCCAAGAGAGTTCTGTGGTGTCACTGGGGTTGCCCTGGTTGAACTTGAAGTCTCCAAGCAGGATGTAGTCAGTTGATGGGAGAGCCTGGGGTGTGAAGATGTCTACAATGTCATCATTGAATGGGGGTTCATGCCCCGGGGGGCCTGTATATGAGGTTGCTGCAGAGGGTGGTGTTGGGGTGGGTCCAGATCTGGAAGTGGAGTTGTTCCATAGTCGCCGTTGGGTCTTCAGAGTGGGTTGTCAGTCAGAGTGCCCTTTTGTAGACAATGGCAATGCCTCCTCCTGGACAGTTGGAGTGGTCCCTGCAGGTGATTTTGCAGTCGTTGGGGATGGCGATGTCTGGTCCGGAGCAGAGGTTGGTCCAGGTTTCCATGAAGAATGCGATGTCTAAATAGGTGGCATCGAGAAGGTCCCAGATTTCTGTGATGTATTTGTGGAGGGACCTCACGTTGAGGAGGATGAAGTTGAGCCGGTCGGGTTGCGCTGTTGGTAGGCTGTGCGACAAGAGGCGCTGGTGTGCTGATGTGGCAGGAGGTGTGTTTGCAGATTTGGCAGGCGCAGGGTTAAAGGGTATTTTTCGGTGATGCTAGATGGCCGGCGGCGTAGCGTCCAGGGTTGAGGCCGAGAAGGGTGCTGACGTCGTAGCGGTGGAGTGTCTGACAGGCTGGGTCCCTGGTGCTGGGCGCAGTACAGGGGCAAACAGATGCAGATGGGCTTCCCTTTGGCGCACCAGTGGTATGCCTGCTGGGAATGGCCACACAGCATCTTCCATTAAGTAGTGCTGCAGGGGAACATGGCAAAGGACACTGGAGGGGACAGGGTCGCGGGTGATTGCTGCGGCAACGAGTGAGAGGATAGGGGGAAAGTGTTATACATGGCCCTTTTTACAGGGTCATCACTGAACTTTTTGTCATCCTCCTATATTTTTTCTGACCTGTTGTTGGCTGTTTTATGACTATGGGCACTTTACCACTGATGATCAGTGCTAAAGTGCATATGCTCTCCCTATTGTAAACCGATGTATGGATTAGTGGATTAGTGACTCCATGATTCACTGATTTGGTTTACCTATCACACCCTAGTACAGTGCACTGAGTGTGCCCAGGGCTTGTAAATCCAAATGCTGCTGGTGGGCTTGCAGCACTGGTTGTGCCACCAACATAAGCAGCCTGTAAAAGTGTGTCCAAGGCCTGCCATTGCAGAGCCTTTGTGCAGTCTGCTACTGCCATGCTGACTTGGCAAGTGCACACACTTGCAAGTCCCTAAACCTTCCCTTCTCTTCATATCAGACACCTCTATGGTAGGCCCAAGGGCAGGGTGCATTGTAAGTATAAGGTAGGACAAGCCCTGATGTATGTGGCATGTCCTAATAGTCAATTACAGCCATTTTCGTCTTTCACTATATCAAGGCTAGCTGTTCCCCATAGGCCCGAATGGGCAGTTTGATTATTGCATTTTATAATCCTAACTGACTCAGGGAACATGGTAGAAAATCGAATTTAGTATGCCTGAACTGATAAAATACATCTTTTAGTGAAGTTGATTTTCTTCTTGACCCCATCTTTTCGAACATGGCGGGTATATCCGTCATGCCTCCCCTCGCTCTTCCTTGGTCTGACCACTTACTGATCATGGCTAATTGGGAGATTAAGCGTGAGGATACGCTCCCACTCAGGGAATTTAGAATAGATAGGGCATGGTCAAGGCTCCCGGTAGACACTTGGAATGCCCGTCTGGAGGACACTCAGCCTGAGAAGGGCTGCGACCCGGTGACTGCAGATGTTATAGTGAGGAACTGGTTGACCAACGCACTGGACCACGTCCTTCCCCTCAAGAAGATGCTCATTAGGGATAAGAGAATGAGGTCTGCCCTTTGGTATACCCCAGAGCTCAGAACCCTGAGACAGAACTGCAAACGTGCGGAGAGATTATGGAGAAGGTGCCCGGAGATAGATAGCAGGGAAAAATATCGTATCGAACTTAGAATATACAAACGTGCAATACGCACTGCTAAGGCCTCCTTCTATGGGGAGAGAGTAAACCATGCTGCGTCCTCATCCAGGGAAGCTTTCTTAGTGATGAAGGAGCTTCTTAAACCACCTGAGCCTACTCCTGTCTATGTTAGACCACAGGAAAAATGTCTGGAATTAGCCACCTACTTCAAAAATAAAATTGACATTATTATTAGTTCTCTCCCCTCGGTCCTGGGAACATCGCCCCCCTCTGAGGACTTCAGCATGCCGGAAAATCGACTGACGTCATTCGGCCCTGTATCTACAGATGAAGTACTGAAGGTCCTCGGGAGCATGAAAAGTGGCTCACCTCGGGACCCTGTCCCGATGCGGTACCTTAAGCAGGCCGCCCTGACGATAGGAGAGCCCCTGACTAATCTGATTAATCTCTCGTTCATTCAGGGGACAGTGCCACCTGACTGGAAAAGTGCGGTTGTCAAAGCGCTTCTGAAGAAGCCAGGCTTGGACCCGCAGAACTTGGCCAATTTTAGGCCCATCTCCCTACTTCCAGGAGTGAGTAAGATTGCCGAGAGGCTGGCTAACCTTCGGTTATCAAACTTTCTTGAGGAGAATGGCCGGTTGAGGGACTCCCAAACGGGATTTCGACCAGGCCATGGTACGGACACGGCGCTGCTAGCAGTGGTAGAGGAGGCCAGAAACACTTTGGATGCAGGGGGATCAGTGGCAGTGATCCTCCTGGACCTCAGTGCGGCCTTCGATACCGTTAACCATGGGGTGTTGATACAACGTCTAGCTGAGTCGGGTGTCACAGGAGTGGCCCTGGAATGGTTGGCCTCCTTTCTGAAAGGGCGTACCTTCGAGGTCTGGGAAGGAAATGCAAAATCCCCTCCCCTCCCACTCCACTGCGGGGTGCCACAGGGCTCATCCCTTAGCCCCACGTTATTTAACGTGTATATGGCACCCTTGGAGGGTGTGGTGTCTCCGTTTGGCTTTAAGACCATTAGCTATGCGGATGACACCCAGCTAGTGGTGAGTCTTACACAACTGGAGAAACAGCCTGAGACACTCCATGCCTGCTTAAGAGATGTGTTTGATTGGATGTCCAGGTCATCGCTCAAACTGAATGGCTCAAAAACTGAGCTGATGATCTTGGGTCACTCAAGCTTTGCCCTCTCACCTAGCAGCTGGCCCAACTGCATGGGCACCCCGCCTGACCCAAAAAAAGAGATCAAGAGCCTGGGGGTCTGGCTGGAGCCTGACTTGTCCTTTAGGACACACGCCAAGAAGATCGCGGGCGTTTGTTATGGAATGCTCCGGTCGGCCCGGAAGGTTCTCCCCCTGTTACCAGAACTCTCCCGGAAACTGTTAGTCCAAGGATTAATCATCTCATGCCTGGACTACAGTAACGCGCTCTTTCTTGGAGCACCAGAGTCAACGTTTAAGATCCTGCAACAAGTGCAGAACGCAGCAGCAAGACTGCTGTGGAATGTTCCGGCCAGGCAGTCAGCCAGACCTGCTTTAAAAGCGCTCCATTGGCTCCCTGTTAAAGAGAGAGTTACCTTCAAGGCCCTGTGTACTGCTCATAAAAGCATACAGGGGAAAGGACCAGCTATTCTGAAGGATATGATCCGCCCTTATAAGTCCACCAGAGCTTTACGCTCTGACAATCAACATCTCCTTCAGACTAAGAGAATCAGGAGAGCCCGTTCAGGGGGCAGGAGTTTTTCTATCCATACAGCGCTCGCCTGGAACTCCCTCCCATTCTCTCTGCGGTCCGAACCTAACCTTCTTAGATTCCGGAAACATCTGAAAACGTATCTGTTCCCAGAATAATTGTAGCTTCTCTGTTTTCTATTAGTAGCCTGCTCTGGGTTTCTATAAGCGCTGGGATGCCTCACGGTAACCGTGCGCGGTACAAAAGTCAATAATAATAATAATAATAATAATAATTTTCAATATTCTGTGTTTGAAAATGCCACTTTTAGAAAGTGGGTATTTTCTTGTCTAACCATACAAACCTGCCGCTGCTAGGCTGTGTATTCCTTGTCTGGAGTTTGAGTGACAGGGGCTGGGGATTCCAGGAGACAGGGAGAGTCAGCACAGGGCTGAATAGAGAGATCTGCATCTAGATGGGTGGGAGGAGTTGCAGCTGGGACCTGAATAGGGCTGGGCCTTCCATCCACAATGCTGGCTCTACCTCCTGTGGTGCGTCTGATGTCTCTGCCCTGCACTCTGAAAGGAAAGAAGGAGTCATGTAAACAAAGTGCTCCAGGACTGACCAGAACTGGTTTGGACTAGGCAAAGGCCTCTGTGCCTTCAGAGAACAAAGAGAAACTTGGTATAAATATTGGGACCCAAACCCAAGAACTTTAGATCACTTTGGGAAGCAAGAAGAAACCTTTGCTGAGGAGTGGAACCAGAAGAAACTGAGGAGAGACTATCCCTAAGCTGAAGTGCTGCTTGGGGGATTGGCCTGCAGTGGTTGCCTGACTTCCAAAGAAAGGAGAAATGACTTTGTGTGCACTTTATTCAACTTGTGAAGGATCTCAAAGGGCTTGGAAAAGAGCTTACCTCCTGCTGAAGTCTTAGGGACAACAGACTTCACCCACCAGCTTCCCAAGAGTTATTTGGAAGTGCCTGCTGTTTTGCGAGGCTTTCTCAGAGACTGCATGTCGCAAAGAGCTGGAAGCGCGACTCACGAACAAGAAGCGTGTCGCCGAACCGCCGCTGCCGCTTCACAACACGAAGCACCTCGCATCGCCGGAGAAGAGGATCGATGTCACAGCAGACGACGCCGCATCACTGGGAAGCGCGTCGCAGGGCCTGTCGCGGCTCATCGCCGGAGAAGAGGATCGACGTCACAGCAGACACTGCCGCATCACTGGGAAGAGTGTCGCAGGGCCTGTTGCGACTCGTATCGTCGTGGAAGCAACTCGCGACGCCAGGGGAGAGGATCATCGTCGCAGCAGATGCCGCCGAATCACTGGGAAGCACGGCTCGCATCGTGAGGAAACATCACGCATCACCGGGAAGCGTGTCGCATCAAGAAGAAAGCGCCATCTTTGTTTCTTTGCACCAGATCTTCAACGCATCACCGTCCTTGCAACACTTTTGTTGTCTTGCGTTACACATTTTAAGGTACATTGAACTCTGAGTGTCGCATTTACCATCTTAAGAGAACCAAGCTAATCCTACCATTTTCAGTACAGTATTGTGGATTTTTGTAGTTTGTGGTCTTGTGTAAAATCTATATAAAAGATACTTATTTTTTATACAACCTGTGTGGTGTCCATCTGTAGTGTTGTCACTTGATTACTGTATGTGTTCACAAATGCTTTACACACTGCCTCTGAGATAAGCCTGTCTGCTCGTGCCAAGCTACCAAGGGGGTGAGCAGGGGTTATTTTAGCAGTGTACCCCCTTACTCTGACTAGTCGCAAGGGCCCCACTAGGCCAAAGGTACCTACCTCGGCCAACTTGAGACCCCCAAATCTAACAAAAAGGAACTTAAAAAAAGCACAGGAAAATTAAAGCCAAACAAAGCAAAGATTAAAAAAAGAAAAAAGTAGAAAAGCAACTGAGAAGAGCAGAAAGATGAACAGCAGAAAAGAGGGACATGAGGGCAGTCAAGCTGCAGAGCAGTGACACTCTACCACTGGACCACCAGGGATGAGGGGCAGGCAGGAGTATGCGGGTGGAGGAGGGACTCAAACACCTAACCTTCAGGTCAGAAGAATCAGCAGAAGCAGATGGGGACAGCAGCAGCAGCAGCAACCAGGTGGTGCAGCATCCACTAAGGGTTAGTCCCGTGTACACGCAAAAGCAAACTAACAGTGGGCAAAGAAAGGTAGCACCACTCGGTTGCCCCTTCCTAGCTAACAGTGTTCCCCAGAGAGTAATGGTGGATCAAGCTGCATACCCAAGGACCTGGGCCAGAACCGGCGCCGTCCCCCTAGCACCCACTGCCACGATGAGCAAGTTTGTGTAGTCCCCCACCAGTGTTCTGCAGAGCCCTAGATGATGATGTAGGTCAGCCTCAACACAGGGATCGCTCAGGGCATGGTGTGCGTCACCCACAGGCGCTATGCCTGGGCCTAAATAGCCCGCGGGCCTCCTCCAATATGAGTCCCACCTTCTCCTCACCTGGACATTGACACCGTGGCTCAATGCGCTGTACTCTCTCCAAATCAAGCCAGCAGGAGCCTCAGCCAGGTGGAATTTCACATGCCTCGGTACAGCAGTCGTCGCCAAGCCCCTGGGAAACCTCCAGATTCAGTTGATGCAACAGGGCCCCCCTTAGGCGTGAAGTTGCAGCACTCCCACCACACAAGTTTGGCGCAGGAGCTTCACCCTCCACAGCGTCCAACCAGCACAACATTCTCCGGCTTGTGATGCAGAGAGGCGTGGCCCACCATTGGTAATCTCCGTGCACCCCAGTGTAGTGGTGGCTCCTGGTATGCGATGCAGACCTCTCTAAGTTGGTGCGTTGGAGCGCCTCTACCATTCACAGCTCCAAGGTGAGCCAGGCGGTCTTCTCACACAGGTCAGCATCATGTCTCCATGCAACGTGCCAGACTTCCCCACTAGGTAAGGGTGATCGCCGACACCTCAAGGTCTACCGCCACGGCCCTGCAACTCCAAAACACCTCTGCCTCCCACTACGGGTCATAAATGCAGGCCCAGTGAGGCCTCCGGGCCCCAGGAACTGTCCCCGCTTTCAAGGTTTTGGCTGCCATGGTGTAGCAAAGAGGGAGCTATGAAAAGTGATGCATCACTGTTTTTTCCCAGCAAAGTGCCGTGTTTTATAACTGTAGCCCTGAATCTGCATTTCCTCTTCCCCTGAGGATGGTCATCCTGGCTGTTGGGGATTGGGGGGTTGTTGATCTGTGCTGCACTTGGCCCTGGCTGCTCCATTCTGCATTCCATTGATTTTATTTCCTATTTTTCATTGAAGGCGGACTTATGGGCTATTTATGTTGCGAGAGGCAAAGAAAGTCACGTTGTGCTGACTAACGTGAATTTTCTTGCTGCTAATGGGCCTTTCGTCACTTTTCTCTCGCTAACGTCAACATTTTCCTCACCTTGACGGTGGTGTTAGCTGCAGTTTTCACCCCAGCTGACTGTCACTATCGCCATTTAGCGACGTATTGTAAATACATCAGTAACAGGGCAATAGTTTTTGGTGAAAGGCTGCATTAAGAACTGTTGCTAAATAACGCTAAAGCTAGTTAGCGGCCGATCTTGTACATATAGCCCAGAGTCCTGTAGCAGGAGTACAGGAATAAGGGTGTGGTAAATAATTTAATTACCGGTACTTAATTTGATGCGGAAAATTAATAAGAATAGCTCAGTAAAATAAGAGGCAGAATCCGTGGTATTAGAGGTTCGGAACGGGCTTTATTCCAAAACACAATTCGAATTTGTGGGCTTCATATTCCATCACCACGAAGGTTCAGGAAGTGAAGGACAATACTTTATTGACAGGTAATCATTTTTATAGAAGAGGCATTACAGTGAAACAGATGCAGGAGGCGTAACAGTTGATAACAGAGATAAAAACATACATGCGTAACTAAAATGGGTGTAACTAGGCGTAACTAAAGAACGTCATTAGGTATGATGTCACAAATGGGTGGTTCCATGAAAGAATTTCGCAATGTCAGCAAAAATACTTGGCAGAGATGCGCGCGCAGCAGCATGACGTGTGATTGACGTGCAACTAGGGGGAGAATGGGACTTGACATTTAGCTCTACATGTGGAGACAGAAGTCTGGGGTTATGTCAACCTAATCCTAAATCATATCTTACATCCTATGTTTAAAGAACTGTGTTATCCAAAAAGAGAGGTCTCTTAGGATAGAATCTTATTCTATACTGACTATACTGACTGTTAGTGCGTGTACAAGCGTCTAAGTGTCTACACTAGATGCGAGGGGGTAGGAATATTCCATGGTAACAGGGCTATGAATTACTTGCATGAGGACAGCGAGGCCTGGCCTCTTTGCACGGTAGCTGGAGGAATGTTTACTTAAACTGCTAGACAGGAATGCATTGGATGAGGAGCGGAGCAGAGCAGATAATCTTGAAGGTGAAATACAGTTTTGGCAGGCAAACAGGCCGAGTCAGGCACCGTTAGCCGCGCAGGGAGTAGGACAAAGTTCATGGATACAGATGCGAGCTCAGACTGGAGTTTTCAGAGGCAGAAGGCAGGAAAAGGCTTAATGGCAGAATCAGGGCCTACTCGCCTGGACTGTAAAATGGGATAAATGAACCATATAAAGCCGGTGGCCTTTCATACTTAGGAATAGGATATCCGGCCCATTCATGGCGGGTCTGAAAAAGGACATGTTGACGGTGGACGCACATGTGTTTGCGTCTTCATAACTGGAACTGGAGGAAACATACATGTACTTGTGATTTATACATGAAACCGTTGGGGTCCAAGATAGGGGACATAACTGATCATAAAAATCCATATTTCCACATTCCCTCCTTGTCCCCTACTTGCCCTTAAGAGATATCAATCTTCATCAATCCGTTGATCTGTTCATATAGCATCATTTGTTCTTCTTTCTTCTTCCGGGATGAATGAAAACTTGGTGGTGGAATACACGATGTGGCACACAGACCACAAATCGCTGGTCCACATTGTAGGCATAAGCAGCAACTGAATAATATGAGAAAGCCAATACCTAGGAAGGATAGGACCCTCCATCCCCAGGCTGACAGTACACTCCAAAACCAACCGGACCAAGTCCAGGTGCCTGGATTCTGGTGTATCTGGCTTACAATCTTATGAAGGCGAGTTATGGCTTTATATACAGACGGCGAATTTTCTGGTATGAAAATGCAACAACTTGATCCGATGACCCTACAAGCTCCGCCCCTATCGGCCAGGATGACGTCAAGGACAAGACGATTTTGAAGCACAACAATCCGCATAGCAGACTGCTCTTCTGTTAAATTGCCTAGGGCGGAAATAGTTTCGTTCACTACTGCTTCAAGGGTTCTGGTTAATCTACGTATCAACTTACTATTGGTAACTGTTCCTATATAGGGGAAGAAACCTTTATTGAAATCTGTGTATTTTTCCCATGCTGTTTCAGTGTAATCGACTATTGGGAGATCTCTCTGCTGTCTATTGTGTACTAAATGAGTATTTCTGTGATAATCAGGAGGAGCTAGGAAAACAGGTGGCAAAAGGAATCCGATGTAGCAGGTACCATCCCAATCTAGAGGTAGACGTATATATGCAGTCTGACCACATACGAAGTAGGAATGGCGAGAAGCTCTAAATGTAGACTTGCCTTGATCACTGAATTTTATTACAGTGGTGCATCTACTATGGCCCATATGTATGGAACCATTCTTTCTTACACATAATTCACCTTTAACTGGAAATACTGACATAGCGGGAAAAATTGGTGCAGCTTCGGATTCAACATTCAGGATCATGAGATTAAGCGTGAAATTACCTAATCCGTATACTTCATTTTCTAGATCAGTTCCTGTTCTTTTGGGAAGTCCCTCCTTGTTATGGTAGCAGACTTTAAGCAAAACTAAGTTCAGGTTTCCCCATACCCAGTTGTCTTGATAAACTGCGGAATTCGAATCTAGGGAATTAATTAAACTAAACCATGCTCCACAGGAGCCATTGTGTGTGAACGGATATGGAAAGAGAGGCAGAATTCCCTTATAGTTCTGATAGGGAGGGAGTCGGCCACATATCCAACAATTTGTAGCATTGCTAGTCTGATGGGAATGATGTAACATACTAATAAAAGTGTTATTGCGTAGCGCAAATCTATAGGACAACTCATGCGGTGGTAATTCACTAAAAGAATGTTCAGCAGTAACATTGTAAACATGTTTAGAAATAGGATAATATACGTGCAACAATATACTTGCAATGATTATTAAAAGACTTAAGAAAAACAAAATTAATAACGTCACTGTGCAATGACTACGCAGTGACTTACAGTACGCATCCTTTTTTCAACTGCATCTTTCGGTTTCTTTCTCTATTCAGGTCTAGGGGATACATGTCAGAGACAAATTCGACCGATTCACCTTGGAGAGGACTTAAACAATCAAATTGTCTGACTTTTTAGACCGTAATTTTAGTTTGTATAGTTCCTTATCGCTTAGTTCAACCAAAGGAAGCTTTGAGTCAATCGGTGAAGACACGCGAGGTGTGTCGTTTACATCAGACGGTAGTCCATGAAATTTCTTGATATGACTTGAATGTATCCAACCTTTGCGACCTTCGATCTTCACGGCTGTCCTCGTGGTGAGCAGTACAAGTTGAGGCGATTTCCACCTAGGATCCAGCTGAGTCTTCCGATCAAAATTTCGCACTAACACCAGGTCCCCGGGAACTACGTCATGGGGTTTCACCTCGGTGTTGTCGGGAAAGGCTGCAGCTACCTGTGAACGACAAGATTGTAGTGCAGACATCAAGGAAGCCAGGTAATCTGTCAGCATATTACAGTCAACATCAGTTATTTTGCGTGGTATAGGCGTCCCCCACATATTTGGTGGTCTGCCAAAGATCACCTCATAAGGGGATAGCCCTGTTCGAGAGTGCGCTACCATTCTCATGTAAAAGAGTGCAACTGGTAAGGCTACTACCCAATCGACGCCTTTCTCTCTACATATTTTGGACAATCTAATTTTCAGAGTTTGATTATGTCGTTCCACGAGACCTGCTGCCTCGGGGTGTCGGACACAGTGAAATCTCCATTGATAGCCTAACAAAAGTGAAACGTGTTTCATTAGTTCGGATGAGAACGGCTGGCCGTTATCTGAGTAGACAACACGTGGTAAACCATACCGTGGGAAGAATTCTCGAACCAACTGTTTGGCAGTAGTCGGGGCAGTGTAATCTGAAACCGGGTATGCTTCTGTCCAACGGGAAAGAGCACAGACAACTACAAGAACATATTTGAATCCTCGACATCGTTCCATCTGGATATAATCCATCTGGAGGACTTCAAAAGGGTGATCAGGAGGCTGAAATCCACCCTGTTCTACGGGAATGCCTTTACCTGGGTTAAACTGACAACAGATCATACAGGTACGAACTTTTTGTTTAGCTGCTGCTCGTAAATGTTTGTTAAACCAAATGTGTTGAATGCTGTCTAGCATAGCTTTTTCTCCTAGGTGTGCTGGACTATGTATTGTATTAATGATAACTTGAACCATAGAATCAGGAAGGAACCATACAGATTTTTCCTTCGTCATCCATCCTTGATCCGTTTGGATCCCTCCTAATTCAGTCCATTTCTTTATTTCATCTGGTGTAGCATGTGTCTGTATGTCAAGAGCGGGATCCTTAACCATCATGCAATGTGTTGGTGTCGGAACTATTGTCTTTGTCATGTCATATGTGTGAGTTTGAGCAGTCTGTTTAGCTGTTCTGTCAGCTAGATCATTGCCTTGGGAAATGATATCAGTAACTTTCGTATGAGCTTTACATTTCATAATTGATATTGCAGTGGGTAGATGTATTGCATCTAATAAGGCATGAATGAGGGGTCCGTGCTGAATATGGGCACCGTGAGAAGTTAAATAACCTCTCTCTCGCCACAGCACGCCGAAGTCATGTACAACTCCGAATGCATAACGTGAATCAGTGTATATGTTGACTTTCTTATTCGTAGCTTGAATACAGGCTTGTGTCAGAGCGATGAGCTCTGCTGCTTGAGCTGACAAGGTATTTATGCAATTTGTTTCAATGACTTCAGTGTCTGTTGTGACTGCATACGCGGCCACTAGCTCTCCTGTACTTGTTCTCATACATGAACCATCTACATACAACGTCAGGTCTGGGTCTGACAATGGGACGTCTGTCAAGTCTTGTCTAGGTTTCGTCGTGATAGTGATAACTTCAATAGAATCATGTGCTAGTGGGTCTGTTCCGTTTACTGGCAAAAGTGTGGCAGGATTCAATGTACTACAACGTCTGATTTCTATGTGTGGCTGAAACAATGTTAATTCGTAACCGGTGAGTCTTGCTATAGTCAAGTGTTGTGTTTGCGTTCGGTTCACAAGAACCCCTACTGCGTGTGGTACTTGTACTTTCAATGGATGTCCTAACACTATGGCATCGCTTTGTCTGATTGCTAAAGCTGTCGCTGCCACTGATTTCAGGCACGCAGGCAGAGCCTGAGCTACGGGATCTAATGTACTAGAAAAATAAGCACATGGTTTGTGTGATCCTGCTTGTTCCTGAGTGAGTACTGACAAGGCAGTACCTTCGCGTTCTGTAACAAAGAGTGTAAACTGTTTATTGTAACATGGTGTTGCTAAAACAGGTGCTTGACATAAAGCTTTCTTTAGGCTTTCAAAAGCTTGTGTATGTTCCTGAGTCCAAGGGAGGACAGTCGATGTGGCTGCCTCCTGTGTTGTCAACTGAATGAGTGGTTTTGCTAGAAATGCATACTGAGGGATCCACTGCCTACAATATGAAGTGAGGCCTATAAAAGCCCGTACCTCCTTTTGTGTCTTGGGTATTGACATGTTAACAATTAACTGGATGCGATCTGACGTAAGCTGCCTTCCCTCCTTGGACAGCGAGTGCCCAAGGTAAACAACTCGCTGGACACAGAATTGCAGCTTAGAAGGGGACACCTTGTGCCCCTTTTCGGCCAAAAATTGTAAAACCGTCAGTGAGGCTTTTTCACATTCAGGTTCGCTTTTAGCGGTGATCAGCAGATCATCGACATATTGAAGCAGGGCAGTGTTGACTGGCATGTGGATACTGTCAAGTTCACGTTTCAATGCTTGGCTATAGATGCTGGGGCTTTCTGTGAATCCTTGAGGTGCGCGTGTGAATTTAAAGCTTCGTCCATTTAAACTAAATCCGAACAAGTATTGGCTTTCCGGATCTATTGGGACGCTAAAAAAGGCATTCTTGAGATCAATTACAGTAAAGAATGTTGCTTCGGAATCAATGGCTGTCAGTAATGAAGAAATATCTGGGACTACGGGGTATTGTGGTACAATACATTTATTTAATTCGCGCAGATCAATAACCAATCGATATACTGGCGGGGCTTTTGGATCAGTTCGTTTAAGAATCGGAATTATCGGGGAATTACATACATTGGAGTCGGTTTCCACAACCACTCCTTGGGTAATAAGCTCGTCAATGATTTGCAGTAAAGCCACTACAGCATCTGGGGGTAACTTGTATTGTCGCATTTGTGGTAGTACCATTCCTGTTTTTAGTGTGACTCGATATGGTGTAATGTTCATGCAACCAACATCTGTAGGGCCTTGTGCCCATAAATGTGTGGGTAAAGTCTGCAGTCGGTGATCCATGTCTCGGGACACGTAGTGCCCTTTGAAATCACGTAAAAACAATCTTACTCCTTACGGAGAACAACATATTATAGCTCCTAGAGCTTTCAATGTTTTTATACCTAACAGGTTTTCTGGACATGCTTTAGTAAGCAATAAATCTGTAGTTCGTGTCAAGGGACCAATCGTAAGGGGAAGAGGCTGTGATACTTCGTTAATGATAGGTTTTCCCGAAAAGCCAAGGGAAATATTCTGTGAGCCTGAGAGGGGTGCCCCTGGAACTTCACTACGTTTTATGGTTGTTCGGCTTGCCCCTGTATCAAGTAAAAATTTTCTATCTTGGCCTAATAGTTCACTGTGTACATAAGGTCCTTCTTGATCTACAGGGACCTCGATAAGGGGTAAGCCAACTTCCCTCTCTAGGCTGTTTCATGAGTATCGTTGATAATCAGGATAGTCATACTGTGCGGTCTGGTACATCTGTTGTGTCGTTGTTTGTGTGGCAGCAATAGGCTGCGGTGGTGGAGCTGGCATACATTGTTGCGGAGCCGGCATGGACTGTGCATGCTGCGGGGCTCCTTGTTGGTTCTGATCCTGTCTAAGTGGCCTTGGTCTTTCTTTTGTATTACCTATGGCGATATTATGTTTTAAAACTGGACAATCGTGTACATAATGACCTGGCTGTTTACAATAGTTGCATGTCCCTTTTACAGGACCTGCTGAAACACTGGACTGTGTCATACCCTTTTTATGACCGTCGGCTGGAACTGTCTGGGAAACTAGCATTTTCATTTTCGTGTCTTTCATGCGTCTTTGTTCATGTTCTTGTTCCTCTCTAATTCTATTGTGATGGTACTGTAGCATTTGTAACATTTGTGACGGAGTGTTACCTTGCCAGGTACTCTCGAATTTCAATACTCTATTCTTAACTTGGGGCAAGGCATTTTCAACTAATTTTGTCACAAACAGATGTGGATACGATTCGCTACTTGCTTTTATTCCACTATTTATACCAAAACATTTTTCGAATCGGGCATAGAAATCACTAGTGTCTTCATCTTGCTTTTGTTTACAGGCTGAGATTGCACCCCAGTCTTCCTTTTTCGTAGTTAATAAACGTGGCAGTACCTGTACTAATAAACCTGGTAGTATTCTGGTCTTTTCCCCGAGCCCTAAACCTGGACCTCGAGCTGTTTCTTCGTTTTCTAATGCTGTCCAATCTATCTTTTGGTCTCCCACCTCCCAATCCTTTTCTTTGAGTTTTTCGTAAATGCCCGCAGGCATTAATACCTTTAATATTTTCATAATGTCGGGATAGGTATACTCTCCCATGAGCAACATGTCTTTAATTTCACAGTGGAAACCCGCTGGGTCTTTGTCATGACTGGGTACCACTTTCTTCATTTCTAATAGTTCCATTTTAGATATGGGTGTGTATACAAACACACGTTTAAACTGATTGTCATCACCTTTTATCGGGTGGACTTCGCGTAAGGGATTCTGTCTATCCATATAATACGTCGTTCTTTCCTTGATGGGCAGTGAGACATGTTCGGGGCATACAAAAAGAATGTACTGCTTTCTGGATTCCAGTATTTCTCTAATTAACTCAGTACCTGAACCTCTCCATTTATTCGTGAGTAATTCAGTCAATATATCAGGTAGGGGACCAGGATCGGAGTGTTGGCTTTTATATAATATAAGGAGTTGTTGAATCATATAGATACCAGCTAAACGCTGTTCATCTGGGGTGAGGTTCAAAAACGTATGTGCTAGTGTATCATCACTATATTTTCCGGGACTGTCAACCCAGTGAACGGCTGACCTGGCTAATTCTTGTTCGTCCATAGAATCGAGTATATGATAACCCCTTCGTTCTCGGAGTAATTTGTCAGCGGCTTGGAACGAATGTTCGGGGGACCTTATATTTATTATAGGTGTTTGGAAATTTCTGTTATTATCTGGACGTATCGGACGTATCGGATCAGTAAAGCATCTAGTATTATTACAAGATCTCCCTCTACCTACATAGGCCATGGTTTCTAACTGTCCTGTGGGCAGTTCTAATTCTTCCTCCTCCTCCTCGTTTTGTTCAGGCTGGTCTACCGCTAATCTTTCTTCGTGTATTCGTTCTACTTCTTTGCGGATCTTTCGACACATAGCTACTATACTTAATAGTTTATTATGTCTCCCCTCTGATATATTCCGACTCCATGTGGTAAGAATTCGCATTTCTTCCGGATTTACCCCTGGTCGGTCTTGATTTCTGATCACACAATTTATGAGGAAACGTAACAGTTCCCCCTGTATTTCCACTTTCTGGTACTCCATGGCTCTATTAATACTTTCAGAATCTCGTCCTGACTGGACAAAGTGATATATGTTTTCTAAATGTGTAGTCATTCCTGGTAGCCTCCCTAAATATATTGCAGCTCGTCGGATACGTAATGATGCCAGCAGCATTTCGTCCTCTTTGCCGGGCACAGGGTCATATCTACAATCTACTAGAAGTTCCTTAAGCATGTCGGGAGTTACTAGTTTGGGCGTACGTTGGTGGGCTAATTCTTGAAAGGAAAGTTTATTTACTCTGGGTGGCGTGGAAAAAATGTTTGCTGTACCTCCTGTAGCACCGCCTGGGGTGCTGGATGTGAAAGGATTCGTTGAACGTGATATAGCAACCATAGGTGTGGGAACAGCTGTAGAAACAGATGTGCTTGCCGGAACTTGTGTCGGAGTTTGTTGTTGCGGAGGTACAGACGGAGGGTCTTGGCGTTGAACCCCCTCGGCAGGCGGTCTATGTGGTGCAGTATTAGCATACTCGGGAGCTGCGTCGTCTAAATAAGAGGAAAGGAAAACATCTTCTGCGGTTCTGGGATGCCCTTTGGGATGCACTTTTATCGGAAACAATGGCGGTGGCAAGTCTTTCGGTATCTCCGGAGTAGCCTTAGGTAACCCTTCGGCCAGAAGAGGATACATACCATTCATAAGGGCATTTCTTTGTCCGTCTACTTGTTCTGATTCTGCTCGGATACCTTCTTCAATTAATAGATTTTCTCGGACTTTATTTGGATTCTCCTTACTTTTCTCTTCCTGTCTGAGTGCTTTTTCTGTACGTCTATATGATTCTTTACGCCATAATTCAATGGCATCTTTCTGTGATTGTCTAGCTTTCTTTTTCCATAATTCTTCCTCTACTTTCATGATGCAATCTGCATCCCAGGTCCCAGCTGCGGGCCACCTCTGACTTTCTGGTAATTCCTTGGTGTAGTCTACCCATAAATCAAGAAATAATATGGCGTCTAGGCCATGTTTATGATACATGAAGTACCCTGGAGTGTCCCTAGGAGGAATGGGAACAGCTTCTTCGAGTACCCCTTTTCTAGTTTTGATCTGTCTTAATTTCGAGAAGAACGGCATATTGAGAACTGATCTGATACCTAATTTTGAACACGTTAATACAACAAAACACAATAATGAACAGTCATTCACACCACAATATGCAGAACGTATTTAAAACATTTTAACATTTAACATTTAATGAACAACAATGATGGCCATTTAGGGAACTAGTCACTAAGCATAATACTCGGCACTAACTAGGTAATTCTGAATTATATACTAGACATACTTGATATACTGCTAAACAGTACAGATACACTGCTGAAACAGTGCAGACCGGATTTGTGTACCCAAACCCGTCTTGACCGGCACAACCTATGTGCACGTCAGAACGCCTCCCCGGCAATGGTACTCACCGGGTAGCTCGGAACGGAAGGCCTCGGAACTGAACTGAACTGGACTTGGACCAGACTGGACTCGACTCGAAACTTCGGAACTTCGGAACCTGGTGGGCCTCTGTATACCTCGGATCTTGCTCTCTCAGCTAGGCTCTGGTCGGGATACTTCGCACTTCTCACCGCCTCGTCTGGGTGTTGATCGCAGCCTCAGTTACCCCCGCTCGGCAGGAGGGAGATACAGGAAATCCTGTGGGTACGCGTTGTTGTCCGTCCAGCTGTGGCAGGAGACCGGGCCTGCAACGCACCTCCGGCGCGTGAGATGAGAAAGTGTCCCTGTTCGGGCGCCATATATGTGGTAAATAATTTAATTACCGGTACTTAATTTGATGCGGAAAATTAATAAGAATAGCTCAGTAAAATAAGAGGCAGAATCCGTGGTATTAGAGGTTCGGAACGGGCTTTATTCCAAAACACAATTCGAATTTGTGGGCTTCATATTCCATCACCACGAAGGTTCAGGAAGTGAAGGACAATACTTTATTGACAGGTAATCATTTTTATATAAGAGGCATTACAGTGAAACAGATGCAGGAGGCGTAACAGTTGATAACAGAGATAAAAACATACATGCGTAACTAAAATGGGTGTAACTAGGCGTAACTAAAGAACGTCATTAGGTATGATGTCACAAATAGGTGGTTCCATGAAAGAATTTCGCAATGTCAGCAAAAATACTTGGCAGAGATGCGCGCGCAGCAGCATGACGTGTGATTGACGTGCAACTAGGGGGAGAATGGGACTTGACATTTAGCTCTACATGTGGAGACAGAAGTCTGGGGTTATGTTAACCTAATCCTAAATCATATCTTACATCCTATGTTTAAAGAACTGTGTTATCCAAAAAGAGAGGTCTCTTAGGATAGAATCTTATTCTATACTGACTATACTGACTGTTAGTGCGTGTACAAGCGTCTAAGTGTCTACACTAGATGCGAGGGGGTAGGAATATTCCATGGTAACAGGGCTATGAATTACTTGCATGAGGACAGCGAGGCCTGGCCTCTTTGCACGGTAGCTGGAGGAATGTTTACTTAAACTGCTAGACAGGAATGCATTGGATGAGGAGCGGAGCAGAGCAGATAATCTTGAAGGTGAAATACAGTTTTGGCAGGCAAACAGGCCGAGTCAGGCACCGTTAGCCGCGCAGGGAGTAGGACAAAGTTCATGGATACAGATGCGAGCTCAGACTGGAGTTTTCAGAGGCAGAAGGCAGGAAAAGGCTTAATGGCAGAATCAGGGCCTACTCGCCTGGACTGTAAAATGGGATAAATGAACCATATAAAGCCGGTGGCCTTTCATACTTAGGAATAGGATATCCGGCCCATTCATGGCGGGTCTGAAAAAGGACATGTTGACGGTGGACGCACATGTGTTTGCGTCTTCATAACTGGAACTGGAGGAAACATACATGTACTTGTGATTTATACATGAAACCGTTGGGGTCCAAGATAGGGGACATAACTGATCATAAAAATCCATATTTCCACAAGGGTCCCGTGCTGAGGGACACTTTTGTGCAATTTATGCGCTCCAGCGCGTAGATGATAAGGCCCCACTCAGGCCGAGAATGTCGGGAAATAGAGTCCGGTAGCAGGAATACAAGAATGAGGGTCTTGCGCTGCATGAGACTGCACAGTGACTTATGCTTCCTCCTTCTCTGGCTGTCTTGAAATAAATCTACCAGATCATGCAATCCAGGTGTAGCTGGGGTTAGCTGTGCTGTAGTAGTAGACCAAAGGGGCATTTAGAGCATAAAAGGCACACTTGCAAGTGTCTCACCTGTTTTTCAGGGGATGTAACTGATTTAGGCCAATGTCAAATTAGTGTGTTTCACCATGTTGCTTTTGTATCTGTAAGCTCTATATATGAGCTCTATGTGTCTCTTAAATGAAATAAAGTGTGTATTTTAAACTGAGAAGTATAAGAGGCTGCAAGGGCATAGACCCTTAAGCAAAAACAGCTTTGTGAGCCTTTGGACATTTTCAAATGCCCCTAGGAATTTATCTAGCAGGTTTACTCACTCTGCACCAAGCTAATTTGGCAGGGCTTGACAAAAGCAAGGGAAAGGAAGGGTTTTCATGTGAAATGCAAAATGTTACGAGAAGAAGAAAGAATAGACTGGGAGAACATTCCTGGAGGTTGTGGTGAAATGGACAGTTGTGGCTGGTGCTGAGGCACAAGGGAAGGTGCTTCCAGGACAATTTAAATACAGAGGCCATGCGGAAATGTTGCCGTACAATTTCTTTGGTTGTATAATTCCCTCTTTTGACCAGGTTCATTGAACATATCGAGTCATTTTCCTTCTTCTCATAAGAACTCACCTTTGATGACAGTTCATGTGTCAGCGTGGGACACTTTGTTCTGTGATTATACATGTGGCAGCCACAAGTTCCTAAGGTATACGGGTACTCATTCGAAGCACTGGATCAGTATTCTGACATGGTGACGTCCTCCTCTCCTCTGAGTAGGATCAGCCACCCAAAATATTGAAGAGATGAAGATGAAACATCCATTGTTGCTTGATTTATTTCCCTAGCCCCCATTTTTCCCTGGCAGTATTGAGTAGGTCCTAGTGTCCATTTTGTTTCTGGCTTAAACCTGTCACCTGGTGGAGGATTGGTTGATTTTTATTGGTGCCCGCACTCAAGTCTCAAGTCACAACAACTCTAAAAGGGCTTGAGAAAAGACAAAGTTTAGTCAAATCCCCAGTCCCAAGCTGCACATTGCTGCAATACCATATAATGATATGTCATTTGGTACATGATACCTCTGGTGTAGATTGTGGTGCTGATTGTGATGTGCATTATGGAATCAGGATTGGCCATGTTAGTTTTGTATGGTGTGTATGGATTTATCTATATTTGATGCAGTGCAACACAGCAAGACAACTAGCTGTGCTGTGTCAAATGGAGGGTGCAGGAATGCACCATATCTATTAAGATATGGTGCAGTTCTGCTCTTCCCCTGCGCTGGTGCATTAGTGGCTGTGAAGGGTGCCTGTGTTGCAGGCAGGATTGTGTTTGTGATGGAAGGGATACCTGCCTGCACAAAAACAATCCTTTGAGGTTTTCTTTTCTCTCTCTCAGGGCCTCGTTTCAATGAATTGTCATAGGACAGTGCTGCAAGTCTTTTTTCTGTGCTACCATGCACAAATTCGAAAGGGCAGGAATGCACTGTGTTTACAAGATACAGTGCATCCCTCTTGTTTATGCCTGAGCCGGTCCACAATTTGGTGCCTTGTGGTAATGCAGCCATCCTTGCACCATGGTGCAAGGGTGTCTACGTTGTTGACAAGATTGTTGTGTGCAGGGAGAGACAACTTCCTGCACAAAATCCATCCACCAAGGCATTTTCCTATTTCTATGTGTCCTGCAGAATGCAACAAACATAGAAAAAAGAAAGAACTAGGAGAAATAAAGATTTTTCTCTGAGTTATGCCTCGCCTGGAGAGGCGTACAGTTTTGATGCATTCCCAAGTTTACATATCCTTGTAAATCTGCGAATGTGTCAAAACCCATGGGTGTTACTTGGGAATGCCCATTGAAAACCCCCCTGATGCAATGCAGTGACTTGTGCTGCATTGCCTTAAACCATATCTATGAGGCCTTGAAAAACCACACAAAGTGGATTTGCATGGCCTCCTAGACATGGGTCTGCACTCTGCACTGCCGGAGCGTCATAAAAAGTGATGTAACGGCAGAGCAAGGGGCTTGTAAATAAGCCCCTCAGTTCGCTGAAAAATTCATGGCAGCAATTTGCACTGCCTTGCATTGCTCCAGCTTTACCAAGCGAAGCAGGTCCACTCAATGTAACTATGAGTGGCTTGATAAATCTGAGTTTAGGATGGTATCACCTTGCGTGGAGAAAGAATAATACAAGGGCTTGATAAATCTGGCCCACAGAGTTCAGAACTTGTAAATGCTCCTCTCCACTGAAATCTCTAGAAACATATTTGGTCCTGGCATCTAGGAATGCTGGCCTGCTAGTTGTTTGCATTAGCTCTGGTGTCTCTGGTTTCTCTGGGAGCCATTCACATTCAGGGGACAGTGAATGTGACAGCACATTTACTAAGCAGGATTTTTCCTTGTTGGGGGACTTTTCTATGAATCTAGAGTGCTTGTTTGATTGCCTCATCTGTGAGGGATGCTGATGATAGATCATGTTGTCTCCTAGAGTGATGCCAATGTTCAGTGGCTCTGTGCCGAAGCTGGGCCATCTGGGCTTGGGCATACGATGCCCTGTCCTGTCAGTGGCCATTGGGTCTCTGGTATGTCTTTTCTCCATTTCCGCTTGGTGGACCCAAGTTGGTTGGAGTGTGGAAGTTGAGAGCTGAGATTATTCTAGTGACTACCCAGTGGCTGCAGACCAGTTGGTTTCCCTTGTGATTGAAAAGGTTGAGGACCCAAGAGTGGCTTCTACCAGTGACCCCATCCCCTCTGGAGATCCCTTTTTGTGGGTGGGGAGTCTGCGGAGGCTCCTTTGATGGACAGGAGGTTGAGAGGAGGGGTGTTTAAGGCGAGGGAGTTTCAGACACTTTGTTGGCTATGTGAAATGCTTCCAGACAGTGATCTATTTGTTGCTTAGATAATGGGAACTGGATGACATTTTCAAAGTGGTGTGGGGTCAGGGGTTTTGATCTTACTAATGGGAGTTTACTGTTAGGGATGCTATTCTTGCAGGATGGTTCTTAATTGGGTTTGATTCTAGCCCCTTGGAAGAACAGTGGGCAGCAATCCTTGTATTAGGGGGTGCATGGAAGACTTTGTTGGATGTGGATGGTTTGGTGCCATGGGTTTTGTCAAATTCCTCAGTTGTGCAGTGCACTTTTCCACATCTTGACATCCTGTATGTTTGGTTGTTTCCAGTATCAATGGTGAGCTCTACATGCATATTTGAGGGCAGAGGTCCATCACTTTCCTATAAGAAATTATCACCTGCATGAGCTGAGAGGCCTAACTCCTTCCTCTGCCATAATCAGGAGAAGCTTCACACACCTTGGATAAGGACAATGGTTCTGATGACAGCAGCCTCTGGATAGTGTTAGATGTGATCTTTTTCAGAGACTAAGGGGCATATTTACAGAGAGCTAGTGTCACTGCAGCATCATTTTTTTTGGATGCAGCAGCACAATCAGTGTCCACACTGCTCCATGTTTACAAACTGACACATTGGGCCAAATGCATCGATGTGTAGATGCCTGCGTCACATTATACCTGCACCAGGTATTATGCATGGAAGGTAGGCATTCCCATGTTAAAAGCTACATAGAACTGATGCAGTGAAATTTACAACTCTTCACTGCACCATTCTATGACTTAACTGCGTCACTCTATGACTTGACTGCATCAAAATCCCTAGGCCTTCTCAAACCAGGCGTAAGGATTGACACAGGGCTTTTAACACATGACTCACCATTGCTGGAGCTGCGTCAGTCTTATGACCAACTCCAGTAATGTGAAAGTGCCAAAAGATGTATCAGAATTTCTGATGCATCTGTAAGTCCTGGTGACAAGGTACACTATATTGTAAGTTCCATGCATCCGTGGCATCGCTAGGGCATTTGCGGCAGGCACACGAAATCTGACGCATCTGTAAAAAGTGCCCCAAATATGGAGTGGTCAACAATTATTGTGCCCAAATTCATCACAGTACCATACTTTGGGACATTTTTTCGAGGGCATTGCGCCACTGGAGTGTCACTTTTTGTGATGCTCCGGTAGCACCATGGCCTGCTCCATATTAATGAGGCACGAAGCCTCTTTGCATGGCTTAACGCTGCCTTGTAAATATGTTCCTCCTTAATGCCGTTCTCTGTGGCAAGTGGGGGCTTGCAATGGGTTTTGCTGTGGGAGGTCCTACCTTTTGACATTACTCCCGATTTACAAGGATCTGTACATCTGAGGCAGCACCAAAAACATACGCCTGCCTAGAGAAGGCGTAAGAGTGACGCAACAAGGAGCAATACATTTATTTCACCTTGTTTTTTGCTTTTTCTATGTGTGCTGCATTTTGCAGGAGCAGAACCCCATTGCTGATTGTTTTTGTGCACGAAGATGTCCCTTCCTGCACAGCAACAATCATGCCTGCAACGCAGGCACTCTTGCACCAGACCAAGGGTGCCTGCGCTGGTGCTAGGATGCTTTTTATGTACTGGCTCAGAGGTGAGCACAGGAATGCCCTGTATTATTGTAAATTCAGCACATTCCCGCACTTAAAAAATGGCGCTGCTCAGCACAGCTAAATGGCTTGCGGCACCGCGCAGCGCCATTTTCTTGTAAATATGTCCCTTTGTTTTCTGGTTTAATTATTTTGCAGTCATTTTGTACATTGGCCTGAGAATAATGCGTGCTCTGCTCTAATTCTTCGCCATGATAAATGCCCGATTGAGTGCAATTAAAATGCCACACGATCTACCAGATAGAAATTGATTCATGTTTTGTTATAGTTTTATCGACCGGCGAGTAACATTAGACTGAAAGAGCGGTGCACAAATCATGATTCTAGAACGAAAGAGGAGTTTGCCTCGAAAGCGAACATACTTTTGACATCTGGCAATGTTAACTGTGTAACAAAATACCCTAAATCATTCTCTTTCAATTATTGTTGTCACTGTTCTACTCGGGGGTTGGCTGCAAATCTAAAACGAGTTCCTAATGTGTCACAATGCTTTCTTAAACAGAGATTCACATTCCCAAGGCAATGACCGCAGCTACAAATCTGAATTTGCCGGCGTTTTCTTACAGTTCTGCTTGCTTTTTCAGAGTGGTGTGGGCTCCAGGCGTGCTGCAGTCCTAAATACATTACTCCACTTTGTAATCTACCAGTTTTTAAATTTATTTTATTCTCTACATCCAGGAGAATTCAGCACATTAAGTTGCTGTTGAGTTCTAGCTCGACATGGAATAGAAACAGAAATAGGAATGTATACAATGGATATTTTTTTAACTAATGTGCCGTCTTCTTTCTAGTGAGAATGGTAGTGTCCCCACTACCCCTTCAGACCACACAGTGGAAATAACAATATAGATCAGTTTCTCATGAGGTGATTTCTCAAGCACCTACCAGTTGGATTTTTAAGAGCCCCTCTGCATCAGGCCATATATCCCCACCCTCCAGTTTAATTAATTCTGCATGAACTGGAAAGGATTTGGGTGCAAACTATCTGCAAATGGGTCACAAAAACGCACACACATATGTGTTGGTGAATAGTCACCTACTTTTGTAGGTAGACTCAACCCAGAACCTGCCACAAACTCACCTATAACACTAAAGGTATGAATGCAGAAATTCCACAATGCAGCCAGAACTTCTTCATTTCAAATGCATTTTATTGCCCTCTGTGGAGAGAGAAGGGACCACCACCAAAAGTGGTGGAGGTGTAGAAGAAAACCTTTCCACATACATATTGCACTGAACTTCCTTAACAGGCATGTCATTGGGGATTTACAAAACAGTTTCTATGAATACTCCAGGATACCTCACACTATCACAACTTTCAAGAAGTACTCTAGGAACCATTTTGCAAATTAACAAAAAGCAAAATAAAAAACGTAAACCATCATCCAAAGAAGGAGAAAATTACTAATTTGATTAAAAAACAAACACTAATTTCACATGTTCAAGCAAATTATAAATATATCTCTCAACTCCTATTTCACTCAAAGTTAATTTAGCAAAGTTGTAGTGTAGTCGACAAGTGACGGCTGCAGTCGACAATTGCCGTCAATAACAGCAGACAGGCTTCAGATCAGGGCTCAGTCTGTAACCATTTTCTTACTGAAGGACTACGGAATGCAAACTGATGTTGTTGGAGTTACACCTCTGGTACTACTGGACACAGCTTTTAATATTTCAACCATCATCTACCTCATCAGGCAGTAGGTAATCGGGATCTAGGATATGGCACTGGTGTGGTTCACTTCCATTTTATATGATAATTTCCAATAAATAACCGTGACATCTTACTGCAACATATCATGATGTGAAGTCATACAGGTTCCAGCTTTTCTCCCCTTCTTCTATTATCTATTCGTCAGAATTAGAAAACCTAGAAGAATCCATCAGTACAGGAAGTGACATCACTGGTTTCCCACCAAAACTTTCATTAAAAGAAGAAGCCAATCAAGAGGACTTAATTTTCCCTTATCCAACTGCACAGGAAGTGACACCACTGCATCTCACGCCATCCATCTGCCCAGGAAGTGACATCACTGTATTTCCCTATCATCCATCTACACAGGAAGTGTCATCACTGATTTTCTACCAAAACTGTCTTTAAAAGAAGAATCCAAGAAAGAGGACTTAATTTGCCATTATCCATTCCCTCAGGAAGTGTAAGCACTGGGATTCCCATCCCCCATTTGCGAAGAAACTGACTTCACTTCTTGTCTTCTCCCTACTTCAAACAACACTTCAGGTCATCCCATCACACAGCAATTCCCAGGGTGGAGCCAAACTAGGCTATTACCTAGGCTATGACCTTCAGCCAGAAACACTGTTACACTGCAGCTTACAAGGGAAAATATTATAATATGCCTCTCCCAGGACCCCATAGTTCCAATCTCAATAATCACAAAAATGTAGAATACCTAAACACTTACTTAGGGGCCTATTACGATGGCGGACGGACTTTGTCCGCCCGCCACCGTACCGGGAAATTGCACTGACCGCCATACGTGCGGCGGTCCCACCATGGAAATTAGGATGTTACCGCCACGGTGGCAGTGGCATCCCGCATATATTGCATTGTGGTGGGTGGTGCTGTTAGCAGCACCCGCCACAATGCAATATATGCATGTCGTGCATTTGCATGCACAACGTAGCAGGCACCGCGTGGTGCCTTCCACATTGTGCATGCAAATAGAGGGGGTACTATGGGTACCCCCCCAAGTGCACCCCTAACCCCCCAACCCCTGGGGGCCCTCATCGGGCCCCCGAAAGCAAACTCCAACTGGCTTTCCATTGCGGGGTCTCCACCATGGAAAGCCCTGCACTGTCGCCCATCCTAATATTGATGGCGGTGTCTTGCAGACGCTGCCACCATATTGAAGCCCTTTTCCGCCCGGTCGCCTTTCTGACCGGCGGAAAACCGGCAGGCGGTCTATCTGTCTGCCGGGGTCCCCACCGCCGTCTTACTTTGGCAGGGGGGAAATGGTAGGCGGGCGGTGGAAAATGGCGGGCGGATCACCACCGCCAGATGGGCGGTGGCAATCTGCCCGTTATCATAATGGACCCCTATGTATTTGCACATCACACAGACTTAACATTGTTCACATTCCCCTATATACAATATTCCCTCAAAATACAGAACACACATTGAAAATCATGCTCCTTAATGCTACTCTGCAGAACTCCACACACCAGACATTGAAGACCTCATTTTCCACTCTCTTCATCTCAGACCTCCACATTCCATCTCATCTACAGTCTTCCTGGAGAAAACAAGGACTTAATTGATGAATTCTCAGATCTTCTCAACATCTCGTCCATGCGACATGCCCACACCACCCTCTGGTGACTTTAAACTCCCAGAAAACACAAGCTAAAAACAAACAAGAGTCACCATCTTTGACCTAATTCATATGCTCTACGGGGTATAGCATGTCACAAATGTAACACATGCTAAAGGTCACATCCTCAACCTTGTCTTCTCAACATCACAAACAATACAGTGTAAACAAGCTTTATCACTAAACTGGACTGAGCTCTTTGCCATCCCTATCTCCTTAGTGTCCTACCAACAAACAAAGGTCAGCACAAAAGAGCAAACCAAACTTTCAGATTCTTCAAAGACTTTCTATAAGCAATATAATGCTTGAAGTTATCTCTCACGGTCAGGGCGCTCAATGTGTGCAGGTCACAATACTTCATGCGGAGATTGATTGTTTGAGCCTGACTTCGCAGAATGCAGAGCGGAGCAGAGCAGAATCAGCAGTAGCAACAGGAGTGGAGCACGTTGATCAGCGCCGTGCTCCCGGCATGTTGGCCTGTCGGCATGTTGGGCATCTCAGCCCTATAGTCCCAACAACCGTAACCTCATAGCCCCAGAGCCCCCCTCCTCCCCATGCCACGCCAAGGCTGCCCAGAGGCCTGAGGTAGCGGCCGAAATTGGGATCAAGTTGCAGGGGGTAAGGAGGTGTGTGGGGCAGAGTGGTGCTGTGTGGCGTGTGCTGTGTGGCGTGTTGCCAGCCAGGACTGGGTGCCCACTGACGGTGTGCTGATAGGAGGAGAACCAAAGGGAGATCCCACTGGGAGCGGTTAACCCACGGGGCTTCTTACGCTTCTAACTACGCATAGATCCCACAAGGAGCCCGTCATGGCCTCCAGAAAGGACAAAGTGCCCATATTTGCCAAAGGACGTACTGGACATGCAAGAATTCCTACTTAGTCCATTTGACTTATCACAGGAAGCACACAAGGAAGTAAGTGTGTCACCCAAAGTCAAATCAAACTCTGAAACCTCCCACGATTATAACACTCTACTCTCCCCAATAAAGGCACAGATGGGGCACGGCAGCATCATCCAATCGAACAGCCTTCCGGTTTAAATCTTCTGGAGGGTAATATGAGTATAACAAGTGACAGCATTCACCTAAACCAGTGGACTGACGCACAGCACATAAAACATTGTGGCCCCCTTTTATCAACACAATGGAGACCATCTCAACTGCACTTTCCCTGCACTCAGGTAAACTAGAGCTACAAGTTGACAACCTGCAAGTCCTAGCATCCCACGTCGCTGGCATCGAAAAAAAACTTCAAGCCCTAGATTCCCTAATCGACCGGGTGCAAAAAGATCCCCAAACGTCGTACCACGAATGCGAATGCACCAGCACCATGAACCACCTGAATTCCATCCCTTCTATTCTGCTAGGATGTCAGTCAAAAGTAAAACCATGGAATACCAACTCATCACCAGCATCCAGATAAAATCAAGTCAGAGCAAACTGGACTCTGATTCCTCAAGCAAATCGGAAAGTGAGAATGAAAGTGACTGCAACATGACACATGTAGATAAAACCCAATCATCAAATGACATTCCGAATATTGCACTCACTCAAACAACTCAACATCACAGCGGGTAGTCGCCTTATGCAAGAGACACAACCTTGCGGACTCAGAAACATAGCATCCCATTAACAAAAAGGGAACGCAAGCGCTTAAGGAAAATCAAGGAATAATAAATTGACTAAGCGGCAAGAAACAGTCCAGCCGCCTTGAAAACCACCACATCAGTTACAAAAGACACGCCAAAAGCCAACCTACCCAGGCGGACCACATGTGCCGTTACAAAATCCTCCATACTGGCAGCCCCTGGTAACAGGGACTTGGGGAATAAATCCAACATGAACCCCTATGAAAACATATTTGAACCAAAAATTACAAACAGAACAATATGGAAAGTACTCAGTCCATTCAGTCTCAACAACTCTCATGGTAAGCGATTTCAAAGATACCCCTCCAGTAATTACCACCGCACATTCCATAGAATTAGGTCAAACAGACTATGGAAATGCATCAAACAATTCTTGGCCAGAACAGCCTAGCATACTCCAATATTTTTCCAAACAACTAAACCCACAAAACAAAAAAGGCACGGACGACGTGCGGCTACAAGCCAAAATGTTTCACAATCTGTCAACTCAAACAGAGCCGAGTACAACACTCAGTGAGCAAGTTAAAAGCCAGACAAAAATAGCATAGCTGTCAAAAAACACTGTGCTCCAAAACTCAATTGAAACAAAACCTTACACAGAAGAAAATAAACTTAACAGAAATGAAGCATATACATCACAAGAAGGGCCATTAGTAGTAGAACTGATTCCCCATTATAATTCAAGAGGACGCCATGATATACTTAACCGTAGTGCAATATTAAAACTAGCTAGCTTCATCGAAAAACGTAAAGTTTCTTAATACAAATCATTTTGACAGCGTAAAATTCAAACCGGACATAGAAACAAAAGGAAAATAAGTTACCGTGGTAACCTGGAGCAACCCAAAAATTGCAATGGAAGTCTGGCGCCACAGAGATCTCTTCTTCAAATGGGGTATCGAAATCGAAATCAAAATAAGGGAAACAGAACGGTACCCAGGCCCCTTATGCCCAACAGTAAATGCCAGAACGACTACTACCAGCGGGTTACTTCGGGGGGGACAGGCTTTGCCGACAATATCCTGGAGAGCCTGTCCGACTTACTTATCACCCATCATGCCGCAACTGGAGCCATAAGCCAAAAAGGACAAGTTTCCATCACGACACTAGGGGTGCCGCAACTGCGAAAAGTGAGGCATGAGTAAGCGACCCTGTGCCCCAGGAAAAAAGCTTTCAGAATCTCTACTGTTGAAATATCAATGGCTTCGGCAGTAAGATGGAGGAGGTTGACCTCACAACCTTTTTTGACAAATTTGACATCTTGTTACCTGTCCATCGCAGAATTGATCGTTACGGCAAATCTTATGTCTCCTTATTATCCAACATAGAGATGTTCACTTTAAATAGTCGTCTACTCCAAGATCAACCGGCGGCCCAACCAGAATTTCAAAGCATGCTAACTCCATTTTAGATTATGCAATAGTTGATACAGAGCTATTCGAAACGACGATCAGTTCTCAAATCACCCCCGACTAGAGAGTGATCACAGTCCTCAGCTCATTGATCTCCTCATTCATCCACCATGAGACACTGCAAGTAATGATCTGCTGGAAGTCCCAACTTAAAAAGGCTGGCATGGAAAGGCAACAACACTTCTAATTTAATAAATTGGATAAACAGGTTAATGGCAACTGAGTCAGCCTTAAACCACTAGGTATCATGGCATATTTGGGAAAACATGACAATGACTCTCATTTCCAAATTCTCTTCACATAAAATGCAACATGGAACAGAACCAGGAAAGAAATATCTGAGCCCAAAAACTCGCTAACATGGAAAAAAGGACACTCCACAGGGAGATAAGACGAGTTTGGAGAAACGTACTAATAACTGGCGGAAGCATGAATCTTCAAATCAACCGGGTTAAGGCGCCAATATAAAAAGGAAGTATGGACAGAAAAGAAATTATACCAAACAAATATCTGGTTAATGTTGTTACAAAGAAGCAACCAAACAACAACAAGAAGTTTTGGGCAGAAATAAATAGTATAGCAAATGGTTCCTTTCGTCATCACAATGCAAACATTACCGAGGCCAATTGGATAGCACACCTGAACAAGTCCGACAAATTCTCAACAGCGGACGTGCGTCATCAAGCACTGAGACAAACGAAAACCAAGTCGTTAGAAACCCCGTCTAAAGGAAATTGGAATCAAAGAAGCCATGTTGAGAAAGTCCCAAATAAACTCAGGTTTAGCGGTGCCCTGGGCCCGCACAGCTTGCCGAATGCACTATTTAAGTCTGACCAACTCCCATCGGCTGATTTTTCACACCGCTGTTTAACCATGCATTTCAATCAAACAGCATACCAGGATCATGGAGAGGTAGCATACTACACCCGATATTCAAGGTTGGGAGCAGATCAGACCCGGCAAACTACAGATTAATTGTGCTCATTGACGTAGAAGCCAAAGTGTATGCCTCAAACCTTCTCACAGATCTCGAAGATTGGGTCACTTCCAATAAGATCCTCCCAATATCACAAACAGGCTTCAGACCAGGAACAAGCACAATGACCAACCTTTTGGCCTTGAACCTCCTCGTTTAAAAAGCGCAACAAAAGTCCACTAAATTGTCCACTTGTTTCGTGGACCTGAAAGCAGCATTCAACATGCACCTAGGAACATGGTACCTAGAGAGCTCCAATGGCAAAACATGGAATAATGGGGCATCCCGCCAACCCTACTAAAAGCCATGATAAACCTGTACTCAGCCACTTGGGTACGGGTAAAGCTAGGAAATGGAAAGAGAACCACAGAGAAGATTCCAAGGCATAGAGGCTTAAAACAAGGGTGTGTGCTAGCCCCCAGCTTATTTAACACCTTCACTGCAGATCTAGACACCAAGCTGAAAGAAGCCCAACGTGATCCCCCCAAAGCTAGCTAATCACCAAGTTAGAAGTCTGCAATACACTGATGATATTCTATGCAGCCAGACCCATATTGGCTTCCAGCGTTTCATTACAAAACTGTTGGAATACTCAGAGGCGCATGGCTTATCGCTAAATTACAACAAAACCAAGGTCATCTGTTTCTGTGCAAACTCCAGTGCCCATAACAAAAAATACAAATGGCTCGCAGCAGAGAACAACATAGAGAAGACCGGCTCATACAAGTATCTAGGAGTGGTGATAGACTTCAAATTTACACTCAAAGACCATCTTATCAAAAGATGAGCCCAGGCGAATAAACTGCTTTTTGCACTAAACACACTAAGATTGAAATGAATGTGCCCATCTAATTCCCATCTCCTACAAGTAATCACAGCTAAGTTTCTTCCTACACTTTTTAAGGCTCCAAATTATTCAAAGACAAAGACGCACATTTTTTGAATTTACAACAATCCTGACTTTTCAAACACATTTTTCGGATTCCGCAATTCATATCCCAGGCGCAGGTTCACTTGGAATTTGGATTACTCAATCAACTCCAGGTAAGGTCAGCAGCAATACTAAAATTGTGCTGGCAGCTAAGAGAAGCCCAAGAAGAATCCTTGTTAGGGCTCCACTGGTTGGAGCTAAAGAACCAGCCCAAAAGCAAGAAAGATTGGCCTATCGCGCTGAAGCAAATGTTAACCTCCCTAAACATGCATGAAGTATGGGATACAAACAACAGCTTCCCAGTATTAAAAAAATTGGAAATACTGCTGCTAAGCACAAATCCTGGCTACTGGATAAAGCAATGCTTGCAAAGAAAAAAACATGGATGGATGGTTCTATCCTTGTATGGGGTCCAGTTGCCGCAGCCTTACCTTGTACACCCCAAACCACCGCAATACAGCATTTTTCTGCTTTTGATTAGACTGGGAGCTTTTTCTTCAAAAGATCAAGTCCTGACATGGAGACAAACATGGGCGTCGCTCCATCCATCATCCCCTTTGGTATTGCTTTGTTCGCCCTAAGTTTGCAGGGTATGCCCAGACGTAGGTCCCTTGCTCACTTTGCCACTGGATTCAAGATAGCCTGGCTGATGAAGGTTATGAACCCGAAACCGGTCCCAGGATGCTTGTTTCCGGTCCAGGGAAGACATGGCTTGGCCGTTCGGGCTGGACTGTTCCCATGAGGCACAGGGTTAGACTGATTTGCATATGGCCATGTCTGAACTGGGGTGGTGTAGTGAGCTAAAGAATGATGATGGATTAAACCCAGATCAGTTGACTGGGGGTGAGTGTTTGATTAGCTCAAACGCTCCGCCCATCATCCCCTTTGGTATCGCTACTCACAGATAACAGCATCAAGATTCACCAATATGCTGATGATACACTACTCCACTTGAAAGTCACCTCTGTTTCGGACATCCTACTTCTCAGACACAGCTTGCACATTCACATCATCTATACCTCAACTTACATTGCCAACCTGAAGCTCAACCCAATCAAGACTGAACTCCTGTTATTTACCAAGAACAATACACATGTGATAACACAAACTTGGCACAATGACATGAACTTTGACAACTTCCAACCCCAGGTTGCACTGAATGTCTCCTCATTTCAATTCACACTGGACCCCAGGCTCATCCTCAAAGAATTTGCTTTCCTGCACCATCCTCCAAGACCAGTTGCATAATTTACAAAACTATCTCGATCCCAAGCTCACCCTCAAGAAAACATAATGCTAAAAATCATAGAGGACATGGTACCAGGTCTCTCTTCTAAGGAAAGTCAGACCATTTCTTTTGGAAAGTGATTTCAGAACTGCTGTTCAGACCCTTGCACTCTCACATCTGATTGCTGATAATACCCTATGCTATGGCCTCACAGATTCCTCACTGTCACCCCTATATGCTGCAGCAAGTCTTATCCAGGTTGACAAGAAATATGATCACATTACCCTCATCCTGATGGAACTCCATTGGCTCTCCTTTCTGAACCGCACCAGTCTGAATCATTTACAAAACTTTTTCGAACTCTGCTTATCTTGCAAACAAGCGCACTACCTATGGTGGAGCTATGTAGCTTTAATTATGTATAAATTGAGTTGGTGATTTTATTGACTTTAAATTTAATGGATATCATCATATACTGAACAAATAGACTGGCCCAACAGTTTTTGGCCACAGTCTTTTAACTTCACTCAGAACATCTCAACATCGTGTAGAATTTAGTATCATGATTGATTTCAAATGATCTTTAGACACACAATGGCTGCAAAACTATTTTAGGTCTCTTAAGTGCCTCTATTTCAAAATATACTAAGCTTCTTTAATGACTGTCTAGTGATAAATATATTAATATATTAAACGTATTTGAGTTTGTCTTTGAATGAATGAAAGAAAATTTATAAACGCGCAACTAAGCCCGAAGGCATCAAGGCGCCTAACCAAATAAAATCATAAAAGGCAGATCCAAAACTAAGGGTAGGCTTTGGCAAATAGCCACGTCTTAAGGGCCCTCCTAAAGGCTTGCTTTGAGGGAAGGGATTTAATTTCCGCTGGCAGAGTGTTCCACAACTTAGGAGCCAAAGTTGAGTAAGCTCTGCCACCCCACTTGGCTCTACGAGCCCGGGGGACTGATAACAAGGATTTATTAGCGGAACGCAGAGTTCTGGAAGGGGTATAAGGGGCCAACAGGTGCCTTAGGCCTCCAGATCTATTATTAGCCAAAGCCCCATAAATCAAGCACAGAGATTTAAAAGAAATCCTAGCCTCAATTGGGAGCCAGTGCAGTGTCTTTCTGGCAGCCGACGCAGAAGCCCGCCTAGGCAAATCTAATATAAACTTAGCGGCGGCATTCTGCACCATTTGAAGTCGCATTAACAGGCCCTTATTAATGCCTAAGTATAAGGCATTACAATAATCAAGTCTTGAGCCTATTAGTGCAATAACAATTTGTTTTCTGGCTTGAAGGGACAAATAGTGCTTAATCTTCCGTAAGATGTTTATTAAACCCCAGCAAGTGGAAATAGTCCTCTTTACTTGCTGATCCATCCCCAGGGTAGAGTCAATCATCACTCCTAGATTTCTGGCCAGGATAGTAGGTATCGGGCACACACCCAGCGAAGTGGACCACCAATCCGCCGACCAAAAGTCCTCCTTTCCTCCGAACACCAGAATTTCTGTCTTTTCGCCATTAAGCTTCAATGAATTGCAAATCATCCATTGAGCAACTGCCTCCATACAGTGTCTAAAATTGGAGGCAGCAGAGATGGCAGGTTGGGCGAAAGACATCAATATCTGCGTGTCGTCGGCATAGGAGATTATCTCCATCCCATAGGATCTAATAAGCCTGGCAAGAGGGGTCACATAGATGTTAAAGAGGGTCGGACTTAATGCCGACCCCTGAGCGACCCCACAATGCACAGGAAGGGATGGAGATAAAAACTCCCCTAGCTTAACTCTGTGTTCCCTCTGGCTAAGAAAGGAGGCCAGCAAACTGAGTGCAGGCCCCTCCACCCCTATATCCCTCAGCCTAGATGTTAAAACTGAAGGAGACAGGGTATCAAACGCAGCCGTAATTTTAAGCAGGATAAGGAGAGTGGTCTGACCCTTATCTACTCTGGTGCGGATGTTGTTGAGTACAATGGTAAGGGCAGACTCCGTACTGTGCTCTCTCCTAAATCCATGCTGTGAGTGATCTAGCAGGCCAGAGGTTTCCAGAAAGGCTGCAAGATGCTGGTTAAGGTGGGTTTCCAGCATCTTTGCAGGTGCTGGGAGCAGCGAAATGGGGCGAAAGTTTTTGAGAACCCCCGGATTTGTCTTTCTTCTAATTATGTAATCGTAAGAAGTTGCTATGTAAACTAATGATGCTCTACCAAACCTGCTGACACTCTTTGCTCTGGATTTTCTTGCTAATTAGTTTCTAATCTAGTGAGGGCTGGATTCTGCTGTTTTTTTCATCGACTGCAATGGAGGTTTGGAGTTCTATTCCTCACTCTTCGTCTGGTATCTACTGGCACTTAGACAATCTTTGAATATCTTCTTGGTCCCTGATTAATGCAATTAGATCTACTAGACGGTACTGTTTTTGATCTCCAGGGCCAAGATGCCTATTTAGCTTCATAAAACTCTAAAGTAGATTAACATTGATTAACCAGGTAGATATAAAGACACTGTGATGGGTTGCATGGCATAATAGCATGTACAAACATTTTGTCCCAAAATACTTTAACCGAAATATTTCAACAAACATATTGTCTACCACAAAAAAAGGAAGGTAATTGTATATAAGTAGCTATTCTAAGCACCAAGTATACACACTTTGAAGATATATAATGTCAATGTAGATGTAGGTGGAATTAAGAGTAATAAAGTCAAACTCCTATCTTCACAATATTTTGGTAGTTGATATTCTGGCTACAATGTTTTTGTAGGATATGTCTACCACTATATTCCAATGCAATAGTGCAGGAACCTCTGACGAACCAGTACACAGTTTGATGACAATTCACTTGACATGGATTCTATAAGTCATTTAGGCCAAAGTGCATTGTTGACATCCTTCATGTGACCTACATAAATCATCTGCCATAGTAGCATATCACATGCAGTACAATGACAGATATAATATCTACCATGCACAACAGTGCTATTTCAGTTAAAGCCTTGTTTAATAACTAATTGTGTGCCGGGTTGTAAGCATGCGTTACTAGAAGTGTCATGGATCCAAGAACAAATGCCGATTCATTAAATCTGTTTATGGTAAACACCCTTTTGGATCTGGGCTACAGTACCCACAATCTGTAGGCAAAATTGGTGGTGGCCATCTTGGGTGCCACTCTGTATAAACAGAGACTGCACCCTGGAACACATGCTCAGTCTAGTGTATTCTCAGTGTGTGAGAAGGTTCAACTGAATATTTCTTTGTGCAGTGGCTTCAATGGACTCTTGATTCGCTGCCCAGCGGGAAGGGGAAATTACCAAAGGCACACTAATTACGCTGTTGCTAATGCAATCTGCTTAGGGTAGGCATGCTGTTGTGCAGATGTTTGACATTGCCCTTCTTAGGGGATATCCCTAAAACCTTTTTCTTCTGGTTTTGCTGATTCTCTTTTGGTGGCCTTAGGATCCTGGGCACTCTCCCACTGTAAGGCAGTGTGAAAGCCAATGCACCCTTCCTACATATGCTACGAAGTGGTGCTTACGTGATTGACTTTGGTGTCGAACCTGAGAGTGCCCTGTAAAACATTATACGATATACCTAGGGCATGTTGTGCACTGGCAACTAGTAGGACGCAGCACTGATTGTGCTGCCCACCAGAATAGGCTTCAAAGGTGTATCAAGCCTGTCATTGCAGGCTTGTGGGTGCGCAGTTGCGCGTATGCTCAGGTTGGCATTTCTAACTCATTAGCCTACCCTGAGTGGGTCTTCCACTACCACAAGAGCAGCCTTTGCGTGAGCCCTGAGGGGTGGAATAAGTGGTAGGCAAAGGACAATTAGGTACAAATGGGTGTTTTGTGCCTAGGTAGTAAAGAACCCCCATGTGGGGTTTCCCTACTTAGGAGGTTGGTGTGGTGTGTTTCACCTTTCTTTCACTTTCCTGTTTCAATAAAGTTCTCTATACTCAATGTATCTCTATGCTTTCACCATTAAGGCTTCAGAATGTTCATATGTGATGTGGAATTTACTTATGTAATGTTTTGTAAAGTGGGATGAGAAGCGGTTGGAGTTGGCTGGAGCAGGACGTGTTTTCCTGCTCACAAGTGGGTCATTGTCTGGCAAATTTTAATGAAATCCTTAATTTTTTACTTTGTTGGCTCCTTTGCCTTTTTACAATGGAAACGAGTTGTTGGTGCCAACCCTTTGTGCTACTTTAACGTTTTTTATCTCTGGGGAGTTGAGCGTTTTGTAGATTTTAGCCTGATTTTGTCCTAAGTTGTTACGGAGACGACTGTAGACTTTCCACCGACGATCATTGAGGTAGACTCCTGATTTCAGCAATTTTATTCATTTCAGGTACTGTCTTTTTTTTATATTAGCTTACAGTTGCGACTGTTGAAGTCATCCCACGTGCCGGTGATTCCTGCATGTGAAGCTTCCCTCGAGCGATCCTCTGGCCTTGAGCTGTTTTAGTGACACGCAGCGGTTTTGTGATGTTTCCATATCATTTCTTGGATCACACCTGCAGACCACCTCCTGTGACGACAACACAACAAGACACGCTATGTGACACCCATCTTGGGGGGAAGTTCAAGTATCTTTTGTATGCAGTCAGCCTGGTTATCGCTTGGTCACATCTTGCTTTCCAGTGCACTGTGTCTATTTCAGTGATGCGCACCCTATTAACGGAGAACTTTCATGAGCGCGCATCAGTGATGCGCACACTTGTCATTTATTGGAGCTTGTGGAATCGAGTTGATTTTCAATGTGCATATGTCAGTGATATGCACACTATCATTCTCATTACGCATTATATTTGTTCAAGCAATACGGAGTGGCGGTTCCGACATTTTCAGTGCATTTCTGTGATGTGCACACAATTTAATTGGTTGGAGCAACTCTTTCCTGCTGTGAGCCAGTGACATACATTATTCACCAGTTTGGGGTGCTTATTTTTTTGGTTTGGTTGCTTACATTACTTTGTTGTATGCACTGTTAAGATTATTTTTCAATTCAGTTTTTCATTCAGTTGTGCTAATTTTAATATATTTATCCGACTTATACATCATTTCTTTCTAGACCAATTTGCCTACGAGAAAGGAACTTCATATTCATGGTTATTTCGCAGTGTTGCAGTAAACCTGCTATATTTTACAGGTTCCTGGTAAACCAAAATTGATGTGGAAAAAGTGGTTTCAAAATTTTGAAAAATATCTGATAGGGATTGATGGAATTTTTTTTTCTCCAGAGAGAAAGCAAGCAATGTTATTTACTTTTTTAGGTACAGGGGCCATCACAAGTTTTGAGAATTTAACAACTGTAACTACTCCAAGAGGTCAAGGTGACAGATGGAATGTTTTAAAGGAAGCAGTTGTAGATTGGAGAAACAGTTTGTGGATGAGCCCAATGTAATGATTAAACAACACAGTTTTCTTAAAAGAAAACAGTTTGCTGATGACCCTATTGAAGAATATGTTGCTGCACTTGGTGGCCAACTGTGAATTTGGAGCCAATGATGAATATTGCATAAGAGATCAATTTGTTTTCAGTTGTGAGTCTAAAATGGTGCAAGAAAGGTTATTGGCTTGTTGTAATCCCACTTTGGCAGAAGTTTTGGATCTTGTTGAAGGCAGTGAGAGGTTAATTCAGTCTGCCAAGGCCATCACTACTTCTTCTCCTGTATTTACCATTCAGTCAAGAAACCGGTTAGAGTAGGAGCTGGGAAGAGCAGTAAACCTAGTTGCTATAGATGTGGCTCAATGACACATCTTGCTAATTGTGGGGAATGTCCTGCTTTAAGAAAGAAGTGTATAAAAGGCAATAGGTATGGGCATTTTCAAAGTGTGTGCAGGGCTTCAAAAGTATCTCCTAATAAGTCTGTGAATTCCATTTCCAGTGTTCAAGATGAATCAGAAAATCTACTTCTTACAGTCTGTGATTCTGTGTCAGAGTGCATTATCAATAATGTGGGGGTACTATTCAAGCCACTGTTAGGTGTTGTTCATATAGGGGAAGTGAGTCTGGAAGTTATGGCGGACTCCGGGTCACCCATAACTATCTTGTCTGATCTTTTCTTTGAGGAAAATTGGCCTGATATCAACTTAAAGCACACTGATATCAATCCCAAAGCCTTTGGCAATTTTGATATTGATATGTTAGGGTATTCTGGGGAGAAATTAGAATTTGAAGGACGGAATGTGTTTACAAATATTTATGTGGCTACTGATGGAAAGAATATTGTGGGTTGGTATGATCTGGATAAGTTGGGTATTATATTGTGCCCTGGTACAGATTGTCCCATTCGTTTGTGGGACATGTCAATTATGTAACTATTGAGAATTCAAGAGTGGAGTGTATTATTGACACACATAGCTGTTTTCAGATCAAAGTAGGTCAGGTAAAATGATTCACTCCCAAAATCAAACTCAAGAAAGGGGCCATCCATGTTCAGCACAAGGTGTGTATGGTTCCGTTGGGGGTACATCAAAATCTTAAGGCCCATTTGGATGCCTTGTTAGCTGAAGGCATCATCGAACCTACAGATAGCTCGGAGTGGGTTTCGGCGATCATTATCACAATTAAAAGAATAAAGAATTGAAATTGTGTGTGGACCTAAAGTCATTGAACAAGAATATTGTGGTTGATACTTATCCCTTGCCTACAAAACAAGAATTACTAGCAGCTGTCAATGGAGCGAAATACTTTTCTGTTATTGATCTCAAATCTGCCTTTTGTCCTGGATGATTCTTCTAAAGACTTCACGGCTTTTGAAAGCCATTTGGGGTATACCGATTTTTGAGGATGCTGTTTGGGCTGGCCTAGCGGCCAGCATTTTTCAGAAACATATCGAAGCTTTATTTCAAGGTCTGAAAGGGGTGCAAGCTTTCCAGTGTGATATCTTGATTTTTGCGAAAACCTGTTAGGAGCATGATAACATTTTGAAAAATGAATTACGTGTGTTGGAGACTAAAGGTATGACAGTGAGCAAGGAGAAATGCAATTTTTTTTGTCGAAGTAGTGGCATTTTCCCCAAAACGGATTTGGTAGGTGCTTTAGACAAGGCTAGCCATCCCTATGATAAGGACTCCCTGCGCTAATTTTTAGGGTTAGGTGAGTATTATGCGAGGTTTGTGAGAGGCTATGCTTTGATTGTGGAACCTTTGAGACTGCTTCTTAAAAAGGGGACAGCTTTTGTGTGGACTCAAGAACACGATGACCCTTTTTGTCAGGTCAAAAAACGTATTGGGCAGGCTCAAGGTCTCAATACTTTTGATCTTAATGGCAAATCATTTCTCACTGTGGATGACAGTGCTATTTGTTTGGGTGGAGTATTTACCCAGCTGGTAGAGGGGAAGTAAAGAGTTATTTCTGTTATTTCTAGAGGCATCAGAGGAGCTGAGAAAAACTGTAGTACTATTGAGAAGGAGGCCCTTGCGTGTGCATGGGCTGTGGAAAAGTTTAAAAACCTTTTATGTGGGCGACCTTTTGTTCTTGTCACGGACCACAAACACTTGGTGTATATGATGGATGGGGTGAGATCAGGTAATGTCTCTTCTAGGTTAGTCAAACTTATTGCACGTCTACAGGAGTTTAACTTTGAAATAAGGCACATTTCCGGAGGGAAGAATGTAACAGCAGATTGCTTTTCAAGACTTCAGCCTGTAGAGATGCCAGAAGGGGAGATTGTTGATGAGCATGAGTATGTCGTTACGGTGGTGGATGCTCTTGGTTCTTGTAATATGGTCATTTCAGATAAGGAGTGGAATGAGTTTATGGATAAGGATGAGGTTCTGTTCAAAGTCAAAAAGGTTGTTATGAATGGTTGGCCACCTAGTATAACTTTGGATTCTAATTTTCAGAGTTTTGCTCAAGCTGCCAGCGAATTGAGTATTGAGAATTACATGTTATTGACACATGATTTATTTGTGCCTCCTGCACGTGTCAGGAATAAGCTGGTTGATTTAGCTCATTCTGGACATCCTCGTGTCTCTGGTAACAAAAGAATACTTAAACAACATTATTAGTGGCCAGGTATGGATGCAGTGGTTGAACATTGTGTAGATAATTTCAAAGTTTGTGTTCGTTCTGACAAACATTGGAAAGTATCAAGCGAACCTTTAAGCATGCAAGAGGTACCTTTGGAACTGTGGAATAAAATTTCCATTGATTTTCTAGTTCGTATGATTGTCTGGGCAGGGAAAGTAGATTTCTTATACTGCTCATTGACAATTTTTCAAAGTGAATGTATTTTACAATTGTTAAACATCCGAATACTGATGAGGTTGTGTCTTTTTTGGAGAAGATTTTCCAGGTGGAAGGAGTACCCAGTGAGCTCAACGTCCGATAATGGGGTACAGTTTGTTTCGTCTAAGATGCTTGAATTTCTAAAAATATTTGGAGTTCGTTCTGAAAAGGCACCTTTGTATTGGCCAAAGGCCAGTGGCCAAGTGGAACGGGCCAATAGGTTCATCAAGGAGGGGATTTAATCGGGGTTTGAGAGCAACTTGGATGTAATGGAATTTTTGAAAGAAAAGGTTTGGAGTTATCATAACAATCCTCATTCAAATACTGGTGTATCTCCTTATTTTTGATGAGAGGTAGGCAAGGCAAAACATTTGTAACACCCACTTTTGTCTAAAGTGTCAAAGGCCAGTCTCTGGAATGTGAGATTGCCAAAGCAAGAGACAGTTTGCTTTCGTCTCGTATTTCAGGCAAATCTTATCATGATGTTTATCATAGAGTCAAAAGCAAGGTGGTCAGTGTTGATGATTGGGTACGTGATATCAAACCCACTCGAGTTACAAAAGGATCTTCTATATTCTCTTTACCATTCTTAGTGGAAAGAGTTACTGATTCTGCTGTTTTATTGAAAAACAAAGGGTGGTGGAACAAGAGTGCGATTGTTGTACTCAAGCCTGGGCAGGAGTATTTTTTTGAGGATGGTGGGAAATGTGATCTGTTGGTGAGTTCAGCTGGGACTCCCAATTCTGAATGTTTCACTAGAAGCACATTGTATTCTAAGAATGTGGAACAGATTGGGGTTCATCCGGATGTTGGTGCTGTGGAGGGAGTCTCTGTGGAGAGAGATTCATCTCTGCAAAAGAGGATTGTTAGAGTCCCAAAGAAGTTTGAGGACTATGTTTTGGAGTAGTTGTTTTCATATATATTTGTTTAAAAAAAAAAAAAGGAACATGTGGTGTGTTTCACCTTTCTTTCCCTTTCCTGTTTCGATAAAGTTTTCTCTTCTCAATGTATCTGCTTTCACCATTAAGGCTTTAGAATGTTCGTATGTCATGTGGAATTTACTTATGTAATGTTTTGAAATGTGGGGTGAGAAGTGTTTAGAGTTAGCTCGAGCAGGACGTGTTTTCCTGCGCACCAGTGGGTCATTGTATGGTACATTTAAAATAAATCCTTTATTTTTATTTTGCCGGCTCCTTCTCCTTTTTACAGTTGGCTCTTTCCATGGGACACAATCGGGCTTTCAATGATTCTCTTTTAGTGGCCGTAGGGCTCTGAGCTCTTTCCACAATAAATGTAGTGTAAAAGTGTGCACACCCTTCCTACACGTTAGAAAGAGGTGTTTACCTAATGTTTTTAAACATGACTCAAGCCTGTAATTGCAGGCCTGTGTGTGCGCACTTGCCCCTATGATACTTTTAAACATTTCTTAAGCCTACAATTGCTGGCCTATATGTGCGCACTTGCACTTATAATGTTTTTAAGCATGTCTCAAGCCTGCCATTGCAGACCTGTGTGTGCGCACTTGCACTTATAATGTTTTTAAGCATGTCTCAAGCCTGCCATTGCAGACCTGTGTGTGCGCACTTGCACTTATGCTCAAGTTGGCTTTTCTAAACATCTGGCCACTCCTGAGGGGACCATTAACTACCACAAGACCACCCCTAGGTTAAGCAGGAGGGGTGAAGGAAGTGGTAGGTGAAAGGCAGGGCAGGTACCAATGTGTGTTCCCTCCCCAGGTGGTTAAGAATACCCATTTGTGATTTCACTACCTATAAGGTTTGCTCTTCTCATAGGCTAACATGGGAAAATGGTTGAAATTACCTCAAGCTGTGATAGTTGCTTACAGTGGAGCAGTCTCATCATATTTCCTATCATTGGATTCCCAATGACAAACCCTCTCCTGTGGTAAAGGTGGGTTTGTCCTTAATAGTTTAAAAATGCCACTTCCAAAAAGTGGTTATTTCTCTGCTCTAAAACTCCTTTGAGGCTGGTGAAGCACATCTGTGCATTCCCTAGTGACAGCCATAAACATTGGGCATGCAACTGGCAGGACAGACCGCTTCCATTTGAGGGCCTGGCTGGATAGATTGGAGGGAGGGGCTTTTTACTCTGCCTCTGGGAAGCCAGACCATGGCCCAACTAAAGATTAAGATCTGCATTCCACTGTCACATGGCAGACAAAACTGAAATTTAGGGGAGACATGTGCTTAAAAGGGAGCCCTCTGAACCACACCCTACTTCAAAGGCACGATACAGTATAACTACTGGTGTCATACTTCAGCATGGCAGAGATACACTTGTGGGCATGTGGGCCTGGACATCCTAGAATTGCGTGGTGCACACTGCCAGAGGGATCTGTTGTGAACAAGGAGGATGACTGCCATTGGAAGGGATAGTGCACCCTTCCTAGATAGTGGCTGGCCTGGACTGACTACCTGCTGCTGTGTGGCACCCTGAAGTGTGCTCTCCAAGGTCTTGTTCACTTGCACCCAGTTCTCTTGTGGAGGTCTCAGGGATACCAAGTCCTCCCGGGAGGGACCCACACCGTCTACGTGTGACACCTGGAGAGGGGTGCCCTCTTAAGTGCTCACATCGTCTGCTGGATCCCAACTGGTAGCGTGGCATGAGCGTGAAACTAAGTATTGTGCCTTGAGACTGGATTGCCTTGTGCAGAGCCCCAAAAGTATAGCCGGCATCTAATGAGTGTGGCCCCGGCATTATGGAGGCTTTAACACTCATAAGCATGTTATTGGTGGTGTGCCGAATCACTGGTTGCAGGACCCAGCGTGGTCTGCTTGGTCGATCGTGCTGCATCTCTCTCATGCAACTGACTGCTCATTGCGCACGTTGTCAGATTTACATGTTGTGACACACGGAGAGTGGATGTACCCATAGTGGTGCTTCATTCTACAGTGGGCAGCACTGCTAAACTTGCACCTGTGTGTGTGACTGGAATTTTCTGGTGCAAGCCATATCAACGCGCACCAGGTGTTGTGCCTCATTTCCAGAGAGGTGCAGAATTTCCAACTCATTATTGTGTGTGACCCGCAGTGTTTAGTGTGGACCGCATCAACGCACACCAGGCGTGGTGCCTCATTTCCAGGGAGGAACGGAATTTTCAACTCTTCATTGTTGGTGACCAAAATTGTATGGTGTGACCCGAATCAACAAACACCACACGCTGTGCCTCATTTCAAGGGAGGTAAGGAATTTGCAACTCTTCATTGTGTGTGACCGGTATTGTCTAGTGCATCCTGTATCAACATGCACCAGACATGGTCCCTCTTTTCCAGGAATGGAATTTGCAACTCTTCATTGTGTTTAACCCAAACTCTCTGGTGCAAATCGGATCAGTACACACCAGACTTTGTGCATCATTTCTAAGGAGGCAATGTGTTTGAACTCTTCATTGTGTGTGATAGGAATTGTCTGGTGCAACTCGTATCAATTTGCACCAGACAATGTACCTCATTTCCAGGGAGGTGCAGAGTAGCCGATTTGTGTTCCGTCGTGCCCGGATTGCTTGACTGGTACTTTGATCAATGTGTGTCTGACGTGGTGCAACCTTCTTCCGAGAGGCTTCCCTGCTTCACCCCTTTCATTGATTGTTCAGGCATGGGTGATGAGAGTAAATGTTTGGGCTAATGAATGCTTTCAAGTGGGATCAGAAGCAGGTCAAGCGACTTCATGGCCCCCCTGTACTTCGCAGAACTGGGCTGGTGCTAGAATGCAAATTGAGTAATCATTTGATTGAACTACTAACGCCCTTAGTCTGCTTCCGATGCGCATTCTGTAGGCAACTTACTGAGTGGTGGCCAAACCACCATTTGTGGACTGCTACCAAATTAACCCTGGGTGTATAGTAGTCAGGGTTAGCTGAAAGGTGGAGGAGGGCTTAGCTGCAGGATCCACATGTGTATTTTCAACTGACCTGCCGGATTTCAGTGGCACCACATTAAGGTGCTGTGTTTGTGTGTGTGTGCAAGAGCGCTCCATACAGAACTATCTCATATCCAATGCACCACATAGAAGTGCTGACTGAGTGTGTGGGAGTGACCGCATGAGGACCACCTTTTATTATTACACCGCATGGCAGCATTGCTTTACACATTGATTCCTTGACAAAAGAATACAATGTTTGATATTGGTTTTTACCCATGCAGACTTGGACCATGGTGCTGTTTAAAAGTGTTAACTGTATATAACGTTGTGATCTGGGGTGCACCCTATAACTGTGTGGTATTGAATTGTAATAATTGCCAGGGTGTTCCTAGTTCTGCAACATTTCAAACCTCATAAAGGTGCTGTGAGGGAAAGTAGGATCTTTCCCAGTTGGGCCCAGTACTATCAGTAATTTTTCCAAATGTGATTTATGCCCAGAAATCCATGATGTTCATGTTTGTGTAAATTAATGTGTGTGTTGAATACAATCTTTATTACATACACGATGTGTGAAGTCTCTTCTGTGGCGCTCAGTCGATTTTTTTTTGGAGAGTACTGTGTCAATGCTTTACACATTGCCTCTATGATATGCCTGACTGCTCAGGGCCAAGCTACCCAAGGGTGAGCACACGTTATACAGTGCGTATAATCACCTACCCCTGACATGAGTGGTAGGTACGCCAAGCTAGGGCACTGTCTCAGTCAACCATAAAGTGCCAGTTCCAACAGCAGGTAATTTGCTTTGCTAAGAATCCATCTACCAAGGTCAAAATAATATTGAAAGTAACTTGCAGAGCGTGAACCAACAATTTAGGGTCAACAAACTGCCTGTTTATAGAAACTCATATTATGAAAATTAAAACAAGGCATACACTAAATTCCTTTAAAAACAAGGTGCAACAAAAATTGTTGTATATTAGGAGCACTTTTTATAACTTGTTGGAGACTCGAGCGAATCTTTGAGTAATCTCCGTAATGACCTCCATTGAGTCTAGAATTTATTACAGCTCAATGAATAATGAAGGCAGTGGAGGCTACTCCGCTAAGGCGGAGGTGCATCGTCCCACTGCTTTCAGCATTGGAATTAAAGGAAAAATAAAATGATAATAACTGGTTGTTATTATCATTTTATTTGTTCCTGCTGCTTCTTGGCGGGCGGGGCAGGTCTGCTCTGCTCTCGGACATGGGGAGGAGCAGTGGCACACTCCTAAGTGCTCAGTGACTGTTTGGCTGGCCCAAACAGTCATGCGCAATTTGCATGTTCTCCATGCAGGCTGCATTACCCCCTCAGTGGAGAACCTACCCAGGCCTCCATTCCCTCGCTGAGCGCCGAACCACGGCACTCAGACCAATCACAACACTGAATTGCAGCAATATGATTGGTCAGGGCAGCCTGTAGTGGTTCCTGGTTCCGGTGGAGCGGAGGGACGACGGTGAGAAACTGCGAGGAGTTAAGGTAGGTTTTTTTTTTCTTTACTTAATCATTTCCCCCTTCTTGTACCCCCACCCTGTGCCCTGCCACCCCTGATCTGTGCCAGCCGCCACTGAATGAAGGGTACATAGTTAAATAACATTTGCTGATGTGAGTCATTTTAATGTTTTAATGTTATGCTTGAAAACTAAAACTTTCCTTAACGGTAAATTACGTCTGCTTTAGAGAAAACCTCCTGAGTAATCCAGAGACCATTTTTCTACAGTGTCAAGGCTCTCTCCAGTTAATGAGAAGGAGAGAAGAAAACCGACAATGCATTGACCCCCAGGTTTAATCTGTTGAGTTTGTGGCCTTCTTCTTTATGGTGGACTCCCACCCACCCCAATATACCGACTTTCTTACAATGCTCATTCGAAAGGAGACTTCACGATGTAATACCTCTACCTATAGTATTTGTCAGAAAGTTCACAATGTAGCACTCCTTGCAGTTTCATTAATCAGTAACTTTGTAATGTCAAATGCCTTCATAATTAATTTGTCACAGCATTCACAATGTAAAACCTCTTTCTATTCAATTTGTCAGAACATTCAGAATGTAAACCCCCCTCCTATTCCATTTATTAGAGTTCATACATTATAAACAATTCCCATGAATATGTCAGAGTGATAACGATATACAACTCACTTCTACATCCTTAAGAAGTTCACAATATATAGCCCTATCGTTTGGTATTTGCCACACAATTATATCCATCCTGTTGCCTTTGTCAGAAAGTTCACAATGTAAATTCCTGCCTATTATACTTGTCTGTGTTTGCATTATACAATTCAATCTGTTCAGAATTTGGTTGTAGGTTGACTGGGGTATGAGTCCTAGTCGAGCAGCAACCACAATCCTATTCAGGATAAGAAGAAGGCACACCCTAAATTAACCTGTGCTCACCATCTGATATCTCGGTACAGAGTAGTCAGGCTTAACTTAGAGGCAATGTGTAAAGTATTTGTGGCACACTTCAAACAGTAAAACAGAAAAAACATCACACAAAAATATTCCACACCAGGTTAGAGAAATACAGCTTAATTAATAACTAAAACAAGACCAAAACAACAGAAATCCAATAAGTAGAACATGAGATATGGAATTTCAAACTTATGAAGCAATGGTGGTTCCGAAAGTGCTGCATTGGTCACAGATGGAGCAATGTGAGTCTTCGTGACAGGACCAATCCATGTAACAGCAGTGATGCGTTGCTTCTGCTCGAAGATACACTGCTTAGCCAAGGTGATGCATCGGTTCTGCTCGGGGATGCGTCGTTCAGCAGAGAATGCAACAGTTTCACTTAAGATAGTCTCACATATGTCAGAATCTGTGTGCGGAAGTAGGTTTGTTGGAAGTCTTTTATGCCCCTGAGACCTCAGATCAGAAAGCCAGCCAGCTATCCCTTGTAGTCACTCTGGGTTCAGGTCATGGAGGTCCAGTCTTTTGTACCTAGGCAGGAGGGCAGCAGGCCAGCAGGTCAGCACAGCAAAACAGGAGTCCAACTAAGTTGCAGTCCAGCCTATTCAGATGTTAGGGAGGCTGGGTCGAGCTTATCAATCCCATTCTGCCAGGATTTACACACCTAAGCTGTTATTGTGTGTGGCTGTCTAGGGGGAACACACAAAGACCAATTGTCACCCACCCAAGACATGTGATCAGAGGCAGGCAGCAGGCACCAAATGGCTAAAGCAAGAAAATGCCAACTTTCCAAACACTTTTCAGACTGCAATTTTTAAAATCCAACTTCACCATAAGTTTGGATTTAAAATTGTGATTCCAGAGACACCAAACTCAAAAAGTGTGTCTCTTCATAATTGGGAATTATATGTATAAAAGGTAATCCCAAGGCTATCCTATGGAAGAGCTAGGCCTTGCAGTAGTGAAAACTGAATTTAAGAGTTTTCACTACCAGGACATGAAAAACGTAAAGGTACATGTCCTGCCTTATAAATGTATTGCATCCTGTCCTGTATAAAAAGGGAAGGTTTGGGCCTGGCTAAAGGTTTATTTTGCTAGGTAGACATGATAGTGTAAACTGCACACCCACAGGCTCTGCAATGGTACACCTGAGACATGGTTAAGGGATACTTAAGTGGGTGGCACAACACAGAAAGATGATGGACGGAATACTGAACATTGCCAAACATTCACCCCTAGTCACAGTGATAGGTTGAATCCACTTTCTTTGCTCATCATGCCACCCCAGTTTGGACCCAGCAATATTTGGCAGCTCAGGGGCACTACCACCATCCCGAGGGTAGGGCAAGACCCTCACGCATGGGTAGTGGTTCTATATCATACTTTTGGGGGCATTTTGTTCTTGTGGCCTTTTGGGGAAGACCTCGATGGATGTCCCCAATCCCCGGGAAAGTTTACCACATCGTCTGGGCGGGCGGCAGCTTCACTGCGCATTCGAGGGCAGCTGCTCTTCACTTAGAGGGTCATTGGGATGGGATGGGACCGCCCGCTATTGGTGCGGGGTTCCCGTAGGTGAAATAAGGATGCACCCGCCACACTGGCGGGCGCATCCTGCATTCCTGACTTTGCGGCGGGCGGTGCTCTCAGCACCGCCCGCCGCAATGCCAAGAAGGCATGTCGTGCACTTCCATGCACAACATGGCAGGCAGCGCGCGGTGCCTGCCATGTTGTGCATGGAACTGCAGGGGGGTACCATAGGTACCCCCTATGTGCATTCCCCACCCCCCAGAATCCCCGGGGGCCCGCTACGGGCCCCCAATGTCAAACACTGCCTGCCTGCATTGTAATATGGATGGCAGGGTCTACCAGACACCGCCACCATATAAAATGCTTTTCTGCCCGGTAGGCAATCGGGCGGATTGCCTACTGGCGGAAAACAGGCAGACGGTCTTCCCGTCTGCCGGGATCCCCCCTGCCATGGTAATGTGGCGGGGGAATTTGAAAGCGGGCGGTGATTTTTAGGGGGCGGATCGCCACCGCCATATGGGCGGTGGCGATCTGCCCGCTATACTAATGACCCCCTAAATCTGTAAATGTGGGAGGGGACTGAGTGAGGTCTACTGCCCTCCCTGAGGTGTTTGTGCCCTCCACCTACTCTCTTGACATCAGTTTCATTTGTTTTGTAACTCATGAGATCAATAAATTTGAAATTCTAACGCGCCATAAATCATTTATGATAAACATTCAGTACACTGTTAAAAAGTATTTTTTAAACGGTAAAACTACAATAGCATTGTGGATTAATAGAATATTTTGTTTCAGTCATCATTTTGTTGTCAATAAACATTCTGTAGAGCTGTGGGTATAATTAGGAACAGTTACATAATGGACCTAAATATTGTTTGATATTTATTCATTCCCACTTCCCTGTTATACATTTAAGTTGCAAACCCCCAGTACTCAATAAAATAAAAATCTCCAGCCAGATGTTTGAACCTTTCAGCCCTCCCAATGTAATCCCCAGGTTATTTGGTACTTTCTATTTTAACCGCAGTCTTACATCAGAATAGTTTTGAGCAATGCATGCAATAACATTTCCCCATCATCTTTTTCTTTAGAATCAATGTCATCCCATTTGAAGACATCCAGCCAAAACATTAAATAGAGACATTTCAAATTAATGTGAAGCAAAGGTCAAGTTTATCTGAAATTTAGAAATAGCACCAGAGTACTGAAATTATTCTTCCCTAATTAAATCTTATAATGAGGTAATTGGAGCATGAAGAAGTTACAATTCCCATTGTACATTGGCACCTAGTGCCATAAAATAATCCAGTGTTCCAAATAAACTGCTGATGTAAATAAACACATTTTCTTTCAGAGCATAGCTCTTTCAATACTTTACTCTCTATTTTATTTAAAAAGTGAAATGCTTCAACATCTGCATATTCGGTTGGATAAGAAAGAGTTGGTAGGATTTTTAAAATATGTCAAGTGTACAGTGTGATTTTTACCAGAATGATATGTATTATATATAAGTATCTGTGTCTTGAACTACTGCTATTGCTTTTCAATTTTCTATATGTGTAAAATCAAACAACGTCTTAGATAAAACCACTCCCAAAAGTGACACTTTCCCTCAGGGCTCTTTGCTCAACTTCCAGCTAAAGTTGAACCTTGTGTTTTCTTAGCAAATGTGGTGTTTACTTTTAAGGGGTCACTATGTATACCGTTAACACATCTAACACTCATAGAAGCCTGACTAGTGATATTAATGGATCTATGGCCCAGTACTGGAGGAACTGTCCTTACCTTTCTCACAAATTAAACAGAAATTATGGAAGTACAGAGGAAATAGCGTAAAGATCAACATTTACAGTGCTCCTATTATATTTGTCACAGAGGTCACAATGTAATACCAGTTCACCTTGTATTTGGCAGAGTTTACAATGCAAAACCCCTTCCTATAGTGTTTGTCAAAGAGGTTAAACTGAAAAATTCCCTCCCATGGCATTTGTCACACATTTTACAATGTAAACCCCCTCCTACCTTAGTTTCAAGTGTTCACTATCTAAAGCTCTTTCTGTTGCATTTGCCAAAGATTTTACAACGCAGTACTTATTTCTATTGTTTTTCAGAGAGTTCACCATAAGAATTCCGAGAAGTTATACTATTTATGCAATGGTACTCTGGCTACAAAAAGTATCAACTATACCGTTCACAAAAAATGTATTTAGCTTTATAAGAAGAAATAGGCTAACTACGAGGTTTCTACACATACAAAAAGCACAATGACGAACACATGAGACCTCTAACTATTACAATGGGCAGGGAAAGTGTTATTAAGCACTAGTTCCTTCTCTTACCTCGGGGTCAGTCTCAGTTCACCAGGGACATGGTCTGCGCATATCGCACAAAGTAGGACCAAGTTCTGCAGGGCTGGTGGCTCTCTCTTAAGTCCCCCATCACCCAAGGGAGAGAGGTCTCTTACACATATATTCACCACAATGTGTTCCCATAGCAGCTTATGCGGCTGGTATAGGGGGCTTGGGTGATCCGACTACTCTCCAAAGGGAGAATAAGTGAATTTGTCAGAAAGTGCTGTCGGCCGCTGTGTCAGCCTCTAGCTTTATTTCCCACAATGAACTAGGATTAGATTTAGTGAGCGAGTTTATTTGCAGCCGAACAATTCTCCTTTGGCTACCTATCTGGAGCTCAGAAGAAGCAAAACTAACGAGAGAGGTCATTTTAGGCTCTTTAGCATCTGATAAGGGTCTCCTGAGCCCCTGGATAGCCTATGTCGAGAAACCTCTGGAAGCCATTGGTTTGGCTGACATGTTTTTAGGCAGAGCGCGGCAGGTAGCCTCAGTTCCAAAGCAAGTACAAGTTTTGCTGCGAGAGAGAGTTAAAGATGAGAGGCTGAGGGCTAAAAGACAAAAATTAAATGTTAAGTAGTATTTTTAATCTTAATCCCGGGGCTATTTCAACCAACTATTTTCAGAATACCAATAAGAGTTGAGACAGGCTTTTATCGTTTAGTTTACAGGCGGGCACAAAGATATATTTTATTTGTTTTCCGACAGGATACCAACCTGAGCTTGACACTAGAGAATGCTCATGTTCTAACTTGCACAAAGGAAATGTGTTACATTTTCTCTTCTTTTGTGAATACTATAAAATGCATACCTAAAAGTTCCTCATACCATTTATGAGGCTTCGGAATCTACGGCTATGTATGCAAGCATGCCATTTTACTGGCATTAGCAGATGAGGAAACGTGTGAAGATGTGATTCTGTTTCTTAAAGCCGCACTCCACTCCAGGAGGTGGATGCTTTACATAAATATTAGTAGAGAGATGTGATGTGCACCCGTCTCTGTTTTCAATTTGGTTTTGTTGATCCCAGCCTGTTTTATTTAGATTGTTGGTCATTAATATCACCAAACTTGGGGGCATATTATCAAGACTGGCGATAAAATTTTCGCAGCTTTAGCGGCAGAAAACTGCCGCTGAAACGGCGATAATGGGCTTGATAATATGCCCTATGGAATTCTAATTGAAGCCCATGTCAGATGGGAAGGACATCTAACCTGAGCTTCAATTGGAATTCCATAGAGCATATTATCAAGCCCGTTATCGCCGTTTTAGCGGCAGTTTTCTGCCGCTGAAGCGGCGATAATTTTATCGCCTGTCTTGATAATATGCCCCTTGACGATTTTATGTATTCTATTTGCATGTTTCTAATAACTTGTATGCGTTAATTGCTGTTTTGCACATATGTTGCATGCTTTGATGGCTGTTCACAGCCGAATAAAGAGAATTCTGACGAACCAATCTCAATCAAAATCAATCATTCTTAAAATGTCGCCAGGGCTATAAAACGGTTTTAGTCATCATGTTGCAGCAAACGTTTAACAAAGCAATTATTTACTTCATGCCCCAGCACTAAAGGCAGAGAATGTTATTTTCAATGAAATCCCAAGCACTTGACAGACAGTTCAAGTGTGGCATACACCTTCTCTATACTGCTTTTACTGCACTTTTTATATGGCAAGTAAAGCTGTCTGTAACTATCAAGACCTAAAAAGAGACACTTCAGTGGTGGAGCACAATGAATGACAAAATGTCATTTACCTATGGGACTATCTTTTGTCAAGTGAATTTCTAGCATGTCCCCCTACATTTACAATAAACATGATAAAGCAGAATAAAATACACAAAGTACTGGTTGGCTTTAACCATTATTTACAATTATTCTTTATATCTCTATCTATTTTTTCACACATTCTCCTGGATTCTGATTTACTATGGATAGGAGCCACACAAATACATAAGTCTATTCATTGTAAATTTCCAATTGTATTTGCATGTATTTCGCCTGTTTGCTGACTAGCAAAGCCCCTAAGCACAGAGGCCAAAAATCTACAAAAACCATTGCATTTACAGGCTTACGTCCAAGGCATAGTGTGTGCCCTGGTATCATACTACTAGTACTAATAAGGCACTACAAAACAAAATGTGTGAATAAGCCCCCTTGTTTGCTCAAAGCAAGTGAATTGTCCTCATAAAACAACAGACGAAAATGGGGAACAGTAAGTGGGTTTGCTACTGATCATTCCATATTTACTTGTAATCAGCTGCAACATTTCCCACCAGAAATGACTGATGCCAGAGGTATCGGAGTCCTAGAAGTACCAGGCCAAACTCCAGAAATGATGAATTCTGCCTTTCACTTGAGTAGCTATAGGTACGGTGAGATGGAAGTAATATAATAGTTCATGAATATCTTTATGAATATCAACAAACATATGAGTTTCTATTCACTAACTTTTTTTGCTGCATAAACTCCTAAGATTTCTCAGGTCCTGTTCTTTATCAGAGGTTTACTGCATCATAAAAGGTGCAAACATGGTAGGTTGTTTGCAGTCGCAAATCAGATCGGCTGAGGAATTTTACTGTTCATCCTGGTTAAATGAACTAGGAACCGGCAATTTCAGATTCTTATATGCACACATAATTTTAAGCTACATTTAATAAAACAACATTGTGACTCATACCTTAGGAAAAAAAAACTGAAAGGACATTTATATTCCTTCCAAATGCTTGACGCACAGCCAGGATGTGCCATGAAGCATTTGGACAAAATAGAGTTCTTTTAATTGCCTCAAACCATTCTCATTGTAAATGTCACCCTCCCACATAAAATACAAAATCCACTATTTGGGGAGGCTCAATTGATTCACCATGCATCTCACAACCAAAATCTGATTAATTGCTAGCATTCGCAGCTTGTTTTTGGATTATTGCCCATGTTCAATGACATTAGCTCATTTGGTGGGAGACAGATGAAAAGTAGTCTAATGTGCTTTGCAAACCCAAGATAGATAGATAGATAGATAGATAGATAGATAGATAGATAGATAGATGGATAGATAGATAGATAGATAGATAGATAGATAGATAGATAGATAGATAGATAGATAGATAGATAGATAGATAGATAGATAGATAGATAGATAGATAGATAGATAGATAGATAGATAGATAGATAGATAGATAGATAGATAGATAGATAGATAGATAGATAGATAGATAGATAGATAGATAGATAGATGGATAGATATCAGAAATAGATACAAAGCCACACAGAGGCAATTTGCACCCCCTTGCATGGCTTTGTCAGGATATGTAACACAACACAGGGATTTGCACTGCATTACATTACATTTCAAGCTGGGAGGGATTCCATGAGTGCAACAAAGGCATTTCTGTGCACCTATCCATATATTTGGCACATTCCAAAATTGACTAAAGCTAGTAAATCTGGGAATGTGTCAAAAAGATACGCTTTTTCCAGTGAGAAGTAACAAGGAGAAATATTTTCATTTCTCCCTATTACTTCCCCTTTCTATGCATGATGCATTCCACATAATACATAGAAAGAGGAAAATGCCTTTAAGGATTGCTTTTGTGCAAAAGGTATTTCTTACCGCACAAAAACAATCCTGCCTGTTACCTAAGCACTCATGCACTATATTGCAAGGGTGCTCCCATTGGCGCTAAGCTGCACAGTGTGTACCAGCACAAGGAGAGAACAGAAATGCTCTACATCTTTGTAAATATGGGGAATTTCTGCAACTTTGTTTGCTGCCCTGTGGTGCATGAACGATTAGTAAATATGCTCCTATGTGTTTTACAGAGATGGCAACTTAACTTTCTGTGCACTTAAATTTAGTAAAATGTGGTTAGGGACAATCTAATATCAATATTCCTAGAACTTTTGCCATACAGCAGCTGGAAAATGACTCTTATTTGATTAGGTTCTGGATGAACATGTCACTGTTCCAACTTGAGTCGAGCCTGTATCCTTTGTTTTTCCTGAATAACTGGTCAAATTCTGTTAGTGCTACCATTACACAAGTAGCACACAAATGTATTTACAAATACATTTCCATATACAACTTCAGATGAAGGGGAGAAAAACATCGAGAACCCCATATGCTCTGCTCATATGCATATCCACAGTATGGGAAGCCATCAGTCCCTGAAAGAATAACGTACCTGTAAAAAGTGTGATATATCATTAGTTCCCACATACATAGGGTCATATCTATGACCTGGTTTGCATCGCTCTTGCACCACGCAATGTGGTGCAAGAAGGACGCCAACGTTAAGTCCATTTTGGAAACCACTTTGTGTAGCTCTGAGTGGCTCCAAAAATATTTTGGTGGAATGCAGTGTAGCGCAAATCGCTGCATTCCACTACTCTGCCCTGGGTAGGCATTCCATGGGCATTGTGTGGGTGTTCTGATGCAACTCCAATGGGTTTTCACTCATGCCCAGATTTACAAGAGCTTATAAACCTGGGAATGCACCAAAAACATAGGCAACAAAGAGGGATATGTTTATTGCTCCTCATTCTTTCCTCTTTCTATGTTCGCTGCATTTTGCAGCACACATAGAAAGAGGAAACGGCCTCTCAGGATTATCTTTGTGAAGGAAGGTGCCCCTTCCTACTCAAAAACAATCCTAGCTACAACACAGGCAAGGGTACCTGCATTGGTGCTAGTCTTCCAAAAGGGCATAGGCGCAAGGGAAAAGGACAGGAATGTGCAGTTTTGGATAAGTATGGCGCATTCCTGCTCTGCGCCACTAAAGTCATAAATATAGCCCCTAGTGTCGCTAACATGTTGGGTTATTTTCCCAGCACTTAAGTGGCACCTTTTTTCTGTGAAATCCTGCATCCATTTTCATAACGGGCTTTCATGGAGTTAATGCTGCCAAACGTTGTCAGAGCCAGTGGTGGAAAAGATGAATCTCTGCTGGTGACGTCTACCACTTAGCCTAAGCTAAATGTTGCACTTAATCTACCAGATCGCCAAACAAGTATCCATTCTTTATTTTGAAATAGCCTCCATTAACACATAGGTTTGGGTGTGTTTGTGATGGTTTCTAGTTTACTGAGAATCTCAACAGTCATACAGACCAACATCTTCAACAAGCATTGGCAAAGCCAATAGGTCTGGCTTACACTAGAGCTATTAGCACTGTGCAGCATGGCTGAAAAATTGAAAAAAAGAGCTAAGATGCAGCTTATATTGTGGAGTGTGATGGAGTAAACAACAACACAGTATGGGGCAAACACCAGTGTGGAATGGGGAGGAGTGACGGGGCAAAGCAACAATGGAGGACTTGGGAGCTTACAGAATAAAGCAACAACATGGTAAGTACTGGCGGACAGGGCAAAGCAACAATGCAGGAGGGGGTGGGAGGGATTGCGCAAAGCAACAGTGGGGCAATCAATAACATGGGAGGGAGCGGGAGACACAGAGTAAAGCAATGGCAGGGCAAGCAACAATTTGATAGGGGTTGGGAAGGATAGGGAAAGCAGTAACGCAGGAAAGGGCGGGTGGTACATGGGAAGCAAACAATGCTAGACGGGGTGGGAGGGACAGGGCAAGCAACAACTCCTAGCAGTTGGGAAAGGGAGTTTCCTGCAAACAAACTGCAACAACAAAAAAGTAGAGTTAAAAGCGAAAGCAGTGGAAGAGTACTGGGCAAGGAAGCAGTACCAGGTCAATGCTTTGGGGAAGTTACAAACACATGAAGAGAAAGTTATTCCGTCACGCATAGACAAAGAAGAAGGAAGGAAATGAGAATAATGATGAAGCCAACTAATGGTAAGCAATAGGCGGGCTCTAGGTTCCCAGTAAGGAAACAAAATGCCACACAAGAGACAGTGCATGCACTGACTCAAACAAGACCTCAAAAACAATGTGTTTCTCTAGGGCCAATAAAGAGCCCAGTAAGTATATTAATAATAATAAGAAGAAGAATGTGCTGTTCAGCAGAAAGAATAACATATTATGGTTATTATGGAATTGTTCAATCACACAGTAGGTAAAGAGGTGCAATCATTTGTGTTGCTTTGTGATACAAAGTACCTGCACAAACTGTTAGAAATGGGGGTCTCTAGTTGGCAAGGGTTTGCACCTTTGTCCAAGTAGGGACCCTTCCTTCTAATCAGGATAAGGGAGTTACACTCCTAAAATAACCCCTGCTCACCCCCTTGGTAGCTTGACACAAGCAGTTAGGCTTATCTTAGAGGCAGTGTGTAAAGCATTCGCACATAACCAACAGTAATATGGCGAGCGGTGTCATGTAGATGTTGAAAAGGGTCGGGCTGAGGGATGATCCTTGGGGAATGCCGCAGGTGATCTTGGTGGCTTTGGATCGGAATGGCGGGAGGCGGACTCTCTGGGTTCTGTTGGTTTGGAAAGAGGTGATCCAGTCCAGGGCTTTGTTGCGGATCCCTGCATTGTAGAGGCGTGTGCGTAAGGTGTAGTCGCAGATGGTGTCGAAGGCGGCTGAGAGGTCTAAGAGGATGAGGGCAGTGGTTTCACCAATGTCCAGCAGGGTCCTGATGTCGTCGGTGGCGGCAATGAGGGCGGTTTCGGTGCTGTGGTTGCTGCGTAATCTGGATTGGGATAAGTCCAGGGTGTTGTTCTCTTCGAGGAAGCAGATCAGTTGTCTGTTGATGATCTTGTCGATGACTTTCGCCGGGAACTGAAGCAGGGAGATGGGCCAGAAGTTCTTGAGGTCCCTTGGGTCTTCCTTGGGTTTCTAGAGTAGGGCATTGATCTCGGAGTGTTTCCAGCTTCCCGGGAAGATGGCGGTCTTGAATAAGCTGTTTAAGATGTTTTGGAGTTGGGATGCGAAGGTGGAGCTTGCTTTGTTGAAGATGTGGTGGGGGCAGGGGTCTGAGGGTGATCCGGAGTTGATGGTGTTCATGGTTTTGATGGTGTCTTCATTGTTAACGTGGTTCCAGGAGATCAGGCGGCCGGTGTGGCTGGGGGATAGTGAGTCTAGGGTGTCAGCAGCTGTCGGGGGGGATCTGGATGTTGAAGCTGTCGTGGATGTCTATGATCTTGCGGTGGAAGAAGGGTGCTAGAGAGTCGCAGAGGTCTTGTGACGGCGGGATGTCATTGGAGCTGAGGTTGGCGAGTTCCTTCATGATGTTGAAGAGCTCTTTGCCGTTGTGTGCGTTGTTGTCAATTTGTTCCTTAATGGAGGTCCTTTTGGTGGTTCAAATTAGTTGGTGGTGCCTGCGGCTGGCGTTCTTGAGGGCTGCATGATTGTCTGGTGTTTGTTTGTGGCGCCATTTCTTCTCTAGTCTTTGGCAGGTCTGCTTGGATGCTTGGAGGTCAGCGGTGAACCAGATGACACTTATGTCGGTGCATCTGTTTGAGGGTTTCTTGATCGGGGCAAGAGTGTTGGCGCAGTCGTCGATCCATTGCCTGAGGTTGTGGGCGGCTGTGTCAGTGTCGGTTTTGTCGGTTGGCGGGTCTCGAGCAAGGGTGGTGATTAGCTGCTCATCAGTGACCTTGTTCCAGCCGTGGTGGGGGATTCTTTGCTGGTGGTTGTGTGCGGTGGGTTTCTCGAAGAAGTGGATGCAGCGGTGGTCGGTCCAATGGAGTTCGGTGGTGTGGCTGAAGTTGATGTGGCTCCTGGCGGAGAAAATGGGGTCGAGCGTGTGTTCTGCAGAATGGGTGGGTGTCGTGACGAGCTATTTGAGACCGAGGTTGGTGAGGTTGTCCTGTATTGTAATGGAGTTGCTGTCATCAGTGTTCTTGATGTGGAAGTTCAGGTCTCCGAGGATGATGTAGTTTGTGGAGGCTAAGGTGTGTGTGCTGATGACGTCTGTGATGGAGTCACTGAACTGTGGCTGGGGCCCGGGGGGTCTGTAGATGAGGGTTCCTCTGAGGGTGGTGTTAGGATCGATGTGGATCTGGAAGTGCAGGTGTTTGGCGGTGCTGAGGGTGTCTTCGGTGCTGGTCGAGATTCTGAGGGAATTCTTGTGGACGATGGCAATTCCTCATCCCGGTCTGTTGGTGCGGTCCCTGCGGGTGATTTTTATAGCCATCCGGGATGGCTATGGCAACATCAGGTGCCAATGAGGCGTTCATCCAGGTCTCCATTAGGAAAGCGATGTCTGGGGAGGATGAGTCGAGCAGGTCCCAGAGTTCGATGGCCTGCCAGTGGATCGAGCCGGTGTTGAGCAGTATGCATCTGAGATGGTTGTGACCTGCCTTGGTGGGGGGGCAAGACATGCTGGTGTATGCTGGCTTGTGAAGCTGTAGTTTTGGCAGGTGAATGGTCCATGAGTGCACTTTGGGGTGGCCTGGAAGCAGGTGGTAGATCAGCCAGGCGTTGAGTGCCTGTAGGAGGTTGGCGTCGTAGCGGCATCTGGAGTTGTGGTGCTCGCTGGGGCCAGGGGGTCTGGCGCTGGGCACGGTCCAGGCGCGGACGGGCGCAGACTGGCTTGCCTTTGGCATGCTTTTGGCGCACCAGCGGCGCAGCAGCTGCCATAATAAGGGGAGGTGGGAGGGAGGAGCAGGTGGGAGGTGGGAGGGGAGAGTGAATGGGTGAGTGAGGGGGCGGAGCTTCAGTGGGTGCAGCGGCAGGAAGGAGAATTGGGGAGGCCAAGAAAAGAACAGAGAGCAAACGGAGGACTAGGAGGTCAAAAGAGGCAGAAGTGGAGAAAAAAGCATACACCGGCAGCAGACCAGTAGAAATGGGCAAATTAGGGAAAAAGTAGGGAGAGTGGCACAGGAAGCACAGGAGGCGCGAACTTGTGGCAGCAGCAGGAGCAGAATACGGGCACAGTCAAGTGGAGCTGTGCAGCATGGGGAACGACCTGCCTGTAAACAGGGTCAAGGTTCGGTAATAGTACCTTTCTTGTTGCAGCTGACACGTTGGTGCGAGCCGGTCGTGGCAACCGTCGTGGTTGCATTGTAAAATGGAAGTGGTGCAGGGTGCGGTGTCCTCTTGATGTGGTGCAGGCAGCGGCTCAGTGACAATCGCCCAGACGGCGTCAGTGAGACCAAGGCTTACGGTGCAGGGCGAGACGGTGCTCAATGCAGTGCTGGCAGGTTGTGGTGCAGGTGAAAGAGCTGGTTAGCCGTAGCTGGCGTCGGTCGGCCCAGACAACTGTGTGGGACGAGGCTGTATGTCGTGAAACTTACGAGCGGGGCCCCCAGCCACGATGCGGTCACAGGTGTTGAAGTCAGCAGCGGTGATGATGTCGGTGAGACCAGGATGGCAAAGTGAAGCGAGGCTGTGCGGAGAGCGGTGCCCACAGGTGACAGTGCAAGCAGCTGCTCGGTGGGGGCTGTGTCTGTCATCATTGTAAGTGAGACCAGGGTTGCGGTGCAAGATGCGGACAGTGCGGTCTGCGTTGCCGTCAGAAAAAAGAGTTGGTGACGGAGACGGTGTTTTTCCCTTGTCTGTGGCAGCTGAAACAGCGGTTCCAGAAGCGGTACCCAGATGTTGGTGAAGTCTTTGCAGTCCCTGAGACTTCAGAATACGAGGAAAGCTCTAATTCAGGCCCTTGGAGATACTCAATAAAGAAGTTGTAGAAAGTTCAGTCCAGTCCTTTCACTGCCCAAGACAGAAGCAGCCACTGCAGACCAACAGAGCAAAGCACTCAACAAAGTGGTAGTTCCTCCTCACAGCTTCTCCAGCTCTTCTTCTTGTCATTCTTCTTGGTCCAAAAGAGTCCTAAAATTCTGGGGTATGGGCCCCAATATTTATACCACGAAATCATTTGTTCTCTGGAGGCAGAGAGTGTCTTTGCCCAGCCAGAACCAGTTTTGTCTTCTCTGGTGCAGATTCCTGGCAGGAGGCGGAGACAGCATTGTCAGCGGCAGACCAGGACCATTCAGGTGAAAGGAAATCTCCTCCCCCTACTCTAAATGCAGCCCAGGTCTATTCAGCCCAGCCCTGACCCATCCAGACTCTCTGGAGCCACTGCTTCTCCCCAGCCCCTGTCACCCCAAAGCCAGACAGTCAATACACATCCTAGCAGATGCACACTGAATGGCTAAGCAAGAAAATACTTACTTTCGAAAAGTAGTATTTTCAAACCCAGAATGTAAAAATCACCTTCACTAAAAGATGCATTTTAACATTCTGAGTTCAGGCATAATAAACTTATTTTTCTACCTTATTCCCAGGGGTAGTTATGTTTATAAGATGAAATAAGCAAACTCCCCATTCTATACAATGGAAACAGTAGCCTTGCAATAGTGAAAAACTAAATTGGCAGTATTTCACTATTAGGACATACCATACACACCAGCGCATGTCCTACCTTTCACATACACTGCACCCTGCCCACAGAGGTACCTCAGGCCTACTTTAGGGGTGACTAACATGTAAGAAAAGGGAAGGTTAGGGCCTGGAAAGTGGATACACTTGCCAAGTCGACATGGCAGTATTAAACTGCACACAGATACTGCAGTGGCAGATCTGAGTTACCTTTTTTAATCATGTGGGTGGCACAATCAGTGCTGCAGCCCACTTGTAGCATTTGATTTACAGGCCCTGGCACACTCAGTGCACTTTACTAGGGACTGACTAGTAAATCAAATATGCCAATCATGGAAACACCAATACATAATAACAATTTACAACAGGATCACTTGCACTTTAACACTGAACAGCAGTGAGAAAGTGCATAGAGACACTAAACCAGTCAAAACCAGTAGTTCGGAAAGCAAAAAGACAGGGGAAACACGCCAAAAGATGCCCAGTCTATCACAAACCTTTAGTAAACAACCACCCCTCCTTACTTCATGTTCTCTTGCTTAGAGCACCGAATTTTCTACTGAATGAAAACTCTACTACACATTTGACACGCTCCACATAAAGCATGGCCACATGGCGGGACAAAGGAATTTGCAAGAACTTTTTCCACTAAAGATGTGTTGATGTAAGCATAAATTCTCACTGACCAATCAAATTTTGATCCACAAAACAAAACAGTATACACCTTAGTTTTTGTAATTTCTGGTAAAGCTATTTGAGATCCGTATTTATTGGCAAATGTTGTTAACTTTCATGGTCTAACAGCTAGAGCAGTCGACCTTCAGCCTTGGGAAACGGGGTCAACATCCTGTGATTTTGGGCAAATCACTTAATCTCCCCGTGCCTTACAAGAATAAATGAGGCTGTCTGTAATGCAACTGGAGCTCATGTAAGGTGCTCTGATACCTTCAGGCCTAGTTTGTGCCACATAAAATCCCCCCGCAAGGTGTGCCTTCCTGCACAAAAACAATCCTGCCTACAATACAAGCACCCTCGCACCATAATGCAAGGGTGGCTTAATTGGTGGTAGGCAGCCAAAAGTGAGCCAGCGCTAGAAAATGACCGGAATGCATCATATAATGTTAAAAACGATGCATTCCTGCTCTCCCCTTTCAAGCAGCACAGCAAGTTGGCTTGCTGTGTTATGCTGATTGAAACAATGCTTAAATGGACCCCTGCTTAGTAATTAGGGAAGGGACTAGCACCCTGAACTTAAGATCTTTTCAATTTTTTCAGTATGTGGGCCTGGAACATTGTCTTCTGTGGTGCAATTATTGCAGTTTTACAAACATAGTCCTCTGCTCAGGCAAACATAGGGTTAAAGTCTTGGATTATGAATTTGCTGGCAGAAACCTCCTCTATTGTACATTGGATAAATACAGATTCCATAGGGTTGGGTGAATTGGTATTTATCACATTCAATAAAGACTGCGTGTCTACTATCAAATGTTTCAAATGCTGAATATGCACTGTTTACTAGGTGTGGTAAATACTGAACCTGCACAAAACACCAAGAAGTGCCTGCTGTCAGGCACCGGAAAACCCGATTTGACAAATGAGTCCCGAGTTAGCTTAAATAGATGGCGCATTACACAAGAGGACCTCAGGACCCCCTTGACACCAAATACGCGCCAATACCTCATTCCTGTATGGAAGTGTGGAGGCAGTCATTTGTGTTCCCAAAATACCTTAAACAGGGCAATTGGAACCCATGGGTATTTTTGGCATTATGAATACGACCAGGGTTACAAAGAACAAGTTCATGGATCCTGAGCTGGAGGTTTTAGCTGAGAAGATGGTTAGACAGCATGATTTTCTGACAGGCTATCACCTGATAAAGACCCCACAGCACACATAGAAAGAGGAAAACATCTCTTGTGATTGTTTCTGTGCAGGAAGGTGTCTCTTCCTGCATAAAAACAATCACCCCTACACCACAGACACCCTTGCACAATGCCGCAAGGGTGCCTGAGTTGGTTCATGGCAGCCCTTTGTGCACAAGCGCAGGTGAAAAGGACAGGAATGTGCTGTATCTGCAAAAAAAGGGAGCGCAAGGTAAGTGGTTTAATTTTTTTTATTTTTTATTTTACCTATCCTATCGTCTGTCGACTTCCCCGTCCACCTTGCCCCACCTTATCGCCCCACTATTCTTACCTATGCCGGCCACACTTGTTGCATCTGGAAATCCTTTCCACTCATCCCTAATATTGTAGCAGTCATGCTTCTTCATGTTGGACTAAATTTCGTGGATACTGCACCTATTTCAAAGTTCCATCGAACAATGTATCATTCTTCTGGACTATATTGGGTATGAGTTGTTTGCACTTGCTTCTTGTGAGTAAACTGACTCATAGGTTTTTTCAGGTATTTTGTGAACTATATTCCCTTACATTTGTACTGTAGAGTAATACTCTGACCCAGAAGGCATGTCTCATTTCTACTATTCCACTATAGATTCAAGTCCTTTTTTTCTTTTATATTTATTTGTTTATTTGCTTTTCAAGTCTAAAAGATTATGTTGAAATTCAAAGCGTGCTACAAATGCATACAATGTATAGTTTTACGAGTGCTGTATTTGTTTTTGCAAGCTTGCATATAGTCTAGGTACTCGGAAAGAGGTAAGGGAGATTTGAAACATGACCGTCCTCGCTGGTTTTTCTCCATGTTCAATCCATTTGACCCTGCATTTCCTCTGAACATTTTTAAAGGATTTACTTTTGCTTTTCATGGCATGGTATCTTGCCAGTGGATTTTATTTTTTAGCATTTCTTTTATTTTCTGAACTGGATGATGGCCAGGCTCTTCTTTCAGATAAAACAACCGTTTGTTTGGAACACAATGGCTAAAACGCCTAACTCGTTTCAATCTAAAATTAACTTTTCCATTCATGAGACGTCCAATTATGATACATCCATTTCACAAATCTTCTGGGCAACACCCCTTCAGTTTAGAGAGGAAAAGGGAACGGAGGGAAGGTGGATTGTCACAAAACATACTCTCCCTAGTGAGTCATAAAAATCAAGCAAAACGCTCACAACACGACCAGTGGAGTTCTAAAGGGAATTGCCCAGTTTTTGGGGGAGGACCCTCCTTTGGGAGTACACTCCCCCTGATGAGTCATAAGAGTCACAAAATGTACTCGCAACACGTGTGTGTGTGTGTGCAATTGCATATAAACCCTTTTAGACCTGTCAGACTTAGGATGGTCTTCCCCAAAACTTTTTGCGTCTCGTCCAACATTTTGCTGATCCTATTTTTGTTGGCCTTAGGAGTCTGTGCACTTTGCCACTGCTAAAGTGCTTGTGCGTCCTCCCCTAAAAACTGATTAGATTGGCTTATTCCTAATTGGCATATTTAATTTATTTATAAGCCCCTCAAATAGTGGTGTGCCACATACCCAGGGCCTGCAATTAAATGCTACCATGGGCTTATGCTGCACTGTGAAATATGCAACCTGAAAGCAGTTTTAAATTGCTTTGTCAACTTGGCATTTAAACATCCTTGTTTGAGAATGCAACTTTTAGAAAGTTGGCATGTTCCTGTCCTTAGCCGTTGTGAGCTAGTAGCCTATCTGGGTTCACATGACTGGGTATAGCTGAAAGTTAGACTATTTGATTTCCTCCAAGACTGCTACACATTAGAGGAATTAGGTGTGCCTGAGTGGGCCATCTGTTGGCAGAACGGTGGACCATAGCTGAGCACAGCCCAACTTACACCTGAATAGCCCATGCTCTGCCTTCACTCCAAGGGCCAAACAACCCTGCACTGTCACTTCAGCAAGTTTGGAGCCAGGGCAGGCGAGACAGACAGTTCCATGCACTTGAAAATCACGGTCTAGAAGCTTCTCACACCTTCCAGAACCAGAGCACCAGGGTATAAAAGAAGGGCCTCAGACACAAACTCTTTAGTACACTTCTGGATTGTGGATACTGTGCCAGGAAAAAAGACTTCTGTGCTGCTACATGGATTCACACAACCATAAAGAAGCCCCGGGTCCGAATTTGTAGGGAGGTCTAGCGTGTGACTCAGGATATCTACATGTGTAAGCTGGGGATTCCCTTTTTTTTGATAAACAAGTTTTTATTGTTTTAGGCAGTACAACAAAAGAAACTTTCGGGCCCTTCGAACCACCACTACACAGTAATACAGTAGAAAGTGCACCACATTCCCACCCTCCCTTTGAAACCTTCCCCCATCTTCTAAACCGCCCTATTATGGTACGTTGCCCAGCCATTTCCCCCAGACTTTTCGGTATTTCTTGGGGCAGCCCGTACCCGATAAAGAGTCCGCTCCTGCACCGTCGGGATTCCCTTTTTAAGGACAGTTCCCCTAACACACCAATGGTGTCATGCTTCATCATGGGGGTACCTCCTCATGTGAGAACCTAATCCTCACGTGGGCTGCAAACCCCTCGCTGCGAGGGAGGAGCTCAGGGATGTTTTTCAATTGGAAGGTGGGTATACTAAAACCCAATGGTGGCTTGGTGTGTACTGAAAAAAGTGCAGTGCTATGTTGTGAGTGACTAAAAATAATTAAAACTAGCTACGGGGTCAGCTATAACATTAATTTGTAATTCAGCTGCCCAGTGTCAGAATTAAAACCAGAATATCGCTCGTAGTCCAGGTACCAAGATTCAAGGCCCCCATACTCTTACAAGACCAACATGTTTCAGCCTGATACACCTTGGATAGTGTCACGACTTTCTTCAGGGTCGTTGATGTAGCTACTGCATGAAAAAGTGAAAAGTGCGTATAATAACGTGGATGGAAAAGTAACTGAAACAATACTGAACCAGGATAGTTTTCACTGTTCAGTATGTTCATCGTGTACCTTAAAAATGGAGACAAATGGAGACATGTCATCAAGGTAAACACATATTCATATCATGAGTACACAATTAGATCCTCCATGCATTAGAACAATATCTACACATTTCTATATTAGAAAAATGTGGCGCACACTTGGATGCGTGACTCACCCTATGAGGTGTACAGAGTTCACCACATCTGTCACTGCCACTTGGCCTAATGGTACGGGTGCTTCAACCTGTAGAGAGAGGTTCGCAGCATTTTAAAAAAACAGAGGGCCCAGGTGGGCGAGGTAAGGGCAAGACAAATGCGAGAGTCGCAAACAGCAGTATAGATGCACAACAGAGCTAGTAAGGGCACTCATGATTCATGACTTATGGCTACACACTGAAAACCAAAAACCAGAATCAGGATGAAGTGAGCCGGGTGCGCTAGATAGGGACGCCAAGCACAACACTCATTGAATACCTCCCCTGAAACTGGCAGAATATTAAAAGGGTAACAGACAAGGTAACAAACTGGGGGCAGCCAGGGTGATAGCCAGGGAGCCGGACTTGTGAAAGGTGCTCATGGAGGGTGGAGTCCCTTCCGGAAAGGTAAGGGAAATGAAAGGGTACCACGGCCAAACCGGTAGCGGTTGTGAGAAAGAGTGTGCCATACAAACGGGAGAATAGTGAGAAAAAGGCACGGTGGCATGTTTGTTAATTAAGCTGGCACAACATGAGTGGTAATGGGCCTGCCCGCACAAGCGGGAGAAGAAAGCAGGGCTCCCTGAGGGGTGTCAAAGTGCCACAGCCGGCCTGGCTGTGGCGAATGCGTGGGTTGGAAGGGGTGCGGGCCGTAAGAACTGGCATACTCGGTAATACATAGAAATACGGAGTCACTTGGGGTTTGGTGCAGAGAAAACCAGGTTCTTGTGTGGTAATCCAGTGCCTTTCTTGCACGTCTTTGCTTACTCCGTATTCCTATGTATTACCTAAAATTCCCAAACCACAAAGACCACCTCCGGGCAGACCAATCATCTCCGGTATCGATTCTGCGTTAGAACCACTGTCACAATTTGTTGACTTCTTTCTGAGACCACTGGTATGCAACATGCCCACATATCTGAAAGACACCACAGATGTGCTACGCCTCTTGGAAGATATAAAATTTGATCCACTAACAGATTACCTGGTCACATTTGATGTTGAATCATTGTATACTTGTATACCCCAGGACCAGATTCTAGCGATGGTAGAAAAACTTTTGACAGAACATCAACCTGAGTCCATCACACCTATCGCCTTCATCATGACCTGTGCCAAATTGGCAATGAAAGAAAACTTTTTTCAATTTGAGAAGCAGCTGTACCTTCAAATCTCCAGCACTTCCATGAGCAGCACCTTTGCGCCTAGTCTAGCGAACCTTTACATGCACGTGTTCGAAGAAGGTTTTGTCTATGGGAGTGACAATCCATTTCTAGCACAGATAATCCTATGGAAGAGGTACACAGACAATATCTTCATCATCTGGTGAGGAGATGACTCTACCATTAAACTCTTCCACGAATGGTTGAATCATAGGAATGACCATCTAAGATTCACATGTGACTACAGCAAGGAAGGACTGTCCTTGCATTTGTGGATCTAGCCTAGAGGAGGTAACCTAGAAACCAAACTTTATCAGAAACCGATGGCCCGCAATGCGCTACTACAATATGAGAGCTATATCCCGAAATCAGTGCGTGATAATCTGCCACACGGGCAGTTCCTGAGGGCCCGATTCACAGAATTAACTTAAGACAAAATCCTAACCTTACTACCTTTGGTATTGACAGAATGCACTTACTACTTTTGGTATTCACAGAATGCACTTCCTACTTTTGGTATTCACAGAATGGATTTATGACTACTAACTTTACGTCAGCACTCGGGCCGGAAATTCCGGCCCGGAGGCGGAGCTTCCGGCCCGGAGGCGGAGCTTCCGGCCCAGAGGCGGGGCTTCCGGGCCAGAGGCGGAGCTTTCGGCCCGGAGGTGGAGATTCCAGCCAGTGGCGGAGATTGAGCCATGGCCAAAATCTCCACCTCCGGGCCAGAAGCTCCGCCTCCGGGCCGGAATTTCCGGCCCGAGTGCGGACGTAAAGTTAGTAGTCGTAAATCCATTCTGTGAATACCAAAAGTAGTAAGTGCATTCTGTGAATACCAAAAGTAGTAAGTGCATTCTGTGAGTACCAAAGTTAGTAAGTTTAGGATTTTGTCTTAAGTTAATTCTGTGAATCGGGCCCTGAGACTCTGCCAAAACTGCTTCAGCGTTGAGAATTACAACAAACATGCTAGCAAATTACAGAACAATCTCGTCGATAGACATTATCCAGCACATCTCATCAAAAGAAGCGCGAAACGTGCTTTGAATAACAATAGGGAAGCACTACTAGAACATCCCATTGACAAAGAGAGCTCATCCAAACTAGTATGCATCAACACCTACAGTACCCTTTCACACACAGTCAAAAAATCCATATTACATAATTGGAACATTCTGAATAAGGGACATCTAACCCTCGACAAAACCCTCTTTGCGTACAAAAGTGGGCGTAATCTGAAAGCTACCTTGATCCATACTAGACCTGCACCTACAAACACACCGAGACCCATGACTTTATGGAACCTACCCAGTGTCCAAGGCCATCACCCATGTGGGTCATGCGCCGTATGCCCTCAAACCAAAATGACTAAAAGCATAGACATAGGTATGTCAAGACCTTGGGTACTACAAAAACACTCTAACTGCAATAGTGAACGGGTCATATATCTGATCGCTTGTCCTTGTGGGTTGAGGTACGTGGGGTTGACCACCAGAAAAGTCAGAACCAGGATCCTCGAACACAAGAGCACAATTAGATGTGCCAAACAGATAACGAAACATACTAAACATTTCTTTGAATTCCAACATTGAGCAGACATGCTGAGCTGCACCGTTCTTGACGAACTTGACCTGCACGCAACCACACCTGGGTTGTCAACCAAACTCCTCAGGTTAGAGCAGAGATGGGTGTACAGACCGGGCACCGCGAGCACCGGATTCAAAGATGATATCCCCTGGATGCCACTTACATAACTCCGCCCCATATAACAGTATATGTACGCTATCTCTCCTAGCTCTAGCCTTTGGCCTTTTGAGTGCACCACATGCGCTCGTAACAATACTACTCTGGGCTACATCCGACTGTACCCCCCCCGGGGCACAGTAATGTTTTAATGTTGTAGTGGTTTTTTACTGAGTAGCACGTTATCGCTACTGCATGCCTTCTTCTGGCTTGTTTCTCTCCGGCAACATTGCCACACGCGTCCCGGTTGCCTTAGCAACCGCACCTGGCAACTACATTTCCCAGTCACCCTTCGTTTCCGGCGGATATCCGGCAAACACTCTCTCGCCAGCTGTCCCCTATCACTCAATCAACGGCTGCTTTAAAATGTCCCAAGGATCGAGTAACGCTCTCCCACCTGCCACCGGACGAGCGCTTCTGACCTGGGGAACCACACTTTTGGCAGTAAGTGATTAGCAGACACCCAAGCGGGTGCACGCTTACTCCTTCTGTCCCGCTCCCTATTGACACCAAGTCCGGCTCACTCAGGCGCCCTTGCCCGTGGTATAAACCACCCGAGCCGGCTGCTAACAGTATGCAGGTTCTTATGGCCCGCACTCCTTCCAACCCACGCCTTTGCCCCAGCCAGGCCGACTGTGGCCCTTTGACACCCCTCAGGGAGCCCTGCCTTCTGCTCCTGCTTGTGCGGTCAGCCCCTTTACCACTCGTGTTGTGCCAGCTTAATTAACAAACATGCCACCGTGCTTTTTCTCACTATTCTCCCGTTTGTACGGCACACTCTTTCTCACAACTGTTACCGGTTTGGCCGCGGTACCCTTTCATTTCCCTTACCTTTCCGGAAGGCACTCCACCCTCCATGAGCACCTTCCACAGGTCCGGCTCCCTGGCTATTACCCTGGCTGTCCCCTGTTTGTTACCTTGTCTGTTACCCTGCTAATATTCTGCCAGTTTCAGGGGAGGTAGTCAATGAGTGTTGTGCTTGGCGGACCTATCCAGCGCACCCGGCTCACTTCATCCTGATTCTGGTTCTTGATTTTCAGTGTGTAGCCATAAGTCATGAGTCATGAGTGCCCTTACTAGATCTGTTGTGCATCTATTCTGCTGTGTGCGACTCTCGCATTTGTCTTGCCCTTACCACGCCCACCTGGACCTCTCTGTTTTTTTAAAACGCTGCAAACCTCTCTCTACAGGTTGCAGCAACCGTATCATTAGGCCAAGTGGCCGTGACAGATGTGGTGAACTCTGTATACCTCATAGGGTGAGTCACGCATCCAAGTGTGGGCCACATTTTTCTAATATAGAAATGTGTAGATATTTTTCTAATGCATGGAGGATCTAATTGTGTACTCATGATATGAATATGTGTTTACCTTGATGGCATATCTCCATTTGTCCTCATTTTTAAGGTACACAACAAACATACTGAACAGTGAAAACTATCCTGGTTCAGTATTGTTTCACTTACTTTTCCATTCACTTTATTATATGCACTTTTCACTTTTTCATGCAGTAGCTACATCACCGACCCTGAAGAAAGCCTTGACACTATCCAAGGTCTATCAGGCTGAAACATGTTGCTCTTGTAAGAGTACAGGGGCCTTGAATCTTGGTACCTGGACTACGAGCGATATTCTGGTTTTAATCCTGACACTGGGCAGCTGAATTAAAAATTAACATTATAGCTGACCATGTGGCCAGTTTGAAATATTTGTATTCACTCACAACATATCACTGCACTTTTTTCAGTACACACCAAGCCACCATGGGGTTTTAGTATACCCACCTTCCAATTGAAAAACATCCCTGAGCTCCTCCCTCGCACTGAGGGGGTTGTAGCCCACGTGAGGACTAGATTCTCACGTGAGGAGGTACCCACATGATGAAGTGTGACACCATTGGTGTGTGAGGGGAACTGTCTTTAAAAAGGGAATCCCCAGCTTACACACGTAGATATCCTGAGTCACACACTAGACCTCCCTACAAATCCGGACCCAGGGCTTCTTTTGTGTTGCGTTAGTACGAATGGGGAATTGGCTCCTGCTGGTCCTTAAACCTCCTCTAGCCCCCCCCGTGTGTTTACTTTACTGCTACATGGACTGCCACTTTACTGGACTACTGCTCTAATGAAACTGCTGCCCTGCTGTGCTAACCTGCTGCCTTGCTGCTGAGAATGAAGAACTGAACCTGCAACTTTATCTTGAATGCAGGACCCCAAAGTGATTCAAAGGGCTAGTCTGCTGGCCTCCTGATCTGAGCCTCAGGGACATAAAAGCCTCCCCATCCAGCTCTTAGACCCTGCTGCAGTGAGATTCTGACCCTCAAGTGGAGTCCCTCGGGTCCTGGACCTTTGGTGTGGCTCGGTGCTCTTAAAATCAAGCTTTTGTGCTCTTCATGACCACAAATGGGTCAATTCACACCGAGACTGTGTTGCTCACACCAAAATTCAGCATGAGTTGCAGCCGGGCTGTCTCTTTACACAGCACGCATCGATTGACCACAGAGGACTGCCAATGCAAAGCACCAGGCTGCCCGTGTGCAACTCCTGGCTACCTCCTTTCACTACGCTGACCAGTGCCGGCAACAATCAACTCACGACCCACTCCAATGCAAACTGGACTCTTGGCACAAAATTTGAGAAGGTAAAACTTCAGCAGGAATAATGTAGGACTGTATCCGACACCATACTCCATCACGGTCGGCCTGAACATTTGACTTTGACCTGGTCCAGCATGACCAGATAGCCGTGGTTGGCGCTTGCTGCTTTTAGACACTATTTTACAATCTAAAAAGTCATAACTACGGTTATACTGGGTGTATTTTTGTCATTTTGGTCTTGTTTTATTGGTTAAATTAAGTTATATGTTTCTAACCTGATATAGGATTTTGTGTGATGTTTTCACTGTTTTACTGTTTGAAATGCTGCACAAATACTTTACACATTGCTCCTACGTTAAGCCTGATTGCTCTGTGCCAAGCTACCAGGGGGCAGAGCACAGGTTAATTTAGGGTGTGCTTGTGTCTTACCCTGACTAGGACCGCGGTTGATGCTTAATCAGGGTTCACACCCCAGTCAATCGGTAACCCAATTTCTAAAAAATACTCACATACCAACTTAGGATTCATGCTTCATCATGGGGCTGCCACATTTGTCAGAATTGTTTCTGGTGATGAATGTGCTCCCTGGTTTCCAGAGAGTTCTTTTTAGGGGATTACAGGATCCAGTATGGGCGATACAATTCTCACTCTCTCCCAAAGGTTTTCTTTAATATAGGGTTGACAAGTTAATGGTTAAACAAATATTGGAGCTGCAAGGGAGTCAGATTTCTCGGGCATTATACAGGTCAGCCTGCCTAAGCTGTTGAGAAGACCCCAACTGGTGGTCCCTAGCTTTCTTCAGGACCAGGATCCCTAATGTGTACTAGTATCACAATCATCCAGCATCCACCTTTCATACATATTTAAAGATGCAGTAAGTGCTTAGTACACTATTATTGCATCTTTTTTTGAGAGTATATAAACAGGGGCAGAAAGTGCTCTATGAAGGGACAAATGAGGGGAGCCTTGTAGTCACACTTACATCAAAGGTCTTGCCATGCCTGGCGCCTATGTTGCCGCAAACATTCTCCAGCTATTATTCGCCGTGCTCCATTCAAATGTATTCCTCATACCCTTAAATTGTATTAGAATCATCTTTAGTACTTTTGCTGTCAGCGTTGACAAACTAATGATGAAAAATTAAAAATGTGCTGCCAAGCTGTCTGTGGGTGTAATGTATATGTGACACTATTGCAGCAATCCGGCTGGCTAAGAAAGGAAATGTTAGTAGTAGATAAACATGTCACTGGGTTGCAAGACATTTATTGTGATGGGAACTGGTTATTCCTAGCCAGTGCCAAAGGAACAGCTGAAACATGTTCCTTCCAGCTCAGCTCTGAATTAAACTTAGCACTAATCCTTTCTCTCAGACTACTATTAATACAGTTACAGAAATAATCTCCTTTTTCCTCCTTTTAAACATGAATGATTCAACTCCTTTAATGAAAAAACCCATAACAATGTGATGGGAATGGAAGGAAGCCATCTGGCATACAAACCACCAGACCTGCGGTGGTGCATGCGCACAGACAAACAGACCCACATGGTCTGACACAAAGAGCCGCATAACACACAGAGAGTGAGGTATCAAACAATCTGGCATGCACACATTAATTGAGGAACACAGAGACAGAAGGAGATGCGGGTTGGCAGACAGCAGAATGCACACTTCATGTCCTTGTTAACTTTAGCCCTCTAGTGAAGCAGACATAATTTGAGTTTGGGAAGAATGTAGCATTGATGCGGGGTATTACGGCTGGGGTTCAAGTGAGGTCACAAAAAATATGCTCGCTGGGCCTCTTTGGCTGACAACCTTCTCTAAGGGACAGTTCAGTCAGAAGGACCTCGGCCGATAGTACATTAACATCTGCACATGCGTCTATTACAGATGTTTGCCCGTCTATGGTGATCTGTCCCACCTAATGCACTTGTGAGTATGTCAATTATCGATATCTTTCTGTAAACAGGATTCCAATCACAGAACCTTGTTAAAGATTTAGGGGCTTATTTATGAGCCCCTGCGTCACTTTTGGGTCACTGGTGCGTCACTTTTTGTGACGCACCATTGGCGTAAAACATGCGCCATGTTGCGCCATATTTACGAAGTAACGCATCTAGGTAGATGGGGTTTGCCCCATGTGAAAGGAACATTGCTGCTATGCTATGCAGCCATGCGCCACTTTTTGCGCCGACAGATATCTCAGTTATACTGACGTATCTGTCCTTCCTTGCGACATGATGCGTCATATTATAAATATGACGCAATATTGGTGTCGCAAGGAGGGCGCACTGAGAAGTGACGCATCTCTGCTTTCACGCAGCGATGCGTCACTTCTGATAAATGAGGCCCTTAGGTTGTGTCCGATTCCATTTATTCAGATAGTCAGAACATACGTTTTTCTATATTTCAAAAGATAAGAATTCATTAAATGAATGAATTAAAATCAAAATGCAATAACAATCAATCAATCAGTCTGAGGTGGGGACCACCGGCGATATTAAGTGAGCTGGAAGTTAAGTACTCTGAGCCATGTCCTTTAAAAAGTGGGGTCCAGGTCAGAAAAAGCTCGGCCTTGAGGCTGAGGCTGCACTGGAAGCCATTGCAAGGTGAATCATAATCATTGTTAGGAAGTGAAGTGGGCTCACACTTCCTGAGCACCAGTAGAATCCTGCTGAGGCGTTCAGAATAAACTAAGGTCTGTAAAGCAGTTTCTCAGGTCAGGCCTAGAAAGACCGAGATACAATTGTGAAGTCTGTTTAGAATGGAAGCCTATATTAAGAAACAGGTTTCTGATTTAGAAACATGAGCCTGAAAACTAAGCCTGGTATCAAAAATGATACCAAACGTTTTGCAGAGAGAGAGAGAAAGAGAAGGTAAAGGAGAACAAGATGCAGTCCATCAGTCTGAATTCTAGCTAGGAGGTTCACTGAAGACCAGGGGACCTCTTTAGGAACTTGTCATGCGGTGCAGCAAGTCACACTACTGCTCTGTACTGCGTGACATAGAAAGGTCAGGAATGCGCCATAATTAAATTAATATGGCGCATTCCTGCCTTTTCCCCTGAGCTGGTCCCTTTTGGCACCCTAGCCCCAGAGCTGGAACCCTTGCACCATGGTGCAAGGGTGCCTGCATTGCATGCAGGTTTGTTTTTGTGCCGACACCTCCCTGCACAAAAACAATCCTGAGAGGCATGTTCCTCTTTCTTTGTGTGCTGCAGAATGCAGAATGTAGCACACATAGAAACATAGAAAGAGGAAGTAATGAGGAAAAATTAAGCTATTTCTCCTCGTTATACTTCTCCTGGGAAGGTGTATCTTTTTGGCACATTCACAGGTCTACCAGTTCTGGTAAATCTGGGAATGCATCAAAAACCATGGACATTGCGCGGGAACACCCACGCAACACTCATGAAGCACCTTTCCAGGGCAGAGTAATGCAACACACCGAGTTGCGCTGCATTGCTTATGCCGGATTTATGAAGCCACTCAGGTCCACACAAAGTGGCCTTCCGTTGCTTCATAAATCTCATTTAGGACTTGTGTCATTCTTAAACCATAATGCTTGGTGCAAGAGTGACACAACTCCACTTGTTAATATGCCCCCAGGAGTATGGGTGAATTTAAAATCAGAGAGTTTCATTCATCAAATTTACCATTGGGAACATACGCTGCCTGAATCCAATTTGGAGACTGAAGTTATCTCCTTTAAGCATAATAATGAGCTGAGCATCATCAGCATTAAGGGAAAGTTTATCAAAGACATACATTTATCAAAAAGAGCGAAAGACCCAGGACCTGACATTTTCTCAATGGAATTCTACTCTAATTTTCCAGCAATTTGTTTTCTAAACTATGCAAAATATGTAATTATTTTTCTTCCTCCAACTGCTCAAGTATCCTTTCAAGAAACGATGATATGTCTTATTTGGAAAGTAAATCGTGTTCCATTTAAAAAAAAATTACAGACCAATCTCTTTAGTGAATATTAATTATAAGATTTTTATAAAGATTCTGGCATTACATCTTGACCATATTCGGCCTAAGCTCAGGGGGCATGAGCAATCTGGATTTGCTAAAGGAAGGTTCTCAGAAAATACCAGAACATTCTGTAATGTCATAAGTAAAACATATAAACAAACATACCCACTCCAAGCCTTTGTCCTAGATGATCAGAAAGCATTTGATAAGATGAAATGGGACTTTATCATCAACATGTCAAAGTAGTACTAATTTTCTACTAAAATATTAGCTCTCATCTCCTTGTTATATATTGCTCCTATGGCAAGCTATTTTTTGTAATGGGGTTATGCCTGATCATTTCCGTTGCAAGGAGGTGATAGACAGGCTGGTTTCATTGTTAACATTCTTGATGAATATAAAATACAGACGGTGCGATGGCTGGAAAAAGTGGCACACTCCACCACACAAATCAAGAAAGTTCAAAGTCCTGTTAGTTCAATGTCCCAATATTTTCTGGTGCTCTAGAGAAGGAAGGGCCACCCATTCTTCCTCAGCTGGATAGGTCCAAGAATAAACAACAAAAACTTCTGCAGGCACACAGATGTAAAAGTGAAGTCATGGTTTCTGTTATACCTGCTGAGGTTCCGTGTGAGACGGAACGACACTTTTTGAGTGGTGACGAATATGGATGAGTTTGGTGTCTACGAACCGCAAATGACGAGTATAGTGGGTGTACACAGTTTCGTTACGCAACCACGTATGGTTCGTCTCATTTTTGGGTTTGTTCATCCGAACCCTCGGGTTCCATTTTAGATACGGCATCCATTTTGTTTCTTGCCCTCAAGTAGCCAGCGAACGGACGTTGTCCGCTTCGTGACCCTGGGACTCCCAAGCTTACACGAGGGACACGTGTTTCTTTGAGGGTGACTTTTACGATAAGGGAAATGACACGGCGAAGGCAGATGGCCCCGCTCGAGACTCATCTTGCCGTGCTAGCCTATTGTTTCAGTCATGCATGCATTGGACACGAGGTCTTAGATCCTGTCATCAAGTTTCCTTTATTACTCCCAACACTCTTTTCTAACCTGTTGTGCATCCTTGTCCTTTCTTTGCATCTGTTTTTGTCCCCTCTCCTGTTTACGGTCAGAATGGAATGTGTTTTATTGCGGGGTAGATATGTTTTTACAGTTGGGAACCGGCAATGCTGCTGTAATTATGTGCCGGCCTCCTGAAACATGAACACAACTCTTTTGAAGTTTATTGTGGGAACTGAGTTCTAACCTTTGTTCGCCATACTGTGCAATGGCAAAAACGTGTATAAAAGGAGCGATCCACTTTTGCAATTTGAAGCAGTCTCCGAGAACCTACACGTTGTGTACTTCTTGTGATTTCTGTATCCCTGCAGTAAATAAATGCTGATCTCTGACGTCGCTGGAAGTGTCCCGTGTCTCTGTGTTTTGTACGCCAGAACAGGTAACCCACGAAGGTTTCAGGTGTTGTCCCCTGGCACCGCTGGGTCTTAGAATAACCCAGTCCTTCAGTTGGCGCCCAACGTGGGGCGACATCAGCGGTACCGGTCCAAAGCCCGACGATCGTGAGGAACTTCGTGTGAAATCTCCGAGGGAAGGTGCACCCCGCTTCATCGATCCAGTTGTCGAAATAGGTGGCCCGACGTCTTTTCCCGCGAAGATCCCCGCCTCCTGACGGCTGCGAAGGACTGATGCCCTGACTGTCGATCTGTTTTGGCGCCTGGCGTAGTCCTTTGTACGGCGAGACGATAGACGGGCCTTCCTGGTGACGCCATTGCTCTTTCAGTTAAGTATTTGTGGGTCGCTCCCAGTGTTCCTTTGTTGTTCGCATGGTTCCATAGCATTTGTGGTTATTAGTTGTTGGGTTTTATTTGACGATTGCAATTGCCAAAACCGAGGGTCTTGCATTTTTGTGCGAGGACATCATAATTCGATAGCCCTTGAAGTTTGTAAACTCGGTTAGTGTGCACGATGCCTGGCCGTAGTACTTTCTTTGGGTTTCTTAAATGTTGCAGAATGGATTCCCGGCTGGAGGATTCATGTCCGATACCTCCGGTTGGAACTTCAATTTATGAGCTCTATAGTCGCCATGGCGTGGGTCCTATCGTATATAACGAATATTGGGTTCGTTACACTAAAAATGATGGTGTTCTTAGTTGGCCATCACATGGTAGTTTCGAAACTGCCGTTTTAGATAATTTGGAAGCTAAACTGTTTAAAAAGAAGGCTAGGCCAGCCATGTTTGATTCTTTCCGGTTATGGTGTAAAGAGGCCAAGCAGAAAGAAATCAAACAGAGTAAGAAAAATAAAGGAGAAGGTGTCATTACGGTGATGCGAAATGCTGAACAGTATCAGCGAGACAAAGATGAGAAAGAGCAGGAAGTTAGTGCTCGACTTCATCATATGGCGGTGGATAAGTGTTATCCGGTGTTACCGTCTAATGCCGATAAGACGGGAGAAGAAGTGATAGAAGATTCGCTACTATCTTATTTGTTGAAATCACCACCTCCCTATGCTCCAGATACTGTGGGTCCTATGATTCTTCCTATTCCTCAACCTGCTGTTTTGGCGGCTGCTGGTCAGCCCGTCGTTCCTCCCGCTCTCCCGAATCCTCTTGTGCCGCAAATTGTTCATCCTCCTTTACCGGCTTTTCTTCCTACTGCGCCTTTCCCAGCCCCTCCTCAGCCTGTCGTTCCCGCTACTCCTGGTGCCACGTCCACTTCTACTGTATCCACTCCTACTGTTGTTGCTCCTGTGCCTTCTTCTTCTTCTCCTTCTGTTCGTAGCCGTCTCCTGAATGCTGTTGCTACTCTTTATTCTCCGCTTTTTGGGCCAATACTTGGATCGACTCTTTCTGATGTTGCTCAGAGGCGCAGCCAGCTTCCTGATGGTAGGGAACGTGAATCGTTGGTAAAAATGGCACGTAAATGGATTCGTAATCCTGTTAAGTACACTTCGCGTATAGTGTTTGAAACATTTTCCCAGTTTAATGCGCCCACGCAACGATTCGTGTTTGAGGAAATGTGTAAATCGTTGAGGGAAGAGTGGGATCATGATGTGGTCGATAATGTACCGTCTGAGGTTTCTGAGCTCCAGCATCAATTTACAACTGGTGTGATTGTAGGTGATAAGGTTCGAGCTGCTCTAGAACGCCTGTTATCCTTTCGATGTACAGTGCAACCTCGAGCGTTGTTTAAAGACGAGACCGAAGAGTGGATGGCAAAACCTGGTCAATATCCTATGCGGGAAGTTCCCCCAGTGTGGATGCCAGGTGATCCTAATGCTAATCCTGCTGTCCCAGGACGTTTTCAGAGAGTGTGGATACACCTCCCTTGGAAGCGATCGGAAGTTTTGCAGGTGAAGCAAACTTTGCCCGATCCCCGTAAAAATCCTGCAGGCTATTATAAGGAGTTGTCCCAACTAGTGGATGCTACAGTTATGAATCTTGCTGATATCGATATGTTGTTTGGCAATGTAGTGCCTCAGCCGATTTGGGCGAAAATTTGTCACGAGAATCACGCGGCTGAGTTAGGCGGTGACTGGGCTGCCCTTACGGCGGCAGACGCCCAGCAAGTTGGTGGGGCTAAACCTAAACAGCTTATTGTGGATTTGCCCCAGAGGATAATTACTCTTATGAAAACGCTTATGCCAGCAATGCGCGTCAATTGGGACAAATTGTCCTCGTGTAAGCAAAAGAGGGATGAGAGTGTCTCCGATTTCTTTACGAGATTTGAGGAAGCATTTGTTGATCATAGTGGTCAGGACATGAGTTCGGAGGGTGGTCAGCGGTTGTTCGTTGATAAATTTGTATCGAACTTGTTGCCCGAACTCAGCAACAAGTTGAAGAATTCTGAGAGTTCGTGGGCTGTTTCTACCACTGCTCAAATATTGGCTACGGCCCAATATTACAAAAACAGAGAAAAGGAAGAAAGCGAACGTGCAGATAAGAAAACGAAGGATCTTAAAACTAAGGTCTTATTGCAGCAAGCGTATCCTCCGCGCTCAAATTTCAATGACTCGCAACAGCCAAATCGCTCACAATCGCAGTTTTCCAGATCGCAGGTGCGCAATGACTCTCCCGCACCTCGCTTTGTGTTGGGGTATAATCAATGTGCATATTGTCGAGGGGAGGGCCATTTGAAGTTTAATTGCCCAGTTCTACGTGATAGGAACAATGGTGTGTCGGCTCGAGGAGGTCGTAGTGGTCCTCAACAAGCTTCACGTGGTAGAGGTCGTGGTGTTACTCAGAATCAGGCCGAGCGTCTTGCCACTTCCTCAGACTCGCAGAATTGTTTCGATCGACGCGATCTCTCGTCTGGTAGATCTGCACAGTATCATGTGGACGACTATTATGTCGAGCGTGATGTTGATACGGACGGTATCTACTAGGACAGCCATAGACAAAGGAAGGGAGAAGTATCAGTTCCGGTAGATCAGAGAGGGCCTTATGTCGCAGTTGCCACATTGGGCGTCGTTGAGCCTTTTCTGTTGGACACTGGTGCAGCAAAAAGTTCCATCATGCATCCGAAACTCCCTGGCGCGCCTTTGTCTGGCTTAACGAATGTTTCCGTTGGATTCTCTGGCGCCCCCGTTAGTAATCCGGTTTCTAGCCCCTTGCCCCTTACGATTGGGTCTCATGAGTTAGAAGCTCCTTTGATTTTGACTACTGGTTGTGGTGAGAATCTTTTGGGCTTGGATTTGTTGAAAAGGTTACATGCGACTTTGTACTGCTCTCCTACGGGAGTGGAGCTTACATTGGGTCAGAGGGTGATTTCCCCTATGTATCTATCGATCGATAAGCTCCCACCGGAATTGAGTTCTCTTCCAGCTTCTTTGTGGGCGACAGGTCCCAATGATGTGGGCCTGCTGGATATACCACCTTATGTTGTTCAATTGAAAGTTGATGCGCGATTACCGCGCATACCCCAGTATCGTATCTCCCTTGATGGTGAACGGGCACTATTAGCGATCATCTATGATTTGATCGATAAAGATGTTATTGAGGAGACACGAGGTAATGTGTGTAATAGTCCTGTGTTGCCTATTCTGAAGCGAACTGATCCCTCCAAGCCCCCCGTGTACCGTCTAGTTATTGACTTACGGGAGGTAAATAAAATTGTTGTCCCGCAGTTTCCTGTGGTGCCCGACATTACAGCTTTACTGACTCTGATTCCAGCCTCTGCATCATGGTTCTCGGTAATTGATTTGAAGAATGCGTTCTTTAGCATTCCGATTGCTGAGGAAAGTCGAGATTTGTTCGGTTTTTCATTAGGTGGTCGTAGCTTCCGGTTCAAACGTGCACCTCAAGGCTACTGTGAGAGCCCATCGATCTACAGCCAAGCTCTCAAGAGCCAACTTGATGCATTCGTGCTGCCAGCTGGTGCAGCCTTGATTCAGTACGTTGACGATCTGTTGGTAGCTGCAGACACTGAACAAATTTGCAAGACTGCTACTGTGTCACTGTTGCAGCATCTATGCGACTTACACCACAAGGTGTCACCTTCTAAATTGCAATATTGTTGTCAAGAAGTTACCTACCTAGGTCACTTATTGTCAAAGGCGGGAAGAAGGTTGACCCCTGAAAGAATCGCAGCAATTGCTCGAATGACTTTGCCGACGACTCAGAGAGACGTGCGTGCCTTTTTAGGTATCACGTCATACTGTAGACAGTGGATTCCAAATTTTTCACTGTTAGCGAAGCCATTGATAGCTCTCACGTGCAAGGATGTTTTGACTCCTTTGCCATGGACGGAGGAATGTCAGAAAAGTTTTTGTGAACTTCGTGATGCGTTGTGTTCGGCTCCTGTGTTAGGTACTCCTGATTACAGCAAGCCATTTACACTATACGTCCACGAGAGGGAAGGCTGTGCGTTGAGTGTTTTAACGCAACAATTTGGTGGCAAGCAGCGCCCATGTGCATATTTTTCCTCGACCTTAGACCCGGTAGCTAGAGCGTTGCCGAGCTGCTTGAGGACGACGGCGGCAGCTGCGGCGTCTATTCGACAATCCGCAGGTCTTGTCATGGATAATATGCTCATAGTGATGGTTCCGCATGCAGTTGATACTCTCCTGAATCGTACAAAAACTCAACATCTGACGAGTGCAAGGTTGTCTGGGTACGAGCTGACCCTTTTGGCAAGTCATATACAGATCAAGCATTGTAATGTACTGAATCCGGCGACATTGTTGCCGAGTAATATGGAATCAGATGATGTACCACCACATGATTGTTATTTACGAACTGAGGAAGAAACAAAGGGTCGTGTGGACCTGAAAAACACTCCTTTGGCAGATCCCGATGGTACTTTGTATGTTGATGGTTCTTGCTTTAAATTGCCGAATGGCGATGTGACGACTGCGTATGCTGTAGTGACGTTGAGCACGGTTGTGGAAACTGCGAGATTGAATCAGAATTCAGCACAAGCGGCAGAGTTGATTGCATTGACAAGGGCATGTGTCTTGTCTAAGGGAAAGCGAGTGAATGTGTTTACCGACAGTCAGTACGCATTCGGCGTTGCGCACAGTTTTGGAAGACTTTGGAGAGAAAGAGGATTTATGACATCGCATGGGACGAAGATCCAACACGGGCAGCTCGTGAATGATCTTTTGGATGCACTTACATTGCCTAAACAAGTGGCGATTGTTAAATGTAGTGCACATCGGAAAGGGACGGATGATGTTGGTCGTGGTAATGCATTTGCGGATGAGATTGCTAAGGAAACGGCTAAGAATCTTACAACTCGAATGTACGTGACAAGTTCAGTGAGATGGCCGACGGAAACTGGTATGTGTGAAGACACTGTTGAGAGTGTGAAAGCAATTCAGAACGAGGCAACTGAAGCTGAAAAGATCAAGTGGAAAGAAAGTACGGGAAGGTTGGATATGCATGGATGTTGGGTTGACTTGACGGAACGTCAGAGGTGGATGTTACCAGATGCGTACGTATTAGCTGTCGTGACGATGGCTCATGGGTTGTCACATATTAGTGCAAAAGGGATATGTAAGTTCTTGTCCCCGGTATGGAAGAATGAGGGTATTACTAAGTGTGCTGAGAGAGTGGCTAAGAATTGCATGGTGTGTTTGATGCACAATCCTGGCAAGGGCACCCCCACTCCACCTGGTCATTTTGCTCCCCCTGTTTGTCCCTTTGAGGTTATCCAACTGGACTTTATCCATATGGAGAGATGCAATAACCTGAAGTATGTTTTGGTTGTGGTTTGTGCGTTCTCTAGATGGATTGAGGCCTATCCTCTTAAGGATAATACTGCCCTGTCCACAGCGAAAATCCTGCTGAAGGAATACTTTCCTAGGTATGGAATGCCACGGATCGTGTGGTCGGATAATGGAAGTGAGTTTGTAGGAAGTGTGATGCAGAGTGTGTGTAAGGGCCTTGGAATCCGTCAAAAATTCCATAGCGCTAATCATCCTCAGGCAGCGGGTTTGGTTGAAGGGTACAATGGTACCCTGAAACTGAAACTTGCAAAAATACAAGCTACCACTGGTCTATCATGGCCTGATGCCTTGCCTCTGGCTCTCCTATCAACCAGGGCGACTGTACACTCTCGAGTAGGGCTTAGCCCATATGAGATTGTGTTCGGCCACCCTGCGAACATTTGGGGAGTCCCGAGTCCTAAGGCCTTTGATAGTCTTGAGTATCCAATGCTAATTGATTACCTTCATGATTTGACCACTAAACTACGGTTAATCCATCAACAGGTCTTTGAAGCTCTACCGGCGCAGACAGAGGGTCCTGGACATCAGCTCCGGCCAGGCGATTGGGTCGTTACCCGAAATTTTGGTCGGAAACGTAACTTGGAGCCACGATTCGTAGGACCCTTTCAAGTCTTGTTGACAACGAGGACTGCAGTTCGATTGGAGGGCCGGAAGAACTGGGTTCACGCCGGCCACACGAAAAAGGTACCGATCCCCTCACCAACAGACGGTTGGGTGAGAACTGGGATTGCGGCAACGGAAACTGAGACTCCTTTAAACTTTGTGCCGTTTAGTGACGCTCAACCTGTAGGAGATGATTTGTCGCTGCCAAACCCACTTGTGGAGTCATCAGTAGCAGAGAACCCAAGGTCCGACTCGTCGTTCACTTTATCGAACACTGTTGCGCCAGCTGAACAATTGTTTGTAGAGCAAACTCGACCTGGAAGAAGTCGATACTTTCTTCGTTCAAGGACTAATAAAAATTAAGTCGTATATTTGTTTTTTTCCTTTTTCGGTGCTATGAACATTATGGACAATTACATCCTTTCTTTTTGAGTTTTTATGTGTTTTTCACTGCTAAAGAGATTTGTATTAAAACTGAACGTTTTGAGGAAACCCTACCATCAGGGTTACCGTAGGGCCGTGCGGGTACTCCTTTCTGTTTAGCAGGTTTCTGACGCTAGGTCGGTTACTTTTCTCGATTCCTGGGAACTCCTGGGGATTGATAATCGCTACTCAGAACGAAGTGCGTCAAGTGCGTCACGGACGGTTTGTAGAGGATGGCATTCTCTAAGCTGTTGGAAGTAGAAAGGATGTCGGCGCAGAGATCAGAGTTACATAGGGTTGTACGAACAAAATGTTTTCTGTTTCAGGTATTCCTACTGTTTCTGACTGTGTCTATGCTATTGGTGGGCGGAGTGTATTTTGGAATACAGTTGTTATTACCTTCTGTTTCACCTACCCTTTCTCCTAAACTAAGCTCCATCACCACTGTTTCCCCACATTCTTTTCATCCTTTGCCTCAACACGAACAGGTTAGACGTGCGGAATCTATGAATAACTCCTTCGTTCAACTCCTACATCAGCATCAGTTGGTGATGAATACTACCAACTGTTGGGTGTGTGGGTTAATGCCACATACCATGGATAGGGGTATTCCGTATTTGGTCCTTCCTTACAGCTCCCAGGGTTCCGCTCGAGCATTCCAAACTATGTTTCGCAGTGCACTAGATTCCTACCCCAGTCGAGAGCCACGCTCTGTCAATTTTGGTCCCGGTCCGTACCACAAGCCTTTGGCGATAGCGATAGCGGATTTAGATAGAGATGTTTTTGATGCATCGCTTATCCCAGATGAAGAGGTGCAAGCCTATAAGGATCTGAGTGAGGCTGAGTATAGTGTTTCAGTGGGTGATAGACAGCTTAAGAGCTCGTCCCCAATATGGATTGTACCACACCTCTGTAATTTCTGCTTGAAAGGTTTGGGTCGAAATCCGAGAGCACAACTTGGGAACAGTGCTTGTACTGACACGTATGTCCTACCGATGCTCTCTTCCCCTGTTTTCCTGACTGCTAAGGGCACTTATTTCGTATGTTATGAACGCGCATATACATGGTTACCCCGTGATTTTTCGGGTACCTGTTATATTGCGAATCTTTTACCACCTACTTTCACAGTTGCCTCAGACTATCACAAGACTAGAGTTGTGAGAGGCGTTATTAGCAAAGAGGATACTGCCGGTCAAGAAGCAGGTGATTTCTTTAAGGGTTTCTTGCCGTTTTGGGGACCTATGGTTAATAGTAGGAACCTAAGACAGTTGACCCGTGTACTTGAGTCAACTGCTAATATTACCGCGAGTGCCCTTGGTAACTTAACAGCTGAACTTCAGGCGGATAGACTCATGACGTTGCAGAACCGGATGGTTCTAGATGTTGTTCTTGCAGATAGAGGTGGTGTGTGTAAAGTTATCCATTCGAGTTGTTGCATTTTCATTCCTGACAATGCTCCAACTGTCTACCAAGCCATCTCAAAGTTGCACAAGATTTCCGAGTCCATACACGTGGACGAAGGTAATTGGACACTTCTAGGATGGTTTTGGGGTCTGATGTCAACTTGGGGTTGGAAAATTCTGATGATCGTAGGGGTTGTTGTAACGTTTCTATTCACGTGTTGTCTTTGTGTACAGTGTGGTCCTGCCTTATGTGGTCTTTGTGCTACAACGTGTATAAGACGGCCATCTGTTACCAAGGAGGTGTTGATGAATAGAATGATGTTCCAGCAGCAGGTGAACGATCTGATGAATATTGAAATCGATTCCGATCTTGACTAGTGCTTGCCTACATGAGGGCAAAAGGAGCGTCTGAGGTTCCATGTGAGACGGAACGACACTTTTTGAGTGGTGACGAATATGGATGAGTTTGGTGTCTACGAACCGCAAATGACGAGTATAGTGGGTGTACACAGTTTCGTTACGCAACCACGTATGGTTCGTCTCATTTTTGGGTTTGTTCATCCGAACCCTCGGGTTCCATTTTAGATACGGCATCCATTTTGTTTCTTGCCCTCAAGTAGCCAGCGAACGGACGTTGTCTGCTTCGTGACCCTGGGACTCCCAAGCTTACACGAGGGACACGTGTTTCTTTGAGGGTGACTTTTACGATAAGGGAAATGACACGGCGAAGGCAGATGGCCCCGCTCGAGACTCATCTTGCCGTGCTAGCCTATTGTTTCAGTCATGCATGCATTGGACCCGAGGTCTTTGATCCTGTCATCAAGTTTCCTTTATTACTCCCAACACTCTTTTCTAACCTGTTGTGCATCCTTGTCCTTTCTTTGCATCTGTTTTTGTCCCCTCTCCTAATGTGTTTACGGTCAGAATGGAATGTGTTTTATTGCGGGGTAGATATGTTTTTACAGTTGGGAACCGGCAATGCTGCTGTAATTATGTTCCGGCCTCCTGAAACATGAACACGACTCTTTTGAAGTTTATTGTGGGAACTGAGTTGTAACCTTTGTTCGCCATACTGTGCAATGGCAAAAACGTGTATAAAAGGAGCGATCCACTTTTGCAATTTGAAGCAGTCTCCGAGAACCTACACGTTGTGTACTTCTTGTGATTTCTGTATCCCTGCAGTAAATAAACGCTGATCTCTGACGTCGCTGGAAGTGTCCCGTGTCTCTGTGTTTTGTACGCCAGAACAGGTAACCCACGAAGGTTTCAGGTGTTGTCCCCTGGCACCGCTGGGTCTTAGAATAACCCAGTCCTTCACTGCTGCTCAGCCAGGGTGACTGTGTGGAAGAATGCTGGTGAGTGGAATGTTTGTGAGTGTGTTAGTGAGTTGGTGGATGGGCAGAGCAGCAGTGAGGCTGCTCCAGGTGAGGTCTCTCTTATGTAGCTTCCTACCTGAATGAAGATAGAATTTACATGGACCAGACAATCTTTTATTTACAACATTTTTGACCACGATAGTTCTTTCAGTTTTCTTCACGTTTTATATGCCCCTTTGCCAACACCTGTTTTGTCTCAGGCTGTTCTTGTTGCAGCAGACTTCATCTGGGCTTAGTATCTACAATAAAGTTAAAGTCCAAGTAAGGAGGAGTTATTGAGATCAAAAGAGTGCTCCATCACCTGGGTCAGGTGACCCTAGACTTGTCATGTGAGTTTTAGGAAGTAAAAACCATGGTGATTCTGGTTATTACATGGCAAGATGTCGGTTGAAACACCACGTGTCATATTAAAGCAATTCAACAGACAGTGTGTTTTGTATTATGATAGGTCCCTTAATACCCAGTGTCCTAGTTGTCTATGAAAGATTATAGGCTCAATATATATCTGTGTTAATCACTCAGTTTTTAATACCTACTCCTGTGTGAGACAAGTAACTCATGATTAAGGCTTCTGGTTTTCCGTTTTTACTGATTTTTACAGATAAATACATACTATTCTTCTAAATGAGTGTTGGCTTTTTCTATGTGTCATGGTTTCACTTTATTTCTGTTTGAAGTGCTGCAAAAATACTTTACACTTTGCCTCTAAGTTAAGCCTGATTGCTCTGTGCCAAGCTGCCAAAGGGTTGAGCACGGGTTATTTGATGTTTTTAAAGAAATTAGCTTGTTGCTTGACTGGGGTGTAAGCCCTGGTCTAACAGCAAGCACAGTCCTTGTCAGGGTAAGGCACAAGCCACCCCAAATTAACCTGTGCTCACCCCCTGGGTAGCGTTGCACAGAGCAGTCAGGCTTAACTCAGAGGCAATGTGTAAAGCATTGGTGCAAAGCGTCAAACAGTAAAACAGCGAAAACATACCACATATGCAGCCCACAACATATTAAGAAAAATAGAGTAATATTTAATAAATAAAACAAAAACAAAACAACAAGAATACAATTAGTAGAACCAGAGATATTGAATTTTAGTCAAAATATTGCCAAAAAGCACAAAGCGCTACTATGGATATCTGATCGTACAAGACCTGAACAAAGTCACAAATTAAGGCCAACTGTGATGGAGCACAAGCTGGCTACAGGGACGTTGTTTGGCCTTCTGATCAGAGTACCTTAAATCCTGGTTGCGGGGCATTTTGTGGATCTGTGTCGAAGATGCTTTCCGCAGCTGAAGCATTGCGTTGGTTCCGAAATGTGGTGAGTCTGTGATATTGCATCATTGTCAAGGATCCAATCAATGGGGCTTGCAGTGCAGGTCTTTACAATGGTTGCAATCCTTGCAGCAGCTGTGATGCAGCCATTGTGCTTGGAGATGTGCTACTTAGCCGAGTAGATGTGTCGGTTCTACTTGGCGATGTGTTGCTCAGCAGGGAAGATAAGTCTGTTCCTCTGGAAAGCACCTTAGTTTCACTTCCGAAGCTCCAGAACTGGGAAGGCATGATATGGCCGGGTAGACTCACAGGTGGTAGAGTCCAGGTGTAAGGTTGATGGAAGCCAGAGATGTCCCTGATGCTCCAGATCAGGAGGCCAGCCAACTGGCCCTTGGCATCATTCTGGGTTCAAGATATGACAGTCCACTACTTCTCACACAGGCAACGCAGCAGCCACCAGGTCAGCACAGCTCAGCTGGAGTCCAGCAGTGTGCAGTCCAGCAGAGTGGCTGCCCTTCACCATCACAGGAGTCATTCTTCCTGGCAGAGTATCCACAGGTCCAGAAATGTACTGAAGATTTGGTGTCTGAGTCCTTATTTTATACACAGTTGGGCCTTTGAGGTGGGGAAATGTTTCTGGAGGCATGCCTTTAAAGTGCACAGATGCCCTGCCTTCCCTGCCCTGGCTCTAGACTGACTACAGGGGGCATGCAGTCCTTTCTGTGGAGCCAAGGTACAGCCTATTTAGGGGTAAGTGAGGCTGGGCCCAGCTCCTCCCTACCATCCAGCCAGTAATGCCGCACTCAGTCACACCTAAGCTTCAATTACGTGTAACTGTCTAGGAGGAAAAAACAGAGCCTAACTGCCAACTGCACCCAGTCAGGTGACCAGAGACAGGCTTAAGGAACCACATAGCTAAGGCAAGAAAATGCCAACTTTCTAATTAGAATTCCAGAGATACCAAACTTGAACCAATTATATCTTCCCATTTGGAAATTACACGTATACTATGCAATAAGTTAATCCCAGTGTTATCATATGGGAGATATAGGCCTTGCAGTACTTAAAAATGAATTTAAGAGTTTTTTATTACCAGGACATGGAACAGTCATATGCACCTACCCTGCTTTCTAAATACAGTTCACCCTGCCCTCTGGACTCTCCAGGGCCTACCCTTGGGGTGGCGTATATGTATAAAAAATGAAGGTTTGGGCATGACAAGAGGCTTATTTTGCCAGTTCCACATAGCAGTTAACTGCACACACAAGCTATGCAATGGCAGGCCGAGGCATGTTAAAAGGGCTTCTGCAGGAGGGAAGGGTGAATAGGAGGACGAGGAGGCTGCATAGGTTTCTGGATTTTGAGGTGTAATTGGGATCAGATGGTTATATAGGTACTTCTATTGGACTTCAATAACGGGTTTGGTTCCCAGTCAAGTCAAGTCAAGTCAAAAGATACTTTATTTCGAATTTAGTATATAAATTCATAAAAAGTCACATACATACAGAATTAGAAATCACAGACCAATTAAAAAGAAGTAAAGTTCCATTGACAGTTTAGCAATCCATATCCGCTCTTGATTTCATAGTAGATTTTATTAAACGGACAATAAAATATATACAGTCCATATGCAATAATTGTAAAAACATTAGAGCAGGTTTAACCTGGGTAAACTTCATTTTCTTCAACATTGGTGTCAGGTAAGTTTTCCTTGGGACGGAATAAAAGTTGCAAGAAAACATAAAGTGTGTTAAATTTTGTGGAGACTGCCCATCACACCCACATACCGGTAACATCTGTCCCCGGTGACTCATTTTAGGTCTAACCAGTAGGAGATTAAATATGTTACATCTAAATCTGGTTAATAAAAAATTTTCATGGGTTGTGAGAGTAGACATAAGGTATGGTTCAGCAGTGTGGGTGGTTATTAAAGCAATATGTGATCGGACGCTGGGTTTAATAAGCTCAATCTCTTCCCTTCCCTGTATCCTGTAATTCAATAAGAGGGATTTAACCAATTGAATATCCTGTTTGTGGATCTCTTCAGGCTTGGAGAACAAAGAACCCCTTCCTATTGATTCAAGTCCCTGTTTAATGTAGGAAAACCACGGGATCCGTGCCTTGTTCTCCAAAGCCAGACAATCCCTCAGCATCTCATGGGTCAGGGGTATGTCTTGATTGAGCCAGCATTGTAGCCAGAAAGTCATGGGGCTCGTTGCTATCTGGTCGGCTATAAAAGGTACTCCAAGTTCTTCATGGACCACCAAGTTAGAAGTACCTGATGGGACACATAAAAGTCTTTTTAAGAACTTATTTTCCTCGACCTGTATGGAATTTATCTCAGCACGTCCCCATAACTCGCTACCATAGGTGGCTATAGCAACGCTTTTTGCTCTATATACATTGAGCATAGCCCCTGTTGGTTTCTTCCCTATTTTTGAGGCAAAGTTAAAGATTGCTGCATTTGCCCGCGCCATCTCCCCCCTTTTTTTTTGTATGACGGCATCCCACTTTAATTTGTCATCAAATAATATTCCCAAATAAGAGAACACCTTAGTATTGGGTATTAGATCTCCCCCTGTTTTAAAAATAAAGGTCCTCCCTGGTCGTTTGCCCAAGCTCATAATATAAGACTTTGTACTGTTTATTTTCAAGTCTAGCTTGGACATAAACCCATGGAAGGAATTTAATAGGGTCTGGAGCCCGATTTCAGTTCTAGACAAGAGTACAGCATCATCCGCGTACAGCAGGACAGGGATACCCCTTCCCACTGCGCGCGGAAAATCTGCACCAGTTTCTACCAGGGTCCTCTCAAGGTCCTTGATATAAAAATTAAATAAAAACGGAGCCATAATACATCCCTGCCTAACACCTTTCCTGATGGGAAAGTCAGTTGTAACCTTTAAGTCCTTCCCATACCTGACATTTGCTCGTGCTGAAGAATGCAGATCCCGTAAAAAGTTGATCAGCCCCACTTCAACCCCTCTCGCCTCCATGGCTGCCCAGAGCTTTGATCTATTGACACAATCAAAAGCTGATGAGAGGTCCATGAAGGCGAGATGGAGCGAACCAGTTTTCACCACAGTATATTTGTTTAGTAATAAGTACAGGTTAAGACACTGTGTGGTGGTCGAGCGTCCTGAGTGGGAACCATATTGACAATCTGTTAAAATCTTGTTTTCAACCGCCCAATCCTTCAGCCTGGTTAAAATGGCACGCCCCATTACCTTCACAACCGAGTCTATAAGAGATATTGGTCTATAGCAACTCGTGTCGTTTCTGTCCCCTTTTTTAAATACAGGCACTATGGTAGATAAAGCCCAGCTATTTAAACAGCCTTCTGAGGCTGCTGCATTAAATACCGGGCAAAGAATAGCTGCCCAAAAATGGGGATCTGATTTATATAGATCTGGGGGGATTCCATCAGGCCCCAGTCTTCTTTTCCAAGTTATGGCTGATGTTGGACTCTCTCCTTCTTTCCTCTAGATTTTCCCTCTGACCGGATGGCATCGCCAGGCGTCTTGGGAAAGAGAAAGAGCGTTAAGTATGGGATTCGTATTTTATTTGTGACTTGTTCTAAACTCACCCATGGCAGTGCTAAGTACAAGGACACACCTATATGACCTGACTGGGGTCTGAAGAGGCCCCTCTTAATTTAAACCATTGGGGTGTTTTTTAATAGCGCTCCCATGAAAGTTTTGATGGTCACCTTTAAATCAGGTTAGACTCCTTTCTAGTAGGCTACTGATTTCCTCTCAGCATTTCTAATAAAGTTCCTTATTGCACAAGCTGTAGCCTTGCACGCGTGAATATTGAAATCAAACACGATTGCTCAAACTGAAGTTTTCACCATGTGAATAATATTAGTGTCACTCAAGAAAAACACAAGTGCCCATTTCAATCCTAAAACTGAAGTCTGGTTTTGTCTTGCAGCAAAGGACCAAGGTGAAATGGGTGCATTTGAGTAAGAAAATAATAGCAAATTACACAACTCAAGTTTCCCCACCAAGTACAAGCCCCCACTCCCTCTCCTGGATAATTCACCGATTCTTGTGAGTTGGGGCAGGCCAACCAACGTCCACCACTCTTCGGTCCAGGCCTCCCGAGTTTCCTGAGGCTGGTGGCATCTTCTCCTTTGTGTCCAGTTCCTTCTCCTGGTGTCCTATGGCAAGATTTCTCACTCTCCGGTACGTCGATGGAGAAGCAGGGCAGCAGAGCAGATCTAGGAGCATCTGTCAGGTAAGAAAGGAGGTTCCTGTGGCTCCTCCTCACAGCTACTTGAGTGGCACAAGCGATGCTGCAGACCCACTAGTAGCATTTAATTTACAGGCCCTGGGCACATGTAGTGGACGGTACTAGGAACTTATAAGAAAATTAAATATGCTAACTGGGTATGAGCCAATATTACCATGTTTCGAGGAGACAGCACATGAACTTTAGCACTGGTTAGCAGAGGTAAAGTGCTTGGAGACCTACGTCTAGCAAAGACGAGCTCAGAAAAATGGGGGAAGGCAAAACAGTTGGTGGGAAGGCCACCCTAAGGCTAACAGGGGTTGCTTGTGCCTCACCTTGACAAGGATTGTGGTTGCTGCTTGAGTAGGGTTTCACAACCCCTCAGCCAGTAACCCAATTTCTTACACTTTGGCTCCCCCTGGAAGTCCAGCAAAATATAGGGGCAGATTTACAACCTCTTGCGACACATTTACGCTGCCATTGCATCACTTCTGTGACGCAGTGGCGGCGTAAACCATGCGCCCTGTTGCGCCTTATTTACAACATGACGCATCTAGGGAGATGCGTCACGTTGTAAAGACTTGCGCTACATTAAACCTGCATCAGGTTTAATGTATGCAGGGTGGGCGTTCCGACGGAAAAAGCCTCGGAAAAGTGACACAGTGAAATCTACAAGATTTCACTGAGTCACTTTTCCGACGCCCCTGCGCCTGCTTGAAGCAGGCATAAGACGTGACGCAGCATGTTCGGTAAGGGCAGCCCCTGACTGTTGCTGAAGCTGCGTCGCGCTTGCAACACGACTCCAGCAATGCACCGCCCTTACGCCATCAGATGCATCACGCATCTGTTTATCCTTGCGCCATGATGCACCGCATTGTAAATGCGGCGCATCTGTGGTGGTGCAAGGGTAAACTTGCGTGACGCATCTTACCTGGCGCATCCCTGCTGATATGCAGGGATGCGGTACAAAAGGGGGTGGTGATGGACGGAGCATCAGAACCAATCAAACACTCACACCCAGTCAACAGATCTGGGTTTGATCCATCACCGTTCTTTAGCCCACTCTGCCACCCCAGTTCAGACATGGCCATATGCAAATCAGTCTGACCCTGTGCCTCATGGGAACAGTCCAGCCCGAACTGCCAAGCCATGCCTTCCCTGGACCGGAAACAAGCTTCCTAGGACCGGTTTCTGGCATTTCAGCCTTCTTCAGCCAGGCTTGCTTGAATCCAGTGGCAAAGTGAGCAAGGGACTCACGTCTGAGCATACCCTGCCAACTTATGGTGAACAAAGCGGTACAAAAGGGGGTGGTGATGGACAGAGCATCAGAACCAATCAAATACTCACACCCAGTCAACAGATCTGGGTTTGATCCATCACCGTTCTTTAGCCCACTCTGCCACCCCAGTTCAGACATGGCCATATGCAAATCAGTCTGACCCTGTGCCTCATGGGAACAGTCCAGCCCGAACTGCCAAGCCATGCCTTCCCTGGACCGGAAACAAGCTTCCTAGGACCGGTTTCTGGCATTTCAGCTGTCTTCAGCCAGGCTTGCTTGAATCCAGTGGCAAAGTGAGCAAGGGACTCACGTCTGAGCATACCCTGCCAACTTATGGCGAACAAAGCGGTACAAAAGGGGGTGGTGATGGACAGAGCATCAGAACCAAACACTCACACCCAGTCAACAGATCTGGGTTTGATCCATCACCGTTCTTTAGCCCACTCTGCCACCCCAGTTCAGACATGGCCATATGCAAATCAGTCTGACCCTGTGCCTCATGGGAACAGTCCAGCCCGAACTGACAAGCCATGCCTTCCCTGGACCGGAAACAAGCTTCCTAGGACAGGTTTCTGGCATTTCAGCCGTCTTCAGCCATGATTGCTTGAATCCAGTGGCAAACTGAGCAAGGGACTCACGTCTGAGCATACCCTGCCAACTTATGGCAAACAAAGCGGTACAAAAGGGGGTGGTGATGGAACGGAGCATCAGAACCAATCAAACACTCACACCCAGTCAACAGATCTGGGTTTGATCCATCACCGTTCTTTAGCCCACTCTGCCACCCCAGTTCAGACATGGCCATATGCAAATCAGTCTGACCCTGTGCTACATGGGAAGAGTCCAGCCCGAACTGCCAAGCCATGCCTTCCCTGGACTAGAAACAAGCTTCCTACGACCGGTTTCTGGCATTTCAGCTTTTTTCAGCCAGGCTTGCTTGAATCCAGTGGCAAAGTGAGCAAGGGACTCACGTCTGAGCATACCCTGCCAACTTATGGCGAACAAAGCGGTACAAAAGGGGGTGGTGATGGACAGAGAATCAGAACCAATCAAACACTCACACCCAGTCAACAGATCTGGGTTTGATCCAACACCGTTCTTTAGCCCACTCTGCCACCCCAGTTCAGACATGGCCATATGCAAATCAGTCTGACCCTGTGCCTCATGAGAACAGTCCAGCCCGAACTGACAAGCCATGCCTTCCCTGGACTGGAAACAAGCTTCCTAGGACCGGTTTCTGGCATTTCAGCCATCTTCAGCTAGGCTTGCTTGAATCCAGTGGCAAAGTGAGCAAGGGACTCACGTTTGAGCATACCCTGCCAACTTATGGCGAACAAAGCGGTACAAAAGGGGGTGGTGATGGACGGAGCATCAGAACCAATCAAACACTCACACCCAGTCAACAGATCTGGGTTTGATCCATCACCGTTCTTTAGCCCACTCTGCCACCCCAGTTCAAACATGGCCATATGCGAATCAGTCTGACCCTGTGCCTCATGGGAACAGTCCAGACCGAACTGCCAAGCCATGCCTTCCCTGGACCGGAAACAAGCTTTCTAGGACCGGTTTCTGGCATTTCAGCCGTCTTCAGCCAGGCTTGCTTGAATCCAGTGGCAAAGTGAGCAAGGGACTCACGTCTGAGCATACCCTGCCAACTTATGGTGAACAAAGCGGTACAAAAGGGGGTGGTGATGGACGGAGCATCAGAACCAATCAAACACTCACACCCAGTCAACAGATCTGGGTTTGATCCATCACCGTTCTTTAGCCCACTCTGCCACCCCAGTTCAGACATGGCCATATGCAAATCAGTCTGACCCTGTGCCTCATGGGAACAGTCCAGCCCGAACTGACAAGCCATGCCTTCCCTGGACCGGAAACAAGCTTCCTAGGACAGGTTTCTGGCATTTCAGCCGTCTTCAGCCATGATTGCTTGAATCCAGTGGCAAACTGAGCAAGGGACTCACGTCTGAGCATACCCTGCCAACTTATGGCAAACAAAGCGGTACAAAAGGGGGTGGTGATGGAACGGAGCATCAGAACCAATCAAACACTCACACCCAGTCAACAGATCTGGGTTTAATCCATCACCGTTCTTTAGCCCACTCTGCCACCCCAGTTCAGACATGGCCATATGCAAATCAGTCTGACCCTGTGCTACATGGGAAGAGTCCAGCCCGAACTGCCAAGCCATGCCTTCCCTGGACTAGAAACAAGCTTCCTACGACCGGTTTCTGGCATTTCAGCTTTTTTCAGCCAGGCTTGCTTGAATCCAGTGGCAAAGTGAGCAAGGGACTCACATCTGAGCATACCCTGCCAACTTATGGCGAACAAAGCGGTACAAAAGGGGGTGGTGATGGATAGAGAATCAGAACCAATCAAACACTCACACCCAGTCAACAGATCTGGGTTTGATCCAACACCGTTCTTTAGCCCACTCTGCCACCCCAGTTCAGACATGGCCATATGCAAATCAGTCTGACCCTGTGCCTCATGAGAACAGTCCAGCCCGAACTGACAAGCCATGCCTTCCCTGGACTGGAAACAAGCTTCCTAGGACCGGTTTCTGGCATTTCAGCCATCTTCAGCTAGGCTTGCTTGAATCCAGTGGCAAAGTGAGCAAGGGACTCACGTTTGAGCATACCCTGCCAACTTATGGCGAACAAAGTGGTACAAAAGGGGGTGGTGATGGACGGAGCATCAGAACCAATCAAACACTCACACCCAGTCAACAGATCTGGGTTTGATCCATCACCGTTCTTTAGCCCACTCTGCCACCCCAGTTCAGACATGGCCATATGCAAATCAGTCTGACCCTGTGCCTCATGGGAACAGTCCAGCCTGAACTGCCAAGCCATGCCTTCCCTGGACCGGAAACAAGCTTCCTAGGACCGGTTTCTGGCATTTCAGACGTCTTCAGCCAGGCTTGCTTGAATCCAGTGGCAAAGTGAGCAAGGGACTCACGTCTGAGCATACCCTGCCAACTTATGGCGAACAAAGCGGTACAAAAGGGGGTGGTGATGGACGGAGCATCAGAACCAATCAAACACTCACACCCAGTCAACAGATCTGGGTTTGATCCATCACCGTTCTTTAGCCCACTCTGCCACCCCAGTTCAAACATGGCCATATGCGAATCAGTCTGACCCTGTGCCTCATGGGAACAGTCCAGACCGAACTGCCAAGCCATGCCTTCCCTGGACCGGAAACAAGCTTCCTAGGACCGGTTTCTGGCATTTCAGCCGTCTTCAGCCAGGCTTGCTTGAATCCAGTGGCAAAGTGAGCAAGGGACTCACGTCTGAGCATACCCTGCCAACTTATGGCGAACAAAGCGGTACAAAAGGGGGTGGTGATGGACGGAGCATCAGAACCAATCAAACACTCACACCCCGTCAACAGATCTGGGTTTGATCCATCACCGTTCTTTAGCCCACTCTGCCACCCCAGTTCAGACATGGCCATATGCAAATCAGTCTGACCCTGTGCCTCATGGGAACAGTCCAGACCGAACTGCCAAGCCATGCCTTCCCTGGACCGGAAACAAGCTTCCTAGGACAGGTTTCTGGCGTTTCAGCCGTCTTCAGCCAGGCTTGCTTGAATCCAGTGGCAAAGTGAGCATGAGGCACAGGGTCAGACTGATTTGCATACGGCCGTGTCTGAACTGGGGTGGCAGAGTGGGCTAAAGAACGGTGATGGATCAAACCCAGATCTGTTGACTGGGTGTGAGTGTTTGATTGGTTCTGATGCTCCGTCCATCACCACCCCCTTTTGTACCGATATGCAGGGATGCGCCAGTCCTTGTAAATCTGCCCCATAATATTTAGGATTGTGGCTAATTAATTTGGTAAGAGAAACAGTCAACATAAACTTAAACGAGGTTCAACAAAAATATCATTACTTGATCTCCCGATACAACCCAATAAGCTAGTTATGATGAGGAAGAATTGCTTTAATTAAAATGATGCTAGCTACTGCTATGATATACTCTATGTCTGTGATCCCATTACACATCCTTAGCTCATACTTCAAAATGATAATTTTTGTCTTAATAAACTTTTTATGGAACAAGAAACCTCACTTAGCACTCTCCATATTAAAACTGAGAATACAGGAGGGCAGTGTGAAGTTTAACACTTTCAACTCTATTGCAGCTCTTTGTGTCTCAGGCACTCATCCCACTAGATATCACATGAAGAAGAGTCTTGGAAGCCCAAAATGAAATCCCGTTCATCTCGTCATTCTCCTTTGAGCAAATTATTTTTCACTGCAATACCCTTTCACCAATCACCACTCATTTTTGCACATGCATTTTATATCTTGATGCCTTAGAAAATGATGATTTTATTAACTGATCGATTTAGTTTCACAGAAACATTAGGATTCTTTTGCATGATATCTTTGTTTCTTTTTTCAGAATATTGTACAATTGCAGGTACATAGCATTAATACATAACACTGAAGGGTTGCATATGCCACTGGAACATATCACGTCGAAGGACATATTCTAATATATGATCTGCCAAAGTACAGTCTGCACCGTTCCTGCACTCACAGATAATCCACTGTAGCCCTCTCCCCGATAATAGATTTATTTTTAGTACCCCAATTCATAGCAAATGATGTTATGCTTCCCTTTGCCAACATTTAAAATATATTCTGTCTGGCAGAATCAATTTCGGAGAAATACAACATATTAGTTCAAGCTCTGATTTTCTTTCCAACGTTGTGCCATATTCTGCTTTTTTTTCAAAAATTGCTGATTATCCAATTCTGTTCTGAGTGTTGTCTGAAGGTGCATGTGAGGTCATTGACTATGATGCTCCCTGATATTGTCTGAGTGGGCATGGGGCAGAAACACCTGGACAAAGCATGCTTTAACATATGGCTCCTGGGACTGCCCATTGCCTACTGACTTGTGACGTAGGCTCATCTGCGTTCATTACACAAACGTCTACATGGCGCACCCTTGGGGTCGGGGCCGGTATTTTGTATTCCTTACCACACAGTGGTCAACTTGAGAACACTAGGTGGAAATATGAACACACATTAGACCTGGCGGAAATCACACGCACTGACAGAATTTGAGTTCTTCAGTTGGTAGGGGTTGGGTTAATAATAACAATCTGGTTAAACATAGGGGCATATTATCAATACAGGCGATACAATTATCTCCGCTTTAGCGGCAGAAAACTGCAGCTAAAGCGGTGATAATGGCTTGATAATGTGCTCTATGGAATTCCAATTGAAGCCCATGTTAGATGTGAAGGACATCTAACCTGAGCTTCAATTGGAATTCCGTAGAGCATATTATCAAGCCCATTATCGCCGTTCTAGCGGCAGTTTTCTGCCGCTAAAGCGGCGATAATTTTATCGCCTGTCTTGATAATATGCCCCATAGTTCTTAGAGAATCTCTGCACATCCCCTAGTAAACAGGGCCCAGGTGCAGGCTATCCCCAGAAAACTGTGCTTTAGGCCTGAGCAGAACCTATAATTCTAAAGACAACAAAACACCAGTGACATCTCCAAACCGAAGTTGAAAAAATTTAGGGGCATATTATCAAGAAACGGCGTTAAAATCATTGCCGCTTTAGCGGCAGAAAACTGCGGCTAAAGCGGCGATAATGGGCTTGATAATATGCCCTTGAAAATTCCCATAGAAGCCCATATTCTTTTGTCAACATGGGCTTCTATTGGAATTCTCTGCGGCATATTATCAAGCCCATTATCGCCGCTTTAGCGGCGGTTTTCCGCCGCTAAACCAGGGATAATTTTAACGCCGTGCTTGATAATATGCACCTAGATGAGGACAAGGACACTAAGATCATTAGAATATTTTAAGGTGAATCCGTGATATGATTTTTTGATATTTTAATGTAAGACAAGGATAGAAAATGTAAAGTGACAAATAAAAAATAAAAAACATCACTTCATGTTTGACTGATACCTGTTCATAATTTAAGGGTGAGCCCGATGGAGAAGATGTTGGCCGCACTAAGTGGGTCATCCCAGTCAAAGATTCTTCCCTTGGACATAGTCTCAAACAGCTGGGAAAGCTCTTTCTGGTTCGTCATACAGCCCCTTGGTGCACAGGGCAGGCTGCTGGAAATAGGTCTCTTTTTAGGCAGGTCTCCTGTGTGTTTCCCTGGGCCTTTCTGATTTCTATATCCCTGAAGCAGGTGAACTGGGCTCATGGGCAGGAAATGATGCTATGAGCAATAGTTGTTCACTCTCCTGCTCATGGATGTCTATTCCAGATCTAGAGGTCTAATGAGTGGCATAGCCTGTTCTTCAGTCAGCCATCAAAACAGTACTACTTAATTATGGGCAGTACAACACATAGTTCTACCAATCCACTGAGCCTAACAAAATAAACGTGTTTGTCTGTAACGCAACTGGTGCTCCTGTAATGCGCTCTAATACCCTATTCCTTCCGGTCAATTCCGCCCTAAATAAAACTCCATTGAAAAAGAAAAATCTACATGTTATTTCTGTTGGCATAAATGTGTTCCACAAGTAGTCATCACCACCGTGAATTCCCTCCTGCAAAGTTAAGCAAGTACATTCACACATAATGATAAAAAAATTACAGTACAATGCAAGACAAAAACAATAAAACCAACACGTGCCCGCAATTTAAACCAACAGTACAATGTTTTGGTCAGTTGTTCAATCCAGCTAATCTCTGTGTTCTCACAAACAAGGGGGGATATTCACAAGGATCTATCTCCGATTTAACGGCACTTTAGCGCAGCCAAAGTCGTGATAAATTTACCTCCCCAGTCACAAGCCGGTGCAAACAGCCCTCATCACCAGTTTACCCGCGATAGTAGCCGCAAAAACATCGCCACTGATGGCCCCCGCAACTATCGCTAATGAGATGCAGAGTAGGCGTTACCGTGCCAAAAACCGCGACAACACTACTCCACAACATTCACAACGACCAGTCAGAACTGCGATAAGAACAAAAAACAGGAAATAAGGTGCGTTAGCAGCAGGAAAATAACACCTGCTATGATCTGGTGCAAAGTCGGACCACAGCCTGCACCACAAAAGGGAGCAAAGCCCACAGCCACATCGGAAGGGCAACAGATGCACCCGGGCAACTGAACATGCAGCCCGGAGGCCCGAAAGGGCAACAACACCTTCCGCCACCACCCCCAGGACCACCCCTCCCCAGCAACCCCCAACACATCGGCTACACCTAAACACGTCCAAAATATTCCGCTTGATGTCGCTCAATCACAACTGGTGACATGCATGTGTCGCCACAAAAATGAGGATCACACATTCACTTTCGAAGCAACAAATGAAACTTTATTAACATGAACACTGAAATGAAATGAAGACACAATCCGTAGGTCACAGCCTGCAAGACAAAAATCTTGATGAGTAGGTGTATCCTGCGCACATCAATGGTCAGAGAGAGAGTGAAGGAGAGAGAGAGGAAGTGCGGGAGGGAGAGAGATAACAAGAGAGGGGGAGAGAGAGAGAGAGAGAAGAAGGGGAGAGAGAGAGACAAGAAGAGAGGGAGAGAGAGAGAGAAGAAGAGGGGGAGAGCGAGAGAAGAAGAGAGGGGGAGAGAGAGAGAGAGAGAGAAGAGGGGGAGAGAGAGAAAGAAGAAGAGAGGGGGACAGAGAGAGAGAGAAGAAGAGGGCAGAGAGAGAAGAAGAGAGGGGAGAGCGAGTGAGAAGAGGAGGGGGAGAGAGAGAGAAGAAGAGAGAGGGAGAGAGAGAGAGAAGAAGAAGAGGGGGAGAGAGAAAGAAGAAGAGGGGGAGAGAGAGAAGAAGAGAGGGGGAGAGAGCGAGAGAAGAAGAGAGGGGAGAGAGAGAGAGATAATAAGAGGGGGAGAGGGGAGAGAGAGAGAAGAAGAGAGGGGGAGAGAGAAAAAGAGAGAAGAAGAGGGGGGAGAGAGAGAAGAAGAGGGGGAGAGAGAGAGAAGAAGAGGGGGAGAGGGAGAGAGTGCCGCCCCTGTGCACCCAGGCCACAGTGCTCACTTGCTGCCACCGGTGTGTCTCCAACCACTTGCCAGTATGTATAGCGTACATAGAGGGGCACACAACAACTCCAGCAGAGCACAAAAGACAACACATCTGTGATGCCGGAGAGGACCACCACACCTTCGATAGTGACGCCCTACAACAGCCCATGGACATCCCACGCAACCCACCACCAGGACCAGGGCAGCCAAGCTACTTAGAGGAGAACACAGAGCCTGCAACAGACCACACAGCAGGAAGCACCCGCAAGCACAGCTGGCTCACAACACTTCACCCACCCACACATGGCACCCCAATGCCATGTGTCAGCACGCCAAAAGGAAGTGGCCGAACAGGTGTGGATGGGGTCCCAACCCATGGATGGTGAACTAGATCACATACGTTGGTGTCTATTACCCTTCAGGGACCACCTACACCCCTCAAAGGAGACTCACACTGCCATAGGGACACATGCAGATGCACATTCACAGTACACAACCACGCCCAGGGGTACGCACATATCAGTCACACAACCACGTTGGTCCTGCGTACGATGGCCCAGGCCACTCCCCTTACGAATTGAGTGGGTGACGACAAAGCTATATGTCCAAGCTCAAACCTGATTCCTGCGGTGACATGCCTGCATCCGCTGTACACAGCACAAGGTACTGTCGTAGGGCCCTGGGCCCCCATGCATACATCAAGACAAACAGGGACTCACGCAGATATGATGTTGAACTGGCTGCAGGCACTTGCACCCAGCCCCTTTATTGGTAGGGCCACATGTACAGTGACGCCTGTGCTGGATGTGTGTGGGGTGGGTGCAAGCCAGACCTCAGGGAGTTGTTGGTGCTGGAAACAAATACAACAGTTAACACAATGAATACGTGAAGTTTACAGTAGAAGGTTCAAAAAGGTCCCAGCCTGAGTCCTAATGCCTTTATTCAGGTGATGAGGAGAATTTTCTTGAGGTATTGAACCTTTTTACCTCATTATTTACATATTACTCTAGTATGAGACAAACTCCTCTTCCAGATTTGTAGTAGTCTTTTTAGTGATTGCAAAATGCCTAGAAATGTTTTTCAATATGAGTCTTTATTTATGCACAAGCAAAGGAATATGATCAAAACAGTCCACTCTTTTTGATGGTAATCAAGTACATTGACAGTTTGTTTATCTCACAAGCAGCCGAACAGCCGACACGTTTTTCGCCCTTCTATGTCTATCAGACTTGGGCTTTTTCAAGGCTGAAAGGAAGGATCAGATCGAAATATTCAAGATGTTTTTTAATTGAAGTGAAAAGAAAAAAGAAAAAAGAAAAAGGAGAGGAAAGAAGGAGAGGGGAAAGAGAAAACCGAAAAATCTAAATAGGAAACAAGAGGAGAAAGCTAAAGAGATCAGAGAAAAAGAACCACTGCCAGAGATATACCGTAGTGTGATAGGTTGATCAAGTGAAAACATAGGACATGCCTTCATTTTAACGTGTCTGTGCGCTGTGATTAAATAGTGAAATAAAAAAGATGTTTGTGAAGTGTGAATGAATCATTTATCTTATAATTAAATTGTATATTTATTCACTTAAAGGTGCTGACTTGAAGCAGTCAGTCTGTGTTAATATCATACATTTTCTAAATATTACTTTTTTTAAAGAATCACCTTTTAGTAGAGGGTGAATCAGATTCCATAAATCCAAATAAACTTCGAGTTTTAACATATACCTTTAACATTACTGATATCATATTTATCTAGTCACTTGGGTCCATATTCAACGAGATTACGCAATAAAAATCTATAACGAAGATTTATAATTGAGACCACATTTCTAGACTCAATAGGGAAATTCATCATCATGTAATCATTCTACAATCAGAATGTGTTTTTTTAAAACTTTACTGAATAAGTCATTGTGTTGTTAATAAACGATGGAAGAGATATAAGCTGTATTTAGACGTCATTAAATGGGTCGTTTTGTTACTAGGGGGACAGTGGGAATGAGACACCTAACTATATTTGTTACACTCGCCTAACGTTATGTTTAGGAATTTTTGATGGTTAAAACTCAATTTTTGACAATATGTCCACTCATGAGGCACGAGTGTAAAACAGTCTTTGGTGACATGATTTAACGGCCAGAATGCCTACAGTGGTGGTCATGTACGCAGACAGTTATAGAGAAACGTGACACTCATATACGGCTTAATCTTGTTGAATGTTAGTTTATAAAAGGACAATCTCTCATTTCGAGAAACAAATTATTAAGGTGAGATACCGAAATAGGAGATAGGAGCACTTACTTCTCTGCGGTCTGTTCAAAGTTTTACATCAGTCTGTCCACAAGCGGTGTTTCCGCGTTCTACGCAGGAGCCATATTTGTATTGGTCTTACTACGTAACGTGACTAAACTTCACTAGCGTCGATATGTGACCGCCATCTTATAGTGGTATGCAACCCCGCTTTTACAGGAGATTTTTGTGCTGATATTTACATGTACGAGATGTTAAATATATATTCCTATAAAGGACACAGTTTCTTTTGTAAGGTGAACTTTTAGATATGAGGTCTCTTGCTCAATGTAACAGCAAGAATGCCTACTGTGGTGGTCATCTGCGCATACAATTATGAAGAAACATGACACTCATATATAGCTTAATCTTGTTAAATGTCAGTTTATAAAGAAACAGTCTCTCATATGGACAAACAGATTGTTATAGTGAGATACCAAAATAGGAGATAGGGGCACTTACTTTTCTGCGGTCTGTTCTAGATTTACATCTGTCTGTCCACGAACGATGTTTCCACATTCTACGCGGACGCCATATTTATATTGGTCTTGCTACCTAACGTGACTAAAGTTCACTGACGTTGATATATGACTGTCATCTTACAGTGGTGTGCAACCCCGTTTCGATAAGAACTTTTGTACCGATATTTACCTGTACGAAATATATAATATATATTCTTGTAAAGAGCACAAGCTCTTTTATAGGGTAAACTTTTAAATATGAGGTCTCTTATTTATCCTGTATCTGATTTTTTATGTCCATATCGCATTAGTTTATCATCGATCATTGTTTACGTAGTCTACGTGGGCGCCATATTTATTAAGGTTTAGCTACGTTACGTAGCTTCAGTTCCCTTAATACAGTGCTATTTCGCCTTCTTTTAGCGATATGATGTCCTATTATGGTCTGACATCTATATTGGTATTTACAAATACTTGACATTGGAGTAATATTACGTTCTTTTTTATATTCAACAATTCAAGTGTCCAGTTTAGTAGACTTCACGAAATACACTAGGGGGTAATGTCTAGACCAGGTCTCTATTTTGTGGTCTAGTTGATTTGTCTTATGAGATGGACATTTAGCTAAAGTCGGTAAAAACGTGTTCTAGAGATACAAGTTAATTAGGGTATTTTGCCTATAGTTAAGATACATTTGCTTTTTTGGAACAATATTGAGATGACTCCTTTTTGCATCTCAATTTACATACATTTACAAAGTATGCAATTCCAAGATCACTCTTTACCAGTTGTTGTCTAGTCAGTTGGAAATTCATTTTGATACATATGGAATTATACAGTCAATGATTAGTCAAATGACTTTAGCATTGTCCAAATTATTACCCAAGTGAATAGGACACACTTAATTCCAAAAATGTCTATAAGTTACAGCCAAGAGTGCCATTCCGGATCTCTATTTAAGCCTTTGGAAACTGTGTTGAAATGAATGATAAGGGAACTTTCCTGTCGACGTAGTCTCTGTTCTGTATTGCCTCCTCTTGGCTGATTTTTTATTTTCATCAGGCCACAGAAGCTAAATGTACGTTGATGAGGATGACATTGTAAAAAATGGTCAACTAAAGGTTGTTTTTCATCATCTTTATGAATGTTTCAAAAATGTTCCTGAATCCGTATTTTTAAAGGTCTGATAGTGCTTCCTGTGTAATTTTTGTTACATGGGCAGGTAATTAAATATACGGTATTTGTACTTTCACAGTTTAGGAAGTCTTGTATTATGTGTTTGTGTCCTTTTATCATAACTTCTTTGCTCCTATTTTTCCCCAGTTTGCAAATGGAACAATTGGAACAGAAGTAAAAGCCCTTAGGTTGTTGTAGGAAGGATTTTTGCTCCTTTATCTGGAAAAATGATGAACATAACTCTTCCCTTAGGTTTTTGTATCTTTGGAAGCTTAGTTGAGGTTTACCGCTAAGAGCAGTCGATATTGCCAGATTTTGAGTCAATAGATTCCAATGTTTTTGGAGAATTCTACGTACATGATGTTGACCACTGGTGTATTTGGTTTTAAAGCGTATGGTTGAATTTTATGAGATTTGTTTCTTATTATGCAGAAGGGTGGTACCTTCATGTTGTGCAAAGTGACAACATTTTTGTTCTAGCAAAACTGGGTACTAATGAATTGTTTTAACTGTTTTTTGGGTCCTTGCCAAATGAGTAAAATATTGTCACTGTACCAACCCCAGAAAATCACATTTCTGGAGAGGTATTCAGAATCTTCATTCCCCAGCAATTGACGTTCCACTTCTCCCATCAGAAGACAAGCATATGGAGGAGCAAATTTGGCCCCCATCATGGTACCTTGTATTTGTAGGAAGAACTCACCATTGAAAATGAAGTAATTATTTTGTAGACAAAAGTCCAGCATATCAATGATCATTCTGTTTCTACCTAGTAGACGGACCGATCTAGTCTGTAAGTGTTTCTTGATTGCTGCAAGACCATCTTGGTGTTTTATAGATGTATATAGACTGACTATGTCTATAGTTGTTAGCAGGAAGTCTGGTTGCCATATTATATTCTCCAATTTCTGTAAGACATCTTTCGTGTCCTGAATAAATGATGGGAAATTCTTCATGAATGGTTGTAGTTCTATATCAATGAATGATCCTAGATTGTAACATATAGAATCTTTTCCTGCAATTATTGGTCTGCCCTTCGGTGGTATACCCGGTTTATGCACCTTAGGTAATATGTATAAGGTGGGTATCACTGGATTTTCAATGAGGAGAAATTTCTTGTCTTCCACTGATAGAAGGCCGAGTTCGAACCATAAGTTAATCATGATGTCTAGTTTGATCTGTATTTCCTTAGTTGGATTATGGTTCAGTTTTTTGTAGCATGTCTTATCTCCTAGTTGTCGTGTTGCTTCTGAGATATAATCTGTGGTGTTTAGTAAGACAACATTCCCTCCCTTGTCTGCCTCTTTTATTGTGATTTCAGAGTTGTTTTTCAAAGATGTTATCGATTGTCTTTCTTTCCTAGTAATGTTGGTTAGTACTTTCTTTTTTTCAAATATTTTGAATGTTCCTTATCTAAGACATTGCTCACCTCTGAGAAAAAGATATCAATAGAATTCCCAGGTGGTAGGGCCAGTGTAAATTTGGACTTCGTTACTACAGGTGTTTTTTTATGATGGAAAATATCAATGCCTAACTCAGTGGCAGTTATGGACAAGGCATCCAGTCCCTCTGTGTCCTCTTCTGTAGTAAGATTGGAACGGAGATGAATCGTCTCAAAATCCCGTACTGAAAGATCACTTGTTTGTGATTAGGTGCTGCTTATGTTCCTCTGTGGAAATTTGTCATTGAAAAATTAGTGTAATTTTAGTCTTCTTGTGAATTTGAACAAATCCACTATAGTTTGTACTAAATCCCAATTTGAGGTGGGGCAGAATGACAGGCCCTTGTTCAAAATTCGATGGTCATGTTCCTGTGATGTAACGTTAGATAAGTTGGTTATAAGAGTTTCATGTTTCTCATATATTTGATGGGTCGTCTCATTTATTATTTCATTGTTCTTTGTTGTCCCTTGGTTTGTTCTTTGCTTCTGGCTCTTGTAGTGACTCCCATAGTATTTTGTTTTTGGGGTTCGATATTTGAAGGTCTTAATCTGTTGTCTTAGGTAATGCCCAAGCGGTGTCTTCTTACTTCCTCGCGAAAATGTACTGTATTTCTGGCATCTCTTATGACTTCTGGGTTGTCAGTTGAATCCACATCCGATGAGGGGATTGATTCCAGGGAACTGTTGGTTTGTGAAGGGGATGCTCCAGATGCGATATTATCATATTTTTTGGCAAATGTGTTGACGCGGCCCAACTGGTAGTCTATTACATCCCTTCTAAACTTTCTATTTTTTCTCTGGATGATATCCTCTTCATAGCTATCCAGTATCTGATTAAGAATCTCATAGTTGTTCGTAGTGATTTCTCCCCATTTTGCATCTTCAATTTTTTGTGTTAGGGAGTCAACGTCTGTTTTGTGTTTGACAAATTACTCTTGAGCTATGTCTATTAATTGTCTTATCATGTTGTTTGATGCAGTTCTTAGATTTTCTTCCCAGAGTTGTAATTTTTCAGGGGCAGTGGTGTCATCCTCTCGGAATTAGGTCATGCTCCAGATATTTTTTGAGAGATGCTCCTTCCCACCATTTCGCCTTTTCTTTTTTAATTGCTTTTTCCAAAGATTGAAAGGCACTTTTCGCTGAGTGTGGATTCATGGAAATGGTCTGTCTGGAAGTGCCAGCACCTGTTGGATCAAACATCTCATTCAAGCATGTGTTTCTGCGATCTCTATGATTTGCATAACCAGCCATTGTGAAGATTGAGTAAATCATTTTTCTATTTGTATTCCTGATCTGATATCTCGATATTTAGTGTTTTTCTCTAAAAATGTTTTTGGTAAGAAGATCTTTGGCTTCCCAGGTGATTGTGACCTATTTTTTCAAGTGAAGTTTACAGTAGAAGGTTCAAAAAGGTCCCAGCCTCTCTATAACTGTCTGCGTACAGGACCACCACTGTAGGCATTCTGGCCATTAAATCATGTCACCGAAGACTGTTTTACACTCGTGCCTCATGAGTGGACATATTGTCAAAAATTGAGTTTTAACCATCAGAAATTCCTAAACATAACGTTAGGCGAGTGTAACAAATATAGTTAGCTGTCTCCTTCCCACTGTCCCCCTACTAACAAAACGACCCATTTAATGAGGTCTAAATACAGCTTATATCTCTGCCATCATTGTATTAACGACACAATGACTTATTCAGTAAAGTCTTAAAAAAACACATTCTGATTGTAGAATTATTACATGATGATGAATTTCCCTATTGAGTCTAGAAATGTGGTCTCAATTATAAATCTTCATGTTATAGATTTTTATTGCCGAATCCCGTTGAATATGGACCCAAGTGACTTGATAAATATGATATCAGGAATGTTAAAGGTATATCTTAAAACTCTAAGTTTTTTGGGATTTATGGAATCTGATTCACCCTCTACTTTTCATGTCACACTAAAAGGTGATTCTTTAGAAAAAGTAATATTTAGAAAATGTATGACATTAACACAGACTGACTGCTTCAAGTCAGCACCTTTAAGTGAATAAAGATAAATGATTTATTCACACTTCACGAATATCTTTTTTATTTCACTATTTAATTACAGCGCACAGACACGTTAAAATGAAGGCATGCTCTATGTTTTCACTTGATCAACCTATCACACTATGGTATAACTCTGGCAAGGGTTCTTTTTCTCTGATCTGTTTAGCTTTCTCCTCTTGTTTCCTATTTAGATTTTTCTGTTTTCTCTTTCCCCTCTTCTTCTTTTCTCTCCTTTTTATTTTTTCTATTTTCTTTTCACTTCAATTAAAAAGCATCTTGAATATTTTGGTCTGATCCTTCCTTTCAGCCTTGAAAAAGCCCAAGTCTGATAGACATTAAAGGGCGAAACACAATGAATACATAAACAGACAATACCAGCATCACAGGGACAACTGCGGAGCATCATGGAGGTAGCCTGAGCAAGTCCAAAGGGCACACAAGGAGCAAACAGATGTGTCCATGAGTTGTAGCACACTGAGGTCTGGGCACTACAGCTGAGCGGGCCCATGTGAAGAAAAAGTCTCGGATTGTGTCCCTTCGAGATATTCCTGATGCAGATGCAGTGGGGTGTGTTACACCTGCATCATCTTCCTCATCAACGTCCCAGGTCTCCCACACTGCTTGAGGTGACATCGTTGTGCAACCTCTTCACAGCACAAAACTCAATCAGTAGCGGACAACAGCTTGCGGTGCACTGAGTCAGTGGTACCTGGAGTGCCTAGCAGGGTATCAGTATGATGATGGCATCCACGACAGGTGTGAGCAACTCCGTAAGTCTGTCAGGACCGCCGTTTCAAGTCTGGCAGATGGCGGTTGGAGGTGGTCCTGGTGGTGGTGGCGTTTGCCTTCTGCAGTGATGCGACGTCCGGGCCGGTCAGGACTCGGTTTGGTGTGTGAGCCCTGGTGGACCACAGTTGAGGCTGGAGGCAGCGGACAGCGCAGGGCCACAGGCACATGGCGTCGCTGACCCTAAGGCCATCGCCTCAGAGGCCATCCAATATCTCAGAAGGAGGGGTCCCGGACCTGACCAGCACAGTGGCCCCGGATGCACAGCTGCCGTCACAGGCACCCTGCCACGGGACGGTGACTTCCGGTGCACTGAGGTAGGTCCACGCGCTGTGAGCGGGTTCTCATCGATGCCGAAGTTGAATGTGGTGGAGGCTTGCAGGGGATAGAGGAAGGTGTCCTCCAGGGCATTATGCGGAAGGTCTGATGTTATCTGAAAGCAGCAAATGGTTAAGTGGAAAGCAACAGCCCCGTTTTCACCACAAATTCGGTATCAGCTATATGAGGATGAAAACTAGCCCCTAGTCCATAGACTCAGACGCCCCAAATATATGACCAGAGAGTGTCCATGAATGTCGGGGAACAGACTTAGTGGCACCGGTGCTGAGAGGGGATGCAGTCTGCGATGATGCCGGTACACTTATATGAACTCCGCCATCAATAAATCAAGACTCTGTGACCTACTGGACCGCATTGTAGGCCGGAGGCAGTGGTCAGCAGTGGCCCACACCCACCTGTCGTTGGCTTGCGATGCACCGAGTTAGTGACACCAGGGCAGTTGTCGGTAGTGTTTGATCACCTCCATTTTTCTTTTTTTTTAAACTTGTTTTTATTGGCATTTGTTAGTTCCTTCGTTACATATCAGTATTGGATAACAATATCAGTAAGCACATGTTTTCAGTCAGGTGAAATCAATCTTGACATTTATAATTATCTTTACTGCAGTTATGCGCAAGGTAACAGGTGTTTGCCGTATAAAAGATCAAACCAGGGAGGGGGGGAGAAAACTAGGGGCAGTCATGGCCTATTAGAGAAGGGTCAGCTAGACTATATCACAGGTGATCCGTAAGGTGACCGGTGGAGCAGCGCATTGGGAACCCCTGGCCGCAGTCCGACGAAGCAGGCGGACATACCGCATAGGCGCAGACCTCGGGGCAGCGGGGATAGGAACCTAATCACTCCAGGGTGAGTGTAAAGTATTAGGGGGAGTGTCCTCCGGTGGATGGGTGTCGCGCTCTGCCGCGTGGCAGTAGTGGTGGTCACGGTCGTGTCCCGATCAGCTAGGGGCGGGGCTTGTTTAAACTGATGCATCAACAGCGCCCACTCCAGGGAAATCGGGGTTTTACGTGTGCCCTTTGCCGCCTCTTCCCGCAGGGTATCCTCCTCAGCCGCTGACCATTTGAGTACCGCCCCCCTCCATGCCGCCAGCGGGGGACCCGTAGGGGAACGCCAATGCATAGCTACGCATCGTTTAGCCAGGAGGTGTGCTAAGGAGACAAATCGTATGGGCACTTTATGCCGCTTCTTCCGGCCCATTATTCCTAGTGCGCAGTACTCCCAGGTATCTAGATGGGGCAACCCCGTAAGATCCCGGAGGGTCTCGTGGATAGTTGACCAGTACGCCCGGATCCCCGGGCACGACCAAAACATATGGAGGAAATCTGCGCCTTACGCCTGGCAGCGGGGGCAAAGGAAGAGTGTGTCGGGATAAAAACGCTGGAGGCGCGCTGGGGTCAAAAAGGCCCTGTGAAGAATGTAATATTGTATGTTTTTGAAACGGGCATTTCGAGACACTTTTTGGGGGAATTCGAGTGCCCTGTCCCACTCATTGTCGTGAAACGCCCGCCCCACCTCCTCCTCCCAAAGGGTCCGTAGGGGCGTCAATGATGAGGGTATCAACTCCCAGATGGACTTGTACAACCAGGTTGTGAGGTGGCGACCCCGTCCCATTCGCAGTATCATGTGAAGGACCGGATGCGTGGGGGGCTCCCCCAACGTGAGATCATAGTATGGTCGAAAATGGCTGAGGAGCTGGCGGTGCCGCAGGAATTGTCCCGGGGGGAGATCATATTCATCAATGAGTTGCTGAAATGGTCGGAGGTGTCCCGCCGCGAAAAGCATTTCTGCCTCGGTGACCTCCCTAGATGTCCACTCTCGAAGCATGGCAGGGGTGAAGAACTGGGTATCTTTGGGCCAGCCCACCAGCGGAAGCAACGGTGAATACGAGGGCCTGTCAGGTGCGAGCCGGTGTATGCGCCGTATGCATCCCCGGGCCACCTCCACTTGGAGTGGGTAAGTCCCCGCCGGGCGGGATCCCGGCACAAGCAAAGGACATAGTTCCGGTGTCGTTATCCGACCCGCGGCCGTGCATGTTTCGGACGTGTGCCTGCCGGCTGTCCAATAGGAGAGCCATTGGAGCTGCGCCGCTAGGAAATAGGCTTCGAACGAGGGGGCTCCAAGACCGCCTTGTGTCGTGGGCAATTTCAGTTTTGCCAGTGCGATTTTATGTCGTCCCTTGCCCCATATTAAGGATCCGAGTAGGGTATCCAAATCTTTAAAGAAGGAGCGAGGCGGTATCACAGGAAGATTAGTAAAATAATAGAGTAGATGTGGGACCAGTACCATTTTCGCTAGGGCCACGCGGCAATCGGGGCCAGCGGGAGTTGCCGCCAAAACCCGATGGTGGAACGTATAGAGGCGAGGGCCCTACGATGGTTACCCTCGAAAAGGTCAGAGGGTGAGTGATATAAGCGGATCCCTAGATAACGGGGGGCCTCCGCCGTCCAGTTTAGTCTCTGATCCCCGATCCACACCTCCTGAGAGGCAGAGTCGGGGTGCAGGGGATATACCACAGATTTCTCCCAGTTCACCTTCAAGCCGGAAGCTTCTGCGAACTCGGTCAAGGTGAGCCCGAGGGAGGTTAGGTCCGCAGTGACGTCCCGTATATACAGGAGGAGATCGTCAGCATACAGCGAGACACAGTGCGTGGTGTCCGCGAGTGGTATGCCCCAATCCTGTCCCTCCCTCCGGAGACGGACAGCCAGGGGTTCCACAGCCAGCGCGAATAACAGGGTTGAGAGGGGGCAGCCCTGTCGGGTACCCCTGTGTATCGCGAATGCTGAAGAGATACGACGCCCAATGCGGATTCGGGAGGTGAGTTTAGTGTATAGAAGGCGGGTGTAGGCTACCAGCTTGGGGCCGAGTCCAGCACGTCCGAGAACCGAGAACAGGTACTGCCACGTCAGTGTGTCGAAGGCCTTCTCGAGGTCCAAGATCAGGCACGCCGCTCTGGGGAAACGGTCGCCAATCTGGTCCTGGATATGGAACAGACGTCGTATGTTCTGGGAGGTATTCCTGCCCGGTACGAATCCGCATTGGTCAGCGTGTACTAGGGGACACACCACCCGGGAGTATCTTTCTGCCAGTATTTTCCCTAGAAGTTTGCAGTCGGCCGTAAGGAGCGTTATAGGTCGATAAGAAGCTAACAGCTGTGGGTCGCGGTCGGGCTTCGGGAAAGTGACAATTACCGATTCTCTCATGGATCTGGGTAATTCGCCTGCACGTAGTGCCGTGTCCAGTACCGTCGATAGACGGGGGGTCAGTAGGGAAGCGAAGGTGACATAGTATTCTAGTGGGAACCCGTCTAAGCCCGGAGCTTTGTTTCGGGCCAATGTACATATGGCATGTGTGATCTCCGAGGTATGGATGGCTGTGTCCAGGTCCGTTTTCTCCGCAGCAGAGATCTGCGGGAGAGGGAGAGGGTCGAGGAAGCGATCGATCGTCCCCTGATTCCATACTCTGGGGCGGTCATAGACCTCTGAGTAATATTGACGAAATTCTTGCAGAATCTCGTCCTGGGAGTGTACCAAGACGCCGTGTTGCGTGCGTATGGACGTGATGGGTCGAACCTCCGTGTCTTGATTTGCTAGCCACGCTAGCAGCGAGCCCGTCTTGTCGCGGTCTTTGTGCATCCGAGTCGCATATGTCCGGAAGTTGTATCGCCGCATATCCGTACACGCTCCCTGATATTCCGATTTAGCATGGGCCAGCTGCGTTACCGTTGCCACCGATTGGTCGGTGAGTTTTGTGGCGTTAGCAAGCCGTATCTCAGCTTTCTCGAGGGCCTGTTCCAGGGTACGTTTCACCCCGGCTCGCTGTCGAATGCAGTCTCCCCTGGCCACCACCTTAAAGCTGTCCAACTCGATCAGGGTGGAGGATGCCGACCCCGCGTTTCGGGCGAAGTATTCTCGGATACTACACTCCTGTTCGTGGGTGAAGACCGGATCCGCCAGACAATCGCGCGGGAGGCGCCATGTGGGGACGGGGGTTGTGGGGGTCTCCATTGAAGACTGAGCACATGTGCATCATGGTCGGATATAACTCTACCCAGGTAATCCGTGTGACGGATCTGAGGGAGCACTGCTGCCGTGCATAAGAACCGGTCCAGCCGGACCCGGAGATTGTGAGGAGCAGAGTAGAAGGAGTACATGCGTGTATGAGGGTAATGTAATCGCCACGCGTCCGTGAGTGACCAGTGTGCCACCCATGCCTTAAATCTATCGATTTGTCTGTATGCAGGGGAGCGTGGCAGTGGGAGGCAGGAGCGATCTAAGTCGGGATCCAGGATACAATTGTAGTCTCCCCCGAGAATCCAGGGCACATGTGTGAATTGGGCTAGGGTTTTCGTGAGTCTGTCCCAGAATTTATCCTGGTCCACATTCGGAGCATATATACTTCCCAATAGGACGGCCTGTCCGTCAAGTAGTCCCTCCAACAGGGCAAACCTACCCTCCCCGTCTACCACCCGCTGGAGTTCCCAGAACGGGGTACCCGGTCGAACCCAGATCAGCGCGCCGCGGGCAAATGATGAGTAGGTTGTAGCGCAAACCAGGCCCCGCCATTTCGCCTGCACCCTGCTTACTTCCGCTGCACAAAAATGGGTTTCTTGCAATGGGAGTATGGATGCTGCTTGGCGATTCGCATAGGCGTAGATCGCATAGCGCTTGCGGGGAGTGTGAAGGCCGCGCGCATTTAGCGTGAGTATGTTAACGTCTGTTACACTCGTCCTCTGTGCCATGGGTAGTACGTCGTGTATGGGGACCTAGGGGGTTCCCTGCGCCGCTGCCTGTTTATGAACCAGTGATCCCGGCCTCTGGGGCATTTGGTCGGGCGGATGTAGGGTGCCATGACGTGTGGGGTGTGGAAGAACTGGGAAACAAACGGTATGCTGGGGTACAGGAAACAGTCCCAATGCAAAGGACTCAGCATCCAAGGGACGATGTGTCCAAACTTCTCCCTGTAACGCCGGGGGGTTGAACCTGTTCTATGTGTTGGGGGGTAGCGACCTGAAGCTGAGCGCCTATGTGTCTAGCAGGCATGCAAGAGGATCATTGCGCGGCACTAGGGATGTGCCAAGCTCGACCTCTGCAATAGTGGGTGCATATTGGCTATAACTTGTAAGGATACAAAGTAGGCAGTCCATTGTTCTTAAGAGCATCATGGTGAGGAGGGGGACACCTGCCCATCCTGCAGTCCCTCTGCCGTTTGAGGGGTGACCCCAGAGGGCACTACGGAGCCCACCCCGGATGCGGTGTCATCACTGTCATTTTCACCCTCTGAGGAGAAGCTGTGCGGAGTGCGATCAATGGAGTCGGTCCACTGGGTGGATCTGAGGTCTATGACCGCCTGTAATGCTTCCCGTCTCTCCTTCATGATCTGCTCCAGATCCGGCGAGTCATGGGCGCCAGGGGTTGCTTTCATTTCTGTGTGACGAGGCTTCGTGGGGCACTTTTTCGTTGCTCGGAAAGTGTTGTAGGGTGAGCCAGTTCTGGGGCGGGTATCGGGCGTTCGTGTGCAGTGTTGTTCCGCCCATTCGTGCGCCGCCTCGGCGGTTGTGAAAAAGACTGAAGCGCCCTTGTAGAGGACCTTGAGGCGAGCTGGATAGAGTAACGCATACTGCATGTTGTTGTCCCGCAATTTCCGCTTGACGTCCAGAAAAGTGGATCGTTGCTGTTGCACCGCTAGAGCATAGTCTGGGAAAATCATCACCTGCTTGTCCTCGATTCGGAGTGGCGCCGCCTGACGTGCCGCTCAGAGCACCGCGTCTCGATCTCGAAAGTGCAGGAATTTAGCGAGCAGTGGTCGAGGGGGCGCTCTGGGAATGGGACTCCGGGCCGGCACCCTGTGGGCTTGTTCGATCGAGAAAAACGCGGTGCGGTCCGCCGCCGGGGTAAAGGATTTCATCCAAGTGTCCAGATAGTCTATGGGGTCTGTTCCTTCGATCCCCTCCGGTAGCCCCACCACCCGAATATTGCAGCATCTCGAGCGGCCTTCCAAGTCCTGTGTCTTTTCCTCCACTGCAGTCAAGCGGGTGAGGACGCCCTGGATTGTCAACTGTTGTTCTTTCAGTGCGGGCTGCATTTCCTCTATTGTCCGTTCCTCCGCCTGTACCCGATCCGCCAGCTTGCGATGATCATCCCGGAGCAGATTAACTTCCGTCGTCAACGTGCCGAGCCGTTCCTCCATCGAGATCCGGGAGAGTTCGATAGCTGCGAGGACTTTATCTAGTTTGTCCGAGATGGAGAGATCCGACGAGGGCCTGGTGTTGGGGGACCAAGTAGAAGTTTTTGGCATCTTTTCCGGAGCGGTCTCCGGCACTGCACACTGTTGCGTGGACCTTGGTTTCCCCATGGCGGGATGGTACTGGGGAGGCGGGCCCCCCAGGGGCGGGACCCGTGGGCCCGGCTGGCCTCGGTGCCTGATCGGGTGTAGAAGACGGGGATGGGTCCACCCGGCGCGATTGTGGTCCCCCAGCAGGAGGAGGGGGGGGGAAGTCTTAGATAGGAGCTGGATTCTTGTTCGCCTAGAGGTCCAGGCGCGAGGCAGTGTCCGCTGAGTCAGGCAGGGGGGGAGGGGGAGAGTCCTCACAGGAGCGTTTTGGTCGACATATCACCCCTCCGCTATGGCGTCTCCGTGCCAGGTATACAGCCGGGTCAGTGCGTGTTACGTCACGGATACCTCTTGTAGCTGTCGTCCTCGTAGGTCGTGGGGGCCCGTGGAGGGAACACAGCAATGTCACGCCACGTACAGGCGGCCCCACCCAGGTTAGACAGGGGGTGCGCCCGATCGGCAGTGAAGTTTGGGGTCCCAGCGGCTCCAACCCCGGCCCCGGTCTCCATTGCCCCCACACCACGCACCTTGTGCTCCGTGGACCAGCAGCGTCTTGGGGGCCCCCCGCTGCGTCTTCCGCTGGAGGGGGGGGGGCCTCTTCACCGCAGCGCCCCACAAGGCAGGAGCTCCCGCCGCGGGTCGACAAGCCGCTCAGGCGGCCATAGGAAGGTCAGGCAGCGCCTCTCGCCCCCAACCGGACAAGTCCAGGGCCCTCACCGATGTGCCGCGCCACCACTCTGCCTCCGCGGTCGCAGTCACAGAAGGCCCCCGGGCCGGTCAGCGGGGGAGAAGAGGAGGTGGGGGAGGGGAGACGGCCAGGTCCGCTCCCGATCCCCCTGCGATGACCACTTGCGTGAGGGGGCCGGCACACCCCTGCACCCCCGCCGGGTGTTTCGAGATCCGAGGGGTCCGGGCTCCGCTGCGGGCAGGCGCGGCTCTCAAACGCCCGCCGTTGTGCTCCCGTGTCGTTGGCAGGTCGCTGACTGTGCCACGGGCGCCATCTTAGATGTCGCGGCGCAGGAGGCTCCCCGCGCCGCAGCTCCGTGCAGAATAAGTCTCTCCGGCGTTTGCGGGTCTCTGCTGGCACCGCACCCCCAGCTGCATGGGTTCCGCCGGATCTGTGACCGGCTAGCAGTCCCAGCACCGCTCTCAGAACCGCGACATAGGCGCCCGAGACGGGAGCCTCAGCGAGTCATGTCCGCCATCGTGGCTGCCGAACGTTTGATCACCTCCATAACGATGATCCTATTCCCTCCGGACTGCAACGCGTCATCCTCTTGCGTGCGATGATATATATTCTGCCTTTGAATAATCGATGTTCAGTTCCAATTCTGTGGCCTACTCCTGCGCAGAGTTGGCCGAGGGCAGTAGTCCGTGTAGGCCCACAGACACGTGTGGTTGTAATGCTATGCACAGACTTGGTGGCACCACATCAAAGGGAGTATAGTGACATGAACTCTGGCTTAAATAATGTTCACTGCCATGGTGTAATCAAGACTCAGTTCCCAATGTGTGACCTACTTGACCGTAGTATAGACCGGAGGCGGCAGTAGAGTACGTCAACGAGAAAGGTCTAAAGCGGGCATGTGTCGTGGAGGCCGTGATGGTCTGAGAGGCTGGCAAGGTTGCGGGCCTTGGGCTTGGAGCTTGCGCAGGCACGTGGTGGGCCCTTCTTGACATACACCGGTGTCGGAAGGAGATCAGTGTGGCCTGGCTAGTCAGGGATGGGCCTGACGGGTTTGGGGTCCAGCGGGGATCTCAGGCAACTCATGAGGACAGTGTTGGCCTCGTGGCGTGGTGAGAGGCGCCGCCCTGGTAGAGACGTTGGGTTTTCTGGAAGAGGAAGACGCCCAGGGCTATGTGCTTTTTATTCACACCCCTACGCTGGCTTGGCGTACGCCGGACCATCCCACTCTGCTAGCGTTTACGGGGGGCGTAACAGGCAACATTTCCGCAAACTGTCCCGCTGGCTGGGGTGACATGGTTGCATCCACTGTCCACTACACTCCATGCACCAGCGGTGTATGTCACCATGGATATGGGTGTGTTGGGCATACTGCAGTTTGTCCAGCACATCTCCACCACACTATTGTGTACTTTCCCAATCATGCTTCTCCTGCTTCCTTCACACATGCCTGGTTGCCACCTCTCCCCACATTGGGCCAGTGTGTGGCTGAGGTGCCATGCTGTTGATGGCTCATGTTTACGGATTGCCCAAGTTACCATCGCGAGTTGTTCTGTCGTGTCTGGTGTGTGCTTATAAACATAGTGATCCACCCACAAGTATGTATGTATGTCAAGTCCTCCAAAAATAGGTATGTGTCCCCACAGTGGTGGAAAGTACACACTAGTTGTTTAAATACCCCTCACACACCAAACGGGCCCTTGGTGTCATGCTTCATCATAGGGGTCTTCCCGCCCCTCTACGGGACGGGGCGTGCTGCGACCTGCGTTTGCGTGGGAGCACTGTTGTTGTGAGACAATTATGTGTTGTGTAGGGGTGTGAGAGGAAGGGTCAGGGGTGAATGGGAGAGTGAGATAAAAAATACCTGGCTCGGTGGTCTAAAAAGATTTTTATTATACCTTTGAGCTGATATTAATAAAAGGTGGGGGAGGAGGTGCGTATGCCTCAATGAAATGTGCCTCCTATGTCTGCCGACATGTTTCGAAGCTCCCCAAGCTTCTTCTTCAGGGCCTTGAGGATCCCTTCCTATACTCACAGTGATGTATTATATCATCATAAATGTATGGTGTAGGAAAAAAATTGTTATTATGCAGGAGAAATGGCTGCATGAAATCATAATGCCTAAATAGGTCTTTGTAGTCGTTATACCTGTAAAAAACAATTATGGAGAAAAAAATTGGGGGGAGAAGAACGAATATTATATGCTAAATGCTTGATCCAATGTGAGCATTAGTGACCTTTAAAAAAGTGACACTATAAGGTTTTATTATCATTAGTTTTAATGAAGTGTCCTGGCGTGAAGAAAATAGGTGAAGGACGATAGCAAAAGACAGAACACACACAGAACATAAAGCACACACTCTATAAAAAACGGACCTCAGTTGATGAGCCCATAGAATCCATAATTCTATATTGTAGCGCTAAGTATATGGTAGGACATCAGAAATCAACCTACTTGAAGTTTGTAAGGTTAAAGCACCATGAGCCTTTGAACGGGTGGAGGGAGTGCCTGATAGGCTATCTAAGAGAGGAAAACAAGTTTTTACCAGAGAGGATTGATCGATAGTTCATGGACTCAACCTTGTAAACATGAGACTCCTATCGGCTATGCCGTACTTACGACTCCTGGGACACTACCCTGCTTTGTACAACCTCCCCGAACGGCTCGGCTGGGTAACTGAATCATGTTCAAGGTGCAGTTTAAGTATGGTCGCTTATTGGAGTTGCCACCTCAATTGCGATGGCGTGAAAGGCCGGGCTGCACCTGTGTGTGGTCGCCTGAGTGGAAGGGGTTCGCGCTGACTTTGCCTCTATTAAACCGGAAGCGGAAGTCTCGACGTGCGGGCAAAAGTGTAAATATTGGATGGAATTCCAATATTAAGGTTTACGTGAGGCGAGGATTGTTGAAAAATTAAATGGTTAAAAGTGCCTATATCGGTACATGAATTGCCGAGGTAGCTATGCTTACACTCCCAGGGATGAACCGGAAGTGAAAGCCTTCTGCCAAAGTTGTGAGTTGCCGGGAGAACTCCGCTAGCATTGCCCGGAGTGAACTAGAAGTGCAGGAGTATATGCAATAATTGTTCGGGGAGACGATGTTATTTGATGGATCCTCCACTCCGTGTGTGTTAGTCAGATAGTGGTTTGACATCTTCGTAGTACTCCTCCCACATCGGATGTTACTTCTGTGTTCTCCTATACGTACTTTTACTGGTCTGGTAGTCATACCTACATATTCCAGACCACAAGAACAGGTGATCATGTACACTACATTCTTACTGTTACAGTTAGTGAAGCTTCTTTGGTCCCACTCACTGCCATTCCTGAACTTGATGTGCCTACTTCTGCTTGTGAGATGACATGTACTACAATTACCACATGGGTGGTGTCCCTGTACCGGTGGTAGTATACCCCCTGGTTTATTTGCAGGTGTTTTCCTAGGTCTGGTATGGACGAGCATGTCCTTCAGATTTCTTCCCCTCTTGTGTGCAAACATTGGTTTTGCAATGTTTAGATGGCAGCAGTTAAGAAGTCGCCAGTGTTTGTTCACAATTCTTGTGATCTGGTTGGAATGTGTGTTGTATGTTGTCACACATATGGGTCTTTCTTCAACCTGTGTGTCGGCTCTATCTTCTAACAAGGCTTCCCTGTTATTGTTCCTTGCCCTTTTCATGGCCTTTTAAATCACCTTTTCCGGATAGTTCCATTTTATTAGCTTGGTGCGTAGGTCAAATGCCTGATTTTTAAATTCTCGTAGTTCAGTACAGTTCCTCCGGAGACGTAGGAACTGTCCGTACGGTAGGCTCTCCCTCAAGTGGCGAGGGTGAAAGCTGTTAAACAGAAGCAGACAATTCTTGGCAGTTGCCTTGAAGTGTGTCGTGGTTTTTAATGTCCCTTCTTCTGCATAGATATTAAAATCCAGGAACACCAGATTCTCATGTGAGGTTGTGTGCGTGAACTTGAGGAACTCATTCTGCTGGTTGAGCCATGTCATGAAGGTGTGTGTGCATGTTGTTTTGCATGTTGGTTGTGATTTTGTGACATGTGCATTGCCAGAGTTGTGAGTTGCATGGTTTTGGAGTTGAGGTGAGTGGGGTGTTCATTTGGAACTTGCCAAGGGGCTGTGCATTTCCCTTGGTGCCATCCCGAGAACGCTGGTTCCTGATGGACTGTCGGAGGATGTAGGGACCATGAACACTGGATGGGTATTTGGAGGCGACATTGGTGGAGGTTCCACGGTGTTCAGTTGTTGCCTGCACATTGATGTGAGACGTGTGCTTTCTGTTGCGGTGATTGTGTGCTATGTCACCAGGGGACACAGGTATGACATGTGTGCTATGGATTGCCCCCAACACATGCGTGCATCCAGCTTTGGCGTATGGTCCTTGCTTGGCGTCCAGCATATTCTGCGCATTGTGTTGGAAATATAGGGCCTGGGGTACCAGGCTGATGGTATGTCCAGGACAGGTGTGAGGGACTTGGATGTGGCTGGCTTTGTGACTCCTCTGACTCTGGCGGGTGTTGGTTGGGGGTACCAGGGGCCAACAGGTGCAGCACAGCCAGAAGCTTTGTGTGGGGTCGGATGTTGGTTGTCCGCTGTGTTAGTGCTGTCGGCCTGTTGGGCTTTGTTGGTTAGGATGCGTACAATGGTTGTCCTTTTGAGCCTGTAGTGGGCAATGACATTGTCAGGTGTTTTGTCTGAATGGCTGGTGCGTATCCTGGGGGTCCACTGTCTTTGTCTGCGCTGCCTCTGTGGTGGTCCGGGGGAGTGTTCCAGGTGGGGGTTGGGGTCCTGGGGTGATGGCGGTGGGTGTTGTGGCCCTCTTGGGTGTCCAGGCCGCATGACCAGTGGCTCCATGGCATCTGTTGCCCTGCCAATGTGGCTTTGGGCTGTGCTCCCTTTTGTGGTGCAGGCTGTGGTCCGACTTTGCACCAAGTCAGAGCAGGTGTTATATTCCTGCTGCTAACGCGTCTTATCGCCTGTTTTGTGTTCTTATCGCAGTTCTGGCTGGTCGTTGTGAATGTTGTGGAGTGGTGTTGCCGCGGCTTTTGGCACGGGAACTCCTACTCTGCATCTCATTAGCAATAGTTGCGGGGGTCTTCTGTGGCGATGTTTTTTGCGGCTGCTATCGCGGGTAAACTCATGCTGTGGGCTCTTAACACCAGCTTGTGAATGGTGTGATAAATTTATCGCGTCTTTGGCTGCGATCATGTGCCATTATCTCAGCAATAGATCCTTGTGAATATCCCCATAAATGTACTCTGGATTACTTGCGCTATAGGCATCTCTAACAGTCGGTGCAGTAAGACTCAGAACCCAAGACACAATAACCCCTTCTCATGAGCTTCGTGCAGCAGGAGAAACAAAGCTATCCAGTGTCAAACCTACTTGCTTTGTCAGGTTGTAATCACAATAATCAAGGCAAAATAGAAACCCAAAAAATGATGCAATCACTATTGAAAACCTTGCATGATTGTACCCTGTATCAACAATTATGTGTGCAATATTTTAGTATTATTAATAAACATTTAGCATTCAACACTATTCAATACATGATGTTTGCTATGGAACAACCAAAGGACCTAGCAACAAAAGCCCCTCTGTCCAAGAAACATAATACTAAAAGTCCCACTTCAGTGTTTCCCTGGGTGATGAATTACTCTTCTCAGGAAACATTGGGGCATATTCTCAAGGAGCTAACGCCGAGTAAATGGCACTTTATCGCAGCCAAAGCTGCGATAAATGTATCACCCCATTCACAAGCTGGTGTTAACAGCCCATAACACCAGTTTATCCGTGATAGCAGCTGCAAAAAACATCTCCACAGATGACCCCCTCAACTATCGCTAATGAGAGTAGGCGTTCCCGTGCAAAAAGCCACGAAAAAAACCACTCCGCAACATTCTCAACGACCAGCCAGATCGGCGATAAGATCACAAAACAGGCGATAAGGCATGTTAGCTGCAGGAAATTAACACCTGCTCTGACCTGGTGTAAAGTCGTACCACAGCCTGCACCACAAAATGAAGCCCAGTCAAGGGCCGCAATTTGAAGGGAAACAGATGCCATGGAGCCACTGATCATACAGCTTGGAGCCCCAACAGGGTCACAACACCCACTGCCACCACCCCAGGACCCCCCCTGCCCGGGCACCCACCCGCCCCGGCCAAAAACATGCCACATCAACTACACGGAATCATGTACCAAATAATCCGCCTGATGTCGCACAATCACATTTGGTGACATGCATGTGTCATCACAAAAATGAGCATCACACATTTACCTAAGATGTAACAAATGAAAATGTATTCAAAGAAACACAGAACAGAAATGAAGACACATGGCGGCTCCCCTCGGGACAATCCGTAGGTCACAGCCTGCAAGACAAAAATCATGATGAGAAGGTGTGTCTTGTGCACATCGAAGGACAGAGAGAGCGCGAAGGAGAGAGAGAGAAAAAGAGAGGGAGCGAGAGAAAGACGGACAGAGAGGGGGAGCGAGAGAAAGACGGACAGAGAGGGGGAGCGAGAGAAAGTCGGACGGAGAGGGTGAGTGAGAGAAAGACAGACAGAGAGGGGGGGCGAGAGAAAGACGGACAGAGAGGGGGAGCGAGACACAGATAACAGAAGTGATGGACAGGGAGAGAGAGTGGCGACAATGCGCACCCAGGCCACACTGCTCACCTGCTGCCACCGGTGTTTCTCCAACCACGTGCCGGTATGTAGTGCAGTTCACCAGGTCACACATCTGAAACAGATCCGTCATCTGAAACCAGATACATGAATGGCAAAGTACATATAATTGCACAAGACATCATCGCCTGTCCGCCCCTGCGCACCCAGGGAGATGCACCCCAGCCTATACCGCCACCCAGCGGTGCATGCCCACCCCTGCGCACCCAGGCAGATGCACCCCAGCCCCTCCCCTCACCCAACGGTGCATGCCCGCCCCTGCGCACCCAGGCCTCACTGCTCACCTTCTGCCCGTGGCATGTAGCAATAAGGGCCCACCACGTGCCGCTGCAAGCCACATGCCTGGGGCCCACGGACATGGCACCCTTCACATCATGTAGCCCCACTCCGCAGGCCACCAGGTCTCACATTCAATTCTGGGTCTTGATTTCATCATGGCAGAGGACATGCCAGTGCACCCGGCCTCATTGCAGGCTTCACACCCGATCAGCCCTTGAGGTGCCACTAACTCTGTGATCCATGATGCGACGCCACATGGTGGTAGGCCCGCGTTGCCCTCTGGCTCTGGCCTACGGAGTGGTGTGGTGCACTGGTTAGAGGCAGCAGACCCGGAAGCAGAGGACGGCCCGGGACCAGGGTTCAATTCCCGACGCGGCAGGGTCGTTGGACCAGGGCCAGCGGACTCGATAATTCTCGCTTCGGTGCCTACTCTAACCAGGGATCACACTCGGCAACTCTGGGCATTAGCTTGCCTCATCTCCACAACGGCCCCCCACATTCGCTGGGGATGCCTGGTTTCACCTTGGAGATACCCTGGAGGGACCATCTCACAGGGATAACCAGGACGGGTTCCCCAGTGGTCTACAGCGCCAGGACGCCTCAGGGCAGCAGTGCGCTTTACAAGACACATACATACATACATACATACATACACTGTGGTCCAGCAGGGCGCACAAATCCTGAGCAGTCCGGACCGCCGGGACAGGGCATCATCGCCCGCTGCACACCCGCTCAGCACTTAAGGTGCCCCTACCTCAGTGCACCCAATGTCACCGTCCCGTGGCGGTGTGCCTGTGCCGGCCGGAATGCATCCGGTGCCACCAAGTCTGTGCCCCAAAGTCCTGGACACTGTATGATTGGGTATCGTGTTGCAGATGCCATCATGTTACTTCCGGTCCTGGGGAATGTGATGTTGCAGGGCCCGAGGCCCTCATGCCTACATTAACACCACACGGATGCACCCAGATAGAGAGTGGAAATGGTGTCAAGCATGTGCGCCCGGCCCTTTTTATTGCCAGGGTCACATCTCCTGTGACACGTGTGCTGGATAGGTGTGGTGTGGGTGTAAACCAGCTGTGAGGAAGTGGCTGTGGCATGCTGACAACTAGACCTGTGACCAGCAGATCACTACAGGAAAGGGCCAGGACATGTAGCGTTTCCATCCCCCTCTGTGAGCGTAAGCGGAGTGGGCTTGCCTGGCATATGCCAGTCCAGCGTAAGGGTTTGTAAATGACCCCAGGGCCCTCGGCGTGGTTCTGTACTGGGCTGGAGAAGGAAGTAACTCATGTGTGTGTCCCTGTTGTTGTGCCAGCGCCACCTGGACCGCATTCGGTAATGTGTCACCTTGTGACCCCTGTTCCACGGCATGAGCCACATGGACATAAGAGGAGTCCAGTGAGCCTATTTTTATCCATACTTCCAATATTGAAAGACCATAGACATGACACATCTGTGTGAATATGAATCTTGAATGCACATTCAGTGGAGTGTTGCATCTGGAGCAGTACAGGGTCACGCAAACCCCACATGACGATGTTGGCCCGTGGAGGGCCAGCCAGAGTCCTTCAGGGAATGACAAGTCCAAAGGAAGAGGAAGAGTCGTCCGCAGTATGATTGCTGTGTCATTGGCGGTCAAACATATGGCAGTCCATGTTGAGGTCCAAGGTGAGTGTCACAGAGTGCATCGGGGGACAGTGTAAAGTGATGATGCAGTGGGCAGGACCAAGCTGAAGCCGTCCCTATGGCGGAGATGCATGCTACTGCGTCCTCCTTACCACGAGGGCAGAATCATCCGCATCTTCGTCCTCTGCTGTTTCATGTGCCTCACGTGTGGGTGGTGGTATTCTGTCTCCAGCACCGTCTGGCACTGACACTTCAGGGGGCGGAGATGTGGATGGAGCGGTAGCAGCAGCATGCATCAGCACCAGGCCTTATGGCAGCAATGCCATGAGGATGGTCCTGAGGTCATTGAGGAAACCAGCTATCTCTCACTGGTGTGCAGCCGTGGCAGCCGCTCGTTCCGCATTTCCCGCTCCATGGTCTCCAGTAACCTCGGCATGTTTCCCAACTCCCATGTGACATCGCTAGAGCCACTCTGACTGTACAGTTCTATTCTCTGAGTCAGGGCTCCAGCGATCTCGGCCATGGTCCATTGGAGAGCATGGAGCGGACTGTGGGTGTCCATTAGGGACCGTGAGTGGTCCCTGATGGGACTTAGACACCCACGTATGGCATCTAGTTTGTCTGTCATGCGGTCGAAGCCCACCCACATCTGTTCAGCCAGATTCTCCTGGCACCCCAACACAAGGTGTTGGAAGCCCATGTGGTCTTCGCGGGGGTCCTGCGAAGCAGCCGTGGTGGGCGGTGCTGCCTGCTGTGTGGTCTGTGCAGGGGGTGGGGTCTCCTCGTAGCAGCAGGTCTCGCCAGCTCCTGGAAGTGGGCTGCGTAGGCTCTCCACGAGCACTAGGAGGGCGTCAGAGTTGAAGCTGTGATGGTCCTTTTCGTCATCAGAGAAGAGGGGGTCGGGCTGTTCTGCAGGAGGTGTTGATTCTCCCTCTGCAATGTGAAGGGGAGATGCAGTTTAACAATGTGTCCACATGTATGTTGTTGCATTGTACATGTTATCATACAGACAGCATGACTGGGTACATTGTGGCTGTTTGGGAGGAGCTGCCTATTTGATGGGGGACAGTGGACATTTCGACAACAGACGTGTGTGTGTTTGTACTTGTACATTATCAACTCACGTTTCCCTGCAATGCCAAATGTGATTGGCCAGCGTCCGCACCCAAGCGACATCAGTTGTGTCCTGTGTTCTGTTGTAGGTGTTTTGCTGTTTGTACAACATTGTTGTTAGTGTTGGTGTACTCTGCATGTTCTGTGTGTGTTCTGCATTTTGGGGGAGTTGCCCCTGGAGCTTTGATTTTGCTGGTCCTTATCCCTTTCATGCGGTGTACCTTTGACTTCTGTGCTTGTACAGTGCTGACATGTTGCATACTTGGGTACATTGGTCTCTTGGTGGGAGTTAGTGGTCTGGGGCATGGTTTGTCTGCAGCTGTGCTCTGCTTAATTGTGCATGTGTGCCATTGTGCCCATCTCCCCCGTACCCCCGGGCCCTGGTCCTTACTCACCCTGTTGCTGTTGTGTCCGGTCCTGTTGAGCTGCATCCGGGCCCCCAACTCCTGCCACCGTCTCTACACTGATCACTGTGGACACTATTTCCTCCATGTCGTCCAGCAACTCCTGTGGCGCTGGGCTCCCACCTCCAGTCTGCATTGCTGCCTTCCATTTTTTGCGAGTTTCGGCTTGGTTTTGCGCTTGACATCATTCCAGCGCCTCTTGACCTCATCCATTGTCCTCTTCAGCACTCCGACTACATTCACCTTGTCCACGATGGACTGCCATAGTCTATTTTTTGTTGCCAATGACACAGTGGAGGTGACGAACAGTTGTTGATGGTGTTCTACCACCTCCGTTATCAGGATCCTGTTTTCCTGCAGACTGAACCTTTTCTTCCTGCTCTTCTTCTCCTTGCCCTTCCCTGACGTTGAGGTCCCAGACTGGTGGGGCTTGTGGGGTTCTGGTTCTCCTCCGTACTTGCTCCGGCAACGTCCATTGTGCTTCGCTGTTGTTTGGCATTTGTTTGTCTGTTTTTTTTCTTTTTTTATGGTGATTGTTCCCTCACTGACACTTGTGAATTGCAGGCCTGTAGCTGGTTTTCGCTAATTTTTGTATCACAAGTGGCTTTTTTTGCGTTCGCGTTTTGCATTTTTGCGGCGTGGCGTTGATTTTAACGCGGTCAGTTGACACGTTATCTGGAGACTATCGCATAGTACCACTGTGTTGTTTATACTTGGTTAACACGGCATAAGTTTCCCGTGGTAGACTGCGATGTTGAAGGTTGCGTTAAGTAACTTTTGCGATGGTTATCACACGTTCTTGAGAATACACCCCTTTGTATGATACTCTGATTTGTGAAACTGTGTTCCTGTGGAGCTGTTGAGGTCCTTACAGACGGGTGGCTTCCAATACAAATGAACTCATTTTATGGTGCCCTGCCATCCTTATAACCCAGATGGCTTATTAAGTGACCTTTTTCATGGGGACCTCAATGCCCCAACAGGGTCTTTGATTCATCTGCTGTGGGATACTTAACTTTTTTTTAATATCACTACAAAATGCCTGGTAGCATGCGGCTTCTTTTCTGCCGTTTTTTGTTATAACATGTTACAACTTAAGCAGAACAGAAGGAGAACATGCATTGGGCTTACAGCCTGCTAATTAGTTGTATAGTTTTGTATTTGCCCTAAATGTAAAAAAAAAAAAGAAGTTGTAACCCTGTTAACCCTCTTTAATAGATCAATTTCAGGCTGTCCACTAGATGAGATTAGACATCTGTGGTTGCCATACGGCTTTTAGGTGATTACAAAAATAATGCAACAGAAACACGTTCTCACAATTTAATATCCTACACTCACTCCTACATTGAAGACCAAAGACAGAGAGATTATTCTTGGATCAAAGCAAAAACCAAAGGAAATGATGGGCGGAGTGTTGAACATTGCAAGCACTCACCCCCAGTCAACTGATCTGGTTTTAATCCATCACTGTTCTTTAGCCCACTCTGCCACCCCAGTTCAGACATGGCCATATGCAAATCAGTCTGACCCTGTGCCTCACGGGAACAGTCTAGCCCGAACTGCCAAGCCATTTCTTCCTTGGACCGGAAACAAGTTTCCTAGGACCGGTTTCTGGCATTTCAGTCGTCTTCAGCCAGGCTTGCTTGAATCCAGTGGCAAAGTGAGCAAGGGACTCACGTCTGAGCATACCCTGCCAACTTATGGCGAACAAAGCAAAAACCAAAGGAAATGATGGACGGAGTGTTGAACATTGCAAGCACTCACCCCCAGTCAACTGATCTGGGTTTAATCCATCACTGTTCTTTAGCCCACTCTACCACCCCAGTTCAGACATGGCCATATGCAAATCAGTCTGACCATGTGCCTCATGGGAACAGTCCAGCCCGAAATGCCAAGCCATGTCTTCCCTGGACCGGAAACAAGTTTCCTAGGACCGGTTTCTGGTCTTTCAGCCATCTTCAGCCAGGCTTGCCTGAATCCAGTGGCAAAGTGAGCAAGGGACTCACGTCTGAGCATACCCTGCCAATTTATGGCGAACAAAGCAAAAACCAAAGGAAATGATGGACGGAGTGTTGAACATTGCAAGCACTCACCCCCAGTCAACTGATCTGGGTTTAATCCATCACCGTTCTTTAGCCCACTCTGCCACCCCAGTTCAGACATGGCCATATGCAAATCAGTCTGACCCTGTGCCTCATGGGAACAGTCCAGCCCGAACTGCCAAGCCATGTCTTCCCTGGACCGGAAACAAGCTTCCTAGGACCGGTTTCTGGCATTGTAAATCCAACACCTTCTGCCCCCTACAGCAAGTCGTTTTAACAGCTTGCGATGTAATGGATCAAACCCATTAAGGGTATACTATCATTGGTAGCCCCTGACAAAATTCATCAAACACCAACTAAAATGTTGTTTTGTACTTCAGATCAGTTCCATTCAAATTGCTGCATAGGCATTCCTCTCTAGCATCTTGGACTAACTCTAGGGTATATCCTGTGAAGGCGAGCACCTGTGATATGCCACACATATGGAAACTTGTTGAATATATTTCTATGTTCCTAAGAAAGGTTGAACATCCATACATATCTCTTAATTGTAACTCCCACTTTTTTGTGAGATTTGTCTATTCAATGTAGTCTTCCTACCAAGCATATTCTTAAAAAAAATGGTTATCTAACAGTAATTGAAATAAGTTGGAAATAATTCATTTGGTATGTGTCAATTTCAGACATGGACTCCTGAAAGAGGTTACCTCCCTATTGACAACTTGCAATATTCCAGGATTAAGCACCCTGTGTCTCGCCTGTTCATATCTCAACCTCTACATGTCATCCAGTTGGAAATCATTTTTCATTGGGGGAACGGTTTAACCTTATTTCCATGATACATATCAGAGATACTTTTGGGCCCACCCTGCCACCACTTCCGAAAGCCGGCATAAACACAGCATTAAAGTATATAGGTATGTGTACAAGAATTAGAAAGAAGTGAGTACCCTCCTCACAAACACCTTGTCCTGGGCTCTAAAAGTCATATTTACTGATAGGCTCACATAAACACTAAGAAGTCTGTGGCTCCTTATAGAGATATATGAGATCTTAAAGGGATGGCCCATGTTCACCTTAATGTTCTTTGAGTCCAATCTGAATCACTCCACCGCTGCTCATAGCTGTAATGTAGGTAGTATGTATTTAGGTCATGAATGGGCAATCTTCTTTAAAAAAGTGGTGGGTAATTTGCTGCAAACAGGTCATGTATCCTAGAGGTAATTCTGACATCCATGTATTTAATAGAAACTTTTGCCCATCTAAAAAGAGAATCTTTGAGCAAGGTTGAGAATGCCTTACAGAGACAGGGTTCAATTAAAAAGTCAGGGCCCGATTCACAGAACTAACTTAAGACAAAACCTTAAACTTACTACCATTTGGTATTCACAGAAGGCACTTACTCATTTCAGTATTCACAGAAGACACTTACTCACTTCGGTATTCACAGAAGTTAGAGGAGTCCTAACTTTAGGACTCCTAAATGCCTTCTGTGAATACCGAAAGTCTTAAAATTAGGATTTTTCTCAGTTTAGGAGTCCTAAAGTTAGGACTCCTAACTTTACTAATACTAAACTGAGAAAAATCCTAATTTTAAGGCTTTTGGTATTCACAGAAGGCATTTAGGAGTCCTAAAGTTAGGAGTCCTAACTTTACTACTACTAAATTGAGAAAAATCCTAATTTTAAGGCTTTTGGTATTCACAGAAGGCATTTAGGAGTCCTAAAGTTAGGAGTCCTAACTTTACTAATACTAAACTGAGAAAAATCCTAATTTTAAGACTTTCGGTATTCACAGAAGGCATTTAGGAGTCCTAAAGTTAGGACTCCTAACTTCTGTGAATACCGAAATGAGTAAGTGCCTTCTGTGAATACCGAAATGAGTAAGTGCCTTCTGTGAATACCAAAATGGTAGTAAGTTTAGGATTTTGTCCTAAGTTAGTTCTGTGAATCGGGCCCTCAGACTTTCTGAAATTGACTTTGTAAGAAGACTCGTTCTCAAAGGGCTCCAGCAGATGGATCACTCCAGCCAATTTGCTATCAGGTGTATCCAAAGTAGAGAGAATAATATCAACATAGAAAGTAATCATGTGTTTGTCCCTGCCCAAAACATCCCTCCTAATTCCCATGCATTGTCGTGCTTGACAGGCTGTGGTTCAATCACCATAGCAGAAAACAAAAGGAAGAAATCTGGGGATCAACCTGGTGGTGAAAGTCTTGAAGTGGTCAGTATAACTATTTGTTCTCAGTGTCTTATTGGGTTTGAGGAACTTTATAAAATGTTTCTCTGTGCTTCGTGTAATAGCTGGAAGCCAAACTTACACATATATTGTTGTTTTCTCTCTATAGGATGTCTTCCCCGTGTAAAAGAGTATGCAAAATTTCAGACATTACTCTAGCATATCCATCGACATAGAAGAGTCCTACTCGAATTGGCCTTTATTCCTTTAACATATTCCCTCAACCAGAACACATATGCATACAATCATGAGTCCTATGATTGCCCTTGAGGCCCTTTAGGCCCTTTAGGCCCTTTAGGCCTGACCCTAATCATAACCCTGCTCTTAACCATGAACCATCAAACCTTTGTGCAAAGATCATTTGTGCACAACAAATAAACAGCAATAGCAAAGTACAAATAGCATTAAGCAACATTTGGTATCATATTAGGTGCCCACTTCATAACAGAATGACCTGTATAAAAAAGAGCCAGGTACCTTTTTTGGTACCCCAAATGTAGGTCTCACATTCCCTCTCATACATACCCCCGTGTTATGGTATGTTGTGTTATGTTATGTCAACTTGTATAACGCACTAATTACCTTGGAGGGTATTTAGGAGCTTGAGCAGGTGTGTAGGTGTGTGGTCTCTGTAGAGGCATTCCAAGAGCCAGGTCTTCAGCTTCTTGCAGAACTCCAGAAGTGAGGAGGAGGCTCTGATGTGTTGCGTGAGGTTGTGTCATCATTTTGGGTGCAATGTAGGGGAACAAGCAACCTCCTGCTCTGCTTTTGCAAGCAGAGTGTGTGTGTGAGTGAGAGTGAAGCTTAGCGTAGCTGTCTGGCAGTCTGGTGAAAGTGTATGGAACTGTTTTGGTATGCTGACCCAGTGTTGTGCAAGGCATTGTATGTTAATGTGAGGTGCTTAAATTGACTGTGTTGTTAATGGGGAGCCAGAGGTGAAATGTGACTGTGGTGTGGGAGGTGGAGTATGAGCCTTGCAGTGCCATTTTGGATGGTCTGAAGTCTGTGTAGGAATTGCTTAGAGATTCCAGTGTTTTTGTCGTAGCCAAGCAGTGCATCTGGTGTTCTGTGGTAGCCACTTAGAGATTTTTCATAGCATATGTAGTATGTGGAAGCAGGCAGGATTGGTGCCATAATTTTGAGCTTGCCATCCAGGATAATCACCAGATTTCTGGGTTGTTTGGCGCGTGTTGGTTTTGATCTTAGCTCTGCCGGCCACCAGGTGGCATCCCACAGGTTAGGTCCTATTTCCGAAGACCAGTACTTCCTTCATGTCAGAGTTGTGCTTCAGTCATTTGCTTCTCATCCATTCTGCTACCATGGTCATTCAACTGGTGAAGTTAGCTATGGTAGTGGTTGTCTCATCCATCAGGGAGAGAACGATTTGGGTGTCGTCTGAGATGAGGGTGGTGCCTTAGGATTGGTAGAAGTTGGCAAGCAAAGCCATGTTGCTGTTGAACTGGGTAGGGCTGTGAGGCAATCCCTAGGGGAATCCACAGATCAGGCTCTTGGTTTCCGATGTGAAGGTAGTCAGTCGGGCATTTTGGGTTTTATGCTTGAGGAAAGAGCAGATCTAGTTGAGTGCAGGTCCTCAGGAGCTAAGCTTGTCGAGTCTTCTGATTAGTGTGGTGTGGGAGACCACATTAAATGCCACAGAGGGGTTGAGCAGCATGAGGTTCTCTGTTTCTCCTCGATCTAGTATAGTCTGGATGTCATCAGTGGCTGTGATAAGTGTAGTTTTGGTGCTGTATTTTTTTCTGAATCCTGTTTGAGTGTTGTCCAGTAGGTGGTGTTGCTCAAGGTGGATTGTGAGTGGCTTGTTGATAGCCTTCTCTATCACTTCGACTGGGTAGGGGGCAGGGAGATAGGACGGGAGTTGGTCAATTGGCTCGGGTAGGACGACAGTTTCTTGAGGAGGGCATTGACCACTGCAGGTTTCCATTCTTCTGGGAATGTTGCGGATGTGATGGAGGTTTGATGATGTGAGTGATGGTGATGCTGACCGGTGATACTCCATGGTTGCGATGTGGTGGGGGCCTTGGTCTGTTGGGGCTCTTGAATGTATAGTCTGCGTGATTGTTGCTATACCGCCTCTTGTGACAGATTTTTAATTTGTTCAGGTAGCCATCTTGGGTAGTGTTGGGCAGGTTTGTGGTGAGAGAGCTGGTTTGTTGTGGATAGTTGCTGTAGATATTTGTGACTTTTGTGAAGAAGAAGTTTATTAAGTTGTTGCAGAGTTTTTGGGAGAGGGTGATGCTGTTGAAGGAGTGGTTTAGTCTTTGATGATCTAGAAGATCTCCTTGTGGCTGCTGGAGCTCCCTTAGCTACATTCAGATAGCACATTATTCTTGGTCTCTCACAGTTGCTGGTGGCAGCATCTGAGTGCAATTTTGTAGGTGGTTCTGTCAGTGGTTTCATTGCTGGTTTTCCATTTTTTTTTCAAGCTTTTTGCAGTGTCTTTTCGAGTCACTGAGATCCTTTGAGTACCAGCTGGCCTGCTTGTTGGTTTTTCTTTGGTTGTTCAGTTTGATGGATGCGGGGCACTTGCATAGTTCTTGAACCAGTTGTTGAATTCGGTAATGTCCTTATTGAGATGTCTGCAGAGTTAGGTTGATTCAAGCTGAGGCCGTTGAGCCAGTATGCTTCAGGGTTCTTGCCATATGCATAGTTCGGTAGGCTGATGCTGGTGGATGCATTGATTTGCAGTGTGTTGATCTGGAAGTGGATGATGGTGTTGTTGTCCATGTGAGCAGTGAGGTGATGCTGACCGCTGATACTCCATGGTTGCGATGTGGTGGGGGCCTTGGTCTGTTGGGGCTCTTGAATGTATAGTCTGCGTGATTGTTGCTATACCGCCTCTTGTGACAGATTTTTAATTTGTTCAGGTAGCCATCTTGGGTAGTGTTGGGCAGGTTTGTGGTGAGAGAGCTGGGGTCTGTTTGTTGTGGATAGTTGCTGTAGATATTTGTGACTTTTGTGAAGAAGAAGTTTATTAAGTTGTTGCAGAGTTTTTGGGAGAGGGTGATGCTGTTGAAGGAGTGGTTTAGTCTTTGATGATCTAGAAGATCTCCTTGTGGCTGCTGGAGCTCCCTTAGCTACATTCAGATAGCACATTATTCTTGGTCTCTCACAGTTGCTGGTGGCAGCATCTGAGTGCAATTTTGTAGGTGGTTCTGTCAGTGGTTTCATTGCTGGTTTTCCATTTTTTTTTCAAGCTTTTTGCAGTGTCTTTTCGAGTCACTGAGATCCTTTGAGTACCAGCTGGCCTGCTTGTTGGTTTTTCTTTGGTTGTTCAGTTTGATGGATGCGGGGCACTTGCATAGTTCTTGAACCAGTTGTTGAATTCGGTAATGTCCTTATTGAGATGTCTGCAGAGTTAGGTTGATTCAAGCTGAGGCCGTTGAGCCAGTATGCTTCAGGGTTCTTGCCATATGCATAGTTCGGTAGGCTGATGCTGGTGGATGCATTGATTTGCAGTGTGTTGATCTGGAAGTGGATGATGGTGTTGTTGTCCATGTGAGCAGTGAGGTGATGCTGTTGCAGATGTTCCATGATTAGGGTTGCACTCTCTGTGAGGGTTGAATATTTGATAAATGTAAGTCAGCATCCTGGCTTTTAAAGGTGGTCCTGTCATGCAATTATGTAGCCCCCTGGGATGCCAGCAGTGATGTTGGGTGATGATGTGGAGTTGTGCCAGGTTTCTGTCAGAGAGAGGAGGTCCGATATGTTGCTGCTCTGCAGATCCCAGATTTTAGCCATGTGTTTGCTGAGCAATAGTGTGTTAAGAATCATGCTTGCGAGTGAGTGCTGGGATGCAGGTTTAGCTGAAGTGCAAGATGATAGGTGGGGGTGTCTATGGAGTTTCTGGTGCTTGCTTTGCTGTGGGTAGGCTGCTGCGGGTGAGCCAGCAGTCGTTACAGGTAAAGGCTCCTACCATGGTGTGTGGTGCAGCAGCCAAGGAAGCAGATGTGTCCCTAATCCAGAATTCGAAGGAGCACTGTAGAATATTGCTGGGGGGCGATTGGACCAGGATGCATGGCTCTGGGTGCGGTCGAGGTGCAGACAGCCACAGACTAGCTTGCCTTTTGCGTGCCAGCGGTGGTGCAGCAGCCCCCATTAAGTAGGTAGAAATGCAGGGGGTGGTGGGTGGTGCTGTAGAGGCATGGGAAGAAGAGGCAGAAAGGAGACATAACAGGAAAAGCAGGTGCAGAGCAGGGAGGTGGGAAAATGTGTGGAAATGGGGTGGGTTACTGCAGGGAGCACAACAGAGTGGGTAGAAGGCCGAAACAGGAAAAAATGCACAAGGACATTAAAGAAAATGTCAAAAGCCTTTTGGACCTTAGTTTGAGCCGGTGGTTCCGATTCTGAGAACTGGCACTTATTCATCAACACCGGCGCTTGAGCACCAGTTAAGGAGACATTCATTTTTGGTAGACAGAGTTAGATTATGTGATTTGCCCAGAATCACAGGATGTTGAGCCGACGGCAAGCCTTGAACCTGGTTTGTCAGCGCCGAGGTCGGCAGCTCTGGTCATTATGCAACATCCTGTCCCCACTTGTAGGGTTTGTTGGTTCTGGGGAGAAATGGGCTGCTCTAAGCTAACTTCTAACGAGAGCCCAGGCATTTCTTTTTACAAATTAACCACTGCTTATAAGTGTTTAGCCAATCAACATACAACATTTTACGGACAACGTACTTATTTTTGAAATATGCACTTAATTGCTGCTGCATTGGGCTACTAAAATACAATATTTTAACACATCTAGCCAAGCAGTATCATAGCACCAGGATTGGATAACTGGGAGTCTGCAATTTGTATGTTGCAAGCTACAAATAATAAGTGTCTGAGATGCGGCCGTCTTCAGGAGTGCTGCAGCTTTAGCGACAAAATAAAAGAGGAAAGAGGTAGCAGGAAAGGCAAGTTAACGAGCGTTTTGGAAGATGAAATCTTATTACTACTCACACTCTCCACTGAGTATGCCTTTAGTCTCAGATGAATAAATTACCTAATTTTCAAGCATTTGTTAATCCCTGATAAGAAATGAAAGACACTTTAGGTTTCCATGAAGGAATGTCGATTACACCAGATAAATGGCTGCCACTGTATTAGGAGACCAAACATGAATGAAGCAAAACAATATATTTAGTACCTGCCAGCATATTTGGCTAACAAAGAGTCATAAGTACCCTAGGAGCATATCTACAACGTGGCGATAGAAAATTATCACCGCTTTTGCGGCCGTTTTCGGACGAAAAGCGGCGATCATTTTATCGCCTAATCAGCAAGGTCACGCTATCGCGTGAAACCTTGCATTAGCGCACAAATTCTTAACGCCCAGCTTTGCATCTGCTTTCCTGACCTGACATGACTGGAGAAATGTTGCTAAGCGACATTTCTCCTATCATCAAGCTCCACGCTATGAAGCATAGCGGCAGGAAAAGTAGGATAACCCCTGTTATCGCTACTTTCCTTACGCCTGCTTCAGGACTGATTTAGCCATGATATCCTATGAAAGGTGGATATCATGGCTAAGTATGTGAGTCCCTATCATCAAGCTAACGCCAAACTTCTTGAGATTATCGCTGGGTGTCCTGCGATAATCTCACGTTTGGCAGTTAGCGCTAGGATTTTTATCGCTTTTGAGATAAGCGTTGCTAATAAAAATGCTATCTCAGCAATAAACATCCACGCTAGCCGGCGATAATTATCCTAGCGCTAAGTGCGCTTACCGATAATTATCGCCGGTTGTTGCTGCTATGCCCCCATGTTTTTTGTTTCTTTGCATACTGGTTTGTGCAGTTATACATTTATAAGCAGAATTGCAATTACTGGATTGCAAAGTATTCAAGTTGAAGTGCCAAGTTAACTCGTGTGTATGCAATTTTGAGATGATGGTTCTGCTTAACTTTCTAATCAACGTCACAGAAACTCAACCATCAACAAACATGTGGGGCATATTATCAAGAAACGGCGTTAAAATTATCGCCGCTTTAGCGGCAGAAATCTGCACCTTAGAATACTGAAAGAATTAGAAAATTGACAGCCACCACAAATTTTGAATTGTGTTTATTTAGGGTTGTCAATTAACATAATTTAATGAAACAGACCAAACAAAAAATGCAAAACTGTTGCAGGTTGCCTGCTCGCATAATCAAATTAATTCTCACACTTTCTGCAACACCTTATGGTTTTAAGTAGCAAAGCGATTGTGAGCCGTGGGTAAAGTAGACAATAGCATAGGGCCTCCATCTTCCGAGGAACACTCTCATATTTTTGGAAAAGCTTTTTCATGTATTGACATACAATACAATACTGCTTGCCAACCAAAAAGGTGTCAGTTTGTGCATTGACAATACTAGAGTGTGTGGTGCATGAGTAGGGCATAGATAGATGCCATCTTGTTTAAATGGAGTGGCTAGTAAATGTTTGCTATATTGCCAAGATTTTTACCTTTACATTTAGAAAGCAAAAATGTCCTTTCATTGATGCACACCCTTTTCAACAGCTCCATCTCAGAAATACAGCTACGGGGGGAGATAAGCTGTGTGTCCCATACTGTAGAGAAAAGGAAAAATATAGCAGTAAGATTCTGTGTATAAATATATTTTGAACAAGAAGCATTGTTCAATAAGGAGACAAGCATGAGCTGACCCCTTCTCATGCATAGAACGTAATATATGAAAAATTCATATAAGATACCAGTGGAAGGGAAGAGGTTAGAGACACAGATCAGTTGCCAGAGGGTTGCTGAATGATTACGTTCCAAATTCAGGCCTTAATGGCACAATAAGGTATTTTCAGGACTCTGCATGTTTTGGTTAGCCTGTTATAATTCCAGTACAACTAAACTAATGTAATAGGGATGCATGCAGAAACATGGGTGGGACTTAGCTATAATTTCCCCTAATATATAAAGAAATGCTGGAGTTGTTTATATTATTCTATATGATTCTATTACACATGGTGAACTGTAGATGAGTAGTCTATAGAAGGTAATCATACAGTGTGAAATACAAACCACTGTGTGCCTCTACTGATTACCAGGTATTGGATAGGACTCTGGATACCACCTACAGAAGAGAGAGTCCCTAACAGGGTTGTCTGAGTCCCACCTCCTCGAGCATACCTGAGTGCCTACTTACCTAGAACTCTTACTCTGGGACATATTTATGAATTTTGTAGTGCTGGGCAGTGCTGCAAGGCACCTTTTTGGCAGCCTAGCGTCAATGCAAGTACTCTTGCACCATGGATTAAGGGTGCCTGTGTTGTAGGCTGTGTTGTTTGTGTACCGTAGGGGGCACCAGCACACATAGAAAGGGGAAGCAGCAAGGAGAAATACAGATATTTCCCCTTGTTTCACCTCACCTGGAGAGGCTTATCTTGTTGGTGCATTCCCGGGTTTACAATGCCTTCCCAGCGTAGGGTAACATAACACAGCGATTTGCATTGCGTTACTCCAGATTTTTGGAGCTACTCAGTGCCACACAAAGTGGCTTTGCTTGGATTCAAAAATCTGTCCTAAGGTTTACATCTCTCTTGCACCACATTGCATGGTGCAAGAGCAATGCAAACCAGGTCATAAATATGGCCGTCTATACCTTTTTTACTTTCCTCTCTTTCGCTATCTCACCTATTTCTTATGATGTAATCTGTCTCTCCCTATCCTACCCATTGCTCTTTTAGTGTCTCTAATTCTGTCCACCTCCCTCAGTCTACCTTACCTCTCTACCTTTACCCTCTCTCTTTCCATTGTGCCATTGTCAACTTTATACTTCTCGACTCTCTATTATGTTCAATTTCATCTCTTTGTACCTCACAAAACACCAAATCCCCACTCTTCTCTCCACCTCACTTCTCTATTTACCCTCCTCTGACTACCACACTGGCTCCTCTCCCTACCACTCTATCTCTTGTTTACTGCCTTAAACCACTTGGTGTTATATCTCTCTCTTGCATCACCTCTTCTTCCATATAATTTAATATTTATTGCTTTTTAAATATCTGTACATCCTTATGTGCATACCCACATCACTCACTCTGCTCTACATCACACATCTCCCTATCCTCTAAGCCTTATACAACTCTCTGTACCCTCAGATGTATCTATCTGTCTCCCGTGACCCCCACCAATCTCTGTACTTACCTCTAAATCTCTACCTGCCTATTTCCTACTTAGGATAAGGTAGAGAGAGAGAACTGTGATGTGGGGGAGAGGTAGAGGCAGAGACATGAGGTAGAAATTGGCATGAAGATAGAGTGAGAAAGATATGTGGGAACTTGAAAAGTTTGGTGTAGGTCTGTCTTTGGTGATGAACGCTTGCACCAAAACTTTAAAAGGTTATACTTCTCTAAAAACAAACTTCCAAATCAGAAGTTTGAAGTGGAATGACCCAATCTCCAGGGGAACTTAATCCCAGTATGGAGCAGTAATTTTTAAAATGTTACTGTTCATGACCGTCAAATATTCCTGGTGGTCACGGAAAAAAATATCCATCTGGTAACCAACTCAAAATAGGGAAGATAGAGGGAGAGTTTGTTGGACAGAGTACTCCTTCTCATTGACGATGGAGTGCCCTGTCAGTTAAAGCTATAATTTCAAGTGCTATGCTCATTTTTCGTATTTTGATATTGTATGTTAGTAAATATACTTCCACCAAGTCACTCTTATCATATATCCTATTATCCAAATCACTAATATTTCAAACACTGATGACACAGACCTCATCCTCACTTTGCCCCACAATAATGAGCGTGCTGCCTATTCTCACTGTGCTTGTCTGTCTGCTGTTGCAATTTGGTCGGACCTCAATTGCCTAAAGCTGGATGCTGAGAAGACTGAGGTTGTGGCACAGAGCAAATATCTCAATACCTGTTCTAAAGTTTGGTGGCCAAACAATCTTGGTCCTTTGCACTCCCCAAAGGCACTAGTTAAGAACCAGGGCATCTGGTTAGATGAGAAACTTTCCTTCGAAACCCAGATCAATGCCTTCACAGGAAAGTGTTTTGTGATATTAGGATCCCTAAAAAGAATTATTCATCTCCTTCCTGAATCCATCTAGAAAACAGTGGACCAGGCTCTGGTCATATCCAGATAATGCTTGCAGAATGCAGCAGCTCGAACATTGCTTGGGCTCCCAAGATGAGCCTCCATGATGGCCGCACTAAAGAAACTACACTGGCTGCAATTGAAACAGAGAATCACCTTTAAGACTCTCTGTTACTGTTACAAGTGCTTGCCCTCCATGGCCCTGTCTACTTACAGGCTATGGTGACCCCCTCTATGCCCCGGCCAGAAATCTGAGGAGGACTGCGGGTTAAACTGGCCTCTGTCCCCAGATTTAAAAATTCTAGAATTGGTGGCCACACCTTCAGTCACCTGACCCATAAAATTGGGATCTTATTTACTTGAGGAACTTTTGCGAGCCCCCTCTGAATTGATCTTCAGGAAGAAAGTGAAAAACAGTTTTTTTGCCCCAGTTAAGCCCACTCTGTCCTGGTACAACTGTTCAGCATCATCTGGGGCAAATCATTAGAAGTAGCCATGCACTCTTCAAATGCTACTATTATGTTTATTATTCTTATTATTATTTTTATTATCTAGATACACACTTAAAAAGAAATGTCTCGATAACTGCTATATCAAGCTTTTGATTTGTATTCTTTGTCTGGCAGATTCTAGGTATCTGAAACTTTCAACTGTCTTTGCATGCATTGTGTTTGACCTGTCCCTCTCTGTGCTTGTTCACCCCCAAACATTTTTGCCTTTACCCTCCACATTTGCCTGAATTCATTTTTGCTGCTCTTTACCTCTGTTATCCTGTGCTAAAGTGCTTGTGCTCTCTCCTTAGAACATGGTACAATTGGCTTTCACCCAATTGCCATATTTACTTTAATTGTAAGTCACTAGTAAAGTGGTGCTACATGTGCACAGGGCCTGTAAATTAAATAAATAAATGCTAACAGTGGGCCTGCAGCACTGATGTGCCACTCTCTTAAGTAGTTCCTTTACGCATGTATCAGGCCTGTCAGTGCAGCCTGTTTGTGTGCAGTTTAAAACTGTCATTTCGACCTGGCAAAGTAACTTTAGCAGGCCAGAATCTTTCATTTTAATACATATAAGTCACCCCACAGTAGGTCCTGGACAGCCCAGGTAGTAGGGTGCAATGTATTTAATATGTTGGATGTGTACAGTTAAGTTTGCATGATCTGGTAGTGAAAAACTCTTAAATTCATGTTTCACTACTGAAAGGCCTACCTCTTCCATAGGATAAGATTGGAGTTAACTTATTACATTCAATACGCTGTAATTACCAAATAGGAACAGTTAACCAGTTCATGTTTGTGTCCTAGGAACTGTAATGATAAATACTAACTTATGGTGAAGTCGGATTTTAAGTTATAATTAAGAAAATGCCATTTGCGGGGGTCCTGTGTATAAGAGGGCAATCTAATATTCCCTTGTGGGCTTTGGTATCGAACTGTTAGTAAGGTATACTTACAACAAGAAAACCATTCAAATAAACTCATTTTTTAACATTGAAGTCAGTTAAGGGTGTCCTTAGGTGACATTGTACATGAGGGGTGTAATGTCATGTGGCTAGCCAGGTAATGCCTCCCCTATTCAAATGGCACAATTGGCCTCTCCCAATTGGTGTTTCATCGCAAAAACTATAAATACAATGAGAATGACTGCACAGCAGTGATGTCCCTGATTGTGACCAAGCTGTGTGTGAACCGTGCTATTTTCCTGGCGGCCAGGTTCCACCCTCCTCAACAGTATATGTTTCATGGCACGGCAAACTGGTAGCTACAGAGTCATAAGGAATTATGTAGCCCTAGGGCAACGTATTAATTGGAGCCCAAGTTCACAATAACTTTTCCTTTATTACCTAGAGAATTCAAGCAATAATGATTCCACCCAATTTTTATTTCTGTTTTGCAGAATGTATAGGAAATTGAATTTCCTGGGATGTAAACCCTGGTCAAACTTCAACCATCCCCTGAAAAGGTATCCTCTCAGTACAGTGCAAAGAGTCCCTTTCTTAGTGGAGGGGGCCGCAAGGAGCTGGGATGCATTAAGGACAGTCGTCGCTGTAGCACAAAGTGTCGGCTTTCAAGAACTTAGCATTGGTGGGCTGTGTGAGTGACAAGATCTTGGCACCAATTGGACTGTTCATGGTTGGGAAGAGCTCAAAACCTTCGATTCAACCTCTCCAAGGCCATACAAAGTGTCCAGGACCTGTTATGCACCTCTTGGGGGAGAAGAGGCTTGCTCCAGCTGGGGTGCTGGTTCAGGTGGTTGGGAGCCTGTCATGTCTCTGTGGCTCTGAATAGGAGGCCAGCAGACTAATGCTTAGAGTACCTCTGGGAGTCCTAGGTTCAGGTACAAATCCTTCTGACTCAGACAGGAGGGCAGTAAAACAGCAGGGCAGCAATCCAGCAATGCAGCAGTCCAGCAAGGCAGTAGTCCAGCAGTTCGGCAGTCTAGCAGAGTGGCCTTTTAACAGCACAGCTGTGTTTCTTCCTGGCAGAGTATGCACATGTCCAGAAGTGTACTGAAGAGTTGGTGTATGAGGTCCAATATTTATACCTGGGCCTTCCTATGAAGTGGCAGAAGCTTCTAGAGTTTCGCCTTTGAAGTCCCCAAAAATCCCGTCTTTCCTGTCTTGGCTCCAGACTAACTACAGGGAGTATGCAACTCTTTGTGTGGAAGCAGAACACAGCCTATTTAAGCGTAAGTAGGGCTGTACCCAGATCTGCTTTCTCAACCTGCCAGTGATGGCACATCCAGGCAAATATAAGCTCTCCATGGTGTGTGTCTGTCTAGGAGGAATACACAAAGCCCAACTGTCAGCTACACCCAGTCATGTGACCCAGAGACAGGCTGTAGGCACTAATTGCATAAATCAGGAAAAGGGCAACTTTCTAAAGGTGGCATTTTGAAAATTGCAATTTAAACTCCCACTTCACCTTGAGAGTATTTTCCATTTCAGTTCAAAAGACACCAGACATGCACTGATTGGCTATTCCCATTTAGAAATGATCACTTATTAAATGTAATAAGATAACTTAAATGTTAACCTTGCAGTAGTGGATAATAAATACATTTAAGGGTTTTTCACTACCAGGGCATGTAAAACAAGAAAGTATATGTACCACTTTTTAAATACACTGCACCATGCCCTCTGGGCTGCCCATGGCCTACCCTTGGAGTGGCATACATATATATTAAATAGGGGCCTGGTAAAAAGGTTTAGCCTGGTAAAAAGGTTTATTTTGCCAGGTCGACATGGCCTTTTAAAACTGCACTCACAGGGTCTGGAATGGCAGTTCTGAGACATGTTTAAAAGGCCAATAAAAAGGGTGGCACAATCAATAATGCAGGCCCACAAGTAGTATTTAATCTACTGGCACCTGGCATAGGAAGTGCAACTTTCCTAGGGACTTACTAAATTAAATATGCAATTGGGTATAAGCCAATTCTACCATGTTTCAAGGAGATAGCACAAGCACTTTGATGCTGTTTAGCAATGGTTAAGTGTTCAGAGCCAGCAACAACAAATTCAGCAAACAGGGGTTGTTGGCAAAATTTAGGGGGGAAACCATGCCAAAGATATAAGGCCCAACACACTACAAGTTTTTTTATTTAAGGGAGGTGAACAAAGATTCTATAAGTACTGACCAGCCGAAAACTGCCTGGATGTTTCTGAACTGGGGCCTTACCTGCAACCTCCCGACAGAGGCTGTTTTAAAATCCCACTCAAACTATGTGTGTGGCCGGGCAGTGCATTTCCAAGGACGCTGCCTGAGACATAGACTCCCTCTCAGACTCTGTTACCATGGCTGAGATCATTCTGCTGACTTTAGTGGGGTAACTGTTATGGCTTCAGTACAGAGCTGCATAAAGGTCACGATATGTCTACTCAGCGGACGCCATGCAGCAAGAATGGAAAAAAAACGGTCAACCGCTGCCTCACTGTTTGCCTGACACCAGCCAATCAGACACTAGTGTGGTCACCTTGTGCTAGATGTTGCTGATCGCGAATGAGAAATAATCTTGTTGGGAGGTGGATTGTCCTCGCTCGCAAAATTGATTTGAAGTGGAGCTACATGTTTTTAAGGACTAGAAAGTGTTTATCCTTTAAAAAAAACATATATCTTTTGATGTTTTGGTGTCCATTCGTTCATCTATTTTGTAATCTGGATTATTATTGCGTGGTGTGTCTTACTTATTTACTACCATGGTGATTTTAAATGCTTCACACACCTGTCTACTCATTTAAGCCTGCCTGTTCATTGCTATCTACTAAGGGTTGAGAGAGGGATTGATTAGACCATAACTGAACATTTTCTTATGTTTGTAGACTTATTACTAATATTAAGTTGCTACTTATCACTACTAATAATGCATTTTCCAACAGCATCTTGCCAGAAAACAACAACAAGGGAGGGCTCACCACCCTCCTCCCTTCCCCCACTCAGCTTCATGTAAGGGTTTCACTGGAATGAATCATCATCACTCAGAGGCGGCCTGGCTCTGCTTCATGGAAGTGAGCCTCAGCCTGCATGGTGCCTACAGTATCGATGAGATCATCATGAGAGTTAATGGAAAGACTGCAGACACCAATATTTGTAACACAGCAGGATCTCCTCAACACGGCGTGCACTGCAGCCAGCCTGCTCTACCTCCTTCAGTGTAACACAGTGCAGCTTCGTTGAGCATGACTTGTGGTGGTCCTGTGGTGCTAAAATACAGTGATGCTGAAGCGATGTTTAGAGTGGGGGCTGCTGTTCAACAACGTCACCGCACTATAAGCAAAGGAAATATATTTAATAGACTTTCTTTTAAAACCCCAAAAATGCTGTCAGAAGACAAACCTTTGAAGGGTCCTTTAGTGCTCATTTTCCAGCTAAATTATTTCAAGTTTTATGTGGGTTCTGCATCGCCCCCCTCCCCCCTAGTTCTAACGCCACTGGACTAATATGATGATGCATATATACACCAGCACTAAAATGTGTTAGTCTAACACCACATGCTTGGTACTTGGCAGAGCCAATGGTGGAGTTTACAATAAATGTTGCCAGTGTTGGGTGCCAGCGATTGTGATGGGCCCACAGTTAAGTTCCAGGCTGTAAGGGGAAAGAGCTTGAACCCAATACTCTGCAGGTTAGGATCACTGTTGAAACTTCGTTGGGACTGCAGAACTAGGAGGTGGTTCCAGGGCGACGACCCACAGGACTGTACGGTTTCGTAGAGTAGAAGCGAGACGCTTGTGACGAGAGAACATCACACGGTGTGTTATGTGACACTGCAGTGAGGAAAGCAGGGCGAGGCTGTGATGGGCCTCTAGGATTCTGGCCTTGTCACCACAATTTTTGTGGAGACCGGGCCTGGGTAGAAAGCAGCCTATAAACACCGTACACACATAGCTTGGTTAGTAACACAGGCCCACTCACTACTGTGTGCAAGAGTAGTGACTTTATAGGTTTTGTGACGATAAGCTTAGAAGAGCCCTAGTGTATCATATTAAGAGTGGTGATAAAGCCCAGCTCTCTACAGGACATTACAATGTACCACATCCGGGAGCTTATTTACAAGCCCCTTGCGCCACTTATGCGTCACTTTTATTATGGGAAAAAGTGGCGCATCCACCTCCCAGAATGGCTAGTGTTTATAGTCATCAAGGCGGTGAGCCTCAAAGTCTTTCACTGCCCTTGAGATGTAATCACCATGTCCCTCACTTGAGGACAAAGCCCTTTCCACCCTGCAGTTCAGGCATGTTGGAAAATTAGTTATTCAGAACCCCCGATACTTATGGCTAAACTACAACTGACAGCCTTTTACCCATGCGCTCTGGAAGAGTGTCTGGGAATGAAGGGCCTCATTTACTGTATTTTGATGCGCGGCAGTGCAGCAAGCCTTCCTGCAGCGCTGCTGTGTCTCAAAGTAAAAGGGCAGGAATGAACAGAATCTCAAGATATGGCGCATTCCTGTCCTTCTCCCTTGCACCAGTGCACAAACAGCAGCCGTGCGCCCACGCAGACACCCTTGCCCCATGGTGCAAGAATGCCTTCGTTGCAGGGATGATTTTGTTGTGCAGGAAGGGACACCTTCCTCACAAAAAAATAATTATTAATGGCATTTTCCTCCTTCTATGTGGCCTGCAGAATTCAGCACACACAGAAAGAGCATAAAACAAGGAAAAATAGTAGTATTTCTCCATTGTTGTGCGGCCTAGCAACCTGACGCATTTCCAGGTTTACAACACTTTGTAAATCTGGGAATGTGTCAGGTTTAAGAGGCCTTGTAAATATGGGCTGGCACATTGCACCGCCGGTGCATCTAAAATAGTGACGCATGGGCGGTCAATGGGCTTGTAAATGAGGCCCCTAATGTGAAGCAGAAGGGTATTACGTGCTTTAGGAATTAGACAATGCAATACAATATAATTATGGATACAATGACAATTATATAACGGCAGTGCAATAACTATTAAGCACCTTTCATTCCACAGCCAAATGTGATTAGGTTACATTTTGGATACAAATATTACCAGGATTAATTCTAAAAGACACAATCAATGCATTTTAGATGCATGCTTTGCCTTAGATGTAGCTTACTTACTTAGCACGTTTCTTTGAAGAGTACATTTAGGTAAATTCTACAATTAAGCACTAGATGGCAGTCAAGGCTCATCACAAAAACGTTACCCAGAAGCAGTCACAAATCGAGCAATAAATAATACGGCTCTGATTTCGATCTGACTTTAGAGGAAAAGTTATGATACTTGCAAATAGCATAAATAGAACTTCTAAAAACTTTTTTCCCAGCCATTAACAATCTGGTAAACTCTAATTGTTAAATACTTTGAAAACAAAAAATAAGTACAACATTTACACTTTCACTCTATATATATAGAGAGAAATAGTAATGGTAAGGCCACAAATGTATGTATGTATATAATATTTCCATACCGCGAACCGAGACAAAAGGCACCGGACATTGAGGAGAGGAGCTGGTTTGAGGTTGATTAATGCATTGTGATGATGTAATAAGTGGAGGCGTCCTTTTACGCTCACAGGGAGACTCACACAGTGTCCGATTCACAAAGGATTGGAACATTTAATTTAATATAAAAACAAGTTACTAAAAAATAAACAAATTAAATTAATTCCAAATGTAATTCTATGCTGCTTCTGGTGCAGGTGTGTTGTCTCTTTTTACTATGGGAGTCCTTGGTGAATAGGAGTTGGGATAATGTGTTTCAATATTTAATCTATAAATTATAAATATATGTTTTTGTATTTAAAAATAATTTTGCCTGTATGAAATCTCCCGCTTAAACGGCAGAGAAATATACAATTCTACACATGCAAGCCCGCCCTTATGCATTGGCCCCTTTGCCTCAAAGAAATACGCGGCATATTAGCAAGGGCTTGATCGCCGCTTTAGCAGCACTTTTTGCCGCTAAAGCGGCGATATGTCTATCGCCCTATCAGCAAGCTGTCGCTAACAGCAGTTAGCGACAGCTTTTAGGCGATAGCAACCGGTTTGGGGCACGCTTTCAATGTCAGCGATATTTATCACTAATGACATGCAAAGTGGGTGTACCCAATCTGTTAGTGACTGAAAGCAGTCGCTAACACAGCTATTGCCTATTAGCAACGCAGGCAAAGCGATAAAAAAAATCGCGCTAAGCGTGAATATCGCTAGTAATTAACACCTGCTTGAAACCTTACTTACCTGTATTCCCCAAAGGGCGGTGGATTATCAGGCTAAGTCCACCATGGCGTTGATGCGTGAATATCGCTGGATTTCCAGCGATATTCAGGCATTTCGCCGCTATTGCTGGATATATTAGCACAGTGGAGATAAACGTTGCTAATAGCATGTTTTCTCCGCTAAAATATCCGGCGATAGGCAGCGATAAAAATGAACGCGCTAAGCGCGTTTTGCGATAAATATCGCAACTTCTTCCTAATATGCCCCTACATTTTATTAACATTAACATTAACATAGATCAGCGCTGGAGGAGCCGGTCTCGGTGACACTTCACCTCCAACGCTGCACAGTGTTTTCATGTGATCCACTTGCAGATTGTGTCAAAAGTTGGAATTTCTACTTGAAATATTCAAAAATAACTTCATTAAAAAGTTGGAATTTCTACTTGAAATATTCAAAAATAGCTTCAATAATATTTAAAGAAGTTAGATTGGTGCCAAATACTACCATATTTGTTTTAGAAACGTTGAAAAGTAAGCTTGATATAATCTTTTACAAAGATATGGATTTGAGAGAAGCAGGCCTCTACCAGCCTTCCAAAAGAAACTAAAAGCATTTTATCTTCCAGGAAGACTAACATCACACAGTTCCTGACATCAAATTATATTAAATGTAGCCTCTGGCCCTAACTTCACTTTGAGTCTTGAGCATGGAAATGTATCTGTTCATCAGACACGAACATCAGCTCCCTTGCTGCCATCTGCATCCCTACTTTGTAAAAAAAAAAAATAACGTGGGAAGTGTTCTGAGAGAACTCTACAGTGATTGTGTAATTGAGGAATCATATATATAAAAAATGTGTAAAAAATGTGAATGCAAACCCTGACTCACTTCTGCAGAAGGCCTGAATCTGCAGACATTCAGGCCTTCAAGTGACATTCATTCCAAAAACAGTCTGTCATTTTGACAATAGGGACTGTGGCAGAGGTGTTACAAGGAGAGAGAAGGGGTTGGTCAATTGGGTGTTAAGGGGCAGTTTGGAAGCAGATCCCCTACACCTTGTTAGGACACCCCAAAAACCTATCACCCCAAAATGTACCTCAGGCAGTTCTGCTCCCAGGTGATCGTTTGTAAAAAGGAACCCTCCCCAAAGTCAGTTTAGCAGAGTAGCAAAATAGATCATTTGGACTCAATAATTGCGTTATAGATCAGTAGCGAAGGAAATGAGTTTTATTATAAAAATCTCAAAGTCAGGCGGTACAGAATAAATGCCATGACGGCTCAAATGCAGAGCTATACAGAGTAGGCAACATGTGAAGTACATCAAAGTCCCAAGTGAGTATTAGAATGGGATAGTGTCCCTAGTAGAAAAGGAAAATCTTCTGCCTCACCCCCAAATCTTAGGGTTCTTATATGCAATTCTTGAGCAAATTAATCAGCAAAACAGCAAACTGATTCGATGATTCTAATTTGCCCTGCGAGTAACAAGTCATATGGCAAATGAGAATCATCTACATCACTACTGTACATAATGGCTAAGCTGATTTTACATAAGCATCCAGCTTCTCCCATGTTATTGCTATCTGGAGATGTTCAAACTAATATGAAACATTTAACCGTGAACCCTTACACCAGTGCATACAAGTAACGGAACTACAGCGGAAAGGCCTTCCACAAAGTTACATTAAGGAACACTAGAAAGTTCATTCAGAGGGCAATAGAAAAACGACATCAACTTGTTCTCATCTCTGCAGAGCTGTAGGGAGAAACGTTGTGAAGTAGAACCAGTTAGGAGGGGGTGAATATAGGTCGGAAAACAGCCTTAGAATAGCATCCATTTAATCCACAATGGAGATTCATAGAAAATGTGGCACAATTAAATCACATTAATAAACACACTTCTATGTCTTATTAAACCTGTTTCAGCTGCAATCATATTTGTTCAGCATTTACATATCAGATTCAACAGAAAAATCATTACTCGTCATTATTATTTTTCATTCAAATATATTACCCAGAAAAACTCTACTACAGTTCCCCCCTCTTATTATTTTAAAATTACTAAAACACATTAATAAAACTTTATAAATCGGAATATCTTTCTGTTGACGCCCCTCTGTGCTTCTATCTGGAATTCTCCTTCACTGTCTTCAGCTGATTATAGACATGATCCTTAATATTCTCCAGTTCATTTTCCTTTGATCTTTTTCTTTTTTATTAAACAATTATTATCTCTATTTCCACATCTCTTAATCACATACTCAGGAAATTGCAACAAAATAAATAAACAGATTTGCACAAATCTTTATAATTATGACTCTTTAGGCTCTTCGGGAAGAACTCAACCGTATTGGACCAGCAGTACCCATACAAACATCCACACCTAGAGAAAATGCACACAAAATAACCATTATATTGGACAGTGAACTGACCATGAAACGAAAAGTCAATGCAGTCTCCTCCTGCTTCCACACCCTTTGCATGCTCCCAGGAATGTTCAGATGGATCCCTGTCAACACCAGAAAGAATGTCACTGAGGCCCTCATCACCAGCCGCCTTGACTACGGCAACGCTTTTTACACCACTATCTCCACCCAGCTCCTCAAAAGCCTCCAAACCATATAGAACGCTGCAGCGAGACTCATCCGGGACTTCCCCAAACAGATCCACATCACCCCCACCTCAGAAACATCCACTGGCTCTCCATCCAGAAGAGATGCCAATTCAAGATCCTCATGCATGCCTACAAAGCTCTATACAGTCAAAGACCGGCCTACATCAACCAGCAACTGAACTTCCACCTACCAGAATTCATCACAGCAGGGATCACTCCTTCTCTTACATCGCCACTAAGACCACAAATGACCTAACCCTCCATATTCGAACATAGGACATAGGTACAACATTTTTTGGCCTTTATTAGTTTGATGACTCCACCCTCCGTCACTAAGAGATGTCTAATGCTAATCTAATCTGCATAACCATAGCCCTAATAGCAACAATTTCAGGATTCACCTGCATCAAGGCTTCAGCTATATATACTGCAAGCTTGTCTACTAAGGTGGACAAACGTCTAATCTTTACACCATTCATGGCCACACCTAGAGAATGAATCATAGCACCTAATATAGCTAAAACTAGTCTTCAAAACCTTGCTTCACTCTTCTGAGATCCATTGCATCATCCATTTCATTAACATAAAAGACTCTATGAAACACTAAAGCAAGATAACAAGATCCAACCCAAGTATGCAGCAAATTGAAATACTCCACAAACATAATAAATCCCTCTCAAAATTGGCTCTTCACCTGTCAAATTCTTCCTGTTCACTTCAAAACGTTTTTCACACACACTTTCTCCCACTAATTCAGCCTTACCATTTTTCAAAGTTCTTGGTCGTACCATCCCTAACTCACCCTTTCACTCTTGCTCCTTTCTCAACCTAAGATGTATATTTGGGGGATATCAACAAGAAATAGCGATAATTATCGCTAAGCGCTGTTAGCGATAAAAATGTTATCGCCGGCGAAGTCCTTTTTCTATTGCCGCAGTGGCGACGTATTAACAAGGCGCCGCTAGCCAGCGATAACAATAATTTCTGGTGCCTATGGATGGCGATAAAATCTTAGCGCCTGCGATAAAATAACGCACGCTAAGCCGCGAAAACTCACGCTAAGCCAATTATCTCCAAAATCAGCCCGACAATTGCCAACAGGTCTGCATTTTGCACGCAGCACGCGGGAAAATGCACTATAAAAGGCCCCCAACCAGGCCAAAAAAAAAAAAGAAAAAAAAAATGGATACCAGAGACCAGACCAGAGACATGGAGGAAGCATGGAGACCAGAGCCAACCCCACAGCCAGCCAGGAGGAGCAGGGAGAGAGCCAGGGGAAAGAAAAGAGGAGGAGGAACCCCAGGTTCAGCCACCAGGAGAATCAGGTCCTGTGTGGCCTGGTGGCTGAACACCAGCAGGAGCTCTTTATCTGGAGGACAGTGCCATTGTTCAGGAAGAAACAGATCTGGGAGGAGATCACAGCAAAGGTCAATGCTGTGGGAGAGAGGAAGAGGTGGACCGTGGAGCAGGTAAAGAAGCGCTGGAACGACAGCAAAAAGAACACTAAGGAGAAGATGGCCGCCAACTGGAGGGCAGCCATGGCCACTGGAGGTGGTAGCCCTGTGCCCCTGCTGGAGCTGGATGAGCAGGAGGAAACGGTGGTGCAAGTCATCACCGAGGAGATGGTGGTTGGAGTGCTAGGTCGGGACACTGCTGCAGGTGAACAGACACAACCACAGGGTGAGTACAAACTATGGAGTGGGTGGACGGGGGTGGATGGCCACAATGGCACACATGTACAATAAATAGCATTGCATACCCACAATTACTGTGGTTCAGGTCCCAGATATCCCTGTGCATGGTGGCATGGACACACATCAACTGATCCAACATAAACATTGTCAGACACACTTTGACGGACACACTGACATTGAAATGTGCACTGAAACACAGTCCAGGTACATCATCAGACCACAAAATAAGTGCCACATCACATACCAAAATGCCACATCACATAGAGACGCAGCATGGTGCCAATATGCACCCCTTGCACCATCACAACCCATATCCAAATCATCTCCCCAAGGCCGCAACTCACATGTGCCAAAATGAGTATTCAGTGTGAATGTGACTGATCACGTGCACGAGTACGCATGCCAACAGCAAGACCAGCACACCTGCAAAATAGCACATGTGGCTGACTTGTGTGCAAGGATGTGCGTGGCCAACAAGGGTGACTTAGAGGGCCACACACAACCTTGCACACAAGCCAGACACATGTGCAATGTTGCAGGTGTGCTGAGCCTGTCGCTGGCATGCTTACTCGTGCACGTGACCAGTCACATTCACACTGCATACTCATTTTGGCACATGGGAGTTGCGGCATTCTGAAGAAGATTGGGATAAGTGTGGTGATGAGGCAAGGGGGACATTGTGACAACCTCATGCCTGTACTACAAAATGCCCCCTTGCCTGTACATGCTATGCAGCACTGTGTACAGCAAGATGAGAAAGTACTGAATGACTCTGCATACCGACAACACATGCAATGTCACACCAAAAATACGGATTATGGGGCATATTACCAAGGACGGCATTAAAATAATAGCCGCTTGAGCGGCAGAAAACTGCCGCTAAAGTGGAGATAATGGGCCTGATAATATGCCCTGGAGAATTCCAATAGAAGCCCATGTTCACACCAGAACATGGACTTCAATTGGAATTCCCCAGGGCATATTATCAAGCCCATTATCGCCGCTTAAGCGGCAGTTCTCTGCCGCTCAAGTGCCGATAATTTGCAATGCCGTCCCTGATAATATACGCCCCTTAGTCGTGTGCTCTCCATTGCAAAATGCCATGCAGGGCGCACCATGAAATCCATTCAGTCATCCAAAGGCAACTTACCTGCACTCACACATATCCCTGTCCATAATACCCACCACCCACCCCACGTCAACGCTTGGCATGTACTATTTTCTCTTGCAAATTAAAAAACTCTTCATGTCTGCGAAAGCTAGATCTTCAAATCTAACAATCGCACCAACCTAGGGACATATTATCAAGCTCAGCGTTAAAATTATGGCTGCCTTAGCAGCAGGAAACTGCCACTAAAGTGGCGGCAATGGGCTTGATAATATGCCCTTGTGAATTCCCACAGAAGCCCATGTTCACACCAGAACATTTGACTTCTATGGGAATTCACAAGGGCATATCATCAAGCCCATTATCGCCGCTTTAGTGGCAGTTACCTGCCGCTAAAGCAGCGATAATTTTAACGCTGATCTTGATAATATGGTCCCTAGTCCCTCTCCCCTCACTATGATGTTCAAGTGTCTGAGCATATGTTCCTTGGCTTGTTACTATGACATGTCTCCTCTACTACCTTTAATATTAAGAACCATGTAAAAAGGGGATTAACAACCAATTTACAAAACAGGCCGTATAAACAAACATCACCATCACAAATCCATCTGAAAGTCCATTTCACACTCCCTCAAGGCATGTCACTACCCATGTTGCTCTGTAATTCTTGATAGCCTTAGCAGTGCGTAATCTGTGGTATCCAGAAGGTAAACACTAACAACACAATATACAGGCTGCCACTTTGGATTCACCCATCATGCATGTCTACAATATTGTCGAATGGTCACATCTACGGGCTATAAATGCCCTTCCCTGGTACCAGCTCACCTGGCTCAGTGTTGACATCGCTCTCGCTGTCTTCGTCCACCAATGGTCCAAAGAAATGGTCCCATGCACTAGCCGCCTCAAGTGAACCCTTGCTCACCGTACCCATGACCAGTAGTAGCCTAACTATCCCATCACACTCTGCCCATTAGGTGAACTCGCACTCCCATTGATCTAAACTCGTGGCCCCACCTGCCTTCCAGTGCATCGTAATATCCCCTCATGGCCACTAATAATCCCCTATCCATAAACTTGCGGCAAGCCCACTTTGAGTCGTGTGTGGGAAGCAATGTAGGATACAAGCCCCCTACGACAGATCCACCTCCCTGTCCGTCAACACCTTCAATAATGTCATCATTACGGTCCAATAAGTAGCCCAAAGTGGTCACCCCCAAACAGGTGAGGGAAGTTTGCCCCCTCTCCCTGAACCCTTGTGCATTCCTATGAGTCAGTGTAGAAACATGCCTTGACTATTTGCCGGTGTGAGGTAAGGCAATGTAAAAGATTAAAAAGAAGCTTTTGGAAGCTTGTGCGCCTGGTGCACCTCCATGCATACTCTACAATCTCAGCACAAGCCCTTTCTGGTATCTCTCTCCCTACATCTACCTCCCATTTCAATTAAGTATGTCCAAATGGGGCAGCTCCACGAGACCCATGCGCATTTACAGGCATGTGACCGCCTTAAACTTTACAGCTGCTGTCAATATGTATTGGCACCCTAAAGAAAGCTCAGGTCCTGCTTTGTCCCCTTTACAATGCGCACGAATATCCGCTGTGATCACTGCTTAGAGTATGTAGTCCCCCCTTCTAAAATCAAAGCGCTCATGCGGAGTCTAGAAGGTCAGCACCTGGTATGATGCACAAACGGCCCACCACTGCCACACCCCCTGCACAAACCACCCAGCAGCAAGCACCTCCCACCACAGCTGCCTCCCAGGACCCACCCAACCCATATGCTGCCTTTCACACCATGGTGCTTGAGGTCCAATGGGAGACATAGGACTTTGTGCGGGTGGGCTTGGAGAGCCTGGTAGCCAAATTGGAGGAGCTCAGTGGGTGTCTGAATCGCCTCGACAACAACATCGCGAGTATGTCAGACATCCACACACCCCTCAATAACATCCAACGCACCCTGGATGACATTGCTGGGGTCCTGATCCGGAGAGCGGACACACTGTCCCGGCAGGATAGCTCCAGCAGTGTCTGTGCTGCATTATCACGACTGTCAGGGATAATGGAGGCCAGGGAGCGGAGGGAGCTCCAACAGATGGCTGCCACGGCTCAACACCAGCGTAATCTGGAACAGACATGGCAGGCCATGCTTCTCTTTATGACATCTTTACCTCCCCACGGTCTTGCGACAACATCTGCTGCTTGCGCATCCACATCCTCAGCTCCGCACCCTGATGTGCTGCTCCCACCATACCACCACCCACATGTGAGACACATGACACATCATCGGACGAATCTGAGGATGAAACTGCCACCATTGTAATGCACAAGTTCAGCTAGCAGTGATGTACAAAGGCCTGTTGGTTTGTACATCCCATCATTTCACTGCCCTTCCTCTCCCACTGTCTGCCGATGTCCACCAACACACAGCTTGGACCCACACATTGACCTACAGCAAATCTCCTCTTGTTCATTGACAATGGCACTGCAAAATCCGCCTCTTCCCCTGGCTCTGTCACTCACAATGGACTGCTACTCCAACAGGCATCCTGCCAATCCCATGTCCTATGGGCCACTTCTGGTACATGAAAAACCTTGTCTTGTAAATAAATATCCTTAAATCACACAGGTGCGTGTTTCCATGAACAATCAAGTATTTAACTAAGGCAATAAGTAAGATGCTGTGAATTCACAAGAAGGTCCAGCAAGGCTAATTCAATGTACATGTGTCACCTGACACGGATAGGCAGTGAGATGGCCGTGTATGTGCAAAAGCAATCCTGATGATTTTCCTATGACAACATCTTTAAAGTGCACCACTAACCTGTGAGTGTCTCAAGGAGCGGGCGGGGGGGTGGGAGTCTGCCACTGCTTGGATATCCCGTTCTTGAGGAGTCACATTAATGTTAGCATGTGCTGTGCCAGCCGCAGGAAGGTGGGGAGAGTGTTCCAGTTCTTTGCATTGAGGTGGCATAATGATCTTCTGCAGGAGTTAGCTTTCCAGATGCGGGGGACTGTGGCGATTGCAATGTCAGCGTAGCAGACCTGCTGGATTGGGGTGCAGAAGCTGAGTTGTCTGTTGAGGTATGCATGTCCGGTGTTGTGGAGTGACTTGTGTGCGTGGTTCTGGCACGTGGAGGTGATACACTTGTTGGCGGTGAGCCAGTGCAGGTCTCTCAGGTGGGGTGTGATGTGCTGTTGGCGAGGGATGTTGAGGACCAGGCGTGCAGAGGCGTTTTTAATGCGTTTAAATTGTTTTTAGAGTTTGGTCGAGGCTCCTGCATAGAGGGTGTTACCGTATTCCAACTTGCTGCTGCTGAGTGCCTGTGTGACTGTTCTCCATGTTTCGGGGGGAATCCACCTGTAGAACTTGACAAGCATCTGGAGGGTGATAAAGCAGGACGACGAGATGGCGTTTACCTGCTTTGGCATGGAGAGAGTAGAGTTGATGATGAACCCCGTGTTGCGTGCGTGGTTGGTTGGTGTTGGATCTGTTCTCAGGGTGGCCACACACCAGGAGGTGTCTCATGTGGAGGGGGTGGATTCGAGGATGAGCATTTCTGTCCTGTCTGATGTTTATCTCCTGTTGGCAGTTCTTCCTTCACTCAGCAATGTCTTACAGTCCTACATGGTGTATGGTTGTGTAAGTGAGGGTGGCCATGGTGAGGGAGAAGATTAGCTGGCTGTCGTTTCCGTAGGAGATGATGTTGAGGTTGTGCAGTCGGGTAACGTGTGCGAGTGGTGACATGTACATGTAGAACAATGTTGTGTGAGGGATGAGCCCTGGGGTAATCCACTGAAGATTACTGTGGACTCTGAGCAGGAAGGGTGGAGGTGGGCGGTCTGCATTTTGCCATAGAGGAAGGAGTTTGTCCAGTCACGAGCCTTGTCTTGGATCTCGGTGTCGTGCATGCGTGTGCATAGTGTGCGGTGCAAGACAGTGTTGAAGGCAAATCACAGGTCCTGGACAATGAGTGCTGCTGTTTCACTGTTGTCCATCCGTGGCATTATGTCATTGGTGGCGGAGATGTGTCCAGTTTGCTGCAGGAGTTGCCACTGAAGCGTGAATGGGACAGATCCAGGATGCTCTTCCCATAGAGTTAGTGGGTCAGTTGTCTGTTGATGGTCTTCACAATGACACCTCACAGGAATGGTAGCTGGGAGATGGGACGTAAGTTCAGGCGGTCCTTGGCGTCAGTCTTTTGTTTGTGGAGTAAGGGGTTGATATTGGCGTGCTTCCAGCTCTACATGAAGGTTGAAATTATGAGGGAGATGTTGATGCTCATCTGGAAATGGGGTGCAATGGTGGGGCTGGCTTTGGAGCAGATGTGGTGTGGGCATGTGTCTGACGTTGATCCGGAGTGGATGTTGTACCAGATGTGCATTGTGTTTGTGAAGTTTACGTTGGTCCAGGAGAGCAGGGGGTTGGTGCGTATGGGATCCATGGGGATGGAGGTCTCAGTGCTATTCGTGGCAGTCATGGGGTTGTAGCTGTCGTGGATGTCTGCACCCTTGCAATGGACGAAAGTATCAAAGGAGTTGCACAGGTCTTGCAAAGGGGGGATGGTGTTGGTGTTGGAGAGTTCTTTCACTAGGTTGAAGAGCAGTTAGGTGGTGTGTGCGTTGTTGGCAATTCGGTCTTTGAAGGAGGCCCGATTGCGTATCTGATGAGGTGATGGTGTCTGCGTGTGGCGTCTTTGTGGGTTGCGTAGCTATCCAGTGTCTTTTCACGGTGCAATTTCTTCACTAGCTCATGGCAGGTCGGCATTGAGGCCTGGTGTTCTGCATTGAACCAGCTGGCTTACTTGCTGGTGTGTCTGTTGGAGTGTGTCTTAATCTGGGCGAGTGTGTTGGCGCAGTTGCCGATCCCTTGTCTGAGGTTCTGGGCGGTGGAGTCAGTGTCGGTGGTTTTGCTCCCGGCAAGGCTGCTGGTTAGCTGTGCCTCTGTGACTTTGCTCCAGCAGTGCCAGTGGATCTGTCAGGTGTGGTGGCGCGTGGTGTCTTCATGAAATGCGAAGTTGATGCATCGATGGTTGTTCCAGTGGAGGTTGGTTGTGTGGTTGGAGTAGTGGTCAAGCGTGTGGCTGTTGAGGAGGGTGGGTGTTGTGACAAGTTGTATGAGGCCGAAGTTGGCCAGGGTGTCGATCAGGGTGGTGGATACGGTGCTGTTAATGTACACGAGGTGGAAGTTCAGCTCACCGTGAAGGATGTAGTCTGTGGATGTGAGGGCGTATGTACTGACAAAGTTGGTGATGGAGTTGCAGAACTGTGTTAGGGGTCTGGAGGCTATGTAGACACGGGTTACTCTGAGGGTGGTGTTGGGATTGGTGTGGATCTAGAAGTGCAGGTGTTCGGCGTTGATAAGGATGTTGTCGTTGTTGGTTGAGACTCTGAGAGTGTTCCTGTTGACGATGGCAATTCCTAGTCCTACTCCGTTGGTGCGGTCCCTGTGGTTGATCTTGTAGCTGCACAGGATGGCTATGGCGAGGTAGTGTTCCGAGGAGGGGTACAATTAGGTCACTGTCATGGAGACCATGTTTGGGGTGGTTGAGTTGAGTAGGTCCCAGAGTTCACTTGTGTTTTGGCGTCTGTGGTGGGTGTTGGGGACAATGCATCTGAGGTAGTTGGCTTTCAACACAGTGGGTGGATTTGCAGATTGGATGCTGGTGACAATGCAGTTACGGCTGGAGAGGTATCCTTGTGTGCGTTCTGTTCCGGGCAGGAAGCAGGTGTGTGATCGTCCTATGTTGAGGGCGTTGAGAGTGCTAGCATCGTAGTGGCAACGTGTGTAGTTGCGTTTGCTGACCCAGGATGTCCCTGCACCTTGCGCGGACCCGGCGTGGATGTACGCCAGTGGAAGGGGAGGTGGCAGAATCAGCCTGGCATGTGGGCGGTACAAATGTGCGTGTTGCTGTGCGGCTCAGCAGGGGATACTGTGGCGGGAAGGGAGAGCGGAGGCGGTTTGAAAAACACGTGTCCGAATACAGGGTAAGAAATGTAAATGAGCAACACAACTAAACCCGGCAGAAGGGGGCACAGTGTGACAAACTAAATAACACTTGCGATGACGGCACAGATGAGACAATCGGAGTCAGACAGTGAAGAAGGGGCACAGGGGGTCACACGAGATTACACGGGCAAAATTGCACTGACAACATTGATCAGATAGCACAATCTAGCAATATCCCAACTCTGAGCCCCCGACATGTATGACATATGTGTGAGAAAGTACCATCTTTCCTGCATGGTATTTCCAACTTTTTGCTGAACTGCTGAATGGACTTTGACTGAGTGTGCCCTGGACTCCTGCCAATCAGGTGCCCAGGGCCTAAGTTCCTTCCCTAAACACTAACATACAAAATTGGCAAACCCTGGTAAATGGTACCCTAGGTACCCAGGGCCTTGTGACAAGGGAAGGCCTCTAAGGGCTGCAGCACTTATTGTGACAGCCTTAGAGGCCCTGTACCCTAACACAAACACACTGCCCTTGCAGGCAGAGTGTCTGGGTACAAGGCAAAACAAAGAGTCGACATGGCACACATCCCTGGGGTGCATGCACACAACCTACACTGCCCTGGCATACATCATCCACCCCTATAGCTGGGTGCCCTATGCCAGTGATGTGGGCACAGCGGTATTATCCCTCTGCACCTACAGTACTCGGTCCATTCCTGGGCACTATAAGTGCAGTGCTGCCATTTAAGAGTATATGGTGCAGAGAGATCGTCGAACATGAACTCCACAGCACCATAATGGGAACACTGAAGAATGAGAAGTTTGGTATCAAACTTCTCAGCACATCAAACCCGCACTGATGCCAGGGTGTGATTCAATGTACAAAGCACTACTGAGGGCATCTTAGAGAAGCCCCCTCACAACTAACCTACAATCCACGTCTGGTTTGTAGGCTGCCTAGGCTGCCACACATCAGACATGTTGCTGGACCCCAGGGTAGAGAGCCCCCGCTCTCCTGGGCCTGCAACAATGCATATGCTGGGCGAGGTGCTAGGTCTCCTCCCCCAGGATGGCCAGGGGAAAGCTTCAAAGGCATGCAGAATCTGTGACCTTCTCCAGGCCACTTGTACCCAGAAAACTGCTCCTAACCCCCCGGTTCTGACACCCACTCTGGCGGGAAGACTGTCCGGAAACACAAAATAAGGACAGGGTATGTGCCAGCCTGCCCACCCCAACCCTCAGGTGGGGAAGGCGAGGTGAAGCACATATCTAAGCCTACACTAAAACTATGCTAAATAACACACACAACTATGATACTAAAAGGGGGACAGTGTGGGAAGGGAGAAGAGGTGGGGGGTGAGAACAGGCGCAGTGTTCATGGCAGTCCAAGGTGGGCCCGGATCTCATGTATCTGCCGGCTTAGGTTCAGGAACTTATTGCGGATGTCCTGGAAGATGTTGGTGTGGTCCTGGACCATCCACATAAGTTGGGACAGTCCAGGATCCATGGGGGCCAGTGCCGGTGCTGGTGCCGGTGCTGGTGCCGGTGCTGGTGCAGGTGGCGGAGCATGGTGTCCTGGCGTAGGTGTGGCAGCTGGGGTATTGACATGTTGGGAGCCCACACTGACACCTGAGGCTGCTGGTCTTGTGCCGCTGCCAGTCATGACGCATTCCGGCAGCGACGGCCAGGTCCCTGCCTTCTTCTCGGCCCGGTACCTCCTTGTCATCAATCTAAATCCCTTGTGTACCTTACGCACGTGGAGGTACTGGTCCTTGGCGACCTGGAAGCGGTGCTGTTCCTCAGGTGTCATGTTGTCTGAGAGAAAAAAAATCGATGTCAGTTTTTTGTCCCCTACACTATGTAACCGTCCAACATGAGATCTGCATCACAAGTTAAAAACAACATGTTAAGTCAAGGACTGACCTGTTAAACCCAATGTCTACGCATGATTCAATAACTACATGCTGTTGAGACTGACATGACAGTGCATGGCATGGTACATGCACTGACACAACTGAAAGCTAAGGATATGCTACAAACATGGCACCATTGGACAACCGGGCTGTGGGTGACATGTACAATTGACTTCATTCGGGAGGCATAATCCCTACGTGCACAGCACAACCCTCTTTCATCCTGTGACAGACAGCTGCATCAGAAGTACAATGCACATGTGCAGCTATGTGTGTCCCCCAGGAACTGTGTGCAGTACATCAAGTCAGTGCCAAGACAGGCAAGGGTGTATGTGTGCAGGTGTGAATAACTACCTATTGTAGTCTCACACTACATGCACAATAACAGGCCTGAGACTGCCCTACTCACACTTGTAATCATTCTGCATCATGCCGCACACATGGAAACATGTTTGGGGTATGAATGCTGACTTAGGCACTTACTCACTCCACCATTACTATGCAATTGGTGATAGTCATCCACTGCCAGGGGGATACATCATTGACCCACAACTGCCAGTCATGCATGTGTTGTAACCCCCAACCTCACTCCGTAGTAGAGATGAACACGCATGCATCAACTACGCAAACTGTTACAATGGATTACACATTGTAATGGCACCCTGGGGTCATGAGGGTTGTGTAATTGTTATGGCTAATGCATACACACAGATATTGTTTCCGCAGGCTTGATTTGCAAATCTATGTGACATCAAATGATGCATAGCTAATGCATGGGTATGAAATGTGTGTTAAGTGATGTCACCAATTGTGTCAGATGAGTTGGTACACATGATCCTGATTCCAGCATGGACTGTCCACACGGACATAGCCTGAAACCACCATTGCAGCGCACAAATATCAAATCTCAATTGACGTACACATCTATGGAATGTGTTTGTGTAACACGCCATTGACAAAATTTGGATCTGAGCTACACCCTGACACTTCTGCTTCTGTGCTATGCAGTATACCTTAGTTATCACTGTGCCAAGATGTCTGAACTTGTACAGACATAATAGCACTGCCTCATTGTGCACAATGCTACACCCACTGCACGCCCCTTGGACGATGTCTACCGCATGTAAGTGTGCCATCTTGACTAGGCTGCGCAAATGAACATGGGAGTAAATGCTAGTGGCCTATTGCCAACACAACTGCAGTGTAAATGCCTAGTTGGCAGCATTAGTTGCTCAGAAATAGACACATACATTGACATGTGTATCAATGACTGTTGATGGACAAAGTCACAACTCTGAATGAGATGCATTGTACCCCTTTAAACTACCATATGTAGATCACAGGCAATTGACGTGCGATACACACCCATACTGCTAATCAACAACGTGTTGCATTTGGCACAGACACTCATTACCACGCAACATGCCAATATTTCTTGTCACTACTCACCAGTGGCGTGTGGGTCCCGGAAACGGTCAATGTTCCCTTGGGTGATAGGTTGGCGTCCATCTGTGAGAGGACAAACGCAAATAGGTGTTGTTAGCAAACCCCAGCAAACGTGGCATATTCACAATGTGACACATTGTTACAGTGACAGACAATGCTACATTCCTGTGGTGTTAACTTCATGTTGGCCACATGACTGGGCCCACTTTGAATGGCATCCACACATGAACATGTGGAAGCAGAGGCTGCACAGCCAAAACATCACTGCTGGCCGAGCTGCACATATGAGTTGGTTCACGCAATGTCAAGGCACCTCATCCACACGGAGCGCAAAACAAAACCTTTTTACTCATCATCCTTGACCGATCGCTGCGGCATTCAGCACTTTCTCACAAAGCCCACCAATATGCAGACTCCACAACAAAGGGATCCAAGACAAGGCCCTCAACTGGATCTGCTCCTTCCTCAACATACATACGGTGTGGGTCAGACACCCCTCTGTTGTCTTGGAGCCTACAACAAGTCCCCCAGAGATCCTCATTCAGCCCAACAATCTTTCACATCTACATGTCTCCGCACGCTACAATCGGGATTAGCTATGGACTCAACATTGTATCATAGGCATACGACTGGCAACTCCTCCTCGACACATCCAGCAAACACAAGTATTGCGAATCCATGACAGAGCTTGCTAGATGAATGTCAAAGAGCTGCATACAAGTGAGCAACACCAAAAGATATGTACCCATCATGCGCCAAAACCTCCACGCATGTAATTACACAGGCTCCTCACACGGCATGGGGAACCCACACCCCAACACGGCCAAGGCACGCACCATGTAATCCATCATGGACTCCGATGTCCAAGATAATTGCAAGATCTATCCGGTATCATCATCGTGCTTCCACACACTCTGCCTCCTATGTCAGATACTCAAATGACTCCTACTCTAACACACATAGACACTCACTCATGCCCTGTGCAATAACTCACCCTACTACGGCACCACAGTCCATGACAGATTTTACAAGAACCTCATCCGCAAGCTGCAGGACATCTCAAATGCAACCACAGGACTGATCCTCACACTGCCAGGACCCTGTCACACCTCCCACCACCTGCACACTCCACTGTCTCCACATCAAAGCTGAAGTCACATTCAAGATGTGCACCCAGGCTCACACAGCCATCCACAACACTGGGCGAACATACCTTAACGTACAACTCTCTTTCCATGGCACATCAAAGGAGCCGACGATCCGACCAGCTGGCCTATGCCGTTTTCCCCCACCCCAGAGAGACCAGATTGTGAGTCTGCTCCTTTTCCTACCTTGCAGATATGGCCTCTGGCAAACTTCTGCTACACCTCTGACAGGCAACGTTGCTCTCCATCTCCAAGCACTAAACATTGCTCTTCAACAGACACACCCCTTGCTATACTTCAACATGCAAACACCGCCACACCCCTGCAACCCTTCCTGCTGAGTATACACTCATAATAAGCATGTGTATTTTGGGATGTTTAACACCGGGGATCTCCATTCCTATGTGGTATTTCCAGTGGCAAACGTAATCTACGCGGTCATTGCAACGCCAAACGTCACTCCACCTTGCACTGCATGGCGCACATCAATAATGGGTATTTTGATTGACTATCCCAATATCTTCCGTACTGTTGCACACACTGCAGTGGGAAGAGTGAGTCATGCAAATCCAAGGTCAAGGCCATCATGCGCAAGTATTTTTAGCAAGTCGCATTGCATTAACAACGTTGTTACAGTGTCACGCTCTTGGGACAGCATTAAGACATCTTATCTTCTTCTCACACACGTCACTCATATATGTACGTAACATTAGTTGTGGACAACAAGGGAATTGGTACTTACCACCCTGGATGCCAGGCATGACTCCGGTGTAGTCCAGCAGGTCCGCCTCACGCGCCAGAATGTCCTGCCAGCGGTGCTTTCACTGGCGCACGGTCCTGTTCACCTTGAAGTAGCGGAGCATCTACACCCGCACACGCTCCCACCGCAACTTCCGCACAGCCACACCATAGCCCTGGAGGATACGTCCTCCCCACTCCAGCATCAGAGGCAGGTAGCACCGCACCAGCCACAGGAAGCCCCCCAATGCCCCCTCTCAAATCTGCCCTGACCTTCCCACCGCTGGCATCTCCACACACCCCAGTTCTCACCCCAGACTACCAAAAGAAAACCCAATAATGCAAATAAAGGAAAATAACCCACAACAAACACAACAAGACTGAGGACAGTAGACAGTAAAAAGTAAATAAAATGTCAAATAATTCAAAAATACAAGTTAGACAGGACACAGCAACACAGCAACACTCCTAAATACACTCTCCACCAGCACAATCCCAAAAACACCTCCTCACTCAGCCAAATCACACACAATGTGCTCAAAAGAGAAAGTGAAAGTGAATGCCACACACAAGGAGACGGGAAGCAGGCATACAGCACTTCCTGTGTGTTAGCGGCATTTTTTGTAGTAAGCGACGAGAAACTGCACACTAAGGGGCTGCTAATGTACTCAGGCTGATACTGTAATGTGTATTTGGCCCATTTTATGAAATGCGATCATAATCTGAACGCTAAGGGGCCGCTAATGTCATGAGGCTGAATACATGCGATCAGAATCTGCACGCTAAGGGCCCGCTAATGTCCAGAGGCCTACTTTAATGTGTATGCATCCAGTTTAATGAAATGCAATCAGAATCTGCACGCTAAGGGGCAGCTAATGTCATGAGGCTGGATACATGCGATCAGAATCTGCATGCTAAGGGCCCTTTAATGTCCATAGACCTACTGTAATGTGTATGCGTCCAGTTTAATGAAATGCGATCAGAATCTGCACGCTAAGGGGCAGCTAATGTCATGAGGCTGGATACATGCGATCAGAATCTGCACGCTAAGGGCCCGCTAATGTCCATAGGCCTACCGTAATGTGTATGCGTCCAGTTTAATGAAATGCGATCAGAATCTGCACGCTAAGGGGCAGTTAATGTCATGAGGCTGAATACATGAGAACAGAATCTGCACGTTAAGGGCCCACTAATGTCCATAGGCTTCCTGTAATGTGTATGCGGCATGTTTCATAGTTTGCAATGGGTTTCTTCACGCTAAGAGGCTGCTACTGGCCTGATGCTGATACAGTATTGGGGAGTGTGTCCAGCCATGTCCTTTTAAATGCGCGGGGAACATATCATCATGTTTGCGATAAGAATCTCACGGCCCGGCATTTTTATTGCAATGATGGACATTCAGGCAAAAACTCTGGTCACAGCACAATAATACAATGTGAAGATAGGTTTACACAATGAAGGCCGACTCCATTTTAGGGTTACATATTTTTAAAGTGAGGCAGGCTAATGTGGCAAACCCAGTTTGCTGGCTACATCCGGATGCCTGCTGTGCAAGCATTGTGAGCATTTACACAGCGTTTAAGCCGCAACCCTCAGGCCGGACGCATAGCGGAAGAGCAAACAAGCCACTAAGAGCGTCTTCCATTTTCCAAAGAATAAGCATATAAAACAGAGAAGTGAAACAATCAAGAACAAGGGAGAAAAGACACCCCTCCCCCAATAACCCTCCCACAACCCCACCTTCCGCACTGGTTGCAGCCTACCTAGATGATAGGATGCATACACAATATATGTGGAAGGGAGCCCCCTCGTCACTCCACTGGGTGAGCGGTGGAGGATGATTGCCCCATCGGTGGAATGCGTCAGACCTGCAAGTACTTTGGGCATGTGACTTCCCTCATATCTCTGGACAATGAAATCACAAAGGGGTAACACGGAGTTGCAAAATCTCGCACCCTTCCCTCTGCACCCCGAGACAGACGCTCCAGAGCTAATAGGTTCCTTAGACGTTGTAACCAGGACAGCAGCCCTGGAACTGCCACTGTACCCCACTGAGCTAGGATAACCGGCCTGTCCGCCAGCAACGCTGGGACTATTTGCCTACCCTGTGGGATGTTAGTGGGAATGCCTTCGGATGTGAGAGGCCAAGGAGAGTGTACTCCGGTGCGCCGGGCATTGCAATGTCGCACGCTGTATCTATGTTACCTAAGGACTCACCCCAATAGCTCTACAATTTTGGACAATGCCAGAGTAAGTGCATGAGGGTACCAGTCATCCAGCATCCCCAACAGCAGCGATCTGGCTTGCTTTTATCACAGACATGTAGTTGCACAGGTGTGAAACACAAATGAGAGCAAACCTTGAAAGGGGTTCCAGCCCCCGCTACACTGTGCGCAGTGTGGTGTGCGCAATACAGGATACGTTCCCATTCCTTGGCTGAAATTGGCCTCACCAGCTACATTTCCCTCGAAACCTGCACTTTTGTGCACTGACCACTCAGACTGGTGAAAATCATTTTGTACAGCTCAGATATGAGGGAATGTTTGTCCTCCTTACGCTCTAACCACTTCACATATGACGTAACCAACGTCGCGTCCCGTGACCCAGTGTGTTATTTGGCATTATGAATACACAACAGCAGCAGGAAATTCATAATTCTGTATGGGCCACAGATATGGCACAAGCCCTTCGAGATCAAAGATAGACCCTATGCTCTTGCAGCCCTGTTTTTGCCAGCGATGGAATATCGCTGATTCCTGATCCGGGGGCAAGTCCGGGTTATCCACACTGTAGTTCGTCGGTGAGGGGAAAGAGGCCCACCCCTCCCATACTGCCACCCTGTCAAAGACCTTGTGGGTGGGCGCCCTAACCAGCAATGAGTACAAGCCCCAGGGCCAGTGCTTATGGGCTAGCCACAGTTAGAGCCAGATGGTTTGCCTGCCACAGACTGGTCCATGAAGTTCCATTGCTTCTCCGATAGCAGCCTATTCCATTCAACTATATATCAAAGGCATATGGCTTGTTAGTAGCCACCAATGAGGGGCAGTCCCAGGCAACCTTGAATTTTCGGCCGTGTAAGCTGCACAAGTGAGAGGCAAGTCCGCTTGACCTCCCTGACAGACTTATTAATGAGGGCTTGCAATTGTGTGAGTGCACGGGGGTGGGACACCATGTGTCCAAATTGACATACATAGGAAATGCGTGGAAGACTCTATATTTTCCCTCCCGCTATGCATCGAAACCATGTGAGACTCAGTTTTGAGCAGGCGTCCAGCGCCTTATCCATCTCATCCAACAGAGTTGAATATTTGAGCTTCGCTGTACAGGCAAGAGTCGGAGCAGTTTGTAGGCCCAGGTACTGTGTATCCCCCTGCACCCAACAGAATGGGAATTGTTGTTCCATAGCCAACACTTCCTCAGGGGTATACACAGACTACCTTTTATGTTCCAAGACAGTTGACACCCAAAATGGCATGTGACATTACTCATCCCCACATCTTTTGGTAATTTCACAGACATTCATTCAAAAAAGAGATGTGAATTGTAAGGGTACTACTCCCCTGGGGTGGTCTGTAGGTGATGAGTATGTGTGCATATCAATCCGACAATAAGGGTGGGCATGATGTGCCCTACTCACACGTGAGGCTCCCAAGTCGCTGTGGGGGAGTGGGAGTGCAGCTCCGCTTCAGCCAAATAGCCATGTCTTGTTGTTCCGCATGTAAGCATGCTGGGTGTGAGATTGTTGGAAGTTGACTTTCATCTCGTCCATGGCTGTGCTGGTGACGTAGGTGGCAGCTCTTCCTCTGCCTTGTGATTTTCCAATCCCGGTCGAGTCTGCAAGAGCAAGGTTGTCAGAACAGCAGTTCCTCTTGGGGATGTTGAGGTTGACTCTCTCGTGGATGTCTTTGTGGTTGATGATGTGTAGTGAATTGTAGGTGTGTGTGAGTAGTTAGCGGCTTACTTTCTCCTTGTTGGTGCTACATTGGATGTTCTGTATGTGTTGCCTCCTATGTTTGGGATGTGGGTTTCTGAATACAGGTGTGTCTGCAGCTTTCAGGCTGTGTTAGAACTTGTGTAGTGGCGTTTTGTATCTCCCTTCGTAGATTTTGTTGCATTAGTCCAGTCTGCTGGGGATGAGTGCGTTTGTGACAATTTTAATGCATCCTGGGTTTAGCCATTGTGATGGATTTGGTTAGATCTGTAGACAGCTGTAGCATGCAATGAAGTAGATCTGGCTGGGCAGGATTATGGTGGATTAGGGATGATGCCAAACTTGCGTGCATGGTCTGTCAGTGAGGGCGGGCTCACAAGGGCAGACAACCCCCAGAGGTTGTCCCATGCGGATGTGGATGGAGCGGAGATGAGGAGGTCTGTCTTCTCACAGTTGATCTTTATGCAGAGGTGTGTCATCCAATCTGCTAGTTCCAATGTTCATTCCTGGGAGCTGGCTTTTGTGTCTTCTGCGTTATTCGTGAGGGGGAGGATGAGCTGTGTGTTGTCTGTGTGGGATGATATGCTTACCCCGTGCTGTCTATCAATGGCAGTGAGTGGGTACATGTGCATATAGCAAAACGTGTGTCTTAGTGACGCTCCATGTGGTACTCAAGCAAGCAATCAATCAATCAAATAATTTTCCAAGCGCACTACATACCCGCAAGGGTTTCGAGGAACTGAGGGTGGGGAGAGGGGGGATGCTGTTGCTACTGGTCGCACAGCCAGGTCTTGAGTTGTCTCCTGAAGGGTAGAAGGTCTTCGGTTTGTCGTAGTTGAGGGGGAGGGTCTTCCAGGTCTTGTCAGCGCGGTGTGAGAAGGATCTGCCTCCATCTGTAGTTCTACGGATGCGTGGGACGGTAGCCAGGGAGAGGTCTGCGGAGCAGAGTTTCCTTTTGGGTACGTAGAAGGAGAGTCAACTGTTGAGATAGTCCGGTCCGGTCTTGTGGAGTGCCTTATGTGCGTTGATCCTGAGTTTGCAGGAGATTCTTTTATCGACGCGGAGCCAGTGCATGTTCCTCAGGTGGGGGGTGATGTGTTTGCGGCACGGAACAACGAGGATCAGGCGTACAGAGGCATTCTGGATTCTTTGCAGTCTGTTGATGAGCTTGGTGGTGGCTCCGGCGTGGTGTGCGTTTCCGTAGTGGAGCCTGCTGCTGACGAGGGCCTGGGGGACTATTTTCCTTGTGTCGGTCGGGATCCATCTGTAGATCTTGTTGAGCATACAGAGGGTGTTGAAGCAGGTGGAGGAGACTCCGCAGTTGTTGCCTGTTGTTTAGGAGATAGGGGTGGGTGAGGGGCCTTTGGCTTATTGCGTGACTGCTGCCCAGCGCTCAGGGAGCTCTTTTTCCTTTAAAGTGTTTGTGTTTCTTTGTTTATTGGTTTTAAAATTGACTGTGTGTTACTTTTTTTAAATCTGCTGTTCGCTGTGATCAGCGACACCTGCCACATCAATCTTGCTGCCACTCCCCCAGATCAGCCAATCAGAACGGGTGAGGGGTGGAGCTAACGCAAACACCGGGCACTTATGTCGGCAAGATCGAGGGAGCGCAGCGGACGCGCCGACGGCGCACCAAAGGCAAGCTTGTCTGACCCCGTCCGTGCACAATCCGCGCACAGCACCAGCTATGCTGCCCGAAACGTTAGGAGACTGTGCTATTCAAGTCAGGCACTGCGGGAGATAGGTGAGAAATGTGGTGTTGAGGTAAATATGCCTTTACTCGAGAAATCGGCCAGCCCAGAATCCGATTTCATTAAGAAGGAAGCTTTGGTTTGTGGGCTACTTAATGTTAGATCCCTACTCAAACACGCCACTGAGATACAATTACTCCTTGAGGTGCATCATTTGGACCTGCTACTATTGACAGAGACCTGGACGCTTCCTGACTCCGGTCTTGAACTTGGTCTGGATTGCCCTCCAGGCTATAAGATTTTCCATAAGACTAGGACCACAGGCAGAGGGGGTGGGGTGGGCTTTATGTTTAAGGATGGCTGGGACTTTGCCCCTCTGGATATCGATATAGTAGAGGGTTTTGAGCTCCTGGGGTTCTCTTTAAAAGACCCTAGGAGGCATCTTCTGGATGGCATAGTATGTTATAGACCTCCGTGTGCTATCAGTTCATTTCAGCTGCAGGCGCTGATAGATGTTTTTTATAATATGGCTGTCAGCCATTCAAGACTGCTCATTGCAGGGGACTTCAATCTTTGGCATAATGGGACCCTAGATACAGGTTGTCATACCCTCTTCCAATCCTGCGAACGCTTGGGCCTATTTCAGGGAGTAACCGGACCTACACATATTAGGGGACATATTCTTGATCTAATTTTTACAGAGCATAGGGTTATTGATCGTTTGGAAATTCTTCCGGTTGATTGGACCGACCACCAATTGATAAAATTCCCGATGGCTATCCCAAGCCGAGGCGCCACTGTCTTGAGGGATGTGAGGAACTTCCTTGGTAGGGACTGGAAGAGGCTGTTGGAAAAAGCAACACAGGCACCACCGTTCCCTTCAACTCAGTGGAAGAGAATTATATGGCCTTTTGCAGCCATATCACTGACACTATTAATTATATCGTCCCTGTGAAACGCTGCAAAACCCCCTGCCAGATGGTTTATTGAGAAACTTAAAAACCTGAAATCTAAACAGGCAGAACAAAATGGAGGAAGAGCTATGCAGATGACGATAGGGCTGTCTGGAAAGTGGCCATATCTCTGTATAAAAAAGAAATTTGTGTAGCCAAACAAGAATACTTCGCTGAGATCATTTAAAACTCATCAAATACATCTAAATGTTTTTTTAAATTAGTTGATGATCTCACTAACCCTCAATGCTCTCAAAACCAGACACAGCCCACTCAGGATCTTTGTGACAGCTTAGGTAGATTTTTCCCAGAAACAATTAACAAAATCATCATGGGGCTGAAAAATGATACCTCCAGGGCGGTAGTAAATGTGATCCCTAAAGTAGCCACTTTAGCTGATAGCGAGAGCAGAGTGCCCTCTGTTGACACACAGTTTGGGGAAGGAACTGGTAAACCGAGTCTCTTGGACCATTTTGAGATCCTCTCGGAAGAGGAATTCAACAGGCTTGCTATGGGCATCTCCTCAGGCTCTCCTTTGGACCCCCTTCCTCATAAAATCTGGAAGGAACTTGCCTCAGATTTGTTTCCTAGACTTCGACAGATTTGTAATCAGTCACTCCTTAGTGGAGTGGTATCTTCTGCCTGGAAACAGGCTGTAGTTACGCCACTAAAGAAGGCCACCTTAGACTCAACCTGCCCGGACAATTTTCGGCCCATCTCTCTCCTCCCCTATCCAGTGAAAATTCTTGAACGTCTGGTTAGCAAATCCCTGTCAGTTTTTGTAGAACAGACCAACTGCCTGGCAGATGTACAAATTGGCTTTCGTCCAGAACACGGAACTGAGTCAGCTCTGGTGACCGTGATGGATGATCTTCGTCAGCTGGCAGATAGGGGACAATCAGCAATACTGATTTTGCTCGACCTGTCTGCCGCTTTCGACACAGTCAACCATGATATCTTGCTAACCCGTTTAGAGGAGGTGGGAGTAGTGGGTACTGCCCTGGAATGGTTTCGATCATATTTATCGGGCAGATGCCACGCTGTGGCTCTCCCACCGTTCCAGTCAGCTTTCTCCAATATCGGCCATGGGGTCCCACAAGGATCCGTTATCAGCCCGATCTTATTCAACATCTACTTGAGCCCATTGATTAATATCATTCGAAGTCATAATATAAAACTGATAAACTACGCGGATGACACTCAGATCATTGTGTCTCTCGATAGTACTCAATATAATGCCTTGGAGGAGTTCCATGCATGTATGCATGATACTGCGCAGTGGCTGCGAGATAATTTTTTACAATTTAATTAGGATAAGACTAAAATTCTGCACTGCACAGTTGGGAAGGTCCCTTTGCCCCTTCCTGGCAATTTCTGGCCTCTTGGCACCTCCGCTCCCTTGGCACTATCTATGACAGTACGAAACTTGGGAGTTATGTTTAATGCCAATCTGTCATTGGAGACGCAAGTAAACAAGACGGTAACGTGCTGCTTTGGCCTCATGAGAGCCTTAAGGAAGATCCTCCCATTGCTTCCAATCTCGGCCAGAGCATTGATTGTTCAAGCACCATCTTAAGTAGACTGGACTACTGCAACGCCTTACTGTTGGAATCTCCTAAATATTTAATCCAGAGACTACAACGTGTTCGGAACACAGCAGCAATATTAGTTTTATCCAGACTACGTAGTTCTTCTGCTTTGTTGTGCCTGTCCGAGCTACACTGACTCCCGGTGCAGCAAAGGATATTTTTTAAATCCCTTTGCATTGGGTTCAGGGCGCTGCATGGACTGGGCCCCAAGCCACTTCAGAAGAAACTGGTCTGGTACACTCCAGCCCGTAGTCTTCATTCTTCTTCCGCCTGTCTTGCAATAGTACCCAGATTTAATAGGGCCAGACAAGGGGGAAGATCTTTTAGCTATGCTGCCGCAAAACTCTGGAATAAGCTTCCACCTGCAATCAGACAATGCAGTACCTTGTCGCTGTTCAGGAAAAAGATCAAAACATGGTTGTTTCCTAGAAATTGATCCTGCCCTTCCTGAGTATCGCTCTTCCTAGGCCTTGCTATATTGTGTTTCTCTCCTGCTTTGTGTTGGTCTGTGTTCACGTATTTTTAGCGCCGAGGTACCTGTAGGGTGATTGTCGCGCTTTACAAATACTGTATACAATACAATACAATGCGATTGCAGGGAAGATGGAGTGGATCCAGATGAGGGCTGTTCCTCGTATCCCCTTGTGGTGCTGTCTGGCATTTGGGGTGTGGTGTGTGAGAGGGTGTTTGAGGCTGCATAGAAGTGTAGTAGGATGTGTTGTCCACAATGTGACACAGGTCAAGTGGCATGCATATTTGAGCATTGTCAGCATGGTGTACGTTCTTGGTGCTGTGCTTGATACCCAAACAAGACTGGGAGTGGTCCATGATGGAGCTCTCTCCAATGTAGCCAGTCAGCTGGGTGTTTATGCGTCTTTCAGTGACTTTGTCCACCACGGGTTGCAGGGATATGGTCAGATAGTTCATCTTGTCTGTTGGGTCATACTGACAATGAGCCGATTTGTTCAACGTAGAGACCGGTCTTGACGGTCTTCCTGAAGGTGTCCAGAGATGGTGTGCATGTGAGCTCTGATGGTGGCTCATTCAATGTCTTGGATGCATACAGAGATATATTTTCAGAATTGGCACCATTTCACACCCACTTTTCATATTTGCCCCCAATTTAGGACACATATTTCCGATTTGAGCCCCAATTTCACGCCCATTTTTCTGCTTCAACCCACAGTTCACACACACTTCTCATATTTGAGCCCCATTTAACACCCACTTCTCAGATTTGAGCAACATTCCACACCCAATTTTCTGATTTGTCCAGAAAATATAACACCGAATTAACCATTAAATTCATTATTTGGCACTTACATTTCAAATTTTAATAATAAGTACACCCTGTGAATCATGATTTACATACTATTTGACACAAACATGGATGAATTGTGTGCCAGATTTTACTCCTTGTAAAGTCAAGTTGTGCACAATTGACTCACTATTAAATCTCTGTGATGATGAAACATACACACCAGGGTTTTAGTTTTGGACTCCTACTTGCAATTATTGTACAATGGAAACATTTCATAGTGATATACTGATGCAGGAAAGTTACTTGCAGACAGGGTATGTGTGTTGAGTTTGTTTATTGTCACAAACAGTTCTTGAGGTAATTTTCCATATACATGACTTTGTTTTTGTCATTCACAATGTGATGTGCTCAAGTGAAGTAATTGTTGATTATCCTGTCCCTTCGGGCAATTCCAGCAGCAGTGGCTGTGGTGTGCGGGCCACCTCGTTGATCTTCGTTGATCTTCGTCATCATCCTCGTCGTCGCCCGGTGCTGCAGGCACTTGGATCCAGGGGCATTTGTGTGGACACAAATGTTGTACAATACAAAACATGCTAGTATGATTTTGTTGAGCATTTCTGGGCTGTACAGCAGTTTGCCACCTGTAATGTCCAGGCAACGGAAACGTGACTTGAGCACGCCAAATGTATGCTCCATGATACCACGTGTGCGTCGATGTGCAGCACTGTACTGCATCTTTGCCTGGGTGGTGGGGTTTCATATTGGTGTCATCATCCACGGGCAGAGAGCATATCCTTGATCACCTATGAGCTGTAATAGGGAGATGTGTACATGATTCATTAGGCATACTATGTTGGCAGTGTTGACATATTTTTCTATTGTGATTTTTGCTATTTTTAGACTTAGGTTAGACATGTGTTGCTTCTGGCTATTTAGCGGCGTCAATGCTGAGTACATTGCCTCAGTGTTGATCCTCCAACCATCCTTTTTGCTGGTGTTTGCTGCATGGTTGCAAAAGTGTCACTACAAGTGTACAAAATGGGAATGATACCTGCACAAAAACCACAGACACCAACAGGCAGCCTGGCTCTCTAACATCTAGCCAGGGCACTGATCCACACTCGTTGCAGTTGTGAATGTTCAAATGACATAGGCCACACATGGCAGAGCTAACATTCAGACATGCATCTCATGCTGATGGCAGACCTGTGACACCACACAAGCCATGCAATTGTTTGTCTAGGGGTAAAACGGAGGAACAGACCACAGCCAGCTCACCTGCAGGGCCCACTGGGGACAGTGAAGGTTGGCACACACCATCAACAATAACTTGTGACACAACGTAAACTTACTGGCCTGCGTCATCTGTCACTAGCAGAGCATAAGACTCACATGACACAACTTCTCAAAATCATTTTCACTATGTGGTTTATTCGACAAGATCAGACTGTCCACGCACTTCACCACGCTGATACACATGGCATGGCTCACCTTTGCACACTTCTTAGCATTTGTAATGGATTAGCATTTGACAGATCAATTTCAACACACAAGTAGTGACCGAATACACATCCACTTACGGGCAACCACATGACACACCATATAACAGGGTCCAGAATGAGAAATATGTGTGGCAAAGTGAGAGAGGAGATGCTACTAGACACCACCAACAGCAGCAACAACAACACTGCAGTCAACACCAATGGCGCTGTATGGTGGTTTCATGACACATTTTCTGGCCTATGCATGCACATTTGCCACACTCTGCACTTCCTACAATCAAAGTGCATTGTTACAACCTTGGTCACGACAAACCTCAGAATTGACACACTGATTGTACATGTGTGAGTACTTGTGAAACGTTGGCTCACCCTAATAGGTCACCGGCAACAAGAACTGCAACATGATCATCTTCATCAACAATGCGACCACACACCGGACTGGGATATCAGTCCGGATGACTTTAATTAGGTAACTAGATGGCCTGTTACTGGGGGTTACTATACACCATGGGTACTCACATACTTTCTCGCTGGTCCCAAATTTGCTGTGTGGTTTCTGGCAGTGTGCCGCACGGGTGGGGGCTGGGTCACTGGGGAAGGGGGCAGGGCTAGTGAGTAAGGGAACTGACCATGTGGTTGGACACAGGCCCCTGGTGCGGACACCCTCGTTCACTGAGCCACCAGACCTGGCATACTCACATCTCTCTCTCTCTTTCTCTCTCTCTCTCTCTCTCTCTCGCTCTCTCTCTCTCTCTCACTCTCTCTCTCTGCCTCCCTCTCTCTGTCTCCCTCCCTCGCTCTGTCTCTCCCTCCCTTGCTCTATCTCTCCCTCCCTCTGTCTCCCTCCCTCAGTCACCCTTCCTCTGTCGCCCTCATCCCTCTATCTCCATCCCTCTGTCTCCCTCCCTCTGTCTCTGCCTCTCTCTCCCTCTGTCACCGTCTGTCACCTCCCCCCCTAGCAGCCTGGGCTGGGATAGCTTCCTGGGCACACACACAGCCACACCCCAGTACTTCAAAGGTCTTTCATGGACCATTTACTTGTTAACGAGTTTTTGTTATATTTCACCTCTTGGGGCACATGCATCTCCACTCTGACTATCGCTGGACTCGCACAGCCCCCATGGTGCAGAGTCTCTCGGAGTCCGCGCTGGTGTGGCAGTGTTTGGTGGCACTCTTATGAAATCTGCAGACATGGCACACAGGTACAATGTCTGCAAGGTCCACGGCCCAACAAGAAAGGCTTGCCAGGCTGCTGGCAGCACGTGGGCCATACTATGAGTAGCCGTGCTCTACACAGTGGAGCCTGTATACCTCATCCTCGTACACAATACATCAGCATGTGCCCATGAATTTTGTGCATCCCCCAATCAGTACATAGGCAATGTATTTACATCCTCCATCTAGATGGGTCAACATGATTGTGTTTTTTGTGCATGTGGTGTGTTCAGTTGGTACTTACCGACAAGCAATGCATTTCCATATGTGCCATCCTGGAAGCGCTGGTTTATGATGCAGTGTCGGAAGATGAATGCATCATGCACACTCCCTGGAAATTTGGCAACGACATAGCGGTGGTCCACTATTGCCCGCACATACATTGAATGGGTGTGCTTCCTGTTGCTGTAGATGTGTTCGCTGTCCGCAGGGGTCAAAAATGGTACATGTGTGCAGTCAATTGCACCGATCACCTGTGGTAAGCCAACAATGGCATGGAATCCTTCCTTGATGGCAATCTGCTCCTGCACAGTGTTGGGGAAGTGTAGGTGCTGAGGAATCAGGCTGAGTATGCCATCCAAGACAGTGGGGAGGAAGGTTGAGAAGGATGCCTGTGATACTCCACCGACTCTGGCTGTTGTTGGTTGGAATGTCCCAGAGGCCAAGAAGTGCAGCACAGCAAGCAGTTTTGTCTGCGGAGGGATATTGGTTGTCCGCTATGTTGGTGGCGTCAGCCTGTGGGCAATGAGGGTCAGGATGTGCTGGATGGATGTCCATTTGAGCCTGTAGAGGGCTATGACTTCCTATGGCCTTAAGTCTGTGAGGTAGACACGTCTGCACAGTGACCGCTGTCTTCTTCGTCGTTGCATGGGTGGTGGTGGTCCTGGTGGTGGTGGCATTGGCGGTGGTTGTTGCTGCATTGGTGGGACTCCAATCAACATAATGACTATCTCCATGGCTTCTGTGGCTGTTCTGGGAAGGCTCGGGCCAACTCTCCCTTATATACACCCACTTATCTCCAGTTTAAGTCAGGTTTTTATCAGGTGTTAAAAACTGGAGTTAGCGGGAGTTAGCGTGCGTTTTTTTGTAGCTAAGCGGTTTGGCAATAACCTTGTTAATAGTGAGCAGCTGTGTTAGTGACTTTTTTCGTGGGATTTCAGTCAGGAACGCCTATTTTGCATGTCATTAGCGTTAATTATCGCTGGCTTGAAAGGCGATAAAATTCCAGTCGATATCGCCAGAAAAGTAACGCAAACAGGGGTTAGCGTCGCCTTGTTGATAGGGCGATAAAATTATCGCCGCTTTATCGCCGGGAACTGGCGCTAAGGCGGCGATCATTTTTTTTCGCCGCCTTGTTAATATGCCCCTATATTCTTCCTCTTCCTATATCTGTTCCATTACGTCCTTCTATCACTCCAATTTCTCACAATTTTCACTCATTGTATTCTCCTATAAACTAGGCCTCGGTGGAGGTCACAGAGTTCGCAAAGTGACCAAAAATCTCTGCCGCGCTACGCGGAGTTCTGCAAGCCGCAGAGTACATTAGGTTGCACCATTCCTGCTGATATTTAGCACCAGGTGTTTGTCCCGAGGTGGGAAATAAGCACATATGGTACCATGCTCAACGCAAGAGGGTGCTGCTTCTTTCTGCCTCTCAAGTAGGTTTTCTACTCAAGCGGAAGCACTCTCAACGTGAATCAATAGTTTCACAACGACCATCTGTGACCACCCTCATTGAGAAATCTCGCTGGGGGCCGGTCTAGCTTCGGATTTTCCTTGTTCTCTCTCACCAACTTAATATTGTCAAGTGCGAGCGAGGAAAAAACTCTGCTCTGCGTGTTGTTCAGAAATCCAAGTGTGGACAATTCAGTGAATGGAGCGCAGTTCATCGCCCAGGCTTACTATAAACTCATTACAGGACATGGAATAAGACAGTAGAATATCCATGTAGTTTGAACCCTGTTAGAAAGTGCCCGGTTTGTCATGGTCACCCCCCACGTTTGACTCTAGATGATGTCTTTGTAGATCTGGAAATACACCGGACCTGCTAACCAGGCCCCAGTGCCAGCGCTTTTCCACTTAAATTATAACTGTTGAATTGGTATACCCAATTGGCAAAGTACTTATCACTCCTTATAAGTCCCTAGTAGATGGCATTAGTAGTACCCAAAGCAAGGGTAATAAGAGAGTTCACCAGGGCTGCAGCACTGTGTAGTGCCAACCTGTGTAACCCTTGGAAAAGTGTGTCTGCAGGCTGCCATTGCAGACCTGCATGTGAGGCCTGCCTGCTCTTGAGTGACTCTGCACACGCCATGTGCTGCAGAGCCACACCACTGCCTTAATGAGAGTAAGTCACTCTTAAGGTTGCCCTTCAAAGCCCAGGAGGTAGGGTGCATTATATTAAAGGTGTGGAGATATAGGCACCTACATATGTATCCCTGCAGAAACCCTGTAAAGTGAGGTTTTACTGTAAGTACACATGTGGTACATAGTGTGATATGGGCTGGCTACAGAGAAAACTCGGGATAGCCAGCTCAATTATGGAACAACTGAATTGTGTCATATTTGGTATGAAATGCAATGCTTTTTCACCCCAACATGATTCTCATGTTGAGGGTGAGCTGGCATGCACATGGATGCTACCCTACATTGGTAGCCCTCTAGGATACAAAGCTCCAGTGCCTTGGCAGGCTTCCAACAGCTGTTTAGCAGCAAGGCAAGAGTCTGCCCTCCTGGTGGGATGGGCTAGCACGTCCCCAGGATGAAATCAAAGGCCTGGGCTGGAAGGAGGTCACACCTCCACCCTCCCAGAATGGCTAGTGTTTATAGTCATCAAGGCGCTGAGACTCAAAGTCTTTCATTGCCCTTGAGATGTAATCACCATGTCCCTAACTGGAGGACAAAGCCCTTTCCACCCTGCAGCTCAGGCATGTTGGAAAATTAGTTATTTAGGAGTCGTACATTCCCCAAAACCTAGAAACACCTTTAGGGTGATCTAGGAATTCTGTACAGTCGAGGAAGGGTTTGTAAGTCCCTAAAATAGAGTATTCTGGGTAGCACAATGATGTACACCCACAGGATGTTGTCCCTACAGGGGAGAGTTAGCTATACGGGTCCAGTAGCCCATTTTCCACCGTATCTCACACCCTTAATGCTCCCTAACCTAGGATTTAAGGGACTCCCCTGGCACGAGAACTTCAGTTCTAACTTCAAATTCAAGAAGGGGCACTAATAGGACAAGGTCACTGACAACAGAATGTCGTACTCTGCCGCAGCACAAAGAGAGGACACTTAAGTGGCCTGAAGAGAACATATAGTGGAACCGTGTGTTGACATGTGTCCATGGCAAAAGCTTGTTGCACCCAGCAAGAGGGACTTCAGTGGACACTCGAAGCCAAAGCAGACTCCTATGACCTGTGGAACTAGTCACCTGCTCCCTGCAGAAGAATCAATATGCTACATCACAAAAATTGTGACCCGCTCGGCTTGTCAAGAGTGAGCTCAAATAGAAGTGGTGTCCTGCAATTCCAGAGTAGTAGCTAAGCTCATGCGATGTCTCGATCCGCTAATATGCAACTCACAGCGACTGATGTAGACAATGACCCCACTGCTGTGTCCCTGCATCCTGAAGCTGGAGTGGTCGAGAGTGTGGTAAAGCATCTTTGGCGCGACCTGCCACGGTGATTGACAGTTGTCAGCTACCTCTGCACCTGGAGTTGCTGAGCATGGTAGAAGAAATCCAGCTGTTGCACCCACGTCCTGGTACCCCAAGGGCCTCTACTGTCTGAGGATAGATTGCATCTCCATCGCCAAGTGTGGCTTTCTCAAGTGCTTCATTTTTTACAGCTCCTGCGAATCCTGTCAGCACCAAGGACAGCCAAGTAACATCTGCACCTGTACTCCCTAGGCAAGTTAATGAAGTAAAAGCTGTCGAGTCTTGGTCTATAGAACCTTAACCACAAGAGAGTTGTGTGGAACTCACCCTGCAACTATTCTGTTGCTAAATGTGTTTTCCCCCATTGACTTGAATGGTGAACATTTGACAGCTTTCATTGCATTTGTCTTTAATATTTTGAAATGCTATAACTCCTGTTATATACAACGTATCATATTCATTTTTGTGCCTATAGTTGTATAAAAATACAATCTATTTTAATAATTACTTAATGTCAATTCTGGTACTCTGAAATGCTTACATGCACTGTGCCACTCTACCAAGACCGAGCTAAGGCTGCTAAGGGTGAATCCGAGGTCCATCTCAGTGTATTTTATTAGTATTTCACGATAAGACCTTCCAGCCATATCATATAACACTCCCACCTTGCAAAACAAACACACTAGCAGAAGTATGGAAAAATTTGTAACAAATTATCTCCATGAACATCCCTCAATGGAAATTCTAACAACATTCCTGTCCCATCTTATGAATAACCTTCAGTACTTTTGGCCTACGTTCACTTTCCTTCAGCCTATTTGACTTCCTTTGTTTCCTTTTTTTCCACCTTCCTCTGTACTTTTTCAAAACAATCCAATCCCTTTGTCTTTTTAATTAAATCCTTAATATGAGATCTCAAAGTAATTCATCCCATATCTTAAATTTATGATGAGTAATATTCATTTTGTAATTTTGTTTCACATTTTTCATCTGACTGATGCCCACCTCGCACTCGGCTGCTTCTCTGATCAAATATATAATTCCATCAACATTGTTTGTCAGAAATCTGTTTAACTCAATGTTCCCCAGCTTACATTTTTACAAGGCCAATATTAATTTCTCTAGGCTCTTCAATCACCACTATCCTTGCAAGTGAATCAATCAGAACTTCACCAACAGGGTGTGAATCTCTGCTGGTACTGGGCAATGCTATCATTAATGTCTCTGTTTGTGCACTCTGTACCACTCCTCCTACGGCAGCAGTACTATCTCCTCCTGCACCCATATTCATCCATTCAGAACCATTCAACCCATTGTTCTAACGGTATACGAAGAAGGTCTGAAATTAAAAAGATCATATATGAAATTATCCACCTCATAAGAATCATTGGTTTGCTTCTCTGCCTCAATTGTTTTGCTTTTGCCCTTTGTTTTTTCAACCATGGTGGGATGGACTCTTACACCTTTAACCATGTCCTCTCTCCAGCATTTGTATTGCCAATCCTACTTACTCTGTAGACACAGTGTGAATGAACCCTGCACTTGCTTTGACATGTTCTTTCTCACTCCCCATTCTGTTCCCTTTATTAAAGTGCTTCAAACTGTGTAGGTCTGGGCATCGGTTTTATGTTGTACATAGTTTCTCTTAGGAAATCCAGCTTTCTAATATTAACCCCTTCAGTGCCCATGACGAGCTGGACTCGTCATGGGCCGCGGTGGCGCTGTGCCCATGACGAGTCCAGCTCGTCATAGACCCCGCCCGCTAATTCAATGGCCGGCACAGGGCGGGGAAAGGGGCGGGCACTGAAGGGGTTAAAGGTGCCCTCTAATGGAAGCTGTACACATTTATCAGATGTTTTATATCTATAGCATTCAGAAATCCGAGTACATGTGTAAAACACAAACCATATAGGACCAGAAGTACTTGAACAAACGTCCACACCTAGAGACCATGCACGCAACATAGCCATTATCTTCGACAGTGAACTGACCATGGAATGACAAGTCAATGCAGTCTCCTCTGCAGAATGTTCTGATGGATCCCAGTCAACACCAGAAAGACTGTCACTCAGGCCCTCATCACCAGCCTCCTCGACTATGGTAACACTTATGTCGTACATAGTTTGTCTTAGGAAATTCAGATTTCTAATGTTAAGGGTACCCTCTAACGGAAACTATAAACCTTTATCAGATGTGGTATATCTATAGCATTCAGAAATCCGAGTACATGTGTAAAACCCAAAGTCTGACATAATTTCATATGCTGGTGTTTCCCCTGCAAGTATTTTCTGCCCCCAACAGCGGGTACAACAGAAACCTTTTGCCTTTTCAATATATTCCACATTACTTCTGCTTAAAACAAACTAAAGAAATCACAAACAAATGACTGGCAAACAACAACCAATCCCAGTATGACTCTGTCAACGGTCAACCTAACACAGTCTGGCACTGTCAGCAATCAACCCGCAACAGCTTGGCTTTGTAGTGACATCTCACCAATCCCAGTGAGGCTCCCTGCCTGTCTAACCAGAGTATAACTTTGTCGCAAACAGGAAAACAATTGCAAACCCTTTCTAAATCAACTTTAAATGAAATAATCTCCTTGTCCAGTCAACCTAAATAAATCATTCAATAAGTCAAAGCAAAGCAAAACTCTCAACTGATGGGGCGTTAGAGGGCACGCAAGCAAGATGGTCGCACTTGTGTGAGGCTCCAGCGGCCTGGGAGACATTCTCCGTCATTTTCCTGCTCCCACTAAATATTCACTCTTTAAACACAGCGAAATAAATGTTGGATGATACCCGGCTCCAGAGGGTAAGATCAAAAGCAGACTGTGAGCTGATAAATTGCATACAGAACGACTCTCCTCTGGGCCCTGCTGCGGTGCGGAAGTGAGGCGCCGTGCCGTAGTCGGAAGAATGGCTTAGAGACCTGCTGCTGCAAAAGAAGATGTTTGCCCTTGTGCTACATGATCGCTAAAAGAGTAAGAAGAAACCAAACCCCCGTAATAGGGGGCCTGGCAAAGAAAGCGGCTCGGAGCGAGAGGTTGGAGGACGGAGCAAGATTGCCGAAGGCCCCAGCAGGCCCCGACCTGAGTTAAAAGGTACGCACGCTGGCGAGGCGAGGAAAAAACGAGCACTGCCGTGATCCGCCACGGATGGAAGCACAGGTTGCGTGGCTCGGCAGTGGTGACATATCAGATAGCTAGACCAAGCCCCCAAGGCAAGGAACCTTGAAGCAAAGGCGAGGAGTAGCTGCGGCCTAGACACACTTTGTGGCCGAAGTGCAGGAACTAGTGAGAGGAGCACCGCAGGCCCGGGGTTAGGCACACACATAAATAGTGAAACTGAGGCCTTAACGCAACCCCAAAGAAGAGTCTAAGTGGAGAGCGCCTTCCTCAGTGCTGACGTGCTGACGGGGAGAGGCCAGAAGCTCCACGCCGTGAGAAAAGTGACACCGCTGCTGAGGTATTCCGACCCACGGTACTGCAGCAATGGGGCGAGACAGCCTACAGGCAGCAAGCTGTGAGAGGCCTGGACAGAGGACCACTGCTGGTGCAGAGGACAGAGCTGATAGAGAGCTACCCTCCCGGTTGTGAGTAGCGACCGGGAGATCTGAGACCCCATTGAGTGCGGCCTAGACTACCAGTTGGGAGGCAGCCGACCACTGCAGCAGAGAGGCTGGGCCCTTCTCTGGCCACTACATGTGTTAAGCACCCCTTGAGAGGGACTACTGGCTTTAATACACAAGATCCAGATAGTACACCCACTTGTGCGAACGAGCATTGGCGAACCTCTGTCAAGAAATATGGGTAGGACGAAAACCAAACAGGCTAAACTGCCCTTCGAGCCCCAGCAATGCGCCTGGAAACCAGAGCGACACCGAGCAAACACCCACAGATACGCAAGGCGACACCTCACAACTAGCAGATCACGACCTAAAAGCTCTCCTCGTCACCATGAAACACAGCCTCTCCACCATAGAGTCCAAAATGGACATTGTGTGCAACCGAATCGACTTCAAGGCTCAAAAACTGGAAAATCACGACACACGCATAGGGGAGGCAGAACAACAAATTTCAAACTTAGAGGACACAGTGACCACCAAGGAAAAGCAGCTGTCACAAATGGATAGTATTAATCAATGGGGATACCCAGTATCGCGCAGAACCTGAGGACAATCACGTGAAGCGAACAGTGTTTCTGCCACAGTTTTTACTTTAAAAAGACAAATATTACATGTTATTTTCTGTCATGCAGGCTAAACACCATTCATTTTGTCTTGTCCTGAAGAAGACCCACATTTGATGCGCAACATTAGCACAGATTAACCAGGGTCGAAACGTTGATGCTCAATTAGAAGTAGTACATTCTACTGTGACCATTACAAAGTGTTTAAAGAAAAAAAATCTAGGTCTCTTTGAGAGAATATATACTTGTTTTTCACTTCGTGCTTGAATGTTTTATGGTAATTTGCTTTTGTATCTAATACATTTGTTGTGATGTATGTACGTTATATACGTTATCTTATTTTTTGTCTCACACTCCTTACTAGATACTAGTGTGTGTAGTACTTGCTTTTCTATGAATATTGATTTCTTTTGAATAAAATAAATCATTGTATGTCACAATTAACTTGTGCTCAGTTACTCATACCATGTGTTTAGATAATTTTCTCTAGAATTATTTATTGATATCCCAATGAAGTGAAAAAATCACTTTGAAGTTATTTGTCTTTTTAAAGTAATAACTGTGGCAGAACCACTGTTTACTTCACTACTAAATGGATAGGCTGTTAAAAGTCATAGCGGGCAAGAACGAGGACCTTGAAGTGCGCTTGAAGCGCAACAACATTCGTGTTCTGAAAGTGGCTGAAAGTGCCAACACAGGCTAAATAGAGAAATACATCGAACGGATGCTTGCAGATCTTTTTGGCACAGACGCTTTCTCTGCCCAGTTGGTGGTAGACAGGGCACATCGCTCCCTGGGCCCCAGGCCGCCCGCGGGAACACTACCCAGACCTATAATCGCCACACTGTTTAGAGATCGAGATACTGCCTTGCGGATGGCAAGAGCGAAATAGCAGCTGATGTATGATAGCCATACGATTGCTTTATACCCGAACTTTATAATCGCAGTCCAGGAGGCCAGGAAGAAGTTTGCATCAGTCAAGCAGAAATTGATTCAAGCGCACATAGACTACGCAATGATGTACCCTGCCCTTCTCCGGGTCACACATCAGGGGAAACAGTACTTCTTCACCAACCTGCAGCAAGTGGAGGACTATCTATAGAAATTAAAGATGCAAAAACTGACTCAAGAGACCGGCGACCCCGAGACCCGACCGTCTTGTTAACTGTCCGATAATGATTGATTACATCTGAATGGGACTGGCCATAAGTAAAAAGTGACCGACGTTGTTCAATGAGAACTTTACATACATTGACTTGGTTAAAACCTGTTAAGAACTTACGCAGAAACCCAAAATAATAACCTGATAACAAGTTTTGGGCTAGTATATAATTCAGGTAATTAGTGAGCATGTATATTTAACTCCCCCGGGTACCCCACTCCCACTCTTTCCTGGACCTTAAGGGAAGTGGAAGCGGGTAGACGAGCCCGCTGATGTTAACCCACAAGGCGAACCCCCCGTTTATTTCAGTTCCCCTAAAATAGAATAAAAGTACGTGGCGGAGAGACTTAGATGGGAAACCACTTTTGAACTCTGACTCCTGCTTGTTTCTTCCGCTTTCCCTCCCTGAAGAGATAGTGGGAGAACTGATCTCCCTTCCTTTCCTCTTTCTTTTCCTCCATCTTCTTTTTTTCTCCCTACTTTAGAATTATTGTTGGGTATCTGAATTCCTTTTGGAGCAATTGCATGGATTCACTGATGACGCTCATGTACAGTTTATCTTTGCTTATGATATTGTCATGTTTTTCAGTTTCGAATTGTATCGGTGGGTTTGTCTTCACAAGTTTGGGTTATTGATGTGGGTGGGGGTGGTAAAAGGGAATGTTGGAGCATAAATCTATTGTATGACAATACAGCATATGTCCCAGAACTCCCAAATTGCAGACAGTATACACAAATAGGTGCATCGCACGACACTAATAGAATCGCCATACATAAGGGCAGAAGTGAACAACATGCACTGGCCAACCCCTAAATGACTAATTCCTGTAGTACCCCCCCGAGATAGGCATGTTGATCTGAAACATCAGGGGGTTTGGGAAACCCATCCAAATGCAGGCAAATACTGGCATACTTAGAGAGACACTCCATACAGGTGGCGATGTTACAAGAAACCCACCCTGACCCCAAGCGACCACAGAGATTCACTGTCAGGTGGGCAGGATACAGCTGCTTTGCATCCTACTCCACCTATTCACTGGGCACAGTGATCCTAGCTAAAATAAACACTCCATATGTGCCCACACGCATGACTTCAGACCCACAAGGCCGCTTCAGTTTACTTCAGACCCACAAGGCCGCTTCAGTTTGATGTGGGGAACACTAGCCTCCCATTCGGTAACGTTGATTAGTTTCTTCTGGCCCAACACTGACGACCCAAAGTTTTTTGCCACTCATTGGGAGAAAATAACAGATATAGGATCCACACATGTGATTTGGGGCGGCGACTTTAATACAACAGTTAACCCGACGCTGGACAGATCACGACTGCAACCATACCACTATATTCGCACCCAACACCAAGTCTGCGATTTCATGACAGAATACGGCCTGCTAGACGCACATACACCCGGAGAGCAGAGAGGGCACATTTCATACGGCGACACATGCATCGTGGTTGAGGCTGGACTAGTGTGATATTACTAGAAGGACTCAGTACCTAGCTGGCTAAAGTAGAGCATCTTGCAGGCACCTATGCAGATCACTCACCAGTGGTCATGAGTCTCACACCTCCGGTGAGACATGCCCCTTACATGAACTGGCATCTAAACCCCACCATGCTCTTAGACAGAACATTCTAAGCTGAGCTGGATCAGGAAAATCAAGATTACTTTCAGACCAATATCGGCACGGTTAAACACATGGTGATGAAATGGGAGGCGTTCAAGGTCACCGCTAGGGAGATATGTATTGCTGGGGGGGGGGGGGGGGGGGTCCTCAGAGATATGCGCCCCACGCTTACCTGCTTAGAGAAAGAGATAAAACAAGTTGAAACTGACATTGGTCGTTCACCATCTGTGTCAAAATATATACAGCTTAGAGATAAGATAACTGAATATCAAGAAACAGGGGATAGATAGTGCCAGTTCCGAAGTAAATACCATACAAAGGTGAAAGACCTTGGAAAGTGCTAGCCAAAAAGATCCGCAAGCCTCGATTCTCGAGCTAAATCCTGGAAATTCAGACACCGGAAGTAAGTATAGTCAGGGACACAACAGACATCCTCCAAACATTCTAGACTTTCTACGCCTCACTATACACCTCCGCTGTTGCTCCAACTATACCTGGAGCCCATCGCACTTGGCAGGCTGGGGGATTTCCAGAGAGAGTTCCTCTCTGCCGAGTTTGAAATCGATGAAATTCGCTCTGCAATTATGCAGCTCTGTTCTGGCAAAGCTTCTGGACCCGATTGCATGCCAGACGATTTTTACAAAGCATATATAGAACACCTTGCCCCAATACTTAAACAGGCATATGAAGAGGCGTTACAGCCCACCATGAGAGAGGCCTCCATCATTTTCATATTTAAACCGGGAAAGCCAGCATATAGATGCGACTCATATAGACCACTCTCTATGAGCAATTGCGATGCCAAAATATTAGCAAAAATAATCGCAAACTGGCTGAGTCTCCTCATGACGGCACTGGTTTTGCCTAACCAGGCAGTCTTTGTACCGGGCTGTGCCACCTTCCACAACCTTAGAACCCTGTTCGCGGTGATGCAAGACATAGACCCGGATCTTGAGGCGATTGCAGTATTTTTGGATGCCACTAAGGCGTTCAATTCAGTGGAATGGGACTGCCTGTTCCGAATACTGCAAAGGATAGGAATGCTGTATAGATTCTTGTCCTGGATGCAGCTGCTTTATTTCTAGCCGCGTGCCAGAGTAATAATAAACGGTGCCAACTCGCCCTGTTTTACTATCACAAGAGGCACACACCAGGGGTGCCCATTGTCGCCGCTGTTGTTTGCCTTGGCCATCGAGCCGTTGGTGGCCAGGCATAGACAGCATCACCGAGAATGGGCCCTCGAATGTCCCACTAGACATGTGCTGATTTCACTGTACACAGATGACATCACATTATATGTGCGAGAACCTCAGATTAGGCTCAACCCAATCGTGAGGGAGTTTATCGCCATTTGAGAGCTACCAGGAGTCAAAATCAACTGGGAAAAGTACCAGATGTTCCCGCTTACTGCTGTTACACGCCCCTATTCTCTAGACTACCCCATAGAGTGGTGTCCTACTGAAGTAAAATAATGAGAAATAATCGTTACCAGAGACAGCCGAGAGCTGCTTTGTGCGAACTATGTGAAAACGATGGAGCACATCACAGAGTCGGTGGTGAGGTTGATTGCCCTGCCTTTGTCCATGGCAGGGGGGCTCCCTGATGAAGATGGATGTCCTGCCTAAGTTTTTGTAATTGTTTATCAACATCGCCCATGCACGGGGACCAGCCTTCTTCAAAACCTTGAGAACTCAGATGATATGACTAGCATGGGGGAAACAACTCAGGCTGAGGTGGGAGACTCTGACCCTGCCATTTGCACAAGGGGGATTTGAAGTCCCTGATTTTAAACTGTATTATCTTAGCACACAGGCGCACTATGCCACCTATTGGTTCAATACCCCGCCCTTCATGCTGCACTTGGAGGTGGAACAGTATTATATGCAGCCAATGCCGCTGTCATGATTTATTAGCTACACAAGACAGGGAGAGAGAGACAGGCTCCACTACCGTGGCGTGTACTGTGACTGCAACAAAATAGCAAAAAGATTAGATATAGTAATTGCTCTACTCGACTCTGCTCCCACCCAATAGTCAGACACCCCGACCTAGAAGTCACTCAGGAGCTGAGATTTCACCAGCTACTTGAGAAAATAGGTATTACAAAGTGGGGAGACCTATATATAGAAAGGACATTCTCCACTAAAGAACAGTTTTTTACATATATAGATCCTGTGACGAGGGACCTGTTGATGTATGCCAGACTGAGGCAGAGCGTGAAGGAAGCCACTCCAGACTTTCCTGATGAACCCCCCACGATGGTCCCACTGCACCGATTGCTGCAAAACACAAACCCTTCCCATGTAGTAATTCTAATCTATCATAGTACGAAGATGGCAACGCAGGTCCCTGAATAGAATGCCAGAACAAAATGGGAGCAGTAATTGGGGGAGCCCCTTGAAAAGGGGAAATGGAACTACTGCTGCCAGCAGACCGGCAATGTGTCGGCTAATGGTCGGCTGCAAATTATACTTTTTAAATATCTTCAGAGAAGAAATTACACACCTGTCAAACTTTTCAAATTTAAATTATGGGACAGTGACGTCTGCAATCGATGTGGGCAGGGGATGGCAGACTTCCTACACTTGGCCTAAGAATGTGAAGAGATACAGTCCTTTTGGGCATAAGTCTTTGCAGCACTAGGACAGATGAGCTGACCTTGGTAACACTAACACAAACACCTGTGGCGCTTAAGGGCTACACGGCAGACATACTCTCGGCATACCGACGATATGTGGAGCTGGGGCTACTGTTGGCTAAGCGGAGAGTGGTGTGTAGCCGTGTTAGAGGCAGAGCACCTAAATTTAAGTAATGGGTTTGAGACCTCCTCTTTTGGCAGGAACATACACTAACATATGCAGAACTACTACCTGCGCCCTCTAGAGCAAGGGACCTTTGGGACCCATTGCGCACATTTCTGCTTACACACTCGGAGGTGCTAGATGAGCAGGCAGCCCCCCCCAACCCTCTGCCTGAGTAGTACTGAAGACCTCTATCAGAACTTCAACAGAGACTCCAAATTAAAAAAAACTCTCCTGAAACTTCAAAAGTGAGTGAGGCTCTGAAATATGGAAAGTGGACAAGAGGTAATAAGTGCTAAACCACCGAGCATGAATGCGTGCTAGCCTGTCTTTTGCAAAAGGGTTTCACAAGGGTGTAAATGCGCGATAATTGAATGGATGGGATGCACCTTCAACACTCGGACATCACAAATGTACTTATGCTAACTGTTTATTGTAAGCTCTTTTTTTCTTTTTGCAAAAGTCAATAAAAAAATAATGAAAACTCTCAATCAATAGAAAACTATAATATCAAAACAGCACCTTTAAAGTCTCAATTCACACCAGGCACACCCCTGTCCATAAGTAGTACACCTTGGTCAATGCACTCACTCCTGTACACTTTGGAGTAAGGTACATGATCCCACATTTGGCACAGAATTCTGAGAAAGAACCTCCTGCCCATGTTTGTGGCACCTCACCCTACACACTTCCTTATGCAGACAAGTAGTACAGTATTTTGAGATCTTCAAGTTTTACAAATCTGATAATCAAACCTACTGATAGCAAATAGGCTCACAATCTGAAATAATTCATCAACAAAACAACATTTAATCCACCAATTAAACCCAAAATCGCATTTTCTAAACATTTCACAAATAGCACACCACTCCATACCTCTAACCACAAGTCAATCCGCCCTATTCATACCTACACTCTGAATCATTCAGGAATGTCCCTTCTTCAAAACTCCAGCACTGGAACCACTAGCAGAGTTCAAGAAAAATCCACTATTCTCTCAGACTGGTCATTAGGGATGGGGTAACGCTTTTGGGGACCTCCTAAAAAGTGGTAGTGCACTCTAAAAAACATCCATCCTCTGCTACCTGTTTGTGGAAGCAGAACCCCAATGTTTAGAACACCCCAAAATTCAAATCACCCTAAAATGTACCTCAGGCAGTTCTGCTTTAAGTTGATCTTGTGTGAAAAGTCACCCTCACCACATCAATTTAGCAGAGAAGCAAAATAAATCATGGGGTCACATGTAATGGAGTTCTCTATCAGCAGAAAAACTAAAGAATTTTGTCACAAAAATCTCAAAATTAAGTGACACAGAATAAATGCCACAAAGGTTCAAATGATGAGTTATACAAAATAGTCAACAAGAGAAAAAAGTCCCAAATGGCCATTAAAATCTGAAAAGACTTGAACAACACAGCTATTAAAAAAGGAAGATCTTCTGGCACACTTCGACATCCAACGGTTCACATACAACTCTTGCATAACTAATCAATAAACCAGCAAACTCACCATGGTACTGTGGTGTTGGGTTACTTAGCAACAGAGTCATGAACTGTGACATTGTTATGGTTCCACCATGGAACTATGTAGTGCCAGTTGATAGCGGGCTCTGTGAAGTGATGACCCATTACTTGCTCTTCTCCTTATTTGCCAAATAAAAATGTATGAACCTACTGATACAGCGTCCTAGTTATCACCATGTGGCGATGACTGGATGACTGAAGTACCCACCACTTCATAGCAGACTTTCTGTACAGCAGATGCAGTTTCATCATGTAGGCCACTATTGGAGCAGCTGTACATGGCAGCCATTCCAGGTGTCTGAGGTGGTTGAGAGATGGTTCCGCTTTTATTCCCATTAAAGTCCTGGATGGTAAGGTGACTGGTGAGAACACGGTTTTACTCGCACGTGACCAGACATTGTTGGTAAGCGTGAGTCCTGTGACCTTCGTACTGCACAGGACACGCTATTGAGGGCGGTGCCTTCCACGTCATTAAGGGCAGTGCGTTACACACGTCACACCAGCACAGTGACGTGCAATGATAGATGTCGGAGGGCAATGTATTACATGCGCAGCAGGGATGTTACTAAGAGGTGCAGTTGCTGGTGCGTATGTTTTTTAAGAGCCTCACAAATATTCGCGTATCGTGTGAGGGTATTTAAGAGTGTGAATCAGGCCTCTTTACAGCACAAATGGTGATACGCACACCATACTAATCTCTTTAAGGTACTGTGCTCCTTACGGTGATGTGCACACCTTCTTGATTATCTAATGTGCCTGTTCTGACAATATTGTACTTATACAGTGATGTGCACACCCATTTAAGCAAATTAACTGAACAATGTGTGTCACAACTTTCTGGCAATTTACGTGGTTGGAGTACTTAATGGTGACACACACACCTACATTGTTTTGCATGTGAGAAGCATGGGCATTTTAAATGGTGTGTCACAGCCATTAAGTAGATATGGTTATTTTAAGGAGTCATGCATACCCTATATAGTGTAATCTTTATGTACCATTTTATCATCTGTTCTTATTGTGGAGCATAGGTATAATTGTATAATTTTGGTAATAGCTTGTATATTATTGCAATCGGATGTATGACGTTACAACGCACACTTTTACAACGCATGCACTTACAACGCATTTTTTACAACGCATAATCCATTACAACGCATGACATTACAACGCATGACACTACAACGCATTTTTTAAAAATACCTTTACAACGCACTACCATTACAACGCATACTACCTTTACAACGCATACCATTACAACGCATAATATTAAATTACATTTAAGGTAAGTATTAGATAGTATAGGGGTAAAAATTACTATTCTAACTCCAGGGGGTGCAACAGTAGGGTAAGTGTTGGATAGTGTAGGGGTAAAAATTACTATTCTAACTCCAGGGGGTGCAACAGTAGGGTAAGTGTTGGATAGTGTAGGGGTAAAAATTACTATTCTAACTCCAGGGGGTGCAACAGTAGGGTAAGTGTTGGATAGTATAGGGGTAAAAATTACTATTCTAACTCCAGGGGGTGCATCAGTAGGGTAAGTGTTGGATAGTATAGGGGTAAAAATTACTATTCTAACTCCAGGGAGTGCATCAGTAGGGTAAGTGTTGGATAGTATAGGGGTAAAAATTACTATTCTAACTCCAGGGGGTGCAACAGTAGGGTAAGTGTTGGATAGTATAGGGGTAAAAATTACTATTCTAACTCCAGGGGGTGCATCAGTAGGGTAAGTGTTGGATAGTATAGGGGTAAAAATTACTATTCTAACTCCAGGGAGTGCATCAGTAGGGTAAGTGTTGGATAGTATAGGGGTAAAAATTACTATTCTAACTCCAGGGGGTGCATCAGTAGGGTAAGTGTTGGATAGTATAGGGGTAAAAATTACTATTCTAACTCCAGGGGGTGCATCAGTAGGGTAAGTGTTGGATAGTATAGGGGTAAAAATTACTATTCTAACTCCAGGGGGTGCAACAGTAGGGTAAGTGTTGGATAGTATAGGGGTAAAAATTACTATTCTTACTCCAGGGGGTGCATCAGTAGGGTAAGTGTTGGATAGTATAGGGGTAAAAATTACTATTCTAACTCCAGGGGGTGCATCAGTAGGGTAAGTGTTGGATAGTATAGGGGTAAAAATTACTATTCTAACTCCAGGGGGTGCATCAGTAGGGTAAGTGTTGGATAGTATAGGGGTAAAAATTACTATTCTAACTCCAGGGGGTGCATCAGTAGGGTAAGTGTTGGATAGTATAGGGGTAAAAATTACTATTCTAACTCCAGGGGGTGCATCAGTAGGGTAAGTGTTGGATAGTATAGGGGTAAAAATTACTATTGTAACTCCAGGGGGTGCATCAGTAGGGTAAGTGTTGGATAGTATAGTGTAATATTATGCGTTGTAATGGTATGCGTTGTAATGGTAGTATGCGTTGTAATGGAATGCATTGTAAAGGTAGTTTTTAAAAATGCGTTGTAGTGTCATGCGTTGTAATATCATGCGTTGTAATGGATTATGCGTTGTAAAAAATGCGTTGTAATGGTAGTGCGTTGTAAAAGTTGCGTTGTAAAGGTTGTTCCCCATTGCAATCATGTGTGCCCAATTATTTTTCTCACACTCCACCACTACTGTTTCTGCATTGCCCTGAGGAACCCCAAATGAAATAGCAAGAGTAGAAAAAGTATTTATTGAACTGCATCTTGGCTATATCTAGGGTCACTGCACTTAAAACCGATAAGTCATCTCGGTGGTTCATCCAGCCCCTGGAACTCTCTCTTTTGGCCCCCCTCTCTCGGTCCCGCACCTACCCCTTCCACCACGGTCAAAACGCTCGGTGTCAAAATAAACAACCAGCTCACTCTCCATTCACAAATTAGTTCCGTGGTATCCTCTTGTTTCCTCACTCTCCGCACGATTCGCACTGTTTCCCGTTTTTTTTCCCCCCAGGCACTTAAGAGCATCATGGCCGCACTAGTGATATCGCGACTGGACTACGCAAACGCTCTTTACCATGGTATCCCCGCGTACTGTTTGCGTAGACTCCAGATTATCCAGAACCAGGCAGCTCGGCTGGTGTATGGCCTTCCCCGATATCACCATTCCACCCCCCTTCTCAGGGAGCTTCACTGGCTCCCTGTAAAAGAACGCTCCCTTTTTAAGATCGGCTGCATGGCCTTCCAGGCCCGTCAGGGCACTGCCCCCGCTTTTATATCTTCATTAATTAATCCGTATGTACCTGCAAGAGTACTTCGGTCTTCCTCTAAGTCCCTTCTTTTGACCCCTCGTTTCACATGTAAAAAGTGGGGCGGGGCCAGCTTTTCCACCCTGGCTCCAACGTTTTGGAACTCACTCCCTGACCATCTCCGCTTTGCTACTCAGTACCTCCCCTTTCGTAGAGATTTGAAAACGTTCCTCTTCAGCCAGGCCTTCCCCTCTTAAACTCTCTTAATATCCCCTTTTACCTTTTCTTCTGGTCTTCTCCCTCAGTTGCCAATTCCCCTAGCGCCAAGAAACCGCAAGGTGTACGCTGCGCTTTAGAAATATTTTTTAAATTTAAATTAAATTAAATTAAATCTCTACAGCAGGCCTTTTCAATCCTAAAGGCAGGGTGCTTGGTTCTAAGAGAGATGGGGCCCCTGCATGAGTAGGACACCCCTACAGCCTTCAGAGTCCATTCTCCCGGGTTGTAAGTGAGACAGCCATATAACATATAGAGGGGCACTGCATCATTACGTGATGGCCATCTCAAAACTGGTTAGAACAAACCCTGTTGTGCTTGGTATCAAACATGTTGGAATCATACCCCCACACTATAAACGGTTTGGGTGGTATGATTTCAAGCACTATAAAGGCCCTCTGATAGGCCCTCAGTGCTCCCAGTACCAGTCTTCTAGACCCGGACAGCAGAACATGGCTGCTGCTGACCAGAGACATGATTCTGTCTGCCTGCTGCTGAGCCATGCTTGAGCAGGGGAAGGCAGAACAATAGGCATCCTGTCAGGGTTTAGTGTATTTGGGCAGGGTGAGAGTGCTTGCCAGTGCCACATAGTCTGCGTGCAGGGCACATTTGGTGCCCTCCATGCATAGTCCAGCTCAAACCAGTTTAGGGAAAAGTTGGCCACAGCTCTGGCATGAAACTGGACAAAGGACAGGGGAGTATCCTCCCCTTGTCCAGCCCCTCCTTAGTGATGGACCCCTGAATCATCCCTACCCTTTCCTTAGGGTATTTAAGGGCTTACCTGAGGGTGGGTCCCTAGATTCATCATGGAACACAATACAATTCAGACAGCACTTCAACTTCAACTGTCTGGGCACTCTGGGCTTCGCTGGACTCCGCTCTGGGTATCAAAGCTGCAACCGGGAAGAATCCTGCTGCTCCTGATCTCTTCACCATGCTCGTCTGCTGCAATGTCTGTGCCTGTGCTCCATACAGAAACCCTTGAAGTGAAGGAGTCACTTACCCGCATCTGCAAGCACCACAACTAAGCTGACCGGTCTGCTGATCCTTGGCTCCCATGGACTCTGAAAGGCTCAGCAACACAGGTGGTGGTTCTTCTCATCCCTCGAAGCCTGTCCTGCCATCTCACCAAGTTTGAGGCCAGTATCCCTCGTCAGAACCGCAGGAACGGAATTCCTGTGCACCAGGTCCACTTGCAGTTGCACTTGCACGATGGGCCTGCATCTTTGGTGAGCTGCTTGAGGTTCTCTGCGACTCCAGTGCCTCCAGGCTCTGGGTCATCTTGAGGGTCATCTTTGAATTCTTTTGGGCTCCCCTGATTGCTCGGGGCCTGCCCTGACTTCCCTGCTTGTAGTGAGCCTCCTGGACCTTAGTGGTCATTGCACCTTTTTCAATTCCTTCATTAGTTGCAGTTGCCAAGTCTTGTTGGTTCTCATACCAGACACCAACACGTCAACTCTCTACATCTGATGTGGCACAGCTCATGTATGGCTCCTGGTCTTCCACAGCATCGCGTGGTCCACACAGCTGCAGTTTCAAGGTCACCGTCAGCTCTCCTGCAACACCCGATATCGTTGGGCATGACAGAGTACCAACTGCTTGAACTTGAGAAAGCAAGGTTTAGGCTCAGGTAAGATCAGAGAGCGAGTGCAGGTATCCTGGTTCGTAAGGTATCCAAGAGTGGGGTTGGTCTCCAACCTTCTGTCTTCCAAGGGGTGTCTTGAGGGTCCACTGGGAAGGGTCCGTCTTATTTAAAATAGCATCTGCGACTTACCCATTGACTTGCAGAGATCCCGCAGTTGTGTTCCCACTCTGCACACAGCCTCCATGGGGCTCTTGGTTACTTACCTTGGGTGGTTTCTTGGGTCCCCGGCACTTCTACATCTTCTGGGTATAGTCTTGATTCGGGTCGTGGCTCACATACCACTATTTTAGTATATGTTTTGGTCTCCCCCTGGTGACCACTGTGTATTCTGTGCTACTTACCTGTTTCTATCGTAAAGTATTGTGTGAATTGCGTATATCTCTCGCTACGAGATATCTGTATGTGTTAGTGAGTGTCTTATAATAAATACATAATTTTTTTTAATACACTGTGCAGTTCTTTTTCACTTAAGCTATACCGTTACGATTATGTTCTAGTAAAACAAGGTGCTTTACTCTCCTTCTGGTCTAAGCCTGAGGGCCGCTCTCCACAGCTACCACTTTGAGAGCTTTCTAATGTTGCCTAAGACCACTAAAATCACCATAAGGGTTGTCTCGATGAGTGCAAGGTGTCCACTTGCAGAAGTGTACATCATATACTGAGCCAACCTCTCAAATGGGAGAATCCGAGACCAGATCATTATGTGCATGACTGACTCAAACTTACAGCAAAGACTTTTGGTAAATAAAGATTCATGTTTAAACAATATTGTTGTAGTAAAAAAAGTGAACTTTCCAGAAGATGTGCCATAGCTGCCATGATTACCTCTTCAGGTTCTGAGCCTAAAGAGAAAGAAATCGCATCTGTGTCCAAAATATCCAAGATGCAAGTCAGTAAATGGAAAGAAAGCGAAGGATTTAAACAGAAGACAAAAGAGCCTTTACAATATAAGAATTTCAGCTGTTTTAGGTGTGGCAGCAAGGATCACCTTGCAAAAGATGAGGGTTGTCCTGCCTTCAGAGCAAAGTATTTGATCTGTGAGGTTGTGGGTCATTATGCAAAGGTGTGCAGGAAGAAAAGTGAGAGATCACAGGGTGTAAGACTACTTGCGCAAGGTTTGGACTTCAAACACTCAGGTGAGGACAATGGTGTTGAGGCCAGAGTTGTGTTGTGTGTTAATTGCCAGGTACTAAGTTTAGATGAGTCCGGTGAAAACTAACAAGTGCACAACATGACTAGTGCGGGTGTCAGTATTACTACTCTAGCAGATTCAAGGTCACCCTATACTATCATCAACAAGGAGGTGTGAAAGGAAAAAGTTGCTGCAGCTTTGGATGATCATTTGAGGGAAACAGATATACACCCTTTTACATTCACAGGCGGGAATGCCTATGTTAGGCTACAAACTATTGAACTTTGAATTTAAATGTAGGAACACGATGAGAAAGTTGTATTTCGCTGATGTAGGACCCTCTGTTTTGGGAGGGGTGCATCAAAAAACTTTAGCTATCTTATTGAATCTGAACAGTGCTGGTCAGGTACTTTTACTGGAGAAACTGGAACAGACACTGGTAGGGAAAATTAAGAGAGAGTTACCTGAGGTATTTTCAAGCAAACGTGAAGAATTTTCTACATAAAATTGTGTTAAAAAAGAATGCTGCTCGAATGTGCCATAAACTTAGGAACATACCGCTGAGTGTCAGGAATTAAGTTGTCTGTGAATTGAAAACATTGCGAGCCAAAGGCATCATTGAACCTGTTGAAAGTGCTGAGTGGCTTCCACCTTTGGTAGTAGCCAGGACAGTGGACGGGAAAATTAGACTGTGTATATATATATTAGAGATCTCAATAAAAATATTGTTGTACATACATTTTTATTGGGGTAGATGAGTGAATTACTAGCAATGACTAACAAGGTCATGTGGTTTTACATGATGTATCTGAGCTTGGCATACCACCAGGTAATGCTGCATACAGAGAGTAGAAACCTAACTGCTTTTATTACACCCATGGGCTATTTTAGGTTTGTCTGCATGCCCTTTAGGCTGATTTCTGCTGCTGCAGTTTTCCAGAGGCTGATGCATCAAAGGTTAAAAGATATTCTGTAGGACAATATTTTGATCATGGGTAAGAACAAGGAGGAGCATGAGGTAATTTGTATAAAGTTCTGGAAAAAATTCTAACTTTTGGGTTATTGGGTGTACTGGAACAATACAAATTCTGCAGTCAGTGTCATATTTGGGACATGAAGTTAGAGAGAAGGGGATTTTTCATAAGAGGGAAATCATTGAATCAATTAGATACTCCTGCCCCTAGAAGTAAGGAGGAAGTTAGGTCATTCCTAGGACTTCCATAGCTAAATTTTTGAGGAACTTCTTGGAAAGGGCATCATGTATAAAGCAGTTGTTGAAGGAAGGGCACAGTTTTGTTTGGAATGATGAATTGCAAATGGAGTTCACTAGAATGAAAAATGGTATCAGCTATGCTACTCCATGGATTTCATCCCAAGTCTTGCACGGTTCTGACTACTGATGCCAGTGGAAAAGGAACAGGTCTAGTGTTATCACACATTTCTGGCAAGGGCATAGAAATCAAAGTTCCCTTTGCTTATCACTCCCTAACATCACCGGAATAAAAATAGTCTATCATTGAAAGGGAGATGCTGGCATGTGTATAGGCTATTGTGAAATTCAGGCAGCTCCTGTGGGGCACTAAATTCACATTAGGCATAGGCCATAAACCATTGATTAAAAATTAAAGCATTTTGCGATGCAGCGCGCGCAAAGGAATTTGTTTTAATTATTTAAATGTGTACTTACCTCCGTTCATCCATATTCCGGTGTTTACATTTCCCCACCCTGCCCCTCCACTGCCCTGCCTCACTGCCCCACCGAACTCCCTCCACGGACCACTACTGTATGCTTGTATGAACCCTAGGTAATACACACTCATCCCAAGAAAGAACTTCAAAGTATCTTGATCTTTGGGTGTAGGCACCTCATTGATTGCCTGTACTAAAGAAAATTTGGCTTTGATGCTGTCCAACGAAATGTGAAGTCCTAAATAGTTTAGTTCTTGCACTAAAAAGGGACATTTGTCAGTTTTGAGGATAATTCTAGGACTTTCGACAAAATTACATTGTGCTCCTGAATGGTTTCTGTGAAGATAAAGACATTATCTTGGTAAGCCTGTGGGCCACTTACGCCAAACAGCATGGAGTTCATCAACTTCTCTGAAGACACTTGATGTAGACGCCAGAACAAAAGGAAGTCTCAAAAATTTGAAAGCTCCAAAAGGGGTGATAAAAGTTGTCAAATCTTGGGTGTCTGCAGCGAGTGAGACCTAATGATATGCTGATCGTAAGTCCAACAGGGAGAAGAATTTGGCATTTCTCAAGTTGGCTAGCAAGTCTTAATTTTTTTTAAGTGGATAGCAGTCCACTAGAATATTCCTGTTCAGGGTGCATAAGTAGGCAGAGAGGCGTATCTTGCCTGTCTTCTTACGAATAATCAGAAAGGGGCTGACCCATTCAGATGAGTCTGTAGGAGTGATGACTCCTTCCTTGATCAATTTATCTGATAATATTTTAAGTTCGGATCTCACTGTCAAAGGTACAGGTCCGGGCATATGAGCAATAGGATCTGTGTGCTTCTTTAACTTTATGCAATTCTCAATCTTGAAACCAATTTTGCTGGATATTGCATAGTGACCTTATTAATGTAGGGGGACCTTCCTGTGCATAAACAATCATTGGCATTTTGCTGTTTTCATGTGTAAGACATGCACAACGCAGCACACATGAAAATAGCAAAAACAAGAAGAAATTAAACATTGCTCCTCATTGTGCCAAAGTAAGACAAGGGTTTTCCTGGTTTTAATTCTGGCGCTGCCTCCTATTTACACCTCCCTTGTAAATAGGAGGCAATGTTCAAATCAATGGTTGTTGTGGTGGAACGCCCAAAGCAACACCCACTGCCCTCCCCTTTCACGCTAAGCATAGCGTGAAAGGGGACCTTATTTACAAGGCAGCGTTAAGCCACCTTGTAAATAAGCCAAAGCCCCTATGGCCACAGGAACGCCGTAAAAAGTGGCATTCCCGTGACGATAGGGGCTTGTAAACATGCCCCTGAGTCTCTTTGTAACGGTGTAAAGCCTTAGTAAAGCTGGGTCTTGACTCTGTGAGAAGATGCTTGAACTCAGTATTTTAAATGAGGTGAGAGCCATCATTCAGGGTTTTCATACAGTGCAAGTCATCACATTTATATTCTCTGAACATTTTTAGTATTTCCTGTTAGGGTGACTCAGGCATTTATAAAGTTATAAATATTTGTTTTAATGCATAAACACGTCTACCTTTTATCTCCCCCACAGTACTGCTAAATTTGGCATCGTTATTAGCTGTGAAATGCTCCAGCACCACCATAAAACACATTAGTCGAGGGGTTGTGGAATGAGTAATTAGATGTATGCAAATAAGCCAAGCCTCAGGAGTAAAATTAAAGAATCTGCAGTCATTATCTGCAATATCTCTTCTGAGTCACTCACTGTGGCGTTAACTGTAAAATAAAGCCTTTGGGCAAGCAGATACATGATAATGGACATTTCTATCTGTGTTTTTCAAATCGCAATTATGTGATGATAAGGACATTTTTCTCTGTCACATCTATTCTTTTTTCTATATAGAATGTTTAAGTGTTTCTAGAAATCGCGTTCACAAGTTCATAATTGTAGCAGGCTGTGTTCCAGAGAACTTTTGATTTTAGCTGATCGACTCCAAACTGAATATAGAGTCAGGTCATGTTTTGCCAAATCCAATGAGAGACCAAAACGGAACGGCCAGTCCTTAACGAGGTTACAAGTAAAGCCTCCATATGTTCAGTTTCTCCCAATTCTCAGAAAGGGAAAAGTTTCCTCGAACCGCTTCAGTGGTGATATTGTCGATATGAAGACGAGGGGCATTATCGGCCTAATCAAGTCTTAGCAGAAATCAATGCATCTGGACGAAGCAGATACACTTTTGAGAAGGAACACATTGTCATAGTGAAATACATTACACAAAGACAGATTGCATCAGAAAACAAGGCGCGTTACCTTCCTTCAGGCAGAGGGAACTGATACCCTGCCTGGCTTATCGCATTGCTTGACTTAACTCTAATTACAATACTATGAGTATGCATGTTATACAACTCCACAGGTCTGGGAATTCTCATGGACACGTGGCTATTTCGGATTTGCTGGGAGTGTAATTTTCCTTATACCTTTCTGCCTGTGTAATGTTTTCCTGCTAAAGGTCGAAAAAACGTGGAGTCATTTCTGAAGGCAAGACGAGAGAAATTAAAATTCATTTGCTGCAAATCAACATATTATTAATACTAGTCTTTTTATGACTTGGATCACCTATTAGTGAACGAGTTGAATATGTATATAGCACACTGTGCAGCTGCCAGAATGTCCAGGGGTTGTTTAAGGATTTTTCTAGCAAAGGACCCAAACCTGTCAGTACATGGATTGAACTCAAATAACATTTCCAAATGAATTCGGGCCTTCGTATAGCTGACGGGGCCCTTTAATGGGCTAGTCTCATTCAAGCCCCATCACAGCACTGGTTTCTACAAGGGCCGGGAGCCAGCCTTCCACAAACTCAAGATGGTAACACTATCGAGTTAGAGGTGGTATGTGACACAACCTGTGCATCACATATTGCTGTGCCAGATGTTTAGATGCAGTCCATGACTCCATGATCATGAGGAAGAGTCCCATACCCGACACCATGAGGGCACATTGAAAGAACGTCTTTGACACTATGGGCAAAAGAAATAAGTTTTATTCTTGATTCAAGTACCAGACAGTGAAGAGGGAGCTGCGGGCCAGGACACCAACCGTCCTTCTTCCGCTCGAGGTCCCTCAAACCTTGACTAAGGGGTCGATTACGATGGCGTACAGACTTCTGTCCGTCCGCCATCATGCAGGGGACTTGGGACCGTCCGCCAGTAATGCAGCGGTCCCGCCATTGAGATTACGATGTGACCGCAATGTTCAAAATGCACTGTTCGGATTTCCCTGCATTACGTGGCAGGCACCACACAGTGGACACCCAACTCCTCCAACACAAGGGGGGCCTGCAACGAGCCCCCAAATGCAATCCCACCAGCCTGTGAATGGCTGTTACACCACCATACACCGGCTGGTGGGGAGGCAGCCTCATAACATGGCGGACGGTGCCGGCTAGGCACCGCCACCATATTGTTGATGCAGTTTGGGTCCGCAAGGCAATTGTAACGTTTGCCTGTGGTGGACCAGTGGCGGACGGACTTTGCGTCTGCCAGCAAACTGCCCGCCATTGTAATTTGGCAGACGGAGAAATGCCTCATGATGGCATTGAAACCGCCACCGGCAGGCTGCCGGTGGTGGTTTCACCACCATTGTAACGACCCCCTAAGTTCCCTCGAGGAATGTTAGTCAACATTTCCTTCACAGGACAATGTAACACTTTTCCCTCCTTAGAAAAAAATAACATAATGAAGTTACCATAACATGTAATTACACATAATATCAACATAATACATAATCAATGCAGAAACATTTCTAAACAATAAGAAACCATAACACAGTGACCCTAACTTAAACTCGTAACATTATAAGTATAAATAATGCAATCCAAGGGTGAACACTCACAATTCTGAATTATTGATCCATAATGAAATCATTGCACCATGTGGGGGGTATGCTGAGTCCTTCTTTGACCAGAACCCAGATGCTCAAATGCACATCCTTCATCTGTCTACACCATACTTATCATCCTCCTACAAACAATCTTCCAGCTCCACCACTATCTTGCCATTCTACACATTCCATCACTGAACAATACAGTATAACAATTCACCTTCTTGACTTGCAGAGGCTTGGAAAACTTAGACAGCCCCTTACTTTCACTCCATCACTTCCTTATTCAAACCCAATCATCCACTGTATATCTTTTAATGACTTCAACTTGCGATCTCCCTTATTCCTAGACTCTCCATTTCTTTTTTTCTACACCCTTTGACAATGTCGTCCTACCTCTCCTTCCTCTCATAATATCAAAAGACACCTTGGCGGTAACACTGTTAGTTGTAGTGTGATATGCCCACACCAATTTCCTCACAGCACTTTCCCACTGTCCACCCTGACATGCAGCCTACTGTAGTCCTTCTTTAAGAGGTCTGTTCCACCTCTCAAAAAGGCTATTGCTCTGGGGAAAATATAGACAATCGTATTTGCTCCATCCCATTGAACCTTAAAAATCTTTTATGGCTTGATTCACAAACTGTATTCCATTGTGGGGTGATACCTAGACCTCCGGTCCAGGCAAGCACTCTCCCCAGCAGCTCCGCTTGCAGCACCTCACCGCTTCAGCGCAAGAGCCCTCCTGCCTTCTGAGTTCGCGACGGCAGTCCGCCGCCTCCGCGCATTGTACCCAGCACCACCTGGTCTTCTCCTGACTTGCTGGGAGACTCGTTTTTAGTTTAAATTTAGTTTAACTTTAAGTTTATTCCTAGTACTGACTTGAGGATTTTTGACTTCCTCTGTTATATTTCTAGGCAGCCTTTTTCCCGCCGCTGCTGCCCCTCCCACCGAAACAGCTCTGCTCCCGCCTCCTCACCTCCAGTCCCGCCCCCTCCCCTACTTAATGGTGGCCACTGCGCGGTCGCTCCACTGGCTCGCCAAAGGCGCACCTAAGTCAAGCCCGTATGCGCCAGTCCGCGACCCAACCGCGCCCAGCGCCATGAACCCTGGTTCTCCCATGCCCCACTGCTACGGTTCCACTACCCTCCACGCACTCAATCCCGGAAGACACACCGACTGCAAAAGAGCCTCGCCCAACACTACCCATGGACAGTTCTCGTGCAGACGGTGCTGCAGATCCTTCACCATTGGCAAAACCCACATTACCGCCGAAGGCCCGCCTGATGCACGTGTCGCCAAAATCTTGACATGCACCCTCCTCAACGTGCGCTCCCTGCACCGAAATGCTGTAGAGATCTGGGACCTGATTGACACCCTCTCGCCCAACGTCGCCTTTTTCACGGAAACCTGGACCAATGCCACTTCCGGCCCGACATCGCCACTGCCATCCCCGACGGCTACAAGATCCAAAGGAAGGACTGCTCCCACCGCCCAGGAGGAGGACTCGCCATCGCACACAAGACCCCCCTCTGACTCTCCACATTCAACATGAGTGACCCTCACTCCAACACAGAACACCTCCACCTCCACTATCCACTATACCTGTCCTGTATTACCTCTGCCCGAGCGACCTATATATAGACGGCTCTGTCATACCTGTCTTGAGCTGCGATGTCCCCCATATTGATCCTCTAAGTAACTATCGTGGAGAACCATTTGTGGCGCTGTTAAGAAAGTTTCCCTGTCTTATGGTGACGTCTATTGTAAGGAACATATTTATCCGTGTGTTCTGCTACATTGGAATTACTTACCTCCCACTGCTAGATGAATCTATCCCTGACGCATTGGACCCCCTGTGAGGAACCCCCATCACTGTCGTTTTTGAACGCCGTAAAACTTTACTGACCCCAAATGGGAACTGGAGAGTTTTTTTGTCTGATGCTTTTTATCGCTCCTTGAACTTCATTAAGAAGAATTGCTTCATATCGTTATACCTGACTCTAAAGGTTTCCACTGTATTGTCCCACACGCTGATCATCACCGTTGCCCTGATGAAGGTGTAGCCCCGTATGGGCAAACACCGAAACGTGCGTTGGCTTCCACTTTTTCGTGCCCACCTGAAGACTCCATCTGTCCTTAAGAACTGGGAGTGCACGAGTCCTTTTGAACCTTTATCTTGTCAAATTGTACACATCTTTGATGTTAATTTTAACCTAATTAGAAATTGATATAGTTCTGTATATGTTTGTCTTTTTGTTGAATATATGAGTATGATGTATGAATGAGTGTGTGTATGCCTGAAGCATGTGGCACTCTCATATGTTTGTAAATTGGAACGTATCCTATATTGTTTATCTCTTGTACAAAGATTATTATTCTGATCTCTGTTATTTAAATAAATCATGTTTTGTTAAGATTGTTCTCTTTGCCACTTTATGCCCTGAGTCAGTTTCGGCTTCTGGTTCTTTTCTGCAACCTAGACCCAAATTTGGGCTCATCTATTCTACTGTAATGTAGACAGTCGGTTCTGTTCTCTCTTTTTGATTCTTATTGTCCCCTACTCCTTCTGTCTACCTATTCTACCTACAGGGGCCCCCCTTCTATTGGATATTGACCTCCACCTCCACTTCCAGATCCAGACCATCCCCAGGACCACACGACGCGGCACCCTCATCTACAGACCGCCGGGACCTCACACCCAGTCCGCAACTACCATTGCCGAGCTCGAGGCACCCCACGCCATCACCTCCATGGATTACATTCTACTCGGGGACCTGAACTTCCACCTCGACAACTGCAACGACCCCAACTCCACCTCTCTCCTCGACATCCTCGCCTACCTCCGACTAAAGCAGCTGGTCAACACGCCTACACACAAAGCAGGACATACCCTCGACCAAATATTCGCGGGAGGAACAAACATCTGCTACAGCCACACCACCCAGCCCCTCTAGACGTGACCACCACATCGTCCACTTTACCTTCAACATCACCACCACACCCAAGCCCCCCCTACGCCCAACACGAAGGAACTGGAGCAAGGTCACAGAGGAACACTTAAACACCAACCCTCCTCCAAGACCCCCCCAGCGCCACGACCAACACCAACACCAAAGTCAGAGAATATCACCACTGGATCTCCCGCTGCACCGACAAGCTTGCACCTCTCCACCACCATGCCAAACAACGCACTCGGAAGGCCGCCTGGTTGACCATAGAACTACAAGAAGCCAGACGCTCCTGCTGATGCCTAGAGAAAACCTGGCAAAACCAGAAAACCACGGAAGCACGGAATAACCACAGGAGCACACTGAAGGAATACCACCAGCGCATAAGAAACACCAAACAGACCTTCATAAGAGACAAAGTTCAGACCAACACGACCAACGCCAAGGAACTGTTCAACGTCATACAGCAGTTCGCAAAACCCCCCAGCGAAGCCACGGACGTCAAACCTTCTCAGGAACCCTGCGACAAGCTCGGCTCCTACTTCCATCTGAAGATCAAGGTCTTCTACGACAACTTCAGTGAACAGATGCCGGACACAAACCCCCCCACGCAGCCGACAAGCCTACCATCATGTCCTGGAATCCCGCCACCATCAAACACATCACCGTGACCATGAAGAAAACCCACTCAGGAGCCCCAAGATTACCCTGCCTACTGCACATATTCCACAGGCCCGCCGCCGCCATCGCACCTGAACTAGGACAGACCATCAATGCCTCCTTCAGGTACGCCATTTTCCCAGATGACTGTAAGCGGGCGGAGGTTAAACCCCTCCTCAAGAAGCCAACAGCCGACCCAACAGACCTGAAAAACTACCAGCCCATCTCTATCCTCCCCTTCGTGTCCAAAGTCGCAGAGAGACTCGTAAACACCCAGCTGACTACCTTCATTGAAGAGAACTCCATCCTAGATGCCTCCCAGTCTGGATTTCGCAGCAACCACAGCACCGAGACCTCCCTCCTTGCCGCCACTGACGACATCCGCATCCTACTCAACCAGGGACACACTGCGGCCCTCATCCTTCTAGACCTCTCCGTAGCCTTCAACACCGTTTCACACCGCACGCTCGCAGCCAGACTTCACGATGCAGGGGTACAAGAAGCCGCCCTCGACTGGATCCAATCCTTTCTCTCCAGTAGAACCCATAGGATCAGACTCCCTCCCTTCCTCTTCGAATCCACGGATATCAACTGTGGAGTACCCCAAGGATCATCGCTCAGCCCCGCGCTGTTCAACATCTACAAGGCCCCCCTTGCCACCATCGTCAGACAGCATGGGCTCAGCATTGTATACTATGCCGACGACACCCAGCTCATCCTCTCACTCACAAAGAATCCCAAAGACACCCGACTCTGTTTCCAGGAAAGAATGAGGAACGTGGCAGCCTGGATGAAAGACAGCTGTTTGAAGCTCAACTCTGAGAAGACTGAGGTCCTCATCCTCGGACCCTGCACCTCCGCCTGGGACAACACCTGGGGCCCTTCACCCTCAGGAATCCACCCACCCCTACAGACCACGCACAAAACCTCGGCATCATCCTTGACTCCTCCCTCTCCATGAACCGCCAGATCAACGCCATCGCTTCCACCAGTTTCAACTGCCTCCGCATCCTCCGGAAGACTTTCAAATGGATCCCCCCGACTGCAGAAGGACCGTCACCCACGCGCTCATAACCTGCAGACTGGACTACGGAAACGCCCTATATGCCGGAATCAACAGAACCCTTCTACACAAACTCCAAACCATCCAGAACGCCGCAGCCAGACTCGTCCTAGGGACACCGCGTCACGAACACATGAGCCAACACCTATGAGACCTCCACTGGCTCCCCGTCGAGAAGAGGGTCACCTTCAAACTCTTCACCCACGCCTACAAACCCACTCCCAAACTTAATACTCTATGGAAGTAAACACTGACCAAGAATCTGGTTGCCTTTTACCAATCCCTGTGGTAGCAGCAGATGAGGAACAAGGGATCACCCTGATTGAAGTCTTAAGCGCAATTAGGAAATCACCTTCTGGTAAAGAACCGGGTCTAGATAAGATTCCAGGGGACTTATATAGGGAAGAACCAACAGTATGGGGTCCCCACCTCTGGGTTGTTTTCAACACCATCCTGCGAGGTATGGAGATCCCGGACACCTGGCTGGGGCGAAAATTTACCCTGTTTTCAAAAAGGGATCACCTATTTTACCGCCCAATTATAGGCCGATCAGTTTGATCGATGTCTCGCAGAAACTGTTTGCTAGGGTCCTCCTCAACCACCTTCAAGTGTGGATGGAGGATTGTAAAATCTCGAGTCCCTACCAGGCAGGCTCCAGTGATTATATTGGAAGACGGTATCAATGGAAGGTGGCAGCCTCTATTTGATATTTGTCGACCTGAAAACTGCCTTTGATTTGGTACCAAGAAATAAATTGTGGGAGGCTCTCAAACAACTGGGAATCCCCCCCTATCTCTTAACATAGATCATGAGACTGCATGTGGGCAATTATGCCCATTTAAGGTACGGGAAATTTGGGGAATTACCCCTCACTTGGAAGTTAACAGAGGAGTAAGGCAGGGGTGTGTACTTGCTCCAACACTCTTCTGCCTATTCATAAACTCTCTGGTTGCCCGCTTAAATGAGGTTGTGGACAACGATGTCCCCAAGTTCCTACATAGCAAGGTGCCTGCCATGATGTTTGCGGATGACTCCTTACTCCTCTCTAAGTCACCAATGGGCATCCAGAGGGTTCTTGATAGCTTTGCAATATTCTGTGCATTTAGGGGGCTGGAGATCAACACTCTTAAAACCACATTTATGGTTTTTAATCCACCTAAAACCACTCGCCCTAACCCCTCTTTAAATGGTACATTGCTAGAACGGGTGTCTGTTTTTGACTACCTAGGTGTTACACTGTCTGAAAAGTTCGACTGGGGCCCACAGTTAGCTAAAGCAAGTCTTAAACTTGCCCAGATGACAGGTGGATGGAATATTAAAATCCTACAGGAGTTCCTCTTGCAAACCAACTGCCACGGTGACCGAGATTTATAAAGTGCAAATAAGGAGCACTGTAATTTATAGGGCAGAGCTTTGGGGGCATTGTCCCCCGGGTGGTCTGTCCAAAACCGAGAATAATTTTTGGAGGCAGTTGTTGGGTCTTCTTTCAAGTACTCCTTTGATTCCCTTACGCATGGATCTTGGTATTAGACCCATAGTAGAATAGATTTCCTCCAACCGTTAACATTTTGACACAGACTGTGGGCTACCCCGGAACTCGCAGATTACCAGTTAGAACTCAAAGAGATTCTGGGTCTTCTGGGTGTGTGCAATTTGCCATGGTTTTCCCATATAAGAGACACATGCTATAAGTTAGGTTTCCAAAATCTTTAGAAAAACCCGGAAGTCGCGTGCCAGGCCATTTCGCGTCTTGCACTAGTCAAACCATACAGATTGCTTAAACTGGGTCGTTTAACAGCTGATTTTTTAAACATTAAAGCTGAGTACCATTTTGAGCTTTTTTTGGATGCCGGCCAGCCTTTTTCGGCAAGGAAACTTTATTTCCAGTTCCGAATAGGGACCTTGACTCTTCGTGCTTTCACAAACAAATTGTCAAAAGTAGGCCTGGGCTAAATTTACGTTCCGCTCGCGGAAATTGCGATAATTTGACATTTTCGCGTTCCACGGAGAGCGCGAAAATGTCAAAATTTCCGCATTCCGCAGCTTAGCGATAATTTGTTTCTTGCTCGCGCTGTAAAATAATACATTCTCGCGCGCACGCGATCGCCTTACCTGAATCCCCGCGTTCGCCGACAAGTTTTCCCGATCCGGTCGCGTTCTCCACGAGATGTTGGATTGTTGGTAGCCATTTCCGCTGTCTCGCGACAGTTCGCGCCCGCGGTAATGTCATTGGTTGCGCGATCACGTCTTTCTTCTCGCGATCATACATCGCGAGTAGAGTGAAAACAAAATGGCCGCGCCCGCGAGTAACCGCATGGGTAAGTTGGCGAGCCACGACCACGCAGAAAATACCGCGAACGGGCGGGAAAAAAACTTCCGCATCTTCGCGATATTTCCGCGTGTTTGCGGAGATTTTTAACATTTTCGCGATAATTTGCGAAAGTCACTTTCTCAAATTCCGCCCACCCCTAGTCAAAAGCCTCCCCACCTGGTGTGTCCTGCATGTAATTTCACCAACGAGATCGACATTCATGTTTTCTTCTTTTGTGCAAGGCATAATATTGCTAGACTGCGATGACAGTTCCGCTTTGCAGGAACCTGGGGTTCAGGCAGTTTGCGGAGACATTTAGACTACTGCGAATGGACTCTGATCCACTCATAGTTTTTGCAGTTTCCCTGTTTCCTGAACTGTATGTGGCACCATCGGAGGTCTTTGCTAAACTCAGCTTTGTAATTTAAATAAAATCTTTTGATAGATATTATTCTGTTACTTTTGTTATTTTAATTTTTCCAAAATTTATTTTCAACCAGTTTCCAACTTGATGTATTGTAAATGTTGATATCATTGAACCATTGAAACTTGAAGCTGCTAATCTGATAAGGGGGAATCGGCATTTGCTAATTAGCAGCATCCCTAAATCCACACAAGTCTTTGGATTTTAATAGAGTTTTTAACTGAACAATGCTTTTATGGTATGCCTGTATATTGGCTGTTTTATGTATTACTTGTATTGTTCACTTTTTAAGGTCTTACAGACTGAAATAAAGTTTGTTGGAATGAAATGGAATGGACATATCATTCCAATTCAATTCATGCCCAGATTCTTGTCAAACAGACACCAAACAGGAATCCTATCTGGGACCAGGGTCAAACAGATGCAAAAAAAAGACAAACCCAAGCGGAGCAAAGAGGCTTGCACTAACAGCACAGTAAGATTTGTGACATCTTGAGAAGAAATTAGCACCTTCTCACGGAGGTCCCCGGGTTAAAAAACTCTCTTACAAGTACACCTTCAATTACCTACAGAAGGGCGGTATCCCTGCGGAACACCCTTTGCCCGAGCTACATCACTAGTGTTGAAAGGAAAGCAACATGGCTACCATCAAAACCTGAGGGTTTCTTAACCTGTGACATGTGTAACATCTGTCCATTTGGTAAAAACAAGGTCAAGACTTTCACATACAACACATCCAGGCCACATAGTATTAGACACTTTATCAATTGCAACTTTATCCATGTTGTGTATGTGTTAGAATGCAAATGTGGAATGATATATGAGGCCAGCACGGTACGCAGCCTTAAAAGCTGAATACAGGTGCACCGCAGGGCAATATTAAATAAGGACAGCAGATACCCCATTATGGACCACTTCAAAATTACACATCCTGATTATACCATTTTCTGGTTTCATGGTATTGACCACGTCCCTGTAGGAAAAAGGGGTAGCTATGGAGAGCTGCTGCTCAGGCAAAAAGAGGCTAAATGGTTTTGTTATTTGAGGGCAACCCTAATAGGTCACAATGAGGATGGGGAGCTGCATTATTTCTTGGGATGAATAACATTCTAAATTGTCCTATTTCGGCACTATGGAGTCTGAATCAATGTGTAACATGCTATGATATTCCACATACATATTGTATGTTTATATAAAACAGTGGTTGGCAATAAACTATTGTGTTTGTGAATTGTGTGCAATGTACTTTTCTGTTTCAATCCAATAGGTGTTCCACATGATGCCACTAGGTTCACCTTCCATATTAGATCACACAATTTACATCTGGTCATCCTCTTCCATGATTGGTCTCTTCCATTTGGATCTGGCATTTCAATATGTGGAGCCATTTAATAACATTCTGGTTGGCTCTTGATAAACAATGAATATATCAATGCAGTAGTTGAGTCTGCATGCCATTTGTGTTTTGGCATTATAGGATGGCACTGTATTAGCACATTGCAATTATCAACAACACACATGCATCCTAATGTTAGATACAGACCTTTTTATATTTCTTTGGCCAATTTTTGTTTTACTTTCTCTTTGTGTGTTTGATTTAATCACAACATGTTGAGTTTTCCCTCATGATGCCGGTCGATTTACATTTAAGTAATGTAACCTGGTAGGGATTCGAATTTCGTTTTTAGACATTCTAAGATGGCGCACCGATGCGCCACCCTCCCGTCACCACCTCCACATGATTTGCATCATGACACGTTTGACGTCTTCTTTCCTTCTAGCATATCTTTTTTTAACATGGCACAGAAATTCAGACTCTGATGCTGGCTATCATGCTGTAACTTGGCCGATATTTGATTTCCAGGGTGAGTTTTGCACCTCAGTTCACCACGAAGTGTGTCCAAATCCCATTTGGGATTTCTCTTTTACACCTACCCGTGATATTGTGAGCATGTATTTGTGTCTTTACGGAGCCATGCACGTTACGGTGTGTGTTTAGACTTAGATTGGTGTCCAGATACTGTACTTGTGTATTTATGGGCCCATGCATGATCCTGTGTGTGTGATATTGTGGGCATGTACTTGTGTACATTACCTCAGTTGAGGTACTTTCAAAAGTACCAGGACCTCAAGTGATCATTATCCTATGGGATGGAGCATCCTCAATGGCTTTTCCTAGCTTGAGTTTTGGTGACACTTCTCTTTCATTTAGCCAATCCCCAAGATACTCAACACCCTTCACACCGATCTTACATTTTTCCAACTGAATAGCCAACCCTTTCTGAAGTAAATTTCAATACATTAGATAGAAGTTCATTTTTAATCTCCTCCCTCTCCCCAAAAACCAAAATGTTGTCCTGGAAATATGTCAACTTTTTTACCTCTTGAATAGTTAGTACATTGCCCTCTGAAATACTGCAAACACTGATGCCAGTGGCATGCATCTGGATCCGAATGCAACTGCAGGGGTGACAAATAAAGTTAGATGCCTTGAGTTGGAATGCAAAGCAATTTGATAATATACCTACGAAAAATCCAATGTGGAAAACAGTTTAGCCCCATTGATCGTCATTAGTATATCACTTATTTTGGGAAGGGGGTGTCTAACCACACAAATATCTTTGTTAAGGTTGTGCAGATCAACGCACAACCTCAAATCTCCACCAGGTTTCTTTGTCAAAACCACTGGGGCCAACCATTCAGAAGACTTGATCTCTTCAATTAAATCTTCTGTACACAGTTTCCAAAAATCTTTTATTGGAGATTCCCTCATCATCAAAGTAAATTTACATAGTTTGTTCATCTTGGGACAAATGCCTTTCTTAATTATAATTTTGTGTGCAAATCCCTTAAGCGACCCACAAATCATTTATAAACACTCTAGGACATTTTTTTTGTCACACAGTATTACACAGTAAATTATCATCAGGTATTGTTCCCAGCACTTGTATGTGATGATTGGGTCTAGCATTATTTGTAAATTTCTTTGTGGTGGCCACCCTTGGCAAAAAAGACCCATGCTTAGCTATATATAATTTCAAACATGATTTAATGTCTTGGAATTCCAGTGAACTCTCAAAGTACCCCACTAATTCAACAGATTTATTCATGTAGGCCACAAGTTTGATATCCGGTTCAACCAATTTGTGCTCAGGATGTTTATCAAGGTATTCTTCTCTGCTCAAGGTATAACGACACCTGAATCAGCCATTGCTAACACCTCAACCCCATCAATCTGGATGGTGCAACCAGGGTGGGCGTTATGCCTGGAAATCCCAACTTCCCTGATCTATAATAAAAATTCCTCCGCTAGACATTCGGAACTACCCCCATCAACCACGTTGACCGACCCCCCTTGAGTTGGATAGGTTGCCTCCCTTCCCTTTGAAGACTCTAGCAAAGCTTCCTTTCATTTTGTACCTCCTGCACAATTGACCAATGGCAGCACAACTGGGATCAGTGGCTGTGTGCCCTTTTAACCTGCATTTTTAAATTGAGAAATTCCTTGCACTCTACAGTACAGGTAAAGCTGCTTCTCTTTTGTTCACATATCTATTGTATGTCTTTTCTTGCACTCTGTCCATTTTTCCTAGTATGTCCACTTTTCCTACACTACTCAACACCAGTTCTTCCTCAGTATTTTCGGCCCTTTTTGCAATGTCTATTGCTTTTTGCATAGTTACATTTTCCATGATTCAAAGTTTTTCCTGTGCACGTTTGACGCTAATATTTTGTATCAGTTGATAATGCAACATCTCTTCTACTACACCTTTGTAGTAGCACATGGATGCCAACCTCCGTAATGCTGCAATTACAGTGTATACAGATTCCCCAGGCAATTGAGGCTTTTGTAAGAATTTGAATCATTCCACCCCTTCATTCTTTTTTTCCATAGTTCAACTCCAATTTTCTCATTGCTGCCATATAATCATCACTATCTGACTCCTCGTCACCCTCCTCTGGTAATTGTGGCAGATGTGTAAAGATTTGAAGTGGTCCATCATGGGGTATCTGCTGTCCTTTTTAATATTGCCCTGCTAAACAATGGTTTAACATTGCTTGTTTGCGAGAGGCAGTAAATATATCTCCCCATCAGCAGCCACAACGTATGCTGAAAAGTATCCCTTTCAGCCCTGCCTCATAGAAAGGGGCTCACAATGTGCATTAAAAAGACTGCTGACATCTCCTCGATAGTTTGAGTAGATGGCTGCAACTTCTGCTTGTTACAGTTTCACATTTCTAGCAGCAAAGGTGTTTTTGCCATAGTGATAAGTGCACTACCTGCAAATTAGATCACAGCACCGTAAAACCTCCATTGGATGACTCCGCCTCAAGATACTCCTGGGTGGCACAAAGATCGCAAGAGAAGAAGGTCCTTACAAAGTAATCATGGTGGCGAAGCACTGGTAGACCAGATATAGGATAGATATAGGACGTCCTATATCCCAGCCACGAGCTCCGGGCCCTGAACTTCCTAATCTGGTCTACCAGTGCTTCACCACCAAGACCGTAATCACAGCCCTTCCATTTTGTTAGCTGCTGCATCCACACCGTGACCCTACCATGGTACTAATTCCAGGTCCGCACCTGAAGCACATCCAGGCTTCCTCTGAGCCATCCTTGGTAGCGCGATCCAGCTCCTACTAGCATATGAGGCACTAATTCAGGCTTGTATTAAATCTGTCCTGATGATGATCCTTTAAAAGGATCGAAACGTCGTTGACTTGTTAACACAGCTTGCACATTAATCTAAATGTGATAAAGCAAGTGCAAAAGCTGTCGTCTCTAAGCTTGTCCTAACTATTTGCATTTTTCACAAACTACTTTTGCCTTGTGTGAAATATTTTTGTCCAAATGCATTTTTTGTGTGTTTTTGTAGGATGCAGGATTGAGTCCCACTTTATGGTTGTGTTCTTTTTTGTTTTTGCATTGATCATTCATTAAATTGTCTATATTCATTACAGCCCTATTTTTCTTTTTTATAAGGACCACTGTTTTCTTATAATACTTCATGGTGAGTATCACTGATCACTCTGTAGATTGTCTATCCCTGGTGCCTCTGCTCTTCCATTTAGTGCAGTGTTGATCTGGTGTCAAGCTGTGCCATTCTGACCTTCTCCTTTGGATATCCTATATGTCTCAGGGACTGGGCATAGACAAAGCATTATCCATGTGTCTCCAATAGAAAGGGTCCTTCCCTGGCATTCTTGCCCTGCATATGCAGTTAAAACTCCTGCAGAATGAAGCAGCCATCTCCTGCATGGGTACATGTGCACAGGATGAGCTTCAGCTGTATCCTTCTACACCTCCTGTCACCCACCCCTCAAATTCCCTGAATCTTGCAATCATGGTAACACATCAGGGCAGGAATCTACACAGTATCATCTACTCACTGAGAGTTGTAAGTACGTCTTCTACCTGCAGCAGGCACAGTATCTCTGGCTGAAGTTGATGGAGTCAATAAAGGTGGTACTTAATGGGGACCCATTCTATTTGGTGTTGAAGTAGAGGAAGCAGTGATGATGGTGGTAGTTAGCACCATATTGGCATCATTGATGATTATGGCAGTGGCCACATGGTTGATGGCAGTAGTGGTGGAGGCATTGTGGCTGACCAGCTGATAGCATTAATAGTATGCGACAAATGGAGTGTCCTTAACCCTCATGAGATTCCTCATGGTGGGTGTCTCCTGCAAATGATGTGAGATTTATGCATGCACATCCCTCGCCCAAAGATTTACTTGCCCATCTGTTTTGTAAAGACGAATGGGACATGCTACTGAACGTCATCTTGGTTTTACCTTGGGTCCTCTCACTATCCAATTCTTACTTCCACGAATCAGAATTTGAACATGGTGAAACCACTAAGGGGCCGATTATGATGTCAGGCGGACTTGCATCCGCCTGACACCTTCTCGTAAACGGGACCAGCCGACCTCCAGTTGGTGATCCCAACTGCCTGATTTGGATGCGACCGATCACTATTCAGTCATATTCTGACATTTCCCTATTGGAGCATGTGTTACGCCCGTAAACCGGCTGCAGTACATGCTCCCATAGGGAAATTGGAGGTGGTGTTAATCCATGCACCCTGTGACAGGCACACTTAGGTGCCTGCCACAGAGTGCAGGGATTAACAGGGGGGCACCATAAGAGACCCACTGGCCTCCAACTGTCGGCTGCACACACAGGGGGTCCCTGCAAGGGGCCTCCGAACATGCTCTTCGACAGTTTCCATGTTGGAAAAGCTGGCATGGTAACCCTGCCGGAAACTTAGCATCGCAATTCTAAGGGCGGAAAGAATGCCCTTTGGGATTACAGGCCTACCTCCGACTGGCTGACGGGCTCCTTGAGCCTGCCAGAAACCAGCCTAAATGACCAGCCAGTTTGAATTCCGACCAGCTGATTAATGATCAGCCAGTCGGAATTGGAACCGATGATGGTGGTCTATAATCCTCTGACCAAAGGCCAGAGGCTTCCGACTACCACCGTAATAGGCCCAATAGTATCCCATAAGCTAAAATTCTTTCTTCTCAAACATTCCCTCAGATAGTATCTGAATGTATGAGCCATGTATATACAATCCCATTGGCAAACACTATTCAACAAGAGTTTTGTTCCATGAAAGGACAGCAACAATACGAATGAAACATTTTGCTGCTAGTAAAACAGCCAATTAGCCTTCTATGAAGTGAAATATGCATGACGTATCATTGTTGTGCTCTTGGCTACCTACGTTGAGTGTTCCCTCGCCTCCACTTCTCCATCTATGACACCCAAGCTAACAGTGTCCTTGAGGTTGTACTTCAGTGTATGAGCCAGATATGCAAACTCTGTGACAAGAACTATTATACATGGGTTTTATTCCATGAATGGGCACAACAACTGTGTCTAAAAAGGTTTGCTGATGGTGCCACTGCCAATTAGCTCACTGTGAAGTCAAATGTGCATTAAGGAGCAATGGTGATTGCTCCCCCTTGAAGCCATACCATATTTTCTTGACCTTATCTAACTGATAAGGATAGTCAAAAACAGCAATTACCATTGTGGCATTTCACCACACATCATCTTACTTTTGGGGTCTTGACCTTAAGATGTCTAGAGAGAGGGTCGTCCTGTGCCTGTATAAACTCCACTGTTGGTGCCTCCAACTTCTAGACAGAGAACTTTGATTTTCTCTGTCTCTTAGCAGAAGAGAAAGAGATATTGACAGGATATTGCTCAGTATCCGCTCATGGAACCCACAGTATTAGGATGCCACTGGCTGCAATGTGGAATGTCTTGCTGGTAAACCCACAAACAAAGTGGCTACCTCCTTGATTCTTTAGGTCGTGGCGAGCAATATGATGCAGTAGATTGTCTTTGGTATTTCCTGCCTCTGCAAGACAAAAGAAAGAAACTTTTTCCCTGAAATAGCACTTTTCATAGAATGGGTGAGGCAAATGTCCAGAATGTCTTTAAAAAAAATCCTTGCATAGCTGTCATATTGTGTCACCCTGCCTGCTTTTACTTTTCTGGCCTGCTCCTTGAAATTTCCCCGAGTGACGTTAATATTTGCTTGCCCATTGGATGAAATGCACAAGTTGAGTTGTGCCTTCTCCATCAAAGTGTACTCCACCCTTAATTCTCCTCATAGGTGAGTGTGATCATTGCAGATTATTGGTTGGTGGTGGCAGAAAACGTCAGTCATTTTACTTGCCCCCTGGGAGAGAGTCTACAGATTTTCTTGTGAAAAATCTCGAAAATTCTCCATAAAAGGGGCCTTCCACTTCCCTAATACAGTATCATCACAAGTGTGATGGAATTTGGTATGGGAGTTATGGAGGACCTATCCCCACATAAAATGTTAACTTTCTCAGAGGAGTTCAGAATAACTGCACATCCTCAGTAATACCAGGTCCTTTTCTGTGTATCTCTTCCTGAATTTGGGGAGGTCTCAAAAGTGGACAATAGGCCTTATTATTTAGATACTTTTAAGGTTGATTAGTAGAGATCTTACATTTCTGCAGGAGTTATGGCATTTCCTTTGGTTAAAGAGTTGGAATTTTAGGTAATTTAAATGAGATAGCTTTGAAATTGCATCAGAAAAGAAAAGAACTTTTTGTATCAGCTTTAGTAGTGTTCTTGGTGAAAACTATATGTAATGTGATCTGAAGTCATTTATAATTAAATAATGGTTGCTGAAGTAATATCTTTTTGTTGAAGAAAACAGTTGGAACTATAGTATAAAAGCTTGAATTTAATTTAATTTAAGTTGTCATTACCTCTGTTTAGTATCAGCAGAGAAGTGAAAATTATGTTTGGCTGTTTAGGAAAGAATCTTTTTGGTGTAAGATGATAAATTAGAGGTGAGGTGCAGATTTTGTTTGATCAGATAGTAAGTCTGGTTATGAGAGATTTTCACATGAACTGTGCCAGACACGAAAATATTTATATATAATTTCTGGTTGTTTACGAGGATCTCTGATCTAGCCAGAAGATGGGAAAACACTACTAAGGTATCTAGCACACACTTCAAACCAGCTTAGGAATAACCATGTCAAAATGCCTCATGAACCTTATTACCACACCTGTTAAGGAGAGGAAAGCTAAATTATGTTGACATGCTGGTCTACATTCCAACAGTATACACAGAATCCACACAATGAATAATTTTGCCACACACAGCATTTCCAAGAAGAACAAACCAAAAAGAGTCATGTGCCAGAGTTAGGCCTGGTAGGAAATAGTGCCAATTTACATATACACAATTCTTTTCACAAGTTGCCTTTGCCAAATTTTGACACACATTTGCATTTGTGACACTTTGGTTAGTTCTAAGAAACAACAACCTTGCTAATACAGAGGATTTTATCTGTACACCTTCACCATGCCTTGGCATTATGAGCAAGGTCTTGATGTGCATGATACAAATGTGTCTTCATTCCATCCACATTGTGGCACAACTATCTGAGCTTAACAATAGGGGCCTCATCACAATCCAGTCCCAAGTTAAGGATGCCATTTTCTATATATAAACTTTTCTTTCCGCATACAATTAGAGGAGACATTTCTACTGGTTTTGTGGGGTCACTGCATGCTGAAGCTCTCCCCAGCATCTACCTGACATCTCCGTGAGGGGTGTCCAATTTGTGACCAAGACGGGGTACTACACTCTTACCCATCAGGTAAAGGGGTTACATTATCCAGAGGGGAGCTTCTTGGCAAAAACACACATTAGCACCATAGCCATGTAATTAGGGTTCACATCGTAGGAGTACACTAGATTGTTATAGTATTGTGCATGCATGCCTACATAATTGTCTCAACACAATGGTAGACCTTTTTGTTCTATTTACTGATTGGACATCTCTCATAACTTTCTTCTGCTTCTTTCAATTGATCATTGCAGCCCACATATTATATACAAGAAACACTATGGTTCAATGAATATTGAAAAACTTCCCTGTGTGTATTTGCTGTGCAGAGTTATTGTGCTCAGTGGTTGCTAGAACTGTTTGCATACTGTTTAGGTTTAGGGGGCTAACAGAGGCCTTGTGAGATAGTTGATCTTAGGGACAACATCTCCAGTGAGGTGCACAAAATCAGTCTTGCATCATCCTAAGTTTATGTCGTCCAAAAACGCACAGTTCTTACTGATTATTGGAAACTACACAACAATAGAACACGCTTTTTCTAGTACAGTTCTGTGATCGGACCGGCCTATAGGACAATCAGGCATTGCACAAAGGGCTTGTCTGGCAAGTCAGTGTGTGGGCCATTTTATTGGCTGTTTGTGAGCATGTTTTGCAGTCGGTTTACTATTGATTTCTGTGAAATGAAAGCACACATTGCCTGCAGCAAGCTCAAATACATGCAGTCTCCGATACCCTACAAAACTTTTACATATCATGTTTTTACTAGTTGATACCTGTCACATTTTGCAAACATCGGACACTTTTCTTTTAGGCAAACATTCGCTTTCCACCTCTCCCCCTGATCGCTGCCACTAGTGTGCACTATAAGTTCTGTGTGTCACATAGCCTGTGCGCAGTCAGCCTCTTTTTCCTGTAAAGCCAGGGGGTATATTGCTCTGTGCCTGATTTGTCATTGTGACTTGTGCTTGCAACTTTGCTTTATGTTTTTCATTTTCCGGCTTGTATGCCATTTCCCGCCACCCATCATTTCGTCATGTAATGCATTCGCCTCTGCTGAGCCGCCCACATGGCAAAGGAAGCCTGTCTGCACACGTCATAGCCTGGACGCGCAACAAACCCTGGCCCACCAACCACCCACAGGTACTCCACCACAGGTCTCTGAGTCTTGGACCCTCAAAACACCCCAAGAACTGCTGCCTCATATCTCTTCATTCCACAGCAGAGCCATTCACCTGCCACAGCAGTCTCTTCACCTACAATGTAGGACCTCCTGCCCTCACTGAAATATTTACCACTCCCACTCTGCTGACCGAGACCACCCCTGAACCACTATGATGCCTCTCTTCAAACAGGCCACCAAAGTCTGGGATATCATCTCCACCCTCACCCCCAATGTGACTTTCATCACAGAGACCTGACTCACCCTGACATCGCCTACACAATGTATCACACTAACCCTAGCAAATACTAGGGGGGAGAGGCACGGGGCGCTTGGAGTCAGCTAGTCTCCAAACTAACATGAAAGCACAACAGAAGCTGCTCCAAGTACAGTGACTGAAACCTAGACAATGCTAAGTTAAAGGGGTGATGGCATCTCACAAAAAGTGAAGGACTGTCCTCACACACCACCTGGTGTCATGCTTCATCATCGGCAGTCCACGCTCTCCAAAAACTCGGTTTGGTGGAGAGCGGGCCTACACCTGGAGACAGGGAGGCACTTCTCAAACTAAGTAGGGACCTGGACCTAGACGTGTGGCACTGTAGTGTACACAGTCTACTGGTCACACTTTACACTGCAGCATTACTGCATATCTAATAACACTTGTGCACTGTCACCATAGTGGACTCTGTGCACTGCCTTGTGTATACTGCCATGTCCCATATTTACATACAATTGGTGCTTTTGGATCACGCACGCCGTTAAATTATACCCACTTTTCTAATACTTTGTTAGATTGTGGTAAGTTTGTTGGCATGCAAATAGATATCGTCTTCTTATCCCAGACGTATGTGAATGCTTAGAAAAGTTGCGCTATCCACATGTAGATGCGTCCCTTACATGCACTGCCAAAGTTCCGAATGGAAGTCAAATCTCAACCTGGAACCAAGTCTCTGAATCACCAAAATTATTCCGTTTTTCATTCAGTATTTTTTGTTCAAAATCAAATTTTCATCATAAATTTGAATTCACATCAAATTCCTTACAAACGCTCCATATGTATTCAGAATATGTATATGATAAGCCGTCTCTACATGTGACCCCAATGCATTTCGGGCATGCCTGTGCCCTTCTCCAGGGAGTATATTCCTAAAAACAATTAAATAAGGCAAAATTGAAAAGACCATCACGGTGTGGAACTAGACCACAACCGGAGTTTCAGTGTGTGACTTGTATTGTATCCTATTAGCCACTGCTTTTGGTTAAGTGACATTATATGTTAATGTGTTACGTCAGTGATAGTGACTGGGGATTTAAACCAAGGTGTTTGTCATACATTTTCCAGTGTAGATGAATATTTATCGAGCAGGTGTAGTTTTTAAGAATGTACCCCTGATGAAGGGCAGAGGCATGCTCAAAATGCATTGGGGACACACGTAGAAACGGATTTTCATACACATATTCTGAATTCGTATGAAGCATTTAAAAGGAGTTTATAAGGAATTTGATGTGAATTCAAAGTTATGATAAAAATTTGATTTTGAACAAAAAATACGGAAATGAAAAACTGGTAATTCAGAGACTTGGTTCCAGGTTGAGATTTGACTTCCATTCGGAACTTTGGCAGTGCATGTAAGGGACGCTTCCACATGTGGACAGCGCAACTTTTCTAATCCTATTTACATACACCCACTATCCTTCCCATGGCTGAACACAGGGAAAAATGTTTACTTAAATGATCAATACAAAATATGTGTGACAGAAGTAAGACACTTCACCTGCCATTGTTTCATGTTGCCAAATCAGACAGGTGTCAGTTCAAGATTTGCAATAGTAGGCAAAAATAGACACAGTAGATAATTGTGGGACATACCTACTCAATGCCAAGAGACTAATCTCATTGGCGACACACTGTGGCCTGCATGGCATTGGCACTCAGCTGAAAGATAAATAGTAAGTGAATCTCAGAGGACAGCATACTTGTATGTGTAGCTCTGTGTCAGCCATTGCTGATTCCAACTTGCCTACATGCCTCAAAATGTCATAGCATGTTCATGACAGTTTGCAAGGTGTATGAGTCAAGCTGGATACAGACCAGAATGGAAACTAATGTTGGGCTAACCCTGATCACAAGTCTTGGCTAATACAACACCTCCTTTCTTTGCAGAAGACCAAGGTTAAACTCTGATTCTGTGGGTCATGACTCCTGCTAAGATCCCACAAACAGTAGCCCAGCAGAGCTAAAACTATGACCTAATCCACACCAGGTCCATCATTGAGCAGGCATTTGGAGTACTGAAATCACTCTTTAGCCTAGACGTATCTGGGGGCAGATCGCTCTACTCCCCACCTATGGTCTGTAAAATAATCTTGGTCTGCAGAATTTTGCTCAATATCTGTGTCAGGACTAATGTTCCATGGCCAGATGAGATTGGGGATCAGGAAATGTCAGACTATGAGAAAGAGGAAGATGAGGAGCCTCAAGCAAAATGGAGCATCAGTTGGGGCGATACGGCAAAGGGACAACATCATCAACAATTTTTTTTCTGAAGCATGATTGTCCAACATCACATGAAACAATGTTAAAAGATTATACATTGTACATCAATCTGTAAATAAAATGTCAGAGCACTACCACTGTGTAAGCATTTGTGTTCCATACTCACACTAAACCACAACATTTCCACATTTGATCCACTACTATTTGTCACACAGATTATATATGTAGCAATGTGTAACAAACAGCAATGAATATCATCTGGTACAAATGAAATAGTGTGCATGCTAACTACCTGTGGCAGATAATCATCCATTGCCAGACACAATTACCATGGTGTGGTAAAGTAGATAGTGGGCAATGGCTGTGTGTGTCTCTCTGCTGATGCTAGCCAGGTGTTAGGCCTAATTTGTGGCCAAAAGTAGAGGCCACTCTTTGTATGATGACTTTGCATTGTTCCACATAGGATGTGCATGGGAGCACACTACTAAAACTACAGTATAGATTATACATTGTTCGGAAGTAGCTTAAAAAAACATACACATAGGCTGAAAAGGTGCTGCATCCTTCCAGGAAGTGAAGTAATGGATAAAGAGAAGTGATGCAATGGATCCTGCATGCTGCAAACCAGGAACTGTGAAGTTACTTTCACTTTCACGGTAAATCACAGTTTTGCTTGAGAGTGGTGGTGTTGTGATTGTGCTGGAGAGTGGTGTTGAAGTTTCTGGAATTGTTGCATCATGTCTGCTCTCCCGGTGTGTCCCTTAAGTTCCTTTTGTGTGTTGTTGTGGTATATTGTAATTTATTGTCCTGTGTGCTGTTGGGTATTTGTGTCTTGGGGTATATTTGTTATCGGGGCATTAGAGTGTTTTTTTGAAGTGTTAGGATAGTTTTTTTCTGTGTGGAATTATGCTGACTGTTATAAATGGGAGTCTCTAGTTGGCAGAGGTAGGTACCTTTGTCCGAATAGGGACCCTTGCTTCTAGTCAAGGTAAGGGGGATACACTTCTAAAATAACCCTTGCTCACCCCCTTGGAAGCTTGGCTCGAGCAGACAGGCTTATCTCAAAGGCAGTGTTTAAAGCATTTGGGAACACATACAGTAATATAGTGAAAACACTACAAATGGACATCACACCAGTTTGGAAACATAAGTATCCTTCATCTCAACCAAACAGGACCAAAAAGACAAAAATCCACAATACATTAATACAAATCTAACTTTCAAATGGTAGAAATTGTTCAGTTCAAACCAAATTGCAGCTGCAACACTTTTCACACGTTGCTCCAGCTCTTCTCCTTGGCAAAGGTTCCTCTTGATTTCCCAGAAATGATCTAAAGGTCTGGGGTCTGGGCCCCTCTTTTTACACAGTAAAATCATTTGATCTCTGGAGGCAGAGAATCCCTGTTCTCGGTCATAACCAGTTCTGTCCTCTCTGGTGCAGCTTCCCGACAGGAGGTAGAGACAGCATTGTGGAAGGCAGACCAAGCCCATTCAGGTGAAAGTAAATCTCCTCCTCCTACTCTAAATGCAGCCCAGGTCCATTCAGCCCAGCCCTGACTAATCCAGACTCTCTGGAGCCACTGTGCATCCCCAGCCCCTGTCACTCCAAAGCTAGACAGTCAATACACATACTCGCTGAGGAACACTTGATGGCTAAGCCAGAAGATACCTACTTTCTAAAAATTGAATTTTCAAACACGGGATGTAAAAATCACCCTCACTAAAAGGTGCATTTTAACATTCTGAGTTCTGGCATACTAAACAATATTTTCCGGCCTTGTTCCCAGGGGTAGTCATGTTTATAAGATGTTATAAGCAAACTCTACATTCTATCCTATGGGAACAGGTAGCCTTGCAATAGTGACAAATAAAATTGGCTGTAGTTCACTATCAGGACATGCCACACACATCAGGGCATGTCCTACCTTTCACATACACTGCGCCCTACCCACAGAGTACCTTGGGCCTACCTTCTGGGTGACTAACATGAAAGAAAAGGGAAGGTTAGGGCCTGGTAAGTGGGTGCATATGCCAGTTCCACATGGCAGTACTAGATTGCACACAGGCGCTGCAATGGCAGGCCTGAAACCTTGTTGCAAGGCTGTTTGCGCAGGTGGCACAATCAGTGTTGCAAGCCTACCAGCAGCATTTGATTTATGGGCCCTGGGCACGCACAGTGCACGGTACTAGGGACTGACAAGTAAATCAAATATGCCAATCATGTGCCCAAAGCATCTAGACCAGCAAAATGAAGTCCAACACACAGCAAAAACACAAGAGGTAAAGGCACAAATACAGGGGAAGCAGATGTCAATGATGCAAGGTCTAACACTGGGGAATAGCTGTAGTCCCCCCTTGAATGCGCTGGAGTTAGGGGCATTCCTGTGGCTGGTCTGCTCTTATCTACCAAACATGATAGCTGTGGGTGCCTTGTTTGTGAAGATAAGGAAGCATCGATGGGAGAGTATATGCCTACAGATTCAGCGCATCTATGGAATGGATGTTAAAGCATCGCTGGGCAGATGTGGTCTGCAGGGAGTCGGACCTCCTACAGTACGGGGGCATCAAAGTTGCTGGACCAACATGTAAGTACACATAATGTGTCTGCTCTCTTATGTTTCTCATGTATCCATTGATGATTTGTGAAACCATGAAGTATGGCTCACAAGAAAGTTTGGCTCTAATTAGTCATGCCCCCATCCAAAAGGGGAAAATATCATGCCTATAATAATGCTGGCACAATGTGTGCACCTGTGCTATCTGTGACACTGTGTGGCCCACACTATTATTACTGTAGCCATAGGTGACAGTGATAAGTCCCAGGAAAGCATGGAGTTGAGGCACATTGCCATAGCCCGCCAGACAACTCATGAGTTGCAGGGCAGGTAGTGCAGATGTGCTCCACAGCTCCTTATGTCTCAGCAGGAATTTGCCATGTATAGTTGTGATGGCACATCACATAACATATGCCTTGCAAATGTATTGTGATGTTGTTGCTTATCAAATATGTGGAGTAAGTTTGATAGTGTGATTTACTTGTTATGTCTTGTAGCTGGACCCCTTCATACACAAAACCTGGGAAGGCCAATTCAAGAACCCCGATTTAATTGGTGAGTGCCTTCATCAGTGCTATTTGTGTACTGCAAGGATTGAGTGTGATGTCAGATGATGTGGGAATTGCCAGATTCAATGTGCATCTTCATCACAATTGAACTTTTGAAACGTGAGAAATAGGCCATGAAATGTTGTGGTGACGTATTGCATGTATAGCAGCCTCTGACTACTGTTGAGGAGAACACTTTGCCTATCTGGGATGATAGTTGATTTTCAGGGGAGCCATGATCCCAGTGTCAGACAGTGCTAATGTATGTGGTAGTGGATAGACATCAGACATCGATGTGGCTGTGAATAATATGGAATGCATGTCAGTTGCACATGCCATGATTATTGGAGCATCCATTGAGTGGGGGCATGGTTTACCCTGGCGTTTCTAGAGGTCAAATGTGAGAAGGTTCTTATGTCTCTGTATAATATGGGGTAGTATTTCTGAATCCATTGTTACATGTCATACCTGCCAGATTATCAGTATAGGTAGAAATGTGTCCTGATATAGCTGACATAGCTCCATTGCAGGATGCAGAAAGTACACTAATACACAGTAAAGTTGAAAATGTGTACCATTCCATGGGTACTAAAGATGTTTGCTTCCAAGCATACTTAGTCCTGGAACAGTCATAATTTGATCTGCCATTGGTGTTGCTATTGCACAGTCTAACAATTGGCCTTCCTTTGCAATTTGGGCTGCGGACATCTGATATGCTAGATAATAGGTATGTGTATAGTCACTCATTGCTGCAAGATTAATTTAGGCTTTAGGGGCTATTACCTTAGATGTTAATTATGAGATTTTATGATGTTGATACCTGTTCCTAGTCAGCCTTTGAGTGACATTTATCCTCATTGTTTCAACAGACCACATGACAATCAGATGAGCTGTGCCACTGCAACAAATGGAAGCTTCACTTCCACCACGTCAAAAGGGTCGCCAAAGCACACAGGGCCGTGAAGAGGCATTAAAAGTCAGAAAAGGCCTAGGGGAAGTGATCTCTATTTCCGATGAGGCCACCAACCTCCACAAGTGGAAGTTCAGCCCGCTATGCACAGTCCACTTCAAGGGCGTCACAAACAGCCGTCCCGAGTACCTCCACCATTGGGCCTTCTCTACCACTCACACCTCAGCCCACAGGAGGGCCCTCACATTTTGAGCATTACATGAGGATGGGCATGTCTGACCTAAACCTCAGAATGGCAGTCATTGAGAACAAGGTGGACCAGGCCTTTTCCCTGCTGCAGGACATAAAAGCAGGCAGGTGGGCAGGGCAAAAGATGATTGCCACAGGGACCCATTCTGACGTTCCCCCTGCTTGACATGCAGATGTTTTTAGAGTAGGTTTAGTAGGTATAGTTGTTTTAGGGGCTTTTTAGGGGTGGATTAGTTTGTTAGTGGGTAGGGCCACTCTACGTTAGTTTGGGGGGATATGTGTTGATGGGTTTTATAGGTTTAAAAACTAGAAAATACCAAAAATCCTTAAAAATGTTAAACTGTTTACAAAAAATATGATTGTTTAGGTTTCTATGTGTAGGTAGTTTCGGTTTAGGTGTTGTTTGTATTGTCCTGTGTGAAAATGTGACTTAAGGGGGGTGGTTTTTTTGATGTTTATCATGTTGTGTAAATTATGTAGAGTAAGCTAAATTAGCCTAAGGTAGTTTTAAATAGTAAATAGGCTACATTAGTGTGGGATAGGTTAGTATTTATATGAGGGAGATAGTTATTTCTATCTAAACGTTTATATTTACATTAAATCTAATAGTTTGCTACATACAGGTGTACGTCATGATTGACTGCGTGGGAGTGAACTTTTGTCCTCAGGTGAAGTTTTGTACTAGCATTATCTTTGCTTGCAGTCTCTGATAACATGTGTGAGTGGCTTTCTTAGCTATGGACTGGGATCTGTCAGGCTGCCCATGAGTTTCCATGATTGTACGATCAGACATTGTTGAGCAGTGGGTCTGGCTTTCATGGACGAATAATGACACAAAGCTCATCCTGTGTTCCCATACAAGATCATGTTGTGCTCATTGACTTTTGCACATATGATGACTATATGGACCCAAACACTGATGGCTACCCATCCAATTGGCCGCACACTGCTCGTCTTACCAGCAAGTTGCCCTAAGGAACTATGGTCAATGAAGTGGCGACGGCGAGTACGCCTGTGCCACAGTGTAGAAAGAAAGTAAATGTAGCATTAGCCATCCCTGGACACGTGTTTCGAGGTAGTTGCCTCTCGTCAGCAGGGAGTAGGTGAGTGTAATGGGGTGCCGCGTAGACTGCCAAATACGTATTAACAGGTAACGTACCACTCATGGCGCGCAGGTGCTGGTCCAGGGCCCGTCGACCCAATAGCTCAAGGGAGCCTCAGTACAACACATCCAATTGGCCGCACACTGCTCGTCTTACCAGCAAGTTGCCCCAAGGAACTATGGTTCATGTAGTGGCGACGGCGAGTACGCCTGTGCCACAGTGTAGAAAGCGAGTAAATGTAGCATTAGCCATCCCTGGACACGTGTTTCGAGGTAGTTGCCTCTCGTCAGCAGGGAGTAGGTGAGTGTAATGGGGTGCCGCGTAGACTGCCAAAGACGTATTAACAGGTAACGTACCACTCATGGCACGCAGGTGCTGGTCCAGGGCCCATCGGCCCAATAGCTCAAGGGAGCCTCAGTACAACACATCCAATTGGCCGCACACTGCTCGTCTTACCAGCAAGTTGCCCCAAGGAACTATGATCCATGTAGTGGCGACGGCGAGTACGCCTGTGCCACAGTGTAGAAAAAAAGTAAATGTAGCTTTAGCCATCCCTGGACACGTGTTTCGAGGTAGTTGCCTCTCGTCAGCAGGGAGTAGGTGAGTGTAATGGGGTGCCGCGTAGACTGCCAAAGACGTATTAACAGGTAACGTACCACTCATGGCGCGCAGGTGCTGGTCCAGGGCCCGTCGGCCCAATAGCTCAAGGGAGCCTCAGTACAACACATCCAATTGGCCGCACACTGCTCGTCTTACCAGCAAGTTGCCCCAAGGAACTATGGTCCAGGGCCCGTCGGCCCAATAGCTCAAGGGAGCCTCAGTACAACACATCCAATTGGCCGCACACTGCTCGTCTTACCAGCAAGTTGCCCCAAGGAACTATGGTCCATGTAGTGGCGACGGCGAGTACGCCTGTGCCACAGTGTAGAAAGAAAGTAAATGTAGCATTAGCCATCCCTGGACTCGTGTTTTGAGGTAGTTGCCTCTCGTCAGCAGGGAGTAGGTGAGTGTAATGGGGTGCCGCGTAGACTGCCAAAGACGTATTAACAGGTAACGTACGACTCATGGCGCGCAGGTGCTGGTCCAGGGCCCGTCGGCCCAATAGCTCAAGGGAGCCTCAGTACAACACATCCAATTGGCCGCACACTGCTCGTCTTACCAGCAAGTTGCCCCAAGGAACTATGATCCATGTAGTGGCGACGGCGAGTACGCCTGTGCCACAGTGTAGAAAGAAAGTAAATGTAGCATTAGCCATCCCTGGACACGCGTTTCGAGGTAGTTGCCTCTCGTCAGCAGGGAGTAGGTGAGTGTAATGGGGTGCCGCGTAGACTGCCAAAGACGTATTAACAGGTAACGTACCACTCATGGCGCGCAGGTGCTTTTCCAGGGCCCGTCGGCCCAATAGCTCAAGGGAGCCTCAGTACAACACATCCAATTGGCCGCACACTGCTCGTCTTACCAGCAAGTTGCCCCAAGGAACTATGGTCCATGTAGTGGCGACGGCGAGTACGCCTGTGCCACAGTGTAGAAAGAAAGTAAATGTATCATGAGCCATACCTGGACACGTGTTTCGAGGTAGTTGCCTCTCGTCAGCAGGGAGTAGGTGAGTGTAATGGGGTGCCGCGTAGACTGCCAAAGACGTATTAACAGGTAACGTACCACTCATGGCACGCAGGTGCTGGTCCAGGGCCCGTCGACCCAATAGCTCAAGGGAGCCTCAGTACAACACATCCAATTGGCCGTACACTGCTCGTCTTACCAGCAAGTTGCCCCAAGGAACTTTGGTCCATGTAGTGGCGACGGCGAGTACGCCTGTGCCACAGTGTAGAAAGAAAGTAAATGTAGCATTAGTCATCCCTGGACACGTGTTTCGAGGTAGTTGCCTCTCGTCAGCAGGGAGTAGGTGAGTGTAATGGGGTGCCGCGTAGACTGCCAAAGACGTATTAACAGGTAACGTACCACTCATGGCACGCAGGTGCTGGTCCAGGGCCCGTCGGCCCAATAGCTCAAGGGAGCCTCAGTACAACACATCCAATTGGCCGCACACTGCTCGTCTTACCAGAAAGTTGCCCCAAGGAACTATGGTCCATGTAGTGGCGACGGCGAGTACGCCTGTGCCACAGTGTAGAAAGAAAGTAAATGTAGCATTAGCCATCCCTGGACTCGTGTTTCGAGGTAGTTGCCTCTCGTCAGCAGGGAGTAGGTGAGTGTAATGGGGTGCCGCGTAGACTGCCAAAGACGTATTAACAGGTAACGTACCACTCATGGCACGCAGGTGCTGGTCCAGGGCCCATCGGCCCAATAGCTCAAGGGAGCCTCAGTACAACACATCCAATTGGCCGCACACTGCTCGTCTTACCAGCAAGTTGCCCCAAGGAACTATGATCCATGTAGTGGCGACGGCGAGTACGCCTGTGCCACAGTGTAGAAAAAAAGTAAATGTAGCTTTAGCCATCCCTGGACACGTGTTTCGAGGTAGTTGCCTCTCGTCAGCAGGGAGTAGGTGAGTGTAATGGGGTGCCGCGTAGACTGCCAAAGACGTATTAACAGGTAACGTACCACTCATGGCGCGCAGGTGCTGGTCCAGGGCCCGTCGGCCCAATAGCTCAAGGGAGCCTCAGTACAACACATCCAATTGGCCGCACACTGCTCGTCTTACCAGCAAGTTGCCCCAAGGAACTATGGTCCAGGGCCCGTCGGCCCAATAGCTCAAGGGAGCCTCAGTACAACACATCCAATTGGCCGCACACTGCTCGTCTTACCAGCAAGTTGCCCCAAGGAACTATGGTCCATGTAGTGGCGACGGCGAGTACGCCTGTGCCACAGTGTAGAAAGAAAGTAAATGTAGCATTAGCCATCCCTGGACTCGTGTTTTGAGGTAGTTGCCTCTCGTCAGCAGGGAGTAGGTGAGTGTAATGGGGTGCCGCGTAGACTGCCAAAGACGTATTAACAGGTAACGTACGACTCATGGCGCGCAGGTGCTGGTCCAGGGCCCGTCGGCCCAATAGCTCAAGGGAGCCTCAGTACAACACATCCAATTGGCCGCACACTGCTCGTCTTACCAGCAAGTTGCCCCAAGGAACTATGATCCATGTAGTGGCGACGGCGAGTACGCCTGTGCCACAGTGTAGAAAGAAAGTAAATGTAGCATTAGCCATCCCTGGACACGTGTTTCGAGGTAGTTGCCTCTCGTCAGCAGGGAGTAGGTGAGTGTAATGGGGTGCCGCGTAGACTGCCAAAGACGTATTAACAGGTAACGTACCACTCATGGCGCGCAGGTGCTTTTCCAGGGCCCGTCGGCCCAATAGCTCAAGGGAGCCTCAGTACAACACATCCAATTGGCCGCACACTGCTCGTCTTACCAGCAAGTTGCCCCAAGGAACTATGGTCCATGTAGTGGCGACGGCGAGTACGCCTGTGCCACAGTGTAGAAAGAAAGTAAATGTATCATTAGCCATACCTGGACACGTGTTTCGAGGTAGTTGCCTCTCGTCAGCAGGGAGTAGGTGAGTGTAATGGGGTGCCGCGTAGACTGCCAAAGACGTATTAACAGGTAACGTACCACTCATGGCGCGCAGGTGCTGGTCCAGGGCCCGTCGGCCCAATAGCTCAAGGGAGCCTCAGTACAACACATCCAATTGGCCGCACACTGCTCGTCTTACCAGCAAGTTGCCCCAAGGAACTATGGTCCAGGGCCCGTCGGCCCAATAGCTCAAGGGAGCCTCAGTACAACACATCCAATTGGCCACACACTGCTCGTCTTACCAGCAAGTTGCCCCAAGGAACTATGGTCCATGTAGTGGCGACGGCGAGTACGCCTGTGCCACAGTGTAGAAAGAAAGTAAATGTAGCATTAGCCATCCCTGGACTTGTGTTTCGAGGTAGTTGCCTCTCGTCAGCAGGGAGTAGGTGAGTGTAATGTGGTGCCGCGTAGACTGCCAAAGACGTATTAACAGGTAACGTACCACTCATGGCGCGCAGGTGCTGGTTCAGGGCCCGTCGGCCCAATAGCTCAAGGGAGCCTCAGTACAACACATCCAATTGGCCGCACACTGCTTGTCTTACCAGCAAGTTGCCCCAAGGAACTATGATCCATGTAGTGGTGACGGCGAGTACGCCTGTGCTACAGTGTGGAAAGAAAGTAAATGTAGCATTAGCCATCCCTGGACACGTGTTTCGAGGTAGTTGCCTCTCGTCAGCAGGGAGTAGGTGAGTGTAATTGGGTGCCGCGTAGACTGCCAAAGACGTATTAACAGGTAACGTACCACTCATGGCGCGCAGGTGCTGGTCCAGGGCCCGTCGGCCCAATAGCTCAAGGGAGCCTCAGTACAACACATCCAATTGGCAGCACACTGCTCGTCTTACCAGCAAGTTGCCCCAAGGAACTATGGTCCTTGTAGTGGCGACGGCGAGTACGCCTGTGCCACAGTGTAGAAAGAAAGTAAATGTAGCATTAGCCATCCCTGGACACGTGTTTTGAGGTAGTTGCCTCTCGTCAGCAGGGAGTAGGTGAGTGTAATGGGGTGCCGCGTAGACTGCCAAAGACGTATTAACAGGTAACGTACCACTCATGGCGCGCAGGTGCTGGTCCAGGGCCCGTCGGCCCAATAGCTCAAGGGAGCCTCAGTACAACACATCCAATTGGCCGCACACTGCTCGTCTTACCAGCAAGTTGCCCCAAGGAACTATGGTCCATGTAGTGGCGACGGCGAGTACGCCTGTGCCACAGTGTAGAAAGAAAGTAAATGTAGCATTAGCCATCCCTGGACACGTGTTTTGAGGTAGTTGCCTCTCGTCAGCAGGGAGTAGGTGAGTGTAATGGGGTGCCACGTAGACTACCAAAGAGGTATTAACTGGTAACGTACCACTCATGGCGCGCAGGTGCTGGTCCAGGGCCCGTCGGCCCAATAGCTCAAGGGAGCCTCAGTACAACACATCCAATTGGCCGCACACTGCTCGTCTTACCAGAAAGTTGCCCCAAGGAACTATGGTCCATGTAGTGGCGACGGCGAGTACGCCTGTGCCACAGTGTAGAAAGAAAGTAAATGTAGCATTAGCCATCCCTGGACTCGTGTTTCGAGGTAGTTGCCTCTCATCAGCAGGGAGTAGGTGAGTGTAATGGGGTGCCGCGTAGACTGCCAAAGACGTATTAACAGGTAACGTACCACTCATAGCGCGCAGGTGCTGGTCCAGGGCCCGTCGGCCCAATAGCTTAAGGGAGCCTCAGTACAACCCATCCAATTGGCCGCACACTGCTCGTCTTACCAGCAAGTTGCCCCAAGGAACTATGGTCCATGTAGTGGCGACGGCGAGTACGCCTGTGCCACAGTGTAGAAAGAAAGTAAATGTAGCATTAGCCATCCCTGGACACGTGTTTCGAGGTAGTTGCCTCTCGTCAGCAGGGAGTAGGTGAGTGTAATGGGGTGCCGCGTAGACTGCCAAAGACGTATTAACAGGTAACGTACCACTCATGGCGTGCAGGTGTTGGTCCAGGACCCGTCGGCCCAATAGCTCAAGGAAGCCTCAGTACAACACATCCAATTGGCTACCCTGTAACCTCTCACACTTGCCACATTTAATTGTCATGCCAATGTTGTATTCTTGCAGGTAACCATGGATCGACCCAACACTTTTAAGGTGAGTGAACTAATCATTCACATTGACTGCATGACACTTAATACTTGCAACCTTGAGTAATCATTTACTAGTCATCACACAAATAGTGATTACAGTATATGTTAGGTTCTGCAAAAAAAAGATGTCCCTCTGGCTAGTAGTTGGTGTAGTTTCCTCCCAGAATCGCAAATGGTGAACCTTGTCCTGACTAATAGAGACACACAACACACAGATAGTACTTATTGGTGCTAATGTTGCAACTAAGAGATTACAACTAAAGTTGATTGGACAGCAGTTGCAAAGGATGTTTAGAACTAGTGAGTGTCCTGACAGAGTCCATTTAGGGAACATTTCATGGGAAATGTTGATGTGAGGAGTGATTCAGTCAGGAGGATGAACAAAGTGTCATTAGGGAGGATAGGCCTCATGGTCAGCCCACAAATTGTCAAGGTGAACTTGGTGAAATCAAAATGAGGAAAGTGATAGCAAATGTTCCCTGGCATGTTGATCAGCACAGGGCTAAGGAGAAACTGAGTATTTAGCATAGATTAATGGTACTGGACACTTCTATGTTAGAAAGAGGTACCATCCAAATCTTCCTTCTCTGAAGTGTATGGTGTCACCATGAGGTTGGTGTTGTAGGTGAGGCAGCTAAGGGAAGCACACACACATCAGGGGAAGAAGATGTAGATCCCATGCCTGCAGCAGCATTCCTCTGTGCCAATACATGAGGCAGCACAGCAGCGAGGAGCATTTGCTGTTTTTTGCAACACAGCAGCATCGTGGCAATGGTAGGCCGTCATGGCAGCCATTTGGGAGTCATGCTTCCGCTCCATTGACTCCAAGATGGTTCTGATAGCTCCCACCTATTTGGCCACGTCGCTGGTGAGATGAGGTAATGCTACCGTTGATTTCTTCTACTTGTTGACAAGGTTTAAAGCAGTTGCCAAACAAAGTGCATTGCATTACAGTTACTCATTAATGTGTAGGACAGCTGTTACGCTAGGGTGTGGATGGAAGATAGCACTGTATTTCTATTTCAGGACACAGAACCTTAGCATTGTCACCAGTACCACTGTGTGCCTACTCTGAGTGGATTGGCTCTGTCCTAGTAGTCAGTTTCAAATCATAAACGTTCATGCCATTTCATCATGACCAGAGTTGGTTATATGCAAGTTGACAGACATCTCGATCCATGCGCTTGTATGTGTCCATGCCCCCTCTGGCTGTTTCAAATTAGGTTCTGGCAGCCAACTCACTGCCAGACAGTGATGAGACCATGATCTTACAATGACTCTCCAGGGCCTATGACACCTACATCCTGCGTGGTGATCACCAATGGGTTGTCATGGCAGGCTGTTATAGAGTGATAAGTGTCAAGCAGCACCCCAGATGTTGGTGTTGTAGAGAATGGCAACATGTACCTACAGAGGGACATGCAAACGGCCCAACACGGCACCACAAGCACTTTATCTATGTAACCCTGTCATTCCACACATACAGGACAGCACCATATTCACAAGGATTGGCACACCCCATGTGTTTACCCTTGCGCTGACACCGATAATGACAACCAATGGTGCAAGGGTGCCTGTGTTGGTGCATGGCTGTTATTTTTACATCGGTGCATGGGTATGCACAGGGCTGGGACATAATCCCATAAATAAAGTCCATCAATGCCTTTTAAAGTGAAGCACCTCAGCGCTGCAGCTTTGCTTGCATCGATACCCTGCACCCCTTTTACTTTAATTACGACCAATGTGCCACTGATATACATAAGTTGCAATCATCACCACACCCAGTCATATATATGTAAACAACAGGAGTTCAGGTGATCCCAACCATGGCAGCTGACACATGTGTGGTCTGAGAATGCATGCCAGGAGAGCTGTGAGCCATGAAGTTTTCTCAAGTTGAGTATGGAAGTGACAATATAAATGTCCCTATGTGTAGGTACTGGCCATGGCCCACAGATCCCCCATCCCTCAGGTGTGTTGTTCATCATCTGAGACAACAAGTGTATGGTAGGAATTTGTAGCCTAGGTTAATGTGCATTGGGCCAGGTGTGACGGATGTATGATGTTACAACGCATGCTTTTACAACGCATGCTGTTACAACGAAATGTTTACAACGCAAATGCAGTGACAACGCAAGTCTTTACAACGCAAGTCTTTACATCGACTTGCACTAGATGGCGTGCTAACATTAAAAAAGTGTAATTTACTATTCTAACTCCAGTCCACGTAACAGTAGGGAAGGTGTTTGGATAGTAAACTACACTATTTTTAATGTTAGCACGCCATCTAGTGCAAGTCGATGTAAAGACTTGCGTTGTAATGGCATGCGTTGTCAATGCATTTGCGTTGTAACAGTTTCGTTGTAATGGTAGTGCGTTGTAAAAGTTGCGTTGTAAAGGTTGTTCCCCGGTGTGACAGAAGGGCAGGTTTTACAGAAGTGGTGCAGCGCAGCACAAAAAAAACATCTTGCTGCACCAAGCTGTATGAATAGGAAAGTGCAGGGTTTTGACAACACTATGCTTTCTTTTCTGCTGGTTCAAATTCAGCTGGCTAGCTCCAACGCAGGTTCCCTTGAAACATGATGTAGTGGTGCCTGCTTTGGTGTACATCTGCTGTATGCGCCACAGCAATACAGGAATGCGCCTTATCTTGTAGAAACAGCACATTGCTGCTCTTTCAATCTGAGTTAGGATAGCGCAGCTTTAAGGCTTGCTATGCTGCCCTAAGCCAGCATGTGATCAAAATGCCCATGAACCTTCCATTGATGCCATGTCATGTCTAAGCATGGAGGAGCCAGGTGTCTACCCTTTGACCTGCACACAGTGCAGCAGAGCACTGGGACATAGCTGACTGGCCTGCAAGACATTACGAATTTCCCCAATTTGGTCCTTATTGGGTACTTACCATGTTGCTGAGGTACTTGGTCATAACCAGCACTGTTCTGTTCCACAACTTCAACCACCGACTCCTCAGAGATAAAATCGGGCACCTGCTCCTCCAAGGGATCCAGCCCCTCCTGAGGCGCTGGACTACCATCTGCGGTCTGCACTGCTTCCTATAGATTGGATGTCAGTTTCTCCTTAGTTTTGCACTTGGCATTGTGCACTCACTTCTTACAGTCCATTGCCGTCCTCTTGCCTTCAGCAACGCTGCTCACCTTGTTCAGTATGGACGGCCATCTGGTCTTTTTCTTTCCCAATGACACTTTGGAGCTGGTGAAGAGTTGGTGTTGGTGCTCTGTCACCGCCGCAATAAAGGTCTCATTCTCTTCCTGACTGAACTTTCACTTCCTCTTCCTTTTCCCCTGGGACTCTAGCTGGCCATCCTGGCTGCCAGTGGGGTTGAGGTGGTTGTGTTCTGTGCTGTGCTCTTTCCTGGCTGCTTCATTCTGCTTTCAGACAAGTTTAAAAAAAAAATCTTAGCAGCGTTTTTTCTTTCTTTTCGTTCTGTGCTCAGAAAGTGATGTTAGGCCGGCTGGCATGTATTTTCTAGCAGCTAATTGGCCAAACGTCATTTTTTCTACTATAGCATGATTTTTTTATTGACTTGGTGCACATGTTAGCATCATTTATTCCAGCTGCTAATCTGTCTGAAAGTCATGCAGCGATGTAATGTAAATATGGCGCTAACATGGCATTAGGAAGTGTCGTAAGGCAGGGGTAAATATTTTGATACTGTGCTGCGGCAAAAGAGTGGAGCACAATTTCTTGTAAATTTATCCTCAGGTTTGTAGATGTCTGGCGACAGTGGCTGGGCTGAACACCAGTGGTCGGAATAGAGAAGTGCCCTAAGACAGTCTGTGGCATATTTGCAAGGGGATGTTTCCACCAGAACAGCACTTTTAGCAACGTTCTGTTGACGATATGCCCTTCTCCATATTCACAAAGCGACATTAAGCCACTTTTGGAGGTTCAAAGCCGCCGTGTGAATAAGGCCCCTCTGCATGCATAACATAGCATGAAAGAGGCGTGCAATGGGTGTTGCTGTGGGCATTCCACCATAACACCAATTGCTTTTTATGCTGCCCCGATTTACAAGGAGGTGTAGGACTGAGGCAGCGCCAAAAAATAACTCCATGCAAAAGCAGGATTGAGAATGGAAAACAAGGACAAATACTTTTATTTCTCTCATTTTTGCTTTTATTATGTGTGCTGCATTCTACAGCACATATAGAAAGAGCAAAATGCCATTAATGATTGCCTATGTGCAGGAAGGTGATCCTTCAACCACATAAACAATCATTAAATAATGATGATTTGCTACATCCATGAGTTCTGCATTTTGCACCACACATAGAAGTCACAAATCGCAATAAGTAGTTGTGTATGAGCAGAAAGAGACACCTTCCTGCACATAAACAATCACTCCCTTATGAATACGGCACAACCCTGCATTTTGAAAATGTAGGACTTCAGAGCTCTGAGCTCCGTCATTTTCTCATAAACATGCCCCTATCTTTGATGGTTTTGCTGTGACACATGGGGCAGAAAAACTGTTCATGGTACTTTTCTATAGTATGTTTTGGATAGGTACTCATTTCCTAACCAGTTATGTTAAGCAGGACTTTCCCATGTTAATGTTGGAGTGACATTTTCAGTACATCAGCACCATATCAAAAAAACAGGCTCACAGGCCAAAAAACCCACTTAAGTGGGACACATAAATTGTGCACCACCTAGTAGATTCTAAGGTATATGTCCAGGTGGCCCTGATGCGAGGTGGGGACAGTCACAGACTACACACCCTTTTGTGGGGTCCCTGGCACCTTGAAATCTCCACATCTCTAGTGAAACACAGAGCAACAGTTTGAATTACCACTCCTTGCCTTACTTCTGTACTCTGTCCAGTGCGTTTATTTTCAGGGTGCTATGTATAAGATTGGTTGTGGTGATCAGCAGAGACACAAAACCAGGTATGTTGTTGAATGGAGTGAGGGATGTGCAGAATGCTAGGTATGAGGTTTATTCTACTAATGGCAGGAATGGGGGTTGCTTCTGTTGGAAAAGAGGCATAACACCAAATGAGAATGGCTGGAGCGAACGGAGGAACTGTAGTGGAGACAGGGTTTTATGTGCAAACATTGCTATGTTAGCATAAGCGCTTTAGAAGTTAAACGCAATCTTGCCACTTTGCTGCTTTTTGCACACAACACTACAGGTAGCTGTGATTACAAGTAAAACTGCTTGCTTGCTTTTTCTTCACATGAGAATATTCTGCTGTTCACATCCCTAGACGTGCACCGAGACCTTAGTCTGAACACTGTGTGCAGAAGCCGTCAAGGTCAAATAGCAATGTATGCTGTTGAATTCAGGTTGATAGGCCCACGCTCTACACACAACAAGCACACATCTGCAAATATCTGAAACTCGGGTGCCTTTAATATTGCATTTGCATGCATGATTCAGACACTTGGAGAAAACCTTTCCAGACAGAGAGAGCAGAGCTGATCCTGTGATGTGATTCACCTAAGCTGATCTTTGAGGTATGGGGTTCCCCATTCAAACCTAGAGACCTTCTATTAGTTTATAAAACTAGTTTTTCTAACCAAGTGAGGGTGGTTCACAAAGTATTATAGGACTTGTCTTCCACTATCATTTTTAATATGATTTCTCCCTTCATTTTCTATGGTATTGTAACAATGTTAATGGTTTTATTTTTAATCATTTGTCTGCTTATGTTAGTCAAGGTACTGCATCATAGAGCACGTCGTTAAAAAAAAACATTTTAAACTTTTCTGTGTCTCTGATTACTCTTGTTGTGGACTGATTTGAAAATAAAAACGAAAAGGTGTTTCTGATTCCCACCATTCCTGAGAGTACTCTAAGTCGCTTGTTCTGGGTTGTCTAATCATTGGTAGCTTCGTGATGATACGGAGAACGAATGAGACTCTGATGCTAATCGGGTAGGGGTTCTGGGTACTGAGGTGAGTTTTTTGGTACACCACAATTAACTGAGGTCCTGGTTTCCTGCGCATTGTTCTGTGCATGAGCAGAATCCCCGCAACAGAACAGTAGGCCTTTTCTGTGTGAGGAGGGGAAAAGATGTAAGGTGGTGGGAACAAAGTGCCAGATATGTGGTGATTTGGACTGTCATGTGATATCTCCATGAGATCCTATTCGCACAGTGAATATTTCTAAATAGCATAGAATTTCACACATAGGAAATGCTGGGCACTGTGCAAACACACACTTTTTTCCCAATAGGGAAAATGTATTTGAAATGAAATTGAAATTAAATTAAATAAAATATTTATAAAGCGCGCGGATACTCACAAGGAGTGTCCTAGTGCTGATCTTGTGACAGAAACCTCATGAAAGACTCACCCCACCCGTAGTTATTGTTGGAACAGCCACGTTTTCAGTTGTTTCCTGAAAGACAGCAGGTCTTGAGCTTGCCTCAGATATAGAGGTAATTCATTCCACAAGCGCGCCGCATGCACCTGGAAAGACCTTCCTCCAATCCGAGATTTTGTGATTTTAGGAATCACCATGAGAGATTGCTTGGAGGATCTAAGTACCCGTTGAGGCTGGTAACATTGGATCGTGTTCCTCAGGTATACTGCACCCGTCTCATGGAAAGCCCGATAAGATAGCACTAAGACCTTAAACTGAACTCTCATTCTCACCGGGAGCCAATGAAGGGCTTCCAGGAGAGGTGAAATACGTGTTCTGGTGTTTCCCATAAGAATAGCTCTGGCTGCAGCGTTCTGCTCAACCTGCAGCCGATTGAGCAAATACTCAGGCAGCCCCAGATACAAGATGTTCACATAGTCCAGCCTAGATGTGATCAAGGCTTGCACAACGATCTTACGGGATTCCATCGGTAGGAGAGGGAGGAAATTCTTTACCATTCTTATCAAGCCGAAGCAGGTGCCGGCGACTGCTTGAATTTGGGCCTTCATAGTAAGACTCGAGTCCAGCTTGACTCCTAGATTTTTAACCATGCTGACTGGGGCCAAAGGAGGGGACATATCGCTGGGCCACCATTCATTCCAGTCCTCATTTGGGGAGCAACCGAAAAATAAAAGTTTGGATTTTTCTGAATTACATTTGAGCTGGTTCCGTCGCAGCCAGGCGAATACCTCAGTTAGACATTCTTTAATCTCCCATCCGCAAAAGCACGCTCCTTTATCACAGGTGAACAGGAGTTGCATATCGTCGTTATAGGAAATAATCTTTGCTCCATACTGCTCTGCCAAAAGAGCAAGAGGGGCCATATATATATTAAAAGGGGTGGGACCCCTACTTGCTTTGAGGTGATAGTAGCTGAAAATGGCGGAGACCAGATTTCCTGTTGCCGTTCCGAAAGGAAGGAAGCAAACTAATTGTACACTGTACCCCCAACCCCACACTCTGCCAACCTATGCAGAAGCCGGTCATGGGGCACGGTGTCAAAGGCCGCGGACAGATCCAGCAGTATTAAGACAGCGCTGCCCCCTTTGTCCATTTGAGCTTTAATAGTTTCACAGACCTCCAGTAAGGCTGTTTCTGTACTAAGAGAGGCTCTGAAGCCCTACTGGCTATCATGAAGCACATGGTTACCTTCTATGAAGTCTGTTAGCACGGAGTTGACGTACTTCTCCAAGACCTTCAAATAGAAAGGTAGCAAGGAGATGGGCCTGTAGTTGGATGCGATCACAGGATCGGCTGAAGGCTTTTTCAACAGCGGAATCATTTTGGCCCTTTTCCAACAGCTGGGTACTGTTCCATGTCCAAGGGAAGAATTAAGAACTGAATTGATTGCCAGGTTTAGAAGTTCCGCAATCTTCTTCAGAATCCTTGCTGGGCAGGGGTCAGACGGAGGGCCCGACTTCAGGGTGGTCATAATATCAAAAGATTTTTCTAAGGAGATGGGAGGAAAAAGGGAGAGTGCACAGCTTGACCTTCACGGCCGGACACCCAATGACGTATCCACTTCAGGTGGACCCGTAGGGGAAAATGATTATTGGATCAGAAGGATCTTGTCATGGAAAAAAACATGCCATCTGATGGACCCAACTAAGGGTAGGAGTAAAGACCTTGCTTACAGCACGGGGAAATGTGAAATCTTTAACAATTTTAAATATTTATTTACTTTTATTCTTCGCCCCTTTTATTTTTAAGGTAAAGATTTTTTTCTTTTCATCGTTATAATAGACTTTCAAAGCTTGCTTGTGAATAGCTCGGTCCGTGGAATTATACTTGGTATGCCAGACTCTTTCTAGGCGTTTGCAGGCCCTTCTGCTTTCCCTAAGTGTCACTGTAAACCACGGTGCAGAAGCAAGGTTGCTTGTGCCTTTCCGCGTTTTATGAGGAGCCAATACCCTCACCTGATCTTCAAGCCATTGCTCTAGACCAGGAGCGTCAATTTCTGGATCTCCACTAACAGGAATCGGGTGCTTCCCCAGGGCACTCTCTAGGCTGTCAGGCGTAACTTGATTAAAAGGTCTAAAAATAACAGGATGGAGCATCTCCCTGTGTTGAGCTTGCGCTGCAAACTTCGGAAATTTAAAGCTCAGGAGATAGTGATCCGACCATACCAATTGTTGGGGAGCCTCTATTTTCGTACTCACGTTGGAGAATACTTGGTCTAATGTATGACCCTTTACATGGGTAGGACGGTGAATATACGGGGCCAGGTCTAGGATTGCTAGAGATTCCCGCAGCCGAATAGCCTCAGGGTCAGAGGGCACATCCATATGGACATTAAAGTCTCCTAACAGGAGACAATGCCTGTATTTCACTGAGATGGAAGTTGTGACTTGGGTGAGTGACTCAGTAAACGCGCCCACCAGACCAGGTGGCCTATACACCAAAATGCCCGCAATGGATTGGTGCCCCAATATCGTAATCACAAAACTGAGGGTTTCCACCTCAGCGATATCCTGGGCCGGAAGAGTAGAGCAGGACAGTGACGCTTTAAAAATAATACCCACTCCACCCTCTTTTCCTACAGGTCGATCCTTCCTCAAACACTGATAGCCCAATGGAATAGCCCCTGCTATTGTGGGATTAGAGCTGTCATTCAGCCATGTTTGAGTTGCAAACATGACATCAGGGCTGGACTCAACTAATAGATCATGCAATTGAGCTTCATGTTTTACAGAACAGAACAGAGTGCCACATATGTGGTGATTTGGACTGTCATGTGATAGCTTCATGAGATCCTATTCGCACATTGAATATTTCCAAATAGCATAGAATTTCACACATAGGTAATGCTGGGCGGTGTGCAAACAAACACTTTTTTCCCAATAAGGAAAACGTATTTCCTTGTGGAGAAAGCCGTTCACCTCCATCAATCTGTGGGTGATCCTTTCTTCTTACCACCCTGGTAAGGGAGTTATTTGAACCCATCCATGGTGTAAATCTCCCATGTCAATGGTGGCAAAGTGTCCGATTGAAGTTAGGGATTGCTCACTAATTTATGATATTCTCGAGCGTTTCCAAATTCACAAGGTTAATACCCACTTCTAATACCTTGCATGGGATGACCATCATGGATGTTTCTGCACTTGTTTGAGTGGCATTCCCAGAGTCACAAAGTAAAACCATTTATGCCTGTCAGGAATCATTTTGTGAGTTTCTGGTAGTCATAAATGAAGTCCTTTCCAGCTGTTAATATACATTTGTGGTCAAATATATCTCTGTGATTTGGCCCACAAATGTCTCATGTTGTCTTAGTCATACCTGTATAGTGTTTTCTAAAGCTAGTAAGACACCAAAGTAATTTCTTAATCATGGCACCTATATGAAACTGCTATGGGTTTGCGGTCAAAAATGCCTTTGTGATTTGACTATCAGATGTGTTATGTTATCCACAAGTGGACAGTGTTTTCCACATTTAATAAGAGGCCATAGAAATTTCTTGATCTTGGCACCTTTATACCATCACCATCTTGGCACAATCATATGCTATAAGTCAGTTGTGAATGGTGTACAGCAAAACAAATGGAAAGGAGACAGATATGCAAACGTTAATAGTTGGGAAAAGGAATTAACTACACTAGCCAATATAAAAAGTGTAACCTCTGAGGCAGTAAACACTCAATTTTTGGGGGGCTCTAGAAAAATGCATATACTTCCTTGACCGATCATCACTGAAATATGTGCATGCAGACAACAAACAATACGTAGAAAAAAGTGCCACTTGAACTTTATGTTATCTGTAGCTTGGCAAAAGTATCTAAGTTATATCCCTATGTGATGTATTTAAGTGGGATTATATTATGTTTTACAGATGTGAACAGCAATACCCACTATATCTCTAACACATTACATAGATGTTTTGTAAGGAAATATATATACACATCAGTGGAGAACCATTCTCAACTAGCTACATATTAATTAACCCATACATCTTCACTCTTTTTGATTTGTCTTCTATTGAAAAATTATTTCCTTTTAACATTCTCTTTCGAAAAACCTTTTTCCTTGTTATATCAGTACAGTTCATCCAAAATTTCTTTACAGTAATAACTTTTTAATCACATTTAAAGCAAAGTGCAAGTCTCATGAAACATGTTTTGCTTCTTACCAACCGCTTCTTCAGGGCTGTGAAAATTGAACATACAAAGCACAATAAATACAACTTATTATTTACAGCATTCAATTTTTTTAATAAAAATACCACATACCAGACTAAAAGATCACTGTGTAGCTAGATACAATTATCAAATGCTCAGAGTTCTTTTGAACCTCAAAAAACTATTCTACATTATTATTATCAAACTCTAATCAGCATGAATTGTTTCATGTTCCCATTCTACATACATTTATAGGTCCCACTTTTCTTCACTGTATTTAAAAATTGTTTTAAGGTTCCTCTTAATCATAGCGGTATATTAAAATATTGCTATTGTTCTTGAAGGACAATAGAAAAGCAGACAACATATTCTGATTACATGCTGTCTTACCTCAACTGAAGAGAAAAGTAATTAGCGGGTTCCGAAATTAAGAGGAGTCCAAATAGGTCTCATAAGCAGAGCACGATAGATTGTGTAGATTTGTCTTTGATCCTCGCTGAATTGCTATCATAGTATGCAAAGATAATCTACAAAACATGAAAAATAGGGTCTGTTTATACTATAGAGAATTCTAAGAGTAAGCAAAATCTCCTACAGTAACCATGTCCTTGCATGTCTTACCTATCATTACAAAATAACTGTCTATGCCAATTAATTATATCATCCATGTCATAATACTGTCCTTCAATCTAAATCAAGGCTTTAAATTGCAACTTGAATCTGCAAAAACCCAAACACCACATGTATTGTTTCTAAAGAAATGCATAACTGTAGCAAAAACAAATAATATTGCAATCTAATAACCACATAGGCCTTTTAACATGCTTTAAATGTTAAGAAACACTTAAAAGTAAAGAAAAACACAACTAGGTTATAATTTATATCACTCTAATAGGGTAAAAGATCACACTAGACAAGGTCATAGCACAGTTACAATACGGAGAACTTGCTCCCAAACCTATGGAGTTTCCTTGAATCTATAACAATCAATCCAATAACAATAACCTCTCTCGACAAACACAGTCCAATTACCACCAAATTCAGTCCTTTGCAATTCATGGCTCAATGAATGACGTGGCTCAACCTCACATTTCGAAAAACCAAATGGTTACAACACTTCATCATCGTGCTTAAATATTCTATTGCAACAACATGCTTTTTTGTGCATTCACCTGCTGCAAAAACGACCGAATTTGTAATTGGATGTCCCCAAAAACAAAACTGGATTATGTATGTTCGGTATCTCATGGAGTCAATGAAAAAAAACAAATACAGAAATTCGGATTTTCCTAAATTTGTGCAACTAGTTATTACTGAAATCCAGGTATAAATGTATAGGGCTCAATCCTACTATACTTAAAATCAGCCTCCTAATTTGTTACCGAAGTAACAATAAACTGAAGAATTGTAGGAATCGTCCTAGATAAAAAATCTTTATTGTACAAATAGGATGCTCCCAAACAGAAAGGCTTCTGCATTACAGAAATGTCCAAGCTGACTGGCCTGAGCATTCTAACGTGTGCTCCCAGGGAATCTAAGGGTTCCACGTGGCAAAGAACGATCATAGAATGGAAGGGGTCAGACTGGAATGTACCAACTGTAACTGAACACATCATTTCAAGAGGGACAAGTATAGTAATGATATATATACAAGGAAAGATTACAACAGTTACTGAAAAAACACAAATTTTAACTTCATATTAGAAAATAGATCTATCACCACCACATTATATCCATGCCGATCTTGAACTTCCAATATTTCAATGCCACTCTCCTTAGAGTAACCAACAGTTTTAACAGGACACTTTCAAAAGTTGTTTGAAGCCAGTGTAGTCAGAATAATTTCTACCTATTAAGTTCTGAAATGAAAAGCTTAATGTTCAAGAGAATACGTCTCGAACCCCTAAAACCTGTGATGTAATTACATGGTATGCCTATATCTAAGACTTGATGCTATAGCATCAACCACTGTGAAGGAACAGACAATCACAGATTGAAGTACTAGGTTTTCACTCTACTGCAACCAATGGTCAAGAATAGCCAACCTTTAAAATAGAAGATTGTCTACCTATTCAGCCCTGAAAATGAAAAGCTTAAAGTTCAAGGGAATTTTTCAAACCAATAACTGTCTCAAACTCCTTAAACCTGTGACTTCACTGCATGGAATATACCCATCTCTATGACTTGGTGCATGTCAACCGCTGTAAACAGAGAGAAAATAACAGATTCACGGCTAACATACTCACTTCAAATAAATATAATTCCAATTCCCAGTACTCGATTTTCTCTGTACTGCCACCAAAGGTCCATGATTGGATTTCAGAACAGTAAACTCCCCATGTGCTTCTTGTCGCGACACAAGATGAAAATATATAACAACTCGGAAGAGAGCTTCATCATAGGGCCTTATAATGAATATCGTGGTCCATGGGACCACCATAGCCGTGGTGGGGGTTCAACCACCACCACACTGTGGGACTGCCCGCAGTATTCTAAGTGTAGTGGTCGGACCACCACTGAACTGCTGCTACTTCTGTAGATCAAGGATGCTGCAGCATTCTGGCAGCAGTTTGAGGCCCAAATATGCTGGTGGTGACACAGCGTCACTACTGAGCATATTTTGAGTTGTCTCACCACCACCTTTTTCATGCCAGTCGCACTGCCATGAAAAGGGTGGAGTGAGACAACAACAGGGGCTCTTCAGGGCTGGCTTGTACCTCCTGTGCCTCTGTGAACAGGGGCGTATGCAGGGGGCACATGTTGTGCCCTGCTGTAGTTTTGCACATTCAGTTCCTGCACAGGAAGGAATACATGACATTGTGCATTCCTTCCCGTGCAGGAACGTGTATTGGCGGTTCTGCAGCGTTGCTTTTTAAGGCTCACAATGAGCCTTTAAACAGCACCTCTGCAGGACCACCATGCCGTCCGCCCGCCAGACCACAAAATTACTTGTAATTCGGCAGGCGGCAGTGATTTATAGTGGTCCTGGAGCTGAGCGGTGGCATACCACCTGCTCCAGGATCACTGAAACTCGTAATAAGACCCATAGTGTGTAGTTCCCTATCTATTTCCAGTCAAAAGTAATTTGTACTCAAAGTTTCAATCCACCCAGTCTCCTTCATATATAATTTGAATGTCCTATCTCCTCCTCTATGATGTGCCTTAATGTGGCCTATGCCAATAGCTGATATTTTTGTTACATGCTCACTGTTCACCTTGGAGGTGTTGAAAATGGACATATAGTTGATCCTACATATTGTTTGCCAAATAGGCAAGTGGTTGTGTATACACAGTAAGTGAACTTACAATTGATGAATGATCTAAATTGAAACTTCTACCTTCCTTTATAGTTCTAGAACTCCTTAGTTTTGTCAACAATATATTTACAACAAACACAGTTACTACATTTGAAACAACCATTAACTTTATTCATAAGCCAATCATTAGTTTTCTTAACCTTAAATTTTACAGTTATCAGTATGACTGAGAATATTCTTCAGTGTTTCTGCCCTCCTGTATGTAACCAATGGCTTCTGTTTTATGATCTTACTCAACTTCTTATCAACTTTGAGGATGTTACAATGTTTTTTAAAGGAATTATATATTCTCCGCACACAGAATTTATTCATAAATCAACTTTTTTCAAATGTGTTGATTTCACTCTTTTTGTTGGTTTTATACATTAACAAGGTCTGTCCTGGTATATTTTATGCTTTAGTTTTTGTAGTCTAGATACACGCGCTCTTTAAGTCTGCCAAGCGTCTCTCATTCTAGCTTCAAATAATCATCATGACTCGTACAATTTTTCTTGTGTCCAATCAGTTCACCATATGGGATGTTTTTTTTTTGATTATATGGATTGTTTAGGACTATAATGGAGAATACTATTCCTGGCTACATTTTTTCCATTGGATCGGGTCATTAATTTCTGTTCCTTAACAAACAGTTCCAAATCCAAGCAAGTTATCAAAGTCCAATGACATTCGTGGGTGACTAGTGCATTAACATCATTATTGTTAAAACATCTATGGTAATCTTTCAATACACGTTCCAAATCAATTCAAATCACATATACATCATCAATAGAACATACCTACAAATTCACATGATTAAAACCCTCATGTGGTGAGTCATTCCAGGATTCCTCCCCCTTATACCAACCCATTAAAAGTTTAGCATAAGAGGGAGCAAACCTTGCGCCTATATCAGTACCACATATTTGATAAAATGATTCTCCTTGATACAAAAATAGTTGTTCTTTAGCACAAGTTCCACAACTTTAAGAATCATTTTTACATGTAAACAAACTCTAGCAGATTTGGTGTCAAAGAAATATTTTAAAGCTGTCCGTCTAACGATAGTGTATAGGGTTTTAACGTGCAATTTGACAAGCCAATATGTGTCTTCCCAGAGGATATCCTGTAGCTTTCTCAGAAGGTCCTTAGTATCTCTAGCATAGGATTTAAGTCAGGTAACTAGTAGAGCCAGAAAAATGTCAACATATTCAAATATTCTCTCAGTGCTAAAGCCAATCCCAGATATTACAAGTCTACATGGTGGAACACTCCCACCGTTATGTAATTTTTGTAAAACGTATGCAATGGGTATCACAGGATCCTTTATGTCCATATATCTTCAGCATTGTTGAAGCCCCTGCTTGCATTATGCTATACTTGATGTCTTTGCATCACTCATAATTAGTAGTTATTGATAATTGTTTCATCACCTCACAATTGTAATCATCAAGCTTTATTCTCCTTTGTCTGCTTGTCGGATAATAATGTTCAAAACCTTTTTCTATAAAAGCAAAAAGAGTGAAGGTGTATTTCTATGTATTAGTTATTATGTAGCTAGTTGATAATGGCCCTGCTGATATGTGTATATGTATATATAAAATCTTAAGTGTGCGGATTAAAATTAACAAATGAAAAATGCATTTTCTTTTGAATCTCTATAAACTGTGAAAACATCTATAAAAATTATATTTTACATGAACAGGGTTTGTACAAAAGCATTTTAATAGTTTATTTTTAAACTGCACTCTAATGCTGATTTTAAAGGAGGTGGAGGGAATGGGCGATGTTTCCCTTTAAATTGACACTCTATGTCACCACTCTATGGCCCAGCTGAAGACTTCGTCCGAAACGTGTGTTTTTTTTTCTTTGTTGTGCACTATGCACTTGGCTGGAAAAAAAAATATATATATATTTCTGAAGATGAATTACCACACTATGCCATTTTCCTGTTCAATCCTGGAATTGAGAGCATCTGAATGCAGGTTTGTTGCTTCAGGAACAAGTATCCCACTTATGGTGCAGTAGTTGGAATGCATAGAATGTGCAACTGGACATGAGATGGTGGCGGGTTCCGGCATTTGGAAAAGGATTTGTCTATGGATGCCAACTGCCTCTGGGCAATGAAGTGGAAAGTGGAAAAGCAAAAGAACGCATGCCTTGGTAAGGAGCAGACAGCAGTGGAGTGGACCGGGAGATCCTCAGAGGGGTACTATTGGAGCAACCACTCCGCGGTCTGTCTTTCTGTACTCCTACCATGCAATGTCACAGCAAATGTAATGCATTCGCTGTAGACCGGTTCCTAGCAATACTTGGAGTGGATTTTAGTACATAATAAATGTCGGATAATGCATACCGAGTATGCGACTAAGGAAGTCGTAGTATTGATCATTTAAGGATTAAGGGCCGGCAAATGTGGAAGCAGTGCAGTGTGCAAACAAAATATTCAGCAAATGGACCACATGTTGTGGATTCTATAAGTAAATGTAAGTAAAAAATAAATAAAGAAGGGAATACTGCGAAGTGACAAATCATTAAAAATACAGACAGATGGAGTAAAGAATTTATATCTTTGCCAGATGAATCAAATACAAGATAAGACAAGACCTCAATCGAGCTTAGAAAATTCTCAGGTAAGGTCGGGGGATGAAACAACAGTCACAATGCGATCTAAATTGGATTTTTCCAGAGAGATGCACCTCTTCCAGATGACAGCTCAAGGGAGAAGCAGTGGAACCCTTACCAGAGTAAACCAAAAAGAACAAGGCAGAGTCGGAAGAGGTAAAGCCAAAAGTGGTAGAGGCATAAAGAAATGATAAGAATAAACACATTAAGTTCAGAGAATGATCAGGGCATTAATATGTCAACAAAGACTCTTAACAATCAGCATAGATGTCTGCTGAATAAAGGCCTCACTTTTTGTCTCAGGACTGGAATGGATTTAGCCATAGCATGGGTGAATTACTACAAATTTGTAAGAAAACTAAAATTAAAAAAATACTTTGCCATGAAAACATACATAAAGATGGGATCTAATCATCCTTAGACACTTACAACTCTGATGATGGTAGTTATTACCTTCACAAATGTATTAGCCAGTCTAGGAATTGAATCAAATCCATCAAATAAATTCCAGGGTGCTGAAAATCTAGAAGAAATATTGTCTCAAGAGTATTTTCACAGAATGAGAATAAAAAAACAAAAAAATTAATCACTATTAGACATGAACCAAGATCGAAGTTCTGCCCACAACTCCAACCAGGGAATACAATTGATGTGTTTTAGGACTGGATGACAGTGGAACTAAGATATATATCATTAAAAGAAAGAGATAACTGTTGCCATCCACAAAGGAATATGAATACAGAAGACTGGTGGGCATTTAGAGAGAGCTACAAAAAGACAAACATATTGTTATAAAAGCCTCTGACAATCTATGTCCTGAAATGTCCTTCTGACCTTTGGTATGTAGGTAGTACTGTACACCCCACCAAAAGGAGGATCTTAGAACATTAGAGGGCCATTGCAAATATAGACCAACAATTTCCTGTGGCAAGGCATTTTGACACTCACCATAACAAGGACATGGACAAACTGAAGTTTTTCATAATTGACTGAGTTCCTGTTCCCAAAAGGGATGTTGATAGAATCAAAACACAAAGAAGCTTAGAGTCAGGATACAGTGTTGACCTTAACGCTAAAACACTGACTGACCTCAACATGGATAAGAAAGTTTTGGTACATTTAGGGTAATATAGGTCCTCTATACATATAACTCTGTGTGCAGGAACTTATATCTGAGTTTTTATGAGTGGTTGGGGACCATTTGTATGATAGTTAAAAATCTCATCTGCATCTCTTACGCAATTTGCAGGATACCATACAGTAATGTTTTAAGATTTGTTTTAACTTTATTGCCAACACTATGTATATTCGTGTGCACTCTCCTATTATTTTGATTTTAAACGGGTTTTCACTTTGGGGACAAATGCAGAACATTTTTCTTTTGCCTGTTCTAACCCCACCATGGAGCACTTATGAATGCAGGGCAAACCTGCATCTTGCATACTGATGAGAGGTCATGGTATGACATATGTTTGTGAATCATTAATATCATCAGTGATGTCACTGGCCATGTCAGGAGTGATGCAATATGTGAAATCATAAGCAGTATATTGCAGGGGCATAAGTTCTACTTAGATCCGGTAACTATAACTGCTGAATGTCTATGGTTTTGTACAAGTGAAATCTGAGCCTAACTATAACATTCCTTTTTCAGTGGATTTCTAAGGTTTTTTTTATTCTACCTCATAATTTAAACACCCCTGTAACCTTTGTTTTTTCAGTGAATCTCCAAGGTTTTTTAATGTCATTACCTAACTATACTGCCCGTGTAACCTTTGGTTTTTTTAGTGAATTTCTAAGGTTGTTTAAATTTAAATTCCTAACTGTAAACTGTAACCTTTGAGAGTGAGTTGTGAGTGCATCAGTGTCTCAGTGGTGTGTGAGGGAGTGCATTGGTGTCTAAATGGGTGAGTGGGTGTGTGATTGTTTTAATAGGTCTGGGAGTGACTGTATAAGTGTCTCACTGGGTGTGTGAGTGAATGCGTGAGTGTGTCTGTGAGTTGGTATGTGAGAGTCTGAGTGGGTGCATGAGTGTCTGAGTGAATGTCTCAGTGGGTCTGTGAGTAGGTGTGAAAGTGTCTTAATGGGTTTACAAATGCCTCCGTGAATGTGTGTCAGTCTGTGAGTGCATGTATGAGTGGATGTATGGGTCTTTGAGTGGGTGTGTTAGTGCCTGAATGGGTCTGTGAGTGGGTGTATGTGTCTGAGTAGGTCTGTGAGTGGGTGCATGAGTGTCTGAATGGGTCTGTGAGTGGGTGTATGTATCTGAGTAGGTCTGTGAGTGGGTGCATGAGTGTCTGAATGGGTCAGTGCGTGGCTGTGATAGTGGCTATATGGCTCTGTGAGTTGGTGCATGAGTGTCAGAGTAAGTGTCTGGGTGCATCTGTGAGTGAGTGTGTGAGTGTCTGAATGGGTCTATTAGTGGGTGTGTGACTGCCTGAGTATGTGACTGGGTGCCCAAGTGTCTTCGTGAGTATGTCAGTACGTGTAGCAGCAAAAGAATAATCTCTTTCCCTACTCACATGTCTGTTGGGAGGGAAGGAGATGAAACCTCTGCTTGCTGGAAGCAGAGAGTTTGATTTTGCTTGGCAGGATCCATCATCTCCTAGCAAGCAAAAGCAAACAGCTATGTCCCAAGGTGGGCATCCCGGGACACAGCAGGAGCCTGCCCGGTGGGGTGGTTGTCCCATTCGACCAACTCAAAGTATGACGGATTCCTGCCAGAATTCCATTCGAAATAGCCCACATCCAAATGTTGAAGGTGGGAATCCTGGGTGGAGTCCAGGCACTGCCTGCTGCAGCCCAATCTGTCGTAGAGGTGGGGAGAAAAGTATTGGCAGAGTTGACAGGACTGTGGCAGTGTTTTCTCCCATTGCCAGCTAGCATCTAAATCAGGGGTAAAAACCACCAGGGCAGCGAGTGGGAAGACCACCAAAAAAGAGCACTGTGTCTCGGTCCCGTCAACATCTAAATCAGGTCCTAAGGTTTTTAACCTGTGTGGGGAACCTAGTTTGCATGTGCTTTAGCAGCGGTTCCATGATAAGCTGGAAACTTTTTGAATGAACCTATACCCTCTGGCCTCTCTGGATTAAGTGATCTTAAATTCTACTCTGGATGTGGGGAAATAAATACACGGGATTACAGGTTACAAATACTTTACTACGAGCTCAACATTAGGTACAGATGCATCAGAATAAACATTTCACAAACATGAAGAGTCACAACCAGAAAGAAAGTGCAATTGTTAGTTCAAACTTCTGAATTTAGCAGAAACATAGCAGACTATTTCGATACAGAACAACGATTGTAAGAAAGAGCAATGCCTTCATAAACACATTGAGTCATTGACAAAACATGACATCAAAGACAAAAATACAGTTGCAATAATTTATCAGCACCACACATCAATAATGCATCAATTAAAAACCAAAACAAAGATAAAGATAAAAAAAACAGACAGAAAAAAAATGATAGGCGGACCAGCTCCCGCACTGCCAAACTCATAGTAAGGCCATTAGGAAGGAACAAAAAAGGATGGTGGTGAACCATCTACGATCTGTCCTCCAGAAAGAACTTCAGCCATGTAATGGCTGGCAAGGCATGCAAGAGATAAAACTAAATTCAATAAAAACTGATTTAATATCTGAGAAAACAAGTTGTACTAAGCAGCCGTCTAGTCTCTCATTTTCCAAACGGAACTTGAAGAATACAATAGCTGGCTTTTTCATATGTTCATATTAGTGGTTTTATGTACTGTAAATTTGTGAAATTTTGCCCGTTTTAAAAATACACAGCAAGTTACATTCCTACTAACATATGGTTCAACAGATATACAGCATATGTTGTGTTACCAATTGCCTCACAAATATGTAGGAACTGCTAATGTGATAATTTCATTTGAGGCTGAGAATAACCTGTAACCCACGCCTGTTTGGTATAGAAATTCCACCGCTTCCAATGGGAAGCAGGTCATTTCTTGTGATTTTGAACAAAGTATATCAGTAGGGGATCGATATCTCACATCTAAATAATGGGAAACATTTTCATAATACAAAAACATTAATGCATTATGCACAAAATAAAAGTGCCACCACAATTAACAGCAATGAAATGTTTCGCAATCATAACTAAGGGCTCAATTACGAGTTTTTTAGTTTCACCACCCATACCGCTGCATCGTAGTTTGAAGAAGACCGCTGGGCCAGTGGTCTTCTGCTCACCATATAACGATGTATGCAGCCTGACCCGCCGACTGCTGTCGGCGAACTGCAATGTTGTGGATGCGTGCTCTGACACCGACTCTGGTGCAGTTTCCTCCGAGTCCAATAGGAAAACACAGTTGTAGTGGTGGTCCCCTAGCTGTGGTTACCCGACGGTGGTAGGACACCGCAGTATTCTCTCAACAAAGCACCAGAACAGTGTCCACTGAATAGATACTTAAACAACACAGCTGATATCCATTAGCCAAGTGGACATACCTGCAAATTACACTATAAACCACTCCCCATACCAGACCATGATCCTTTGCCTCTCCACTGCAGAACAGCTAGACAGACCCACCTATTGTTTGTGAATATATCTCTTTACAACGCATGCTTTAGATTGCATGCCATTCCAATGCAGTCCTTGTTACAATGCGAACCATTATATCGCAAGTCGTTACAGCGACTTGCTGTAGAAGATGCGCTGGACTTAGGAATATCATAATTTACTATTACTACCCCAGTTTGTGCAATGGGTGTCATTAGATGAAATTCGAGAAGAGCTGCAGGTACATTACAACATTTTCTACACATATCGGTATGTTCCAATACAAAAGACGAGGTTTTGCTGTGTCATCAGCTGCAGAGCTGTTTCAATATGTCATTTGACGTATCATACAGCCTGTCATAGATACGCTTTATTATAGGGATGACATATTGGTTTTTGGAGCGACATAAAGGGAGCACAATAACGCTCTAATGCAAGTGGCTCTTTTACTTGCAGCTGCAAGTTTAACATTGAATGCCGATAAATGTGAGTTCCAGAAGCAAAGCTAAAATTCTTTGGCCATATCTTTTCTGATGGGGTATGACACCTGATCCAGCTAAACTGCAAGCTTTGTCAGCTTCCGGACCCCCACAAGATGCTTCCATGATAAGTTTATTCCATGTCCTGGTGAGCTACTGTTTTAGATACATATGAGACTTTGCAATCGTAAGTGCTCCGTTGAGAGACTTGACAAAAAAGATTGGTTACGCGAATGCTATTGAGAATGCTACTGAAATGGCACACTTTGCTTCAAAGCTTCATACAGAGATTGTTGCTGACGTTAGCCCAGCAGGGTTAGGTGTAATCCTTTCACAGCACAGCAGATCCCCAAATGCTTGAAGACATATTGCGGCATATGCAAGCAGAAGTTTGTCCAAAACTTAACTTCACAACCTGAGAAAGACAGTTTAGCAGTAGTGTGGGCTTGTAGTCCTATATGGAAAGTCTTTCATGCTTGTAATGGATTATCAAGCCTATAGACCATCTTTGGCAATACAGAGGCCAAGACGTCTCCTCACATTAAACATTGAGGTCTACGATTACAAGAATACAACTACACAATTGTGAATTCTCCCAGGAAAAATCAAAACCCTGCCGACTACTTCTCAAGAGTTTCCCTCAAGTGCCATGGTACCCCTTCCAAGACGACTGAAGATTACATACATTTCATTGTGAAATCAAGCACACCCACCAGCTGCCATTTCCTTGAGACAAATTGTACTCCCACGAGTCAAGAATAGATAGTGACATGTTAAAACTAAAAGATATTATTACACATCAGTCTTGAAACAAAGACACTCAACCTCTTTCTTGTGACATTGAATACCAAAAGTTGAAAAATTTCAAAGCTGAATTGTCCATTACTTAAAAGGCCATTATCCAGAGAGGTCCAAGAATTGTTATTCTGGAGAGTATGCAGCAACAGAAGTAGCACATGAAGGGCATCATTGATCGTTGGCACAAAACGAGTTCTCCAAGACCGAGTCTGGATTCCCCATCTCAAGGAGAGAGTTAAAGGAGAATTGAAGGCCTGTGATCTATGCAACTGTCTTTCCTCGAAAACCCCTCAGCACACCTTAAACATGTCAGAGTTGCCAAGCATGTATGGGAAGGAATTGCGGTTGACTTCTTCGGTCCTCTTGACAATGGACAGTACCTGGAGAGTATGCAGCAACAGAAGTAGCCCATGAAGGGCATCATTGAATCGTTGGCACAAAACAAGTTCTGCAAGACTGTGTCTGGTTTCCTCATCTCGAACAGAGAGTTAAAGGAAATTTGAAGGCCTGTGATCTATGCAACTGTCTTTCCTCGAAAACCACTCAGCACACCTTAAACATGTCAGAGTTGCCAAGCATGTATGTGATTGATAATGAATACTCCCATTTTCCATTGATAGAAGATCTCCCATCCATCATTCAAGCGAGAGTCATCGAGAGAATAGACGGCATCTTTGTGACATGGGGTGTTTCTCTGATCTTAAAATCTGACAATGGCCTACCTTTCAACAGTCGAAAATTCAGAGACTTTCCCAGTGATATTAATGTGAAGCCTCAGAGTAGAACAGGCCAATGGCTTTGCCAAACTTTTCATTAGTACTCTCAAGAAAGCTGTTCAGCGTGCTGGATTGGAAATACTCGACCTTAAAACGGTCTTAAATCCTACTCTTCAGGCTTACAGTTCAACCCCCTCATTCAACCACGGCGCAAAACCTGCAACTCCGAAGTTTGGGAAAGTCATAACGACCAAGTTACCTCAATGGACCAACAGAAGATAAAGGACTGAGGAAGAAATCCATATAAAAGACTTGGATCCTGAAAGGGAAATTAAGGCCTATGCTGACAACCGCCGACATAACACAGATATTACTTTTACTGGAGGAGTGCTTGTTTGTCAGTCTAGAAAATGAAAATCTAATGCTTCCCTCAATGCTGAGCCATTTCATGTCCTGACCAGCAAAGGACCCAGGGTGACTCCCAAACACTCCTTGCATTTCCAACATGTGGCTCATCTCTTGTCAGTCACTGATGTCAATGTAGAGACTAGATCTGAAAGGACAATTGAAGACCCCCTTACTGCTGTTGTTCCTACATAGCCAACCCAGATCATGGACACAGCTACTGCCTGCCTCCAGTTTCCGAACACACGGTCGGGACATGTGATCAGAACACCACGAGATTCAGTGAAGATCAATGGTTGTATATATTTGTAAAAAAATGTTTTTTCATTTAACAGAGGTGGAGATGTAGTGTTGTGTGAGTTAGCAATGACGGAACCCTTTTGGCTCCTGATGGACTTCATAGAACTAAGACAAACGTGTTAGAGCGGAGTGAAGTGTTTGGGTTTGCGGTTACATGCAGATGAATAAAGATGTGTTATATTAATCTCTGTGTATGTCAAAGTCATTAGCAGGTACCCAGGCTCAGAAGGATGCTACACAATACATAACCAGATTCTATACTATATAAGAAACACACATGTGACATTCAGGAAGAAGCAATGTCTAATTCAATATACATCAAGCTACCCAGACTGAATGAAAGTAAGATACAACAGGAACGTAGGACAAACACTTGTGTTGTGGTGTCCGCAGATTATGTATCTGTATATTTGCCGAAGAAGGCCAAGATATAGTGTTTCGCGCTTTGAAAAAAATGTGTAACCTTTATAAATGTATGGGACTGGCTTCTGATGGGGAATTGTAATATCACAAATATGTTTTTTCTTCACACATTTTTGTATCTGTTTAGAATGATTCCCTTTTTGTTGCTGATATTTTATCGATTGGCTTTAAACATTAGCAGTTTTGCTTTAAGGTATAGGAAACTCCATTGAGGAAAGTGTTGCTTTAAGCTAACTGTGTTTACTATAGGATTGGCTGTCCTGGACTTCAAATTGCATATTTGTGCAACAATGTGTAACTAATTCTAGAAATATTTGGCAGACGGTTTACAGGAAATCTCTGTGTTTGACTTATTTTCAGAGATAAGTAAATTTAGATTGCTCTTAAGATACTCAAATCCTAATAACAGAAAAAAATACAATTTGAGATTATTATTCTTTTGTTTTCTTACCATTTTGCTCAGTAAAACCTATGTATCACAGGGATTTTTAAAGATTCACGTGGTCATTTAAAATTTGGCTGAATGGGAACACTAAGGGCCTTATTACGATGTCGGGACACTGACACATAAACGAGATTGACCGACCTCCAGTCGGCGGTCCTGACTGCCTAATTACAATGCGACCGCACATGGTGCAGTCGCATTCTCCGATTGAGAAATGGGTGTCTGTGTTCATTCCTTAAGGTGCCTGCCACAAGATGCAGGGATCAACAGGGCGGCACCATAGGTGACCCCTCGGCCCCCAACTGGAGGCTGAGTACAGAAGGGGACCCTGCTAGGAACCCCTGGACACACTTTCTGACAGAGTTTACATGTCGGAAAGGCCGGCATGGAAACCCTGTTGGAAACAGTGCATAGTAATCCAGAAGGCAGAAACTCCTTCCAATTGGATTATAGTCCAGTCTCTGACTGGCAACCGGGCTCCTGGAGCACATCAGAAGCCAGCCGGAATGACCAGTCGGTTTCAATTTTTACCGGCTGTATCATAACCAGCAAGTCAGAATTGAAACCGACGATGTCTGTTGTAAGGTTGGAGGCCTTATGGCCGACATTTTAATAAGCCCCTAAATCTTTGTTGCTCTATATAGATTCATTGAAAGTGCTACGTTTCTGTTAGAAATGGGATTCCTGGTTGGTGTGGTATGCAAAAAAGACAAAGGATGTTCCTATAGTTCCTCAAAAAAAGAGAGAGGAGTGATATCAACGCGAAGGCTGAGGTGAATAAAATGCACCATATAGACCTTGTGGAAAATCCATATGTCGGATTTTAAATGCCCTCACACACCCTTGCAGGTGTCATGCTTCATCATTTGGGCTGCTCCTCGTCGGGCCGGCGGTGCAATGCCCGAAGGGCTCCCTAAAAAGGGGCACTTTAGCGGAGATCTTCAATCCGACTGCCGTATGGATAAAGTGCGGGTGTGGGGCCTTCATTAATGTAGATATAAAGTGGTGAGATTAAAACAAGGTGAGGAGTGCCTGGTGAAAGTAAGTTTTATTCTGATGGCCTCCTACCTTAATTAAAAAAACGTGTATATATGGCACTTATATGAGTATAATGTCTCCTATTAAAGTGGCATGTAATTTGCAATAGTTGGTCAACATGTTTCTCGCTAAGAGTGGTTATACTCGCGATTCTTCAGGACCTATAAGGGAAAAAAAACTATCTACATTCAGCAACCAATTTAGGTTAAGGTTATTTGTCAATCTACGTATTATGTCCAGACTCAATACCTGTTGGTGTCAGGAGCTACCTGAAAAGAAGAAGAGGTATGGTCAAACAAATATGTAGGTGCTCTTGATAAAAACAATTGGTCAAGCCTTCATTGTGACACACACTCTATAACTTAAATGGTGCGGTGTCGCATTCAACGTCAAAAATATATTAAAAAAAATATTAAAAATATTAAAAGCCGAAGTGGTGAATCCCTCGGTGAGCTAAAGTGACTACTCACCGGTGCGGAACATCTATAAAAAGCAATATACAACCGTGTATGTGTGACTCACCTTAATCAGTCACTATCCTGGTATCAACAGTGCTCGGTGGGCTGTACACGAGTATGACTTCCTCACATTGATAGGACTGTATACAATGAAATATGCATCAATCATACACTTGGATATGGTTGTTTTAAAACACAAAGAGTAAGCAACAGCAAAGCGGTCTTAAGACTAGAAAGACTGGTATGAATGAATGAATGAATGAATGAAAGGAAATTTATAAACGCGTAACTAAGCCCGGAGGCATCAAGGCACCTAACCAAAGAATATCTTAAAAGGCAAATCCAGAACTAGGGGTAGGCTTTGGCAAATAGCCACGTCTTAAGGGCCCTCCTAAGGCTTGTTTTGAGGGAAGAGATTTAATCTCAACCGGAAGCGCGTTCCAAAGCTTAGGAGCTAAAATTGAAAAAGCTCTGCCACCCCACTTGGCTCTACGGACACGGGGGACTAATAACAAAAGTTTATTAGCGGAGCGTAGAGTTCTAGAAGGGGTATAAGGGGCCAACAGGTCCCTTAGGCCTCCAGATCTATTAGTAGCCAAAGCCCCATAAACCAAACATAGGGACTTAAACAAAATCCTGGCCTCAATTGGAAGCCAGTGCAGAGTCTTTCTGGCAGCCGAAGCAGAAGCCCTCTGAGGTAGATCCAGTGCAAATTTGGCGGCAGCATTCTGCACCATTTGGAGTCGCATTAATAGACCCTTGTTAATGCCTAAATATAGGGCATTGCAATAGTCAAGTCTTGAGCCTATTAATGCAATAACAATTTGCTTTCTGGCTTGAAGGGACAGATAATATTTGATCTTACGCAAGATGTTTAGTAGGCCCCAACATGTAGAGATAGTCCTCTTTACTTGCTGACCCATGTCCAGGTTAGGGTCAATCATGACTCCTAAATTCCTGGCCAGGATAGTGGGAGTCGGACATATGCCCAGCGATGTAGGCCACCATTCCGCAGACCAAATATCCTCCTTTCCTCCTAACACCAGAATTTCTGTCTTTTCGCCGTTAAGCTTCAATGAATTGCAAATCATCCATTGAGCAACTGCCTCCATGCAGTGTCTGAAATTGGAGGCAGCTGAGATGACAGGTTGGGCGAGAGACATCAATATCTGCGTGTCGTCGGCATAGGAGACTACCTCCATCCCAAAAGATCTAATAAGGCTGGCAAGTGGGGTCACATAGATGTTAAAGAGGGTCGGACTTAATGCCGACCCCTGGGGGACCCCACAGTGCACAGGAAGGGATGGAGATAGATACTCCCCCATCTTAACTCTCTGTTCCCTCTGGTAACAACATTCATTGAAATGCGTTAAGAGTATGTACGCTGTCGATGCCACATAGTATATATTTATCCTTAGCTTATCCTGTAGGCGCCTGTTGTTTGTTGCATCGCAGAAGAATGTATAATGGATCAGGGTTGGGGGGATAATAGCAGTGTAAGGTATTACATAGGATGATCACCTCTAATTTGTAACAAATAAGGTTAATATCGCGGTTGTGTCGTGTTTGTTAATGTCGTCCTTGTTAATATCAATAATCGTGGCCTTGCGCACACGTAAGAGCGAGCACTTGTTCTCTCGTCCTCATTAGCCAAAGGAGTAAGTCTGGGGGAGGCGGAAGTACAATATACTAGTCTCAATGTCAGTGGTAAATGGTTAAAGCCTAGCGCGTTCGTCCGGGTGGGCAAGTTATACCATCCACTAGCCACCCGGGACGGTAAAACTGACTAGTGCGGGAATGCTTAAAACAAATATCAATAGTAATTGCTGCTGTTTACTTGCTAAAGATGTTATCCTCGCGTGTTAAAGGGCTAGGTACTCATCGCACACGTCAGGGCAAGCACTTGTTGTCTCATCGTCATTAGCCAGGAAAGTAAATCTAGGGGAGACGGGAATCCAGTATGCAAAGCTCAGTGTGAGGGGTAAATAGTTGAAACCTAGCGTGTTTGTCAGGGTCGGTACGTTGTGTCAACTGCTAGCCATCCGTAACGGAGAAACTGACTCATGCGGGATATATATATTGTAAAATATCTATCTATTTTCTTGATAAAGGATGTTAACCTCTCGTATAACAGAGCTGGGTACTTGTATAAAGTCGATTAGGTACTTACACGTCTTCTCCTCGAGTACCGTATTCAGACCTACCCTCTCCACCGAGTCAGGAAGGTGGCGTGGTGGAGAGAGAGGTAGGACTTATGCATGAGGGCTTGTCATGTGACGGCTAGATTGGTCACGTGATACGTGGTGAGGCCAGATAGAGATTGTTTTCGGCCGCCATGTTGGAATGGGGTAAAAGATCACTGTTGACAGGTCAATACATAGGAGGAGGGTATCAGATGTGCGCCTTATTAAGTTCTTTACGTGAAAAAAATGTATAAAACTTATCCAATAGGGTATAGAGTGAAGAGCTATAATGGAGGCATTATTGAAAACAGATGATAAATTAGTATCAACATTGGGTGTTGATTGTAAGTGTCTGAAGTAAAAAATACAACAGACCCTACCATCGGTTAAATAAAGGTTAGGTATGCACCCAGGTCATTAATTTGAGCCAGTGGTTTCCAGTGCTTAGCACCGGCACTCAGTCATCAACATCGGTGCTTTTCATGAGCACCAGTTAAGGACGCATTCATTTATGGTAGGCATAGGGAGGTTAAGTGATTTTCCCAGAATCACTGAATGTTGAGCCGCCCAGAGACCTGAACCTGGTTGCCCAGCTCTGAAGTTGGTAGCTCTGGCCATTACGCCCTATCCTCTCCCCACTTTCATGGCTAGTAGTTGATTCTGTTTTAGGGGGTCCTAACAGGAGAAATGGGTCGGTGCAAGCTGCGCTTAGAAGCAAGTACTGCTAAAGTGGTTACTTTAGATCATGCATGAGTGAAGGTATGTATTGAGTTTTAGCACGTGGGGTGTCAGGTTGAGCGACTTTGAGAAAATAATCTTATGTTTTGTGTACTATACATGTATTTGCTATGACACTGTGGTTGTCTATATATTTATGTATATGTATTCTGTTGATAATTATTAAAGAAAGAAACACAAATAGGAAATAATACTAAATACATTTTGTGTTTGGCTATCAAGTATTCTCTGTTTTAGCATATGGGCTCGAGATGTTGAATGTTAATATCTGAGTGCTACACTGATTCAACGAAATTGAGTTGGCAGAATTTTCTGTTCCCTTGAGTGTACTTCCCCTGGACCTGCCTCTGCGCATTCAAGTTTTTCAAAGGCCCTCTTATGTTTTTGCAAATGGCTCTGTCTTGAGTGTTTATATGTGCCATGCACACTGGTCCGTTTAAGTTTATTTCTTTTTCCATACACCAAATACAACAACAAATATATATATGTCTATATATATATATATATATATATATATATATATATATATATATATATATATATATATATATATTACCTACTGGCGGTCGCCAGTAGGTAGTTATAGTTAGGACCACGTTTCCATAGGAAATCCGCAACATTCTATTTTGAATAACTTTGGCGCGGGTCGACGAATCCTCGCGAATTTTTCAAAATAGGTGGGGCGCTACGCTCCGCTCCTACCCTGAAAGTCTCGGGGGGATTCGTCAAGCGGGGGCTGAGATAAAAGGGGGGTCCCAAAACGCGTTTTTCCCATGCATTTTTCCATAGGACCTTTAGACACAGCTACAGCCCGAACGGCTGAACAGAATTACTTGAAATTTGGCAGAGAGCTAGTCCTCAGGTCAAGGAAGTGCCTTTTGTAGGTTTGGTGTAAATCTGTTCAGTAGATTCTGAGAAAATAGCCTTTAAATCAATATATATATCTGTGGCAGCTTACGGTGCGCTTACGGTGCGCTTACCGTACGCGTACGGTGGCGTGCGCGAGCGCGATTTTGATTGGCTCTTAGATCTTAGTAAACATTCGAATCGGTCGAAACCATGAAGCGGCGGCTGCCATTTTCTCTCTCGCTCTCTGAGTTGGGCAGCAAAAACGAAGCCAAAAAATGGCTAAAGAGGCAGTTTCGTCACATCCTAACCACCCAGCACTGATATAGGGGTCCCCAAACAACCCACACACCCAAAAAAAAAAATTTTTTTTTTCCGGAAATTCGCCGATTACGCTTACCGTACGCGTATGGTAAAAATTAAAAAAAAACAAAAATATCCACATTCTCCCCACCCCGTGTGCAAACGGTGCCCCAAAAGCACCATTTGTGCATGGCATATAACAGTTATAAAATTAACAAAGAATACATTTCAAAAAGATGCGCATAATATGTCCCCCATGTGCGCACGGTGCGCGAAGCGCATCGTGCGTACATGGCCCATCCCGCATAATGTGGGCACGCGGTGCGCGCAGCGCACCGCGTGACCACCGTGCGTGCACGGCACTAACTGCGTAAAGTGGGCGCGCGGTGCGAACTGCGGAACGAACTGCGTTAACTGGGCGCGCAACGCCACGAATGGCGTAAAGTAACTTAGCATTTAAAAAACTGTACAAATTCACTGAAAAAACCATAGGTTTCACACACGTTATAGTTAGGAATTAGCATTTAAAAAACCTTGCAAATTCACTGAAAAAAACATAGGTTTCACACATGTTATAGTTAGCTGTACATTTCACTCGTAAAAAACCAATGAAATTCTCCCGTTATAGTTAGTGCAGGCAACTATAACTCACGCGACCGCAATCTTCTGCTGATGACATATGTGTCTTTATGAAAAAAAAATATTTGTAATATATGTATAGCTAAAATTTAATGGAAGAAGACATGGGCAAATAAGTGTCTAAATACAGTATTAGCATCAGCAGAGGATTGCGGTCGCGTGAGTTATAGTTGCCTGCACTAACTATAACGGGGGAATTTCATTGGTTTTTTACGAGTGAAATGTACAGCTAACTATAACATGTGTGAAACCTATGTTTTTTTCAGTGAATATATATATATATATACATCTTTTTTTCTTTGCATAGCATTGATTTCTATTGTGTTATTGTTCTGTTTTAATTTGGAAAGTAGAGTTTATCCTCAAATGCAGGAAAGTCACCTGGACAATTGTCACTCACCACACTTGTGATGCCCAAGATACTTTCCTCATTCATGATTGTGTTTTCTGGTGCCTCATAATTTTGGATATAAAATTTGAGTTTGTTTTAATCATGATCAGTCGCTCCATGTTTTGAGGAGAAAGACTGGTCCTTCTGATGGTGACAATTGCGCTAGCTACACTGCTCTGAAGATTAACTTACTAGAGGACATGACAGATACTTTATTGCCAGTCTGCTGAGTTATGGCCACTGTTTCTTCTTCCCATGTCATTAGGTCATTGGGTCTTCATCCAGGTAGACCTTTGTTCGATCATCCAAATAGTCCATTACATATATTGCAAGTGTCATTATTATTGACACTTGTTGTTTCTGCATTACCTGCACCTGTGCATTTAATTTAAGTCCTGCTACACCCATAAATCAACGTATTGCATATGTTGAAACTGAAGCTTTTGATGTTGTAGGTTTAGGTTTAGTAACACTCGATGGTGTTACAACTGGTGGGTGCTACATTTGTGACATGCTACTTGTTAAACCTGGCTTTTCAAGCGGGTATATCCCAAGACTTTTTGGCCTCCTGTTTTGGACCTTGTTTTTGTTGGTTTTATGACTCTGGGCACTTTACCACTGCTGATCAGTGCTAAAGTGCATATGCTCCCAATAGCGAGCTCTACTCCCCCACATTTCCACGATCCTCCCGGCCCAAAGACATTTGGGGACCTTTCAGGGCTTACACCCTAGCCAGCCGCCCGGTTGTTGCCTCTCCAATTGCTCAGGGCATTGTTCCGACTGGGGTGGGATGAAGTCTCTTGCACCGCACTTACCTATTTCACTACCACCTACTGGAGTTTACTTGGGAGATACTTTCTTGTATGCTTATCTATGCCTGGATGGAGCGGTTGGCGAGAAGGATACACGTTGGGCACCTAGGGACAGTCTATGAATGCAACATGCATGCCATCAGGACTATTCTTGCATACTTTTAACGCTTTTCCTTCTGTAGGAGAATATTGTGGTAAGGGCTATCATAGCCTTACACTTTTGTTATTATTTGCCAATGTAACAATGTCAGTGAGCAATCGTGTTTGTTTTGAAGAATTGTGACAAAACGGTAAATAAAGTTTCAAAATAAAAGTGCATATGCTCTCCCTAGAAATTGTTAATATGGATTAGTGTTTCCATGCTTGGTTTGTCTGACTTACTACTAAGTCCCTACTATAGTGCACCATGTGTGCCCAGGGCCAGTAAGTCAAATGCTGCTAGTGGGCCTGCAGCACTGATTGTGCAACCACACAGACAGCCTTGAAAAAAAGGTATCTGGTCTGCCATTGCAGTGTCTGTGTGCAGTTAAGTACTGCCATGTCGACCTGCCAAGTGCACCCACTTGCCAGGCCCTAACTGTCCCTTTCCCTACATGTGCATAACGTCTAAGGTCGGCCTAAGGTACCCCTGTGGGCAGGGTGCAGTATACATGAAAGGTAAAAAGAACAATTGATGGACAGAATGCAGAACAATGTCATACATTCACCCCAGTACAGAGATCTGGGCCTAAATCCATCGTTTTTTTGCTCATCATGCCATTCCAGTTTGGACCCAGCCATATGCAAATCAGTCTTTACCCTGAGCCCAATGGGAACAGTCCAGCCCAAACTGCCTGGACCAGTCCTCCTTGGACTGGAAACAATCATCCCTGGACCGGTTTCGGGCTTTCAGCCCTCATCAGCCAGGATAGCTTGACTCCAGTGGCATGGAGAGCACGGGACCCACGTCTGGGCATACCCGTTCCACTCAGGGTGACAAATGCAAAAAGAACAATTGATGGACAGAATGCAGAACAATGTCATACATTCACCCACATTCACCCCAGTACAGAGATATGGGCCTAAATCCATCGTTTTTTTGCTCACCATGCCATTCCCGTTTGGACCCAGCTATATGTAAATCAGTCTACACCATGCGCCCAATGGGAACAGTCCAGCCCGAACTGCCTGGCCTGGTCCTCCCTGGAATGGACACAAGCATCCTAGGACTGGTTTCGGGCTTTCAGCCCTCATCAGCTAGGAAAGCTTGACTCCAGTGGCATGAAGAGCACGGGACCCACGTCTGGGCATACCGATCCCACTCAGGGTGACAAAGGCAAAAAGAACAAACGATGGACAGAATGCAGAACAATGTCATACATTCACCCCAGTACAGAGATCTGGGCCTAAATCCATCGTTTTTCTCCTCACCATGTCATTCCAGTTTGGACCCAGCCATACGCAAATCAGTCTTGACCCTGCGCCCAATGGGAACAGTACAGCCCGAACTGCCTGGCCAGGTCCTCTCTGGACTGGAAACAAGCATCCTAGGACCGGTTTCGGGCTTTCAGCCCTCATCAGCCAGGATAGCTTGACTCCAGTAGCATGGAGCGCACGGGACCCACGTCTGGGCATTACCGTCCCACTCAGGGTGACAAATGCAAATAGAACAAATGATGGACAGAATGGAGAACAATGCCATACATTCACCCCAGTACAGAGATCTGGGCCTAAATCCATTGCTTTTTGCTCACCATGCCATTCCAGTTTGGACCCAGCCATATGCAAATCAGTCTTGACCCTGCGCCCAATGGGAACAGTCCAGCCGAACTGCCTGGCCAGGTCCTCCCTGGACTGGAAACAAGCATCCTAGGACCGGTTTCTCACTGGGATGGCATGGTGAGCAAAAGAATGATGGATTTAACCGAGATCTCTTGACTGGGGGTAAATGTTTTGATTTGTTCTGCATTCTGTCCATCAATTGTGTGTCTTTTGCTACATGGAAGGTAGGACATGCCCTGATGTGTGTGGCATGTCCTAATTGTGAAATACTGACAATTTAATTTTTCACTATTGAAAGGCTATCTGTCCCATAGAATAGAATGGGAGTTTATTCATAACATCTTATAAACATAACTTGCCATTGGGACAAGATGGGAAGATAAAGTTTAGCATGTCTGAAATGAATATAAAGAGGTATATTTTAGTAAGGATGCTTTTTACATTCTGTATTTGAAAATACCAGTTTTAGAAAGTAGGTATTTTCTTGCTTGGCCATCCTGTGTGCCTCTCCTGGTTTGTGTATTGGCTGTCTGGCTTTGGAGTGACATGGGGCTGGGGTGTGAATTCACTGCAGACAACCACTGTAGGGGTTGAGATATGTCCTGCCTTTCCTGGATGAGTCAGGGCTGGGCTGAATAGACCTGGGCTGCATTTAGAGTAGTAAGGGGAGGAGATTCCCTTTAACCTGAATGGGCCTGATCTGCCTTACACAATGCTGTCTCCACTTCCTGCCATGAAGCTGCACCAGAGAGGACAGAACTGGTTTGAACGGAGCACAGTACCTCTCTGACACCAGAGAACGAAGAGAAATGGACCATAACTGTTGAAACCCAGACCCCTGAACTTTAGATTACTTCTAGAATTCAAGAGGAACCTTTGTCAAGGAGAAGCGCTGGAGAAACTGAAGGAGAAGTACTGCCCCTTTGCTGTGTGCTGTTTGGGGTTGGTCGGCAGTAGCTGTTTCTGCCCAGGAGAGGATAAAGATTTTGCTGTGTGCTGTGTCTCCTCTTGAGGAAGTTCTCCATAGTCTTGAAGTAGAGCTTGCCTCCTGTTTTGAAGTCTCAGCGATAGAAAGACTACACCACCAGCTCCCCTGAACTTCCTTGCTGGGAGTTCTGACCTGCCAGGAGTTGCCTATTGCTGAATTGGGCCTCTGGAGGTTGTTCCTGTTGTTGGGAGCTGGACAAGACATGCAACATCAAGAAGCACGACACATCCGCACCTATTTCCAATGCATCACCGAAGAAACCGACGCATCGCCTGCCCGCAGCTCGAGAAATCGCTGCATGCCGCATCTAGTGCACAGATCTACGAAGTCCAACATCACTGCACCGATTCTGACACAGGCCCTGCTGTGCAGCTGCAAGAACCAACACATTGTGGGACCACGGGTGAAGACACAAATGCAGTGCTCCCTGATCACTGCACCTGGGTGCCACGTCTGCACAAACGCCATGGGCGCCGTAAGAAACTGACGTATCACCTCCCCTTGAGTAAGGAACTAACGCTTCACCTTCCCTGGGCGTAAGGAACCAGTGAATCACTTTCCCTGCGGCACTTTTTGATCTGACCATGACGCATCCAAAGTACTCTGTGTGGAAAGTGTTGCAACTATAGTTCTACCTTTTAAAAGTCATATTTGTAGTACTGTATTGTGGATTTTTGTCATTTTGGTCTTGTTTGGTTTGGATAAAGATTACTTATTTTTGTAAACTGGTGTGGTGTCCATTTGTAGTGTTTTCACTATATTACTGCATGTGTGTACAAATGATTTACACACTGCCTCTGAGATAAGCCTGTCTGCTTGTGCCAAGCTACCAAGGGGGTGAGCAGAGGTTATTTTATAATCGTACCCCCATTACCCTGACTAGGAAGATGGGTCCCTACTTAGACAAAGGTTCCAACAATTACCAACTAGAGACCCCATTTCTAACACTACTCGATTCTGGGCAAACTCTCTGGAGGTTGAAGGCAGAGCCTCAGTTCTGCTATGACCTGAATTTGCAATGGTTTACATTCTAGGCCATCTGCTTTCCTGATGATCTAGTTCTTGAAAATGGAGACATCCACTGTTAAAAAGGCAAGGAAAATGACCAGAGCTTTTTTGTTCCATGGATCCAGTTTGGTAGCACTATTGTACTCATCAGAGATTATAATATTATTTTGCAACCTTTAATTTGAGTCCAGACAAAGGAATAACATGTTGAGCAAATCATCTGCTTCTCCATTGACATTGGAGAACAGTCGTTACATCTTTTGCAAATGTTCCTACAGCATTTAAAGCAATGGGGTTGCATGGTTTATGATTCATGGACTTTAAGTGTTGAAATCTGAAACAGCACTAGCATTTATATCACACACTGCACTAGTTCCCATTTGTCAACCTCCATCTTCATGGCTTTGGCATTGCATCCTGTCTCCTTTTTAGAATGTATTCAATGATAGACCTACACTATTCAAACAGGCACTGCATCACGTAGCAGGTGAAATGTCTAACAGGTGGACACCTCCTTTATGAGGGCTTTTACATTTACTCTAGTAGTATGTTGAATGATCCTCAACTTCTTCCGCACTTTGCAAGAATAACTTGAGTGCAAATCCCATGACAGATGACCAGTGTGTTACGGGCTACTGCGTCTTATTTTAGGGAGTACCACACAATTAGGTTGATATATTATGCCAAACATAGGACTCCAAAGTATCCCCCTTCAGCCATGGCTTTGTCAATATTACTACCATTGTGAGTGGCAACAAATCCAATAGACCACTAAGCCGAATCCATTCGTACACTTTGGTGGTAATCTCCACCAAGGTGATATCACCAGTGTGTAACTTCTACATGGAAAACATTGGAATTGATGCATGGTGCTAAATGCCTGAACAAGCATTGTTAACTGTGAGATTAGCATTGAGCCATTGCGTATCACCCTTAAAGGAGACCCAGTGTGAAGTGATGAAGTATATGTAGTCTGTAGATTTGCCACTGGTCCACATGTCCCTAATGAGGTGACTAGACTGAACAGACCTCTCCTTCATTGTTTTCTCAACCAATTCCTGCATTTGATGGTGCAGCACTGGCGCAGCAACAGTGTAAAAATAGGTCCAGCTTGAAACCTTCCATTATGGACACGGGGTCTCCACAAATTCCACAAACCCCATTCCTTCCACAAAAGAAGAAAGGAGGAGTCTCATTGCTAATATTTTGGCAAACTTCATAATACATACAAGGACTAGCTCATGGGTCCAGTAGTACTGCAGCTCCTTGCTGAACTTAGATTTGATAGTGGATTTTTGTGACTATTCTCTTTAAAAGCATAACTCTACATTTGAGCTACAGGTAGAAGGCAAGAAGTTTGGATATTTTTGGGTGAATTTGTCCCTCTTTTCTTTGTACCATGCTAAGGTTGATGCCTATGATAACTAAGTACTGTAAGTGACGGTCACAGGGCTGCTTTGCATGATATCTTCTTCCTCACTAGTATGTCTTTCTATCTTTAAAACATCTTCTCCTCTCTCACCAGTAACTATCTTTTTGAGGTGCTCTTCCCACACAATTGTGAGTTTATTTTTCAAGTGGGACAGTTGTCCCATGGAAATGTAATTTCAACCTGGCTTACCACTAGTAACTGGTTTGCAGCAAAGTGATATTTCTGTGGAGTGCTCTTCATGTGGCTTAGGTATATAAAATTCTCAAGCTGTAAAGGAGAGCTTTGTATGAAGTCAATGCCTTAAGAACTTGTTGAAATTAAGTCAAAGTAGTTGTGCATGCCTTTCTCTCAGGTGGTATGCGACAACAGCAGGGAAGGTAGTGGTTGCTGCAGGATTTTGACTTTTTGAAAAGATGGAAGCAGGTGGCATTTACGGTACTACATGACTGTAAGCAGGGTGAACGGTTGTTTTGCAGTGATCTGCACTTCCTCCTTGCCACTCTCCACAATAACAATCCCTGGTTCTTCACCTTCCTCACTGCCAAGGCTTTCAGAAACCTTCCTTTTCCCTTGTTTCTTGTGGAAAGTCCAGGTCGGAGTTCAATACAAGTCAAGATCATCACAAAAGGGTCTTGGAAAAGATGGGACATGCTCTTACTTTTTTTCTTGCAAGAAACCGTGAAGCTGATGTGTCCAATGGAAGAGCAGTCATAGCTACATCTTGGTCAGCAGCAAGCTCAACATCCTGCTTTGCCACTACCTCTGGAAGATTGGATGTAGCAGATTGTGCTTGTTATTGAGTCTCCTGTTCAGATATATTTGCTTCTGCAGCAATCTAATGTATGATTCACCACTGTCAGCCTTGACTGCAGTCACTGCAGCACTGCTGATTAGTGGCGGTGTGGTTGTTGACTCAGATCTGATCCTCTTCGTAGCTTCTACTGACCTGTGGAGGATACAGCAGGTGAACAGCCGGAAAAAGGTTTGGGGCTTGATGCTTTGGTGACAGTGCCAAATGACTTCTACTCACTGGGCAGTTGCAGGAAAAGCCTTCTTTGATGCCAATTATTTTACTTCTTGTATGAGTCAGATGCACAAGCAGAAGTACATAGCAGAAAGGCCTCTGCTTAGTCAGCTAAGTCACTGAATTCTCTCCATTCAGTCAGTTAGTATCCTTTCGTGCATCTACTGGCAATAAATACATAAGAAGGGAGTGAGTGAGACTTGTCAATGCAATAAGTTTCATAAATGATCGCCATTGTTAACAAAACATTATTAAACCAAACCCACTATGTTCTGCTGTCGACTGTTATGGGAGCATGGTCCATAGACTGTTAATGTCATTATGGGCAAAGTACCCACAAAGCAAGATGAAATTCCATTTGGAATCTCTCGAAAAGCGAAATATCTAGAAGCGATACATCTTCACACAACCCCCTAGGATAGACATAGGATGTTAACTGTATGCTTTCCACTTGTTATGGTATCACCTGAAGAAGAGTGTACCGCTTGAGAAGCAATATTTGTGAGAATTTACACTACTTTTCATTGCACACCCTCATTAGCAGTGTTACCAGAGGTGTTAAAAGAGTACAGCATGGAGCTGCACTTCTCTTTGACTAAGGGATGGAATTAATAGATCATTTTAGGAGAGTTTCCTCAATAGTTTTGCCTAATATTCAAGGAGAAGCTGCAGTTCTGGCAGTACGCAAGAGGTTGCCATTGATTTCAATTAAAGATGACGCACAAGAGCTTCCAAAGATTATTCCAGAAGCTTACATCTCTGTGAACTGTAATACCTCTGTTTGTCAGGTTGCAAAATTGCAGATCAAAGTGAAAAATGAGAATGAGAGCTTCGGAAAAGAGAATCCTTCACCAGAAGCTAAGAAAAAGCAGATCCCCTCCAATGCACAAGTTCGGTAGTGGTACATACAATGTGAGGGGAAATGATAAAATGAGAAAGTTGAATATTTATCAGTATTGTAATAGACATTTTTCACATTCTTTACAGTACTCTGGTGACAGTAAGAGGACAGAAAGGAGTGGATGCACTGAGTATAGTAGAAAGGACCATTGGAGTGAGAAAATGTTTAATGTTAGCATAAAGAAGGAAAAACAAGGTTTGGATAAAAAAAAATAGTTTAAAGAAAAGTAGCCAATTCCTCAAAAAGCATGCTATTAAAGCTATGACTACTTCTACTGAATATGACTTGGGTAATTGCGCTTCTGTATAATGCAGGAGAAGTGACAATAGTTCAGGGCTCATGGAGACGAAATAGGGTGAGCGTGATATATTGTGCAAAATCAAATCTATATTCTGATCGCCTTTGTTTGATACTTATTATATCATCCTCAGGTTTTCATAAAAGATGCAGCTCAAGTTGAAGAGGTAATAATTTTGGCCTTTTTCCTATTGATGGACAGAATGCTGATCAATGTCAAATAATCACCCCCAGTCAGAGATCTGGGCCCAAATTCATTGTTTTTTTTTGCTCACCACACCATTCCAGTTTGGAGCAAGCCATACGCAGATCAGCCTTGAACCTGCTCCCAGTGGGAATAGTCCAGCCCAACTGCCAGCTCAGCTCCTTCCTGGACTACAAACAAGCATCCTTGGACCGGTTTCAGGGTATCACACTTCATCAGCCAGGATAGCTTGAATCCAGTGGCATGGTGAGTACGGGAATACGGGATCCACGTCTAGGCATATCTGTCCCACTTGGGGTGGCAAATGCAAAAAGAATGATTGACGGATGGAATTATAAACAATATCAAACACTCACTCCCAGTCAAAGATCGAGGCCTAAATCCTTTACTTTTATGCTCACCACGCCATTCCAGTTTGGACCCAGCTATATGCATATCTGTCTTGACCCTGTTCCCTATGGAAACAGTCCAGCCCAAACTGACAGGCATGTTCCTCCTTAGCACTTAAAGAAGTCAGAGCAAATAAAATATGCATAAGAATGGGTTTTAAAACAGGCTCCTGTATAATAATGACAAAATGGGCTTTAAATCAGGTTCATGCATCATAAAGAAACTTACTGGAATGGGACAAAGTGATACCCTTAAGTAGTTAGTCTCAAATTCATGCTCAGTATCCTAGTAGCTAAGTGTGATGTAAAAGTTGTTCTAGATCAGCTAAAATATCAAGGTATAAAAGTGTCTTGCAATTCTACCATCAACACTCATCTTTTTCTGGTTTCAAAACCTGATAAATCATAAGAATACTTTTAGATTATAGAGATGTATTTGTTGAACAAAATATTCACAGTACTGGATTAATGACTAATCTAGTTAGGACAAAATATAAAACAAATGTAGTTGTATCTAATGGATTTTGTTGTCAAAATGTAGCACCTGAAGCCCAGTGCATATTGCATAACCGCTTTTTTCATTCAGTGTTTTCAGTACTCTTATACATGTTTACCGTATAGGTATTCAAACAGCCCTAGGCTCTTTGCAGCAAGGATTATGGAGATCTCAGAAGAAGATCATGGGGCGCTATCATATATTGATGAAATATGTTGTACAGGTGATGTCTTAGCTGAACACCTGGCTAAGGTGGATAGAATAGTGACATATTTAGCCCGAGTATGAAATTAATTTTAAAGAATATAATAGTGCATATCTTAATGTAATATTCCATGCATATGGATTATCCAATGAGTGCAAAGGACGGGCACCTGACTACTTACTTACTTATGTGTAGTACTTTACAACTTCTAAAATTTGTAAGAAGTTATGAGCTCTGTGGGATTTCTTAACTGTGCAAGAGCGTATTTGCCACAATAGCAGTTAAGGCCTTGTATGAATCAATCACTACATTGTTTTCCAAAAAGAATCGGATGAAAAATACTTATGTGAGCTGCAAGCAGACATGTTAAAATCTTAGAAGGTTCTCAAAGTACATTTTGTAGTTTTTCAGTTGTACTAAAACAGTACTACTAAAATCCTAACAAATGCTATTCCCAAACCTATGTGAGTAAATCTCCATCACCACCTCGACTATCTTTTATTTGGGGGGGATCCTCACACATATAGGTTTACTACTTAGTTGTGAATATGGGAGGGACCAAGGGGCATACTTACTACTAAATGGCAGCGGTTTAGAAAGAAGTAAGACGAGGTTTGTAAGGTTTAGTAAAAATGTAACATCCATAAGCAAATTCACTTGGAGACCTAAAATCATACACTTCAATGATTAGGAAGATTCTTAAATTTCCACACACCCATACACCCAGTCTTGAAAGAAACAGAGAAACAGTTATCTATTATCAAATTGTATACCAAATATATTCAATAAATTCATCCAGGAATACAAATCAATGTAAAAACAGATCATAAAACTTTTTTTGCCTTATGTACACAGGTTAAAAGGATCGACAACACATAACACATACACATTTGTCATCAAATTATGTTAATTTGTAGGAATCCATAAGGGTAACACGTTGTAAAAAAAAAATTCTCAACATGTGAAACTTTTTTCCTCAAATTTAACAACACTACACGTCGATGCGTTTTGGTGGGTATTGCAGGAAAAAACCACCTTCTTCAGGACAACACGCATATTTCCTTCCTAACTATTTATGTAATATTTTCCAATATTAACACTAAGGTGAGGCAATATAAGCTTCGCTCGGACGTAGATTAAACTTGGAATTGAAATCTTAATCCTATTGTCAATTTATAACGCTCCTGGAATTATTGTTCAAAATGTGTAGCGGTAGAAACAAACATTAATAAGTTATTCGACATACTTCAAATCAATATCATCAGGTTAAGGAATTCCTACACTGTGGGCTAAAACAGACTCACATAGATCACGAAGATAGGTGAGGAAGCTTAGAAGACTTCCAATCACATATGTACTGGGAGTTCCTCCACTGTGGGCTTAAACAGACTCGCATAGATCATGGAAGATAGGTGAGGAAGCTTAAAAGCCTTCCAATCACATATGTACTGGGAGTTCCTCCACTAAGGGTTTAAACAGACCCGCATAGATCATGGAAGATGGGTGAGGAAGATTAATAGCCTTCCAATCGCATATGTGCTGGCTGACAACACCTCCAAATTGTCTGTCCCCATTTCCAGAGGCATCGAAGCTCTCTGTGTTGTGTGCTTCCTCCCGTATAAACTGTCAGAAAGTTAGAAAAATATTACACAGATACATGCACCCACTCACAAAAAAGTAAGCCCATTGCTTTTCACAAAATGCACTTTCAAAGTTACTACAGCTAAAAAGGGACCAACAACAGAAGTAAATGTACTCCAGTTCAAAGCTGAATTCCAGCACCACACATGACCAACCACTGGTACTGCAAAACCCTCCCATAGAAAATAATGGGAAAATTGAATTAAAGGAGAATCCTATGACAAAATAACGTTAAATTCAATTATTTAAAATACTTAAACTATATATGCATATAATCTAATGTTAAAGCAATCAAAAATCAAACATATCGATTTAATTCAAAAACAGTTTAGCAATCTTTTGTGAATTTATAAATAAATAGAACTTTAAGTTTTATTAAAATGTATCTAAATTACTTTTAGCTCTGTACATCATTAATACATAACAAAAATATATATATTTTAGTTAATTTAATATATGTAACCTAATTAATGATTTAATTCAAACTTAAGTTGAGTGTGGTATCATTTCAGAAAACAAATTCTACATTTAAAATAGATGTATAGAATGTATTCATATTAATATCAAATATCAAAATATTGTTCAAGTTAAATACACTTTTTTCACTTTTCCACATGCTTTAACATAGGGAGACTCTACAGTTGAGTTGGGGATCACCCTATGCAAAAATAAATGACATTTTAAAAACATGATTACAATTTATAATAAATCAGGAAAAATATTTAAGTTAAATATTATTAGCATTTTCAATGTAAAAGAAAAGAAAACAATTTTTTAACTTAATTTTAAACTACATTTATTTGATTTAAATATAATACAGTGAATTAAAATATCTTTCTGAAGTGTAAATAAAAAAGTAATTTCTCACATAAAATGGTAGCACTCTTAGCACAGTGATCTGGCACATTGACCGCATTTTCTGGGGTCCCTTTCCTGGGTCCTGCTAGAGCTCTGACTTGGGACCCAGTCAGGGATTTTATTTTTCACCACAGCAAGGGGAGTCCTCCACAGCCTTTAAAGCCTGTCCTGGGCACTCTCAGACATGATGGGCCAGTTTATGGACCTCAAGTCTAGGGATACCTCAACCCAGTCAGCTGGAGCTATCACATTGGGTCCTGTTAGCACCTCTTATCCCTCTAAAATAGGGGAGCACTCCCTGGGCATGTGGGACCCCATCCAGGCACTTTGCAACACAGTTAAATGCGACAAGCGTTAGATTGAATCGCAGGGCTGGTTGCTAACATCCCTGGGCCTCTCAGACCTCTGTCCTGGGTTCTTTTCAGAGCCTTCTAACCCCAGGAAGTGATGGGCCTTATTAGGGCCTTTGGGACCCGATCCTGAGCACTTTGGGACATAGTGAGCTGGTGATTGAAGTTCAGAAACAAGGTCAGACCTGCATCCCTGGGCCTTCCAGAGATTTGACGTGGTCAGAGCTTCTAATTCCAGTGAAGCAGGGGAGTGCTCAACAGGCCCGTGAGGCCCAATCACAGGCACTTTGCAACATAGTGAGCTGGAAAAGGGTGCATCATTCATTAGCCAACTTGTGCTGTGACTTGTGTCCCAGTCCGAAGTTCTTTTCTCAGCAAAGCTGGGGAGCAATTCCAGGTCCTGTGGAATTCCAGGTCCAGGTCCTGAGCCCCTACAGCTCTCACTTGGGGTCCGCCAGAGCTTTGCGCTAGGCCCTGATCAGGTCTTTTCAGCCCAGCAAATCAGGTTATCCTTCTATGGGCATTCTACAACATGGTGGGCCGAGCATGGATCCCAGTGGGCCCCACTGGAGCTCTGGTAAGGGGCTCTGGCAGAGCTTTTCACCCCATCGAGAGCAGACAGTCTATCTGGTCACATGTATGGGATTTCTGGGATCTTTGCACCATCTGGGGAGAGCAGCCAAATGTACAGCACATCAGCCACACAGGTGCGCAACTAATTTTCAGCAAGCATGCACAGCAGAGGACATAGGGGAGTTTTAGCTTCTGGATCTAATCGTGCCGGGCTTAATGTTTCAAATGAGCCCTCGCCTAGCTACACCCAGAAATAACATCTTTATCTTAATTATTATAAATACAAAATGTCACTAGTGAAGTTGTCACAACACATTTTGCATCACCCAGGCACAATTGTTTTTACCCCTATTTATAATTTTGCACACCTCTAGTACATTTGTGAAGGGTTCTGCTGTATAAATACAGTGTATAAACAGCATGGGAGCATATTGAATCAGAGCATTATAAATGAAACCAGCCACCGAAACCTGATTTTTAAAACAACCTGGGCTCTTAGGTATAGCTGGACTGATGTAAAATTGTAATTGTAAATATCACACTATTGTTACAAGAGGTTCTCTCAATTCCTTTTGTTTCTTACAAAATCCCTGTTTTATTTACATTGCTGGTTGTTTTTCAGTATTGATCGATGGTTTTTTTTTTTCCTTGCCTACTCATAATAAAATTGAAATGGATCCAGCATCGTTGGGTATCCAAAATGAATATCAGACAGACAAATAATCTATGTAAATGCATGACAAGTGACGTATAATTGATAGTCCTTGTGAATAAATGCTGGCTATGACAACAATGCCTCCAACTAAAAATTGTGATGAACACATACATCATTGACAATGATCTAACTGATGTATGAATCATCAGTATAGTTCTATCATCTTTATTTTTATTATGATATAAGTGAAACTCCAACATAAAAAGTACGACTTCTTTGACCTCAATGACAACAAGTGAAGCCAAATATTTGCAAGTGGCATAATGAAAGGCTGATGTGAATGTTCTGAAAGACAAACTAATGCTTTATAAAAGTCATTTAACTTTGCAGTACTTGGCACACATCCTAGCCCTAGCTGTATGGGGATGTGCAGAGGAGTGAAGAAGTACTGTTGCAAACATACTCTATGATGCTCTTTTGTCCCTTTCTACTTAGGCTCTGGGGAGACGTGGGTACAGTATGCCAGTGAGAGGAATTTGGATGTTTGTTGAGGGGGGGGGGGGTAGAAATCCTACTAAAGCAACAGCCACAGTCCTTGTCAGGGGGAACCACAAAAAGCCACTAAATTAACCTGTGCTTAACACTCTACTAGCTTGGCACAAAATTAATCAGGCTTAACTTAGAGGCAATGCTAAAGAATGTACAGAGCATGCAAACAAAATAAAAGTTAAAACACAACACAAGAAAAATCCCTCACAAATTTAGACTAATAGCATAAAATGTAAAAAATGTTTTGACACCAAAATGACAAAATTCCAATCAGTAGAACCGGAAATGTGCAATTTCAAGATTTAAGGTAAGTATAGTGCCTGAGCACAAAGCCTCACTCGCATTTATCAGGTTGTGGGAGACCAGGTAAAAGTTACAAGTTCAGACCAACCCTAATGGAGGGCGGGCCATATACAGGGACCAGATTAGTCTCAATGAAAAAGTTACCTTCTGTCGATTCAGAGGAAAGAGTTCCATTTGCAGTGGAGGACGCTACGAAGAGCAGGGACATTTTTTTGGATGGTCGTTGCTGTAGCAGGAAAAGCAGGCATGGCTTCATGGACGGTTGTTGCTGTAGCATGAAAATCAAGTGAAGTGTCACAGGCTGTCATGGCTAGAGCTTCACTTTGGCAGTCACTGTGGGCAAACAATGCTTTAATGTGAAGTACTGATCTCTGGCATTGCTGGTCATTGCTAACGATCACTGAAGACCGAAGAATTGGATTCACCATGGTTTTAACATTGTTGGTCAGCGTGGGCTGCAAGATCTTACCACGAGTGGGCACTTTCATGGGCGCAACAAGCCCAAAACTTCAGGTTTTCTATTTTTCTTCAAGGAGGGGCTTTACTGATGTCATACCAAGGGTCCAAGACCTGGAAGGCACCTCTTGGGTATCAGAAACTCACTCCACCAGAAGCCAGCAGGGTTCAATCGGTTCAAGTTGCAGGTCCAGGCAAGTCCAGTGCAGTAGGTTCAGCTGTGCATTTACAGGGAGGACTCTGGAGTGTGTTGTGTCTCTGTAGCTGCGAACAGGAGGTCAGTCTGCTGACCTTTGGAGTCACTTCAGGCTGGAATGAAGTGCGCAGATCCAGTTTTCCTTCTCAGACAGCAGTGCAGGCCTCTGACTTTACCATTAACGAGGTTTTTAAAATAACAATTCCTCAGACACCAAACATGATATTGCTGCCTGCTCTCAACCAAAGGTTATCACGTATTAAATGTAACAAGGTAACTCAATGTTATCCTATGGGAAAGTTAGACCATGCAATAGTGAGAAACTATTTTGATAGTTCTTCACTGCAAGGACATGAAAAACTTAAAAGTACATGTCCAACTTTCTAAATGCAATGCACCCTGCCCGATGGGCTGCTTGCGGTCTGCCCTAGGGGTGACATATGTATTATAAAGGAAAGGTTAGGACTGGGACAATGTTTATTTTGCCAGGTCGAAATGTCTGGTTAGAATTGCACACCCTCTGAAGTAGCAGGGCTGGGACAGGTGTTAAAGTGATACTGAAGTGGGTAGCACAACAGTAGCATTTTAATTTTCCAGCCTTGGGTGTATGGTGTACCACTTTACTAGGGACATACCAGTAAAGTAAATATTGCAATTGGGTGTTAGCCAATTTTACCATGTTAAAAGGAGAAAGCACAAGCACTTAACACTATTTTGCGGTGGTAAATTTTACCGAGAAAAAGCCAACAAGATATGAACTGAGCAAAAGAGAAGCGGTGAAGGCAAATCGATGAGAGTTATGCTGTAGAGAGGGCCAAGTCCAGGCAGCACTTAATTTGGAAAAAGATATGTGCCAGGCACCAAAGTTATGTTCATAAGCCTATAGCCCTCATTATCTAAGGTTGTATTGCAGAATACCATGATTGCTTACTCTTTATTCCACCTCATGCCTCTTTAATACATCACCAGACATTCCCTGCCTCTTCATTTAAATATTTTAGGTTATTTAGATCCCTAATTTCTCCCTTTGTCACTATTTTTCCCCCTTTCTCTTCTAGTTCCTAAAAATGAGTACCGGTGGACCCCACCTGCAGCATTGCCAGGAAAAGGTTTAGAGTGAAGACCAGAAGGGTAGTAGGGTGAGACTTTAATGAGGAGACAGCAGCAACTGAAGTGGAAGAGCAATATGTGTGAAAGGTGTGGATGTACAAAAAGGGTGATTATGTCTATTCTTCAGGGTTTTCCAGCACCTGCATGTTTACCATATAATGAGATGATCCTTGAAAACATGGAAAAAGGAGAGCATGCATGATAGGAGTGTACGATGAGTGACTAGCATCAAACTTCCTCATTTGTGTATTTCATGACTTCCAATCTTGTAATTGTGATGCTATGAGTTATTTTTTTCCCTATAAGGCAAAAGTGCTATGGTCAGATGTAGTGGCCATCCTTGCAGATGGTGTCGCAGGTCTTGAATGTGATGTGAGCAGGCAACACAAGTTGGTAGAGGATGAGGGATTCCACAAAGCTAAGACAGACCTTAGATAATGCTTGTTCCTGTCTGAAAGATATTTTAAATTGAATCAGGTACGTTTCAGGGACACAACCATCTGAGTACTGCCTCCTTCAAGGACCAGTAGCTTGATAGTGGATTTAAAGTCTGCTTCTGGTTGTGAGGGTAGATCAGTGCTAATTTTCACCAGGCACTGTTTGGCATGTGCCCAATTTGTGCTCCATTTACTGTAGAAAACCAGGAATAGGAAAACAAAGAAGTTCAGTAGTGAAGCCATCAGTATTCTTTTCAGAAAACTAGATTTATATTTGCTACAGTTTGCAGTCACTGGTGATGAGACAACATTTTTCATTTATGAGTTTCGGTTTGGTGTTAACCTTTTACTAAAAAGCGTCTTCAGGTTGTCAATGTCACAGCTAGATGAGCCTTGAGGTACACTGCCCTGCACACAAGCACTAATTTGCTTGTTGGCCTGAAGGACTTTCAGGGTGTAGGATTCATAAACTAAAACATTGCAAGGGTGCAACCACATATACCAAACTATTTTTCACCATTTTAGTTTTGTGCGCAGTGGGAAGTGAAGCAAAAGTATATTCTTTGAAGTGACAATTTCCTAGATACATAAAATGCATGCATGTGGAAGGAAACTCCTTCAAGGGTGACCACCGTCCTACACCTCATTAGTAACGCAGTTCTCAGTTCTGAGATTTTGTATAATACCTTAATTCATTATAGATGTCATAGTCTTGACATATGATGAAGCAGTTAAACTGCTGAATCCCTTTAGCTGCCACATAAAACTGATTATGACACATCTGAGAGAAAAATGACAATCGTGTACCAAGTGTGCTAACTATACGTTGAAGAATCATGAGAAAAAAATCAAGGAAAAGACTTAGGGGCTAATTTGAGACTGTTGGCCTTCCGACTTTGAAAGTCGTTGCGGAAGATGACCACTGGCTGCACCAGGGAACAGTCAATTCATGGTGGTGGTGCAACTGTGCCACAATGTAAGATGCTCAGAGAGACTGGTGCAGTCCCGCTGAGCATATTACAAGTTCCACCACCTTCGGCTACTGCATGAAAAGGCTGGAGGTAGAGGGACAAAGAGGGGCCTACAGGGCCCTTATGGCCCCCACCATAGGGGTACATTCAGCGGGGCACATGTGCCCCCTGTCTGTATTCCCCCTAAGTTCCAGCATGGCATGGACATTACTGGAGTGGATCCCCTATGTCCAACCTCTCTCGCACAGAACAAGATCCATCGGAGGACCAAGTAAATAGCCCGAAGTGTAGTGCTAGGAGATAAAGGGATTAATAAAGAAAATGGGCTCCTGGGCACTACAACAACGTATGTCTTTTGAACTAAATGAAAAAGACACCTAAGAGCAATGATTTGTCAGTGAAATACTGAGGAGTGGAGACAGTAGGCCCAATTCACAAAGGCCCTCCGCACTCATGATGAAGGCCCCACAGTCGAGGCAGGGGGCCTGCACTCATAACGTGACCTACACAATGAGAAACTGCAATGTGGAGGTCCGCACGAGTGCAGGCCCCCCGGAATGACTGTGAGCTTCCACCACAAGTGCAGAGGCCCTTTGTGAATCGGGCCCAGTGTCTGTAGAAACCTGGAATGCGGTGGTCTTTACAATGAGCTAAAGATAAGTGAAGGACTTAAATTAACTGTGCAGTTTTAGTAATACACATCTTAAGGATAATCAAAGTACCATTTGAATTCATAGGCAAACATTTTACAAATCCATTAGTTATGACACCTCCCCTGACAACCAGAAAGGGATTAGCGGTGTCAGACGTTGAAAGGAGTCAATCTTAAATTGTACTGTTATTACAAAAGCATTGAGCACATTTAATATGTGGCAGAAGCATGCAGAATGTTTTGTTCTTCCTGTGAAACTCAAGTGCTAGCCTTCATCCTGAGATGATCCTGGGACCCTGACTGCTATCCTGTTATTTGATCTGACTAGACGGTCAAGGACTCATGACCATAGCCACCGCTAATCTGGCAACAAAAAGATACATTCAATTTTGTATTCTTTTCATAATTTTTTGACTTGAAGATGAAAATTTCTTGGCGCTGGTGAGCCTGCAAATGATGCTGCTTACTTGTAAAGAACTTCCTCCAGCTTTATTTTCACGAAGGCAATTTACCCTTTCTTGTAATTTACACTTTTGAGTAAGTTTGCTACTTTTGTCCATTCACAAAATCCTAGTTTAAATTTCACTTTTGGAGTAAATTTACACTTACATACCCAAAATGTAATAAACTTACACAAAAGTGTAAATCACTCAAGAGTATATATATGCTCCAGGCCCTTCAATGTGGGGGAGACGTGCAACATACACTTATAGAGAAATTTACACGCAGATTTTATTACTCAAAAGTGTAAATTACACAAAACTGTTGTGAATCAGGCCATTTGTAAGATACACTATTTTCAGCATTACAAATATAAATGTAACCTGGATGGCATACAAATATATTCAAAAAAATGAAGATTTCTCTAGCACATCATAGCATTTATAGAATTTACAGTCCATATCACACCAGTCTACAAAATAACCATTGTGTCCCTCACAGCACCATGTGATGCATCTAATGATAATAAGAGCCTTCTGTTCTGATGTTACTTTAGCCAATTTCCCCCTATTAAGTTACTAGTCAGTCTTAATTATGTATCCTCTCTAACTGGAGACTTGTCTATTGATCTGCCTTGGTTATTAGCTGTATTGAGTGAGGCAGAGGGCTACACCATCAATAACTCATGCAACCATCTTCTTTTCATGTATGAGTGCAAGCTCATCAGAGTACCAAATTTAAAATGTATCTTGAAAACATAGCTCAGCGGCACTTCTCATTATCCACTTCATTTGCCCGGAAACATTTGATCATTATCCAACCACTCTTCCTTCTCCTCTGACACCAGACTTTAACAAACAGCTGCTGTCCTCGGGAGGCGCCTTTTAAGAGCCTGCACGACTCCTGTAAATTGATTTAAAATTAAATCATCCCTGGAGAGATCCTGGCTTCAAAGCATATAAGTGACTGTAAAGGGCGCTCAGCTCTTTATTGTTACAAAGATTTATAATAATAAAAAAAAAACACATGTACACACTTTAGAGTAGGTTGGGACCTAGCGTTTTTTTAAATAAAAAGAGTAAAGGTGGTTTGTTCTAATTGCACTATTTCAGACTTATGAAAGTAGCTTATTCAATTATTTAGTTTCCTGTTTTCATTTACTCTCCTCCCGAAACATGCTTTTATAGGTTACAGCACTCACATGACAGAGCCGGACATAAGAAAATACGCTTTATTGGCAAGTAAGTGGGTGAGGGAGAAAGAGAGAGAGTACTTTGGGGCATATCAGCAACAACCAGTGATAATTATCGCTAAGCGCACTTAGCGCTAGGATAATTATCGCCAGCTATCGCTGGATTCTATCGCAGAGATAGCGTGCTATCAGCAACGCTTATCTCCAAAGCGATAGAAATCCATGCGTTACCTACAAAACAGTGTGATTATCGCTGGAAATCCAGCGATAATCGCACTGTGACAGGCGATACCTTGCTGATAGGGCAGGGTGGACTTAGCCATGTAATCCACCTCCCATTGGATTACATGGCTAAGTCAGATTGAAAGCAGGCATACAGGAACCTGCGTTAAGCGCTTCTTTTCCAATCGCTAAGCAGGTTAGCGATTCCCTTGTTAATTGGAGAAATGTCGGTTAGCGACATTTCTCCAGTTATTTTGGGAAGGAACGCCCACTTTGCTTCTCATTAGAGATGCATAGCTGGGCATTGGGGAAAAGGGCGCTAAGGCAAAGATTCACGCGATAGCATGACCTTGCTGATACAGCGATAAAATTATCGCCGCTTTCGCCCGAAGACGGACGCTAAAGCGGCGATCATTTTATTGCGCCGGCTTGATGAGATGCCCCAAAGTCTGTAGAATAAGATGTCTCTTGGACAAATCATGACAGTTTCACGTGCAATGAAAGATTCCACAATAAGATAGTATCCATGCCAAGTGTAATTTATATAGCGCGACTTTCACCTGGAGAAGTTTCTTGGCACTGAGAGGAGCTCATTGAACCTATTGGTTACTGATTGAGCAGGAAGGTATTTGGCCTTTCTGAATTGGTAATTGTGAAGGTTAAAGGGCGAGTTGTTTCAGACTTTTGCTCTGGTCATGGAGAAACCACTGTATGTGAAGTATAAACTTTTGTCAACTATAAGAGAAATTAGTTATTGGAGCTAAGGCTCCGGGAGGACTTGGTCCAGCGATTAGATTCCATGAAAACGGGCAGGTGTGAATATATCACAGGGCCTACCATGGTCATGGATTTACATTTGAATCTGCGGAGTGCTAGGAGCCAGTGGGCTGCTCTTCTGACTCGTAAGACTGACTCAGATTTGTTTAAGCCACAGATAAGACGCGCCGCTGCGTTCTGCACCAATTGTATTTGTGTTGGCACATTTTTTGGGTCTGCTGAGAAAACTACGTTGCCGTAGTCGAGCCAAGATTGAATGACAGCCTTGACTATTAGATGACATTTTAGAAGTATCCGCTGTAATGTTTTCAAATGGAAAAAACATTGGGGCATATGTACAAGCTCATATCGCCACGGGAACGTCACTTTTTTTGACATTTCCGTGGCAATAGGGGCTTTGCCTTATTTACAAGACAGCGTTAAGCCACTTAATATAGCTTAACGCTGCCTTGTAAATAAGGCCCCCTTTCACTCTATGCTTAGCCTAAAAGGGGTGGGCAGTGGTTGTTGTGGTGGGTGTTCCACACCAACACCTATTGATTTTGACGCTGCCTCCTATGTACAAGGGCAGCGTAAATAGCCGGCAACCTTAAAATTAAGACTAGGAAAACCCTGGTCTTAACTTGGCGAAACAATGAGAAATGCTTTATTTCTCCTTGTTTTTGCTTTTTCCATGTGTGCTGCATTGTGCAGCTCACATGGAAAAAGCTAAATGCCTTGGATTGTTTATGTGTAGGAAGGTGACCCTTCCTGCACATGAACAATCCTTAAAACAAATGACATTTTGTAACTTCCATGTGTTCTGCATTAAGCAGCACACATAGAAGTGACAAAACGGCATTTAAAGATTGTTTATGTGCAGGAAGGGACACCTTCCTACACATAAACAATCTTCCCCGGCACGCAGATACCCTTGCACTATTGTGCAACGGTGCCTGCATTGGCGCTACACTGCTAAGTGTAGCGCCAGCGCAGGGGGAAACGCAATGCTGCACCATATCCTTGTAAATATGGTGCAGCCTTGTGTTTCGAAGTGGCGAAGTGAGACATTAAGCCATGACGGTTTACGCCTCACTCTGCCACTTCTTTGTAAATATACCCCATTATTTAGAGATACTGGCCACAGGTCAAAGTAAATATGTATCCCTAAATTCCAGAGAGACTTAGCATGCATTGGGGGGGTGTGCGGTGGACTAATACATGTGGACCAATGAAGATGTGACGCATTTGTATCAGGGAGTAGGAGTGGGGGGAGGGTCAGCAGAAGCTCTGTTTTATCTGGATTCAGTTTAAGTAATTTTCTGAAATCCACCAATGGGTTTTTGTAATCTGTCAGACAATAGAGAATTTGAAAGGTGAGATTGGGGGATACTTCAAAAATGAGTTGGGCATTATCTGCACATGAAGAATTTAGGGGCATATTATCAAGAAACGGCGTTAAAATTATCGCCACTTTAGCGGCAGAAAACTGCCGCTAAAGCGGCGATAATGGGCTTGATAATATGCCCATGAGAATTCACATAGAAGCCCATGTTCTGATGTCAACATGGGCTTCTATTGGAATTCTCTGCGGCATATCATCAAGCCCATTATCGCCGCTTTAGCGGCAGTTTTCTGCCGCTAAAGCGACGATAATGTTAACGCAGTGTTTGATAATATGTCCCTTAGTACCTGATTTAGAGATTGGTGGATGGGTACTCCCTCACATACTTGACGGATATCCCGTACACTGCATTCCAAGTACACTAAGATATAATGCACTCGTAATGAGGCAGATGGTAGGGGGATTATAATACATTTTAAAAAAACACTTAGCTGCTGCTGCGCTGCCGGCTGCTGTCTTGGGATTCTTCAGCTTGGGGTTGCCCACACACTGCGCAGACTCCTAGACACCAATTTAAGATGCTGCTCTCATGACAGACGCTGCGTGATTGGCCTGAGCGGCCTTGTTTAACACTTGCTCAGGTCCTAGGAGCCTGTGCCTCTACTCCACCCTGCTGTACAACATAGCTCGAGAGGAGAGAGTTCAAAGTGCGCATGATGGTTTGGATGGCCTTAGGTAGCCAGCCAAACTGTCATGCACACTTTACAGTGTGTACTACTTCTCCCCCTGCACTCCTCATGGACCCGCCCCTGCAGCAGAAAGAAAAATAATATAACAATAAAATTGTTTTATTATCATTTTATTTTTCTCGTTTCACAAATGAAGACAAAGCAGAGCCTTTTATACCAATATTCTGTAAACTCTCCTGGTTTATAGTATCAAATACTGCAGAGGAGGGGTCCAGGAACAATATTGCCTCCGGACCTCTGGCATCCATCATCCTGTGAAGGTCATGAAGGACCTTACTACAACCAACCGCCTTTTCTTTCAACTATTTTTGATATATGGCCAGAAGGTAATGAGGGCAGCCGGCTCCAGGGAGGGTTGTTTTCAGTAATGGACTTATCATTACTTCTTTCCAGCACAATGATATCCTGGCTTGGGAGAGAGATTGATAAGAATATAAATGCAATCTCCGTATTATAAAACAAAATCAATTGTGGTAAATATTTAGTAGCACAAATATCTAATGGAGATCTTGAAATGCGACTTTGCTAAGTAGGGATAATACGGTCAGGCCCTGGAATGAGAAAACATTCTCTAGAGTACAAGTGGTCCGCTCATGAGTAACAAAGTGCATTGAGATGTTTTAAATTATCCAAAAGCCAGGAGCAGCACATAAAGTATGATAATGTCGGGTTACCTTATTACATATAATAAATTATAACTTTTGCCTGGTGTCTGGGGAATTGTACTTTAAAACCCTCTTTAAAGGTAGAATCAGAATTTAAGTACAATTCTGAAAATGACACTTTTAGAAAGTTTTTTAACTACGGAGTATTGGGTCCTTTATCAAAGTAAAGGTTAGACCACACTTAGCAAAATACCCTGGCTGAATGATTTTTGACACCATAGTTTCTTTTTGGTCAGGCAATTTAATTACCTTGGCCGTGTTTATTTATAACCTTACTGATTTCAATAGCAATTTCTTTCATTCATTGACCATTTTGTTTTATCGTAAACATTAAATTACATAGACCAAAAGTTGATGGGCTTGACCAAAGAGAAACTAAGACGTCAAAAATCATTCAGCCAAGGTATTTTGTTGTAACTACTTTTAGAAAGTTGGCATTTTCTTGCCACAACCATTTGGTGTCTGCAGCCTGTCCTTCAGTCACATGACTAGGTCAGTTGGCAGTTGGTCTTTGTGTCTTCATCCAAAGTAACCACATGATAGAGGGTCTGGGGGTCGAGCTGTCACCTAACACTTTAGAGACACCGACTCACCTCACACACAAATTCACACTAGCCAACTTTGCCTGCAGACAGAGTGGCAACAGAGCAGAGAGGCAGGAAGGCAGGAAATTCCAGACACCTCTGTAGAGGAAAATCTCCAGAGGTTTCTTTCACTTCAAAATGAGCATCAGGCTTAAAAAAGGGACCTTAAGACCCACCCTAGTACAGGGGTCTCCCTGCAACTGCCAAACTAACCTGCTGAACTGTACCAGCCTGGACCTGCAACTGGACCTGCCAGAGCCGTACTGGCCTCTGCTGGAGTGAGTTCCTGATCCCCAAGTGGTGCTTTCCCGTAGTGTGGCATCGGTCAGTTTAGCTCTTCTCAAAAGAAAAGTAGAAATCCTGGAGTTTTGTGCTCTTCATGACCACGAATGGGCCCATTCATTCCAAGATCTTGCTGTGCATTGTCGAACACTGATGCAAAGCTCTAATAAACCTGACTCTTTGCACTACAGTGACTTCCAGTGACAACAGGCACATCAACATCCCTCAGTGACCACCAATGTAAAACTCCAGCAATGACCATCTGTGACACCCGGCCTGCTCTTTGTATGATATCGATGAACATCTACAATGCTCTCCTTGCTTCTCGCAGCCTCCTCCATGCAAATGGAAATTCTCTGCCCTGGACTTTATAAGGTAACTTTTTCAGCGGGATTAACTTGGCCCCTGTGTTCAGCCCATGCTACATAATGAATAGCCTGAACTTGTGACTTTCACCCGATCTCGCACATCCAGATATCTACAAGTGGAGCATTGTGCGTTTAGGCACTACAAAAATGTACCTTTAATATTTAAAATTGCAAACTTTTTGAGGCAACTGATGTCAGAGGAGCAATTCTGATTATTTGGTGTGGTTCCAGTATGGGATATCATGCTGCCTTAAAATAGCCAAAATATTGAGGACAAAAAGATTGACAGGATGTATACATTTTCTATACCTAACACCACATATAAATACCTTAAATATATATATTGCTTCAAGGTACCCAAACACCTCCTCCCAAGGAAAGAGTACGTAGATGTGGACTTATGAATAGTGAATCCATACCTCCCTCTGTGCCCTTACGTGTCGATATGCTTGTCCTTGAAATTTTTACTAAGATATTAAGGTAGCATTTTAGATATGTCATACTACAACCAAATATTTTAGGATTTGTTCAGTGCTACTAGCACTTGTTAGGATTTAGGACATTTTCACTTTTAGAGGTGAAAGATCCCCTTCTAACCATAAAAGATATTAATGTTTGCTTTTTGTGGAAAGTCCAAATAATAAAAGGATCATTCAACCAAATTATCCAACATTGTGGAGCTCTAACCAGCTACAGATCCAAAGTTTGATCCTCTGAAGCATTCCAGACACCAGAAAAGTAGTCCTGGACATTCACTAAATTGTGTTCTGGAGTAAGGTCTAACTACTGACTGACAATAGTTTGAGAATCAGGTCTTGTAATCTAGAAGTAATTTTCATATGATAATGAGTAAATCAAAAATAATCCCAGAAATATCTTTCAGAATTATTCCCTAGGGGATCACATTTCTGACTTTTTTTTAGAATAGACCTCAAATTGTCTCTCACACATCCAAACCTTCATTTATTTATTTTATAATTTTGGCCCTTTGGCACTTCTCTTCCAGCTGTTTAAACAACTCCTATGTGAATGTATATCAAATTTTGTATTACTGCAATCTGTTATTTATGCTTTTTATGACCTTGTTTACCATATTTAATGAACACTGCCATCATTTGTTACAACTCTGAGATAGATTAATTTTCCACTAATTAATAGTTCTTCTTTCCAGCACTCTCGAGAAATATTAGTATTCCCAATCCAATTACAAATGTATCCACTAAGATCATTTACCAAAGGTGTGAACTCCACAGTCCAGAAATAGTAAAGCACATATATGATCAAAACATTTAAATTCATATAGTTTCTAAATCTGTAGAACCATTTCTAAGGAAATAAAAGTCATCTTTAAAAGAGCTTTCCACTTTTCGCCTGCTTCAATGACTACTCAGCTAACTTTGACAAAGTTAACAGACACATACTCTGGATTAAATTACAGGCATGGGGCTTTCCAACACATTAACTACGAGCCTTAATATCCTTACATTGTGATAACTGAGTGCCAATAAAAATTGGTGGAGGACACAGCGTGTCAATGAAAATACCCAAGAGCAGAGGTTTAAAACCGGGATGTGTACTGGCCCCCGCTTTTTTTAATCTTAACACGGGTGAGATCGGCAAAACACTAGGCACAGCCAGATTGTTACCTCCTAAAATAAACAACCACCATAGCAAACTTTGTGATATACTGATGACATCATCTTACTGAACCAAATTTACATCAGCCTTCAAAATGTACTTGCCAAATTGCATGAATTCAACCTGGAAAACAAGCTGACCACTAATGAGTCAAAATCCAAGGTTTTCGAAAAATGTGCCAGTAAAGCATCAAAATAATGGTACGTTGGTCCTGCCACCCTGAGCTACACTGCTGGGCAAAGATCCAGTCAGATGGTTAACAGAGAAATTGTCCCCCAGACTTCATCTGGCATAACTAAGGTGTAGAGGGGCTAGTCTTACTTATGGATTAATAAAGAGAGATTTTCCCTTGTTACTATTTGTCAAGAAGCAATGCGTTATGTCAAAAGGAGGGTATTTTGTATCAAATGTTTATTGTTCTTTTTTTATATAAAAAAGGAATTCTTTTAAAAACACATGTTTATCTTATTCAAGCATACACAATCATAAAACATTTCATATTACATTAAATCACATCAATTAAAAACATCATACAATACATGTCATTTTCATCTCAAACAAATGTGTAAATCTAGTCCTATTATGACCAGCATAACATGGAGACAGACGAACAAAAAGATCCAATTACTCTTTTTCTGTGCACATCAAAAAAAAACCTGAAATACAGCTTTTCACACGTTAATGAATCTGTGCGTTATTGAATCTGTATTGGGATTTTGATTTATGCAAATCCACTGCGTCGACGCGTTTCGATTGTTTTTGGGGATATGACCATCTTTATCAAGACAAATTTTATGCTGTCTCCAAAATGCGAGCAATTCCTAAAACAGATAAAATGGAAATAATTACTTTCACTGTTCTGGATTTTCTACATTTTAACCAAAGGGTTTTTTAGGGATTTATTCACTCTGGGTCATGTATTTGACCCTATCCTTCATTAGTTGCATTTTTATGACACTCTGATATAATTTACCATGTCTTAATTAAGTACATGTCTGCAATACTATTTGTCACCGTTATAATTCCCACCCCAGATATATTGTTGACAGACCATGTTCAGCAATGTTTTGTGGATTCATTATTCTGCATGTTATAAGCTGTTCCTCACCTCGATTGAGCGAGACCTTTCTATGTGCTCCTGGTTCAGTAGACTTTGAGCAAACACCAACTCTCCATCTATTTTTCTCCTGATTTATTCTGTGGCAAATCTTACTTATGGATTATGCAGATAACAAGCAACACCTTATAGCCCTTCAGCCTCTCCAATTTTAATGGTAATCAGAGCGAAATTATTACCAGCTTGGACATATTGTCATTAGGGATTATCTTCAACTCTACATCAGGTCCAATGCAAGACTTACATGAAACTTTTCCGGCTCTCAAGTAGTACTTCTAGGGGTCAGCTGCACCTTATTGAAGAAAGATTCCAGAAGTAAAGCTGACTTTTTAAAATATTGACACCAGGCTCTCAATGCAAAACAGGAAAGTCTAAAGTCCATAATTAGGTCAATTTTGGGACGGGAAAAAAGCTGAAAGCCATGGTCAATTTATTTAAATGAAGCTATTCAAACTCTAGAGCTAACTCATATTTGGAAAGATAAACTAACGAGACTCACCCCCAAATCCGTCCTGAAAACTCAAGTACTATTAGTAAGTCGGGCAAAAGATACAGTTGATTTGCTAAGAACAATTTTTTCTCATTAATCCTAGAATCCTACAACACTTCAAATACTCAATATTATCTACATGCAAATATTCACAATTTGGCACGATGAAAACATTAGAAATTGGATTCATGCTGTTTCCAATAAAAGAGTACAAAACTTCATGGTCTTCAGGATCCTTTTCTACCTTAGGATGCATACTGTGCTCTTTCAAATTTTAGTCTTTTAGCCAGCTTCCGTGTTGTTGTCAGGTGGTCAGCAGAGAATAGAAAATGTATATAAACCAGATTGTGTTATTGAACAGTCAAAACACCTGCAAGGGAGCAACAAGACACTGTCTGAAAACCAAAGACCTAACTGAACTTTGTAAATACCCAGGTTTTTACAAGCCATTTCTAAAAAGCTCCTCGGTCTTACTTTATCTTAGACCATTACAGTTTTTTATGTTCTTAAGTTTTTTTATCAGATGGATTTTTATATTAACTGCATAGTTTTTTTAAATAAACTTATAAATGCAATTGAAAGTTTTTCTGTTGATGTTTCAATAGTTTAATAGGCACAATAAAGTTACTTATTAACTGGCTTTATAGCATAAGATTTGGCCTTGGTCATGAAAATGAAGATTGTTACTGACTCCCGCGACCTTTGCTATGGAATACCTCCTAAGAAGCAAAGTACAAATGCACAGTTCAGACCCTGAACCCGACATGACTATATCATATGGCACAAAAACATTTTTACAAACTGTAAAAATATAATTTTAATATTTTTAAAAGCATTATCGGCAGATGGCCAACTCGCACAAATACATATGATGTGAGAATGCACTAATTCACTCTCTAGTAGATCTTCACTGGCAGCCAAAGGAATCTGTAACTTTTGTAGAGGAAAGGAAAGCAGATAGATGTTTTGAATCACTCCCTTCCAGTTGTGCTTACAGGATTTAGCGGTGTTTGGAATTCCACAAACTCTCCCTGTTGGAGTCAAAGATAAAGGGCCCTTACTTGAACCCTAAATCAGTGCACATACAGACATTGGAATTTTGCACTGAGCATTTATTATGTGCTATTCTTTTGCAGAGAATGGGAGTATTCATTGCCATCGTATGGTAATACCACAGCAAGTAAAACTAGTATAAGAGTGAATACAAGATACTCTACAAACATTGGGCCCGATTCACAAAGGCAATCTGAGACAAAAGTTTAACTTTACGGCTTTTGGTATTCACAGAGGTCAATTATGAGTCGTGTCTTTACGTCCGCAATCAGGCGGGAATCTCCGCACCTGGACCGTACTCTCCGCACCCGCGCTGTACTCGCCGGCTCGGGCCGGATTAAGTGTAATCAATGGGCCGGAATACACTTTTTTACAAAAAGGAACATTAGGAACGTGTGATAAATCATAGAGGAGGTTCCATCTTTTTTTTTTTTTCAAAACAAATTTCATTCAGTTTTATAGCAGTACAACATAGGCAGACGGCCAACACATCAATGAAATCATTACTTTTTGACATAGTGTACCAGAATAAAATGCGAAGAAAATAGTAAGAGTGAACTTGTAATAACATGGCTGACCTTGGCATCTGAATCAGCCTCCCCCAGACCACACCACTTGATCCTTGATGTTCTCTATATGGTTATATCCAGTATCCAAAGGCAACACTGTTACATAACTATTCTCGCTGTCCGATAGTGTCTAGGATTCCACCTCCGGCAACTCAATACACCTGTACTCTGCCCATCACTGCCATATCTTTCGATGTTTCTGTGGGCAACCCATAGCCCGAAACACAGCTAGCTCCATCCCCATGCATCAATCTAGAGCTTTTTTCCACTTCCCAAGGGGCTGCGGTGAACTACTCTTCCAGTACTGAGTGATATTCCTCATGGCTAGTGTAAGTCCAGTAAAAAGCAAGTCTTGTTTATACCTGTTGCCTCCAATGCCATCCGTGCTATGCAGTAAAATAATTTTGGGATCAGACGGAATACTCCTTGAGAGCACTTTACCCAGGCAGGCCAGTATTTTATTCCAGTAGGGCTGGAGAATTGAGCAGTTCCATACTGTGTGTAGGAAGGTACCCGCCTCCCGTGTACACCTCAAGCAATCCGGCATCGGTATTACACCCATGTGCCAAAGGCAATGACGAGTGTTGTGGGCTCTGTGTAAAAATTGAAATTGTATCAGGTGATAACGAGATGCAACGGCCGCACAACGGGGGCTCGCCAATGCTTCCGTCCAACCATCGTCCTACTGGTCCAGAATGTCACTGACCCAATTCTGTCGGAGTATGTCTAATGTTGTACTGTTGTGTGTAACTATAGTTTGATATACCTATCTAATCTTGTGGTCTCCGAAATCCGCCATTAATAGTCGTCCTGCTGGTGGGTGGAATTACAGAAGCTCTGTCAGTGTTGCGATGTACGGGGATAGGGTATGTTGTAGTAGGTGGTATTTATGGAATTGGTTTTGATGAAGGTGAAATTCTTCCTGTAGTTGTTAAAAGGATTTTAGAACCACTCCCTTCATGACGTCCCCAAGTGTGGATATGCCTAAAAACTTCCGATTTATGGAAACCTGGCAGCAAAGCCACCTGGCGAAGATCGACACCCCGCCATAACAGAGTTGTCTGCGTTAGTCACCCAGCCGATCCCATCTGACTGACCACGCGTCTCCACAGCTGGATAGTGACTTTAGTGGCTGGGGGCAGGTGGTCCAGCCGGCAATTGCTATACAGCAGGTCTAGCAATGCGCTGCCTCCCAACATTATTCTTTTGACGGCATCGGCTGGGGCTGTTTGGGAACAGTACCACCAATCATATATGTTGAGGAGGTGGGAGGCGGCATAATAAGCAAAGATGTTGGATGTTGCGATCCCGCCGCAGTAAGCGGATTGAGTACACATCCGTAATACAACAGGTACAGCCCCACGTCCCATAAAAACGTACTGAAGAGCGAATTAATTTGTGCGAACCACGATTGGGGAATGTACGCAGTAACGAGACCATCTTGAAGATCGCCGAGCGGCCACAGAGGGACAAAGGGAGAGTGGACCAGGCCTGCACCCCGTTTCTGAGCTTAGACATGAGGGGCTGTATATTGAGGGCCCAGGACTATGCCGGATCTTTTGATATAAACACTCACAGGTAAGTGAAGCTGTCGGGTGCCTGTGCCAGTTGCATGGCCCATGTACCTCGCTCATGGTCTCATCAAATCGGATACAGAATGGATTTGTGCAGAGGCCTGAGGTTTCCCCAAATAACCTCAGGATCTGCAGTATCCGAGGGCCTGTAGATCCCGGGTCCGTAAGGAACAAGAGGACATCGTCCGCATATAGGGAAATCCTATCTGTTACTTCCTCGGACCACCGAAATCCGCGGACCAATGGGTCCCGTTGCACCCAGTTCGCCAGTGGCTCGATAGTAAGCGCAAATAGGAGTGGGGACAGAGGGCACTCCTGCCGCATGCCCCTGCTGATGGGAAAGGGGTCCGACACAGCACCGGCGATGCGTACAGAAGCAGAAAGATCCGTGCATAGGAGGTGGATGTAGGAGATAACACGGGCTGAGATTTAGGGCCTGCAAGAGGAGGAATAGTTATCTCCAGTCCAGCGAATCAAAGGCCTTGTCTATATTCGCGAGGAGGACCGCCGCTGGGCATCCCAACCTCGGAACCATAGCAAGGGCATTATGTACTCTTCTGATGGTATGACGTGTGGAGCATTGTGGCATGAAGCCGGGCTGGTCGGTAATGTGGGGTAACAGTCGGTTGGCCAGGATGTTACCTAGGAGTTTTGCCTAAAAATTTAATAGCGATATGGGGTGATATGAAGATGGGTCATCCGAGGTGGGAGCTGGCTTCAGGCAGACCACGAATTCGGCATGCCGACAGTTGGGCGGAAGAATCCCCAATTCCAAGGACTCCTGTGGTGCCTCCAGGAGAGGTGTACTCGTCTAGGAGATGCAACCTCAGAAGAACGCACCAGGGAACCCATTGGGACCCGTGGCCCAGCCCGGTTGAATGTCATGAAGAGCTTTGGTGTGCTCTTCTAAGGTGATAGTGACATCTATCTGATTACGCACCTCATCTGACAGTTGCTTTGAGGGTATGTCCCACAAGAATTCTCAAATCAAATTAGGGGATAGACTTGCCCTTTGCTGATAAAGGTCAGTGTAATATGTGGCATATGCCTGAGCCACCGTGTGTGGGTACGTGTGAAGGGTGCCATCAATGACCCGAAGTATTGGTGTGGGGTTTAGGGTACTAGTTACTTGGCATAACCGATGTAGGATCTTGCTTGATTTATCCCCCCACTGATATATTCAATGTTGCGTCGTCTTTCACGCTAATTGCGCTTTGTTGGTGAGCAGCTGCTGAATCTGTTGTTGTAACAAGAGGAGCTGTCTTTGGGTCTGCATTCCACCACCTGTCTGCATTTCCTTCTCCAATATCCGTTGTTGTATCTCTAATTCTACGATCTGAGCAAGGCATTGCCGCTTTACTCCTGTGCGGTGGCTAATGTCAAAGCCCAGTATAGTGGGCTTAAGAGCTTCCCACAGCACCACAGCAGAGGCTGTGTACCCTGTATTGGAGGAGAGATACTCAGTGATAGCCTGGTGGAGGGTTGTTGTGTATATTGGGTCTCTCAGGTGCCATGGCGACATCCGCCAACAGGGACGGGATCGCAGAGGTCCCATGTGAAGCTTAAGGGTCACCGGAGAGTAGTCGGAAAGGCCCCACAAAAGAATGGAGGTAGATGCAGTCTTGTGAATATACTGTGAGGGTAGAAAGATATATTCCAACCACAAGAGGGAGCCATGTGTGGGAGAGAGGAAGGTGTAGTCAGCGGCAGCCGGGTGATATGCCTTCCAGACATCGGATGAACCCAGGGAGGATGCCAGGAGACACAGCTTGGAGTCCCGATCGGTGCAATTTCGGTCACTGGGGCAATACCTGTCGATTTGGTGCATAGTGTCATTTCAGTCACCCCCCATCACAGACAGTCCATCAGGTAAGATCCCCCACAAGCCTATAACCTTCTCTACAAACGTATGGCCAAGCAGTGGGGGGGCATAACAACTACCCAGTACCAGGGACATATAATGTGCCCGCAATTACAGTGTACTGTCCAGTCGAGTCTGACCATGTCTGGAAACCTCTGAAAGGGATCCTGTGGTGGATAAGGATAGCTGTACCCCGTGAACCCCGGGCGAATCCAGTGTGGTAAACCTGGTCGAATCCATAGCATGCTAAGCATGAGGATATCAAACCCCAGTCTCTTGGCCTGTTTTAACACAGCGCCCAGCTTGATTCTGTCTAGCATACCCCACACATTCCAGGTCTTCACCTGAATCTCACTGGGGTGAGCCCTCTGTGGATCAATCATGAGTGAATCTTGAATATTAATGATGTCTCTGAGTGCAGTGTATTGCGGTGGGGAAACACCCGCGCCCATGCTCAGCCAGTAACAAATGTAACCTATTAAACACAATTAACCCACACCCCCTCCTCCTACCCCTATACTTCAGGAAACAAGAGGTATCTGTCATGGTGTGGGGAGGTTCCAGGACCTCAACAGGGGGGTCCAGGAGGCCCAACACCAATGAAGCCCTAAGGACCATATCTCCCAATCATCTGTCTTGCACGAACGCAAGTGGGAGTCAGGAGAGCCCACCGTGGCCCATGTTCCCCTCATGTACCAGGTGTCCAAACGATCAAGCTATCTGTCTGAACTGTACTGCTGGAGGTGAGAGCAGAAGAGGGTACAGCAGAGAGAGAAGCAGAGAGATAAGGGAAAGGAAGGTACAATGGATAGTAAGCAACTAGTTTAGGAGTCTTACCCCTTGCATCTGGGAGCGCTAATTTGATCATGAGCCATGTCGCTGCTTTGACGTATGCTTCTTCGGGCAGCTCAGTCGGGTGTCCTGAGAGGAGTACGATTCCTGTGGAGGAGGAGAGTGAGATGGTTTCATCTGTCCATTTAAAAACTCTTCCGGGGTATCAAAGAAAAGTGTTTTAGATTTCTATATAACTCGCATCTGTGCGGGGTACAACAGCATATATTGGATGTTGAGGTCTCTTAGATTGCGCTTGGCGGCATTGAAGGACTGTCACTGTTGCTGTACGAGGCGGGTATAGTCTGGGAATATCATAATATTCTGCAAGTCGTGGGTTAGATTATCTTTATAGCCTCAGGCGAAATGCAGGATTGCGTCCCTGTTCATATAGTTTTAGAACTTGGCAATAATTAGATGGGCACGCGTGCCCGGAGGAGGCCGTGCTGCCAAGGCTCTGTGGGCTCACTCCACCACAAAGCAAGGAGAGAAGGAACCCTCTGACATCAACGAGTGCAGCCACTGTGTTATGAACTGGGTCACCAAGGCCCCTTCACAGCCCTCGGGGAAGCCCACGAAGCGCAAGTTGTTGAGTCACCCTCTGCAACTTTAGCTCTTGTGGCGAGTTCTTGCATAATAACAGTCAGGTGGTTGACTTGCTTATGGAGGGTTGTGTCCTCCACAACCAAGATGCAGGACTCGGCCTCAGTGATGGGGTTGACCACCTAGCGAAGGTCCTGGCGAAGGAAGGCTACTTCTGTGCCCCATGCCCCGATTTTGGCTTCTAGCGTGTCATAGGACTGCGTAATCACTGCCAGCAGGGTTGCATTATCTGGCACCCGGACAGGAGCCGGGGCAAACACCTGCACTCCCCCTGCCGTGCTGGGGGCGGTTGTGTATTGATCCTGGGTACTCTGTTTAGCTGAAGATGAGGGTACCTTGTCTTTAGCTGTGGTGGCCACATCGATTAGTCTCTATCACCGACGCGGCTGGTGGCAGTCTCCAGCAGGCATTGTCTTGTAGGAGCGGGCTGGGAGACCCAAGTAGTCGGCCCTCACGGAATCAGTCTATCCCAAGCAGAAAGCTGCACCGCGGCTACTACGGCCGCTTCTGCCATTCAAGGACCAACTGCAGGTGGACTCTCTTAGCGGAACACACCCGCTGGATCGCTAACCCTCATCATCCACCCCGCCCCACCAGCAGAGATCCACAGCAAACCAAGAGGGCCCAATCACTCTGAGCACTTTTTGGGACAGCTCCGATCACACAGCGTTTCTAGTTCGGCATGGGGTCGCCTAGCAGGTCCGGGGCCTCTCTTCTCTCCCCGACTTCAGCAATGTCCCCTATTGAGTGCTTCCAAAGGCTACAATGAGGTTGGGTCAACCGGGGACTGGCACCGGATCCTTTGATGTGGGCCCCCCAGCACCTGCACTTTAAACCTCAGTGGTGCTCACTATTAGCCCCCACAGCAGCTGCGACACACTGGTCACTGTCTGTTCACTGCCTATTGACTTGGGCCGTCCCAGTGCACCGTGGACGGTCACCTTGGCAACCCCTCTTCGTCCTGGGGCACCTCTATGCAGCACAAGCCCATGCGGTGCCTGCTTCTCATGCGATCACTGTCGTCCTCTGCCGGGGGGAAGGGCTCCGCCACCCTCAGGCTGCAATGCTCCCAGACCAATGGGTCAATCGTATCAATGGCGGTGCCCGCGCCTGTGGGCCTCACCGAATACAGTGCCGACTGGCGCTGGATCTGCACTGGAGCCCCTCTGTAAGGCCGACCGGCATCCAGCCTGTCTTTCCAGGTGGCCCATCCAAGAAAAAAGGGGGGCGGCACCCATCCACACCCACCAATCCCAGGGTCCAATATCCAAGCGGACGGGGGACGTTATGCGATGACGCTCCATCCTACCGGACCGTCAGCTCTGTGAAGAACTCCATACGCGGATATCAAGTTGAAGAGAGTTCTTTAATTAAATGCGCCAACACTGGCTCCTACATAGATCGGAGCTTACGCACTTCCAGTCAGTTCGGTGATCAGCTGTCAACTGTCATAATGACAGTTCACAGCTGGTGACCTCACCGGTGGTATGGTGTCCGCGCAGGGACACTACAAAGCATAAACAGAAACGGTGTCGTAGGAGGGATATATAGTCATAACAAATCTTCCCCCTTAAGGAAGAGAGAAGTGGAAGGGGAAAAGGGGGAATGAGAAGAACAAAACAATGCGTACAGTGAAAACTATTCGCAAAAATAGTCTTTTAGTTTTGCAGGTGGTCCTAACAACCTTCCTGCTCGGCTCCTGATGATAGGTTGTGATGTGTTGCATACGGGCGTAGGTGGCAACATGCGTCTGACTCTCTGTGACTCTCTCTGTGCTAGTCTGATTGGATGATGTGTTCGCTGGCGCAGAGATGGATCGTGAGATGTTGCTTTCTGTCGTGGTAGATGGTGCAGGAAACTCATAGTCAGACTCATAGTCTGAGGAACAGGGTTGTGCTTTGTTGCTTTTAGGTGTCTCAGGAGAGTTTCTCGTAAACTCCGTGGGTATGGTGTCTTCCGCGTTCTTCAGGGGATGTCTGCATGCAGAAAGGGCAGAGAAGTGCCATACCCTACCATCGCTCAAGAGTGTAGAATTACAGTACACTTAGCGTACGGACAGGGGAGCTGTGTATCTGTCTTGACTCTTTTTTACCTTGACGACGTCTCCCACCTTGAGTTCCACGTATTTGCACCCATGCTTGTTGTCGTAGATCATTTTGTTCCTGAGTTGGGCATGCATGAGTCTTTCTCTGACCTGTTGTGAAGACCAGTGAACTCTTCTTGCTGCCGTAACCCAGCCCACATTGTCCTTTGAAAGAGGTGTTCTGCCACGCATAAGTTCAAATGGACTGTGTCCTGTCATCTCGCATGGAGTCTGTATGCCCACACAGTCTTGAGTATCTCTTGTTTCCTGTTGAGATTGCTGCTGTTTGCGAGTTGTATTATGCCCTTGAAGACTCGGTTGAATCTTTCTACGGCCCCGTTACCTGCTGGGTGATATACAGATGTCGTTTTATGCTGAATATTGTGCCTGAGTATGTAATCCTTGAATATTTCTGAAGTGAATTGAGCCCCGTTGTCGCTTAATATCTGTTTGGGGAGACCTTCACGTGCAAAGGTATTGTCCGTGAACTTAACTACATTCAGTGTATCAGGTTTGTTGATTATTTTTACTTCAGGCCACTTGGTGAAGTGATCAATAATAACTCTCACATACCATTGTTCAAGATCATCTGACATGTGTCCCATTATATCGATACCTATTCTCTCCCATGGCATAGATGTGCAGGTAGTGGGGTGCAGAGGTGGTCTAAATGTCACCTGTGTTTTGTCAGAGTCCATGCACATTTTGCAATTCCTTACCGTTCTCTCTACGTCAAGGCTGACACCTGACCACCAATACATGTTTTTGACTCTGCTCTTTTTTTGCGATTCCCAGGTGTCCTTCATGGCATAACTTCAGTATCTTTGTTCTTATGTCTTTAGGTGGTACAAATCTTCCACTTCTCAATAGGAATCCGTTTTCTAGTGACAATTCGTCTTTCATTTCCCAGAAGTGCCTTAGAGGTTCTGCCAGTTTACTTTTACCAGTCCAACCTTCGGTCATCATTTGTATTATTTGACAAATGATATTGTCCTTATTTTGCTCCAAAAGCCACTCTTCTTTTGTAATACCACTGGATTTTTCGAGGACATTTGCTATACAAGACTCATCCATTTAGTTGATGTCGATGCTGCTGGTTGTTATGATTGGCATTCTGCTTAGATAGTCTGCCACAACATTTGTCAAGCCTGGGACATATTGGAGGCTGTACACGTAGTCAAACAGGCGCACCGATAGCCTAGCTAATCTGGGTGAAGCTGTGTACAAACCCTTCGTTGTGAGTACTTTTGTTAAGGGCTTGTGGTCTGTGCACAAATTGACCTTTCTGCCCCAAATTTATTCCCTGAAGTGTTCCAGGGCCCACACACAAGCTAGTGCCTCATATTCTATTACTGAAAATATTTCTTCTGCTGGGGTCAGTGAACGTGAGGCAAAGGCTATTGTGTATTCTACTCCCTTGGTGTCCTTCTGTTTGAGTACAGCGCCCAACCCCTTATTACTTGCGTCTGTGGTTAAAAAGTTTTGTAGAGAAGGGTTGTATCCTTGAAGGGGTAGAGCAGTGCACATGTCTGATTTCAGATTCAGAAAGTTTTTCTCACATTCTTCTGTCCATTCAAATTTGTTCTTAAGTTTTAGTTGCTGTCTTAAAGCGTATGTCTTAAGTGAGAAGTTCTTGATGAATTTGGAGTAAAACTCCACCAATCCCAAGAAAGATCTCAGTTCATCTTTGTTAGCGGGTACCGGTGAGTCCTTTATGGCCTGTATGAGTTCTTTTTTCGGGCTGATCCCTTCGCCGGTTATTTGGTGGCCAAGATAGCTGACAGAAATGCTTGCAAACTTGCATTTGGAATGCTCTGCGGTCAAACCTTTTCTGTTCGGAATTTCTAAAACCTGTTCTACCCTGCTGTCATGCTCTTCCTTCGATTTTCCCATAATTAGGATGTCGTCTTGGAAGAGTAGTATTCCTGAAACTCCTTTGAAGATGTTATTCAAGAGTCTTTGAAACATTGCGGCTGCCGAGGCCAAACCGAAAGGTACACGTGTAAACCTAAAACAGCCAAATGGTGTAATGAATGCTGTTAGTGTCTATCACGATGCAGAGGTACCTGGTGATAGGCGGATGTTAAGTCGATTGTTGAGTATCACTTGATGCCCTTAGTGGTAGCTAGCATCTCATTTATTTTTGGTAGTGGATATTGTTCCACTATAATGTTCTGATTCAGGTCACGTAGGTCTACTCAGAGTCTCAACTTGCCATTGGGTCGTTTCGCTACGACAAGTGCTGCGACCCATTCAGATGCTTCCACCTTTTCAATTATTCCTTCATCCATAAGTTTGTCTAATTGGGTTTTTACTTCATCCGTTATGGCAAACGGGATGTTTCTCGCCTTGTGTACCACCGGGGTTGTTACTGGCTTTAGTTTGATTCTGTGTTGATATCCTTTTAATACTTCTACAGCTCCACTAAATACTTTGAGAAATTTTTTGAGTAAAGATTTTGCATAGTCATTGTCGTCAGACAAACTTAACACGGGCTCATTTTTGCTGGGGTCTAGGATGATACCCAGATTTCCTTGGTCCATCCATCCTAGTACTGATGGTCCCACTTTTGAAACATAAAGTTTACCTTCAGACTCTCGTCCTTTGTATATAAAGTTCAATTTTCTGTAGCCACATACGTCAATGGGCTCTCCAGTGAACGATCTGATTTTTATGTCAGGTTTTTCAAGTTTTTCGCCGATGCTTGGTTTGAATTTTTCCATCCAGACTCCCTCGTTAACTATTGTATATGGTGATCCAGAGTCTGAAACGATGTTAATCTCCACGCACCCTATTGTCATGCAGCATATAGGTTTTCTTGTCTTTGTATTTGTCTTAGTTGCGCTAATTTCGTTGACATCGCTGCTTTGTTCATCATCGATGTTCAGTATAAACATGTTAATGTCGTCATCATCAGAAGCATTCTGAATGTTATCTTCAGCACCCTCCATTACTTTCACCATTTGTGGCCTCCTTTTATTGCAGGCTTTGAGGAAACGTCCTTTTACGCCACAATGTGTACACTTCACTTCATGAGCGGGGCATTTTGGATCATTTGCCATGTGCGATCTGTAACAGTGCCCCCAGTTCTTTGTTTCCTTTCTCTTGTATGTTGGTCTATAGTTTCTTTTGTTCCAACTCTGCTTCTTGTAGTTATTTTGTTCTGACACCCTGCTTATGGTGTCTCCTTCTTTTTTTCCTTTATTCTGTGATAGGACTGCTTTAGCACAACGGACTGTGAGCTCGGCTTTTCACGCAATGTCTATTATGTTTTGCAGAGGGTACTCGCCCTTGGCCCACAAATTGTCTTGGATGTTTGAGTTTGAACCCTGCATCACTATTTGATCCCTTATAAACTCGTCGTAGAGTGCACCAAAACGACAATTTATTGCAAGATTTTTGAGCGCAGACACGCAATCATCAATTGATTCTTCTTCTCCTTGCTTCCTATGGAAGAATTTATAACGATCTACTCCAACGCAAACTGTTGGTTTGTAATATGTGTTGAGATCATCTATGGCGTTAGTAAACACATCACCTTCATTTTCTGCTTTAATCTTCTTGTTAATTGCATTGTATATCTTTATTCCTCCTGCTCCTAAGCAATGCAGGAGCATTTTGTATTTTCTTTCTGCCTTGACTTCTTAATCTTCTTCTAATGTGGAGATGTAATTGAGGAAATACTCCCTCGATTCTTCCCATTTGAGTGCAGGCTCACCCCCAGCACGTAGGAATGTTTCAGGTGGAGAAAGGTTCCATACACAACCTGAAGCCATGCTAACTGTATTTTTTAGATTTTTAAATCTGTATGTATATGTTTTAAAATGAACTCCTATGTTATTAGAAGGCGGAATATGGCTGAAGAGGTTTATGCAACTGTGCAGATGTGTATACTACTTGACAGCTTACCAGTGGTTGATTATCAAAGCTTGTATTACAGTTCAAATGCTTTTCTCTTCCCCCCTTTTTTCATTAAACAAGTGTCTCTTACATTCTAAGCATGTATTCTAAATGCACTATTTACTTTATGGTCATCAACTTGCTAAACGATTATTGCCTTACTGTTTTATTCTCTGGTTGTCCCAATGCGCGGTTGTCCATGGAAGGTTGTTTCTGTGAAAGCCGGTGTTTAGTCACGCAAGAGCTGGGTGCGCTTTAAGTAAATTAAAATTTAAAATGGCACCGACGTCATGATCACGTAAACTAGGCCGCTGACCTGGGTTTTTCCTTCATTTATATTCCAAGATGGCCGCATACGTCGTCGATGTAGACTGACGCGATGACGTTGGAAACAGCTGTTAGGTACCGCTGATGATTTCCGTTGAGTTTGACAGTTGGCATTCGGCAGTTGATTTCCGTTTTATACGATATAAGACTTTTCTTGACAAGGGGTGAAAAGCTTAGCTCCAATGTTTGCGTACCTTATTTTTTCCTTAATTTTCACGCAGTGTCTCATGAAGGTTTTTCTCACTGGTATTACTTAGAAGATTTGTTTTCTTTTTTGATGATCTACTTTTTATTTAATTAAAGGTTTCTGACCTTGTTTTTCTTTTGTTTTCTTTGATGTCTATTCCTCTTGCATCAGTGGTACTTCGTTCTCCTCGTAAACGTTTACAATTTGCTTTATTCTTTACTAGAATTGTCACGACCGACTGCTTCTGTTTATATATTTTTTTAATTCCGTGGGTTCTGTGTTGGCGGTCGTCGCCAATTTGTGAAGAACTCCATACGCGGATATCAAGTTGAAGAGAGTTCTTTAATTAAATGCGCCAACTCTGACTCCTACATAGATCGGAGCTTACGCACTTTCAGTCAGTTCGGTGAGCAGCTGTCAACTGTCATAATGGCAGTTCACAGCTGGTGACCTCACCGGTGGTATGGTGTCCGCGCAGGGACACTGCAAAGCATAAACAGAAACGGTGTCCTAGGAGGGACATATACATATAGTCAAAACAAGCTCCTCCGCGGCATGAAAGGCTCGCCCTCCTGGTGCCAATAGTCCTCACCATGGTCCACTGTGCACCCGGTGCCACTCGGTATGCTCTGCAGTTGGGCCATCCAGAGGGTCTCTCCTTCGTCACCCGCTGAGGCCCAGCCGCGACCCCCGCTCTGAGAAGCGGCACTTCTCCCACCAGCGAGAGTCACAAATCGGGCCGCTGCAGCTCTGTCCGGAACACCGAGCAAGGCCCCGGGGAATCCGACAGCACCAGGTGCCACACACCAGGCCTGAATCCATTGCCGGAACTCGTCAGCGCTCACCAAAATGGATTCGCGGCGGCATCTCCAGGAATCGTCTTGTTCTCAGCCTCCAGTGTCCCTTAGGGTGAGTCAGTGCATCTAATATGGGGACCTTGGGAGGATTATTGCGGATAATGGATGTGGCTGCCGGAGCTCTCTACAAGGCGTCCGGCATGTTGGCTCGCTCGGCCACGCCCTCCAAGTTCCATCATTTTTTACTGGAAATCTATTTTCCCCAATGTTGTTCTTCCTCCTCTATATCCCCATTAAAGGTGGTCCTGTAAAATAGCAATTCTCGAACTGGAAAGGGGCTTAGAGCGTCATTTAGCTGGGCTTTCTATGCTGTGAAGGGAGACACATCAGCATTGGCTTTCTTCACAGCACTGCAGGGTTGTCCAGCAAGTGCCATGTTTAAAGTGCTTGCTCTACAAACTTTTGTTTGAAGAAACAAACATCCAAAGTAGGAAAATGTTTTATCTCAATCAAATACAAGTGGTTCAAATGTGCAGGGAGTTTTCTCCCTCAGTTTGGGAAACTGTCTGCATTTTCCCGGCTCATGGCCGCCACAGTTGGAAAGTCGGGGAAAATGAGTTACTTGCCCGCTCTTCTTAGTGGACATACCAGCAAACTCCACTGCTATCATTCTTGATACCTTTCAATCATTCAATCAATCAGTAGATTTGTAGAGCGCTACTTGTGACCCGTGAGGGTATCCAGGTGCTGTGTATCCCTTTACTTTAAATAGAGCAGGTGAGTTGCAAGTTTGGATTGGGGCATATTATCAAGCACGGCGATAAAATTATCGCCGCTTTAGCGGCAGAAAACTGCTGCTAAAGCAGCGATAATGGGCTTGATAATATGCCGCAGAGAATTCCAATAGAAGCCCATGTTGACACCAGAACATGGGCTTCTATGGAAATTCTCAAGGGCATATTATCAAGCCCATTATCGCCGCTTTAGCTGCAGTTTTCTGCCGCTAAAGCAGCGATAATTTTAACGTTGTTTCTTGATAATATGCCCCATTGTTCCCTCTCTACCAACCTCTACGGTGGTTTGCATGGGGATTACAGGGGTCGTTTAGCATGCAAAGGGAAGGCAACTATCTGCAAATTGGTTATGAATACCCACTGGCTTGAATAATCAGAAAGGCCAAGGGGCATATCAGCAATGAGGCGATATAAAATTATCGCCGCTTTTGCGTCCGTTTTTGGGAAAAAGTAGCGATAATTTTATTGCCTAATCAGCAAGGTCACGCTATCGCGTGAAACCTTGCATTAGTGCCCGGATTCTTAACACCCAGCTTTGCATCTCTAATGAGATGCAAAGTGGGTGTTCCTGAGCTGACATGACTGGAGAAATGTCGCTAAGAGACAATTATCCTATCATCAAGCTCCACGCTATGAAGCATAACGGCAAGAAAAGTAGCAATAACCCCTGTTATCGCTACTTTCCTTACGCCTGCTTCAGGACTGACTTAGCCATGATATCCTATGGAAGGTGGATATCATGGCTAAGTATTGTGGGGCCCTGTCATCAAGCTAACGCGTATCTTCGTGAGATTATCGCTGGGTTTCCAGCGATAATCTCACGTTTGGCAGTTAGCGCTAGGATTTTTATCGCTTTTGAGATAAGCGTTGCTAATAGCACGCTATTTCAGCGATAAAAATCCACGCTAGCTGGCGATAATTATCCCAGTGCTAAGTGCGCTTAGCGATAATTATCGCCGGTTGTTGCTGATATGCCCCCAAATTTGTGCTCCTGGATTTATAAATGTACGGTATTCCGCGCACTGGAATACATTCTGAATTCCTAAATATTTTTTAGGTGCATTTGATTCCACAAGTTTGCCAGTCTGCCATCAGGAAGCACATTTACTCTGACATCGTGATTAGATTTTCACTCTTGGTAGAACATATGTGTTAAAATGTGTTTGTAAATCAAGCGCCTATTTGAATTAAACTTCACACTTCCTGGCATCCTAATTTCCCTGATAAATACGGTAACGAGCATGTTCTGACTTTACTTTCTCCTTGCGCAACCACGCCAAACTGCTGGGCGACAGGTAAGTCGCCCCCGCCTATAAATGACTTTGACTGTTCTGTCCTTGAAAATGTATTTAGCATGCTTTCGGCCGCTGACGTCAGTCTACCGTCTAACCACTTTCAGATAATGAAGGTGCCCATGTCAAGCACGGTAAGACACCTGCATTTATTGAGGCTGCCTTAGCAACAACACTAACGCTAATGTAATACCTAAGGCTTGAAAAACAAAAATTCTCTTCGGAAACTAAAGTTCCTTTATTTGGATGCTTCCCTGAAACCCCTCAGTACTTAGTCACGGTTCACTTGTCTTGCTTGGCGGTGCTCTGAACAAGCCTGCCTCTGAATCCGCTCTGGAGCATCGCTCTGTTACTTTTTATTGTCGTGTGCGCTCTCCTCAGCACCAATGTTTCTTGAGGGGCTGACCCGCTCGCGCATTTAAAACCTTGAATCCGTGCCCTTCATTGAAATGGCTTCCAATTGCAACGCGGGATCCACATGCTCAGTAATTTTGTTCTGCATTGTTTCTGTTCCTACCGTGAATTATTCCTTGTATTCATACATTTTTCGAGAGCTATATTTGAAAAGGAAGACGTGCAGGGAGGGGATGTGGCTGGGGTCAGGGTGGGTGCAGCTGTAGATGCAGTTGAATAAATAACAAACTCCACAGGTTCTGGTTTGTGACCGATCTCACTATAATTCATGACTGGCACAGCTCTATGAATCATATTAAAAAGAATAACTTTAATATCAAGTTTACGTGTTTGGGATCTGCACATCAGAGCAAATAGCGACGCTGCGGGATTAACTCTGATGGCTTTTCCAACTGGTTGTATGACGGAAACCTGCAGACATTTACCCACCGGTCTTGACCATGCAGTCAGTACCTCGTGTGCGACGTTACCACACGTTACTTTACCACACAAGTCGTTACAACAACTTGCTTTAGGGGACGCTGGACTTCGGAATAGTGTACATTACTATTCCAACTCCAGTCTGCGCAACAGTAGGGAATCCAACACCAGTCCAACAAGGCGCACCCTACAGCAAGTCGCTGTAACAACTTGCTTGCTGAAGGAACCCATGGTAACTTCAAATATGGGGTACCAACCTCATTGTAAAGGCTGGTCAGTGTAAAGACTGCGTGGTAAATGATGTTTCCCTTACCAACTCATTGGTTCTGATTGGCATATCCGGGTGAATGCATATAGACACATACCCATTCACGTACGGCCTTGCACCCACCCACAGCCTGCTTCGAATGCCCATTTTCTAGTATTAGAGTGTGATAATGCACAAATAGCATTAGATTACCGGCTCTTTATGCACTGGGGAATAATGAAAGTGACAAGGAGAAGAGGATTAGTAATAAGGCAACCTACCATATGTTTCCCCAAGGGTACAGTACTGAAGCACAGGATTTTCACTCACTGCACACGATTCACCAGGGAGGGTAAACTGGCACTAATAAGATGAGGGCTGTGCTAACCATTCTTGGGGCCGAGGTAAAGACCCATGTTTTCTTGAGGAATATATGGACTAAGGAGGTGGCCTTGATGTGTAGGGTGAGGTCTGCCAGGTTTCAGGAGTGCGGGAGGAGGAATTTGCAATCTCCAGCTCTGGCTTTCCATATAATGGGATGCGTGTGAGCAGGAAGTTTCTGATAGGGGTGTGGAAATTGATGCAGCTGTTGAGGTAGGAGTGGCCTAGGTTATGCCATGCTTTGGATGGGCATGTGAGGACTTTTGGAAGAGTGTGCATTCATGACGAGAGCCAGTGGAGGTCTCTCAGGTGTGAGGTGATGCATGTGTGGAAGCCTGAGAATGAGTTTGGGCGCCGCATTTTGAATGGTTTGAAATCTTCTGATCAGTTGGGTAGTATTAGACCTGTCACCCTCAGGATAGTCTTTCCCCAAAACCTTTTTGCACTCCTCCTCCGTATGCGGATCTCGTTTTTGGTGGCCTTGGGACTCTGAGCATTTCACCACTGCTAATCAGTGCTAAAGTGCATATGCTCAGTCCTTAAAGCATGGTAACATTGGCTTACCGCAATTGCCACATTTAGTTACATCAGATTGGTCGCACACTGCTACACCTACCAGTCGTGTTCCCCCAATGAAAATGGTCCCTGAAGGTCAGCGTCGGCGGATACACCTATGCTCAAGAGTGCGTGCAAGTATGCGTGGCGTGTGCCATGCCTGGACACGTGTTTCGAGGTAGTTGCCTCTTGTCAGCAGGGAGTAGGAAAATGAGAGTGGGGTTGCTGTGTAAGCTGCTAAAAACAAAATCAGGTCTAGTACCTCTCTTAGCGCGCAGGTGCGTAACCATGAGTCCGTCGACTCCACCGGCTCAAGGGAGCCTGAATATAAAGTTACATCAGATTGGTCGCACACTGCTACACCTACCAGTCGTGTTCCCCCAATGAAAATGGTCCCTGAAGGTCAGCGTCGGCGGATACACCTATGCTCAAGAGTGCGTGCAAGTATGTGTGGCGTGTGCCATCCCTGGACACGTGTTTCGAGGTAGTTGCCTCTCGTCAGCAGGGAGTAGGAAAATGAGAGTGGGGTTGCTGTGTAAGCTGCTAAAAACAAAATCAGGTCTAGTACCTCTCTTAGCGCGCAGGTGCGTAACCATGAGTCCGTCGACTCCACCGGCTCAAGGGAGCCTGAATATAAAGTTAAATCAGATTGGTCGCACACTGCTACACTGCCCAGTCGTGTTCCCCCAATGAAAATGGTCCCTGAAGGTCAGCGTCGGCGGATACACCTATGCTCAAGAGTGCGTGCAAGTATGCGTGGCGTGTGCCATCCCTGGACACGTGTTTCGAGGTAGTTGCCTCTCGTCAGCAGGGAGTAGGAAAATGAGAGTGGGGTTGCTGTGTAAGCTGCTAAAAACAAAATCAGGTCTAGTACCTCTCTTAGCGCGCAGGTGCGTAACCATGAGTCCGTCGACTCCACCGGCTCAAGGGAGCCTGAATATAAAGTTACATCAGATTGGTCGCACACTGCTACACCTACCAGTCGTGTTCCCCCAATGAAAATGGTCCCTGAAGGTCAGCGTCGGCGGATACACCTATGCTCAAGAGTGCGTGCAAGTATGCGTGGCGTGTGCCATCCCTGGACACGTGTTTCGAGGTAGTTGCCTCTCGTCAGCAGGGAGTAGGAAAATGAGAGTGGGGTTGCTGTGTAAGCTGCTAAAAACAAAATCAGGTCTAGTACCTCTCTTAGCGCGCAGGTGCGTAACCATGAGTCCGTCGACTCCACCGGCTCAAGGGAGCCTGAATATAAAGTTACATCAGATTGGTCGCACACTGCTACACCTACCAGTCGTGTTCCCCCAATGAAAATGGTCCCTGAAGGTCAGCGTCGGCGGATACACCTATGCTCAAGAGTGCGTGCAAGTATGCGTGGCGTGTGCCATACCTGGACACGTGTTTCGAGGTAGTTGCCTCTCGTCAGCAGGGAGTAGGAAAATGAGAGTGGGGTTGCTGTGTAAGCTGCTAAAAACAAAATCAGGTCTAGTACCTCTCTTAGCGCGCAGGTGCGTAACCATGAGTCCGTCGACTCCACCGGCTCAAGGGAGCCTGAATATAAAGTTACATCAGATTGGTCGCACACTGCTACACCTACCAGTCGTGTTCCCCCAATGAAAATGGTCCCTGAAGGTCAGCGTCGGCGGATACACCTATGCTCAAGAGTGCGTGCAAGTATGCGTGGCGTGTGCCATACCTGGACACGTGTTTCGAGGTAGTTGCCTCTCGTCAGCAGGGAGTAGGAAAATGAGAGTGGGGTTGCTGTGTAAGCTGCTAAAAACAAAATCAGGTCTAGTACCTCTCTTAGCGCGCAGGTGCGTAACCATGAGTCCGTCGACTCCACCGGCTCAAGGGAGCCTGAATATAAAGTTACATCAGATTGGTCGCACACTGCTACACCTACCAGTCGTGTTCCCCCAATGAAAATGGTCCCTGAAGGTCAGCGTCGGCGGATACACCTATGCTCAAGAGTGCGTGCAAGTATGCGTGGCGTGTGCCATCCCTGGACACGTGTTTCGAGGTAGTTGCCTCTCGTCAGCAGGCAGTAGGAAAATGAGAGTGGGGTTGCTGTGTAAGCTGCTAAAAACAAAATCAGGTCTAGTACCTCTCTTAGCGCGCAGGTGCGTAACCATGAGTCCGTCGACTCCACCGGGGACCATTTTCATTGGGGGAACACGACTGGTAGGTGTAGCAGTGTGCGACCAATCTGATGTAACTTTATATTCAGGCTCCCTTGAGCCGGTGGAGTCGACGGACTCATGGTTACGCACCTGCGCGCTACGAGAGGTACTAGACCTGAAACGATTTTAGCAGCTTGCACAGCAACCCCACACATTTTCCTACTCCCTGCTGACGAGAGACAACTACCTCGAAACACGTGTCCAGGGATGGCACACGCCACGCATACTTGCATTCACACTCGAGCATAGGTGTATCCGCCGACGCTGACCTTCAGGGACCATTTTCATTGGGGGAACACGCCTGGTAGGTGTAGCAGTGTGCGACCAATCTGGTTTAACTTTATATTCAGGCTCCCTTGAGCCGGTGGAGTCGACCGACTCATGGTTACGCACCTGCGCGCTACGAGAGGTACTAGACCTGAAACGATTTTAGCAGCTTACACAGCAACCCCACACATTTTCCTACTCCCTGCTGACGAGAGGCAACTACCTCGAAACACGTGTCCAGGGATGGCACACGCCACGCATACTTGCATTCACACTCGAGCATAGGTGTATCCGCCGACACTGACCTTCAGGGACCATTTTCATTGGGGGAACACGCCTGGTAGGTGTAGCAGTGTGCGACCAATCTGGTTTAACTTTATATTCAGGCTCCCTTGAGCCGGTGGAGTCGACGGACTCATGGTTACGCACCTGCGCGCTACGAGAGGTACTAGACCTGAAACGATTTTAGCAGCTTACACAGCAACCCCACACATTTTCCTACTCCCTGCTGACGAGAGGCAACTACCTCGAAACACGTGTCCAGGGATGGCACACGCCACGCATACTTGCATTCACACTCGAGCATAGGTGTATCCGCCGACGCTGACCTTCAGGGACCATTTTCATTGGGGGAACATGCCTGGTAGGTGTAGCAGTGTGCGACCAATCTGGTTTAACTTTATATTCAGGCTCCCTTGAGCCGGTGGAGTCGACGGACTCATCGTTACGCACCTGCGCGCTACGAGAGGTACTAGACCTGAAACGATTTTAGCAGCTTACACAGCAACCCCACACATTTTCCTACTCCCTGCTGACGAGAGGCAACTACCTCGAAACACGTGTCCAGGGATGGCACACGCCACGCATACTTGCATTCACACTCGAGCATAGGTGTATCAGCCGACGCTGACCTTCAGGGACCATTTTCATTGGGGGAACACGCCTGGTAGGTGTAGCAGTGTGCGACCAATCTGGTTTAGCAATTGCCACATTTAATTTACTTTTGAGTCCCTTGCAAAGTAGCAATACATGAGCCCAGGGCCTACTACTGGTGGGCCTGCAGCACTGATTTTGCCACCCACTTAAGTAGGCCTTTAAACATGTCTCAGGCCTGCCATTGCACCTGTGTGTGCAGTTCTAAATTGCCATGTCGACCTGGCAAAATAAATCTTTTGCCATGATCACCCCTTCCCTGTATATGCAAATAGGTCAGCCCTGGTATAGGTCCTAGGCAGCCCTAGGGGTGTAATGTATTTAAATGGTAGGACATGTATTTTTAAGTTGTACATGTCCTGGTGGTGAAAAACTACCAGGAATATCTATCCCATGGACTAACATTAGAGTTACGTTATTACACTTAATAAGCTTCAATTTCCAAATGGGAACAACTACCCAGTTAATGTTTTCTGTTTCTGGAATTGCAATGAAAAACCCTAACTTATGGTGAAGTCAGATTTTAAATAATAATTTTGAAATGCCACTTCTAGAGAGTTGGCATTTTCCTGCCTTAGCCATCTGTCCGTCTGCAGCCTGTACCTAGGTCACATGACTGGGTGTTACTGACAGATGAGCTTTGTGTCTTCTGCCTAGACAGCCACACACAACAGGACACTTAGGTGTGCCTGGATGGGCCAGGGGCCATCACTGGCAGGATGGGAGTGAGGAGCTAGGCACAGCCCCACTTACACTTGAATAGTCTGTATGCTGCCTCCACACAAAGGGCTGCATACCCTCTGTAGTTAGTCTAGAGACAGGGCAGGTAAGGCCAGATGCATGGGGACTTAAAAGTGAAAACTTTAGAAGATATCTCCCCCACTTCAAAGGCACAACTGTGTAAAAATACTATACCTCAGACACCAACCCTTCAAGACCCTTCTGGACCTGTGAATACTCTGCCAGGAAGAAGTATTTCTGTCTGCTGAAACACTGCCACTCTGCTGGACTGCTGCCCTATTGGAGTACTGCCTTGCTAGACTGCTGCCTTGCTAAGTTTACCTGCTGCCCTCTTGCCTGGGTGAGAAGAACTGGACCTTAATCTGTCGAACCCAGAAACCCAGAGTGAGTCCAAGGGCTAGTTGGCTGGTCTCCTGACATACGCCTCAGGGACAGAAGGCTTCAACGACCGTGACCCAGCACTTAGACTCTACCATCTAGGAGTCTACTCTGCCAAATGGTGCTACCCTAGTCCCGGATCCTTGGGAGTGTGTCGAAGGTGTTCTCCCAGCTACTGTAGACCCAGCAGAACTGTTGCATTTCCTCTGCTGCACATTAAAAGCTCAAGCTGCTGTGTGATTCAGATCCTCCACAAAGACCCTCATTGCATTGCAGTCTGTCACCGCTTCGGAACCACCACTGCATGATGCATCCTTGGTGCAGGCCCTCACATTCCTCTTCGAAGGCATCCTCAACAACAACGCCAGACTCCACATTGTAGCCTCACAGCTCCTAGGAAACCAACGCATCACTCTGGCTGTGTGGGACATCATTGACTCTGGACTTCGCAGCACAAATGCTCGTCAATGGGATCTTCGCAGCAGGGCCTTTCACTGCATTTTGCTGCATCTAGGAACTGATGCACTGCTTTGGGTGGGCAATGCATTTTGCAACTCTCCGCAAACCAAGATTTAAGGAACTCTGTTCAGCTGACCTAACTGGGTTCCTGTAGCCAGTTCGTGCATCCAGATATCCACAGTTGGTGCTTTACGCCTTTTGTCGCTATTGTTACTAAAATCATTAAAATTGACTGTCTCTATTCCTACTGATTGAAGTTTTGTGTTGTTTTGGTCTTGTTTTATATATTAGAAATTCTAAACCTGTTGTGGGCTCCTTTTGTGGTGTGTTTCACTGTGTTATTGTTTGAAGTATTGCACAAATACTTTACACATTGCCTCTGAGTTAAGCCTGGCTGCTCTGTGCCAAGCTACCTGAAGGTGGAGCACAGGTTAATTTAGGGTTTGCTACTGACTTCACCTTGAGAAGAATTGTGGTTGCTGCTTGAGAAGAGTTTCACACCATCTTAACAAGCAACCTAGTTTCTTACAGGTGGTGATGGCAACATAGATAGCATTCCAGGAATCCAGCCTACTGATGATGAGGGTCTGGGTGATGGTTCTGTAAGTGTCGTCTGGGAGCCATATTGAGATTTTTCCCAGGATCTTGAGTGTATAGAAACAGGAGTATGCAGTTGTGTTTACTTGACAGGTCATCGCAAGTTGGTTGTCCACCACTATTCTTAGATTCCAGGATTGGTTGGTTGGGCAAGTGGTGGGTCAGGGGTCTGCTGGCCACCAGGTGGAATTCCATAGTGAAAAATCCTTGCTGAAAAGTACCACTTTAGTTTTGTCTGTGTTGAGTTTCAGACAGTTGGTCGTCACCCAGATGGTGATGAGCTGGGTTTCATTGGCATAGAAGATGATGTTGATTCCATGGGTCTAGATGATGTTAACAAGAGGTACATGTCGAGGTTATATGGCACGGGGGTGATGGAAGTTCTTTGAGGTACTCCTCAGATGATATTAGCAGTGGTTGAGCTGTAGGGGGGCATTCATGCTAGCTTAGTGTTGAGGCTGATTGAGGATGGGGTCCGAGATGGTGTCAAAAGTGGTGGATAAGCCGATTTGGATGTCGTCTGCATTGCCTCTTGATTAATCGAATGTCATATTTTGCTGCACTGAGTGCAGCCTCAGTGCTTCAAATTGAACTAATCTAGAACAACTTGCACGTGGCCCTTTTTTTCAGGATCATCCCCAAACGTTTTGCTTTCACCCTCCTGTTTTCTGAAAGCGTTTTTGATGGCTTTTAGGACTCTGTGCACTATACTACTGGTAACCAGTGCTAAAGTGCTTGTGTTCTCTCTTTTTAACATGGAAATATTGGCTCATACTCATTTGGCATATTTAATCTACTTCTACGTCCTAGTATAGTTTTACTACATGTACCCAGGACCTGTAAATTGAATTCAATTAGTGAACCTGCAGCATTTGTACCACCCACTACAGTAGCCCTAAACATGTATCAGGCCTGCCATTGAAACATGTTTTAGGCCTGCCATTGAAACCTGTGTGTACAGCTTATGCTGTTGTTTGGACATGGCAAAATAAACCTTTTGCCAAGCATTAAGCATTAATTTTGTAATGCATAGAAGTCACCTATAGGGTGGCCCAAAAGAGCCCCTAGGGCAGGGTGTAGTGTATTTAAAAAATCAGACATCTACTTTGAACTTTTATATGCTCTGGTAGTGAAGAATTCTTAAATTAGTTTGACTCTACTGCAAGGGCTATATCTCCCATAGGATAACATTAGGTTAATTTATCACATTTAATAAGAGTTGACTTTCAATTGGGAGCAGGTAGGAATATCACATTTGGTATCTAAAGAATTGTGATTTAAAGTCCTCGCTATTGGTAAAATTGGATTTTAAGGTACAATTCTGAGAATGCCAGTTTTAGAAATTGGGCATTTTTTTTATCCTAAATATTTGGTACAGCCTGCTTCCTGAGTCAAATGATAGATGTAGCTGAAAGATAGTCTTGGTTTATTGCTCCAGACAGTAAGACAAAGGAAGACTCAGTGTTGCTAGGTTGAGTAACTCTGACTTAATGAAGGGTTAAAGCTGTAATCTACCACACATGTACATCACAAAGACTCTGCCTGAACACACTCACAAAACGTTTGTCAGTGGTCTTTAGTGTCCCCAGAGAAGCTGGGGCAGGGCTGGGTGGAAGGGGATGCCTCACACCTCAGGGGGGTATATGTTCCTAGAAACATCTCCTACTTCAAAGTGGCCACTAGATATAAATATTGCACCCTCATACTCAACTCTTCAGTACACCTCCGGACCTGTGGAAGACTCAGAATGACTGCTGTGCCCCTCTGCAAGAAGGAGTGCCACTCTGCTGCCTTGCTGCCTGCTGCCTCACTGCCTGAGTGAAGGTCCTGGTCCTGCATCCTCTAAACAGGACCACCAGAGTGATTCTAATGGCCAGGTTGCTGGCCTCCTGACCAGACGCCTTAGGCATTCACCATCTTGAACCCAGCACCTGGACTGAGTCTACTGTGAGTCTTGTCCCTCGAGTGGTGCCTCCCCTGTCTTGGGCCCTTGGAAGTGGACCTGAAGTTGTTCTGACAGTCCAGCTATGGTACTGTGGGCAGAACTGGTGCAGTCCAATGCATCTCCTTGGAGCTCCGCTGTTGAACTGCCACTGCGTGATGCATCCCCAATGCAGGACTTTGCACCGCTGCCTGCAGCCTCCTCAGAACCACTGCTGCACAATGCATCCTTGACGCAGGCCTCCACATCGCAAGCCACTAGTCGATGCATCCTTGACAATGATGTAGGACTCTGCATCGCAGCCTTGCAGCTCCTCAAACCATCACTGCATGATGCCTCCTCGATACGGTATCAACCAACACTCCGCAACCAGGATTTAAGGCACTCCCCTTCAAGGGGCCTAACTGGGTCCCTGCATCCGGCCTGCACTCTCTCATGGTCTGCCTGAACTTGTAACTTTGTCTCGGCCTGGCATGACCAGATGACCACAGGTCACGCTTTGTGCTTTTAGTTACTAATATTACTTACATCTTTAAAATTACATATCTCCGGTTTTACTGATTGGAATTTTGTCATTTTGGTCTCAACTCAAATAATTTTTGAAATGTTACTCTATTTTTATAAATTGGTGTGAGAATTTTCTTCTATTGTGTTTTCACTTTATTACTGTTTGTGTGCTGCATAAAAAACTTTATGCATTGTCTTTTTAGATTGCAATTATAATTTGGAGTTTGCTTGTGATTCACCCTGACAGAGATTGGGGCTCAATCTTGATTAGGGTTTCACCCCCCCCCCCCCCAGCGAGTAACCCTATTTCCAACAACAATGATTTGTAAAAGAAAAACCCAACACAGGCCTTTCGTCAGAGACTAATCTTAGTTTATCAGGAATAGGGGGAGGAAGAAAAAGACTGTAACAGTTTTTATGTTATTTGAAAGAAGGAATGATCTAGCATCTGTAAAATGCACACTGACCTAAACTGTGGTTCTATTTTGCAGGAGGCCAAACATTGGGGAATTAAGAATTAAGATTTAACTGGATCCAAGAGAGCAGAAAAAGCCAGGTTGTCAATACTTTTCAAAATGATACACAGTCAGAAATAGCCCTTTAAGTGGATGGAAGGGAATTCCAATTTTTTGCAGTGATACACGAGAATGACCCACCTCCTTATCTCACACATCGAGTACAGATACCAAGAAAACATTTGCTGAACTAGAACTGAGAAATCTAGAAGGACTATACACTTGAAATCAAGATCATCATGGGCCACGTTTGGTGGCAGATTCATCCAAATTCAAATAGATTTCATTTTGTAACTGTTAGCCAATGGAGTGCTTCTAGAAGCCCAAGGTGTGATGTTATCAGGGAGACACAAAAGAAGAGCCATAAGGTTTCGAATTATCTAAAGTTGATAAATGACACAGTTGGTTAGGCCCAAGTAGAGAGAACTTCTAAAATCTAAAGTGGTTGTCAGAAGGGCGTGCCTGACTAACTTTATTCGACAGATAATATGAGAAAAAATGTCCCTTTTTTGCATGGTTATATTTAACGCTCCAATAAGCCATAGAATAAGGTACTGAGAAACACCCATTGCATCAAAAGGTAAATGTTACCTGTGGACTGCAGAACTTACTGTGCCATCTAGCATGACAGGGAAATATAACTTCAGGTCTACCAGTGTAACCTGACTAATGAAGTTTAAGCCTGCAGTCTTACATGTGAATAAAAACCTTTTGATGGGGAAAACCTATATTAATGAGTTACCACTCTGTAGGCTTTGTAGACCACAAGGCAGGGTGCTTTGTATGTAAATGTGGGACACGTAGAAATGTAATGGTACTATGCCCCTACAGAAACTGGCATGGCCGTGGCTGGTGATCCTTGGGACCTGGATGCTTTTACAGTGAGCACCAGGAGAGGGAGCCTTTGCAGGAAAATACATGGAAGTTATGCAAGAAACAAACCCCGGCTCCGCTGTTACTCTGGGTCATGTTGTTACCACTAAATATACATGTAACACTGTGTATGTGAGACATACAGTCCTCTTATTGGAGAAATAAAATTCAACTCTGTGATGGTGTGCATATTCTACCCCCATTGTCATGTACAGTTTATGCCCCTATATGTTTGACTATTCTTTTGTTTGTAGGTTTTGACACTGCAGTCCTAAAAACTGGTGCAAGAGCACCGTGGGGACTAATGGGCATATTTACAAGCCCCTATCGCCACCACAACATGACTTTTAGTGGTGTTGTGGAGGCGATAGGGGCTTTGCCTTATTTTCAGGAAAGCGTTAAGCCATTTAACATGGTTTAACGCGGCCTTGTAGATAAGGCACCCTTTCACATTGTACTTAGCATGACAGAGGAGGACGTTGTGCAGCACACATAGAAACAGCAAATTGCCATTGATTGTTTATGTGCAGGAAAGTGTCCCTTCCTGCACATGAACAATCAAAAACAAAAATTACGTTTCGCAACTTCTATGTGTGCTGCGTTAAGCAGCACACATAAAAGTTACAAATGTCATTTAAAGATTGTTTATGTGCAAGAAGGGAGACCTTCCTGCACATAAACAATCTTCTCCTCAATGCAGACACTCTTGCACTATGGTGCAAGGGTGCCTACATTGGCTCTAGGCTGCTAAATTTAGCACCAGCACAGGGGGAAACGCAGGGCTGCACCATATTGTTGTAAATATGGCGCAGCACTGCGTTTCTGAAGTGGCGGAGTGCGGCATTATGGAAGGAAGGCTAACGCCGCACTCCATTACTTCATTGTAAATATGCCCCAGAATGTCCCATCAGGCTATGAGCAGCAGCCATATTGTGTGGGGCTCTTAACTATAGATAGAGCCCCGCCCTAAACTACTCGCTCGCTATTCCTCTGACGACTTCTGCAGCGGTTGCAGAGTACTCTCTGTAAGTCTTGCTCTGCTGTGGGAAGATTTCTGCATCAGCCTGATCACTCTGATGAAAGAGAGTGCAACAGCAGCTCTCTGGCTCTGAAACTCTGCCGCATGCAAGTAAGAGGTCTGGCAAATCTCTCCGGTAAGAGCTCAGTGATTCTTCGTTAGTTACGGTCAAAGAGCACTAGGAAGGTGCTCATTTTTGCAAAAGTGATGGCATTTGTGCGATCATTCTTGGTAGTTAGCACAGCAGCGTGTTATCTGGTTCAAGACTTGGAGCTGACATGCACAGTATTGTTAACATTTGCATAAAAGAGATGGGCTGGCATCTCAACATTGACATTCCAGAGACTATGTATAGTCAACAGGTGAAGAGTTTATGTAAGATCACCAAGAAACCTCCGGTAATGCACACCTCCTCTATTGCAGACCCACTGAAAAGACCAAGAATACAGTAAGCACTGAGTTGTAGTATGGTAGTTTTAGTTTTAAGCTGTCATACAAAGCATTAAAGGCCTTCACATGTTTGTGCAGATCTAGCATGTATGTCCTCCTTCTCTCCAAAGCAAACTAAGCATACTAACAGCCCTTGAAATCACACCGGCTGACGACCGGTGTTTACTTTCATGACCTAGTAACTGTGAACAGGGGGTCAGGAGAAGTGATGTGCTACTTACAAGCCCTTATCATTATTTTTACATGTCTGTCTCCCTGCAGTTCCTTCCCACACACCCTTTCCTTGCCTGGTGACTTTAATAGTCTGCGTCATTACAGCATTCAGACTTGGTGGTGTCGGGAGGTGGGCCCTTAAGATCGAGCAAGCTCCAAGGAAACCCAAAGACACCTTTGATAGAAACAAGGCCCAAAAAGCTATTTTCACTGTGGCAGAACCCTGGCTGTCCTCAAAGGAAAACTAGAGTACAGATTAAAATAATAATACTGAATCTTGGGATTGGAACCAGCTGGAAAAATAATTCAACAGCTCTTTTGAATATTTATTAGAAGAAAAATGTGATGGTCAATTTGGATTTCTAATAAATAGTTCGGAAAAGTACCTTTTCCCTGCCAGATTGTCCTGGCGGCTAATTTTGCCACCAGTGGCATCTGCTTACAATTATATTTTAGCTGTTGAAATCCTGAGTTGAACCAAGCAGTGGGTTTTGATTTTCTGTAATCTCATTTTTTTCAAAGTGGAACAATAGAATCTATAGAGATGTGACACATTGATCAAAGAATGCTGCTACTGTGGAAGGTTCTGAAGATGTAATAGAAGAAGTAGAGAGAGCATGTGGAATGTAATCTTAGCCCATTATCTTGAAACAGATGCCTATGGATGACAAGTACAGATAGAGATAATGCTTCCAATCATATTGAGATAACCAGCAGCATGATCAGTTCAAGGAAGGAAGGATACCGTAGGAGCAACATAACGTTCTGATCACAAAATAAAAGGAAAAAAAAATGTAATAATTTGAAGCAGAGTAAAAACCACCTCTGGCGTAAAGTCCAAAGAAGGAAACTTAAATGCAGGCAGAAATAAGAAAAAACAACATCTTAACACTTGAATCTAAATGTTGGCAGGACCAATTTAGTGCCCACCAAAGTATATCCTAAAGAAATACTGATATGTTATTTTAAAGTCTCTGAAAGAATCAGCAGCCCCCACAAATAGTTGCCAAGCACAGGTAAAAGTAGGTAGGATTGGAGAGCTGCAAAGGGTGCTGGGAATTCATCCCTATAATGTACTCACATACAAATATATGGTAGGATCCTGAGGTAATGTGCAGCCACTCAGACTCCTAATGGAGTCCCCCTCCCACTAAGTATTACATTTGCTGTCACAAAATGTAGTAACCATAGAGGCATACTGACTTGCATAGCCTTTTCTGTAATTGAAATTCAATCAAAGATACAGCTGTGGGTGTATGGAGGTGGAAGCCACTTCACCCTCACTGAAATAATTGTCAGTTGTTCTGACATGCCTAAGTACACAGCCTCAGACTCTCACGATGATGGAAAAGCAAGTTCATTTGTACGTCAGAGTATAATTTGCAAAAATATTGTCTGGCAAAATAATTGTGTCCTAATTTTCATATAAAAAATATATAATCTCAAAGAAGTATTGTGTCCAAAATATCATTCAAAATAATTTTGCCCCATTGGGTGTAGAGTGCCTGTTAACTCCAATGAGACAAGATTTTGCAAATAATATTTGAGAAACAGAATTTGTGTCAGAAAATATTTTGGTTACAATAGTCTGGTACCATACTGGCAGATTGTGAGCATATTCATATAATCTGGACTATGTTCAATATGAAAGATTGAATCAAAGTTTGCATTATTAATATCTTAGGCCATGCAGTTATTTATTTAGTTAGTGTGTTCATGACCTGGGTGTATTAAAGTACTGTACAAAGCACAAATTACTGCTCATTGGTACAATGGTGGTTATACAGATCTAGATTTATATATGACATACAATACTGTTTACGTACAAAAAGTGCAGGTAATATCAATGTAAATAATTGAGTTAGTCTTTGTCATTGACGGTAACAAATTATGCACCACCATTAGAGAATCAATTCAACATTTGGAGTGAGGCGCAATTCAATCTACCTCATCAATATTTTTGAGTTAGGTCACAAATTCCGACTCATTGCGGTAGGATAAGAAACAAAGATGTTGCCTGATGAGATAGCATGCCACCATGTCTACAATTGCATTTTAAGTCATAGGAAAAGACATTTAAGAAAACAATTATATTGCCTCTTGCGAAGCATTCCTCCATGTGCTTGTTGGAGACACCCACTTTTTTAATCCGAGTTAACCAGTTAGGTGCTAAGGATGTGCTGAAGTCATCAGCAGCTACGCCTGCAGGGCCCATGCCTCATGCCCGCACCAGGGATGACTGCAGAAGTGCTTCCACTGCCATCCCTGACCCTTGCCTCAGTGATCGGATGACATCAGCCCATGTATGGTGCATCAATATCAGAAAAAGTGCTGGGGACTCACTGGAAGCCATTTGCTTCCAGCTAGTCCAGGAAGGAGGGCATCTATAGATAAGCCTATACTCCCGGAGGGATCTGAAGAGCAGAGCGACACCGGGGGAAATGAAAGAGTGTTTCCTTTCCCCCAGTGTCTCTCTTCAGTGCATTCTTGGTGCAGGATCACTAGTGGGACCACGATCGCACAGCAAATATGCACCAATTAGACGCTAGGGGGCATATTTATGAGAGGCTTGCATCACGGTTGCACCATGCAAAGTGGTACATGTGTGATGCAAACCTCTAAGTCAGATTCATAAAGCAACGAAAAGTCACTTTTCGTGGCATGAATGGCTTAAAAAATCTGGAGTAAGGCACTGCAGCACAAATCACTGCATTGCCTTACTGTGTACAAGGACGTTTTCTATGGTTTTTTTATCCATTCCCATATTTACAGGGACTTGTGAACTTGGGAATGCACCAAAATCTTACAACTCTCCAGGTGAGGCATAACGAGTTGAAGTAACCTTATTTCACATCATTTTTCCTCCTTCTACGTGTTCTGCATTCTGTAGCACACATAGAAAGAGGAAAAATCCTCTCAGGAATGTTTTTGTGCAGGAAGGTGCACTGAAACTCACTAGTTATAGTTATCTCAAGTAAGTATAACTGATACCCTAAGGTAACTGCAACTTGCACACCTGCCATGCACATATTACCATCAATGATGTAATTTTCAATGTTGCAGTGATGTTATCAATGGTGTCATAGAACATGTCATAAGTGATGTAGTTTATGGGGTAATTAGCATTGCATGGCGAGGGGGTGTATTATAGCTACAGTAGAACATGAGATGTAGTTACTTGAGATAACGGTAACTGGTGAATTTCAGTGGTTTTGTTAGTTTAAAATGATATGAGTTTCACCTAACTAGAACATCCTTTTAACCATTTGTATTTTTCAGTTAATTTCTATGTTTTTTAATGCAAAGTAGGATATTATTAGCATACCTAACTATAACATCACTATACCCTTCAGCTTTTTCAGTGAATTTTTACGTTTTTTGTAATATGTTATTGCCATACAGGCCTTATACCCAAATTAGACGTTCCCCTCTTCCCCACATTTCAGCTGAAAAATGTACTGAGACAAAAAGAGATTAAGGGGCCTATTTACAAACTGCAACCAAAAAGGAGACCAAAATTGTAATAAAGTTCTCTGAGCTGAAGTAAGTCCCGCACAACAGAGGCAGCAATAGAGGGCAAGGCAGCAGATTGGCAGTGGCAGCACTATGGACCAGAGCTGATGGGGATAGGAGAACGCACATGAAGTATGTGGGTCAAAGGAAGGCATGATCAGCACGGAGGGCAAAAGGCAGCACAGATGCAAGAGCACAGAGAATTGGGGTGAGAGGGAAAAGGAGAGGGGCAGAGTCAGCAATGAAATGCAATGACAGCACAGGCGAAGTGACAGTAAAACAGACCAGGAAGGGAGGGGGCAGATGCAGACAGAACATGGGAGAAGGGAGAAGCAGTGGCAGCACAGGGGCAGGGGCAGCACAACTGACCTGAAAGGCAGTGGACAAGGGCATGCAAATGGAGAAAGTGAGGTTAGTGAAAGGGTGGGGCAAGGCACCAAAGAAGGGCAATGGCAGCACAGGGGCAGCACCACAAACCAACCAGGGAGAGGTTAGGCCCAGGCTCACAGATAAAGGGTCAGGAGGGCATGAGCAACAACAGTGGGCAGTGGCAGCCCAAGGGCAGCACAGGGGCAGTGGCAGCACTATGGACCAGTAAGGGAGAGGGCAGGGACATGGACAACAAGGATGAAATGGGGAGGAGCACAGGAAGCAAGTGGGGTGTGGCAGCATTAGGGTAGTGGCAGAACAATAGATGAGGGAAGAAATGTGTAGATCAAAAATGTGAACAACAGAAGGGGCAGTGGCAGCTCAAGCAACCAAGATAGAGGATGCAGGGTTTCCACACAGAGTAGGGGAAGAGAAAATGAGCGGCAGAATCAGGGGTCGCAAAGGAGGGCAGTGGCAGCAAAGGAGCATGAGTAGCATCAAGGACCAGAGAGGGGTGGGCAGGGGCACTCACATTGTTTACAGGCCAGAGGTGAGGGGAGTCAAGGCAGCAGTAGAGGACAATGGCAGCACAGAAGCAATGTCAACACTATGGACAAAGAAGGGAGGGAGAGGGGCACATGGATGTAGAGAGAGAGCAGGTGTTGTGTGAGGTGGCAACACAGAAACAGAGTGCAGTTGGCAGCACAGGAGTAATAGCAGCACAATGGACTAGGGAAAGAGGGGGCAGGGTTTACACACATTTAGAATGGGGGGCTTGGCCAGCAATAGAGGGTAGTGGAACATAGGCACAGTGACAGTACAACCAGGGATGGAATAGACAGGTAAATAGGGAAGTAGTGTGCAGGGGCAAGAGCAGCAACGGAAGGCAGTAACAGTACAAGGGTAGTGGCAGCACAAAAAGGCAAGAAGAGAGAGGGTAGTGGTATTCACTGCAAGATGGCATAGTGGGGGAAGCAGCTTTGGCAGCAATTGAAGGCAATGGCACCACAAGGGCAGTGGCAGTACAATTGTCCAAGCAGAGAGATTGCATGGGCATGGAGAGATGGGGAAGGCACATGCGCATGACAAATAGGTTGTGCATTATTTATCAGTTACTAATGCATAACTTAAATTCTATGTTGGTTGAGGTATTTAAAGGTACATCTTATTAAGTCAAATAATGACCAAACCCTCTTTTGAAAGGTTTAATAAATTGCTGATAACATTAATGCCTAGAGACATTAACTTTCATATGCATCTAAATACCAGAAATAGAGCATAATATGTAATGAATATAGGTGCTTTTACAGAGATGCTTTATAACCAGCATGATCAGAAAGGTTACGTTACTTACCATTACAAAGGTAATAGAAAATGAATCTAGATGTAGCTTGTTAAATTTGTTCCAGTATGAAAGTGTCACATTCAATGGATTATGGCATCAATTATGTCATTTACTATGTTATGAGTGATGTATATCTGAAGTCATAGGCAGTGCATGGAGGGGGTTCAAGTTATAGTTAGACCACTGATCTATAATGGCAAATTTCAGTTTCATTTTAGTTTTAAACATTAGTGCATGTTTGTTTGTGTGTGTGTGTGTGTATATATATATAACCTACTGGTGGTCGCCAGTGGATAGTTATAGTTAGGTCTGGTTTTCGATAGACAGAGTGTTTTTTGGTTTGCAGATAACTTTGGCCCAGTTTCGGGAATCTTCACAAAACATCCCCAAACAAAGGTTTGTCCACCTCAGTTCCTACCCAGTAAGTTTTGGGGAGATCCGTCCAGCAGGGGCAGAGAAAAAAGGGGGGATTCAAAACTTAAAATCTCCATGTATTTTCCATAGACCCTTTAAGACAGGTTATAGCAAAAGCTACTGAATGGATGGAAGCTAGATCTTGGTCCGCAGATTGTGCTTTTTCTGATTTGGTGCAAATCTGTTCAGTAGTTTTTGAGATATCAAGGGTAAAATGTAATTGCATATTTTGGCAGTTGGGCTTGTGAGAGTCTGCAGGCCTCCGACGAGAGCGCAGAATCAAAAATAGAAGCCTGTGATTGGTCAAGAGCCCAATTTTTGTCATGAGCCATCATGTTCTCTCTCAGGAGCGAGAGGCTCCAGCGAGTCTCAGGAGAGCGAGCGCTCTGATTGGTTTACTGTTGGAATCTTAGAAATTAAATGTTGGCCATTACTGTTTACTATGAAAAATTGGAGGTGTTGTGGAAATGAAGTAAAAAGCTAAATAAGGGGGCAGCAGAAAGCCACGTTGTCCCCCTCGATTTATAAAGGTGCTGTCTAAGGGATAACTACTGTGAAGATAATAAATGTATTTCAACTAATTTATAGGATCTTGGGGGACTATCATGTGACCATGAATAGTAAAAAAGAATAGATGAGTTATCAATACACTCTATTAGTAGAAATTAATATTGTGGTCCTTGTTTTTGAGATGAAGATGCTAGAGATAAGTACTGTGATGATTTGAAGGGTAAATCTTTTTTTTTAATGTTACGATCTCGCTAGCCCCTCGCAGGATCATGAAAAGCAGGTAGGATTAGGTGATCTCAGAATGCACTTGCTACTGTATGAAGAAGTCTTACTGGAGACCCTACTATTTATGCTCATTGGTTTGAGAAGAGCTGATAATAGAGCTAGGGATTATCCAAACACCCTACTATTCTAACCCATCATCTGAGATGGAGGCCTGTAAGGAGAACCCAGTCCTACCCTAGACCCTACTACCCACTCCTATCATTACAGAGAGAGGTCTCAGCAGAGAGGCCAGTCCCTCCATACGCCTTACTGTAATAAAAATATCTGTTTTCATTTTCCATAAAAAACGTAGCAATTCACTGAAAAAAACAACAGAGGTTAAAGTAACATTATAGTTATGTGAATTTGTCAGTGTGAACATTAACATTCTGAGCTAAAGAAACACATACATTCACCAGTTAATTAGCAGTGCTAACTATAACTTGCACCCCCGCCGTGCATCGCTTATGACCTCACATATGACATCACTCATAATATGTTCTTTGACATAATTTGTGACATCACTCATGATATAAGCTTCGCTTTCCTGAATATTGCTGTATAAATTACTGTATTGTCTTTACACATAGCATAGTTCACATTAACAATAAACTAAATATATATGGGAAACCCTTATTGAGTATGGTGTTACATCTGTATACAACTGTGCAGAAATAGCCAAATAGTGAATGTGAATTCTAAAACAAATGCCCTACTATGGACAGCTTTTATCTGTACCAAATCCCTGACACACTCCGAAACTACATTAAGAAATAAAGTTGATATCAGTAGAAAACTGATTCTGATAGACAGAGAGTTTACTTTATACCTGTTTGTAAACACATACACTTTCATGAGAAATACACCACAGACAATTAAAAAATATCTACTAAGAATAGTGCACACTCTATGCAACAGCTGTCAAAAAAGACACTATTCGCTAAAAATAACCAAGATCTGAAGGTGCTAAACATTCTACTGCCTGCACTGTTCATGCTATGATGAAAAGCTTACAGATAGCCCATCGTCTGAAGCAAAACAAGCACACACACATAGGTTAGTACCTGGTGCACACAGTCTTCGATGTTAAGTAGAAATTGTTATACTGAGATGATTAACTTCAATAACTCAAGGCTGCTTACAATACGTATGCAGTATATAGTATGTAGAATCTTTGCCCTGCTGGACACTTTTCCTGCAATACCAAAATACATATGTGGAAAATAATGAACACAAGTCTACTCTAAGCTTTAGATGGAATTACTTTCCAATCAAAAGGTTTATAGTTGTTCAGTACCGCTACACAGCTATTGTGCATTAGGAGGACTTGCGTTTTCTAGATAGTTAGACCCATTAGCTGGACCCAAACTGCGCAAAATTAAGTGGAAAACAAATATGGTAGTTATCCGCCACAATGTAAACTATAAAATAAATGGGCACAGTCATTGGATGATGTCATCAGTGATGTCATCAATGATGTCATTTGAGATGGCATCAGTGATTTCATAAATGATGTCATAGAACATGGCATGTGTGATATTATATGTGCGGTCAGAAGCAGTACATGGCGGGGCGAAAGTTTTAGTTAGCACTACTAACCATTATTGGTGAATTTCTGTGTTTGTTTTACTTTGCCTAAGTGTTTTTTGACTTGCTTATAACTTTAGCGCCGTTTGATGAATCTTCACAAAATGTTCCCCAAAAAATTAATGGAAAGTTTCAGGGTGATCCTTCAAGCGGGGTCTGGGAAAAGGAGGGGATGACAACCTCCCTGGGACTTCTACAGTAAAATGGAGGTGGTGAGCGTGGACCCCCTCCTTGGTGCAGGAGGGCCCGGAAGACCACCACCCCGGCCCTTCAAACAGAAAGGAGGGTGGCTGCGCAGCACCCCTCCTGGTGCCACTAATGGCCCTGGGGACCACCAGGGCCAGCTCCCTATGTTCCGGGGTGCCTACCCCCGGCACATAGCTGTTTGTTTTCACTTGGCGGTAGCATTGACACCTTCTGCCAAGCAAGAACAAACAGTAGGGGGGAGCAGGAAAACTGGTCCTGCTTGCTGGGAGCAGAGTTTTCATCTGTTTGAACAGGAAAACAAATGGAAGAATTGCTTCCACACACAGGGAGCAGCATTTTTTGCTGCCCCCATTTCGTGTGGGAGCTATGCATGCTCCTGCTGAAGGCAAGGAGCTGCCTGGTACTACATTGGGATCTGATGCTCCCTCCATGGTCCCCAATGCAGCAGACTAGTCTATTCAATGCTCGCCTAAATTCTTTTTGGTAAGTATTGTAGGTCGTAATGAAACTATTTGTGGGCGTTACCCTGCCTTTTTGTTCTGATTTCTTAATGAGGAGATCTGTTCTTTTTGCCTCTCTAGCTTTAAGTTTAGCTTGTTCCAAGAAAGGACGTTAGTACCCTCTGGCTGCTAGTCTTGCACATATTTCTCTTTCGGCTCGCTCATACTCCCCACTGGAGCCATAAATTCATTTGGCCCTCAATAGCTCACCAAAAGGAATACGGTTCTTAAGTGATTGGGGTGAGAGCTGCTTGCATGCAATGTCGTATTACCCGCTGTTGGCTTACGAAGTACTGTGGTACAAAGACATTGATCCTTTACCTCTATTTTCACATCTAAAAACTCAATTTCGGTGTTACTGATTCGGCTGGTGAATAGTAAGTTCAATTGGTTAGAAATAACACAATCAACAAACTTTGTCACAGAATTTAGATCGCCTCTCTATAAAATAAAAAGGTCATCAACATAATGTAACCATATCACAATATGGGATGACCACCTTTCCATTTCAGGACCATGTAGCACCTGCTCCTCCCACCAGCCCATATGCAGTTTTGCATAGCTGGGGTGAAGCAGGTGCCGATTACTGTCCCCTATTGTTGTCTGTACAATGTCTTTTTTAAAAGAAAGATGTTGCATGTCAAACACCACTTGATCATTTTCATCAGCATCTCATTGTGATCGGCAAATTTTCTTGGTCTACGGTTCAGAAAGTGTTCAACAGCCCTCAATCCATCTTCATGACAAATGCTCATTTATATGGAATTGACATCTAGACACACCATAAGGAAATCAGCTTCTCAATAGATATCGCAGATCTGCTTTAGAAAGTCTGTGGTGTCTTGTATATAGGATGGTAGATCATTCACCATCGGTCGCAAGTCAAAATCGACATATTTAGAAATGTTTTCCAATAAATTTCTTATCGCAGAAATTATGGGTCTACCTGGAGGACATTCACTGTTTTTGTGCACCTTAGGCAGAAGATATAAAATAGGTACTCTAGGAGAAGTGACTTCAAGGAAATTATATTCCTCCACTGTGATTAAACTACGGTCATGCCATACAGTCAGGTCATCATAGAAATTGTTCTTGAGTTTTTCATACTCTCACTATGTAATGGTTCTATAACATGAGGTATCTTTCAGTTGATGGTTAGCTTCATCTACATACATCTTTAAGGGCCAGATGACCACATTGCCACCTTTATCAGTGTTGCGTATGGCACACTCCTTTTCTGATGACTATTTTGTGATTACCATAGTTAGTTCCCTTTCCATAGGTGTAGGCCTGTGATTGGTCTTGAGTTCTAATCGTTTGATTTTCTTAATTTCCTCAACCATGTTTTCATTAAATGTATCAAGGTTATAAAATGGAAGGGTAGGATAGAATTTGGATTTAGGCTTGAAGGGGGATTTTTCTGATGAAGTTGGTCTTGTGGTAGTCTGAGTCGTATGGTAAGGGTCTGTACTACCCTCTGCTTCCAATTCATTGAGCACCTGTAGAAGATTAGCATCTGTGATGGACCTACTGGTATCTTGGTCACCCCGGATGTTGCTACATTCCTGTTAGTATTTTTAACCTGTTGCTTAAAGTACTTTCTTAGTTTAAGCGTACGTATAAACTGGTATAAGTCAATACGTGTTTGATCGTAATTTAATTCAGGCTGGGGGCAGTAGGAGAGTTCCAAATTCAAGATACGTTTGTCTTCTAAGGTTAATGAAACCTGGCTAAGGTTGATTAAAGTTTTACCATGTTCCATTTCTTGGTTTGGACCCTCATTTCTGCTCCTTCCTTTTCTCCATTTCCTCTTCCCCTTGCCTCCCCTCCTCTTGTTCCTCTTCCTCTTTTCTGCTGTGGTATTGGATGATTGTTTGTGTACCATCGCAGGCGTAAAAAATGAAACTCATTTTGTACAGTGATTATTCTCAAATTTTCATTTGAGCCTTCCCAATCTGATTCTGATCCTGTATCTGAGCTGAGATCACTGAAAGACACTGCTTGTCTTACTCTATTCGTGACTTCCATTCTTTCTCTCCGAATATTATCATACTTTTGTGAGAAGGTGTATATGCTATCGGTTTCATAGTCCCTTCTATCGCGCTGGAACTTATGTGCAGTAATTATGTCTTCATGTTTCTTTACTCTTTCCTTCATTTCCTTCATAAATTTGGTAACCATGTCTCTTTCAATTATGAGGGTCAGCTGAGCTGATACATCCTTAATTTGTTGCACAATGTTTTCCCTGTCAATAGTGGTATTCTTAATCAGTAATAGTGTCACCTTTCTTGAGCTTTCCGCATTTAATTCAGTGCACTCTTTGATTAATTCCGGATGGGGATTTTTATAAGTGGGAGTTATCATAATCCTTAAACCACGTGGTAGTCTGCCTACCTCAATATATATCCTTAAGGACTGTACCTCACACCATTTGGAAACCTCTGCTTTGGTGAGTTTCTCCAATTTGTGGCTTAGTGTTAGAAAGGATTCTTTGTTTTCAGTGTCCTCTGTAGATGATCCCGTTGTAACTTCATTACTTGGTCCATCTCTAAATAATCCTTCTGCCATTTTCAATCTGGCACTGATCTCTTCTTCTGCCATAATGCTGACCAAGATGTTCAGGGACTAGGAATCAATAACCAGTCTGTGTCGTATCGGTATGCGTGTTTAACACAAAACTGGACTCGTACAGCTCCTGCTGTGCAGGCTTATGGATGTGCAGCTTGCCAGGTTGTGTGAAATGAGTGTGAGCAATCCAGCCCCCTCCCTCCCTAGACTCATCTTAAGGGCTGTACTGCTGCAATGTCATACCAAACAGGAACTTGGAGACATATGCGGCGTGCTTTCAGATCACCGTAGGTGAATGCAAAGCTGCTCCAAAACAAAACAAAATATATATTCAATGAAAAAAAAGAGGTTCCAGGGACGTTATAGTTAGGAATTTGAAAAACCTTAGAAATTCACAGAAAAAAACCACAGGTATCAGGGACTTTATAGTTAGGCTGACATTTCACTCATACAAAACCAGAGAAATTTGTCTGTTATAGTTAGCTGAGATAACTATAACTCGCACCCTCGCAATGCACTGCTGATGACGTCACATATTACATCACTCATGACATGGTCAGTGACATCACTGATGACATCATCCAGTGACTGAGTGTTTCTAAAAAGTTTAAGAATGTTATATTATTTATATATATATATATATATATATATATTCACTGAAAAAACCATGGGTTTCACACACGTTATAGTTAGGAATTAGCATTTAAAAAACCTTGCAAATTCAGTGAAAAAACCATGGGTTTCACACACGTTATAGTTAGGAATTAGCATTTAAAAAACCTTGCAAATTCAGTGAAAAAACCATAGGTTTCACACACGTTATAGTTAGCTGGACATTTCACTCGTAAAAAACCATTGAAATTCCCCCGTTATAGTTAGTTAAGCTAACTATAACTCGCGCACCCGCAATCCACTGCTGATGACGTCACATATTACATCACTCATGACATGGTCAGTGACATCACTCATGACATCACTAATGACATCTCAAATGACATCACTGATGACATCATCCTTGTGACAGAGTGGCAGACCTCCTCTCACCCTAATATAACCTTTGAAACACACATTCAAAAATAGAGACTAAAATTTTCAAAAAAATGGACATACCAATACCAGTTACAACAACCTCTTCAGTAATTCTAAGATCCACATACACATCCACACATTCACGAACAGTCCTGTACAGTCACTCATACATGTACTCATTCATCATATGTACTCATACACCTATACATCCTGATACACAATGCCACTCATCCACAGACTTACTGACACACATACTCACTCATGAAAATAAAGAATCAAACATAGATTTATTTGCATATACAGTTATACACACACCACCACACTTACTTCTACGGAAACTTACACATACTTAGTCTTTTAAACAATCACTTATAGAAACACATACTTATTCATACAGGAACTCTTTCAATCTCTCACTCACACATATACTCACTTATATACACCAATAGTCACATATACTAGTTTAAAACATATGTAGTTACTCATAAAGACACTATTGAGACAGTCATTCACTCACTAACACACCCATACACACACTCATCCACCCATACAGTCCTGCACACATGTTGTGTTCAACACATACAACCAGTGAGTCACTCATTCATGCACCTGTGCACTACGTAATACCCCCCACCGAACCATGCAGACACTCAGACTGATACTCAAAAAACCACCTAATATCCTATATAAACACCCATGTAGCTGCTCACCAACCCATGCAGCCACTTATACACAAAGTGAGAGACTGATACAGATAATTACATATTTATACATTACTCAGTAAGCCATATATTCACTAAGATACACTTAATCAGTCAGTTAAGTCGCTTTAACCATTTCTGTCCCCTGGCAAACTGGGTCTCAAGAAGCTACTAATCAGTTATGGAAAGCTTCACATGAGATTCTTCCCTCAAACTGTGGCAGACGTCTTAAATGGGCAAGAGTCTCAGCGGATGAGGCTAGGATGTCACAAGCTGAAACCATCTTACTAGAGGCTGAATCTAGGCTTGATAGCACGAATAGCGATAGCAAGATGTTTTTATCGTTATTTATGGAGACTGTAACGGCACTAAGTGGGCTGTTCATCATTCCCAAACCCAGCTCCAGAACTGCCTCAAAGGGGGCCCTGAGAACAAGTGAAAAGTGGTTCACAGCCAAGTGTCGACTTGCTAAGGGTGATCTTGTTGCTGCAGTAAAAGGAAAAGACCAAGCTACCATCAGGTCTGCAAGGAAACTTTATAGGAAAACTGTGACTGAGGCCAAGCGGACATATGATTTCAACTTTTGGTGTGACCTAACGGAGGCGAGCACAAGGAAAGATGCTAAGGGGTTCTGGGACTTGCTAAGATCAAGAGACAAGCCCATTGATCAACAACTGACTTGTAATATCCCTGGTGTTGCCTGGTTTGCCCACTTTTCGAAATTGTATTCGGCTCAGACAGGGCCTCCGCAACCAGACCCGCTCCCAAGGCTCAGTTCCACAGATCTCCCACCAAATGAAGTCCTATTTACCACCTTGGAAGTAGAGAAGACAATCAGGTGTATTGTTTCTAACAAAGCGGCAGGACCTGATGGGATCCCGGGCGACTTGATAAAAAATAATCCCCCATTTTGGAGCAGATTAATTGCTGCTCTTCTTAATGAGGTTATGTTGGGGGGATCTTTCCCTGACTCTTGGAGGGGCGCTGAAGTAGTCCCCATTTTCAAGAAGGGTAGCAGGGAAGACCCAGCCAATTACCGCCCCATCAGTTTGCTGGATTCGACGCAAAAGTTAGCGGGGAAAGTGGTATTGGGCAGGATTCTGGAGTGGGTGGATGAAAATCAGATATTGTCTGATTTCCAAGCGGGTTTTAGATCAGGGACAGGCACCGTCGAGCAGACATTCCGCCTTTTAATGCTCTATTGGAAGGTAGTGGTGCTAGGAGGGGGCAGCTTATACTTAGTCTTCATAGACTTAAAAACAGCCTTCGACCTGGTTCCAAGAGCATTATTGTGGAAGGTCCTTGACGAGTTAGGTCTACCTCCCTATTTGTTGGCCTTGCTGATAAAATTCCATGAAAACAACTTTGCCCAAATCAGATGGGGTGCCCAGGGAGAAAAAACCCCGTGTATTCCAGTAGACAGGGGCGTCCGCCAGGGGTGTGTGCTTGCCCCCACTCTGTTTTCGCTTTACGTCAATGGAGTGGTGGAGCACCTTCTTCAACATCCTGCAGATGCACCATCCATGGCTGGAAGGAAAATCCCGACGCTCCTGTTTGCGGACGACACCCTCCTGATTTCGAAATCACCTGTAGGCATACAGTCACTACTTTCCAGCTTCAAGGCCTTCTGTGACACCAAGGGATTGGCCATAAATATTGGCAAGACCAAATTTCTTGTCCTCAACCCCCCTAAGAAATCTGTTAAACCCCCCACTCTAGACTCTGTCACATTAGAACGGGTCAAAGAATTTGACTATCTAGGCATACGTCTTTGTGATAGTATGAGCTGGAAGGCCCATCACCAAAAAGTGTTTCTAACCCATAAGAGGGTTGTTGGTGCGTTACTTAAAGAGCAGCGTGCTTCCTTCATAAAACCTATTGGGGCACTTCTTGATATTTATAGGGGTAGGGTTGTGAGTGCAGCACTGTATGGCGCAGAACTTTGGGGTACCCAGAGAGTGGATACTTTGGCCCACCTAGAAAATAAATTTCACAAAGATCTGATGAGGCTACCCCAGAGCACCCCCACAATCCCCCTCTTGCTGGACGCAGGTACCCGTCCAATCTGCGAGCAAGCTAAATTACGCCCCTTACTACTATGGTCTAGAATTTGGAACGTCCCCGAACTCCACAGCTATGCAGACGCCCTAAAAGATGTACTGTCCTTACCTGGCTGGCATAAGATCGCCTGGCTCAGAGAGGTCAAGAGGGCATTATACAAGCTTGGTCTGGGAGCTGCGTGGGAAAATAAAACAGCACCTCCTAAACAAGAACTGAAGAAGGCTTACTGGTCTTGGGTGGATAACGAGAGACTTGGTGAATCAAATCACCCAAGATCTGTTGCCAACTTCTTGATGGTTAAAGATATCCCCTCCAGAGAACCATATTTGGACTTGATTCACAGTCCACATGATAGGGCATTATATTTTAAATTCAGGGTTGGGGTCTTACCTTTATGTCAGTTTACCTCTACCTGGAAACCACCACTGCAAACTGTACCCTATTGCCCATTCTGCGAGCTAAAAATCGAATCTGTCGCACACTTTCTATTTGAGTGTCGAGTCTATATGGCCCCTAGACGGAGGTGGTTGACGCCTCTTTGTAGGAGCCTGGGAACTCGCTCACATCTGGAAGCTATAAGAATACTGCTCTCAGATACAAGACCCTTTTTTGCCATTTGTTTGGCTAAATTCCTAGGCTGGGCTTGGCGCATAAGATCTGCTAAACAACTGACGATACAGTAAAGTGTCCTTTTTTCATTTTTCATAAATTTTAAGATTATCCCGTGTAAATATGAAATGTTTTTAATGGTAATATGAATTGTAAATTGCTTTGTTTCGACCATTGTTTTTATGCTGTCATGTTGCTTTTATGATATGTTTCTATATCGAAATAAAGCTTTACTACTACTACTACTACTTAATCAGTCAGTTATACAATCAATTTTTCAAAAACAAATCATCCATTTAGACACTTATATACCCATTTATTCTTCCATCGTCCGTGAGATATACATATATAAAACATATTTAATTTTCAGAAAAATACACATTCACTGGATGATGTCATCAGTGATGTCATTTGAGATGTCATCAGTGATGTCATGAGTGATGTCACTGACCATGTCATGAGTGATGTAATATGTGACGTTATCAGCAGTGGATTGCGGGTGCGCGAGTTATAGTTAGCTTAACTAACTAAAACGGGGGAATTTCAATGGTTTTTTACGAGTGAAATGTCCAGCTAACTATAACGTGTGTGAAACCTATGGTTTTTTCACTGAATTTGCAAGGTTTTTTAAATGCTAATTCCTAACTATAACAAGTGTGAAACCCATGGTTTTTTCACTGAATTTGTACAGTTTTTTAAATGCTAATTCTTACCTATAATGTGTGTGAAACCCATGGTTTTTTCAGTGATTTTGTATGGTTTTTTAAATACAAATTCTTATATTAAACGTGTGATTTTTTTTTTTTAATTTGCAAGGTTTTTTACATTTTTTTTTTTTACTTTATGTTCTCTTTAAACACTATGCTTAAATTTTAAAAACTCTGCAATATTTTATTTTTTCTCATTTTTTTTTACCAACCAGGTAAGATATATTAGTATAACATAGTGATTCTTTTTTTCCATTATTTTTTTTTTTTTAACGTGCGCGTATGGTAAGCTTACGGTAAGCGTACGGTTTGCGTAATGTACGTAATATTTCTACTCTTTTTGCGTATGGTTACACAATTTACGTAGCCGTGCGTACTGCGTACGCGGCGCGTAAGCGCATACGCTACACGCGCACGTTACGCGGAAGTGTTGGGGCGTGCCTGTTATGCGCATACACGCGAGCGCGTGTCTTTTATATGGGCATGCGTACTTTAACCGTAAGCACTCCGTAAGCGTAACGTACGCGCACGGTGGGTCATGTGATCAAGAAACAAAACTTTTGATTGGTTTAAAGTAGTTTCAGTTCTAGAATTCTCCTACACCACACCCATTCCCCTCATTTCTGCTTGTGATCCCTTAGGAGAAGGAGCTGAGTTGTCTTTGGGATACGATGGCAGACCAGCACTCCTCTTCTGAGAGTGTAGAGGCTAGCAGCACCACCATCAGGCAGAGAAGGAGAAAACAGAAGAGCTCTTTTATAAGGGAGTATTTTACTTTTCCTGAGGGCGAGAAAAAAGTAAATGCTGCTTTAGTGACTTGCAAGCTGTGCCAGCGTGTACTTTCTAGAGGTAATCCTAACAAGAAGTATTCCTTTGGGAATCACACTATGTTAAGACACCTTGAGGATGTACACCCTAGGACACATGCTCGACATACTAGAGGAAACCCTTCAGTAAGTCGAGCAAGCACATCCACAGCAGCTCAGCCGAGTCCATCTTCGGCAGCTCAGCTGAGCCCTTCATCTGTGGGGGCAGATTCACCTTTTTCTGGTCCTCTGGAAACTAACCATCGATTTGCGAGGGTTACAATGCGGTGCTCAAATTGCCATGGTCTAATTGTTCGTGGGGAGACCAGTGTTCCCCTAATTAACAACAGAATAGACCAGCACATTTGTCCTACCAGCTAATATTCCCATTCTTCCTTTCCTCTGTCCCTGCATGAACACAACGGCTCTTTTAAGAGCCAACCTTACCTCTCAACTTTTTTTAATTTTTTCTTTAAAACTTTTTTTTTTTTACCGTACGCATAAGCGTATTTTTTTTTTTTTTTTTTTAAAAACACTAAAAAACAATTACCACATTACAAGGTCCTTGAGGGATTACTAACGAAATACTGAAAATCAGTTTGAGGAGAAGTGGAAAAAAGGGACCATCTAATTTCTGACTTACCTGACCCACCCAAAAATTTAATTATCAATTTAAATTTAATTGAAATTGCTTGTAAAAATGGTTTTATTTTTCGAAATTTTTCTTTCTCAATCTGAAAAAAAAAGAAAAAAGTATTAATATTTAATAAAACATTTAATAATACAGTACACGTATTTACATATTTTCAAAAAACAATTTTTTGCCATTTTTTTGCTGTTTTCAGAATATATTGCATTTCACTATAAATCGTGAAAGCAATTGCATTCATCACTTAACAGCGGGCAAAAAAAAAATAACAATCTCAAAGATTGTTTTAAAAAAGCCCAGAATCTCTTCTCACTTAAACATAACATTATAGAAATGCAAAATATTCAAAAAAAATATCATCTAAAAACAAATAACTATTTCTAAAAAATACCGTCTGACATTTTTGTTTCAGAAGCATAATCACAAAAATAATATATCTTAAATAACTCCACAATACATCTGGTTACCTTTCCTTTAGGCCAAATGGTAATTTTAAAATTCTTTTTTGATTAAATTTCCAATGGTAATCCAATAAAATTCCAAAATTTAAATTGTACAGATGTTACCGATTCTCTCTAAAATTTTGGTTTCCGAAAGATTAATTAGGAATTAAATAAGTCCACAATACAATTGGTTACCTTTCCTTTTGGCCAAATGGTAATTTAAAAAATCTTTTTTGATTAAATTTCCAATGGTAATCCAATAAAATTCCAAAATTTAAATTGTACAGATGTTACCGATTCTCTCTAAAATTTTGGTTTCCGAAAGATTAATTAGGAATTAAATAAGTCCTCAATACAATTGGTTACCTTTCCTTTAGGCCAAATGGTAATTTGAAAAATCTTTTTATTTGAAAATTCCAATGGTAATCCAATAAAATGGTAAAATTGTTTTGTACAGATGTTGCCAATTCTCTCTAAAATTTAGGTTTCAGGAAGATTAGATAGGAATTTGTTAAATCAAAAGGCAAACGTTGCTTAAAAACCAATTGACAATCATTACACATTGTCCAGCCTTTTTTACATTTTAGATAAACTGTGTAATAACCAGAAGTTACAGTAGGTCCATCATGGAAAATCATTGCAACTGTTACAAAAGTTTTTCCTGAAATTGATAATTGCTGTCCTGTAAACTTCTTTATTAAAGTATCCAATTTTGAACCATCAGCTCTACATCGTTGCATCATTAAAATTACATACTCTCGGTATTCCTTTAAAATTAACGTTTATAAGAGAAAATAAACATATTTTCAATTTGTACCCCTTCTTCTTCCAGTACCTGAAGAAAATACATCAAGAATTCCTGTGCGTCTTGCTGTACATTTTGAGAAAACTGTGTACATCCTGAACATATATCTAAAACTTTTCTAATTTCAGTAGCACTTTCTATTTTAGTTTTATCATTACTCAGCTTTTCAAAAAGGAGACTCAACTCAGAACAGAATCTTTTTCTCTGATTTACTATTATCTGCTCTTGCAAACTTTCAAGATAAAATACAACATTCAGCACTACATTAGCGTAGCAGTTGACACCAGAGCTATTTTCAAAATGACAACCAACAACCTCTTCAACATTTTCCTTTTTCTTTTTGCTTGCAATTACATCACTCCTCTTTTTTTTTCTCTTCTCTACATCCTCATTACAGACATTCTCAATTCTCCTTTTCCAAGAAACAACACGTTTTTCCAACACAGGATTCTGACCTAAATGAGGAGCATAGGTTCTTCTTAATCTATTATACTCCTTTACACAATTTGCATCAGCACTAACTTTTGAGTCATCAAAGTCTATCATAAATAAACCAGATAATGTTTTTCACTCGTGACAAAGCAACATAAGCCATACCTTCTTTGAACACAGTTGAACCAATGTTCACAAAAGGACAATCTACAGTCAATCCTTGAGACTTGTGAATAGTTACAACATATGCTAGAGAAAACGGAAACTGTTTCCTACGTACATATAAGTCTTTCACAAGCATGAAACGAACTGTACAACGACAAATGTCTATAACTTCTTCTATCTGATCAAATTTTATTTTTAAACATTCAATTCCATCTTTTTTCTGGTAATTAATAAAACCCACAACTCTTCCCATAGCTCCATTCACTAAACCTTTTTCAACATCCAAATTTCTCCTTAAAAATACTCTACAGTTCATGCAAACATATAGATTTTTTTCTAATCCAGCAGTTTTGGAAATTTTCTTCTCTAGTGAATCCAATTTATTTTTCAGTTTGCCTGTTAATGTAATAGTAATTCTTTCATGCTGAATTTTGTCCACTGCTTCCAATTTCCTAATCTCTTCCTTTTCCAATTTCAAAAGTTCCTCATTGAATATTGAGCATTCACGTAGAGTTGGCATTAAGCAGATGACACTTTTCTTTTCTGCAATGTTCTTGTATATTTTCTCTGCAACTATTTCTTCCTTTGGGAATAAATTATGTAGCAACCGACTCTGTAATGCTTTCGTGCCAGCTTCAGTGATATCTTTCAGAATACTTCCATATTCTTCATCGTTTGCTTGCCTCATATTAGTAGTAAGTTCCTTGTACTCAAGAAGGACCAAATATTTGCATTACCAATGCTTCCCAATGACTTCTTTGTGTCTTCATGTGTCACAGTATTAAACACTGGTTGTCCTTTAACTGGAGTAAGCTGTAGAAGATCCCCAAAAACTATGACATGTTTTCCACCAAATAACACGTCATAGTCTGTCCTTAGAATTTGCTGCATTCTTAAATGCACAAGCAAGTATTAAGTTTGATACCATGCTCACCTCATCAATAATGAGAACTTGCATCTTCTTCAATACTCTTGAAACTTCCAAGCATGCTTCTCCAGTTAGCTTGTGGTATTGTATTTTGTTCCCATGCTCCACTGGTAACATTAGCAAACGATGTAAGGTGATTCCTTTTATGTTATATGCTGCTAACCCAGTTGGAGCAGTAACCACACAAGACAAAGTTGAATCCGTTTTTTGCTGTAGGTAGCTTCTGATGACTTTTATTAAGAAACTTTTTCCAGTTCCAGCTTGTCCGCTTACATACATCCTGATTGGTTGAAATGATGTGCATGAGCACTCTTTTTTTTCATGTAGTAATCCGTGATCAATTTTGTTTCTGATCTCTTCATAAATTTGTTGCTGCTCTTCATTCAGTTGTCTTTCCAAATTTGGTAAGTCTATTAATTCTTCTTGAGCTTGATTCATAGCCGTTTCCACTTCAGTCATAGCTATTGCAGCTTCATTTTCAACGATTGGTTGTCCTAGGGGATCTTGACTGAGTGTTCCTGAACTTTGGCTGTCTTGAGAACTGTCTCTAGCTACTTCAGCTGCAATTGTAGTTTCCTGTTCAATTTCTTCATTTAACATTTGCACATAAGTTGTGAAAGTACTGCATTCTATGCTGTCTTTGCTAGCATTAAAGGAATCTTCATAGCTTTGAAATTCTCCCAGTAGTTCGTCCTCTGAACGCCATGGTTTAAACAGCTGTAAAAGAGCCAAGTAGTAAAATTCCTTTTTGTCAGTAGTGTCGCAACTCAGCTTCCAGTGATTTATCAAACTTCCTTTTGTTTGCTTCACCAAACATCCTTCCTCACCAATGACTTTATATTTTCCATTGTTGATGTCTTCTGTGGCTTTCCGTGAATAAATGTAGTTCTGCAGCACTTCATAGAGACACATGTTCTCAAGATGATGACTTCTCTTTGGGTAATATGTGTCCAACATGTTTGATTTCAAAATATCTGTACTTTCTGGGTCATTCTCGGCCAAATATTCAATTTCTCCAACAGACCCGATTTCTCATTGCTGCAAGGCCTAAACTTGCCCAAATTATTCTTCTTGATTTCGAGTAGAGACTTGCAGAAGATAACCTATCTGAACATTCGTAGGATCCAATTTCTCGATGCGATAACATCTTTAAACTGAAACTGTATAGCTTCTTACTGACAGTCTTCTCGTGAGAAATCTCTTCCCACATTTCTTTCAATTCAGTTTTTTCTGATTTAGTAATGTAAGACGTTACATATCGAGCAACAGCAATGGAATTGTCAGCTACATACTGTATATCCATGTTAGCATTCCACATGGATAAAATGACTGGGTTGTAGTCATTTATATTTTTTGATTCTTCTTTTCTTTTTAAGTTGTAGGTATTCTTAGGTGATTTTCTTGTAATAGTATGTCTCACAGCTGACATAAAACTGATTACTCTTCCTTTTGAAAGAACAGGTCTAGGAAATCCAAATCGACATTTAGTGTAGAATTTATCTTTGCTCTTGTATTTCCGTCGACAGTATTTTCCACACCGATGACTTTGGAAACGTAAAACTTGCTCCTTTAACTTTTTCTCTTCTGTGCTTTTTGGTATAGCACATGTTGCATATTCTTCAATGAAAGATAACACTGCTTCATCAGTATCTGTTCCAAACTTTGGGGCATCCTTGATCCACAACAGCATATGAATATGAGGAGCACCTCTTGCCTGGTACTCTTTTCTCCAAAAGAAATCCACAACTTCTCCAAGAGGTGGATTTTTTTTATTGCAGATTAAGCCCATCATGGCCTCAAATCTATGATTGAAATATCTGCAAACATTAACCGGATCCAATGAGCACAGTTCTCCTGCTGTCTTGTATTCGATGTTTTTAATGTTTGAATTTGCCTCTCGTAGAAAATCCAGTAAATCATCCCAAGCGTACTCGGCACAGCTTAGGGTAAGGAACCATGTTGGAGTTCCTAAATTCCGTAACATGCATTTTAATTCACCATGGCGTCGGTACCAATATTCATTTGTCCCACGCTGACAAGCCATCAGATTGATCAGTTGTGTTTCCAAATGATCATCTCGGTGCTGCACTTTCTCCATAAAATCCTTAGCAGACACATTTTGTAAATGTACTCCACTTTTTAAAATGTGATTTACTGCATAAGATAATGCAGACAAGTCGCTTTCAAATAAAAGATGGAACAAATAAGGAATACTTTGTCGAAATCTTGGATCTTCTGCATATAGTCTTGTAGTCCGATACTCAGAAGCTGGAACCTGTTCTGGACGTTCATCGTATCATCCTCCTTTTCCTGTAGGAAACAACTGGGGAAAACATCGAGCTTCCAAGCTCTCCTCCCACACACTCACGGGAGTTCCTTTTGCTTTCCTCATCTGAAACAGATCAATAGTGTCTCCCATAACTTCTTTTGAATGAAGAGGATGTATGCTAAAATGTTCATACATTTCTTCTTCCTTTGACTTGTCCACTTTTTCAATTTGTCCAGTTGGTGTTTCTGTGTCTTCTTGTAAATCTTCTTCTTCTTCTTCTATATAAATTGATTCATACCATTTGTTATTCCTTTTCAAATACAAATTTGCTCTTTGTACTTTCCGTACATCTACCCGCTCCTGCCAAATCTTCTTATTCTTTGTAGGTACACCATTAACCAGAATAACTAATGGTTCAGTTTCCAAAGTATCTGCATCAATAGTTTCCATGTTTTTTTTCAAATCCAAGGGCAAATACACCACTCTACCTTTTAAACCTTTCAGTAAATCTGAAGGAGGTAATTTACCAGTTTTGGGCTCCATACGTACTATGGTCTGGAACGGATGAACACATTGAATGAGTATAGACTCATATGTATTTAATTCAGAAAGTTCGGCAGGAATAGCATCCAATTCTAAATTATTATGTACAGCTCTGGTCGGCATTCTATTTTCTTCTAACTTATTATAACAGTATTTACAAATACGCTGATCTTCACCCAATTCAAAACAATTTTCAAGAAATATATAAGTGGCAAAATCCTTCCACTTATAATTATCTTCATTTTCACTTTTTCTGTAGAGATCAACATTCCGGGTTTGTTTTTTATAATGAGTTCTGCGGCAACAAATACAAGTAATATTTGGTCTTTCATTAGAGATGATAGCAAATTTTGTCATTTGATCATCAAATTTCTTACTTACAGAGGGTTCTACATTCTCTTCCACTTCTTCCTCAATAACTGTTTCATTACCTGCACTGTCTTGTTCCGGACCAAAGTAACTAAACTGAATTTCATCAGTAACCTTCTCTACATCTGATACTGATCCTCGGAATAGAGCCCTATTCAATTCATCTAACTTTATTGCTGGACTTTTAGCAAAATACAATCGTCTCACAAACTTTCTCATTTCAGTATGATGAACAGCCAGCATCCTAAAATGATGAAAAACACTTTTACACACTTTTCTAGATAGACAAGCCAGAGAATGTCCCTGCAAACCAGTATTCTCTCTCACTCTGCATGGATCTAGACTTTGAAGCACCTTAATCTTCTGTTTAACACTTTTTTTACTATATTCTCTTAGAAATTCACGAAATTTATCAATAGATTCCTGACGCACAGTGCAAATACTACTACAATTCCAAGTATACACTGGGGCTTTAGGACGTCTCCCCATAGCCTCATCCGCCATCACTTGTTCCTCATCTCTTGGAACCATTTTCTCCTTCTCCATTATACAACCATTTTTCACTTCATAAGCACGACCTCTGGTGTCAACTGCATGCAGCAAACTATTACTTTGAAGATAACTCTCTTCATTAAAAAAAGGTTCACTACTTGAACTATGCATCCATTCTCCTAAAAACACTTTACAAAAGTTTGTTCTTTTCACTAGTCTTTTCCTTTTGCTTTGTGATTTCAGTACATTGACCATTTTATCTAATGTACGCATCCTGTTCAAAATTAAAATGAATAGTTTCCTTTTTAATTCTAAAGCCTTTTCTACAATGGCTTCAATTTCTTTTTTTCTCTTGTAAAATTTTGCTTTTTTCTTATATTTCTTCACATCCTTTATCAAATTGGACATAACTCTTCTCTGAAACATTTTTCTACGAATCTCTTTAAACGCTGCTTTTCTTTTTAAGTTAATCTTTATTGTTTCTGAAGGTATATTTGCATTAACTAAATGCTCAATGTTTTCCTGTTGTTTTCTATTGAAAACATTATTTCCAGTACAGACATTTTGTACATTTTTCCTTTTTTTGAAGATATTGTTTAAAAAATCTTTTGTCTGCTTACCAGAAGACTTTCTCTTTTTCCCAACATGAGCATCTCCAACTAACTTAGGTCCTCCAGTTGTCTTCAAATATAGATTTTTTTTGTGGTTTTTCCTTAGTCTGGATTTTGTAGGCATCTTAAATTTTGTTCACTGCTCTTCAGCAATACCTGAAAAAAACTAAAAAAAAAAATCCTTTATTTTATTTAAATATATTACTATATTTTTTATGATCTTTTCAAATCTTAAAATACTATGTACCCCTTTTCTACAAGTGAAAATCACAATAACACCATCACAAATTAAATATCTAAAAACAATTCCTGTGTACACACAGAGTCATGATTTGATATTAGGCAGAAAACGAAATTTCTTTGCCAATTTGAAAGCACACTTACTACTCTTTTTTTGGCAAGTGATAAGTACTTTTACAGTCTGACACATTTTCAATCCACTTTTCAGATTCTGAAAACAGCACATGTCCAAACAGCTTTTTGAGACCAGGAACATGTGTAACCTGGGTGACTGACTACACTCCAGCAAGGGCAACCAGCCTTAGTGATGCTGAATGTATTTGCATTACTGACTGCAACCTCAAACCCCACTCGGTTGTGAATACTATGCATGATTCTACAGGATAAGCAGCTGGGTGTGTGGTAAGAGTCTGCTTCTGCAGAAAAATAGCTGCCCCTTTCCTACTAATGCAAATGTAAAATTACCAGAGTAATACGCAATAAATGTCTGTCAACAATTCCTCTTTGCACACAGAGTCATGGTTTGATATTAGGCAGAAACCGAAATTTCTTTGCCAATTTGAAAGCACACTTACTACTCTTTTTTTGGCAAGTGATAAGTACTTTTACAGTCTGACACATTTTCAATCCACTTTTCAGATTCTGAAAACAGCACATGTCCAAACAGCTTTTTGAGACCAGGAACATGTGTAACCTGGGTGACTGACTACACTCCAGCAAGGGCAACCAGCCTTAGTGATGCTGAATGTATTTGCATTACTGACTGCAACCTCAAACCCCACTCAGTTGTGAATACTATGCATGATTCTACAGGATAAGCAGCTGGGTGTGTGCTAAGAGTCTGCTTCTGCAGAAAAATAGCTGCCCCTTTCCTACTAATGCAAATGTAAAATTACCAGAGTAATACGCAATAAATATCTGTCAACAATTCCTCTTTGCACACAGAGTCATGGTTTGATATTAGGCAGAAAACGAAATTTCTTTGCCAATTTGAAAGCACACTTACTGCTCTTTTTTTGGCAAGTGATAAGTACTTTTACAGTCTGACACATTTTCAATCCACTTTTCAGATTCTGAAAACAGCACATGTCCAAACAGCTTTTTGAGTCCAGGAACATGTGTAACCTGGGTGACTGACTACACTCCAGCAAAAGCAACCAGCCTTAGTGATGTTGAATGTATTTGCATTACTCACTGCAACCTCAAACCCCACTCGGTTGTGAATACTATGCATGATTCTACAGGGTAAGCAGCTGGGTGTGTGCTAAGAGTCTGCTTCTGCAGAAAAATAGCTGCCCCTTTCCTACTAATGCAAATGTAAAATTACCAGAGTAATACGCAATAAATGTCTGTCAACAATTCCTCTTTGCACACAGAGTCATGGTTTGATATTAGGCAGAAAACGAAATTACTTTGCCAATTTAAAAGCACACTTACTACTCTTTTTTTGGCGAATGATAAGTACTTTTACAGTCTGACACATTTTCAATCCACTTTTCAGATTCTGAAAACAGCACATGTCCAAACAGCTTTTTGAGACCAGGAACATGTGTAACCTGGGTGAATGACTACACTCCAGCAAAGGCAACCAGCCTTAGTGATGCTGAATGTATTTGCATTACTCACTGCAACCTTAAACCCCACTCGGTTGTGAATACTATGCATGATTCTACAGGGTAAACAGCTGGGTGTGTGCTAAGAGTCTGCTTCTGCAGAAGAATAGCTGCCCCTTTCCTACTAATGCAAATGTAAAATTACCAGAGTAATACGCAAAAAATCTCTGTCAACAATTCCTCTTTGCACACAGAGTCATCTTCTGATTCTATGCAGAAAACAGTATTCCTCATTCATACCAGTACACCTTAATTTATGGTGAAAACATAGTCAATAATATTTTACATGTTCCTTACATTTAAATTTCTCCCAAAACACAAAATGATAAACACAACTCCAACAAAAGGAATTCCAATTCTATTATTCATTTCTTAATTTACCACATACATCCCCTCTCAAACTAATAACTCACCTTTAAAATTAGTTAGTTGTGAAAGAAATGTGGCACTCAAACAGCAGATTATCAGAGCCAGGATCTCTGTTCTGTACACCTCTCTCCTCTCAGCAGAACCAGATAATGGCAATGTTTCCCTCTCTTTTTCCACATATATACATGTTAATTTCAAATCTCAGTGCTTCCCCCTTTTTTTCAAATGTAATCACACATTTCTATTGGTTGAAAACCAACCCTTTTCCAAAAGTACCCTTCCCCCAACTTGACTTCTGCCTAGTACCCTTCCCCCAACTTGACTTCTGCCTGCTACCATAGCAACAGCTCATGGAACACTGCTGTGTGAAGTCAGGTCAGAAGTTCACCACACAATGTTTCATTTCCAAAGAGCAAGAGTGCTTGACTTTTCAAACCTAACAGCAAATCCATAGTAATGTTCTTTGGTAACATATTTTTCTGTACCAATACAAAACATGCTTCTATAAATTGACACATACAGCCTAGTTTTTAGTGTAGAATGGTATGAAACAGCCAATGAGTTCTTTTTATTTTAAAAAAATATGTATGCCTCCATTTCCAAACTGTCTTTTATTTCTTTTTCCCATTCTACTGAAATACACCTCCTGAGTGCATCCAGATCTCCTTTGAAGATGTTCACAGTGTGGATTGTAGGGCACAGCTATGTCTTCTGGAGTGAAAAGTATGCAGAGAAAACAGGCATGGTGAGAGACCTTGCTTTGCCAAATGTAGACATTAAATGGATTGGTCAGAGAGGGTTAAAGTGGCACCAATTGATGCCATTGGTGAAATCCTTCATGCAAATCCAACACCCTGACCTCATAATAGTGCACTGTGGTGGCAATGACCTACGCACTTTGACTGGGGTAGGTCTGGAAATGCTTATGAAGGAGACCTTTGCACAACTGTTTTCACTTTTCCCTAAAACTGCCTTTGTGTATTCTAACATATGCCAAAGGCAAAAATGGAACTGGTCCAATCATTTTTGTCCGCAGATTGACAAAGCAAGAAAGCACGTCAACAAATCTGTTTCTGCCTTCCTCCGAGACTATGGTATGGGTTCCATTTACCACAACAACTTGCGTTACGACATGCAAGACATTTATAGAGGAGATGGTGTACACTTCACTGATGAAGGGAACAGAGTCTTCCTCTTGAACCTTAGACTCTGCATCGGTACTTACTTGTAGGTACCACTAAAAAATCTTTCCATAAACACAACGGCTCTTTTTAGAGCCCCCTAATATCTAAACACTTAAATCTGAATTTTATTTCTTTTATTATTTTTTTTTTCTACCGTACGCGTACGGTAAGCTTACCGTACGCGTACCCCGTGATTTTTTTTAAAAATTAATAAATGTTTTTTTTGTACTTTTGTGTCCTTCTTTGACCCCCTTTCAAATGTTAGGGGGTCTGTAACTCTCTTCCTTGTCCCCTTTTCACGTTATCTCCCTTTTTTTTTCTGTGTGAAACACACGAAATGGCGGCTGACACTTCCTGATTTCGTCCGATTCGAATGTTTACAGTCATGTGACAACCAATCAGATTTGAGCTCGCGCACGGCACCGTACGCGTACGGTAAGCTTACGGTAAGCTTACGGTAAGTGCACAGAGCGCGCTTACAGATATATATGTTGATTTAAATGCTATTTTCTCAGGAACTACTGAACAGATTTACACCAGACCTACAAAAGACACATCCTTGACCTGCGGACTACCTCTCTGCCAAATTACAAGTAATTCTGTTCAGCCGTTCGGGCTGTAGCTGTGTCTAAAGGTCCTATGGAAAAATGCATGGGGAAAACGCGTTTTGGGACCCCCCTTTTTTCTCAGCCCCCGCTTGACGAATCCCCCCGAGACTTTCAGGGTAGGAGCGGAGCGTAGCGCCCCATTAGTTTTGAAAATTTCGCGAGGATTCGTCGACCGGCGCCAAAGTTATTCCAAATAGAATGTTGCGGATTTCCTATGGAAACAGGGTCCTAACTATAACTACCTATGGCGACCGCCAGTAGGTAATATATATATATATATATATATATATATATATATCTCCAAACCACTTCTGATCTCGTTACAGAACAGAACCCGACACAGGGGTAGCGTCGCTATGCCATCCTCTCCTTTATTTTGATTTTTGTTTAGCTATGACGCGTTTCGGCATACCTGCCTTGTTCACATTAGCAGTCGTTAGAATACATGCTACTTTCTTTAAACAGAATTTTGCGGTCACATGACCCAGTGAATCAGATACTATGGAAGACAGACTAACTCTGCTGCTGCAAATACAAATATGCGTTTTCTCCTTAAAATCTTTTTTCAAAATCCGGTAAAACAACAATTCCATCGTTGTTATCAGCACCGAAAATACTATATTATTGACATCATTAGTGTTAGTGTAAATCTTTATGACTCAAAAGATTTGTTTTCACTGTAGTACTCATTTTTCTTTATTTACCATAGTATGAATATTCAGAAAAAATGCTCTACTTTATGTCACGTGATTGAGCTCTCACAGGTGACAACTAATAATGATGAATCTGTTGTCATCAAATAACAAATATTATGAAAAGTTGAAAACCACTTTTACCTCAGAAAAAAATTCATTTGAGCTGCAGCATATAGGATAGTGCAAGTGCATTTTCAAAATTAATTTGTCAAATAGATGTCTGTTTTATATTTTACTAAGTTGAGAGGTATTTCTAAAACATCTTCTTTTCACTTCTCACCAATGCATCTGCCAATAAAGAGATAAATACCTCTATTTTAGATACATTCATATCTTCTTGTCAAACACAAATTTAGCACCATCATAAAAAAAGGCGAGGCAGATGAGTTCAATTCTAATAAAGTGCTAGTGCTTTACAGTACATCAACAACATCCATATCTCACTTCTTTGTGCAAATTTCGCTATTATAAAGTGCAAGTGCTATTAATGTAAAATCTAATTTAATTAATTATTGGTGGATTGTTTCTAGAAGAACTATTAAAAACCTAATCTATTAAGATTTTCAATTTATAAACAAATCTATTAAAATAATCATACTAATTTGTCTTCCACACTCTGTTCAATATTGAAATCACCTTAAAACAATTATACTGCAATGGCACAGTCATTCATGTCAAATGAACATGCAAATCCTCATCAGAATTCAATCCATACGGGTTTTTTTAATTGAACAGCATTATGCACTTTGATTCAAGTCGGCTGAGTGTATTCTCTCTATTACCACCTCCTCTCAGTTTTTGAACTTGATCAATAGCAAAATACACTAGATCATTGATGTCTCCTTTATGCACCTCATTAATATGTCGGGCTACAGCATAACTACTGTCATTATTTTTTACCCCCTGAGATGCTGTAAAATGCGGACGTGTATCTGATGGATCGTACTTCCAACATATATTTTAGGGCAGAGCACTGAATGATGTAGACCACATGGTCACTCTTACAATTTAGTGCACTTCGTATTTTCCATGGATTGCTCATCAAAGGAGTAGTGACCTGTTTTTCATTCTTACCAAACCTACATGCTTTACACCTAAAGCAGTTGTGGGCAGGACTGGCTTTAAGCCATCCTCCCTCTTTCTTTGTTCCTGGGTTGGTTTTAAATAGGTCATTTCTCATGGACTTAGCTTTGTAAATGTCATCATAGGTCTGCGTGATATTGTTCCCTGCAACACAGCGTCTTGTTTTACTAGATACCAATGCCTACATAGGCTATCTCTCACTTTAGCCTGGTAGGCATTGTATCCTGTAATCATCCTTATTTGTCTTCCAGTGTTCTATTTCTTTTCTTTTACCTTTTCCTTGTCTGGCTTCAGTAATGTTTCCCTTTCAATCTTCTCAACTTTATTTTTAGCCTGCTCTAATGTCTTCTGTGTGTACCCTTTTTGCAAAAACCTAACGGTGAGGCCATCTTGAGCATCTTGTAAGGCAGTGCTCTCACTACAGTTTGGTTCATTCTTAAATGTTCTGCGTATGGTATACTCAATTTCAAATGTGGTGGATGGAAACTTTGGGCATGCTGAACTGTGTTCCCTGCTGTGGGCTTCCTGTATGTACGAGTATAGATCATCCCTTGTGTTACATACACTTCAAGGTCCAAATATGTGATACTGGACTTACTGATATGTTCAGTAAATTTCAAGTTTAAATCATTATCATTAATGTCCTGTATAAAAGACTCAGGCAATTATGTTGGTCCATCCCATAAGATGACAAGTAATTATATGATCTTCCCAGATTTGATTATGTTTGGTTTTCTAATGTTTTTTAAATGCTAATTTCTAACTATGCCTATATAGGTAGGACATGTGCAGAAAGAGGAAAAAAGGTGCAGAAAAAAGCAAGAGAACTGCAGAAAGAGGGAAGAGAGGTGCAGGAAGAGGAAGAAAGGTGCAGAAAGAAGCTAGAAAAATGCAGAAAGAGGCAAAAGAATTCCAGAAAGAGGAAGAAAGGTGGAGAAAGAAGCAAGAGAAGTACAGAAAGAAGCAACAGAGGTACAGAAAGAGGCCTACTTTGATTGTACCTTCCAAAAGACTCATACAAAGTAGCCTAATCACTAATCCTTCTCCCAAGATGTTTTAAACCTCACTTTTCTCTTGAAGGTTCACTGTTAACTGACTGCTCAAAATGTTAGGCCTATCAAATGTAAAACAGCAGTCCTAACCATATCACTGTTGTAAGCCTGACCATCTTTGTGAAGGTATGCATGTGTGTCTCTGCTTTTACCTAGTGACATGTTACATAAAAATAAACATACAACTACTTGAATTCCTGTGTTTCAAACAGCATACTCTGTAAATTTGTGTACAAAACGGTGTATGTATTTCTTTCTGCTCATAATACAGGGCACATAGGTATTCAATAGTGTATTTGAGGGGCTCTATAACACCTATATGCATAAGACATGTCTGCTTGTGCAACCGAATGACAGAGCAGAACTAAGAAGATTTGTCCACCTATAGGACAGCACCTAGTGGTCGACTACCCTCGGAAGGGGGACATGGCCTCTGAAGACCTCTTAGCTATCCCACTGTGTGGGACTTACTGGAGGGAACAGGAGGGTATTTGGCCCCCAAGGGCATTTTTGTGGGCCAACTTCCCCTCCTATTACGTCCAGTAAGTTCCATACACAGCAGGATTGCTAAATTCTCATAGCAGGCCATGCCCCCTTTACCCACCACTCTGCAAATGCGCCTCCTGGCGTTCTCTTGAATGGGAATTTAAAGGGCCCTACACAGCAGGATTGCTAAATTCTCATAGCAGGCCACGCCCTCTTTGCCCACCACTCTGCAAACGCACCTCCCGGCGTTCTCTTGGATTGGAATTTAAAGGCCCCTTCGCTGCTGGGGGTCCTTAGGGGCCAACAAGCCTACCTGAAACATCCAGTAAGCCCCAGATAGTGGGATTGCTGAGAGATGAACACAGGCCATGCCCCCTTTCTCCACCACTCTGCAAACGCGCCTCCTGGTGCGCTCTTGATTGGGGGATGAAATCCCATTGCCTCCTGAGGATCTGTGGGGGCCAACTAGCCCTCCTGTTATCTCTAGTAAGACCCACACAGCTGTATTGCAGAGAGTGGTCCAGGGCCGCACCCCCTTTTTACACCACTCTGCAAATTGGCCTCTTGGCGCACTGCGGCTAAGGTAATGGAGTCCACTTTAGTCCGGCGGTCCTTAGGACACAAGAGGACCTCATCACTCCACCAGCAATGCGCCAATAGTCGTGTTTGTAGAGTGGTGTAAAAAGGGGCATGGCCTCTGACCACCTCTCAGCAATCCCACTGTGTGGAGCTTACTGGAGGTACCTGGTGGGCTAGTTGGCCCCCAAGAACCCTTAGGATTCAAGGGGAATTAATCCCCCAACCCAGAACGCACCAGGAGGCGCGTTTGTAGAGTGGTGCAGCGAGGGGGGCGGGACCTCCGGCGAGATGCTGGCTTCTCTTTTCCTTTTTATTTTTTTTAGAAGGGGGGCTGTGTGGCCCCCTTCTCTTAATATTTTTTGGACCCTGGGGATCCCATCCCCCAGGACCTGAGCCATTGTTTTTAAATGGGAAGGTGCCGCTTTAAATTGTTTGAGGCCATTTTCTGCCCCAAGACCCCGTCCCCTGGGGCCTGGCCTCATGCTGGGGACCTATGGGGGACCCCAATGCCACCCACGGTCCCTGCCAGCTCCCCGGCATTGCTTTTGGGCAGAGGTACCTGCTGACATGCAACTCCCATTGCACAAAAGCAAGTCTGCTTCGCTTTATGGAAGCGAGAGCAGACGTTTGCAATGGCAGGGAGGAGCAGTGCTCCCGCCCTTCCTTTGCAAACTGCAATGTCCCGGGGGTAAGCACCCCGGGACATTGCTGGAGCCAGTGCTGGCAGTCACCAGAGGGCTCCAAGAGGGGGCCACACAACCGCCCTTATGCTTGAGCATAGCCCCGGGGAGGTGGTGGTCCCCGTGGCCAGGAGTCTGCAACGGACCCCTATATTACAATAAAGTGTGCACCAGGCAGGTGGTGGTCTCTGGGGCAGTGTGGGGGGGCTCGAGCCACCCGCCCATAATTTTTAGAGTTAGAGTTAGGAGTCCCTGGAGCTGCGGGGGGCGCAAGGCCCCCCTGCATTTAAACATTGAAGTCTCGGGGAGGTGGCTGTCCCAGGGCTTGGGGCCCACGAAGCCCTCCACCCATTATTTTGAATTTGTCCCAGGGAGGTGGTGGTCCCAGGGCAGGGTGGGGGCCAGGAGCCCCCCCACACTTTTAATACTGAAAAAGCCCCGGGGAGATGGTGGTCCCTGGGGCTGCAGGTGCCCACACTGTCCCTGCATATATTATGCACATTGCCCCTGGGAGCTGGCCCACCCGGGGCTTATTAAATTAAGCACGGGACACCTAGGAATCCTAACTTTACTACTCCTAAATATCTTTTGTGAATAACGAAAGTCGTAACGTTAGGATTTTGTCTCAGATTACTTTTGTGAATCGGGCCCTCTAATTTTAACTTCATACATATTACAAAAATGTTCTAAGTTGTTTTGTGAGTGTATAAGTGTGGATGTAACTGTGTGCTTCATTCTCTGAGTAGGTCTGTGACAGGGTCCACGAGTGTCTCATTGTGTCTGTGACTGGGTGTGCCAGTGTCTGAATGGGTTGGTGAGTGGGTGCATCAGTGTCTGACTGAATTGTGAGTGGGTACATCAGTATCTGACTGGGTTTGTGACTGGGTGCATCATTGTCCGAGTGGATCTGTAAGTGGGGTGCGTCAGTGTCTGTGTGGATCTCTGAGTGGGTGCATCAGTGTCTGAGTGGGTATGTGAGTGGTTGCATCAGTGTCCGAGTGGGTTCAGGAGTGGATGCATCAGTGTTTGACTGGGTCTGTGAGTGGGTGCATCACTATCTGAGGGGATCTGTGAGTGGGTGTGTCAGTGTATTATGAGGTCTTTGAGTGAGTGTGTCAGTGCCTGAGTGGGTTTGTGAGTGGGTTTGTGAGTGGATGCATCAGTGTCTGAATGGGTTTGTGAATTGGATGCATCAGTTTCTGACTATGAGTGGGTGTGTCAATGTCTAAGAGGGTCTTTGAGTGGGTGTGCCTATGTCTGAGGGGGTCCGTGAGTGTGCATTTCTGTGTCTGTGTGGGTTTGTAACTGGGTGCTTCAGTGTCTGAGTGGGTTTGTGAGTGGGATCACCAGTGTCTGAGTGGGTCTGTGAGTGGGTGTACCTCTCTCTGAGTGGGTCTCTGAGTGGGTGTGCCAGTGCCTGAATGGGTCAGTGATTGGGCATGTCTGTGTCTGAGTGGGCCTGTGAGTAGGTGCTTCAGCATCTGAATGGGTTTGGGAGTGGGAGCATCATTGTTGGACTGGGTCTTGAGTGGGTGCATTAGTCTCTGATTGGATCTGTCAATGGGTGCATCAGGGTCCGTGTAGGTCAGTGATGGGGTGCCATCCTCAATTTCACTGCACTCTTCTTGGTTCTCATCACAGTCTTAAGTTCAGAGAATTTAGACTCTACCTTGGAAAGAATCCTAGGACATTTTAACCTTACTTGGACGCCAACACATACTCTTAACTATCTGGTCCTTGGTTGAATATATTTGTCCTGAGCTTCAACTCTCTTACTAACTGCCTCCTTTAGTTTTTCTTCAGGCAATTTAAACTCTCCCATCCCCCTCCTCAACCTTTTTGAAGATGGAAAGCATCCTGTCAACAAAATGAAGGGAGAAACCGCAGTGTCAGCATTGGCAGTAGTATGCACTGCCCAAAGCAGTTTCTTTAGCTCTTTCTTACAATTCAAACCACTGGCTTTCGACAGTTGTACATTATCCTTGATCACACTATTGAACCTCTCCACAAGGCCATTGCTCCTAGGGTGATAAAGAGAAGTTCTAGAATGTTTTATGCCTATAAATTCCATAAACTCCTTAAATTGTGTTGAAGTAAACTGACAACCCTTTTTGGAAAGTGTCTCATCAGGAATTCCTTCCCTTGCAAACAATGATTGAAGAAACTCAATGACACAAGCAGCCATGGGTGTCTTCACAAACTTGACCTTAGGCCAGCGAATGTTGTAGTCTACAAGAACTATACTATACTCAGAAACACCATTAACGGACTAAGTCATAGGACCTATGATGTTGATGGCAAGCTTGGACCAAGCTTTAGTGGGCACCTCAAGTGCTTCTACAGGACTGGGCACTGTTACTTGTGACTTATCACTAATGCCACAAGGCATGCAATCCCTCACAAACTATTCTACCTGCCGGTCCAAACCAGACCACCAGAGGTTTTCTCTGATTCTCCTTTTCATGGCACGCATGCAAATGTGACCCTTGTGAGCTAATTCAAGAACTTTATTGCGCATGGCCTCATGGACCACAACCAAAGATGTTTGATACAATAATCCACTAACAGTGGATAATTAATCAAAACGTGTTTGAACTTACTGAGAGACATGTCCCTTGAATAGCTTCCAGACCAACCTATGTGCACCAGGTTCATGACATTCTTAATTTCCTCATCTATCTCATAAGCACTCCTTCACTCCTGTTCCATCAAAGCTCCATTGGGAATTACACACAGTATGGCAGATCCTCTCAGTATCAGAATCCCTGTCATCATCCCCACAACCTGTTTCTTCAGAACTGGGTAATCTAGACAGACAATCTGCTAACAGATTCCTCTTGCCAGGAACATATTCAACCATGAAATTGTGCTAAAAAAGTCTGTATTGCCACTGTAAATTATGAACCCCATAAATAATGTTTGAAATGGACAATGCCCCACCAGCAAGCTAAAGCTTCATGCTCTACAACAAAATACGTTGCCTCTGCACATCTCAATCCTCTGGACGCAAAAGCTACTGCTTCATCCTTTCCCTCTCTGTGTTGCATAAGCACAGCACCCAAACCTTTCTGACTGGCATCAGTCATGATAATGGTGTGATCAGAACATTTTAAGAGAATGGCATGTGCAATCTCTCTTTTAATCAAATTAAATTCTTCTATACATTCATTATTCCACTTGAACATGGAGTTTTTCTTGAGGAGACCCCTCATGTGGTAAGTTTTTGCAGCACAATTAGGCACGAATCTTGCATAAAACTCAATGAGTCCCATGAAGGACCTCAACTGATCCTTGTCCTCAGGTGTTCTGAAATGTTCTATCACTTGGACTAAACAGGCCTTGGGCTCCACCCCTTCAGCGGACAATTTGTAACCCAAATATTCCATGGTGGACCTATTCAATCTGCATTTGTTGAGGCTCAGAGAGACTCCTTTACTTTCCAGAATAGACAACACAGAGTGAAACATTTCATGGTGTTGTTCTTGACTGGTACCAAACACCAAAACGTCATCCTGAAAAGACATCACCCCAGACATATCCTTGAACATGCTCTCCACAATCCTTTGAAACACTGCAGAGGCAGAAGCAAGTCCTAAGGGCATGCGTTTGAACTGGAATAAACCTTCCGAGTTGATGAAGGCGGTGTAATGCTTAGAGTCAGGGTGCAAATCGATTTGGTGATAGGCAGAAGTCATGTCCAGTAAACTGAACCACTTTCCACCCTTGAGAGTGGATGTAATTTTAACAATAGTAGGTAAAGGGTGTTGATCTACTCATATGTGCCGGTTTAAATCGCGTAAATCAACACACATGCGAAGAGTCTCATTCGCTTTTTTTGGCTAGGATCAATAGGGAAACCCACTCTGAGGTTCAATTACAATGCTGGCACATAACTTATCCAATTCTTTCTTCAATTTGTCACGTAAAACCAAGGGTACCCTACGAAACTTATGCACAACAGGTTCGGCCCCATCGACCAACCTTATTTTGTGCCTAAAACCCTTAAACAGACCTAGTTCCCTTTTGAAAACTTCTGGATACTTTGTCTCCCATCATTCTTCATTGATTGTTAGATACAGATAAACTCTTTTTTCAATATTACTTGATGGGGATTATTGGGATCCAGTATAATACCTAAATTCCCTTGATCCTGCCACCCCAACAAACTAGCATCCTCCTTAGCTACATGAACTTTTCCTTGAGATTAACTATCCTTGAAGCATGGATTAGAATCAAATTTGCCTACTACATCAATAGCTTTCCCTCCCTATCCAATAGGTCATATGACGGAATGTCTCAAGGTAAACCTTTGAGTTTCAAACCAATCCTCCCAGACTTTTTCGCCTATTAAAGTAAATGGAGAACCAGAGTCTGCCAATACTTTGACATCCACCCCATTGATGTTCACAGTGCACAAAGGGCGTTTAATCCCTCAGGAGGTAGCACTACACGTGCTCACAGTGTGAGTCTCCCTAATGGTGTAGATCTGTTCTTCTTTGCTTGATGATGACTCTTCTTCTGTACAATATTCCACATTGCGCACTTTTCTTGAGAGTCCTGCACTGAATGGTCTTTTTCCAGTGGGTCTGCAAACTTTTGTGAAATGGCCTTTTTTAAAACACTTTGCACATGTTTTGTCCATGGCAGGACACACTTGAGATGGGATGAGCTGCCACATCGGTAACACTCCCATTAATTATATGTTGGTTTTGAAAAAGATCTCTCTTTCCCATTGTTCCTTTCTTGGTGCAGTTTATCTTTTGGTTTCTAGTATTTACTTTTGACAGCTAATACTCCATCAGAATGTATTTTTGGATCCGAAATCGCCATTTGTTCTAAATACAACGTCATGCTTTCAATCCTTGTTGCTATTTCCAAAGATTTTTGCAGAGTCAGATCAGGCTTGGATAGCAAAACCTCTTGAACTTTTTTACTGCTTGTTTTCTCCACCAATTGATCTCTTATCATCCCTTCTTCAAATGTTTTATACTCACAAGAGACAGCCAAAATTCATGTGCACCAACATAGCTGGATTCTGATTCTCTGGGTAATTGTGCTCTTTTGTAAAATGTATGTCTCTCTAACGTTATGTTTTTGCATGCTTTAAATCTTGTATCTAAGGACTTGATGGCTGTAGCATATTCATCCTCCACACCATCACCTTCACCTTCAATTAACAAAACAACCATCTTTTAAATGTGTTTGAGAATGCTGCTACCTTCTAAACCTAAACAGTGTCTTAAAATGCGTACTTGTTTTTAAATCTAAAAGATTTGAGCTCAAGGGCATCAAAGTATGCTTCAAATCGTTCATTCCATCTTTCCCAATCAGCTTCTGGGGACACAGGATTAGGTATGAATGCAGAAGGTGGCATTATAGTTTGTTGGATATTTAAAATGGTTCAGAACAAAACCCCAACTTACACACAGAATAAAGCTTTATTTGAGTTGACTTAGCAGACTTGGTTGAGAATTGTTTATAATAATGTTAGTATTCCTTTCCTTATGTTTTTCTCCATGAACTGCAAATTGTTTGTGCCAATGTTTGTTTGAATGGAGGAACTTGTGTATAAATAGTTATTTCCTGTAGATTTGTTTTGTCCTTCTTATGAAGTGACACACGTTTTAAATTGGTGTGTGTATCACCGATGCACGTTTTAAATTGGTCTGTGTATCACCGATTTGTATTTTCTCTCTTTTCTCGTTAGGGAGTGAAACAAGTTTTAAAATTGGTGTGTGTGTCACCAGCAGAGCAGAAACTGAGGAATGCCTGGTTCCAGAATGGCCACCGATGTGCGTGCACGCATAAGGAACAAGGTCAGGCAAAGTCAGGCACTCTGAGATGGCCGCCGCAATGGCAACTCGCGGCAGGGGCTAATGGCAAACAACGACCGTGGCGAGCTCAGCTTCCCAAAAAACACCACAGCACTGTTACTGGCGCCCCCGAAACGTGCTCTGGCAGTATAAGTGCAACAAGACCTCACCTTGGTGGTTACAAGCGGAATGAAGAACGACCAACTCCTGCTGCCAAAAAGGTCCCATACGGAGTATAGGAACTATGTACGGGAAGACGGACTGCTGGACTTCACACACGTGGATACTCCTGCTGGCAGGCAACTCATCGCCAATGAAAAGATGGACTTCACAGGTAAGGTGAAGTTGAAGATTTCTTTATTGGAGCCAGCAGGAACAACGCGGCCACCTTCTCTCTGCCAACCGTCACCTTCCAACTCCCCATTCCAGGACCCCACAACACATTCTCCTCGAGCCCCTGCAAACAAATATAACTTAACACTATTTTTAAAATGTTGCCAAATTTCCATGAGATCACAGGTAACCACCTCATGAAAAGCGTCTACACTATCATGTAGTGTAGTCAAGTTGCACCTGGGTTTAAGTTTAAAATGGTTAGTACTCGTTCTGTATTTTTTTAGGTATAAAGTGCAAAGGAAATCTCTCTCTGATGCCGAGTTAGTTTCTGACCCTTCAAATCAACTAATCAATATCCCCTAAGCACAAGTTGCTAAAAGTAGGATCATGTGAACCAGGACAATCATTGAAACAGCCTTAGTATTATACTTGTTTTCTTGTTGCAAAAAAAGTTCATAAGTTTTAGTTTACGAATGAACAGAAATAAGTTAATATGTGTTCTACAATAGTCCAGGTTCGCAATGGGGCAAAAGAATAAACCAAGTTCTAAAAGAGACTGTTGATCTCTGCTCAAAGTGTGTGTGGATAGGTTAACGGCCGTGAATTGGATCTCATCCATCATTTTCATTTGGTTTGTCTCATTGTTTTCCCATGCTGTAAAGTATTCTTGGCTGTGACCCCCGCTTCTCCGGGTTTGTTTACTTTTTTAAATTACTCCGTCTTCTCCTTTGGGTGGTCTTCTGTGCGGTGCTTAATTCAACTGTAAATAACGGTACTCGTCAATTGAGGTAAAAGGTAAGGCATCCTTATTAGATGCATTGGGTTGTTCTTCCAGGTCTGAAGAGTTAATGTCAGAGCCAGACTTCGAGATAGCCAGTTCTTATTGCCTCATGGCTCCAAGTTGTTTGAACTGCATTACTGAAAATTTCCTCCCACAGGTCAAAAAAAGTCCATTGGCATTGTCTTGTTTATCCTGCAGAAACTCGCGTCTTTTATTCAATTTGATTTCCTACTCACATTTATTAAGTCTCACTTCCATTTGTGTGAGGAAGTTGTGAATTTCGTCCTATTCCAGATGTTTGTCCATTAATGTCATCCACTGTTTGTTCAAGTTCCATATTGGTACATTTTGATACTAAGCCCATCATGGTTTTACAGATTGCTGCCCTTAATTGTGACCATTCTTCAAGCAGCTTGAGGTATGGATTTTGGTAAGTGGGGATAATCCGGATTCGTAAGCTCTGTGGGACTCTCCCCACCTCTATGTAATTGTCTTGTGACATGACCAAAGGACTCTGACAAGTCTTGGGGGCGGGACCAGTGGATGACACTGTGGTGAAGGAGTGCAAGCACTCCCTTGTCCTTTCACTGTGCATGAGGTGTTTGGCCAGCTATTTCAGACCGGCCAAACACCTCATGCACAGTGGAGCTTTCTCCAGCCCCAGCTGCATTGCTGGGGCTGGAGAAAGCAGGCTCAAGGCTCCCTGGGAGCGCAAAGTTGTAGCACTGCAGCCAATCTTGATGCTGCTTTCCGGCAGCGTCCTGATTGGCCGCAGTGCTGTCTGGGAGCCTGCGCCAGAAGAAGGAATAGCGGGATGAAGCGGATGGCGGAGGTTGCAGTGGCGATCAGGTAAGTTTATTTTTTTTATGTTATTTTTTCATTTCGTCCTCCGAGCACCTCCCTCCGCCTCGACTTCTTGCGGTGGAGTATCACCCATCACTTTCTTACACTTTGTATATGTCCATAGAACGCCAGTAAAATAATTCATTCTGAACAATATCTCAACGCCGACAATACCTCAAAGAGTTTGTAAGTATTAATTAAACTGCAATGGAATTCGCATATTTGAATGATGCAATTGGAATAAGGAAGAAGGATCCTGTGCTTGTATATATAGGTTGAAGGTAGGGTTCTTTAGTAGGGGTGGAATAGCACCTTAAAAGAAACATAACAACTATCAGAAGTGAAGGAATAAATTGTTATTTTTAATGTATTGTTCATTTGTGAACAGATAATTGAAACCTTGATGATTTGCATTTGTATTGAATACACAGGAGTTGGAGCCTACTAAATGAGTTCAATACCAAACATATTATGGCAGGACACAGTGTGAGTTATTATGCTTGATTAGTGGTTCAAAATAATTACCTTACACTCTAACAACCTTTAAGAAACATCTTAAAACTTGGCTCTTCTAGGGCCAGACCTGCTTATGGGTCCTTTTTTTTCAACCAACCAGCACCGGGACACTTGTTGAGTAGCTGTGCGCTTTACAAGTACGCTCATTCATTCATCCCATGGGGCGCACATTTTGCGTTGCCACGATCTTAATGGGGCCTCCCAGTATATAGAGTAAATAAAACAGTTATTTTTTCTGTACAAGACAATCACTGACAGTGGGGTCCAAATCAGCCCATTGCTTATCATTGGTTGGTTTCTTGACAATCTCCATGCTTCCTTTTTGATGGGTTGCTTTCCCCTTCCTGTGTTTGTCCCTCCCCTGGAGCATGGCTCCTTCACCAGACTTTTCATTGGATGACTTGTATTCTTCCACTGCTTACATCCACAGTATTATGTTTTCCTTTTGCTTTCATTTCCCCATGGAAGTGCTAACTCCTGTGGGAGCACACGTTTATTCTCCCACCTGTGCTGCTTACTTCCCACAATCCTACCTTCACTATCTTTCTGTACCCAGCTAATCCAGCTGTTTCTACAGCTGTGCCCAATCCAGCTCTATTGTTTCGTTTTTATTACATCCGCTTCTCACACTCCTCCCTATTCACCATTTATACATGCTGCGCCAGTTATCAGCGTTCTTTTGCTCCCCCTCCTACGCTGCCCTCCTCATTACTGTGTTTTTTCCCCATTTTGTATGTGGTCCTGGAAACAACACTTTCCTGCCCTGGCTGTTCCGTTCTACATTAGATATTTTCACGCATTGTGTAGCTTACTTCAACAAGATGGGTGTTCGCAATCTTGAAACAGTGGGAGTGCATGCGTGCATATAGGTAATCAAGCTGCGGATTCAAGACACATGTTCGCATGACTAGGTATGCATGCATCGCCCGGGAATGCCATTCTTGGGTTTTTCTTTCTGTTTTTGGGGTGCTTTTTCCGATGCCCTTCTCTACCGGCAAAAAAAGCACTGGTAAAGGCAAGACCTGCTGCCTTTGCTAAAGCTTGTTAAGACATACTGTGACATTATTCACTGGATTACCACTGTAATAAGTTCTACAGTGCTTTGTAATAACATATGTATTCTTGATAGATGCTTAAATATAGATTGGTACCCGGTAGACCTCACAAGTTGAGCATAGTAAGGGACACTTAGAAATCCTTGTATATATTTTTTGCCACAGATTTAAGAATTCTACAAGAGTGATGCAAAATTATAAAAACATACATCAAACGTGAAAACAGAGTGGTGGACGACTAGTATTAGCGTTCTATGCTAAAATGACATACAAAAGGATTTAAAATCCTTTCAGAATGATGTGAATATTATATGTATTGAGTAAATTGTAAATGCGGTTTACAATATTTAAAAACAGAACTGTGGTGCCCTGTATTTAGACCGTGCATCTCACCTATGCGTCATCGATTATGCTATGAGCGCACAGGCACTATTTTCAGAACGAATGTGATTTAAAATTGTATCTGTGCATTCGTGCAGCACTAAGTGTATCTCGTGCGCCGCACTGCACACTTTCACTTTCATCTTGTCTTCATTGCTGATCTCAGTGACTGGCACAGGAGCCCCCATCACCTGTGATGGCCGCTGACATCCCTTCATCATGTCGAGTGCGGCTGATCAGCCAGGCACATTAGAAATAAGTGTATAAAATACCGAACAGCAGCACCCCTCATTATCTTCGTCATCTGTACAGAAAAAAATCATAATTGTCCAAGCCACTCTTTCATAACGTTTGCTAGTGTATCACGGCACACAGCTGGTGTCCGCACAATGTGTCACGGAGGTGGAACTGCGACTGCTGTGCAAAAAAAGACAATAACAGCGTGTTTAGTGAAATCGCGAATTCAAAGCTTGCCAACACGTGGTAGGGTTATTTGTTTGGTATCATCCCTGCCTGGAAGTTAATCTGCACTGCGAGGCATTGAGATGCCGCCAAAAATCAAAGCCTGACGAGGGAGTGAGGCCTGCTGTGTCTGCTAACTCCAGCTCTAGTTTCATTCCAAATTGCTGGACCTGTATGAAATGCCCAGTTTTATTCAACGCTTTGAAGCTCCAAAACTCATTTTGGACGAGATACAATCACAGATACAATCACAGAAACAGTCACAGAAACAGTCACAGATAGAGTCACAGAAAGTGGAGCGAAAACACGAATCTATGTGTGGTGTCTTGTGGTGAAATAATACCCATTTATTCAGTATCTTGTATGCAATTCTCCGTGATGTTGAAGTCAGGTATAAGGCAAAGTAGCTCACGTAGCGCAGTGGTCTAAGCGCTATAAAATACGATACCTCACAATGCTCTTTTGTCATGGCTCTGGAGCTCTGCTTTAAGAGGACAGGGGGTGGATTCATTTAATTACTGTGTATGGATCAGTAGGCTGAACTGTTTATAGAAATGCACGAGACAAGTTTAATGAATACCAGGGGTTAATACATGTACAGGTGCCATTCTGGGCCACATAAGTGAATGACCAGCTTACCCATTCAATTAGTGGCTGATGAGCAATGGAAACTCAACAGCAGCTCACCTCGCTTCAGTCGAAACAAAGGCTAAGGCAGTGACGGTCGCCTTGTGCAAGCTGAATTCTAAACTAAGTAGCCCGACAACAAAATCAGTCAGAAAGTTTATAAGGGCCAAGCTGCTTCCCTCAATTACATATGGCCAGCTAGCATTTCCTGCGGCTTTTGGTAATATCTTGGAGCATATGAATCTTCCAGATTACTGCGCATTCACAAAATGCCCTGGTGCGACTGGAATTTAGGTTGAATAAACAAAGCTACGAGCACTGGGCAATGTCCGTGCTGTTCTATCGAGGGGTCTGTGCAGCCCATTCGCATACAATGAAGTCAACCCTGAAAATAATCTTTATAAAAGACAATAACTCGTGGAGTAAAGGCCTGCAAACCACCTGCACTGAATTAGATCTTGACATGATCAAATTGCAGGATTTTACTCATCAGCCTGGCATATTAAAAACTATATTAAAAAAACAAGTCAGATCATTATCTAAGGAAGAAGACATGAAGGAATTAAATTGTTCCAAAAGCAACATTGGAATACTTGCACGCTCCTATGAAGATCGGCTAAGGCAGCCATATCTCGATGCTGCATTAAATAAGATCATTTTAAAGCAAATGTTAACAGTGAGGTTTATGTTCTTGCCGATAAAAGATATTAACATGCGCTGGTAATCCTCAGAGGCGATCACCACTTGCAGATTATGTCATCAGCATGAGGAATCCATGGGTCACTTGAGGACCCGGGCCGGGTAGGCAAAGCCGGACCCATTAGAGGCCCGGGCAAAACGCCATCCGGCGGCGGAGGCCCTCCCCCGTCCGCCCTCCTCCTACATTAACATATGGGCTAGGCCAACAGTGGCCAGGATTGGCCCCATCGGCGGGAACAAGCCCCCCCCCAATCAGGGGGCGAGCATAGGGGCCAGGGGGGGGGATAAAAGGGGGACGCAGGGCCCTGTTGGCGTCACACATCCCCCCCCCCCGGGCCTTGGACAAAGAGCGCAGTTGGATGGAATGAGGGGGGAAGCGGGGAAGGGAGACTCGCCGCCTGGAGGGGGTTGTCTGCCTATGCCATTGCTTGATACATGCACGTCGCACTTTACTGAGGCCATTGTTTTTAAAATATGGGACGCATACTTGCAATGAATGCTATGAAACTTTTGTTTAGCCTGGAGATCCCGATGGAACTGGCTAGGTTCGCCAAATTTGCACATACAGTTAAAGAACGTTTAAGTCATGCACATTGCACTTTAGAACTTCAGGGCTGCGCATTTGGTATGCCCAGACTCTGATTTGCACGTCATCACTCGATTTATGTGCTCTGTATTTTTAATGAAATTTTTGTTCCAAATTAGGTCTGCCTTGAATGCCTTTTTATCTGGAACTTTTAAATGATTTTGCCAGATTCGTGAAGTTTGCACACAGGGGAAAGTCCCTTGTTTTTAAAATAAAACTGTTTGTACCCATTCTTTTCTTTTTCTTTTCTTTTCTTTTTACAATTGATCAATGGGTTTTATTGACTTTATTGTCCATGACCTGCATCGCAGGATTTGTTTTAGTGGATGCAGTAATAATTGTAACTGTAGTAAGCAAGTTTTTAGGATATTTTATAGGAAATGTTTTGTAACAATTCTTTTTAATTGATGCAATAAAAAATGTCACTGTCACTTACAGGACAAATACATTTCCATCTGTGTATAGCCATAGCTGTTAATTTAAGAAAATATTGTTCACATTATATATTGGTGGCCAGTGGCATAACAACAAAATGATGGGACCCCTCTGAAGAATGTATGATATGAGGCTCCCTGAGCCTCCCATATGTCACATATATTCATTGACCTAGAGCTGATTGGGGCCCCCTTGAAGGGTCGGGAGCCCCCTGAATGGTTGGGAGCCTTCATGGACCCCAGGAGCTGCAGAGGCATGCGTTACACCCATGTTGGTGGCCCAATATTGCATTCATGTTCTGACCTTAGCATGTATAGAAATTCTGCCTAGTTGGTCTTCAACATGAGTAGTTTTTAAGGGAAGATGAGCCTCATGTAATAAATGAACAGTGGTCCTGATCTTCAGTGAGTAACTCCATCGACGTCAGAATTGGAATGGGCTCTGTTGGAATGTCATGGTAAATCACTCCTCGTCCAAGTAGTGTCAACTGGTGCACTTTGAATCAGACCAACCTTTGACTCAGAGGAATGTGATGGTTAGCTAGTGGGAAGGCAGAGGATACATGAACTAGCAAGGGGTTATTTCTGTATGAAATAAACTTGGAGTGATTCATCTTACCTACTTGGGGCACTTGGTCCATAGTCTTTAAAAATTACTTATTAGCCATTGATGCTAAGAAGTTTCATCGGAAATAGAACAAAAAGCTGTTGTTTAGCTGTTTGGGTGCCGCTGGCCAGGACGTGTTTCAACATTTGCCATGGATCGAACCTACTGAGGATTGCTCTCAGGATAGCTATTGTGAAGCTGCTGAGTGGTTGGAAATACAATTAAGTGAAGAACCCAATATCATTGTTGAAGTAAGGCATTGTACCAACCCGTAGGCATTCACAGGCTGTACAAGTGCTGTGGGCAAAGGCACTTTGCCCATGTTCTTACAGTCTATAAGGCTAAAATAGTCCCTCACTTGGTTATACCTGTGAAGAAATGGAGGAGCGGCTTTGGTCCTTTTTTTAGAAGGCTGTAGGGCATATTTGGTCCCAAATTTGTAATTTGAATCAGCTGGTTGCCCCTTGTGCCCTTCGGCTTGAATTTAGACTCCTTTCTACTACTTTATTTGTTATGAGAGCTGCTCTGAGATGGGGGAACAATTTATTGTGTAGCGATTCGAGGTGCTGTGCTAAAACCTGAAATATTTCATAGCTTGAAGGGAAGAAGCCCCTTTTTTCAAATTATTTGACCGCTTTAGACATGTTTGGAATTGGTTAAAATGAGGTACGCCCTCTTTCCAAGATTCTTTAAAAAACGTGGTTAAAACATCCATCCATGAAGTAAGTAGGGAAAGGGATATTCTGCTTTGTGCTCAGCATACACGAAATAAAATTGTAGTAGAGAGTAGCATCTATAAAAAACTGCAACCTTACACTCTATGGAATCTTACACATGATGTACGTGGACTAACTCTATTATTTTTTTTTATTCTTTTTTTTTTGGTCCTCATTTTCTGCTTTTGGTTGCTAAATAGGGGCACAATAAGTTGCACCTCTCAAGACAACCATTGGGAGCAGAGAGAAGGAAGGTAAAGCAGCAATCAAGTACCCATTTAACACCGTCACGGGGGCGCTCTGATGGATACGCTGCACATAGGATACCTCAAGCAGCTAATCATTGGACCATGGGGGGGAAAAAAATAAATTAAAAAAAAAAAAAAAAAAAACACTGCCCAGAGCAGCAATTACACCCAATTCAACTGAAGCCAGAAGCTTCTTTTGGTAGAGTTACCAACTCTCTTTAAGTCAGTTTTAGAAGTTTGCAAAACTGCAGTACGCCAATCAAACTCAGTAGGTGGAACCGGGTCCTTCCATTTCCTGCAGATTTCCCTACGAGCCAATAATATGCAATAGAAGAGAAGGTTCTTCGCAGGGCCACGAACTTCAGGAGAAACTCCAAAAATAACAAGAGATGAAGTTATCGAGACTTCAAAGCCCAGGGACGATGAGAGTGATATACTAATCGCCTTCCAATACGGGGTCAATAGGGGACACTCCCAAAACATGTGTATGTCTGGGGCAGCAATCAAACCACATTTAGGACAAGCCACTAAGGCCCCGTTAGAAAATTTAGAGAGTCTTTGTGGAGAGTAATAGGCCCTATGTAGGGTAAACAAATGGGTCCTACGGAGCCAAGCAGGTTTCACAATGTCCCACATGATCTTAAAGGATGTAGTCCACAGGTATCCGATATTCTGATCCGTGATGGTAGGAGCCCATAACAGATCTGGCAGTTTAAATTCGCCATCCAGCTCTTCTAATAATAGCCCATACCAGATTGAAACCTCCTTTCAGGCTGGTGGTTTATCCAGTAGCTGTGTCACTAGGTTGCTGACACCTCCTAGCGAGCACCTGTTCGTAGCAGAGATCCGTGAGTGTGTCCAGCCTGCCATTTGAAGGAACTTGAACCTAGAGAGGCCTGGTCCTATTTTAGATACTAGAGCCTCCCATGGAAGCAAACTCTCTTCCACCAATAGATCCCCCCAAACCTCCAAACCTGCTTCCCTTATGGGAAGTGCAAGGCTATCCAACAGCCAATCTGGAGAACCTGGTGACTCCCACAATGGTGCCCTACTTGTAAAGTAATCAATCTTTAGCAAACCCCTGTGTTTACTCCATGTTTTTGCCATGTCTCGCAGCACCTTCAATTTCACTTTTTTTAAAAATTTCGGGTCTCCAAATTTAAACAAGAAGCCCCGCTGGCTCACCCCCTCCCCTCTAAGCAGTGCAGCAAACATACATCCGATACCTGAGTTTGAGGGCTTTTTTAGCAGCATCCTGGCATGAGAAAGCTGAAAGGCCATGCATATAGCTGAAGATCAGGTGCCGCCAAACCCCCCTTCTCTCTACGCCGCCTAAGTTTTTTCCAGGCAATCCTAGGTGTATGGTCATTCCAAATAAAGGAGCTAATATGACTTTGAAGTTTAGTAATTAAAGAAGGTTAAAAAAAAAGAGGAATGGTATTAAACAAAAATGATATTTTTGGTAATATGGACATTTTTATTAAATTTACTCTGCCCAAGATTGTCAAGGGGAGAGAAGACCAAGATCGCATAAGTCTTCTACATTCTTTAGCAACAATAGTAAAATTCAAAGATGCAATTTCATTTATATCCCTAACGATATTTATCCCTAAGTACCGTAAACTAGAACTCAATTGTACCCCCATCATGGGTACGCGATCATTCCAGACCATAATGTCCGTTTTGGAGGCATTAATCTCGTATCCAGATCTTTTTCCGAAATCCAATGCCAATGCCGCCACATTGGGAAGCGCCAAGCTTAGTTCCGAGGAGAAAACAAGGATGTCATCTGCATACAAGGCTACCCTCTTCTCCCAGCCCCCAAACGTGAACGATTTGATGTTACGATCATCCCTCAGTCGTTGAGCGAAAGGCTCAATATAAAGATCGAATAGGAGGGGGAGAGAGGCCAGCCTTGGTGCGTACCACGCGATATATTAAACGGATTAGACAACTCCCCATTTATCAACAGGGAAGCAGAAGGCCTTTGATATAGGAGTCTAACCGTTCGACGGAATCTCTCTCCGATGTTAAACCTACTCAAGACCCTCGACAGGTAAATCCAATTCACCCTATCGAAGGCCTTGGTTGCGTCCAATGTGAGGATAGCTAATGGGTGCAATGAGATCATATGTCAACTCATGTATTTGACGTCCCCTTACAAAGCCCTTCTGGTCTGGATGCAGTACCCCAGTTACTACTGCTCCCAACCTGTCTGACAAAACTGACGTGAAAATTTTGTAATCGGAATTTAAAATGGAGATCGGTCTGTAAGAACCGCAGCTAGAAGCCGGCTTTCCTGATTTCAATATTAAGGTTATAGAGGCACTGTTCCAAGAAGGTGGAGGAGGTATACTCTCCAAAAGAATCTGATTGAACAGTGCTGTAAGACACGGAAGGATTTTCGACTCCAAGGTCATATAGATTTCAGATGGCAAGCCATCCAGCCCCGATGCCTTTCCCTTTTTACATTTTAAAATAGCCCGCTTCACCTCTTCCTCTGTAATCTCACGATCAAGGAAAGTACTCTGCTCAAGAGACAATTCTGGAAGGGATATATCCCTCAACCAGTCATCCACTTGCACTTCCTTGATATTCTTATCTTCGTGATATATATTACAGAAGAAGTCCCGAAATATTCGTCTAATATCTTCGTCAGAAGAATATGTTTTCCTCCCAGAAATGACTGCATCAATATTGTTTCTAGTCTGGTCAATTTTAACTTTCCAAGCTAATAGCTTCCCTGCTCCTTCACCATATTGAAAGTGGGCTAACTCTATTATTAAGGTTGAATCTGTTTCCCCTATGAGTGGTTACTGGGTCTTGGGAAGATATACCTAGGGATGAGAGGCTGGGTGATCGCTATCTGAATTGCGTCCAAGATCCAAATCACTCGATATGTATGTTCCCCCACACATTAATTGCACCGTCAATTGTTAAGTGAAGTGAAGTGACGAGGACGGGATTGATGTCCTCCAATTTTTTCTGAATTTTTCTGAATCTTGCTAATTTTATCTAAATTACATACAAGTTAAGAATATCGTTATCATTCCGAAATAAGACATGTATGTTAGCGATATCGATAAATTGTATCCAGATTTAGGGTAGGGCAGACAAGTTTGGAATGATTGAAAATTGTACGTTTCCGAGATAGGGATAAAGTTTTGTTTCACCTAATGAGAGTGAAATAGAACTCTGCTTTGTAAGGAAAGTCAGCAGCGGCCATCTTATGTAAGATATTGAGCTTTGGGGTAACTTTATTAAACGAATAATACGATAATAGGAACAGGTATACCAAATAATACGTATAAGGGAAGTTAATACGATGAATGATGCAAACAAATGAGGTTTAGATGTAGTAGGACAAACATTTTGGTATTATCCCGGTAATCGGGACGGGTATAAATATGAGAGACTCAAGATGGCGCTTGTGCGAAACGCCGGTTGATGAGTTTGGAGTACACTCTGCTCTCTACAGTAAGTACGAGGATTCTTGTAATGATAGTGTAATTTAGATCTAATGGAGATGATATTAGATAGTGTTGAAGTTGGAGTATGAGATGAGGATATCGCACAATAATGTTGTGGAAGCACGATTAAGATAATTCATGTGCGCGTAACTAATGCTAAAAATGTGTAAACAACACGTGATGGGAGCGCTTTATTGCTAATTATAATAGCATCAGGTGGATCTGGAAATTGTCGGAAGAAACCGATAGTATCGGTCAAAGTATATGATTGCCTATATTAAAGAACAGCCAGTGAGGATATCTTCGTTGGGCAACAAATAGTATAGCAATATAATTTTTGAGCCTTTACCGGTAGTACAATATAAGGGGAACTCTCCGTTTTTATATAGTTACATTTTTTATATAGTTACATTTTAGGAGGATATGTGATGGTCAGAGGGATTATTTATGCATTAATTTTATTTACAGGTCTGAGAAATGACTTTGTGATCAATATATATTCGCCAAAAAGTAGTTGGGAGATGGTAGATTACAGCCAATTCTCTGACAAGCATTGTGCTTTTATAACGGAAAAACGTGGTTAAGGTGAGCTCTCTTCCTGAACAACCAAAAACAAATGGATATTTTAGTTTAAATGATATTGAGCACGGGTTAGTTGGTGGATCTTATATTGGGTGTGACCATGGATCACTTTTATATATATATATATAAGAAGTAAAGAATGTATAGCTTTACGATGTACTCCTCCGTGATAAAATTTAGCACATCACATTAACAACCACTGTGTCCACCTGTGGTGGAATTGTCTCTATCAATGCAATATCAGATGTACAATGAGCACATGGGTGTTATGGTGCTGGATATATTGAGTAAGTAAGTTCTATATAACCAAGAAAATTGTTATTGGTTTATTTATAGCCCTAATGAAGTCAGAGATGCAAACGCATCCTACCTGACGAAACACGTGTTGTCTATATGTGCATTTGGAGAAGGTGTGGATAGATGTGCATCTGGAGAAGACGTTTAAGACATTAATGGAATAAAAACAACGCAGATGGAACAAAGACGGATTTGACTGTGATTTATATACATGGAGTGGTGCTCAGGATAAACTGTGGATATATTGTGGACTGGTTTTCTGGTCCTAACTTTTTGGGGTATTGGTGGCTGCCCCATACCTTGGAGCACACAACGCAATAACTAGTATATTGGACTGTAGGGATAATTGTGATTAGGATTGCGCACAAAACCTTGCCATAACTAGCTGTGTCTATAATCCGTCAATTGTTAAGACCACTGTTCATAAAGTATAATACAACCACAGTAGTGGAAGTTCGACAAAGTTTATTCACCCCCACCCCCAATGGAAACAGACTGTGCAAAAATGTTAGCATTTTTTAAATGCTTTTTTACAATTCTTTAAATGTATTTATATACTGTATTGTTTCCTCTTATAGTTTTTTATCAATTTGAAGGGGATATCACATGATAATACCTCAGAATAATACCTTTCATGTTATGAACCAAGGGGCATATCATCAAGGCGCCGCGATAAAATTATCGCCGCTTTAGCGTCTGTTCTCGGGCGAAAAGCGACGATACTTTTATCGCATTATCAGCAAGGTCACGCTATCGCGTGAATCCTTGCCTTAGCGCCCTTTCCCTCAATGCCAAGCTTTACATCTCTAATGAGTTGCAAAGTGGGCGTTCCGCACATAAATAACTTGAGAAATGTCGCTAACCGACATTTCTCCTATCAACAAACCTCCCGCGAACTCCCGCTGCATGGTTATAAGAAAAGTAGCACTAACCGCGCTTATCGCTACTTTTCTTATGCCTGCTTTCAATCAGACTTAGCAATTATATCCAATGGAAAGGGTGAATATAATGGCTAAGTCTGCCCTGCCCTATCAACAACGTATCGCCAATCGTTGTGCGATTATCGCTGGAATTCCAGCGATAATCGCACATTTGGCAGCTAACTCTGGAATTTTTATCGCCTCAATTTGATAACGCGCTAACCGGGCGATAATTTCCAGAGATAGCCAGCGATAAATATGCAAGCGCTAAGCTCGCTTTGCGATATTTATTGCCGGCCCTTGAAAATATGCCCCCAAGTTGGATGTTTGCACTGTTTATCCTGGTACTGTATAAGGATGTATGGTTTAAATATTGCACTGCAATGTTGATTTAAAATCCTTTTTGCATTTGCACTCTAATGATATTTGCGCTCCAATGGAAGAGTATTGTACAGACTATACGGCTCACTCTATATTTTATGAGTTTGCGTATAATGTTATTGTAATTGTTTTGTATGGATTTTCACACAAATATTATATTATATGGACCTCTTGGGAGTGCCAAAACGTAATGAAATATTTTAACATTTTTGGAAAAAACCAATGTGATAGTTGAGAGGTCATGTTTTTCCCCACATTAACCAAGCTATGATGAAACATTTGATGAATGATAGCAAATCTCAAAATGTTAGCAGCATCCTGTGATTTTGGAAGTGATATTGACACCTTTGTGACCAATTAGCGTTAGGCTGTTTTTGCAAACAAATTCAAGAAAGACTTTTGTGCACATGTAATCCTTTGTTGTCTGAGCTGATTGGCATTGCTAAAGGAGATGAAAGATCCATGATTTCATCCAAGGTATTGGCAGATAATGGTAGCAGAGAGGAACTTTATGTAGGCGCAGTACATGTGGGTGACAGGAAGGATAAACAAGGGGAAGTTGTTACGCGTAGAGCAAGTTACTGCTGTTTCTGTGAGTTACAGTCACATTTAGGAAATGCCAGCAATTGTCCTGCATTCAAATGTAAAAGCTTGGAAGATGATAAGGGGGGTCATTTTTCCAAAATTAGTAGATCAAAGGAGAGTTAGGGAATAAGTAGCAATAAGAAGAAATATACAAATATATTAACTGTGCAGGTTGATGATAGAAATATGTTAAATGAATGTCAGGATAGATTCAAGAATGTTATTCTAGTGATTTCTGTAGAACATGGAAAGTACCTTTCTGTAGTATTGACATTGGTGAAGTTGCGGTTTAAGTTATGGCAAATTCAGGTTCAATTACTATTTTGGATCAGTCCACTTTTGTGGAAAATTAGAAAGAGAAACTTTTGAATGAGGGTGACATTTCACCTAAGATGTTTGGTGAGTTTGGAATTCAAATGCTTGGATGGTTTGAAGATATATTGTTGCTCATGGGCAGAAGCATTGTCACTGAGGTGTATGTGGTTGTTGAGCAAAAGGGTGTATTTGGGAGGATGGATCAAGGAAGATTGGGAATCATTTTTAGGCATGGGTCTGCCATTCCAGTTCCATTGGATCCGGACAGGGTAGAAGGAAACTCGCATCATATCGATGTTGACAGTAGAAAGCTTTTGTTGATAAAAATCGATGATGGGAAGGTAGTGAATATCGACTTTCTGTTGAGTGAGGACCTGTCAGTATTTAAAGATGAAATTGGGTGTGTGAATGGATTTTTGCATGATTTTGTTCTGAAGCAGAAAGCTAGAACGATAATGTGCATAAGGATTTGAAAAATGTATTGGATAAGTTCGTTCGTTCGTTTATTATCTTTTTATTTGGAGTATATAGCCATAAAAAGGGAGAGCTACAATACATACAATTAAAATCTGATTTGTACAAACCCTATACATTAAAACAATATAAAACACAATAAGATCCTGATAAAATCGAACAAGGAAACTCTAGCAAGCCATAGAGAGTACCTAATTCATCATCAACAAGGGGAAGGAATCATTATATATTGTACATCCACAGTAAATAACAGGGGCCCGAGGTATCCCCCAACATGGGTAACATCACGTCTAGCCCGACCCTTATAAATTATATAACCAATTCCTTCAATGACTCCTGTATAGCAATTAAAAATCTTCCCATTGCACATGTCACGTTTGAAAATCTCATATTTATCAGCAAGCTAAGCGCTTGATCTCTACTGTAAGTTTCATAGGCAGTAAAAAGGGGTTTCAAAAATGTTTTCCGTTCTTCTAAGAACCACAAGCAATCTAACAGAATATGTGGGCCGTTGCATTTTACTTGCAATCCACATGTACACAGACCTTGTTCATTCATCATAGCGGATTTTATCATCCGATCCGTGTTACATGGGTTCAGGCCCGCTCTAAATTTCAAGATTATATTTCTAAGTTTTGGATTAGGCATAGCCTCAATATAGGGGAATATTTGGTCATTGGTCCACCCGTTTATCAAAAACCGGGAGGATGATTTACTCTTCAAATAACCCAAATCTTCCTCTCGTGCCTTCGAGTTAATAATAGCACACAACGCCGACTTGAGAATCTGCTGCCCCGACCTCCATTGGTCTGGTTCTAGGGATACTTTAACACACAGCTTGTCTAGCCTGATTCCAGCTTGGGCTGTCCAATTTAGTTCACTAGCCTCTATTTCATTTTTGCAGAGTTTTGCTATTTTGGCAGGCCCGTCTCCATTCATTCTCTGCCAAAAAGTCAATACTGCTTGCATACCCCGGAAATTCCAGGCCGTAAGGTGGCATTCCACTCGTACGGCCTGTATCATTGTTGCCGAGGGGAGTGCTAGCAGCTGTTTGAAGCATTTACCCTCTTCTAAGTTCCAATCCGATTTACCTCCCATATATAATACCTCTACACCGTATTGGAACTGTGGGCGTACCAATGCATTAAAAGCCGATAGAATTGGCTACAGGGAGGGGCCTCCATATTTTTGCTTAAATTGCTTGAGGCCCCATACTGAAGAGAGCGCCTTTGATTTGAGTGCCTGTATGGGATCCTTCCAATTTAACTTATTGTCGAACCACATACCCAAATATTTATATCTATCCTCTCCTTCCACTCTAACCTCTCTCAATTTCCAGTACAGGGAGGACTTATTTTTTCCCAAAACCATTATTTTGGTCTTTTCTAAATTGACCGTGAGGCGTTTTTTTAGGCAATATACATGAAAGATAGCCCGTTTTTTTGCAAGCCCAGCTCTGTCATGTCCATTATCAATAAATCATCTGCATATAACAGGCAAGATATATGAGTACCTCCCATCTTAGGATTTACCCCACCTGCCCTTCTCAATGTGTTGGGTAAATCTGATAAAAACTAAGAAAACAACAGTGGGGCTAGGACACAGCCCTGCAGCAAACCATTCAATATATTGATTTTATTAGATAGGGTTCCCTGGGTGTCCAAGATAACCCTGGCCCAATTACTCGAGTGCATTTCCTGGATTAGAGCTAGTACTGCCTTGATGATTCCGAGCTCTGTTAGCATACTTCACAGTAGATTACGATCCACTGAGTCAAAAGCAGCTCGGAAGTCTACAAAGCAGCAAACAGGTTACCTCGCACCTCAATTGCCTTCTTTGCCATTGCCCAGAGACTGAAGCAATGGTCAATGGTTGAATGGCCCTCCTGGAACCCACCTTGCTCTATTGGGATTAGGTTATACTGCTCTGCCCAGGATTTTACTATGCCTAGTAGTATTTTAGAAAAGACTTTCTCCCCTACATCCAACAAACTGATTAGGCGATAATTCTGGGGTAATGTAGCATCCTCTTTTTTATGAATTGGCCTCACAATCGCCCCCTTCCAACTTTCTGGGAAAACACCCGAAGTTATAACATGCTGAAAGGTAGCATTTAGAAACCTTGCCCACCAATCAGTGCTATTTTTTAATATTATTGCAGGTAGGTTGTCTGGCCCTGCAGCTTTGGTTAGCTTTAGGGATTGGATAGTTTCTTTTATGTTTCGAATAGAGAAGTACAGCCCATATAGTTCTGACTCCACGTACCTTATTTCCAAGGTCTTTTTCCTATTTGGACCATTGTACAGTTTACTCAAATGGCTGGCCCAGTCGTCTTCACCCACTAAACACCGCATTTCCTCTTGTACATTTCCCTCTTTTACCAGGCACCAGAATGATCTTATATTATTTGTGTTTATCACATCTAACATTGTATTCCAATTTTTGGCCATATATTCTAATTTACCGTCTCTCAGCTTATTTTTATATTCCTGTTTTGCCCCTCGAAGGCTCTCCAATGTTCCATGTGTGAGGACAAAAATGTTTCAACTGTGGAATGTTATGAATGAGTATCGAGTATTGTGATTACATGGAAAAAGTTGTGAAATCACGAAACAAAATGTAAATGTCAAGATGGCCGCCCAGTAGGAGCCTCCCGAGGAGCTCCTGGTTTGGGGATTACCAATCTGGTAGTTTTCCCCATAAAAACCTCTCCACCGGCCCTCCACCCGCCTTCCCCCAGGACCAGACTGAGCACCCTTCCGAACCATACCACTGAAGCGGACTATAACATCCAAGTTACCCGCTGGATCGACTGCCGCTGCTGCTCCGGTCTGTGCCTACACTGCCAGGACCCGGCACTGCTCGGCTGATCTCTTACTCCATGGCTAATTGGCTGCTGGAAGGCAGATGCCCACGGCAACGAGCCCTTAGTTTTGATGGTGTCGGCTCTCCCGATTCCCATGCCTGCCCGCCTCCTGAGGATCGAAGTCTCCTGGCGCTGGGAGGTGACCCTGAAAGTAGGTGCCATCCCCTCTGGCTCCCCCGCTGGCCTGAGGAGCTCAGCGATGAGTCCCTGCCTGTTACAGTCATCCTGCGTCCCAGAGGACCGAACCGGAACCCTGCGGCCAACACCTGGTTGGTTGATCTTTCTCCTCAACTCTCCGGATTATCGTTGTGCTCGCCCTTTACCAACAGGGGGGCTGTGATCACCGGCACCATTTGGTCTCCGGTGCCATCTTGCAGCCTTGCTTTTCTGTCCTTCTATCCAGCCTGGAGTTCGGCTGCCCGACAGTGATTGCCGGTACGGATTGATCCCGTGATCTCTGAATCTGCAACCTTCACCCGCCACTACAATTCCGGATGCCTTGGTGGGCTCGTCCTGGCCAGAGCCTGCTCTTGATTTTAATTTGCAGCCTCCATCACAGTTACGCCTCCATCCTGCCTATGATTCAGGCTGCCTGAGGTGAGCTCGACTGGGCCAGTGCCTTCCCACGTCTAGAAGATCGAGACCTCCGGGTCCTAGTGCGTGACCCCCGGTTGCAAGCGCCACCCGCAACCACTCTCCCTTTCCTCAGCATTGTCAGTAGGGAGTCCTGCCATGAGTCCTAAAGGTTTGCATCGCCTGGGCTTGCCTAGAGCCTGCGGTCCATGGCCTAGCAGCTTGCGGCGCGCTGTTTGAAGAGTCCTCCCCTCCACCTCCGAAGGATTGACGCTTTGCCCAGGATCAGGAGGGGGGCTGTGTCCTCTTATTTTCCTTGATGCTACATTGGATGTCACAGGCTTCTTGTCCCAGGTGATGACTGCAACTCTTTGCCTTGGGCCGGCCCAGGCTTCTGGCAACTTGTTCCGGTGAGTCCATTCCCCCCCTGCAGCAGCCCCGCACCTGCGGACGCCCACCCCTGCAACGGCCTACTTTAACAGTGGTCTCCTACCTGCCTCCCCTAAGTCAATCTACTCTATCGCATTCAGTCCAGCCACTTGATCTTTTGCCACCCCCGTCTTTTGGGACACCCTGCTGGGCTGCAGAATAACCTCCTACCCACAAAATCTCCCCCCCCCCCATTATGGATATGGAAACTCCTGCAAGGGTTCAGGACACTGGTCAACTTAGCCTCACTGCTAGGCTACCAGCACAGTTCCTCAGAATCGCTCCCATACCTTTGTCACCCTGCCCACAAGCGGTACAAAAGGGGGTGGTGATGGATGGAGCATCAGAACCAATCAAACACTCACACCCAGTCAACAGATCTGGGTTTGATCCATCACTGTTCTTTAGCCCACTCTGCCACCCCAGTTCGGACATGGCCATATGCAAATCAGTCTGACCCTGTGCCTCATGGGAACAGTCCAGCCCGAACTGCCTAGCCATGCCTTCCCTGGACCAGAAACAAGCTTCCTAGGACCGGTTTCTGGCATTTCAGCCGTCTTCAGCCAGGCTTGCTTGAATCCTGTGGCAAAGTGAGCAAGGGACTCACGTCTGAGCATACCCTGCCAACTTATGGTGAACAAAGCGGTACAAAAGGGGGTGGTGATGGACGGAGCATCAGAACCAATCAAACACTCACACCCAGTCAACAGATCTCGGTTTGATCCATCACCGTTCTTTAGCCCACTCTGCCACCCCAGTTCGGACATGGCCATCTGCAAATCAGTCTGACCCTGTGCCTCATGGGAACAGTCCAGCCCGAACTGCCAAACCATGCCTTCCCTGGACCAGAAACAAGCTTCCTAGGACCGGTTTCTGGCATTGCCCACAAGATCATCCCACTTATATTGATATTGATACTCTCCACCGCAAAGCTGCCAAACTAACCCTGAGCATCCTCAACTCCATTCTGGATCTAAAGAACCTCCTGCACCTCACCAAACTTTCCTTTTCGAATCTCAAGCTCTTTCAGAACTCTACTCCCTCCCCTTCCCCCGTGACCCTCCTTCACCCATTACCGCTATCCCTGATACACCTGTGTCCTCGCAAGCAGCCTTGCCACCTTTCGGAGGAGGACACTCTGGCCCGCCTCCTTACCTACAAACCTTCCCCTGTTACGCCTAGCCCTCTAGACCTCATGGAGGAAGAAGTTCTAGTCCTCCTCAATAGCTACAAATCTGCCCTGATAACCCCATGCCCCGCAGATCTGAGTGACAAACACCCTATCTGCACGGTTGCAACCAACCCCAACAGATCAGCTACCCTTCGCGACAGAGGAGTGATCAATAGTAACCTAGCGCTAGTACCCATCTCCGCCCCTACTCACGACACACACTCCGACCCCCCACTATCCGGCCTCCTAAATAACTGCCGCTCAGCAGGAAAGCATGCCTCTGATGTCGACGATCTCATCCTGAGCCAAAAATCGGAATTAGCGATCTTGACTGAATCTTGGCTCAATGAATCCTCATCGCCCTGCCTAGACCTGTTAGTCCCGCCTAATTACAACATCGTAAGGCAGGAGAAGCAATCCAACAAAAAAGGGGGAGGCATTGCCTGCATCTCCTGCTCTAACCTCCTTGTTGCTGAACTTCTGGCTGATCCTACAGAGTCCTGCGAATACCTTGCACTTTCCATATGCAACAACACCACCCAACTGTGCAGACTGCACATCTTTTACCACCCCCAGGCATGAATGACACCTTCACTGACCACTTTATGGAAATTATCACAGCCAAGGCTTCCCCTAACGCCAATTACATTTTTCTTGGCGACTTCAACTTACAGTGGAACAACCCCAACGACCCACAGGCTAACGCCATCAGAGACTTCTTGGCCAACCAAGCCCTTACCAAAGCCTGTTCACTCCCAACCTACTCAAAAGGTGCCACTCTAGACTGGATCATCTCTAAGGAATCAGCGGTCAAGCTTATCACTATAGACCCATGCGATTGGTCTGACCACCATGCAATCACCTTCTGCTTGGCACCCACAAGACATGGTCACCACAATCCATGATTCCCAAACGTTGGGTTAGAGACACCAAGAACCTTGATGACAGAAAACTGGCTGCCTGCTGTGAGACTGACCCCCTCCCCCTCATTTCACCACGGTCAACATACTCACTGATCCACAACTATATCCAACATTTTCGATGACCTTGTTCCGCTAAAACTAAAAAGAACCCAGATCAAAGACAGGAACCCCTGATTCAACGGATCCCTCAACAATGAGAGGCGATCCCTCCGGCAGACATAATGCAACTGGAAACAGCACCCATCAGCAGCCCATCTAAAACTTCTCCGCCAGTCCAGAAATGCCTATAGTAGGAAAATCCTCAACTCAAAAAAAGAATTCTTCAGAACAGAACTGGAGAACGCCAAGAATAGACCTCGCAAGCTATTCAAGTTGGTCAAACACCAATCTAACAAACTGGCTAAAACCTCCAAAGAAACCCCTAAAGCTCTAATATCATGCAAGGAATTTTCATCCTTCTTCTGTGACAAAATCTCTGCCCTAGGAAACTAACTTAAATCTGCAACGCACTCCCAAACCACGCTGGCTCTACTTCTTCTCACTGCGCTGCCCTCCCAGACTTCACCCAAAAACCTAGAGCACTGGTCCAACGTCAAAGTCTATGACAAACACTCTGTCTCAAAAATTCTATCCTCCTTAAACCCTAACAATCATTACACCGATCTTCCCCCCTCTAACTGCCTGGCTCCCGCCTCTCAAGCTATCATCCCTTCTTGGACTGCAATAATCAACGCATCCCTCCTACAGGGAATGATACCTGACTCTCTTAAAGCCGGCCAAGTCGTCCCCATCTTAAAAAAACCTACGCTGGATCCTGCATCCCCTGACAACTATAGACCCATATCCAACATCCCACTCCTAGCGAAAGTTCTGGAGAAATGTGTGCAACAGCATTTAAGCCAACACATCACCAACATCCACCTAATAGATGACTTCCAATCCGGTTTCAGACCTGGACACAGCACTGAAACCACCCTCCTCCACATCGTGGATGATGCCCTCCAAGCCCTTGACCAAGGCAAAACCTATCTCTTAATCCTCCTAGACCTATCCTCTGCTTTTGATACGGTTAACCACGAAACACTCCTTGAACGCCTCAAACTCAGGATGGGATTGGATGGCACTGTTCTCGAATGGTTTAGGTCCTTCCTCCAGAATCGCTCACAGAGAATCCAACGGTAACTTATCCGCTCCCACTCCGATCACGGTTGCCGTCCCCCAAGGATCAACCCTGTCCCCAACCCTCTTCAATCTTTACCTTGAACCGCTCACAGAGGTGCTACGCACCACCAATATTGCCCACCACATGTATGCCGATGTCACACAGATCTACATTAAAATCTCTTCTCCTGAGGACATTCTCTCCCTGAATGAGGCCTTGAAGCTGACTGTGAATTGGCTCACCTCTAACCAGCTCAAACTTAACGCAAAAAAAACGGAATTTCTTCTAATCTCCACAACCAAAACCAACCCAGACATTCAAGAATGGATCAAGGCTATCACAGCATTAAACTGACCCCTACAATTGTGGACTCAGCTAAATCCCTTGGAATAACCCTAGACTGCAGCTTGACTATGCGTGGCCATATCAACTCGGTGGCCAAAACAGCCAGATTTCACGAGAGCTACCTAAGAAACCTGAAACCCTTCCTCGATACTCCCAACCTAAAAATGGCAATCCAGGCACTAGCCATCTCCAGACTAGAATATGGATGCTCTACCCTCGCAGGTCTACCCAAGAGCTCCTTGGCCTCATTGGAGGCCTGCCTCAATGCCGCCGCAAGACTCCTAACAGGTTCAAAGAAATTTGACCACATCTCTCCCCACCTGAAAGCTCTAAAATGGCTTCTACTCGAGACAAGAGTCCAACTTAAGCTGGCTTGCATCACTCACAAGGCTCTATACTCTAATTCCCCGGCATTTCTTGCCCAGAAACTCATAATATCCAGAGGAGCCAGAAACTCCTGGTCTGCCAGAGACCTTTTGCTCCAACCGGCACGCTTGTGGAAAAACAAAAGGTACAATCGGGCCTTCTCTGGGGCTGCTCCAAGAATTTGGAACTCACTCCCGCCCGCTATCAGAAGACTTCCCTTTTTGGCACGCTTCAAAAAAGAGGCCAAAACTTTCCTAATGGGCAAATTCCTCTCCTAACGCTGGCATTACATTCACCTCAGTGACTTTGTTCCACCCACTATTACGCCATTATCCATGTTCTTTCTGGATGATACCTACCCGGCACTTTGAGACTGCTTCTTCTTTCTTTTTTGTATAATGTATCTACCTGTTTTTATCCCACATGTATCCTGGGATTGGAGCTGCTTGTTTTTTGGAATAATGTATCTACCTGTTTTTACCTCAATTGTATCCACCCATTCTAAGTCTTTTGTATACCACCTGTCAATCCTGTCTGGTTCGCGCTCTATAAAGCTCTAAATAAATAAATTATGTGCAGCTTTTCAATCATTGAAGAAGAACATTCTTGTTGAACGTCATACTCTTCCAAAAATCCAAGACATGTTAGCACAAATAGGGGATGCATGCATTTTTAGCACAATAGACCTCAAGGCTGCTTATCATCAGATTACGTTCACTGATTGTTCATAACTTTTCACCACAATTATCACTCCTTTTGGAGCATTTAAATATCTTAGGCTGCTGTTTGGCTTGGCCTCAGCTTCCAGTGTTTTGCAGAGGCCAATGGAATTGTTGATTTAAGGATATTTCTGATGGTATGTCATATCAGGATGATATCCCGAAATTTGCTTCAACCATGGATCAGCATGATGAGATTTTGTGCAAAGTATTATTCATTCTGCAAGAACATGGTATGAAAGTGCACAAGGACAAATGAACATTTAGAGTAAAAGAAATTGAGTATTGGGGCCATGGCATTTCTGAGAGAGGCACTGAACCTAAAGACGATTTGCTTAACATGATCAATGAGGCTCTAACTCTTACTGATAAAGACAGTTTACGCTCCTTTTTGGGACTTAGTGAGTATTATGCTGAAACAGTTGTTAAGTAAAAAAAGAAACATTATGTTGGAATGAGGAACTAACTAAGGCATTTGGAGAAGTAAAAGATTTGATCATTGTGAGAAACTCATCCTTTTTACCCTGATCACCCCCATTTTTTTGACTGATACTGGTGGTAAATTACTCTGTGGTAACGAGGCCCCGGCCCTGTGCTCTGATTAAACATTTATATGATAATTAGGTGTAATTACAATTGCCACTGACAACCTACCTGTAAGTCCCTAGTATATGGTAGGACATGTAGGAGTAGAGGACCAGCAGCTTTGAGGCCCTTAATTGTGCACTGCTGTGTTGGCTGCTGTCATTTTAAAAGTCAGCTCTACTTTGCAAGCTGCTTTAAAACTGAAATTACATGTAAATAAGATTTTGGATTTAAAGGTACTTCCAAATTTTTACACGACCTTACTTTTTCGTAAAAGTCACCCCTAAGGTCTACCCTAGGTGTCCCCAGGGTAGAGTTCCTTGCACAAATAAGCAGGGACATTTTAAAAGTTGTGTTATATGCCCTGGTGAGGGAAAAGCTACCAATGTTGTTTCCCCCCTGTAAACCCCCTACATGAGTGAGCTAAAACAATATTTCAAGGACTTAAAAGATTGGCAATGATAAATCCAACAACATGCCACTGTTGAATGTATCACAACTATTACAGAAAAGAAGTTATAGAACTTTCTTTTCTGTGAGCCACAATCCAGCCTTCTAGCAGCCTCTCCTGACTGGCCAGCCTTGACAGGCTTAGCCAACCTGCTTTGATGAGGTGATAAATGGCCTGAACAGAGAAAGAGGTTTTCTGATTGGTGGAGCTCCTAAGCTGCAGAGAACAGGCCAGGACAGCGGCTGTGTAAATCAATCTGGGCTTGAAAGAGAGCAGGACAGTAAGGAATGCCAGCCAGTTCTACCCTCTCTTCCTGTAACCCCCAGCTAGATGGCAGCCTCAGGAATGGAATTTACAGAAGGCCTGGAAAGGAAGTGTTAAGGGGAAAGAGCCACACCAGTGGGTTGGTTTAGCCAGCTCCTACTCCCAACATCTTGAATTTTAAAGTGCAGTGCTATGCAGGACAAGAAACTGCCACACTTGAGGAGGAAGCTGTCATGGTTATGGGTGGCACCCTGTCGCCCATTGGTCAGGGTTATTCCCCAGCTTGTTGCCCCAGAACATTGACTACATATCTGAGACCTGCACGGCAACTCAGTCTGATGCCTGAAACTACACATGGAAAACAAAGACTGCCTTGCTGGAACCTGGGTCTGCACCCCACAGGATTGCACTCTGAAGGACAGCTCCTGCTGCACACTTGGAACTACAGCCCTGAGGACTTTGCCTTGCTTCAAAAATGATTAAGGAGTGGACTCCCTGAAAGCAACATGTTAACATAGCTCTCTGCACCATCTCCTCCAAGATGTCCTGAGCCTGGAGTGCGTCTGTTAGAATCCTGGTTCTCTGGGTTGCACAGGTAGGTACTTGTGACGAGCAGGGAACCTTTCCTCTAGTCAGGGTAAGGGGTTACACTTCTAAAACAATCCCTGCTCACCCTCTAGGTAGCTTGGCGCGAGCAGACAAGGCTTATCTCAGAGCGTTGTAGGTTAAGCATTTGTGAACACATACAGTAACCAAGTAACAACACTACAAATGGACACCACACAGGTATTTATATTAAAAATAAGGATTCTTTATATAGGATTATCACAAGACCATTAAACGATTAAAAATACACAGTACGGTTGCTTATTTGGTAGAAGATTGCTTAGTTTCTCTTAAGTTCTTAAATGCGACACTTTAAGTCAATGTACCTTAGATGGGACACGCAGGGCAACAAAAGTGTTGCAGCGATGCAGATGCGTTGAAGTTCTTGGTGCAAAAGAAATAAAGACGGGATCTTCCAGATGCGTTACGCTTCTCCGATGTTGCGAGAAGACTCGACTCGATGCGTCAGCTACAGCGGCGTCACCCTTGACGAGATGCGAAGACAGCGGCACTCATCTCTGACGTTGCGAGACGCTTCCGCTCGATGCGATGCTGCAGCGGCGACACCCCTTCTGCGAGATGCGACGACAGCGGCTCCGACGGCGACACGCTTCTCCGTGGATGCGAGGTGCTTTTTCTGGTTGCGGTGCAATGCGACAGCTATGATGGCTGCGATGGCGACATGCTTCTTCAGCGTTGCGAGACACTTCCGGAATGATGCGAGACGCTTCCGCTCGATGCGATGCTGCAGCGGTGACACTCTCTGCGAGATGCGACGGCAACAGCTCCGACGGCGGCACGCTTCTCTTCCTGGCGTCGTGTTTCCAGCTCCTTGCGTCACGCAGTACCTCAGAAGGCCAACAACAGCAGCAGGCACTTCCAAAAGACTCTGGGGAGCTGGGGGTGAAGTCCACTGGTCCTGGGACTTAGTTCAGGGGGCAAGCTCAGTTCAAGCCCTTGGAGATCTTTTTAAAGAACAAATTGAAGCAAAGTCTTTAGTAGTCTTTCTACTCTCCTTCAGCAGCAAGGCAACCACTGCAGGCCAATCCCCCAGGTCAGGGACAGTACTCCTCCTACAACTTTCCCAGTTCCTTCTCCTCTGGCAGAGGTTCTTCTTGTTTCAGCAGGATCTAATTTCTTGGGAGCAGGGTCCCAATACATATACCCCTAATTCCTTTGTTCTTCTGGGGTTGAGGGGCCTTTGCCCAGTCCAAACCAGTTCTTGAGCACTCTGTTGACATGACTCTGCCTTTCTATTCAGGGTGCAGGGCAGACACATCAGCCGCTCCACAGGAGGTGGAGCCAGCATTGTGGTAGCAGAGTACAACCCTATTCAGAGCCCAGGTGTACTCCTCCCACCCATCTGACTGCCAATCTTCCTATTCACCACCAGGCTACCTAGCCCTGCCCCTCTGGGTTTCCCCAGCCCTGTCACTCACACAACCAGACAGGCAGATACACATCCTAGCAGAGGCGGGCTGAAATGGTCAGGCAAGCAAATACCAACTTTTTAAAAGTGGTATTTGCAAACACAGAATAATAAAATAAACTTTGATAAAAGATGTATTTTATTATTCTGTGTTCAGGTATACTAAACTCGAATTTCTACCATGTTCCCTGGGTCTGTTAGGATCATAGAATGTAACAATTCTAACAGCCCATTCTGGCCTATGGAGAACAGGTAGCCTTACAATAGTGAAAAACGAAAATGGCTGTAATTCACTATTAGGACATGCCACACACATCAGGGCTTGTCCTACCTTATGCTTACAATGCACCCTGCCCTTGGGCCTACCATAGGGGTGACTGATATAAAGTTAAGGGAAGGTTTAGGGACTGGCAAGTGTGTTCACTTGCCCAGTCAGCATGACAGTACCAGACTGCACGCAGGTTCTGCAATGGCAGACCTGAGATACATTTTACCAGGCCGCTTCTGTGGGTGGCACAACCAGTGCTGCAAGCCCACCAGCAGCATTTGTATTTACAAGCCCTGGGAAATCCTGGTGCCCTTTACTGGGGTCTGACAGTAAACCAAATAAGCCAATCATGGAATCCAACCAACATATACATTTTAAATAGGGAGCACTTGCACTGTGGCACTGGTTGGCAGTGGCACAGTGCTCTGAGCAGCTAACACCAGCAAAACACATGAGGCACAGCGACAAAAAGTGGAAGGGAGACTCACGCCAAGGTGCCAGGTCTAACACGTGTCCCCTCCAGCTCAAGTGTGGGGAGAACTACCCTACCCCAGGGAGTTCCTCATCACTAAGGCGGAAAAATCTGGACAGACCGTCAGCATTGGCGTGATCTGTACCAGGGCGAAGTTCCACCGTGAAATCCATACCCTGTAGGGAAATGGACCACCTCGACAGCTTTGGATTCTCACCCCTCATATGCATCAACCATCTGAGGGGCCTGTGGTCTGTCTGAACCCAGAAGTGAGACCCAAACAGGTAGGGTCTTAGCTTCTTCAGCGCCCAGACCACAGCAAATGCCTCACGCTCAATAGCACTCCATCTCCGTTCCCGTGGAAGTAACCTCCTGCTAATAAAGGCTACAGGTTGATCTAGGCCCTCTTCATTAATCTGTGAAAGCCCCCACACCATGCTCTGAAGCGTCTGTCTGAACGATAAACTCTTTGGAGAAGTTGGGAGCCAAAAGCACGGGCGCCATGCACATAGCAGCTTTCAGGGCCTCAAAAGATTTCTGATAGGTGTCAGTCCAAATCACATGCCTGGGCTGCTTCCTTGAAGTCAGCGCTGTCAAGGGGGCAACAATGTTGCCATACCCCTTGACAAACCTCCTGTAGTACCCGGTGAGACCTAGGAAGGCTCTCACCTCTGTCTGGGTTTTGGGCGACTCCCAATTCAGGATGGTTTCTATCTTGGGTTGAAGGGGTGCCACCTGGCCACTCCCAACTTGGTGCCCCAAGTACACCACTGAACCCTGCCCGATCTGGCACTTACTCGCCTTGATCGTGAGGCCTGCCCTCCGCAGCGCCATCAACACTTCCCAGAGGTGGCGCAGGTGTTCCTCCCACGTCGAGCCGAACACTGTGATGTCATCAAGGTATGCTGAACTGAATGAATCCAGCCCAACCAACACCTGGTTGACCAACCTCTGGAAGGTGGCAGGGGCATTTTTCATCCCAAAGGTCATAACCCGGAACTGGTAATGCCCATCAGGGGTGGAAAATGCTGACCTCTCTTTGGCCCCATCGGTCAAGGCGATCTGCCAGTACCCAGACATTAAATCAAACGTGCTGAGGTAGTTGGCAGCCCCTAGCCGATCTATGAGCTCATCAGCTCTGGGGATGGGGTGTGCGTCAGTCCTGGTGACCGAATGGAGTCCTCTGTAGTCCACACAGAACCAGAGTTAGGGTGTGGCTCCCGGCGCTGCAGCCTTTGGGACCAAGACCACTGGGCTGGCCCAAGGACTGCTTGAGGACTCAATTACCCCAAAGGCAAACATCTTGGAGACCTCCTCCTTGATGCAGGCCCTTACCCTGTCAGTCACCCTGTAGGCCTTGTGCCTCACAGGTGTACTATCCCCAATGTCTACATCATGGACGCACCAATCAGTGACACCGGGAACCAGGGAAAACAGGTCAGAAAATTGTCCCAGCAGCTGGCGACAATCATTCTGTTGCTCAGGGGTAAGAGTGGAAGAGAGGATGACACCATCCACTGACCCATCTTGCTCCTTGACTGACAGGAAGTCAGGAAGAGGCTCGGTCTCCTCCTCCATCCCAGCATCTGTCGCTAAGAGCATGCCCACTTGGGACCTCTCCAAGTGGGGCTTGAGGTGGTTGACATGTAGGACCCTTAAGGGGTTCCTAGGAGACTTCAGGTCCACCAAATAGGTAACCGGACTCTTGCGCTCCACCACTTCAAAGGGACCGGTCCACTTATCCTGGAGCGCACAGGGCTCCTCGGGGGCCAAGACTCATACCTTCTGTCCAGGCTGAAGCTCTACCAGAGTGGCATTCTGGTCGTACCACCGCTTCATCTCCTCCTGGCTGGCTTCCAGGTTTGCCTCACCAAGTTCCCTGAAACGCCTAGTCTGGTTCCTGAAGGCCAGCATGTAGCTATATACATTCTGGGGAGGTTTCCTGGGAGATTGCTCCCAGCCTTCCTTGACCAGACTTAGAGGTCCTCTCACTGGGTGTCCGTACAGAAGCTCAAAGGGACTGAACCCTAGAGACTTCTGTGGCACCTCTCTGTAAGCAAAGAGAAGGCATGGTAAGAGGACGTCCCACTTACGCCTCATGGGTCCTTCAAGGCCCATTATCATGCCTTTGAGGGTTCGGTTGAATCTCTCAACCAACCCGTTTCCTTGGGGGTGGTAAGGTGTGGTGAACTTGTAGGTTACACCACACTCTTGCCAAAGGGATTTCATATATTTAGATATGAAATTGGTAACTCGGTCAGACACCACCTCTAGAGGGAATCCCACCCGGGAGAAAATTCCCATCAGCGCACGTCCCACCACGGGGGCCGTCACTGTCCTCAGAGGGATGGCTTCCGGGCACCGGGTGGCATGGTCCACCAGGACCAGGATGAACCTATTGCCCATCGCTGTCCTGGGGTCCAGTGGCCCTACAATGTCAATCCCCACTCGCTGGAATGGGGTACCGACCACAGGGAATGGTTGGAGTGGAGCCTTCTGCTTCCTTCCACTTTTCCCACTTTCCTGGCAAGTTTGGCATGTTCTGCAGTGAGTATCTGAACTACTGCGCATTTGGGGCCAAAAGAAGTGGGTGACAAGCCTTTCAAAGGTCTTGTCCTGCCCCAAATGTCCTTCTAAGGGTACATCGTGAGCCAGCCCCAGTAGGAAGGCTCTAAAGCGCTGGGGTACCACCAGCACACGGGCTGACCCAGGCTCAGCAACCGTAGGCTCAGAATACAGGAGGTCGTTCTCCCAGTAAATGAAATGTGTTCTGGACTGATCACCGTTGGCCTGGTCTGCAGCCTGCTGCCGCATACCCACAAGAGAAGGGCATTCTTTCTGCTCCCTGCAGAACTCTTCCCTGGAGGGTCCTGTTTCTTGCTGCCAATGGGTCAGCTCAGACAGGTCCCCCAGTTCAGCTATCTGTTCCCCTGTAGGTTCCAGGGCATACCCCTCAAGGTCTGCTCCCTCCTGGACCGTGGGAACTTCAGGGGCCGGTTTCCCGCGCCCCCTGCTCCTTCTCTTTAAGGCCGGTTCCTGGGCCTCCCTCTCAGGCTCCAGGACCTCTTGAGTACCTTTACTGGCTGCCATGGACCGTGTGGTGACACACGCCCAATCCGGCATACCCAACATCTCCAGGTGAGCACTCCGCTCCACCTTAGCCCAAGGTGAGCTCTCCAAGTCGTTCCCTAACAGACAGTCTACAGGCATGGCGGGCCTCACAGCTACCTGAAGAGTACCAGAGACCCCCCCAACTGGAAGGGAACCTGAGCCACTGGGCAGTGAATCTGTGTTGTCGGCGGCAACAACCGGATAGAATGCTCCTGGGACAACCTGCTCCTGAGACACCAGGAGGCGCTTGACAGCCGTCACACTGGCTCCTGTGTCTCTGAGAGCTTCAACCCTATGGCCATTTATGGTCACCCACTGCCTGTATTTTTTAGTGTTCTCAGGCAGCTGGGTTTGGGGGACCACTTCACGGTCTCCTAATGAGACAAGGGACATCTCTGTGGGACCCCACCCACCATGGACACCCATCTCCTCCCCCAGGGCTACACTAGTCACCTGCCGGGATGGAGCACCAGTGGGTGCTGGTTTACCAAACAATGGACATTTCACATCAGAGGCAAAATGCCCCATGTTACCACACTTGTAACATCTGATGGGCCCCTTCTGAACAGGGGTACCTGTCGGGGCCCAGGTCGGTTTCTGTGGTGGGGGAGGCTGAGAACCTTTCCCTTGGTTGCCTTGGGGATTACATTGGGGCCTCTTGTGGAACTCCCTCTGTTTACCCTTGTCCCCCCACTCTTCTGCTGGGGACCCTGCCCACCTTTGGCGGAATCTCCCACTTGACCCTTGTGGACCCTGGTACTGACCCAGCGGTCCGCCTCCTCAGCAAGCTTCCTAGGGTTAGTCAGCCTACTATCAATCAGGTGCTGGCGTAGCTCAGGAAAACAATTACTAGACAAGTGCTCCCATGCCATTAAATCAAGAAGCCCTTGAAAATCATTTACTTTGCTACCCTTCACCCAACCATCCAGTGCTCTGCAAACAAAAAGTCACATACTCAACATATGTACTGTTTGGAATCTTGGTGCAACCCCTGAATCTTTGCCTATACAACTCAGGGGTCAACCCATACCTAGACATCGAAGCAGCCTTCATATGTGGATAGGAATTATAATCATCTGAAGGCAAATCCAGCAGTGTATTCCGCCCCTCACTAAGGAACCGTCCCCACAACCCCACTCCCCAATCTTTCTCAGGGACCCGGTGGGAAGACATGGCTACCTCATAGGCCTCAAACCACTGCCCTATGTCATCATTCTTGAAGAATTCCTTAACCACATCCTTGGGTATGTACACCTTTGACTCTGTCTGCACTGACGGTGTGCTGCCACCAGAGGGAGCCTTTTCTAGACTCTGGGCTTTCAGCTCCATCTCCCTCAAAACCTTTTCATGTTCATATTGTAGCTTCTTTTCTTCCAGGGCTAACTTTCTACTCTGCATTTTCAATTCTAACTGCCCACTTAACTTGAGCTTGGCCAGCTCCAATTCATGCATCCTACACTCTTTTCTATCTGCCAGCTCCTCTGGAGATAGACTGTGGTTAGAAACACTGCTACCAGCAGGGGAAGGGGTTCTCCTTCCTCTTGAGCCCACTGGCCCATCCAGCTGCTCCTCTGCATTATCATCATCAATGGCATTCCTTGCTTCTGCCCAGGCCCTCAGCGCCTTGTAGAACTCTGCCTTGTTTTGACATCCAGTTGTAGAAACTTTAAATTTCCTGCAGAAGAACTTTAGCTGTTTCAACGGGTAGCTGTCCAGTTTCTCTTCTTCCCATTCCCATTCAGTATTCACAGAGACTACGGATGCTGCTTTCTCCACCATGGTTAAGTTTGGCAGTACTCAAAAATAGAAAGTCCCAAAAAGAAATCTACCAACAAGTATTGGTTGCGTTTAAGGTCTGCACTCACTAAGTAGTGTTCACCAATCACTGTACATGAGTCACAAATGCAAGTCTAGAATCCTCACCACTGACCACCAATGTTAGAATCCGGGTTCTCTGGGTGGCACAGGCAGGTACTTGTGACAAGCAGGGAACCTTTCCTCTAGTCAGGATAAGGGGTTACACTTCTAAAACAACCCCTGCTCACCCTCTAGGTAGCTTGGCGCGAGCAGACAAGGATTATCTCAGAGCGTTATAGGTTAAGCATTTGTGAACACATACAGTAACCAAGTGACAACACTACAAATGGACACCACACAGGTATTTATATTAAGAATAAGGATTCTTTATATAGGATTATCACAAGACCATTAAACGATTAAAAATACACAATACGGTTGCTTAGTTGGTAGAAGATTGCTTAGTTTCTCTTAAGTTCTTAAATGCGACACTTTAAGTCAATGTACCTTAGATGCGACACGCAGGGCAACGAAAGTGTTGCAGCGATGCAGATGCGTTGAAGTTCTTGGTGCAAAAGAAATAAAGACGGGATCTTCCAGATGCGTTACGCTTCTCCGATGTTGCGAGAAGACTCGACTCGATGCGTCAGCTACAGCGGCGTCACCCTTGACGAGATGCGACGACAGCAGCCTTGGCAGCGGCACTCTTCTCCGACGTTGCGAGACGCTTCCGCTCAATGCAATGCTGCAGCGGCGACACCCCTTCTGCGAGATGCGACGACAGCGGCTCTGACGGCGGCACGCTTCTCCGTGGATGCGAGGTGCTTTTTCTGGTTGCGGTGCAATGCGACAACTATGATGGCTGCGATGGCGACACGCTTCTTCGGCGTTGCGAGACACTTACGGAATGATGCGAGACGCTTCCGAGCATGAAAATCAATTACCGGATCTTAGCAGTTGGGATGAGCTATTGAAGGCATCATGAAAACAGAGCACCATGCTTCCACTAACGGGGAAATATAGGAGGAGCAGCGGGTGTACTGGAACAGCATGCAACTTCAGCCTTGTGTCCCGCATGTAGGAAAAAAGGGGGGGGGGTTTCCATCGGTCACCAAGACCGGCCCGCTTGTGAGATATATGTCCAAGAACTCTGCTTACTGTCTGGGAGAACATTTAGTTCTTGTCGAATTGACGTACTTTATGGCGCATGTTCCAAATATAACATGACGGGCCAAGCACAAACACCACCTTCAGTAATAGATTTGACTCTTTCCATGTTCAGGTGCTCGGTTTCTTAAATGGGGAGGCTCTGTATAGTGGATTGACCCTTTCCTTGTTCAGACACACATTTTTAAAGGAGGAGGCTCTGCATAATGCTTTGGGAGCACGCCTGGATTGCGTAGGATACATCTTTAAAAAGCCCCCCTTTTTTCGTTAGCCATGAGAAACATTGGCACCATTTAAGATAGGATGGGTTGGGTGGTATATCGGAGAATGTCTTTGGAAGGATGCGTATTTTGAGAGCTGACAGAATATGTAATGCAAGTGCATTATAATATAATATGAAATAAAATAAAATATGTTTTGGAAACGATTTTTCTCTCTGAAGGATGCAGTTTATTACTATATCCTTTATATGGTCTTCTTTCCCCCATAGAGCCATTGGCTACATTTTCAAAATGTCTTAGGGAATAATAACTTCATTGTGATATTGTTCTCTGTGGCTATCATACCACATAAGCCGTATCCTGGGCTACAAAATTACGGAGTGATCTCAAGGAAACAAAAGACCACCTAGTGTTTTAATATCTGGTGCTTCGATTGGACCACATACTGGCTCAGATAGAAGAGGTATGCCCATGTACAAAGAATTTATACATGATTTCTTGTGTAAATAGAGAAGGTTTTTTGACTGACACTCCCTTTCTCTTTCCTGCCTTACCCTCCTTTGTTTTCTTGTTTAGTTAAATAAATCGCTTAATGGAACAAAAGGGTCAGAATACCATCCCAGTCGCAACATATTATTTGGTCAAGGTTATCGTTCCATAATTTGCTACTTTTTTCCTTCATCGGTAGGTATTATTATCATTATTACTCCTTTTGACTTATATTTGTCATAGTTATTTGGTCCTGGGTACGATGAGGGTTATATACCACAAGGGGCCTTTTGTACTCGCAGGTTCCATCATGTATTGGTCTTGTTGGTTTCTTCACAAGGGGCCTTCTGTATTCGCAGGTCTCACCATGTATTGATTTCGGAAGTCCCTTTAGCCTGTCGCCCGCAGGCTGATCATGATAGGCTATGGGAACTTGGGTCTCACCACATGACAATAGACTAGGCATTGATGGTCTTCAAAGGGACACCTGGAATTGGCCCCCTTTTTTGTGACCAGACACACAGTCTCTGGGTACCACCTATGTGCTTTTTGAAAAAATAGCAGCGATTATCCTTCTTTTTTCTTTTTGTATTTTGCGTTCTAATGACTCAAAGCATCAATGTTTTTATATGATGTTCAGGTGTCTTTATGGCTCTTGAGTTTGTGTAATGTCTATAAACAAATTGTTGTATGTCGAATGAAATGACTAGGCTTATTTTAGTCACAGAATGTGTATTCTCCTTATCTTGTAAAGTTAAAATATGTAACTAATGTCAAATGTTGTTCGTTTTTATGTGTTTTTATGTAGTTTCAAATGTTGAACACATTTGAACTAAAGTCTGTATGCTATTGTGAAACTAGTTTTGTACAGTCTGTATTGTATTGTTAAAGTAGTTTTTATGTGTTTTAATCTACAGCCCTGAAAAATTCCTGTTTTTTAGGACGAAACGTGTTGGCTGTCTGTCTTTTAAAGAACTATATAAAGGGAAAAAAAGAAAAAATCTTGACCAGTGTACAACGACTGTATGGATCCGTAGAGAATTATTATTCAAAGGACTCTATTGAATATTGCTTCTAAGTGGTGCATCTCCAATTTTGTTTTGGTGTGTTTGTTGTTTTTACTCTGGCGAGTTGCGTGTGTTAGGGACCACTAGGATTTAGACTTTGGCCATTTTCCAAATTCATTTCATGACATTTTCGTCATTTTGTTCTTAAGAGTTTTTACGGCTTCTCCTGGAACAGAGGGCTGTATCCATGTATCCTCGTTATAGTCTGAGCTCGACTACTGAAAGAAGCCAGAAAAAGTTGTTTAATATTTTATGCTGAGCTCTTCACTACTTGGAAGAGCATTCCATTCCCTGGTGCCCTGCCTTTCATTCCTTTCAAGAATGTAGACACATGGGACTTCGAAACACATTACATAAGCACGACAACCCCCACCCAGCCTTAGCTGAAACACACGTTATTGAGAAGTAGGAGGCCAGAGAGCAATTTAAACCAGTATTGTAGGAAGCACCATCAGGCAGGCCCCAGAACCATTGAGGATGTAAACACCAGAGGAATCAACTATGTTAAAGGTCAGCTTGTTCTGAATGGTGAGGAGGTCCAATTAAGGGGAAACACAAGCAGAGAAGCATAGATGGCAAGCTAAATATAGAAATGTGTAAATATGATTTGTATAGGCAGGGAACCGTTCTTAGTAGCTTATTTTGTTAAAAAAATTAACATGACAATAATTATGGGTTTTACATATGGAAGGAGTTGCCTGCAGCAAATTTGAGTTCTGTGTCAATTCTATAGAGTTGACTGTCCTACTGGCTGTATGCAATTATACCATATCATATTGCTAACAGAATTGTGTCCTTTTTGATTCAAGTTAACAAGAAGAAAACCTGTGTATGTTCTCAAATACTGCTGATTTTTTTTTCCCAGTAAAACCACGCTCATGGATGGCCCAGAGACCACAGTCACATTTTTCTGTTAGGCTTTAACAATGCTGACAAAGAGCTTCTTTGAGGATGGAGGAGACTAACATCTGAATTCTACACCTGTATGTTTTCAGGACAAGATTTGTCAGAAATAAGGATCAAGTCTCGATGTATAATTAGAAGACATAGGAAATATGGAAAACAGGCACATAGCACTTAAAGTGTAGGTTAGTTGCTAGTATGCAAAATGCAGAGGGAGTTTATGATCTTTTTTTGGGGGGGAAGTTTTATGTAGCGCAAACTTGACCCGAAGGCATCAGAGCACTTTACATGAGCACCAGTTGCTTACATAAGGGCACATTCATGTTTTTTTGTTAGGCATAGAGAGATTAAGTGATTTGCACAGAATCACAAGAAGTTGAGCGTTGTTGCCAAGACTCGAACCCGGTTCCCCAGATTTGAGGACGACCACACTAGCCATTGGACTACATCCCCTCCCCATGGCTGGGTGAGTACTGGTTCACCTGCACAAAAACGCGCATAAGCAGGGCCAATGAAGTTATGTAATTCTGTGGCAGTCACATTTTCCGCACAATTATGGATTTGCAGCATTTGCCAGAACAAATATGTTTCTAGCTCAAAAGGATCAAAAGTTACTAAAAGCATTGCAACATGCATTCTCATGCAGTGGAAGTCCCTTCACAAAGATGGACTGGTCATCTTTCGGTTGCGTATTGCTAAATTTGGCTGTTAAACTGGTACTAATGTGGTAAAATCGCTGGCCAGACAGTGTTACAGTGAATAAAATGACAAAATAAAGAACTAATGTTATAAAAAATGTGCTGCTTTCAGATGCTTAATTTGCCTTTCCCTACAGCATACTCTAGTCGACTCAGCGAGATCATTTTGTCATCCTCTGCCAAATAATTCCAGTGGCCCTGTTTATAGGGCTTTCAATCATTTCCTAGTAAGTATGCAAATCTGTCGCTATAGTTTGTGACTCGGCCTAGCCTTCTTCATGTTTGTTTTCTTCTCCCATTTTTTGGTCCTTCAGTTTTTGCTCCTCTACATAAATAGAGAGATTGCTTGCTTTGAGATATATATGGTTCCTCCCTCTACAGGTAATGGTTCCAGCATCCATAACTTTGGCTTGGCTGTTATTAAAGTCACCTGGTCTTTCGCAATGAACATCACAGCACTAGTGGTGGAAGTATTGGCAAGAGACTCTCCCATTTGTAAACTATTGTGTTAATCTCACACAACTATAGAATCTTCAGGTATTCTCATAACACATAAGTACTCACCCTACAAATGCCGTTCTGCAAGAGGGTCATCACTGAACAAACCTTCTGGCAGATACTAGGAGATTGCCAATATTGAACAAGTGGTCTCCGCAAATGATCATCAGAAGTGATGCCAACATAGCTTTGCTTCTCTCTCTCTCGCCTCCACTTTTGCCCCTGACCATCCACATGTTTAGACATACCTCAGTAATACTTATGACAAAAAGAAAGGGAAGGTTGGGTTCTGGTCAGATTCAGAGTTATTTGGTTCTCAGCAAAACTGCAAAATGCACCAGATCTATAGAGTAGGTAAATAATGCATTCCAAACCAGTCTACAGCAATGCTCTTCATTGGGGTGATGAATCATAACTGCCAAACATTTAACAGAATGCCCCCTTGTGAGGAAACGTATCAGACAGGGAAAAGGTCAACCTATTTCAGTCCTACAGTGCTTGAGTCACTTCTGACTTCATGGACTGGGTCCACATTAACTACATGAGAATTTAATTTGGTGCCAGTTCTCTCTGTGACGTATTCAAAAGTAATGGAAGGATTGCTTGAATTAATCTCTACCACTGGTGATTACTTGGGCTGCATCCCAGTCCATAGTATTTCGCACACCATGTCATCTCAGACTGGACAGCCATATGCTGCATATGGTGCAGGGAGCAGAGGAACAACATCTCAGCTTACCTGCTGCATTTAGGAACTTGCAATAAAATATACAAAAAAGAGATGGGTGGCAATGCGGGACGAACTGTGCCTAAGGGTAGCAGGGTTGGTACGAAGTTGTTGTTGCAGTTGACAACTTAAATGCAGTGAATATGCCCAGATATATGGCTCCGGCTCACTGTGCCATAGGACTCAAGCTACACCCTACTGACGAGTCCCAAGAGAAGCATAGTTAATACTGATTTCCTTAAGGAGGGCCAGAGTGGTATATTGGTTGAAAAACAATATACTGGAATGTGGCGCAAGGGATTGCAAGTGTCTGAGATGAAATCAAGCATTTCATCCATCACCTTTTGTTGATTCAGGTCTCCTCATGAGTTTTGCTTCAGCTTTTACTGTTGATCACACAAACTACCAGTAAAATTCTTCAAGAATAGTGGGCTTGTGGATCTTGGCTCAAAATGAATGGAATTCCTGTGTTCTTCATATTTATTCAGTTCAATTGCCTTTGTCTTTTCAGCATCAAATGCTATAATAATCCTCCAATTAATATTTGGCATGTTCAGCTGCTCCTCCATCTGAAAAGTTTGTGCCTGGATACCACAACACATACAGAATGTGTTACATAAATTACAAGTAAAAATAAATTGATACAAATCCTTTCAAGTCACTCCCTTGCAATGTGATTTGTAGAATCTCATAATGTGGGCTTTGTAAGTCTCAATGACTATTGTGACTAACAACATACTTCAGTCATTGCTTTGGACACTGTAGGATATACAATGCCAAAAAATAGCCCATACTCCGACGCAGGATTTTGCGCTGAATGTTACCAAACTAAATAACCAATAGGTCAGCGAAAATGTGACCTATTTTGTTGACATTTCGAGTGCTTTTTGGAGGAGCCCACATATGTATTATCAAACTCTCGATATGAAGAATTCAAGAAAGGTGGTTCAGAATCAACGAAGATCAGGAAGAGGGTAAAGAAAGCTGCAACCTTCTTGTAGGAAGGAAAATAAACGCTCTTTTAAATAATCCTCACCCACCAGGGTTGCCCCATTGTTGCACGCTTCATCATAGGGTTCATCCCTGGCCTTCTATGGACAGGGGTGTGCTACTACCAGCGGAGACACGAGAGCACTTATAAATGATGTTCCTACACACCTATGCTGATTGATCAGAATGCTTGGAATGGGTTACTTACATACACAACAAAGAGGTATAAAAATATCTAACTAGTGTGATACAAAAATTTCTTTATTCATTCCCCTAGTCGATATATTAAAATATGTGGATGTAGGGAAAAACTGAAGGTATATGACCCACAGTTTCCTTGGCCTACGAGGTTCAAGCCCTACCCCAAGGCTTTTCTTCAGGACCAACACAGGAGAAATACTCCCACTCTTCGAGTCACACATCTACTTACATTGTACACAGTAAGCAAAATGTGCGATACTAAAGTTATACCACACATATTTGGTCTGTTCACAAAATCCTACAGAGGTTGGGGGAGAAAATGGTTAAAAAATACACTGCCCGTGGGCCTTATCAATGCTTAAAAATCATCATTAAAGTAGATACTGAAAATGGTGATATAATTCTCAAAGGATGTGAGCATTCAGTGAGGAATCCAGTGACACACAATATGCAAAACAAACTCAAAATGATGGACAGACACACTGTCAGATCTGGGGGTCTCTAGTTGGCAGAGGTAAGTACCCCAGACCAAATAGGGACCCTTGCGTCTAGTCAGGGTAATGGGGAAACACACTGTTGACAACCCCTGGTCACCCCCTTGGTAGCTTGGCACGAGCAGACAGGCTTATCCCCAAGACAATGTGTAAAGTATTTGTACCAACACTCACATTAATATAGTGAAACACCACAAATGGACGCTACACAAGTTATTTATAAAAATATAAATCACTTTATCTTGATTAGGCAGAGTCAAAGCGACATCAATCCCACATATATAAATAATCTCTCTCTAGCAAGATTTCTCTGGTAAAAGGTTCACTTTAGCAATGTTCTTTGATGATTCTTTTAGCCCCAAAGACGTGGGCGCAACAGTCAAATTTGTAAAGGAAAACGGGTGCAGAGATTATCCCACTTGGTTACCTCCAGATAGTAGCGCTGATCCCTTTGAAAATCAAAAGGACGCTGTCCTTCACGTTGCCCCCGCTGTACTTAAACAAAACAAAAGGACGCTGTCCTTCACGTTGCCCCTGCTGTACTTAAACACATCAAAAGGACGCTGTCCCCCACGTCTATCCTGACTAAATCCTGGTACACTTGTTGGGCTTTTGCTGATGCATCCGCGCTGAGGTGCCACCCGTTTTCCAAATTCAGATCGGACGCCGGGAGCCCGAATGGTCGCCCTCCGAAGATTGCGGCCTGCTGTTGCCTAGGTCCCGATCTCGAGTTGGTGGGGTGCCCGGGTACGAAGTGAACAACAGCGGCATGCTGAGCCTGACTTGCCGCGTACCCCGCACTTTCACTTTCGTTTTCGAGTCTGTCCTTTTGAGATCGGCTGAGAGACCTCGGTGTTTCAGAGGAGAGCGGACGGCGGAGTGTCTGGCCTGACTTTCGGGCTACACATGGACTTCCTGCCCGCGACTGCAGTGTTCGACTGACTTGGCCAACTGGTTCCTGTCCCCGGCTTCGACGAGTGCCAACTTTGGTGGCCTCCGGACGATGGCGACTAGACTAGACGGTGACAAGTCGAAACCCAAGTCAACCCGGAGGGGATCCTATGCACAGGCCAACAATATGGATCGGTATGCGCAGCTGAAGGGGTCCCCCAGTGGCTTGCATAAATCGCCTGAGAGGGCTAAAGAGGTTTCGGGCCCATCGTCAGAATTGACCCTGCAAGACGTTATGGGCGCCATTGAGGAGATGAAGGCTGCGGTGGGTCAGCGGTTTGATACCCTGGCGCATAAATTGGACGCGGTCCTTATTGATGTGAATTTGGTCAGGGCAGACCTGTCCAAAACCAACGATCGGGTCGACTCTTTGTCTCAAGCGGCGTCGAGCCTAACTGTGGATGTGGCAGCCCTGCAGACGGAGGTCCGCCGGCTGCGGCTGGCCAGTGACCAGACGGATCGTCGACTTGAGGACTCTGAAAGCAGGGCTAGACGGAATAACGTTCGTATCATCGGAGTGCCGGAAAGATCGGAGGAATCTGCCGCGGATCTATTTGTGGAGGATCTGGTGATCAATCATCTCGTGCCCAAGGGATTGAGCAAGTTTTTTGCGGTGGAGCGGGCCCATAGGATTCCGGGTGGTGCGCCCAAAGTGGGTGCTCCCCCGAGGCCTATAATTGCCCGACTTTTCAACTTTCGAGATAGAGATGCTATCCTTCAGGCGTCGAGGGTGGCAGGGCCGCTGAAGTTTGAGAACTCCAATGTCAGCTTCTATCCGGACTTCACGCAAGCGGTCCAGAAACAGCGGCTGGGATGTTTGGGTGTGAAACGGCGCTTGAGAGACATGGAGTTGAAATACGCGATGTTGTTCCCGGCGAGGTTGCGGGTTGAGTTCCAGGGTCGTTCCCACTTTTTTGACCGGCCGGAGGCAGTTGGAGACTGGTTGGATGCTCTGCCGCGGGGACAGGACCGAGACAGTCGGATGGCGGAAAACGAACGGGATGTGGTGGAGCGGGACTAGAATTTGGTTCCTGGCGATTGACTAGATTGGCGAGGTTTTGTACCTTGGCTCAATTGTACTTTAATCTGGTACATCATGCCCTTCAAGTGCCTGGGGGTTGTGGGGAGCTTATTGGGGTCCTTTCCTCCTTCTGGGGTTCTTTTTGTGGTATAGGTTAGGGCGACAGGCACACTGCAAGTTGGGGGGGCTGTCTGGGCTCAAGCAGGGGTGCAGGGAGGGGGGAGTTGTTGTTCGGGGATTGTGGGGGAGGGGGGTTGTTGGGGATGGTTGTTTTCTTGTTTTGCAAGGCAATGTGAAGTTTTCTGCTGAACTCTCTGGGTTGTGCTCTCCGGGATGTGGGTATCATGTGCGGGAGTGGGATGGGGGGTAGGGGATTGAGAATCCTTTCGTGGAATGTGAACGGTCTGGGGGACAGGATCAAGCGCGAGTGGTGTTGCAGTTCTTGAAACGAGCCTCGCCCGACATTGTTTTCCTGCAGGAGACACATTTGATTGGGAACTCCTTCCAGGCCCTAAATAGGAGGGGCTATCGCCTTGCCGCTCACTCTGGTTTTACTTCTGGCTCTAGGGGAGTTGGCATTCTGGTTAGGGCCTCTCTCCCATTGGAAGTGGACGAGGTGCTTCATGATGATAGGGGGCGATATGTGGCGCTGGTGGGGAGATGGGAGGGCAGGACTGTGTCGCTCGTGGCTGTATATGTACCTCCGAGGTTACAAACGGCTACGTTTGCTGATTTGGGGCGTTTGGTCCTGGGACTCCCTGGGGGGGTTTTGGTGTTGGGTGGTGATTTTAATGCCGTTGTCTCCGGATTGGAGGACCGCCACCCTCCCAGGGATCTCCCTAGGGCTCAGGCCTGGTTGGGTGGTTTTTTGGACACTTTGGGACTTGTAGATTGCTGGAGATTGATACATCCGGGACAGGCGCAGTACAGCTTTCACTCGGGGGCCCATGGGATTCTCTCGAGACTTGACTATATGCTTATACCGGCGACCCAAGCTGAAATGATTGGGGAGGTGCGTCATTTAGCCCGAGGTATCTCTGACCATTCCCCTCTATGGTTGCAGCTGAGGGTAGTCTCTGGGGCAGAGGGGAGAGTGGCACCCATTAACACCTGGTATCTTCGTAACCCTAAGATCCGCGCGGAGTTGGTCAAGTCCACTGATCACTACTTCACTGATAACGTGGGGTCGGTGTCGTCGGCCGTCTCCCTATGGGAGGCTTATAAGGTAGTGGTCAGGGGGCAGGCCTTGTCCCTTATCTCCCATACTAAGAAGTGCGAGAGAGCGGAGGTGGTCCGCCTGGAAGCGGAAATAGCTGTAATGGAGGAGGACTTGGAGAGTGGGGTTACTGAGGAGAAATTGCATGTTCTCAGCCTCAAACAGTCAGATTACAGAGCGTTAGTCACGGAAGCGGCTAAAGAGATGAGTAGAGAGCAGCAAGGGCGGTTGTATGATGTGGGGGATAAGGCCGGCAAACTGATCGCTTGGTTGGATAGGAAGGAGAGAGCTAGCAGGGTGGTGCCCGTTGTGGAGAGGAGTGATGGAGTGCGTATGACTGACCCGGTTGAGATCGTTGACTGCTTCGCGGTTCATTTCCGCGGAGTATACTCTCCGGTCTCATTGCGATCGGAGGAGGATTCCCATAGCCTGCTTAGAGACATCACATTGCCTGCCCTATCGGAGGCAGACGCGGTGTTGATGGAGGCGAAGTTGTCGTCAGATGAGATCGCTTTGGCCATTTGTTCGATTGCTTCGGGTAAAGCGGTGGGTCCCAACGGTCTTCCCATCGAACTCTACAAGTTGCGTCCCGATAAGATAGCACCATATCTTCGAGACATGTTTTTGGCGGCCCGTGCGGCGGGCTTCCTCCCCCCTGACCAACGCCTCGCCAGCATAGTTGTGATACACAAAGAGGGGAAGCCGCGAGATCGCTGCGCCTCCTATAGGCCCATTTCTCTGTTGAATGCAGAACCCAAAATTCTGGGTAAAGTGTTGGCTAACCGACTGGTTCGGGTCGTGGGCGACTTGATTCATCAGGATCAGTCTGGTTTTATACCCCATCGGAATACCGCTCTAAATCTGAGGCGGTTACACGGCGTGCTTGCTAGAGCGGAATTCATACGTGAGCCGGCCATCTTGGCATCTTTGGATGCTACTATGGCATTCGACACTTTGGAGTGACCATATATTTGGGCCGTGTTGGCGTAATTTGGGTTCGGCCCGGAGTTTATTGGTTGGGTAAAATTACTATACGCTGACCCACTGGCTCAGGTGGTAGTGAATGGTAGGGTGTCGGCTCCCTTCGCACTGGGGAGAGGTAAGCGGCAGGGTTGTCCGCTATCACCCCTTCTCTTTGCACTTTCTTTGGAGCCTCTTGCCGCCTAGTTGCGTTGGGAGCCGTCGTTGCGAGGCATTAGATGGACGCCGGAATTCGAAGACCGTGTCTCCCTTTACGCGGATGATATCCTTCTGTATCTCACGTCTCCCCGGCAGTCGCTAATTGTATTGGTGGACGTGCTGAATTCTTTTGGCCGCAACTCTGGCCTGGTCATCAACTGGGCCAAGTCGTGCGTCTACGTCCTCTCGGGGGATGCCCCCCTGCTGCCGCGGGGTTGCCCAGCTCAGATTGTTACTCTGGGGTTCAAATATTTGGGAATCTTTATCTCACTGGACCCCGCGGTTCGCTATGAGCGAAACCTTCTACCTCCCCTCCAGCGATTGAAGGCCGACGTAGCGAGATGGCAACGACTTCCGCTCTCGCTGCTCGGACGGGCGGCATTGTTTAAAATGATGTCGCTGCCTCGTTTCTTGTATGCCTTGCAAAATACTCTTGATGTCGTGCCGGCCCGTTATTTCCGGGAGGTGGAGGGTCTTCAGCGCCAACTGTTTTGGGACGGGCGGCCGCGGATTGCTCTCGCTAAGTTGACGCTCCCTTGGTATGATGGGGGGGTCGCCCTCCCCGATATTAAACGATACTATTGGGCGTCTCAGTTGGCGGCGGTGAACCACGGGATATATGGTCCTGCCTTAAACCCGGCCTTTGAGATGGATAAACTCCTGCTTCCGGGTGGAGACTATAATAGGGCGCTGTACTCGGTGACCCAGGACATGCGGTTGACGGGACCCACGCGGGTGGCGGTGCACGTGTGGCATGCGGCGAATGCTGCGATGGGGTGGAGGGGTCGCTTGACTCGGGCGACGCCGTTGTATGCTTCTGGGCGGTTGGGCTGTTTGTGGAGATCGAAAGGCTTTGAGAAATGGGATATGATTGGTATATGTAAGGTGGGTGATCTGTGGGCGAAGGGAGCTTTCAAAACGTTCAAAATGCTTAAAATTGAATATAAATTAAACGATAGAGAGTACTTCCGGTATGCTCAAGTCTACCATGCACTTTGTTCGGTCTTTCCGGATGCTACTGCTATCCCGAGTATTCCCCACTGGAGGATAGAGTGTTGGAAGGCTATGTGCCCGACAGCACTATTTCCCTGATTTATAAGAAACTCGTTAACGATCGTGCGGACTTGCTGCTCCGTTTGAGGGAGGCGTGGACGGGCGATGGCTTGGAATTGGATGATGAGGACTGGGTATCGGCGGTGGCCTCCCCGAAAGAGGTGGCGATCCCGGCCCGCCTACGGTTTGTACAGCTGAAGATCCTCCATAGAGTGTATGTCACAGGGCCCGGTTTGCTGCGTATGGGTTATTCGATGGATGGATTGTGTAAGCGTGGATGTGGCCTGCCGGGCACGTTTCTTCATATCTTGTGGGAATGTTCGGAGGTTGTGCGATTCTGGAACGGTATCCACACCGTAATGGAAGGGGTCACGCATGTGGCCCTGTTGCCAGAGGCTAGGAGGTGTTTGTTGAATGTCTGGGAACCGAATGATTGTAATGCGGCACAGACGCAGTGGGTGACCTTGGGGTACATGGTGGCGAAGCGTAACATTGCACAGCTATGGGGCTCCCCGAGGCCGCCCACGATTGACGTATGGAAGGAGAATATGGACTGGTGTATGTTTACGGAAAAGACTGTATATGTTGCGAGAGGTAAGCCAGGGAAATGGACTAGGGTATGGGGTCCGTGGAATCTATATCGGGGACGTATCTGCACCCCGCCTCTGCCATTAGAGGTCGATATTGCTCTGACCCCCTAGCCGCGCGTTCCGCGGGAGGGCTTGAGGTGTGCTTCATGCTTTGTTTTCCCATTGCCCCCCTCTACAGCTTCCGGACAGGAACTGCTTTGGACACTGTATGTTATTCCCCGTCCCGGGAAGAGCACTCTGCTACTTCGGACTCTCATTGCCTTGAGTGTGTTTTATATTTAATACAAAATGAAACTGTTGTTTTCAATTGCTCCTGGCCTGCGGCCACGGCCTGTTATATGTGCTTACGAACTGCTGGGCGCCTTGCCTATGGTTCGACGGACTGTGTGGCGTTACATTGCGGGCCCTCGGGCTCTATAGCGGCCGGCCCTGGTGGTTGTAGGCCCTTGTTTGTATTTTATTGTGTGCTAACGGTTTTTAATAAAAAATTTAATAAAAAAAAAAAAAAGGACTCTGTCCTTCACATTGCCCCCACTGTACTTAAATACATCAAAAAGACGCAGTCCTTCATGTTGCCCTTGCTGTAAATGTAAAAATTGCAGCTTTATTCAATTTCGGGGGGAAGCGTCCAGCTCCTGAGAGTGGGCCCCGGTACCGCAGCACGTCAGTTGTGCTGGGACGGGATACCGGGAAGGACAGGGCATGGAGGCTTCACTGGCCTGGACACTGCCTTTTCCCCACCCCCTTCCAGGTACTTGCACAAACTGGACTGGACCGGAGTCTGAGCGGTTACCTGGAGGGTTGCCTCGTAGCCTCTGCTCCTCCTGCTGCATGTCTTCAGGCCGGCCTTGTCACCAACAGCTCTTCTCCCATGGCGGAGTCGGGTTGTTCGGTGGCGCCTCTCACTTCCTGGCTCAGCGCGGTTATGACGACCAGCGGGGCGGTTCCTCCCACAACAGCGCTGCCTCGGAACACTTCTTGGTTGCCAGGCAACCCTCCGTCTCTGCTGCAACGCAGCTCCTCTTTCCAGCAAACCTGGCCTCGGGCAGTCGGCAGTGAATTTAAAGTATGCACGCAATCTTGGCAATCGTGGGCCGGTGGGAAAGAGATACTGGCCCTCAGTGCGCTGTCTTGATCACGGGCCGGCAGGGGTGATGTACGTGGCACTCTCAGTACTGGTGGAGAGCAGCCAAGCGTGCCAGCAAGCCAGGCTGCACAGCGGCACAAAGGACGTCCTGGGGACACACAAATAACCCTAGGGACAGCAGGGACAGCGGAGCACGATGTAGGGCGAGTTGCAGAAGTCCTTGGCAAACTTTTGTGTCCTTGAGTTTGCACCCGAGGCCAACTCATCAGGCCCTTGGAGACAGGTAGACTTCAGAGGGGGGCAAAGCACACAGCACAGCTCCTCTTCAAGCCAAGGGGACACAGCCCTCAGCAGAAAGTCCCTTAGTCCTCTTCCTCAGCAATAACAGCAACTGCAGGCCAGCTTCCAGACACTCAGCAATGGCAGCACTTTCCCTCAGTCTTACTGGCTGTTCTTCTTTGGCAGGGATTCCTTCTTGATCACAAAGTTTTTCATAATCTAAATTCTAGGGGTTTCAGCTCAGTTATTTATACCCTAAAAGTCTTTGTTCTTCATGTGTGAGGGGTCCTGGACCCAGTCCAAACCAGTCCTGGGTGCACTCTGCCAGTGCACATCTTCTTCCTTTGTGAGTGTGGGCCAGGGCCATCAGACACACCGCAGGAGGTGGAACCAGCAGACACAGGTGCTACTCCACCCACCTCTCTACATGCTGATAGGTCTATTCAGCCTAGTGCTGACTCACCCAGCCTCCTGGAGCCACCCCAGCCCCTGTCACTCACAAACCAGATAGTCAATCCACAAACAGGCAGAGGCACATAGAAAGGTTGAACAAGAAAATAGCCACTTTCTAAAAGTGCTATTTCCAAACTTAGAATTTAAAAACCATCTTCGCTAAAAGATGTGTTATTAAATTCTGAGTTCAAGGATAAAGGATTCCAACTTTCTATCTTGCTGCTATGGGAAGATATGCAGGTAAACATGTTACACAGCATTCCCCAAGTTATCCTAGGGGCAAGATAGCCTTTCAATAGTGAAAAATGAAATTGGCAGTATTTCACTATCAGAACATGTTACGCACACTAGTACATGTCCTACCTTTCACATACACTGCACCCTGCCCAGGGGGGTACCTTGGGCCTACCATAGGGGTGTCCAATGTGTAAGAAAAGGGAAGGGTCAGGTCTGGCAAGTATGTATACTGGCCAGGACAACATGGCAGTTAACAACCTGCGCACAGGCACTGCAGTGGCAGGCCTGAGACACCATTGTAGGGCTACTCATGTGGGTGGCACAAGGTGTGATGCATGCCTACTAGTAGCATTTGAATCACCAGCCCTGGCACACTCAGTGCACTTTACTAGGGACCTACTGGTAAAACAAATATACCAATCATGGATAACCAATCACAATAATAATTTAACCAGGGAGCACCTGCACTTTGGCACTGATCAGCAGTGCCAAAGTGCCCAAAGCATCTAAATCAGCAAAAAAGAATTACAGCACAGTGTCAAAAATATAGGGGTGGAGGCAAAAAGTCAGGGGAAACCATGCCAAGGATTCCAGGTCTAACACACACATTATACACACTCTATTTTAGAGTATATTATTAAATACATGCTGGGGACCATAAATTGTCCACATGAGTCCAACGGGGAAGAATTGACGTCTGTATTCAAGCCCTGTATGTTTAGGAAAACAGAAGATTCCATGAGAAGTTAAATGCGGTTGAAAAAGAAAGGTTTTGCTCGCGTGAGAAATGCGAGCGTATCTGGTGAGTATTGACACTTACTTCATCAAGGCTACTCCCTCCCTGGGAAGAGACCCATTCGCCCATGGCTCTGGAGATGCCGGAGGGGCGTGGCGGGTTACTTTTGTATGCAATGAGCGTGCTACTGTCGGCGTCTTTGTGGCTTCAGTAGCTGGACCGCCAACTTCTAAAAATGGAATTCTCACTTCTTGAAGGGAGGGGCTACCCAAGGGCGTTTCCTCCTGCTGTTTGTGCTGGCCGTGCATCTAATTTAAATGCGCAAAAGTGCAAGAAGCCGGCTTGTCATACTAAGAAATTGGCAAAGTGGATAAAAAGATGATACCAGAAAAATGGGGAAGATTTACAATGAAAATCGAGGCATAGTAAGGCCCAAAGAAAAAATTGAGAATTAATACCTTACCAAATCGAGCAACCAAATTTTTAAAAAAATGAAACAATGCTTCTAAATGACAGTGGAAGCTCAGTTTTTCAAAAGGAAAATGATAGAATTACTGCCTCATCAAAACGAGGAGAAAAGGGAGGGAAACAAAGGAATGGAGACACTACGAGCTGAGTAACTAGGTTGTGCTCGAATTCATAGAAGCGTGATGTTTCGTGGTGCCGTAAAAATGTATCATATTCTTCTTAGAAGATTAGTTGCTCAGGTCTCCATGACCATACCAAGGCAGAGAGAATGTGTTGCAGGGGGTTCTCTCTGCGACAGCGTTGAGGGGTGGCTGCTAGTCAGTCCGCAGTTGGTGCCCACTCAGAGGGCAGAACCGAGACACTGTAAAATAGGAGTAGATGTTCTGTACTGATTACTGCAATTTTCTGCAACCATAATTTTAGCAATAACTGCTTTAAAAGTCATATTTTATTACCTGTATATTGGATTTTTGTAGTTATGGTCTTGCTGGGTGTTGGTGTTTGTTTGTGGTGTTATCACTGTATCACTGTGTGTTTTGAGTACAAGTACTTTACACATTGGCTTTGCTTGTGTCAAGCTACCCAGGAGGTGAGCAGGGGTTATCTAGAGTGTGTATCCCCCTTACCCTGACTAGAAGCAAGAGTCCCTATTTGGACAAATGTACCTACCTCTGCCAACTAGAGACCCCCATTTCTAACAATGTGCTTTACATATGAGCAAGACTTAAACCCTTAACTAAAAATGATATTGATAATTCAACCCAACAAAGCAGTGAAGTGGTAAATTGCTTTGTACATCCCCCAGTTATATATAATAGGGGAAGTTGCTAGCACAAATGAAGAAAATGCATTGGAAAGAAATATGTTCATCTTAAATTCATGATGTCTGCTTGATATGAATGTCAGAAAATGCATTTGCACATGTCTAACTAGTCGGAACAATTATATTGCACGTTATAGGCACAAAAGACCATGCGTTGATGAATGAATGAAACATGAATGAAGGTTATGTGGATTGAAAAAATAGTCTAGTCAGTTGAAAGCATAATTCTAAGAAATTGAAAGCTAATACAAAGCACAAGAGACAAGCATGAGGTTAAATCATTATGGATTTGACAAAGGTTTGGTCTAGTAATTGAGATCAGTATAAAGATGGAAAAAGCCATTGAGAAAGTAATGGAAAATTGTTAGACCTGAAATCCTTGGTGTGGTATTCTCCTAAAGTTTTGCCTTTACTCAATTTTCTGAACTCGTTTATGTCGGCAATAGAACTCTGTGTATTTTACCCCTGCTAAAGTGCTTGTGCTCTCGCCTTAAACATGATAACATTGGCCTACATCCAAGATGCACATTTAATTTACTTGTAAGTCCCTATTAAATGTTACTACAAATACCCAAGGCCAGGAAATAAATGTGACTAGAGGACTGCAGCACTCATTGTGCTATCCAGTAAAGTAGCCTTTTAAAACATATCTCTGACCTGCCTGCCACTGCAGCCTGAAGTGCAGTTTTATACTGTCATTTCGGCTTAGCAAAATAAACCCTGGCATAAACCTCCCTTTTTATTACTTATAATTCACTCCTAAGGTAGGCCCGTAAGGCTCTTAGGGCAAGTTGCATGATATTTGGAGTGCACGACATCTGTTATTAAGTATGATATGTCTTCACCTCTAAAGTCGTTTTTCACTATTGTAATGCTTATCTCTCCCATGGACTAACACTGGGTTGCCTTTTTATTTTTAAGATGTGCTAACTTCAGATTGGAGGCAGATAGAAAAATGATGTTTACGCTCATGTAATATTTAATTTTAAATCCTTTGGCGAAGTCGTATTTTAAATTACACAATTTTAAAAAGGCCACTTTTAGAAAGTTGACATTTTTATGCCCAAACCAGCAGTGCCTTCCTGCAAGTGTCCTGGATCACGTGACTGTGAATGTCTCTGCTGTTGCAGGTTGTGTAATGCTGCCAGACAACGAGACCAAGGAAGTGTAGGTGTGAGGGTAGAGGGTTTTCTGACAGGAAGGCTGGGGAGGAGTTATATCCTGCCCTGATTACACTTCATCGGGGCATACACCCACACACACACTGAAACCTGACAAAAGGCCTGCCTTTGTGACTGATAGACAGTTTGGAGCCAGGACCAGGGGAAAGAGAAGAACTGATCAGAACTAGCAGGTAGGTCAGGAACTTCCCCCACAGAAGGGATGGACCCAGATATAAAAGAGGGACCTTCAGAAACTCTCACCAGAACGATCCTGGACCTGTGGAAGATTCAGAAGAAGGACAGCCCTGCTGTCTGAGGAATATGGGACCTGCTTTTCCTGAACCCAAGCTACCCAGAGTGGCTTAATGTGTGAGTTTGCTGGCCTTCTATGTGAGCTGCAGAGAAACAAGCTTCCAGAGGCCTTCTTGCAAGTGACTTGCTGACCAGCACCAACTGGGCATGACTGAGCCTTTCTCCTGGCCTCTGCTTGAGAGAGCCCTGATTCCCAAGATGTGCCCCTCAGGTCCTGGACCCTTGTTTGGCATCAGTGAGAGCTCCTCCTAAAGAACAGACAAAGATACAGAAGTTTTAGGGTCCTTGTGACAGCAAAGTGACCTCTTTACACCAAGAAGCGACTGCCTGTGAGGACCGTCAACATGAGGTTTCAGCAGAACGCTTTCTGCGTGCGACAGTGACTATCCACGAAAACCATCAACTTGAGACATGCACTTCATGCCAACAGCGAACATCCATGATGATCAACCAATGTGAGACTCCAGCAATGACCATCTCTTCACGCTACATCAACCACTCTGCAATGCTGGACCTGCTCCTCTCACCAAAAGCCTCCTCCTCCTCGCTGCCCCCACCAACGCAAACATCAACCTTTGTGCTGGGTTTGAGAAGGAAACTCTTCAGCAGGACTGACCTGGTCCCTATACCCGACCCGTGCTCCATCACAGTCAGCTTGAACTTATGACTTTCCCCTGGTGTATTGCGACCAGTAAATATCAACTGGCACTTTGGTATTTTTGGCTCTATTTTCAATGGAAAATTTAACCCGTTGCGTGCGCGCGTCGGCCAACGGCCGTCACCAGCACTACCTTGGTAGTGCTGTGCACGTCCGTTGGCTGACGCAGGTCCGCCCACTCAATAAAACCTCCCGAACCGCGGCGGAATATGCGCCGCGGTTAAGGAGTTAAAACCACAGATATCCGGTTCTACTAATTCGATTATTTTGTTTTGGTGTCACTTGTTTATAAAACTTTCATTTGTTTCTAAATTGGTGTGGGATTTTACTTGTGTTGTGTTTACATTTTATTACTGTCTGTGCTGCATACATACTTTACACATTATCTCAAAGTTAAGCCGGACTACTGTGTGTCACGTTACCAGAGGGAGAAGCACAGGTTAATTTTGTGACTTTTGCTGTTCACCCTGACAGGGATCTGTTAATTACTTGAGTGGAGTGTTAGATCCTCTCAACTAGTAATTCAATTTCTTTTTAAAAAACTATCAATATTATCTGAGAGGAAAGATAAACGCAAGGGTGCAGACTCAAAATAAGACGAAATGTATAGTAAAATTGAGACTACAGAAACACGTTAGATTTCAGAATAAATAATGATGAATAATGAGCAAGAGAAAAATAAAAACAAAAATGATTAATGAGCAAATTCACTAACATTTAGCACTGGGTGTGCAAACTGTTGTTTTGGGACTTACTTTCCAGTGCAAATCCTGATTTGCATTGGAATGTTGCCATGAAGGACAACAGAGTAGTGCTACTTTGCTTCAATGGGTGTTCCAAGCTATACACCAGCAAGAGCCCTGCAGAAGTAAGGCTGGTGTCCCAGGTGCATAACCCAGCGCATTTATGTGCATGGGGGGTGCACTAAGATATAAACCTTATGCACTCAATGCTCAGATTCAAATTGGTTTCCAGGGTACAGGGACAGGTGTTTGACTGAAATACATTTTTACTCCCAAGAGAAATAAGCACCTGTGCAGAATGTTTTATTTTCTTGAACCTTGTTAGCACTGATCAGGCCAAGGAATCTGCGGTAGATTTTGCAAACAGAGATAGTGCACAAAAGTGTGAAAATGTAGATGAAAACAAACCAGAGAAAAAAATCTAAATTGTAGCACACAATTTTAAGAATAAAGGGGCATATTATCAAGGACGGCGTTAAAATTATCGCTGGTTTAGCGGTAGAAAACTGCAGCTAAAGCGGCGATAATGGGCTTGATAGTATGCCCTGGAGAATTCCAATAGAAGCCCATGTTCACACCAGAACATGGACTTCTATTGGAATTCTCAAGGGCATATGGTGATAATTTTTAACGCCGTCCTTGATAATATGCCCCACAGAGATTTAAGCGCTAAAGACTATTTAAGCTCAAAGCATTTTTCTTTGTTCATAACATGTCTCAGAAGCCACAAAACCCTTCTCCTCAAACCTCCAAAATTCAAATGGTAGAACTACGTATGCTCCATTTCCACCAACATATAAGTATACTTTGTACTTCTTCATAACCTTATACATGCCCAAAACTCAAAGACATATCTATTTCGAAGCGTCTTGTAATCTTGCCTCATTGTAGGCTGGCCTATTATTCGCCACAATGTCCGGCTGGAATGACATATTGACCTCCCACCCCCACACTGAAATATACCCATCCTTACCATACCAACTACATCAGTGTTTTACCCTTCCAAACATTTCCCATGTTTTCCCACACCCCCACCAAGGCAGTAAAGCAAACTCCACCTGCTTAGCAACAAAAACCCACTGTGTAACACTCACTCAGGCTATTGTATGTTGAGGTTGGCGTACAGGGCAGTGATTGCTCATTGGTCTACCCGCCAGCTGCTTCTCCATGTCCACATTACCTAACATAATGTTATATCTCATCACCTATGGTGCCTCGAAATGAAGTGTCTAGTAAAGCGGTTAACGGGTAGTCTCCAGGAGAGCATGGTGGTTCTCTTGTGTCCCCATCGAATTCTCTGTAATAGTATTTATTGATTCAACATTGTTTGCAGAGGTGCTCCATTGGAATTACTGAGGGTGCAGAGATCTAGAGCTATGTATGCTCTCAGAAGTGACATGAAGGTCAGAAACATAAAATCAGGTGTTTGTTAAGCGGGACTAATCACCCGTGATGGTCTCAAGGCTCTGGGGGATAGGGGGGCCTTAGGTTCCAGTTCATCAAGGAGGGGGTCTGTCGAAGAGCCAGGTATTGAGGATTCTTGAGAAGATGGGGAGCGATGTTAACTGTCTGAGGTGGAGCGGAAGGTCGTTCCAGGCTCTGGCTGCGCTGAATGAGAAGGAGCGGCCTCCCGATCTGGTCTTTCTGGTGCGAGGGACCACGGCGTAGGAGAGTTGAGCTGATCGTAGCTTCCTTTGGGGTGCATGGAATTTGATTCAGCTGTTCAGGTATGCTAGGCCGGTGTAATGGAGGGCCTTGTGAGCATGGGTTAGCAACTTAAAGGGGACTCTAGCTTCGATGGGGAGCAAGTGGAGTGTGCGCAGGTGCTGGGAGATGTGGCAGTTTCTTGGCAGGTTGAGGACCAGTCTTGCAGTGGCATTTTGTATGTTCTGTGGCTTGCGTGTGAGGTTTTTGTTTATTCCGGCATAGAGTGCATTGCCGTAGTCGAGGCTGCTGGTGACCAGGGCGTGAGTGACGGTCTTTCTGTGTTTGAGGGGAATCCATTTGAAGGTCTTACATAGGAGGCAGAGGGTGTGGAAGCAGGAGGACGAGACGGAGTTGATCTGGCGTTCCATTTTGAGCTCCAGGATGATTCCCAGGTTGCGTGCGTGGTCCATGGGGGTGGGTGGGCTTCCGAGGGCGGGGAACACCAGGTGTCGTTCCAAACATCGGGGTTTGGGCCCATAATGAGTATTTTCGTTTTGTTGGTGTTTAGTTGTAGGCAGCTGTTTTTCATCCATTTGGCGATGGCTTCCATGCCTTCTCGAAAGTTGTGTCTGCCGGTGTTTGGTTCGTTGGATAGGGAGAGGATGAGTTGGGTGTCTTCTGCGTATGACACAATGTTGAGTCCATAGGTTCTGATGATGGGGGCGAGCAGAGCCATGTAGACGTTGAAGAGTGTAGGACTGAGGGAGGACCCCTGGGGGACTCCGCAGGTGGTAGGTGCAGGGTCCGAGAGGAAAGGGGGGAGTCTGACCTGCTGCGTTCTGCCAGAGAGGAAGGAGCGGATCCAGTTGAGGGCCTTGTCTTGGATCCCTGCGTCTAGGAGTCTGCGTATTAGGGTGCGGTGAGAGACTGTGTCGAATGCTGCTGAGAGGTCGAGGAGGATGAGGGCTGCTGTTTCCCTTTTGTGCAGTAAGGTACGGATGTCGTCTGTTGCGGTGAGGAGGGCGGTTTCCGTACTGTGGTTTTTTCTGAAGCCGGATTGGGAGGTGTCGAGGATGTTGTGCTCTTCGATGAAAGTGGTGAGTTGGCTGTTGATGACTTTCTCAATGACTTTCGACGGGAACGGGAGCAGGGAGATGGGTCTGTAGTTTTTTAGGTCAGTGGGGTCCGCTCAGGGTTTCTTCAGGAGGGGGTTGATCTCAGCGTGTTTCGAGTCGTCAGGAAATGAGGCGTTTGCCAGCGAGCGGTTCATGGTGTGGCAGAGCATGGGTGCGATGGTGTCGGCGGCTCTGTTGAAAATGGGGTGGGGGCAGGGGTCCGTGGGGACCCCGGAGTGGATTGACTTCATCGTCTTCAGTGTGTCTTCAGTGGTGAGGGCTGTCCATTTGTCAATCGCTGGCTTCGGATGTCGGGGGTGGTTGGTGAGGGTTCAGTGTGTTGGTTGTCTTCGTCGAAGTTGTCGTAGATGCTCTTGATTTTGTGGTGGAAAAAGGTGCTGAGTTTGTCACAGAGGTCTTGTGAGGGAGGGATGTTGGTGGACTCGCTGGTGGGTTGGGCGAACTCCTTTTTGATGTTAAAGAGTTCTTTGCTATTGTGTGCATGAGTGGAGATTCTGTCTTCAATCGCTTTTTTCCTCGTTTTTCTGATGAGTTGGTGTTGGGCGTTGGTGACAGCTATGAAGTTGTTGTGGGCTTCTGTGGATTTGGTGCACCTCCAGGCCTTTTCGAGGCGGCGGCAAGTGCGTCTGGACTCCCGAAGTTTGGTGATGAACCGTCTAGCTTTCTTGGCGTGGGTGTTGTTGCTAGCTTGCAGTTGTTGTTGTGGCCTGGGTTCAGAGCGTGGAGTGCCGCTGGGTTGTAGCGTTGGCGGTGCAGAGATCCAGGGTTCCTGGCGCTGGTCGCAGTCGGGTCACGGACAGGCGCAGATGGGCTTTCCTTTGCCGCGCCGGTGGCAAACAGCGGCCGCCATTAAGTAGGGGCCGGGGAGGGCTGGACATTTGGGAGGCATGAGTGGGGAGGGGAGCTGGATTGGGCCGGTTGCACTGGTTGTGCTGGGGGGAGGTGCCGCGGGGGCAGTAGCGGCAGGGAAAAACGGGCTGAAAAAGGCAAAAGGAAAAAGGCTAAAAGAGAGAGAAAAGTGCAAATAAGGCAGCAAAAGTGCAAGAAAGAGTGGAGGAAAGACACAGAGGACACAGAAGAGTGAAAGGGGGAGATTGAGATGAGGGTAAAAACAAATGAAAAATGAAGGAAAGACACAGAAGGAGAGTGAAGGGGGGAGCTTGAAATGAGGGAAGCTATTTGCTTAAGAAATTGCCAATATCTTCCAGTCGCAGCGAAATCGAACATGCATTACTCAATGAATAAGACATAGCCTCCAATCAGAGAATAGGATTGTAGTGTTGTGAAACACCCTTGCGATTCTGGGTGAACTCAACAGAGGAATTACGTAACTTGCTGGGAAGTGATAGTTATTATTAACGGTTATGACGTAATCAGAGTGCAGTGTGTGATAGTATCCTGCGGAATAAAGACATCTAACACAGAGCTCCATCGGTGGTGTATTCTTTTCCATGCTCTCCGGGCTAGGGAAGACACTGCAAGGACCAGCACCAAGTATCCATCATCTAGCACCACAAAGGGAATTGGACTCTTGCCTCCAAAGTAGCAATTGGACCCATGTGGACAGTCCCTCAGGCTGCCGAAAGCACTACAAGGTGAAAGCAGAGGAAGAATTCGAATTCTAATAGTATATTATACCACTTATAGTATCATATGTTGGCAGCATTTGCTAACATGCCTGTGAAGAAAGACATTACAAGTCCTGGCTCTAATGAACATCCTTAATACCCCATTGTCTAGATATATTTCCCCGCCTAGCCACGTGAATCATTCTCTTTTTTAAACTTTTCAGACCGACACGTTGACCTTTGATGTTTGATCTCTCTATGGTTAGTGCTGTGACTTACCAGTCGTCTCACCTGACAAATAGCAGGCAGACATTAGCTATACGGCATCCTTGTTGAGACATTTCAAGGAGTTCAAAGGGAGGACATTGCACGTTTTCCATGCACTGTGATGGCCTCATTTCCGCAGGACCACCAGTCGATGTCCAGGATTCATCTTGCACAGAGGCATTCTGCAATTGCATACAGTATGCTGCGGGCGTCGTTTTGTAATTTACTATAATTAATGCTGGACGGGTGATTAATATAGAAAATAACGATTCTTTCACTGGAAATACTTTAATATGCTGTGTGGAAAGCATAGTAAGGGCGCTCTAAAAGCCCAGGATGATAAATTCCTAATTGCTCCTTTTAGCACACTTCATTTGCATAATCAAAATGTGGCAGCTGTGGATAAAGTTAAAGGCCATTCATTTTTACAAAATCCATCTAAAATACTAATTTATACAATATATTTAGACTTAAGCATTTTTCTCTCTGAAATTAGAGGTGTGTGGATATTCATTTAAAAATCATCCTACATTTGTTAATGATATAAAGAAAACATTATCAAAAAGACACACTTTCCACGTTATAGAATAATTCAAGGCTTGCTGGTGCTATACTATTATATAAATAGTTGACCACACAGAGGTAAACACATTATCCTTTAAAAAAGTAAAGACAAGCAATTTATAGATGGGAATATTTATCGGCCTGACTGACCGCAAGAATCATTCTAATTATGTGAATGTGCTTAGCACCCCAAAATTACAATATAAGTGCAAATAATGGTTCTGCACATGCTAACAGTCTATTGGTGTATAGCAGCCCACCTCCTGCAGCCTTGTCCCCTCTCCTCCACTGGCTTGTGTGGCAGAAGTGGCATTCCTGAACTCCTGGCAAGGGTCAGTCAAACTGCCAATGTCTCATCTGAAAAGGTTGTTGTTGAATGGCATTCGAAGATGTAGCAGTGTAGGCTAGCCTTCAGTTACAGGAGCAGGCAGGTAAGAAGACAACTTTCTGAGAGCTTGGGATTGTTATGTTGGCAAGGTGCTTGAGTAAATTTAGCAATAGACCCCTCAGCAGGAAGTAGATTAATCCATTGCAAAAATGTGAATGGTTTAATGATTGCACCAGATCTGGCAAGTTGAAAATTTACCAGTGTGGTGTGAGGAGGGTGTGAGACCTTGTAGGCCTTGTAGGGCCATGGGCTTTGTGGAAAAAACTACCTAAGAGGCACTCTTACCCCACCAATCCCTCATGCTTTTCCAAAATAGAAACAAAGTGTCACTGGGGCGTTTGCCGGTGTCCTGGGGTGTTTCCCCTTCCCCTAATGAACATTGGTGGTTCACAGCTTTCAATGATGAGCAAGAAATACACTGTGTGCAGTGGTTTCCAGCTCGTCTTCCCTGCCACGGTGTGATATCAGCTCCTCACCAGGTGACCGTATAGAAGGAGCCGATATCGTTTATACACAGTAGTACCGTGTGTGTTGGCAGGTCTGGCATGTGTGCCAGGTTTGGTACCCCTGCAGCTTTATTTTTTATATATATATTCCAAACGACAGATTACAAAGTAATAACTTCCATTTCTAGACCAAAAACCTCCCCTCCCCGAGTCCAAAAACAGTTGTCTATATGTATTACAAGTAGTGGAAATCAATTAACCAAATTAATTAATTTTCAATTTGACAAATATATCAGGAAAGTAAAACATAAGGAGAAACCATAGAAAACAAAGAGAGCCAAAAACCGGAGATGAATGGGAGAAGAGAAAGAGGGTATGTTCAAACAAGTGGGGGGAGGGCACGGACGGAGTGGAGGACAGGGAGAGAAGGGGACGGAAGGCAGACAGAAGTAAATACTTAACGAAAACAATACTACACATTACCAAACATTACTCCTCCTCCTGTACATTCAATGTGCTGAGCCACCTGGTTAGGGGAGCCCATATCTCTAATCCCTTTTTTTTCCCAGCCCTACCTTTTCTAGCATATATGGCTATCTCAAGTTTATAAGTGGCAAGCAATCGAGCCTGCCATTGAGCAAATGAAGGAGGGTTTGGGTCCTCCAATATGAGGCAATACAAATCCGAAGGATAGTCATAGCCCAAAACAGCAGGGCTCCCCCTGATTTTACATTAATCGTATCATTTAATCCTAGCATTACATCAGCAGGCGTCAGTTGAATATCTTGCAGAAGAACTCTACTAATAAACGGTTACACCTTTTCAAATAATGGGGCCAGTTTTAGGCATGTGGCAAACATGTGTACTGAGTCTGCACTGTACTCGGTCAGGTTGTTCCGCCGCCAATACCCCATTTAACCACTCTGCTTTGTGTTATGTATAAGAAAAAGCCTGTTTTAAAAAATTTAGCTTGCAGCTTCGATGACAATAGGTGCGTTTGTGCAAGACTTAGGGCGTGACAAAAGGTATTAGGTGGCACATTTAGTTTCTGCTGCCACTTTTCATCTACTTTACTAATGTCATCCGGCCTCCACTCATTCAGCATTATGTAGATGCTGCCTATCCATGGTATACTGGGCTCTAGAATTTTATCTATAAGGACAATCTTAGCAAACCCTGCTGGACCGCCAGTCTTGTTTGTTAGACATCCTATGATGGCGTTATACTGAAATAACTGATTATTGTCCAAGTTATACCGGGTTTTTAGAGTACTAAAAGGCCAAATGCCTTCTGAGGTAATCACATCTCCCAATTTGGAAAAGCCAGCTTGGTACCACTGTGGAAGATATGCATTTTGAAAAATGAGTGGTAAATTATTATTATTCCTGGTGGGAGTGTAGTAATTTAATTTGGCATGTCCAAGTAGTTTACGTATATTAAAAAATACTCTACATGCATTCATCAGAGTCTTAAATCTGACGCTTTTGAAGTAACAATAATCCAGCTGACGCCAAAGACATCCCCTTACCCTTTCCCCTAGTAGTATTGTATAGGGGGATGGGAGGCCTGAGGGGTTCTCATTGGGAAAATCATGCAAAAGTTCGGAACTATATTGCAGAACAGTAGCCCAATGTAATAATTTTATGTTGGGGAGAGCTCACCCTCCTCTCTTTCTGGGTAATGACAGAAATGTAAAAGCTCTTCTAGGTTGTGCATAAGCCCAGATGAACTGAGAGAAAATTTCATCGAATATATGCAGTATTGCATTATTAAATTCTAACGGGATGGTCCTAAATAAATATAATAATTTGGGAAAAAAGTTCATCTTTAAAACGTTGCATCTCCCTACTATTGTCAAGTGCAATTTGTTAATTCTATTAAGTGACTTTTTCATATCGGCTGCTAGCGGGGTCAGATTTTCTTTAACAATTAGATCTAAATAAGAAACTATATTGACCCCTAGGTATTTAGCCTTCTGAGTTACTCTTTCATCGTCCCAGCTTATTTATTTGTTTAAAACAATCTGAGTTTTTGTTTTATTGACGGCATAACCAGATATCTTCCCAAATTCTTGGGCCTCTTGTTCCATAGCCTTGATGGCCCTTTCGGGTTCTGGCGTTACTAAGGCAAGATCATCAGCATAGGCCATAATCTTCGTGTCAGGGCCAAACCTACTCACCGCTACAATTTCAGGATTAAGTTCGATTTTTTAATCAAAGGGTCGATGTACAAAGCAAATAGCAGCGGGGAGCAAGGGCATCCTTGTCTTGTTCCGCGTGTTATCCCTATCTGCCTTGTTAGGTTCCCATTGATCGAAATTCTGGCAGTGGGGCCCTGATATAGAGCCTGCAATGCCTGCAGAATCCTGGGGCCGAAACCAATCCGCCTCATGACCCACCATAAATATTGCCAGGAGACCCGATCAAATGCTTTTTCAGCGTCTAAAAGTATTCATGCGATCGGGTCTCCTGTCACCATAGCGGCGTCAAATAGGGTGATGGTCCGATGAACATGTTCCGTGGTGCCCTATTTTGGTATAAATCCGTGCTGCCAGTTGGAAACCAGAGACTCAATATTTGAAGACAATCTAGATGCAAGAATTTTAGAGAAGATCTTAGAGTCGGTGTTAATAAGGGTTATTGGTCTGTATGAGGATATTTCCAGAGAAGGTTTGTCTTTTTTAAGAAATATTACTATTTTTGCCGTGGACCAAGACTGAGGTGGAGATGATTAAGCCAATAAATAGCTGTCGGTCTTGGTCCCCTTCTTCTGTATGTTATTTAGAAATCTGTTTATTGAATTTTTAAGAGATGTACATCACATTCTGAAATAGTATAGTGTACATTTACAGGCAACGCATCGTGAACATTCATATACGTAAACAAGTAATCTTATTAAAAGGGGGGGGCAACTCTCAATTTTCACCCATATTGAAGGCCCCTACCATAGTGATTCCCGCTATAGTACCACTATGTATCTTGACGTCTTTCCCTATGCAGTGGACCCCAAGGTAGATGCATTATTGATGCGTTTATTCTCCACCAGCATTTCCCATAAACAGATAGCCAATTCCATTATCAGTAACCAAACTACGTTATCGGGAAAACTATCTCCCCTACAGAATAACAACTAGAAAAACAACAGCAGCGCCCAGCGTTGGTTCCAGTGCCCTCGTCCCATCACCTACCGTGTCCCCTCCTCCCAAGCCCCGCCTCCCCTACTCAAGGCATCACACCAACAGCGTTGCGAGTGTTCCTGCGCCTCTCCATCTTATCTAAAGATGCGGCACTGTGTGTCATGGAATTCTGCCAGGCAGGCCCTCCCTTCGCCGGTCAGTGCAGCTCCCCCAGTCTACCCCCCATTGTCTTCCACGACAGCTCCTCCCGAGTGCAGCATAGACTGCAACAGTTCCTCCCACTGGGACGCTATGGGTGTCATCCGAAGCCCCAATGTTTCCTCTCTCCGGAGGGCCACACCTTCCGCCTTTGCCCAGACCAGAAAGGAACCGCGCCATGCCTTCACGTGTGGGAAAAAGTACACCTTCCAGCGCTTGGTAAGAAGCCGCATCGCCACCACTATCCCTAGGTCTATGAATCTGGAGGTGACTTTTGTGGAGGGCGTTCTGTGAAAAAGGTGAAGCAAATAAGTTGACCACTCGAAGGGGATGTCGCGTCCTGTGCATTCGCAGAGTGCTTCCTGTATTGCCTGCCAGTAGACGCTCAATGTGGGGCAGCCCCACAGCATATGAATCAGGCCAACATCTGGCTCCACACAGTGAGGACAGCATGCGTCCATGCTATTGAAATATCTGTTAATAGACGCAGGCGTGAGGTACGCCCTGTGTAAGATGAAAAACTGTATTTGGCGAAAGCGCATGTTCCTAGGAACTCTCTTCGGGCTTTGTAGTACCCTGTCCCACTCTTTGTCAGTCATGGGGCAGTCAAAGTCTGCCTCCCACTTTCCTCGGAACGACACCAAACTGAACGCCGCATGCGTTCGCAGCGCCGCCGCAAACCATTTGACCAGGTGCCTCCCTCTTCCCATAACATGGAGGTACTGCACCACTAAGTGCTGCTCCGGCTCCTCCCTTAGGTCCCCCCAGCGATCCGCCAGTGTCTCCATGTCAGGAATCACGGGAGGTTTCCTCCTTCTACTCCCACTGTGGCTACCATTTTCTCATTACAAACCCATTTGAAAGCAAGTAACCTTTTTAGTTGGAGCAATTGCTGGCATCGCAGAAATTCCAACATGGCTGCCAACTTTCCGATTTCTGCAACTGCTTACTGCAGTTTAGCAGTCTAGTGTTTCTTAGTACCAACTGCCTGAAGAATGTTCTTCAACATTCCTCAGTGCACTTCACTGAAGAGATTAACCGGAGAACACCTGTTTACCAGTCGTCGTGGAAGATAGGGTAGAAGCGGCACCTCGGGATTAGATTCGCCGGTCACCTTACACTTCAAGAATCAGGTTAGCATTGTAACCAGTTGTGAAATAACATTATTCTGAGAGAGGCCTTTTTCGTGATAAAAATTAACTAATTAAAAATCTAGTCATGTAATAAAAATCGTTAAGGAAATCAAGAAACTGAAGTCCTTGCTAAGAACCTCTCTAGGTACTCTATAGTATTTCATGACGCATTTCTCAAGTGTGAGCGTTCCGTTATTATTTAACGCTGCACACACACGGAAGTACCTTGGAGATAGAGTTCAAGGTATCTCCTGTAAATTAGTACCATTTGACCAGAGCGAGCTTCACGAACAGCTGGCGCTTGTTTGTTCTAGTCTTTGAAACCTGAGACGGAGGCAGCTGAGTCAGTCTCCTCACAGCCCTAAACACGAACAACAGGAAAACGCTTGCGTATTTTCAAGCAGCGTTACACAGACTATTATTCGAAGCCTTGCTTGAGGGAAGGTTATTCCAAACTAAAATTGTCCTTCATATTTACTGAAACGCGAGGGAGACTCGGCGTTAGTCACCATAGAACTTCCAAGTTCAAAAGGTGACATTAGTACGCATCAGCAGCAAATAAACGCGTTACCCCTAAGAACCTCCTAATTGTTTGAGGCGCTTTTCTAGCTTAAAAAGATAAAAGGAAAAGTCCAATTAAAACTCCAATAGGTCAGCACTATCACTTCTTGGGCCATAACGCTAAAAAGTAGCCAACTAAGCAATAGAGGAGTATTCTTGGACATTACTAAATAGAAGTCAGAATCAAACTCCCGGCAACTTTCATACAAAGGCTTCACCAGATTCTCATACAGTGAGTGGAAAGAGAGAAGGGTTAAAGCGGCCACATACACACGATAGAATTAGGAAATACTCACCATAATTTTTTCTCTCGCTTCAGTATCGAATCATAACCAGAGAGACACAACCTGAAAAAGAAAAAGAATAGAGAACAGTGTGAAGACGTCTCCTCATACAAGCTACACATGAGAGAGATAGAAGAGAGGCAAGCCCAAAAACACCATCCTGGTAAGATAAGTTATCTATAGTTAAAAATACAGTAAGTTATAAAAGCAAAAGGACAGTTAATGATATGAGATAAATGTTATAGCCTGAAGAAAAGAACAATAGAAGACGAAGCAGACTTGGCAGAGTTTTTGGAGCTGTCTCTTCTCGTCCCATTCCCCTTTCCCCCCTGAGAACTTACCTGCGAAGGATGTCTAAAAATACCTAGCGGGAAGTTCTTAGAGGGGCATTGGTACCTAGCTTCATTCTGCTCCTGTGCAGTCCGGTGCCTGTAGAAGACACCTCCTGACACTCCACTAGAGCCCGGTGTCGAAGAAACTGGCCCCAAGCTAGTCCTGTCTCCTCCGCAAGGGCGGCGAATGAAAGAAGAGTCCCATCACGATAAAGGTCCTCTAAGGTGTGGACATCAGCTACGCTCCAGTCCTCCAACTCCGAGGCCCGGAGTACCCCCCGTCCACTAGGGGAGCTCCCCAACGGAATGGCCGGCGCATAGGGAATCCTGGACCGGGTGAGACGGAGATACTGACGATAACATTTGAACGCCACCGCTAACAGCAGCGGCGCAGGCCTCACCACTTCCGCAGCCGGGTGGAAGAGCCCGAGCAAATCAGTCAACAAAAGAGGGGGACTCGCCGCCATCGCCGTGTCATCACAGCCTCTGTCTGCCAACCAGAGAGCTATCCACTGCAGCTGCGCTGCCTGGTAGTAATGTTCGAAACATGGCATTGCGAGTCCTCCCTGGCCCACGGGGAGATACAGTTTGGGCAGAGCGACCCTGTTCCGCGCTGCGCCCCATACGAAGTCTCGAAGGGATCGCGTCAAGCCCGTGATAAAAAAGGACGCCGGGACATAGATGGGCAGGTTGGCGAAAAAGTACAGTAGACAGGGCAATATTACCATCTTAACCAGTGCTATTCGGCCAGTGACTGATAGGGGAAGTGTACTCCAGAACTTCATCTGGGCCCTGACCGCAGAGACAGCTCTTCCCAAATTACCCTCAAGCAGATCCTCAGGTTGGCGGTATATCTGGATACCCAAGTAGCGGAAAGTATCCGGCTGCCACTGTACCTGCACTCCCCCAAGGCGATTACCAGGATCCCGGGTGTCCACCCCGAACGCATAAAGACAGGACTTGGCGGCATTCACCCGGAGCCCCGAGAGCGCCTCAAAGTCGCACTGGATGTGCTCCAGCTCACCAGGAATACAAGACACGTCCCTGATAAAGACCAGCAGGTCATCCGCATATAGGGACACCTGATGTGTCACATCGCCTAGCGGGATGCCTCCAGCCAGCTCCTTGCGAAGCATAGCCGCCAGTGGCTGCATCGCGAGTGCGAACAAGAGGGGTGACAGCGGACACCCCTGTCTGGTGCCGCGACCAACCGAAATGGCCCCTTCTTCTGTATGTTATGCTCGAGAAGGGTTGGAGTGGAAGCAGCTAGATTTCTTGTGTGGAATGACTCTATTGCCGTCCAGCTTTTGCTAAGGGAAAGCGAGTATTGCCAACAATTTAATTGGCAGAATGAGGACCAAAAAAAAAAGACTGAGGTGGAGATGACCCATTACAATTGGAACAAACTACATTTCTAAATTGGTCTTTTATTTGTTGCGAAAAGATTTTATAGAATTCAACTGGAATACTATCCTCTCCTGCAGCCTTACCATCAGAGAGTCTTGCTAAAGCAGTTGTGATTTCCTCCCAAGCTGGAGAGATTTCCATTTGGTCGCTACTCTCTCTATTAAGTTCAGTTACCGGAATAGCAACTAGATAGTTATTAATTTCCAATTCTCTGTGCTCTATAGGCTTAGTCATTTCTTCAGTATATAATTTCTCATAAAAGTCTCTGAAAGCCTCCTCTATTTTTATAGGATCATTAGTTATCCCTTCAGAGTTCGTTTGAATTGAAGAAATGATATTATCAGTTACCTGTTGCCTGGTGGATATGGCCAATTGGTGGCCAATAAGTTCACAGCATTCATAAAGCCTTTCTGGGGACGAGGCCCATTTTGAAGCAGTTCTTTCGGCCAATATGGTCCCCATCTCTGCCTTAGCAACCGCAACGTTGGTCTGAGCTTCTTCGATACTGGTTCCCAGCTGGACAGCCTGTATTAATTTTCTCTCAGCTTCTTTCATTTGATTAAGTAAAAAATCAGCTTGTATTTTCTCTTTTTTGTTCCTTCTGATGGAAAATTGGAGCGTCTCCCTCCTTATACCTGCCTTTAGTGTATCCCACACAATCATTGATTGATCCAGAATTTATATCTAAGAACTCATGTAGCCAGCCTTTCATGTGTTCTCGATAACCATTATCGTATAGGAGGGCTTTTTCGAAGGTCCAATTAGAGCATGACCCACTATTTACCAATCCCTCTACAGTGATAATAAGGGGGTTGTGATCTGAAAGCAGTCGAGGAGCAATATCAATGGCGCAATCATGAGCCAAGCTTGAAGATACTAGAAAGTAGTATAGCCGAGCAAATGACAAATGAGGCGCTGAGAAACAAGTATTCCCATCCTGATAAGTTTTCAACTTTGCCCATACATCTTTCAGACCATGAGTTCTGATCAAGTTTAACACAGCCTGGAAAACTTTAGTTTTCCTACCCCTGTAAACCCAGGACCCGTCTGACTTCCAGGTACTCAGCAGATTTAAGTTTAAATCACCACATAGTATTATGAGCAGAGGCCAGTATACTAAGTCCTCATTTACTACATTAATTGCCCCTGGATCATCAAGGTTGCTTCCATAAACAGAACAGATTGTAAAAACAAAGTTAGAGGGAAGAAAAGGAAGAGAGCATCCTGCTATCACCCACCACCCTAGAGAGTCAGCTTTTACCTGGTTAACAATTACGGGTAATCTTTTTGAAGCTAGAATCCCGACTCCTTTGACCCTGGCCCATGCGTCTCCTGAAGGCAGACGATGTCCGCCCCCATTGTTCGCAAGACTTGAACAGTTGTTTGCCTTTTTACGGGTTTATTTAGACCACTGATATTAAGCGAGACAATTCTGAGTTTGTTTAACATATTAGTTATTAGTTTTTAAATACATAACCCTGTGAATTCGTCAATAAGAATCATACACCTGCCAACATCTAAACAATAAATGTAAATTAAATAAGCCTTTCCTGTCCTCCCCACCCTCCCCCTCCCTGGTCCCAACTTCTGGCTCAAAATCCCCCTCCCAAACCCCTTGTTGTCCTTATCTCTCTTCATTCCTACCAGTCTACCTATAGCCTTTCCAAAAATAACCATCAAAAATTTTAAACCGAAGCAACAGCATTTTTCCGACCACTGCGTGTATTCCGGACCCCCAATACCTCCCCTCTCCCCCCCCAAAACAGCCACACATTATTTTATCAATTGGTCAGCGGCCTCTTTCTTCCTCTCTTTTTTCCCACTTTTCCCCTTTTTTTATTTTTTTGCGTTTTTTTCCCCCTTTCCCTTTTTCTTTTTTTTGGGCAAACATAATCCACAATTTTCAGAAGAGAAAAAATGAGTGTATAGTATATAGTGTATGGCGACAATATCAGCAATAATAGAAACAAGCATTTGCAATGCAATAGGTCTCGCGTTTATAAGAGTTTGAGCTATTAGCATTGTAAAATTACAATGCCTTTTATTTATGTTTTGGTTTTAAAACAAATAAAAGGCATTGTCATTTACAATGTCAGTAGCATAAACTCGCATAAAAGCAGTGTGTGGAGTGCAGCAGTGTGCCGCGTGCAGCAGTGTGCGGCATGCAGCAGTGTGCGGCGTGCAGCAGTGTGCGGCGTGCGGCAGTGTGCGGCGTGCAGCAGTGTGAGGCATGCAGCACTGTGACATGCAGCGGCGTGCAGCAGTGTGCTGCGTGCAGCAGTGTTTCATGTAGCAGTGTGAGGCATGCAGCACTGTGGCGTGCAGCGGCGTGCAGCAGTGTGCTGCGTGCAGCAGTGTGCTGCGTGCAGCAGAGTCGTGCAGCATGCAGCAGTGAGTAATTCAGCAGTGTGCAGCAGTGTGTGGCGTGCAGCAGTGTGCGGCGTGCAGCAGTGTGCGGCGTGCAGCAGTGTGCGGCGTGCAGCAGTGTGTGGCGTGCAGCAGTGTGTGGCGTGCAGCAGTGTGAGGCGTGCAGCAGTGTGAAGCTGTGAGGCGTGCAGCAGTGTGAGGCGTGCAGCAGTGTGAGGCGTGCAGCAGTGTGCAGCAGTGTGAGGCGTGCAGCAGTGTGAGGCGTGCAGCAGAGACACGTGGAGGGTGAAGACAGACACGTGGAGGGTGGGGAGAGACACGTGGAGGGTGAGGAGAGACACGTGTGGAGCGTGAGGAGGAGACACATGTGGAGGGTGAGGAGGAGACACATGTGGAGGGTGAGAAGGAGACACATGTGGAGGGTGAGGAGGAGACATGTGGAGGGTGAGGCGGAGGGTGAGGAGACACGTGTGGAGGGTGAGGAGAGACACGTGTGAATGGAGAGGGGAGAGACGTGGAGGGTGAGGAGAGACACGTGTGGAGGGTGAGGAGAGATGTGTGGAGGGTGAGGAGAGACACGTGTGGAGGGTGAGGCGAGACACGTGTGGAGGGTGAGGAGAGACACGTGGAGGGTGAGGAGAGACACGTGGAGTGTGAGAAGAGACACATGGAGTGTGAGGAGAGACACGTGGAGGGTGAGGAGAGACGTGGAGGGTGAGGAGAGACGTGGAGGGTGAGGAGAGACCCGGAGGGTGAGGAGAGACCCGGAGGGTGAGGAGAGAGACGTGTGGAGGGTGAGTAGAGACGTGTGGAGGGTGAGGAGAGACATGTGGAGGGTGAGGAGAGACACGTGGAGGGTGAGCAGAGACACGTGTGGAGGGTGAGCAGAGACACATGTGGAGGGTGAGCAGAGACACGTGTGGAGGGTGAGCAGAGACACGTGTGGAGGGTGAGGAGAGACACGTGTGGAGGGTGAGGAGAGACACGTGCGGAGGGTGAGGAGAGACACGTGTGGAGGGTGAGGAGAGATGTGTGGAGGGTGAGGAGAGACACGTGTGGAGGGTGAGGAGAGACACATGGAGGGTGAGGAGAGGTACGTGGAGGGTGAGGAGAGACACGTGTGGAGCGTGAGGAGGAGACACATGTGGAGGGTGAGGAGGAGACACATGTGGAGGGTGAGGAGGAGACACATGTGGAGGGTGAGGAGGAGACATGTGGAGGGTGAGGCGGAGGGTGAGGAGACACGTGTGGAGGGTGAGGAGAGACACGTGTGAAGGGAGAGGGGAGAGATGTGGAGGGTGAGGAGAGACACGTGTGGAGGGTGAGGAGAGATGTGTGGAGGATGAGGAGAGACAAGTGTGGAGGGTGAGGCGAGACACGTGTGGAGGGTGAGGAGAGACACGTGGAGGGTGAGGAGAGACACGTGGAGTGTGAGGAGAGACACGTGGAGTGTGAGGAGAGACACGTGGAGGGTGAGGAGAGACATGGAGGGTGAGGAGAGACGTGGAGGGTGAGGAGAGACCCGGAGGGTGAGGAGAGACCCGGAGGGTGAGGAGAGAGACGTGTGGAGGGTGAGTAGAGACGTGTGGAGGGTGAGGAGAGACATGTGGAGGGTGAGGAGAGACGTGTGGAGGGTGAGGAGAGACACGTGGAGGGTGAGCAGAGACAGGTGTGGAGGGTGAGCAGAGACACATGTGGAGGGTGAGCAGAGACACGTGGGGAGGGTGAGCAGAGACACGTGTGGAGGGTGAGGAGAGACACGTGTGGAGGGTGAGGAGAGACACGTGTGGAGGGTGAGGAGAGACGTGTGGAGGGTGAGGAGAGACACGTGTGGAGGGTGAGGAGAGACACATGGAGGGTGAGGAGAGACACGTGGAGGGTGAGGAGAGACACGTGTGGAGGGTGAGGAGGGTGAGGTGGAGGGTGAGGAGAGACACGTGGAGGGTGAGGTGGAGGGTGAGGAGAAACAGAGTTGGAGGGTGAGGAGAGACGGAGGTGGAGGGTGAGGAGAGACGGAGGTGGAGGGTGAGGAGAGACCGAGGTGGAGGGTGAGGAGAGACTGAGGTGGAGGGTGAGGAGAGACTGAGGTGGAGGGTGAGGAGAGACCAAGGTGGAGGGTGAGGAGAGACCAAGGTGGAGGGTGAGGAGAGACCAAGGTGGAGGGTGAGGAGAGACCAAGGTGGAGAGTGAGGAGAGACCAATGTGGAGAGTGAGGAGAGACCGTGGTGGAGGGTAAGGAGAGACCGAGGTGGAGGGTAAGGAGAGACCGAGGTGGAGGGTAAGGAGAGACCTAGGTGGAAGGGATTCAGAAGTGGAGGAGAGAGAGAGGGGTGGAGGATGAGGAGAGACAGTGGTGGACTGGGGGGGAGGGGAGGATATCACTTTTACTTCCTCTCCTAGTGTAAGGTAACGCCCCCACCCCACAGGCCCTGCCGGGGCAGAGAGCAGATCACTGTTCGCATCAGCCGTCACCCGAGACCGCTCCGTACTTGTTGGTAAATAGAGGTTCACTATCTGTTGATAATGGGATTCACTTGGGGGGCTGACTTACCTCCTCCACCCCCAGGGCCAACACTGAGAAGGCATCAGAGACCTGGTGCTGCCTATGCTGCAGTACTGCGAGAGAGAGGGATGGGGGGGCGGGCAGAGGAAGAGGAGTGGGGTTAGAGAAGGGACAGGTGGGGAGAGAAAGAGGAGAGAAGGGACAGAGACAGAAAAGGAGCAAAGAGGAGAGTTGGGGAAAATGAAAACATTACGAGAGAACATGTAGCAATGAGGTGGAGAGAGAAGATGGGAGAGAGTAAGGACGCAGCCAATAGATAGGGCAGAGACAAAAAGAATCGAAACAATACAAAAGTATTTTCCAAACTCGTAAATAACCACGGGCCAAACAACTGATCTGCAATGAAGCATCCGAATCCGGTATATCATGACGTTAACCATGTTATAAAAAAAAATAAAAAAAAAAAATAAAAAAAAAAAACACGTATACACCATGTTGACCCTTTTCCATGCAATGTATTCTAAAACGCCATTCTCATTCATACATTCACAGCAAACCTGTTCACAAGAGTGACAGAAAATGTGGTATTAGTGTTACATTTTTGTTTACATCCATACCCGCTCACTTATGCAATTAAAGGATTCATGACCACACGGTTAAACAAAATGTACTGATTGGCCTTGACGTGAAGGAGAAACACGTGTTGACACACACTCCCGATCTGTGAAACGTTCACCCCACTTTCTTGAAATTGAAACCAGTGCATGTGTCCGACGAACTTCCTGCCGCTTATCTGAATGCACCAGTGGCAGAAGATAGTCCCCATCTTGCAACAACACAATGAAAGGGAGGCATGTCTGTCTCTCCCCACCGCCACATGTCTCTGAGTCTTACTGTCTCATGCGAGATCTCCCTCTAGGAGACAGCTGACACCGACTCTTCCCCTGAGACAGTATGGGAGATGCGTGTGTGTGCATAGTGTGTGTGTCTATATGTATATATCTGTGTGTATGCATGTGTGTGTGTTTGTATGTGTATATGTTTGTGTATACATGTGTGTGTTGGTGTGCAAGTATGGGTGTGTCATTGTGTTCATTTGTCTTCATGGATGTGTACACATGTTTGTGTGTATACCTATGTCTGTGTATGCATGTTTGTGTGTATGTATATGTGTTTGAGTATGTTGGTGTGCGTGCTTGTTTATATGCGTATGTGGGGTTGGTGTGTTGGTGTGCATGTATATGCATATGTTTATGCATGTCTGTGTGTGTCTGTATATGTTCATATGTGTGTGTAAATGCATGTGTGTGTTTGTATGTGTGCATAGTTGTGTATGCATGTGATCAGAGGGAAGAGTGCACTTGAGGGCAAAGAGGAAAACATACAGGGAAGAGTATGTGAGGGCAGAGAGAAAAATACAGAGGAAAAAGCACGTGAGGGCAGAGAGAAAAATACAGAGGGAAGAGTCCATGTGAGGGAGGCGAGAAAAATAGAGAGGGAAGAGCGCATGTGAGAGCAAAGCGAAAAAAATACAGAGGGTAGGGCGCATGTTTGACCGGAGATAAAAACATAGAGGGAAGAGAGCATGTGAGAGCATAGAGAAAAATATAGAGAGAAGAACACATACAAGGGCAGAGAAAAAAAATACAGAGCGAAGAGCACATGTGAGAGCATAGAGAAAAAATGCAGAGGGAAGAGTACATGTGAGGGAAGAGAGACAAATACAGAGGGAATAGCATGTGTGAGGAAAGAGAGAAAAATAGAGAGGGAAAAGCACATGTGATGGCAGAGTGAAAATACAGAGGGAATAGCACATGTGAGACCAGAGAGAAAAACAGAGGGAAGAGCATATGTGAGGTCTAGACGCCTTACACAATTGGCGCCCTGAGCAGCATTTCCTTTTCATGCCCTGGCACAATCAATCTTACATTCTATGTCACGTCACTCAGGAGTACAACCTCGAATGCTAAACACTGACCAATGAAATTACGTGGCGAAACACCAGCCTATTCAGTGTCATGGACCCCAGGGCAAGTAAGTAAATGACCCCCCAACCTCCTCAATATGCTACAGTTATATTAAATACATGAATTATCAGCGTTCGTGGGCCCTGGTGCCACTGCACCTGCTGCACCAATTGAAGAAACGCCCCTGGGCAAAGGTACACAAACAAGGAATCAATGACTGCCGACCTACCGGAACCACTGCAAAATTATAAAATAAAAATACTTTCCACAGAACATTTACGATGGAATGCATAGAAGCGCTGCCATTATAGCATTATTAATAGAAGATCGTTGCTACACGTTTGTTTTTGAAGTGTCGAATTCTAACCTGGAGAGTGAGGATGGTATATTTTAGGAGGGCTGAAGAGGCGCATGCCGTGGGATCGCGCTAGCATGCATCACAGCTCACAAACCTCGGACACATTAGGGGCAGCGGAATGTACAACATACAGAAAGTATGTGCATCACCACGTCGTTACAAAATTGCAGAAACCTGATGCTTTGGTTAAAACATGGCCACAATGTTATCAACTACTGCTGAAGAAAAGATGGCCGAATGGGAAACGTGTGGAAGGAGAGGAGTTTTCTTGTTTAAGAACAAGGCTGTAAGATTACAACGACATTTAAAAGTCAATTGCTTCACTTAAGGCGAGAGTTTATTATTAAAGTAAATTAAAGGGAGTGGACAAAAATAACCGGTTCCTAGTCGGGAAAGATGGGTCTAATGAAGCAAAGGTGACCCAAACAAGATGGACTTACAAAGGGATTTAAGGACAGTGAAAAGGAATCGAGCAGAGCATCAAAGGGCTGGGTGAGAAGGGAGGGGGGAATGCAAGGGTCAAAGCGCCGAAAGTGAAAGTAATCGAGCAGAGCATCAAAGGGCTGGGTGAGAAGGGAGGGGGGAATGCAAGGAGCAGCTGTGCACTTACACGCCATCGTGCACTTAAGCCCTAGGCCAGCAAAACCATGTGGGTAGCACTTTTGAAAGCCCACTTACAAAATGTCTCAAAGAGACAGCTTTCGCTGTCTCAGCGAGACCTAAAAATGGACATTGTAACAGGTGCCTGTAGTCATGTTCTTAACTTTTCTGGCAAAAACACTGATTCTGAATAATAAGTGTAAAAGCGTTAAGGCAACTATGTTGTTCCTGCTTACACTTCGCTTTACTCAATCTTGAACTGCCTAGGAGTGTTTGCTATTTCCAGGACGTTAGTAATTATATATATATTTTTTAAGCCAGCATATTACTATTGTCTCCCCTCCCTCATAACCAATTTTCTATTTTCGGGTTCTCCAGCGCTGCAAGGTCATACGAATGGCAATAGCACTATGCAAATAACATCACCCCACGGCATACATAAAAACAAAAGTAAACAAGGATATTGTGCTGCATAACTAAATACTTATAAGGTCCCAAAAGCGAGACCTATTGGCTATGCCAATACTTGTTCCTGTATGCCTCAGCTTCTGTTTTCCTCCTGTTTACCAGGCCCTGTCTATTATTAAACAAGGTGTTTTTTTGGGTTGGGCCCACAGTTTGACAATGCTCACAAGATCTCTCTCCATTTGTTCTTGATTCATTTTGTGTCTATCATTTCATAACCCACTTATGATTTGAAGTCATGGTCTTGCCTTGAGTGCGCGATGAATTAGTTGTGCCTGGCTGTCGAATTATCAGCTAGTAGATGCGATAAAAAATTATACCAATTGGGTTTCATGATGGTTCAGTTCCTCTTACAGCATGATACAAAGCTCCAGCGTTCAACAATGATTAGACCAGGTCCAGACACCGCGATAAATTATTCATTTTGCTTCACTGCAGTTATCAGCTTTCCGATTACGTGGACCAATCCAAAGTTCATACAACAAAATACCTACAAAAAAAAGTTTATCAGGCTGGGACCTGTACTTGAAATATGAAAAGATGCAGTGAGGGTGCCTGAAAACGGAAACGATTCTTGAAAAACCTTTTTGTGTGCATCAGTAGTATTGCCTTATTAGCATTCCCCGGGGCAGCCCTCTTTGCCCTCCCATGCCTGACGGATTTATGATTAAACTGCTGGCTTATTCCTCATTAGAAACTCGGGCTCAGCATTAATGGAGACAAAAAGTGGATTGTTGCTAGAAATTACGAAGAACTCGCGCGCAATAAATCACTCCAAGTAATTAATGCATGCACGTGTGTGGCAAATTGATATTGCACAGAAAGACTTGAAGATTGTGTGATCGTTTTCAACAGAGACGGACAGCCGAAGAAAAGAGCAGCTGTGCAGAGCAAAGCCTGTATCAGAAACAATTCCGTTATTTGAAGTCATTGGGCTCACCTCAGCGATGAAAACTCAAGCTCTGCAGAAATCCCGAGGAGTAATGAAGTGTGAAATAGCAAATTAATGGAAGTCGGGCTCCCTGACCTTACTTTCGATGGAAGAGTGAAGTTATTCTGTAGCTCTGCCATTTATGTCCTGGTGACTTGCCGAGAAATGCTCCAAGATAAGGAAAACAAGCTTTGGAAACGCGGCCGCGAAAGTGAAAGTGATCGTGATTACGATCGCTACGGAGGAAAGACACATGGCGCTGCGCGCGTGCACGTTCACGTGCACTGTAGCTTTAGGCCACGGCAGCACTTTGAAAAGCCCAGATATAAAATGTCTCTTCGAGCCTTTGGCTCACGAGACCTAAAAAGGAGTGACAATTAAAGCCCATACTGGAATGGTTCGAATAAGCTTAGTTCAGTCTTTTTCTTCCTACAATGTCTTTTAAATATTCCTCTGCCTTGATCTCAGACAAAAAAACCCGTGCCTTCGAATATCACTTTTAACCTTGCCGGGTTCATAAGGTATACTTGGGCACCTTGCTATGGAAAGGGTGTAATCAGTTGGCGTAGACTCCACCTGCGTTCAACTGTTGCATGACCAAAGTCAGGCTTAGAAAATTATTTTATTCCATTGGCTTCCTTTTGAGAATTCGGTCTGGCTTGATCGTATACCAACTGCCGCAAAAGGAAGTTCCCAAAAAAGACCAGGAAGACCCTGGGTTTCTCGTTTTCTGGACTGCTACCCTTTCTTTGCAGCTTTAAGTTGAACGGGAAACGGTGTGCCCTCTGGACCTCTTGATCCCAATTCCAGCTGGACTCTGATTGAAAGGCAGCACGGAGCAGCTTAACAATATACCCTCTGGGGTCATCACCCTCAACGCCTTCAGGGATCCCCAGCAGCCTTAGATTATTTCTCTGCATTCAGTTTTCCTGCTCCTCCAACTTGTGTCTAGGCAGCTTTTTGTGTCAAGGCAGCAGATGGTGCTAGTGTGAGTTTCCTGTGCACTAGTCGCCACGCCACGAGCAGCACATCGGAGCTCTGATGGTCGGCGATCGACGTACTGACCTGCAACTATCCTGCCGTGACCTGAGGCTGATGAACGTGCTGGCGCCGGCATCTGAACTGGAGGTTCAAACGCCCGGCTGCTTCATTTCACCTCTAATTAGCAAGCGCTCGCGGACCGGAGCCTCCGTTTTGCTACATCTGAAGTGCTACACTTTCAGTCTTATTTTCAAAGAACGAACGGCAGCTACTGTAGCGAACCGGGCGCGAGCCGGTTTGCTGGGAAGGAGCTACAGTCTGGGGGCTGTGATACCGCTTGCAACACACCACTGCTGGAGGAAGTGCAATATGACGACGCGGGGGCAGAAAACTATTAAGTTGAAAATGGCTTTGAACCAAGGAGGCATAGAAAGAGACAATGTAGAGAGACCAGCGGAGAGACTGCCAGAAAAAACGGATCCCCTCCCTTAAGGTAAACGGGAGGGAGGGGTGTCATTAACCCAAGCGGTGCAACCCAGTTAATTGAGGGGACCGAGGAGCTGGATGCCATTCAACAAATTTTGCAACCTGCCTCAGTCAATGCCGCAGATGATGCCAGGAATGAGGGGATTGGGAGGAATATGTTAGCACCAACGCTAGCCCCAGAGACATTAAACTGTGTCCTGGTCGCTGCAGAGGTATTAAGTTGCACCCAGGTCATTCCGGATATCACCACCAGCATAGTTAAAACCCCCAGGGAGAATAAGGAAACCGAGGGTAGTGATCACCCCAAGGAGAATGGCTGCCCTAGACTATCAGACCCGCAGACTTCTGACCTAGCTACTGAATTTTGTTTTTTAGTTTCTGACGGGTCATTGACTGGTACTGAGAATGAAGATGTCCTGGTCAGCTCTTCCGAGAGTTGCAAACAAGAAGACAATGAATCTGATCCAACAACTAGAACCATTCAGCAAAAAAAGAAATCTAGATGTAAAAGACGGAGCCAACTGAAATGGGATTATTCAGATTCTCATGGATCATTCCCCTTGGGGGATTCCCCCAATCTCCAGGCTGAAGGGTCTCCACATACAATCACTGGAAGTCCGGCTTAGCCCTCCCTGGCTTCTATACTGGATTCTATCAAACAATTTTGTGACGAAGCAATATCTGACAGCCTTGCCACCAGGGGGCCTCTAAAAAACTCCAGGGTGGCATCAGGAAACTGAATATAATCTGTACAGATACTGGTGATCGAGTTACAGTGGTGGGAGCCCGGACGGAGTCCTTGGAAACCCCAGCAGCTTTTTACCATCAACAGGGTGGATTAAGTGTGCATTATGAAAATTCCAGCATCACTGGAGTTGAAACTAGCAATGTTCGATAGTGAGGTAGCAAGGTGTTTTCAGCAGTTCATTTGGTAACCGGAAGATTGCTTCACTGAATTCCATGAAAACTCAGAGTGAGTTTGCTAATTATAAATCGCATGATGGCCTTATGTGCTTCAGATCCTAATCCATCATAAACTGAAGTTCAATTCAGCATTCCTTCTAAGATGGCAACCACACAGCCATATCACCCTTCTTTCGCAAATCAAGACCTGTTATCTTTGAACACTCAAACCTCTTGTACCACTATCACAAAAGAATGGGCACAGGGGCTCAAGAGAGAGGGAGGCACATTGCATCATAGAGCAGTTGGAATATTCAAGTGTATCAATGTATACAAGTGTGCAACTGTGTGTGTAGGTGTGTGTGCACACTTGCATTAGAGCAGGGCCAATTGTGACTACTGGAGTCTTGACATAACAGCTACTCAATTCGGTTAAGGATTAAAAAGCAGAAGTGCTATAATTGGATATTCAAAATGGAACTCGACAATGTTAGAAAAGAAAATACCCATACTCTGAGGTACAGATTAAAGGACTGGATTTGGGTTTCACATGAATGTGAATAAGCAACATATTCATAATCAGGAAAAAACCTGAAGGAAATGAGTCTAGAAACAACCTGGTACACTCTAGTCAATATAAGATGATAAGATCTGTTTAGTTGGCTATGCCATTGTTGATGTAAATGGGCTCTGATTCATACAAATCAGAATTATAGCTGTAGTGAATGCCTAAAAAGGGGGGTTTCTGAGCTGCAGGACTGTGAAGCACCTCCACCAGTGAATCAGCTGTTGCCTCTTTGTCTCATCACCCTCTTTTCTCCTCCCTCGCTGGGTGGTGCATATCAAATAATTATTTTTAGGGTTTTGAAGAGAAGGGGTGTCCATGTATCGATCTTGCGATTCAGAATTTAACAAAGATTAGTGATCACATTCCATTACATTAAGCTGCTGGATATCCAGACCCCTATTGTCAAGTAGGCCAAATCATTGTGCTTTATCCAGTACAGCAATCTAAATCTGACTCATGCATAAATGCCTTCCCAAAGGAGCACATTACCAAATAAGACTCCTCAGAAAAATCGGGGACCAGATTTTGGCAGATGGTTACTCTATCACAAAGATGATGGATACCCTCTCTACCTTACTACAAGTGCCTCAGGATATAATGTACTTGTAATAAGGCAAACAGGATATCTGTCATGTTTGTGATGGCATGCCCAGCCAACATGTATAAATTAAGCTCCAAGATTCTTATGCTAGCTGAGGTCTAGAGTTCAATTCATGGACCTTTTGAGGGCTGGCAAGAGCAACTCCTTACTATTCAGCATAGCCCAAATCCAGATGGCTCCACTAAAAGGTACCCTCAATGCTGCAGCTCAACTAGTATTTGGCTTCCGAAGATCTGTTCCTGTTTCCCAAATTGTGATCTCTCTAAAAACCTCTTTTGATCTTCTCAGTAGTAAATGATTGTGTGAAACCTTTCTGTCTGTAAGATACCAGGTGTTAATCCGCCATATGAGGCGGAAACCCCCACTTTGGTTCCCAATCCACAACACCACTACTACTCAGTAGAGGCCAGGGGCTTATTCAAACTGGCCCTTATTGACTGTAAGTCCCTTCACGGTGAGAAAACAAGCGACTTGACAAACAACTTAGTTGTCTCTGTATGCTCCTGTTCATTCATTCATTCCATCTTTATTTTGGTCCAAAGAACCATAAAAGTGCATAATAACAACATCACAATAAAATAAAATACATAAAATGTCCTTTTTAAAATGCATCTCTATAGCGAGTTAATATCATTGAAAATCTATGTACAAATATGAGGAGCAAAATATATTTTCGTAATAAGACAGTTTCGTATCAACTGATGCACAGTTCATTGCAAACGCTAATTTAAAAGATAAATAAAAATGATGAACATTTGATATCTATTTATACTGCTACACACAAGGCTAACTCCCTGTTCAGATAAAACCTAGTTTAGGCAACAACCTCAAAAAGAACAATATTATTATAACTTAGATAGACACTAAGAGGGTCCGCTCTGCCAGCTGTAATATCTAACAATGTGTGCTGGTTCAGGAGTACTCTGGGGTTACCTACATAAAGTGCAGAATGCGTAAATAAAATATGTAAGAGTATCAATCAAGTTGATTATTGATTCAGTTGGAATTACCTTGAAAAGGCACATTAACATGTGACACAAATTCAAATTAATTGCACCTATTAGCAAAAAAAAAGGCAAAATTCATAATTATATAATGTAATCAATATAACTATCAGTCAATAAAACCTAATGTGCTCAACAGGCGTTACAATTTTAATCCTCTCTTTTTCCTGATATGGCTAATGGCAAGCAAAAATATGCTGACACCAAATACTATTAATCTTAAACTATCTGTTTTCAATATTCTTAGGAGGTCCGAAAATTTCCGAGTCCTCAAACCCAAACACATTGGTTTTATCAATTTCCTTCTAGTAGCAGCATATTCCTGGCAGAAAAATAAAATATGTGCCATATCTTCTTCGGCATCTAACAAACTTAAAGTGCATTTAGTTTCCCTCCCTACTTTTTGATCAGATAACCATTTGACTGTGAATGATTTAATCTGAAGAATCTCATAACGAACTTCAGAAAGAGAGTTTTTACTATTTAGGGCCCGATTACGATATCGCTCGGAAGGCCTAAGAATCGGATTTGGCTTTAATGGATCCGATTCGTAGCCCTTTTTCTCGATCGAATCGTACACTGGTCCAAATGACCAAGTACGATGCGAAGTTCACATACACGTCGAGCTAATCGTCTCCCACCCAATCCAGTCCGTACGACTCGTATGCAGATGCTTCGGACTCTGTTTCTGAACGGGCAAGTACAATGCACGATTCGGACAACCTTCACGATTCGGTATGTCCGGATCGAAAAAGCTGCCGGAATCGTCCTTTTGGGCCCGTAACAGGCCCCCCATCACCTGGAGCCCTCCGATTCGGACCCGTGGGGGTACCCATGGGTCCCCCTTCCCATGCATGTACAGTGTGGTGGGCACCAAGGGGTGCCCGTCACAGGGTGTACGCTTTTCCCCACCCACCCCTTTTTGCTATGGGAGCCTGTGTATGCGTCCAGTACGAGCGAACCGAGTCCGTAAGCATGTGAATGCATTGTACTAGCTCGCTCGGCCTCCAGGTGCACGATTCGCTCGTAAAGCCCTATGGATCCAAGTTGTACGGAGGGCTTTACAAGCGAGATCGTAATCGGGCCCATAGAGTTGGATTTCATTCAGACAAGGGTCAAAACTTGGCAGTGGTTTAAAAGATAGGAATTGTGAAGTAAGTATACCCGTTTTACACTCAGCCTATGCTCCTGTTGTTTATGAACCATTGACTCCATCAGACTCCAAGCAGTTCTTTTCAGAAAAACAAGAACTTTTAGACACTCTTTCTTGAGGAGCCCCATCCCCCCAGCTACTGGGACTAACTCTGTGTATGACACTTTCAAACACAAAAAGATCTAATGTTCCATCATCTCTTTCAATTTTGGTTGACATCTTAGATTAAAATAACTTTACCTTTATATCCATCCTTCCTAATAGACCTCCTTATATTGACTGATGGTTGGTCTTATAGCTTTTGTGCATTTCATGGTTGCTGCTTGATGATATTTTATGTCATAATCTGCTGATGTATCCTATGTGTTAACCTGAGATGATCTTATGGATCTGATGTTTGCTGTATGCAATTACATAATTAAATACCTAAACAAATATAAGAAATTTCAGGTGCAACAGAAACTGTTGTAAAATATCAATATAGTAAGCACATTACTGTTTCAATTTGAACAAAGTTGGTATTAAGTAATCCTTCAAAAAGGACTGCAAGTGTAATTTCTTCTTACCTATGCTATTTTGCTGCATAGCAGTTATGGATTTCAATAACAATTCTTAGGATGAAAAAGCTTCTGAAAATACTACACGTATATTTTATCATTGATTTTAGAACATGTTAGACCTGACATCTTGGCATGGTATTACCACAAACATTTTGCCTTCACCCCTCCTGTTTTCTGAATTAATATTTGCTGTTATTAGGACTCTGTGCACTTTACCACGGTTAACCAGTGCTAAAGTGCTTATGCTTTCTCCTTAAAACATGGTAAAATTGGCTTACAGCTGATTCGCACATTTAATTTATTTGTCAGGCCCTAGTATATGGTACTGCATGGACCCAGCCCTGTAAATCACATGCTACTAATGGGCCTGCAACACTCATTGTGCCACTCAATAAAGTTGCCCTTAAAACATGTCTCCAGCCTACCACTGCAGTCTGTAGAGCAGTTTTAAACTCCAATTTCTAGGTGGCTGTTGGACTTGGTCCTTTCTTTGCAGCATCATTCCAGAACTTTTTGTCTTCCTCCCGTATTTTTTCTGACCTGTTGTTGGTGGTTTTATTACTCTGGCCACTTTATCACTGCTGATCAGTGCTAAAGTGCATGTGCTCTCTATGGTAAACTTAGTAAGATTGGTCTACATCTGTTTTTCATATTTCATTTACCTGTCAGTCCCTTGTACAGTGGTATCCCATATACGCAGGGCCAGTAAATGAAATGTTACTAGTGAGCTGCAGCGCTGCTTGCGCCACCCACCAAAGTAGCCTTTCAAACCTGCCTCAGGACTCTGCCACTGCAGGGCCTGCGCACGCAGTTCACTGCAGCTGTGACGTGGCACATAAAGTGGTTGCCACGTCTGTAACTCCCCTTTTACTACATATCAGTAACCCCTAAGGTAGGTCCTAGCTAGCCCTGTGGGCAGGGTGCAGTGTAGGTAAAAGGTAGGAAATGTGCCTTAGCTGTGTGGCATGTCCTGGCAGTGACAAACAGCGTATGTGGTTTCTCACTGCAGCAAGGCTGCCCTCTTATAGGTTTGCATTGGTGATTTCCTGAGATGTGCTTCAGTGGTAATTCCTGATCTGAGCGTGATCAAGTGTGGTATGTTTGGAATATTAGTGATAAATCCTGCTTATTGGTGAAAGCAGATTTATTATTACTATTTTAGAAATTACACTTTCTGTGTGCTATGTGTCTTTGTGCCTGCCTGATGTACACTGATCGTCTGGTTCTGACTGAAAGGGAAGAGGGGAAGTGCATTCACTCCAGCCAGTCCCTGGGGCGGTTGAGGTGTGTCCTGCCCTGCCTGGGTGATGCAGCACTAGGCTTAAGAGACCTTGGCTGAATTTAGAGTAGCGGGGGGAGTTGTACCTTGCACCTGAATAGGCCTATTCCGCATTTGGAGTGGTGGAAGGAGTTGCACCTGCACCTGAATAGAGATGTGCCTGCCTTCCACAATGATGGTTTCACCCCCTGTGGTGTGTCTGGAGTCAAGGCTTACACTAACAATGGAGGTGGTGGTGCACTAGTAAAGATTTTCTAAAGTGCCCCCAAAACCTCCACTCCGGGTTACACCCCATTGCACACGAGTGGCAGGACAAGTGTAATGCTCTTTGAAATCCAGCCTTCCCTACCCCCGGCCGATCGGCCAGCAGTCCCGCTGCCCCCCCAGGCAACGCGGCGAGCAGCAGTGCGGGCTTGAGCTTCGGTTACCTGAGAGGCAGATGAGGCCAGTAGCAGTTCGGGTCTCCTCCGGTCTTCGGGGGCACTTGCCTTACGATGACGCTGCTCGGAGGAGTGGCCATCCCTCTCAGCTCTTCTTCCTCGTCTCACTGGCGCTGCCTGATTGCGAGCGGGGCAGCCCCTCCCAATTCCTAACCTGGCTTCCTTCTGGACGAGCCCCTCGTTGTCGGGTAACGCCCCGGTTGGGGAACCAATCCCAGCGTGGATTTCCCCTGACGTGGGAGATGACGCGCCCAGGGTTCCCGAAGCTCCCAGGCTGCGGCAGGGATTGCAGGGAGGCAGATTTGAATATACCTGAACATGGGCAAGTGGCGGTGAATTTGCCTACACAGCGCTTCCTTCAGTAGTGCGCAGGTCACAGGCACACAGCGCTCCTTTGCCACAGCGCCTCGGTCCCTGCACACCGCTTCTCAGAGTGTCCCTGTCCCGGGCGGCAGCGGTGATTTCTCATGCACACAGCGCTCCTTTGCCACATGCTTCACAGTGCCTTCAGGTCCCCGGCGGCGGCGGTGATTTAAGGGGCGATAAAAATAGCTGCACACACCCAGCACTGCGAGGGCAGTGGATGAGGGGAATAAGACGGTGTTGCCTTCAGGACTTCCCCTCCAGACAGGGGAACAGTCCTTGCAAGCTGCTTAGAGTCCAGGCAATCATTCAATCTTGTGGTGGAGACGCTCTGGGGATGTTGCTTTAGTCTCCTCTTGGCAGGGTCAGATCAGCAGGCAGTAGGGCAACTCAACAACCACAGGGCAGCAGTTCCTAGGAACAGTCAGCTCCAGCAGAGTGGCAATCCTCCTAGCGCAGCAGTCTGTACTCCAGCAGAGTTCTGTCTTGATCCAGCAGTGTAACAAGGATGTGATGCCAGGACCCTCCCTTATATACCCTAGAGTCTAGTTACTAGAAGGGGGCAGAAGTCTCTGGAAGTGTCTGGGGCAGGGGCTTCTGGAAGAGTCCAGGGAGTTCTGGGATGTTCCCTGCCTTCCCTGACCTGGCTGTCAGAGTGACGAAAGATGAGCCGTTAAGGATACAGTGGGCAGCTGGTCACAGCCCATTCAAGGGGAGAAGGTGTGAATCACCACTCCCACCTCCCACCTCCCAACCCAGGCAGCTATCAGTGTGTAGATGGGATGGGGGATTCTGCAGTGCACAGACTAATTGTAGGCAGGAAAATATCCACTTTCTAAAAGTGGGATTTCTAAAGTAGTAGCGCCCAAACCCCATATATCATTGGAAAGGGTTTCCCAACCCGGTTCCAACAAGACATACTTCTTAGGTCCCAGTCAGAAATTATCCCATAAGGGGGTCCCAAATGTTAACCTATGGAGGGTTAGGCATCACTGGGGTAGCCAGTGTCACAATGTTTTAGGGGAGAGCACCTGCGCCTCAGCACTGTTTAGCAGTGGTAAGGTGCCAAGAGTCCTAAGTCCAACAAAAGGTACAGTGAAAATGGGAGGCACAAGGGCAAAAATGTAGGGGGAGACTACCCTAAGGCTGACAGTTCCAACAGGATAGTTCTTGAGTTCTGTCATCACTTTATTACTGGTTGTGTAGTGAATGTGTATTCCACTTTATTTAATCCCTGATTCCTCCTTTATTTCTGCTTTCCTGACAGTTTTCCCTGCCGCAGCCCCTCCCCCCCCAGCACAACCAGCGTGACCAGCCCAATCCTGATCCTCTTCCCGCTCCGGCCTCCCAGCTGTCCAGCCCTCCCAGACCCCTACTTAATGGTGGCGGCTGCAGGGGCAGGCCAGCAAGACCACTGACTCACTGTCAGTGTAATTGATCTCCCACCCTCGCGGCTCCACCATTGTGAGGCCTCCCCCAAGCCCCTGCACTCTAGAGTGCTGGTGTTCGATGCCCTCCTCCACTCACAGGTTTACCTGCGCCTCATCCCTGGTGGTCTCGTGGACCACTGTCTCCTTTCTCTCGCTCCACTTTCCTCTCCATTTTCACTAGTTTTCTCCCTCATCTTATTCTCTTTTCTGCCCTTTTCTGCTTGTCTGCTCTATTCCACTTTATTTACTCCTTGATTCCCCCTTCATTTCTCCTTTCCCTGTTGGTCCAGTGGACCTCTGTCTCCTTTCTCTCGCTTCGCTTTCCTCTCCGTTTTCACTCGTTTTACCCTCATCTTATTCTCTTTTCTGCTTTTCTGCACTTTTCTGCTTGTCTGCTTTATTCAACTTTCTTTGCTCCCTGATTCCTCCTTTATTTCTGCTTTCTCTTTCCTGCCCATTTTCCCCACCGCTACTGCCCCAGTGGCCCCTCCCCCCCAGCACGACCAGCGTGACCGGCCCAATCCAGATACCCTCCCCGCTCCCACCTCCCAGCTGTCCAGCCCTCCCCGACCCCTACTTAATGGCGGCTGCTATACGGCCGCGCCGCTGGCTCGCCTACGGCACGCCAAATGCAATTCCATCTGCGCCCGTCCGCGACCTGACCGCGACCAGCGCCAGAAACCCTGGACCATCACCCTGCCAATGCTACAACCTGGCAGCACTCCACGCACTCAACCCAGCCGTAACAACAACTGAAAGCTAGCTTCACCAGCTGACACCCATGGACCCTTCAGCTGTCCCCGCTGCTGGCAAACCTACAGCACCGCCAAGAACACGGACCCAGCACAATCCGCCCACAAGAACACAACAGAACCGAAGGCCCTGCAATGCATCCTCCTCAATGTCCGATCCCTCCACAAACACGCCACCAATATCTGGGACCTCCTCGACAGCACCATCCCGGACATAGAGTTCTTCACCGAAACCTGGACCAACACCATCTCGGGACCGGATATCGCCATCGCCATACCCCAAGGATACAAGACCTCCAGGAAGGACTACCCCACCCGCCCGGGAGGAGGAATCGCCATCGTCCACAAATCCACCCGCCGCCTGAGCACACTCCCCGACGAGCCCACAGACCTGATTGAACACCTTCACTTCAAGACTCTGAACAGCCCTACCACCACCCTCCAAGGAACCATCATCTCCACACACACACAAAACAGCAAAGAACTCTTCAACGTCATCAAGGAGTTATCCCAACCCACCAGCGAGTCTACTGACATCCCTCCCTCACAAGACCTCTGTGACAAACTCAGTACCTTTTTTCACCACAAAATCAAGAGCATCTACGACACTTTTGACGAAGACAACCAACACACTGAACCCTCTCCAACCACCCCCGACACCCAAAAGCCAGCAATTGATAACTGGACAACCCTCACCACCGAAGACACACTGAAGACAATGAAGTCAATCCACTCCAGGGCCCCATTGGACCCTTGCTCCCACCACATCTTCAACAGAGCCACTGACACCATCGCACCCATGCTCCCACCACATCTTCAACAAAGCCGCTGACATCCTCGCACCCATGCTCCACAACACCATCAACTGCTCCCTGGTGACTGCCTCATTACCCGACAACTGGAAACACGCTGAGGTCAACCCCCTCCTGAAGTAACCCTCGGCAGATCCCACCGATCTCAAAAACTACAACCCATCTCCCTGCTCCCGTTCCCAGCAAAAGTCATCGAGAAAGCAATCAACAGTCAACTCGCCACATTGATCGAAGAGCACAACATCCTCGACTTCTCCCAATCCGGCTTCAGAGAAAAACAAAGTACGCAAACAGCCCTCCTCGCCGCCACAGACGACATCTGCACCCGACTGGACAAAGGAGAAAAAGTAGCCCTCATCCTCCTCGACCTCTCAGCAGCGTTTGACACAGTCTCTCACCACACCCTAATATGCAGACTCCACGACTCAGGGATCCAGGACAAGGCCCTCGACTGGATCCGCTCCTTCCTCTCCAGCAGATCGCAGCAGGTCAGACTCCCCCCTTTCCTCTCAGACCTTGCTTACACCAACCACCTGCGGAGTCCCCCAGGGTTTCTCCCTCAGCCCTACACTCTTCAACGTCTACATGGCTTAGCTCGCCCCCATCGTCAGAACCTATGGACTCAACATTGTGTCATACGCAGACGACAACCAACTCATCCTCTCCTTATCCAACGAACCCAACACTGCCACACACAACTTCCGAGAAGGCATGGAAGCCGTCACCAAATGGATGAAAAACAGCTGCCTACAACTAAACACCAACAAAACAGAAGTACTGATCATGAGCCCAAACCCCGATGTCTTGAACGACACCTGGTGGTCCCCTGCCCTCGGAAGTCCGCCCACCCCCACGGACCACGCACGCAACCTGTGAATTATCCTGGACTCTGAACTCAAAATGGAGCACCAGATCAACTCCGTCTCGTCCTCCTGCTTCCACACCCTCCGCCTCCTATGTAAGACCAAATGGATCCCCCTCGCAACACAGAAAGACCATCACTCACACCCTGGTCACCAGCAGCTTTGACTACAGCAACGCACTCTATGCAGGGATAAACAAAAACCTCACCTGCAAGCTACAGAATATCCAGAATGCCACCCAAGACTGGTCCTCAACCTGCCAAGACTCTGCCACATCTCCCAACACCTGCGCACACTCTACTGGCTCCCCATTGAGGCTAGAGTCACCTTCAAGATGCTCACCCACGCACACAAGGCCCACACGACACCGGATTAGCATACCTGAACAGCTTACTCAAATTCTACGCACCCCAAAGGAGCCTACGATCAGCCCAGCTCTCCTACGCCGTGGTCCCCCGCACTAGAAAGACCAAATCGGGAGGCCGCTCCTTCTCCTTCCTCGTGGCCGGAGCCTGGAACGCCCTTCTGCTCCACCTCAGACAGACAACAACGCTCCCCATCTTCGCAAGAAACCTCAAAAACTGGCTCTTCCACAGACCCCCTGCTTGATGGGCTGAACCTGCACCCCCCCACCCCCAGTGCCTTGAGACCCTAACGGGTGAGTAGTCGCGCTTAACAAATGCCTGATTGATTGGTTGATTGATTGAATAAATACTTCAAACATTGCCTCTAGCGGATGCCTTACTGCTTTTGCACCAGGCTACCAGAGGGTTAAGCATAGGTTTATTTAATGACTTTTATTGTTCACCCTGGCAAGATTTGCATTTGTTTCTATGAGTAGGGTTTCGCCAACATCAACCAATAACCTGATTTCATCAAGTAGAATTACATATTACTGAACAGTTTAAATTACAATACATTTTGTCGTCAAAGCAGCAACACAAATCTTGTGATTACCAAAATCAAAGGGTTGACCACCAGAAAAGGTATTTTCTTAATGTACAATAGCCCTTTCACTCATGGAAATAATTTTACAATCCTTACTGAATCGCAAGCAAGAGGGTGTGTGAAAGGGACACTCCCCTCCTAAATGGGATTTGTAAATGATTGTATCAACTGTTAGTGGCTGCAACTGCCGTGGCAAACCATTGAAACTTACTCTCCCTCACTCGGGGTGGTAACTGATTCGCAAAGGGCAAGGTGTCCTTTTTCTCTTTTTGTGCACCATGTCTGTGGCCTTGGAGGGAGTAGGCAGTGGTATGGGAGGCCACTGTCTGCTTTCCCCATGTCTTTCGCAACTGGAAAAATGTCTGCTTTAAAAGCACCACTTGTGCCTTAAATGGACAAAGACAGCTTTAAAAAAAAATTGTCCTCTTTGGGAAAGCAAAGGCAGGGACGGAGGTCTGCTCCATCCCTGTATTCACAACCATTCACAGAGGTGACAAATTGTAACCTGCCTCATTAATATTCATGCAGCAGGTCGTTTTCTGATCCTCTACAAATAGTCAGTTTGAAATGCAGCCTATCAGTACATACGTCATATTCCATATTGCACTCCCATTCGCAAAGCAGACGGTGTGAAAACTGCGCAAGATTGGTTTGCAGATGCGAATGATACAATGAGCCTCAAATGAATTATCATTTGAATCCACCCACTGATATTTCTATGGATGCAGACCCTCCTCTCAAATCATTCATTTATTTACCCATTAATTTACCCACATTCATGGGCACATACATCCATTACTATAAACACTCACCACAAACACTTCCACCATTCCACTTTCTGTGGATACTTGACCACAATAGTGTTGTATATTTTCTATGTTAATTTTATGTTTGTGTAGATATGCCTAATTATGTTGTGCTTCATGGAACAATGCATGGGATTTATCTCAGTGTTTGTGTGCATAATATGCGTTGGTAGATGCCTGTAAGACTGTGGAGAATGTGTGCCTGTAGATCAGTTGATTTGTGTACAATGCTAATTCTGAGTCAATCTGTGAGTGTTTGGTAGATTGAGAGTTCTGCTAGTTCGGCATGTATGTATGTATGTATGAATGAGTTATTGTATCCTGCACACCTCTGTGTAGAAGCACCTTGCTAAAGCCAAATGTAATAGCTTTGTCAATACCTGTTACTTAACAAACTTTGGTGGGCATCATCTAATGTGTTACAGACAGCCTCAAACCAGGTATGCTGGAAACAACCATAGGACAGGGGTTTAGAGGTTACAGAGCATAACTACTGACTACAATATGCATACCTGCCAACTTGAAGAACAATCTCACTGTGTGAGGAGGGGGCGGGGCCTTGGAGGGGGCAGAGCCTTGTGCGGAAAAGTACCTACAAGGCATGTTTGAACCCCACTCTGGCCCCAAGCCCCCTCCTTCGCAAAAAAAAAAACTTTGCTGAGGCTGGTGCCGATGTCCTGGGGTGTTTTTTTCACCCCCTAATGGGCGTCGACAATTCAAAGCCTCGGAAAACGAGCTGCAAAACTATATTTGCAGTGACTTTCCACCGGTTGATTTCAGCTCCTCACTGGGAGACTGTATGATATCTTTTTGTCACACCATGGAACGGTGTGGGTTGACAGGTATGATTATAGCTAAGAAAGCCCTCTGGCAAGAGGTGGGGCGTGTTATGGCTCAGTACATCCTAATCAGAAAGATTCCACAGAATACCATTATCTCAACGTTCACTAGAGTTTACAATACGTATTTTGCTCAGTCGAGGTGACGGAGTCAAATAGCATGTACCCGTACTCTGAATTTAGAGAGGTCTGTGGGCCCAGCTGACATCTCTAGTCTTTGACAGGAACCGCCATCACAGCTTTATCTGTCAATAAGTTAAAAGTTTGCCGGACGGTACCGTAAAAATGATGGTAATGCCCATTTTCTTTTTTTTTAAAACACCCAGAGAGGGATTGAAAACGAATTAACATCAGGCTTTTTCAGATCCTGTGCAAATTACCATGTCAGATCCAGTGGCCAACACTCTGTCAGGAATGTGTGGCAGAATCGTGCTTGAATCCTGCTTCCGGAAGCTTGTATTCATGTGGAAAGGACCACCTGTTAAGCAAAGGTACCATGGGTCCAGGTACAAGATGGAAAATGGGACTCCTGATTGCTGTAAGGATATTGAAATATATCAATAATCAGACTTCAGTGGAACTTCTGGTGTCTGGGCCCATTTTACACTGACCTGCTTCACGTCCATGGGCAAGCCAGATTGGTTACCTTCCTCTCATTTCTTTTGGCGGGCCAATCTTAGCAAGAAGAGGAGTTGGGGAGAAGAGTTGGACTAACGGCTAGGGCGGTCGACCTCGAATCTGAGGAACCAAGTTCGAGTCTTGACAATGACGCTGAACATCCTGTGATTCTGGGCAAATCATGTAATCTCCCCATGCCTAACAAAAATGATGAATGTGTCCCCATGTAACGCAACTGGTGCTATGTAAAGCGGTCTGATACCCGATACTGGTTCAAATTCGCGCTATATATAACACCATACACTTTTTTTTTAAAAGAAAGAAAATTTAAAAAGAAAAAGAACCAAACAGGAACTAGGGGCATATCAACAACAACCGCCGATAATTATCGCTAAGCGCACTTAGCGCTAGGATAATTATCGCCGGCTAGCGTTGATTTTTATCGCTGAGATAGCGTGCTATTAGCAACACTTATCTCAATAGCGATAAAAATCCTCACGCTAAGTGGCTAACATGAGATTATCGCTGGAAACCCAGCGATAATCTCACGCTAGCTTGTTGATAGGGACAGACAAACTTAGCCATGATATCCTCCTTCCATAGGATATCATGGCTAAGTCAGAAAAATACCAGACGTAAAAAAGCAGCGTTAACCGCGGTTAGCGCTGCTTTTTTTGTCTCTAACAGGGTTAGCGATATTCTTGATAATAGGAGAAATGTCGCTTAGTGACATTTCTCCTATTATTTTACTCTGGAACGCCCCCTTTGCATCTCATTAGAGATGCAAGGGGAAGCATAGAGTAAAAGGGTGCTTACATGCAAATTTGCATGTTAGCACCCTGTTGTTGATAGGGTTCTAGTTTTATCTCTGCTTTTTTGGCTTTTAAAGCCAAAAAAGCAGAGATAAAGCCCTTGTTGATATGCCCCCTAGTTCCTGTCCCAAAGTCCTGTTTATAATCCTTCAAGAAAAGTTAGTGCTGAATAAATACAAGGCAGAATTTATATATGCACCTTGTAAGAACTGTCACTCTGAGAGACTTCTTAAAATGTTTTAAGAACTCTATGATTCCCAACCAAAATATTCTGCAACATGGCCGCTCAACTGTGTGCACGGATATACTAGAAAACTAGGGACCAGAGAGAGGATCAGATGCCTCTCCTGAGGAGCCAGGAGGGCCTTGCAGCTGCTCTGCTTTGTCAAGAAAATTATTTTCCTCAAATTTAGAAATCTGATTTGGAAGAAGAAGAAGGACTCCTGGAATCAGGGCCACGAAGGACTGACTACAAGTGAGAGGAATGTGTCCTACCCAGGCCTCTGGCCACTGAAACCTGGGCAAAGAAAGAGACCCTGAAGTGTGCACTGAAGCATTTGATTTTCTGTTTACACTATAGTCGACCCAAAAAGCTAACCCCAGAAAGCGAGCTTAAAAACTATTTTATTGTATTCTACAGAATCAGCCCCTTAAATGTTTGATTTCACTGCCATGATTGTCTGCACCACATAACGAATATTATATTTTTCTTGCACCGTTATAAATTTAACTAAGATATACTTGTAACATATTTACCCAATTGCAACCACGAGGTGCTGTTCATTCCTAATACCAGCTCAGTGTGAGTCCCGATATAATTATATACGAAATAAATGAGAAAATGTGCAGTGCTGTAGCCACATTAACGCTGAACGTCAATCACTTTTGGGCTCAGCTGGCGAAGAGTGAGCGCTGCAGCCCCTTAATGGGCTCTAACAATAGCCCGCCCTGCTCACGCGCCCGAGCACTTGGCAATAGACTTCATTCCACCGCGGAACTCGTTAGACTTTGAGGAGGCGGCGAGCGCGGGAACTCTGGGGGCGGCGGATCAGCAGCAGCAAAGCATGAAGCAAATGCTCAGCCCGCGAGGCCGTGCTCGCGCACTGATGACTCACTCACTTCAGGTCTGCACTGCAGAAGGAATGCAGCATATCTTTTATATCACGCATGTTTAATTTTTTATGTTGTTTATTAATACGAAAAAGTTACAGCAGTTGAAGATGCTGGGAGAAATATATATATATATAGAAAGAATAAGAAATCGCTCATGTCTAGTATATAGCTCCTTGCAATGTATTTCTTTAACAGTTATGCTGGCCAATGTTTTCAATATCTATATAAGATGATATTTACATATTGTATTTCCTGTGCTAAGTTATGTTATGTTATATTGATTTGTAATGCACACTGAACACCCGAGAGGGTATCCAGGCGCTTTTATGGGATATCTTACTGCCATTTGTATAGACCACGTTCTGCCATAGGCATAGGTCTTTAATATCGTTGGAATTGTGGGCGACTGTCCACATTCCGAGGGCTCCATGGCACACATGAACCTCTACTGCAACATCTTATTAATGTAACACATAACGCGGCAAAATGATTGTGGTCCTAAATATCATATCATATACCTAGAACACCTTAGACTATTAGCCCAAAACGCTATTTGCTGCACGCTTGTTTCTGTTGGGAAAGCAGTTTCTTTAAAACTTTCTGTCTCTCTGTATGTTGATGCTGTGAGGGGCTTAGGTATAGGAGGATTGTAACGCCGTATTTTATCATTGAAATCAGTTTTTAGCTTTTTAAATAAACAAATAATAAGCCCACTTACTTGCACCTTAAAAACAACTTTGCATCTCGCTGCTAAGCGGGGATTATCCTGCCGAGATCTGCACTTCCTAGTCACCACCATCCTGGTTAGCGCGCTAGTGGTTGGTCGCTCAGCACACGCCTCCCTATTTAGGAAGGGTGATGCAAGCGCGCAGCGGGCGCACCGATGGCGCACCAGAGGCAAGCCGGCTGCGCCCGTCCGCGCTCCAATCATGCTCAGCGCCAGCAACGCTGCTAGTCCCACTCAAGGACACAGCAGAATATGGTATCCCAGGGAAAAACTTCTCCATAGAGGTAAGAGGAATTGAGGAAATTCGATTTTCGATCTCGCTTGTATTCAGCCACCATTTTTTTGTGTTCCACCGCCATTTTGTGTTGCCCTCACTCAGGCAGCACAATGAACGAAGTTTTTCTGCTGATCTTACTGCGACGTGTCAAATAACCTTCTGCCTCTGTTTACGAGACTGATGTCAGGGACTGGCTGAGTCCACTAATCCTCATCTGGTTTGACTAAACCCTGTCTCAACTGTCTGTCGGTTCACACCATTCTTTCCTGACTTTATCTTATCTTCTGGCCTTCGCTATTCTCTACTTGTATTCTCTCATTTCACAACTGTCCTCCAAAGCATACAAATATGTCCTGCCACCTGCAAGTTGAGTTGTAGACACTACCACTGATTAACTTGTGGGGAGGGGTGACAAAAACAAGTGGAAGAGAGGTTTATTTGGGTTACTTGATATCTTGTTTTCAAACTTTTCTCATTGGTTATATCTTGTTTTCAAACTCTTCTCATTGGATAACCATGTATGCATTGGGAGTGTTCTTGGTGAATCTATGTGCTATAAAAGATTGTGCGCCACGGAGTAAAGTGGCAGTCTCCTACGAACATACTGAGTGTACTTCTGGGACAACTGTACTTAGCTGCAGCTAATAAACCTGATCTTCTACGCTCAACAAAATGTCCTGTGTATCTGTTCAACAAAGCAGGTGAACTCAGGAGATTAAGGCGTGCCCTGCGCCGCCAGGCCCATAAGGCCCTGGTTCTTCAATTGGTGCCCTCTCTGAGGAGGCTTCAGAGGTAGCGATTTTGCCTGAGGGTCGTGAGGAACCCCGCAAGAAATTTCTGGAGGAATCGCGAACCACGTCAAGTGACCCCTGTATGTCGAAGTGGTCCGAAGATCTTTTTCAGCGCGGTTTCTCCTTCCTGACGGCTGCTGACGACTGCTGCCCTGACTGCCGCCCTGACTGTCGCCTTGCTTTGGCCCCTTTTGGTGATGTATGGTATGGCGAGACGTTAGACGGGCCTCTGTTGGCATAAAAAGACACTTAGGGCCCGATTCACAGAATTAACTTAAGACAAAATCCTAAACTTACTACTTTTGGTATTCACAGAATGCACTTACTACTTTTGGTATTCACAGAATGCACTTACTACTTTTGGTATTCACAGAATGGATTTACGACTACTAACTTTACGTCCACACTCGGGCCGGAAATGCCGGCCCGAAAGCCCCGCCTCCGGCCCGGAGGCGGAGCTTTCGGGCCGGAGGTGGGGATTCCGGCCTGTGGCAGAGATTTAGCCATGGCCAAAATCTCCACCTCCGGGCTGGAAGACACGCCTCGGGCCCGGAAGCCCCACCTCTGGCCCAGAAGCTCCGCCTCTGGCCTGGAAGCTCCGCCTCCGGCCCGGAATTTCCGGCCCGAGTGCGGACGTAAAGTTAGTAGTTTAGGATTTTGTCTTAAGTTAATTCTGTGAATTGGGCCCTTAGTTAAGTATTGGTGGGTAGCTCCCACTATTTCGTTTTTTTTTGTTTTGGGCCTTTGATTCGGCTATTGCATAAGCCGAAGCCGAGGGGTGAGTACAGATTGTGCTGTGTTATTTGATTTAACCCCTTGATGTTTGTGAACAGTCCAGTGAAATAACGATGCCTGGTCTGAGTAAGTTTAGAAAGTTTTGTTGTTATGGTTGTGATAGGGATTCCTGGCTGGAGGACTCTTGTCCAATTCCTCTGGTTGCAACTCCCCCTTATGAGCTTTATTCTAAACATGGTGTTGGCCCCATTGCCTTTAATGAGGCATGGATCCGATACACGAAGAACGATGGTGTTCTACAGTGGCCACAGAATGGTAGCTTTGAGCCTGACATATTAGATTATTTGGAAGCAATTTTGTTTAAAAGAAAAGCCCGGCCGGCAATGTTTGACTCTTTCCGCCTCTGGCGTAAGGAAGCCAAACAAAGAGAAATTAAACAGGCAAAACGAGATAAGAAAACACAAAGTATGACGATTATACAGGCTGCCCAGCAGTTAAAAGATAATGAGATTAATCATGAAATGGAAATTTCAGAGAGACAGCATCGTATGGCGATAGATAAATACTATCCGGTGTTGCCTATTTCCCCTTCTGATAAAAGTAAGGATCCGGAGGAAGACCCTTTGATGTCTCACTTATTGAGATTGCCTCCTCCCTATGTACAAGGTGCTAATGCACCCCCATTGTTACAACCAGTTCAGCCATTAATTGCGCCTCCGCCTGCTCCGGCTCTTCCGCATTTGCCCCTTCCGGTAGTGCCACCCCCACCTCTTACACCACCGACTTCTTTGCCTCCGTTTCCTGAACATTAATCTCCTTTGCCTTTGGCTCCCCTTATAACTGTTAATTCTTCTGTTAGTTCACCTAATACCTTGTCCCCTGTTCTTATGTCTAATTCTCCTACTGTGCGCCAACGAATCACAGATACTGTCTCTGGGTTTCTGTCTCCTTTCTTTGAGACTTTGAATATGTCTCCGGCTTTTTCTCGAAGACAGTCTCGTAGTCAACTCCCAGGTTCCGACGAACGGGTGGTATCGGACTCTCTCGCTTGCAAATGGATCGAGAAGGGTCCCCAGTATAGTGTGAAAGATATCATGACCACCTTTCATCAGTGGGAGGCGCCCACGCAGAGATATGTATTTAATGTTATGTGTGACACTCTTGCTAAAGAATGGGAGGATATGGATTTGGGTTTACTTCCTCGGGGTTTGTTAGATGTTCAGGCTAATTTCGATAAGGGACTCATTGTGGGTTCTAAGGTTGAGGATGCCGTAAGGACACTTGTCACTTTTAGGTCCTTATTTTCCTCACAGACTTGCTGTTAGGCTGACATCCAAACATTATCCCATGAGAGAGGTTCCTCCAGTGTGGAGAGAAGCGGTTGCACAAGCAGGTGCTAATCCAGCTGTTCCCGCGCACTTCCAGCGTATATGGGTACATGTCCCCTGAAAGAGATCTGAAGTTTTGGCTCTTAAACAGTCTCTACCGGATCCCCGTAAAAACCCTGCTGGCTATTATGAAGAGTTGTCCCAGACTGTTGATGCCTGTATTATGAATTTAGCCGATATTGATATGTTGATGGGAAATGTAGTCCCACAAGCATTATGGGCTCGGATTCGTAGAGAGGATCACGCCCAAGCATTGGGTGGCGATTGGGCTGCTATAAATGCCGCGGATGCAGCCCAAGTGGGTGGTTCTAAGCCTGATGTTTTGATTTCAGAACTCCCTGGTAGGATTATTACTTTAATGAAAACGATGATGCCCGCCTTGCGAGTTAATTGGGATAAATTAGCTGCGTGTAAGCAGAAGAATGATGAGAGTGTCTCTGATTTCTTCACTCGTTTTGAGGAGACGTTTATTGATCACAGTGGTCAGGATATGACTACGGAGGGTGGACAGCGATTATTTGTAGATAAATTCGTATTTAATTTGCTTCCCGAACTGTCACATAAGTTGGAAGACTCCGAGAGTTCATGGGCTGTTTCTTCTTCTGCCCAGATATTGGCTACTGCTCAATATTATGAGAACAGGGATAAAGAGGAGAAAGATAAGCAAGAGAAGAAGACAAAATAATTAAAAACAAAGGTTCTTCTGCAACAAGCTTATCCTCCTCGTTATATTCAGCGCCAGTTTCAACAGCCTCCACAGTTTCAGAGGGTGTATCAAAAGCCTGAGCCCTTTATTCCGCGACCTTTATTAGGTCCTAACCAATGTGCCTATTGTAGAGAGGAAGGTCATTTTAAGAATAGCTGCCTAGTTTTATTGCAACGTAAAGGAGAACTATCTGCTCCACGAGGCCGTGGTGGTTTCCAGATAATATACAGGGGTAGAGGTCGAGGTGTGATGCCTCAAGAACAACGTTCCTTACCCCCTCCAAATTCTACGAACTACTTCGATCAGCAGAATACTCAGTCTACACAGTATTACAATGATGATTATCATGTTGAAGGTGAAAATGAAAGCCTTCACCCTAACTAGGACAGCCATAGATAAAGTGAGGGAGTTGTATCGATTTCAGTAAATCAGGATGGGCCTTATGTCAATGTCACTACAATGGGTGTTTCAGAGCCATTTCTTTTAGATACTGGTGCGATGAGAAGTTCTATCATTCACTCTAAACTCCCTGGGGCACCTTGGTCTGGCTTAACAAATGTATCGGTAGGATTTTCTGGCGCCCCAGTTCGTAACCCGATCTCCTGTCCTTTGCCTATTTCAATTGGCCCTTATGATATGGAAGCTCCTCTTCTTTTAACGACTGGTTGCGGCGAGAATCTGTTCGGTTTGGATCTATTGAAAAGAATGCATGCAACGATATATTGTTGTCCTTCTGGTGTGCATCTTACTTTAGGGCAGAAATTGACTTCTTCAATGTATTTGTCTAAAGATCAATTCCCACCTGAATTGCTCTCTCTTCCTGCAACGCTCTGGGCTACGGGTCCAAATGATGTTGGTTGTCCTGAGATCCCGCCTTATGTTGTTACTCTCAAGCCCAATGCTAAATTGCCACGCATTCCTCAATACAGAATTTCCAATGAAGGTGAAAGAGCGCTTTTGGATATCATTTATGATTTGGTTCAGAAGGGTGTGATTGAGGAAACGAGAGGAAATGTATGTAATAGTCCTATTCTTCCTGTTCTTAAACGCACTGATCCTTCTAAGCCTCCTGTTTAACGTTTTGTGATTGATCTTCGGGAGGTCAATAAAATTGTTGTACCACAGTTTCCTGTTGTTCCAGATATCACTGCCCTGTTAAATATGATACCTGCCTCAGCGGCTTGGTTTTCTGTTTCCTGTTGTGATGAAATGACACCTTTCACCCACTAACCATATATTAGTTACTGGTACGTTTTAGACATGATGAAATTGTATTGTATTATATTTAGTAAATGAGATTTTTGGATATTGTGTTTTAAATATGGGTGGGCGGAATTTGCGTAACCGCGTTACGCAAATCTCCGCGAAACGGTAAAAAATCTCAGCGAACATGCAGAAATTCCGCGGACACGCGGAATTGCTTGTTCGCGATGCTTTTTTCCTGTTCACAGTTGCTGTTTGCGTGCTCGGGGAGTAATATCTCGCGAACACGCAGAATTTTGGGCAATTTCGCGTTCTCCGCGGAACGCTAAATTAACGAAATTCCGCAAATTCCGCGAGCGGAACGGAATTTACCGCCCAGGCCTAGTTTTAAACATATTCTTCATGAGTTATATTATTGAATTTAATACTTTTTTTAACTGTGTATGGAATTCGATGTATTTATGAATGACCGATGTATTTAATAGATATACTTTGATGACTCAATTGTCGAATAAAGTTTATGATAAGTTATTGATCTAAAAAATGCTTTCTTCAGCATTCCCATTGCCAAAGAGAGTAGGGATATTTTTGGTTTCTCTCTAGGAGGCCGAAGTTTCCGGTTCAAGCGCGCACCCCAAGGCTATTGTGAAAGCCCCTCCATTTATAGTCAAGCTCTGAAATGTCAGCTCGATTTCTTTCCTTTGCCCCCAGGTGCTACTCTTATTCAAAATATGGATGATTTGTTGATTGCTGCTGATTCAGAGGATGTCTGCAAGAATGTGACTGTTGCACTGTTACGTCACTTGTCTGATCTTAATCATAAGGTTTCGCCTTCTAAACTACAATATGTCCGTCGAGAGATTATCCTATTTGGGTCATCTCTTATCAAAGGAGGGAAGGCGATTAACCCCAGAACGAATTCAAGCAATTGCGCAAATGTCTGTGCCATCTACACAAAGAGAGGTGCGCACCTTTCTGGGCATCACTTCTTATTGTAGACAGTGGATTCCGAATTTTTCTTTGTTGGCCAAACCTTTGTTAGCACTCAATTTGAAAGACACACCCCAACCCCTTCCTTGGACTGACGAATGTCAGAAGAGTTTTTCTGATTTACGTACTGCTCTGTGTTCTGCTTCTGTGTTGGGTACTCCAGATTACAGTAAGCCCATCACGCTCTATGTCCATGAAAGAGAGGGTTGTGCGTTGTCAGTCTTAACACAACGATTTGGAGACAAACAGCGGCCATGTGCCTATTTTTCAGCTACGTTAGACCCAGTAGCCAAGGCATTGCCTAGTTGTCTTAAAGCTACAGCAGCAGCAGCGATTTCTATTCATCAGTCTGCTGGAGTGGTACTAGATAATACTCTCATTGTTATGGTACCACATGCAGTGGATACCTTGCTAAATAGGACGAAAACACAACATCTTACAAGTGCTCGATTGTCTGGATATGTGCTGACGCTCTTGGCTAGTCATGTGCACATCAAACAATGTAATATTTTAAATCCAGCCACACTGTTACCTCTTCCAGAAGAGAAAGATATTCGGAAACAACATGATTGTTTTCTCCATACTGAGGAGGAGACAAAAGGCAGGATTGATTTGAAAGATACGCCGTTAGTGGATCCAGATGGGATCCTATGGGTGGATGGGTCTTGTTTCAAACTCCCAAATGGTGAGACAACTTCAGCTTATGCTGTTACCACCTTGTATACAATCGTGGAGACAGCACGCATCAGACATAATTCAGCTCAGGCAGCTGAACTGATAGCTTTGACCAGAGCGTGTGTGTTATCTAAAGGAAAGAGAGTGAATGTGTATACCGACAGCCAGTATGCGTTCGGTGTGGCGCATAGCTTCGGTCGTTTGTGGAAGGAAAGAGGATTCCTTACCTCCCACGGTACTAAAATACAGCATGGTTAATTGGTAACTGATCTTCTTGAGTCACTTGTTTTGCCTACCCAGATAGCAATTGTGAAATGTAGTGCGCATAAGAAGATTACTGATGATGTCGGTCGCGGAAATGCTTTTGCGGATGAGGTAGCATAAAAGGACAGCCAGAGATGCTACAAGTCGCATGTATGTTGCGGGCCCTGCGATTTGGGTCAGGGAAAGAGGGATGTGTGAAGACACAATAGAAAGTGTGAGATCGATTCAGGGAGATGCTACAGAGAAAGAGTTGAGAAAGTGGAAAGAGAGTACAGGAATGTTAGACGCAACAGGATGTTGGATAGAATTTTCAGAACACCAGCGTTGGCTGTTACCAGACGCCTACGTACTGCCTGTAGTTACCATGGCGCATGGTCCAGCCCACATCAGTGCAAAAGGAATATGTAAACTTCTGGCTCCAGTGTGGCTGAACAAAGGGATTCCAAAATGTGCAGATAATGTGGTGAAGCATTGTATCATTTGCTTGATGTACAATCCGGGAAAGGGAACCCCAACTCCGGCAGGTCATTTTGCTCCCCCAACATATCCTTTTGAGGTGTTGCAAATCGACTACATTCACATGGATCGATGTAACAATCTTAAATATGTTCTGGTAGTGGTATGTGCCTTTTCCAGATGGATAGAGGCTTACCCCCTGAAAGACAACACTGCTTTGTCCAATGCCCAGGTTCTTCTAAAAGAGTTTTTCCCTAGGTTTGGTTTGCCGCGCATTGTCTGGAGTGACAATGGAAGTGAATTTGTAGGCCAAATTATGCAAAAGGTGTGTACCGGTCTTGGTATAAGGCAGAAGTTTCATGCGGCAAATCATCCTCAGTCCGCGGGTTTGGTAGAGTGCTATATCGGCACTCTCAAACTTAAGCTTGCAAAAGTACAAGCCAGCACAGGTCTTAATTGGCCCGATGCTTTACCTTTGGCTCTCCTGTCCACTAGAACAGCTGTACATTCTCGTTTGGGACTCAGCCCATACGAGATTGTTTTCGGGCGCCCAGCTAATGTATGGGGAGTCCCTCGCCCTAGAAAGTATTCTGATATACAGTATCCAATGCTGATTGACTATTTACATGACCTCACCACTAAATTACGTGTTCTTCACCAACAGGTTCAAAACGCTTTACCAGAAGCCTCCACAGACCCAGGTCATTCTATCCAACCTGAGACTGGGTCTGTGTGAAAAAATTTTCAGAGGACAAAGAATTTGGAACCTCGCTGGAAGGTGCCTCGACAAGTTCTTCTGACAACTCGCACAGCAGTAAAAGTCGAAGGGAAAAAGAACTGGATCCACGGCGTGCACTGCAAGAAAGTGCCCTTGCCCTTGCCTTTTGATCAGTGGGTTCGTAAGGGTATAGGTGATTCTGAAGGAGAAAAAGTCCCCCGATTCATACCTTTCAGTAGTGCATACCTGGATGGAACTCGATCGGAGAAAGAAGATGACGACATTCTACAAGAAGCCGTACATTCCCATCTCCGATTAAACACTACAGAGCCACAGACCCTATTTCAAGACCAAACTGTACCAACAAGGACTAGATACAATTTAAAACCTAGATTGGTCAAGGACACCTGAGATTTTCATCTCTTCTGCTACATTTATCATCTGTCCAGGTTGCAGGGTCACGGTAGGAGTCTTGGTTTGTGACCTGTGTAATGGCTAGGCCCCCAGGACTTGCAGTGTCATAGGACGGCTAATAATCACAGCCAAGTGAGTAAGGAAGATTGCCGTGAGCAACAATTTTAGAGGATGGATGTTAAATTAGGAAAGAAGGATAATAAGGAAGAGATGAGAAAGAAATATTGTAAAATATTGTACAGTCGATGTGGCGTAACATTGTGTGTTTCTATATTTTTGTGTATCTTATTGGCTTGTGTAGGTTGGGTTATTCATGCTATGCAGCAAAAAAGTTGTCCCTAATTCTATCTCCTTGCCTCTTCATTCTACTATCTCCCCACATCAATTATATACACTTCCCCAACATGAACTAATCAGGAGAACAGAATATTTTAATAATTCATTTATCCAATTGTTGCACCAACACCAATTGGTAGTCAACACAACCGACTGTTGGGTGTGTGGACTTATGCCTCATACCACAGATAAAGGGATGCCATATTTAGTCCTTCCATTTTCTTATGAAGGTTCCGCTTGGGCCTATTTTGTAATATTTTCAAATGCATTTTAGAAGTCCAGTTGGTTCCTATGGTAGTAAGCCATATTTTAGTCATAATTCTCTGATAAAGGGAATGGTGGCCATGACTAAAATTGCGGAGAATAATAAGGTTCCTGTTGATGAGAGACAAACATACACTAATTGGAACGTGACTCGTTACATTACTAGCCTTACAGATAAAACTAAACAGGGAAAATCTCCACCAATTTGGACTGTCCCTCATCAAGGTAATTTCTGTTTACAAATGAATGGCCAGACTACTGACACTGGACAAAGAAAAAGCTTTTGTTCCCATACATACATCTACACGTCTCAGAATTCACCGCCCTTAGTGCCATCCCAGGGCACATATTTTGTCTGCCACGATAGAGCTTACACGTGGCTACCAACGGATTTTTCAGGAACATGCTATATAGCTTTTCTTCTCCCTCCTACATACACTGCTCCTTCAGGCCATCATAGAAACAGATATGGCAGAGGGATTATTGATTCTAAAGACACGGCAGGACAAGAGGGAAGTGATTTCCTCAAAGGATTTCTTCCTTTTTGGGGCCCAATGGCCAACAGCAGAAACATGAGACAGCTGGTTCGTGTTGTTGAGACTACCATAGATGTCACTATGGAAGCCTTGAGTAATCTCACAGCTGAACTTCAGGCGGAACGTCTCATGACTTTGCAGAACCGGATTGCACTAGATGTTATTCTTGCAGATCGTGGTGGAGTCTGTAAATTGATCGGATCTAGCTGTTGTATTTATATACCTGACGACGCCCCTACGGTATACCAAGCCATCTCCAAATTACACATGATCTCCGAATTGATTCATCAAGATGAAGGAGATTGGTCTTTATTAGGATGGTTTTGGGGATTACTATCTAAATGGGGATGGAAGGTACTAACCTTCCTTGGAGTGGTTTTGGCCATCATTTTTTCCTGTTGTCTCTGTATGCAGTGTGGCCCCGCCATCTGCGGTCTTTGTGCCACTCTGTGTGTCCCAAGACCTGAGTCACAGAAAACAGAGAACATTAAAATGATGTTGCAGCAACAGTTTGACGACCTCATGGTTATTGACATTGATTCAGATTAACATGAATCTGTGTGTTTTGCCTGAGTTATGGCAAAAGGAGGGTCTGAGGAAATTCGATTTTCGAGCTCGCTTGTATTCAGCCACCATTTTTTTTGTTCCACCGCCATTTTGTGTTGCCCTCACTCAGGCAGCACAATGAACGAAGTTTTTCTGCTGATCTTACTGCGACGTGTCAAATAACCTGCCTCTGTTTACGAGACTGATGTCAGGGACTGGCTGAGTCCACTAATCCTCGTCTGGTTTGACTAAACCCTGTCTCAACTGTCCGTCAGTTCACACCATTCTTTCCTGACTTTATCTTATCTTCTGGCCTTCGCTATTCTCTACTTGTATTCTTGTATTCTCTCATTTCACAACTGTCCTCCAAAGCATACAAATATGTCCTGCCACCTGCAAGTTGAGTTGTAGACACTACCACTGATTAACTTGTGGGGAGGGGTGACAAAAACAGTTGGAAGAGAGGTTTATTTGGAATACTTGATATCTTGTTTTCAAACTTTTCTCATTGGATATAACTTGTTTTCAAACTCTTCTCAATGGATAACCATGTATGCATTGGGAGTGTTCTTGGTGAATCTATGTGCTATAAAAGATTTTGCGCCACGGAGTAAAGTGGCAGTCTCCTAAGAACATACTGAGTGTACTTCTGGGACAACTGTACTTAGCTGCGTACTATTGCTGCAGAAAAACAAAAACCTTTAAAAGGTTTGCTTAACGGCCCTTAAAACCAATGGTGGCCAGCCACCAAACATTTTGTACTTTGAAAGGTGCCACTGTGAGGTTTCATTCAATTTACAGAGATGGCTGGTGGTCATCTCTAAATTTAATGGGTGGTAGTCAATCAGGATGACAGAGGTTATGTTCTCCGCCACCCTGATGGATGGATATCATCTGTAAAATTCTAAATCAACTCCATAGTAATTAGGATTTAAATGTGCTCTTTGTGTATTTTCTCCTTTGCAGATCCTCTATTTCCAGCTCCCTGACCACCTACCACTGCCTCTTCTTAATGCACTGTCTGCGATAACATATGGACCGACCTCAGGCATAAGACGGATGGCAGAGCATCGTATGTTAACAATCATACCAACTGATGGTTCTGTATGCATCACTCTCTGCTTGAGTGCGAGGATTAATCTATCTAAAACCCTTGTCATGACGTGCGGGAAATGTAAAACTAAAAGTAGTACCGACTTCATAAAAGGTGTACCCATTTAGAGGACTTCAGCCTTTTCTTATTTAGGATTACTTTTTAATTGTAAAGGTACTTGGAATGCACATATTAATCTAAGCAAGTTAAAAATTTTAAGGACAAGTGAGGCTATTTTTAGATTCTCACAAAAAATAGGTGATAAGCCTGTGAGAGAGATTTTAAAACTTTATGGGAGTAGTAAATGTGTATCTGGGGTATGCTATGGTGGTGCCCTCTGGGGAAAGGCAGATACCTCTATATTGCAAATAATGGAAAATACATTTTTGCGTAGGGTGTTATCAGTCCCTAATTCCACTGCTACTTATATTGTCCATAGAGAAACAGATTTTCCCTTTTTAAGTGATTTGATTAGCGTATCCACCAATAATTTGTGGCATCGTATTTGGACAAAGGAAGAAATCCATGTTACCAAGGAAATAATATATGATTGTCTTAGTCTTGATTACTCGAAGAAGATACCATGGTTATAATACGTCCATGATCTTCTGATTGAGTGTAACGTGAGAATTTTAGTAAGGGGGAGCTTAAAAAGAGACTCCTCGGGTCTAGGAAGATAAAAAGGGAAGCAGGGCTATGTACTAAATCTATTATCAAATTATACTGTGAAGGTCCCTTTTCATTTGGCACCCAACCCTAACTTATATTTATTAGGAATACCCAACAGAGATTTTATCTGACTAGACTAAGGCTACGAACATTGCATTTTCAGATAGCATTTCCTAAGATGGGCAACTGGAGTGCAAACCTTCAAATGTGCCCTTGCGATGGTAAATCTACCCAAAGCACATTGCACTTTATACTGTTTTGTAACTTTTACAGGGATCTTAGGAAATCAATTCTGCGCCCACTTTTTATTTCCAATAACTTGTACTCCTATAAAACCGCTTTTTATTTTATATGTAAATTAGATCATGTTACGATGTGTAATGCGGTAAATTCCTTCATTCAATTAGCAATCAAGCGAAGGAAAATGCTCTCATATTTGGAATCACTTGTCTATGAGACTGATTAGTTGATCAAATGTTTGGGTTTTATTTCAAGTACCTTTTTAAGATCATTGTAATTCTATGTACCCCATGAAATGTTACTGACTAATATGGTGTTTATACAGCAAAAATTAAATATGTATCCTTTTTTTAAATAAATCTTCTTATGAGGGGTGAAAAAGTGGAACGTAAAATGGAGAAATGTTTTATTATGTAGAATGCTTTTATGGATTTTTTTATATTCCGAATAAAGCTTGTTTTGACTTTGACTTTGAGTACGAGGATAGTGAAAATTGATTTCATAGCACAAAAGGGAGTGCATGTTCAACATATCTCACCACCAGTAGTGTTGGATAAAGATACAGTTGTGATGTCTGTGTCCTTATGTCACAAAATACATCCTTAATTTCCCCTAATTCACTTATAAGTGTATGTGCATTTTTTCATCACCCCTCAATCTACCCATGTTCTAGTTAAAGTCAATTATACATTAGTGTCTTTTATGACAGTATTCAAAACTCTCTCATGTCATATTAACATCTTATTCTAACTGACACCTTTCTCCCACTACCTGTCATCCAGGACAGGACTGTGAGGAGGTTCAATAACTGCCTAACACTAACATGTTGTCATACTCTCGCAGCATTGCTCAGTTCTCAGTATGCGTGTACCTCAACTGCTGCAGTGACAATACACTCTTGGGCCTGATTTACAAAGTTAAACTTACACTTTTGTGTAATTTTACGATTGTTTGGTAATCACAAAGGGATTTACTAGCAGTATCTTTACGAGTGCAGAGATAGGACTGTCCTATCTCTTTATGTGCAAAGACGTTGCACTCGTAAAGGTACCACTAGTAAATCCCTTTGTGAATAGCAAACAATTGTAAATGTAAACAAAGGTGTAAGTTTACCTTTGTAAATCAGGCCCCCAGTGTCTAAACTACGGCCAGTCCATCACACCACTTCAGAGGTAGGACTCTATCCTATCTTATGTCCTTGAGCACATCATCTAATTTGGAAAATATTAGATAAACTGGAGAAAATGTAAGGAGAAGGCCTGTGTCTATAGCATTTAGCTATGCCATTTCACAAGTTGACCGAAAAGTACTATAAGAAGTGAGATATAAGATATGGGAAACAACCTTTACAAATCAGTCATTACAACGCACTACATTTACAACGCAGTCATTATGACACAACATCCCTTACATTGCATGCCATTACAACGCAGCCATTACAATGCATGTCACTACAAAGCATGTCACTACAACGCATGTCAATACAACGCGTGTCACTACAATGCATGCCATTACAATGCATTTTAGTAATTTTTACCCCTACACTATCCAACACTTACCCCACTGTAGCACTCACTGGAGTGGGAATAGTCATTTTTACCCCTAAACTATCCAACACTTACCCTACTGTTGCCCTAAAAGTAATATGCATTATAATAGTATGTGTTGTAGTGGTATGCGTAGTAATGGTATGTGTTGTAGTGGAATGCATTGTCATGAAATGCGTTGTAAATGTAGTTTCTTAAAATGCGTTGTGATGGCATGCGTTGTAAAATCATGCATTGTAATGGATGTTGCGATGTAAAAACTGCGTTATAAAGGCATACGTTGTAAATGTTTGCGTTGTCTCATCATAAATTCAGCATATCTTATTAATGTATGACGATACAACACAACCTTTCTCAAACTCTTAACAAAACAAAATATTTTCAAAAAGCCGTGAAGAGAATATGGACATCATGATACCATTATTTAAATGAGGGACAGCAGAATTGGTATTTGTCCTATCTTTAAACTAGGGACAGAGTCATCTATACATTAAAAGATCATTACATGTGATATGCTGCACACATGTCGGTGTATTCGCATATATGCACTGTTTGCCATTGCCATGTAGTGAGTGATCAAAGTAAACAGAATTGGCATCCAGCCGCACTCTGATGACATCTTTTGGACATCAGTCTTTACATTTTTTGCTACTATTATGCTGCTAGCCGTTGATGAGGACAGTGTTTTCAAGCCAACGTTCAGAGCATCCAGTGTGTATGTCTATGGGACATACATTTTCTTGTTTGAATATTCGTAGTATGGAGAAATAATCATCTTTGGAACTCTTTTTGAAGCTGAAGCATTAGAGCAGCTTATAAGCTCCCACACAGGAATATTTGTTAAACTTGTGGCCCTACAGGGATCTTCATCGGGATCATAGTATGAAATCAGAAAACCTGCAATCTGGACTCCTTTCTGTCAGTTCTCCAGATGAGCAGCTAGAGGACGTCAACATCCGCAGGTTTTAAAGCTGCTTTTTGGTAAACAAAGACCCCAGTAAAGTTTACGTTTCGACCTCCCTTACAAGATGCAAGTTTGAAAGGGACTCTCGTGCTTCTGCCCAATGATCTTTCATGGGGCCCCTGGTCTCGGACACCTTGAACTTTTCAGAAGCCTGCAAATGTTCAATTGAAATGCTCTGCGGAATTGTAACATTTTATGGACGGCCTTTCTTGAAAGTTTGCGCGGCTCTTTCCTCACTGTTGGGATTCTGTGTGATGTCTTTGAACTGCAGGAGAGAAAGGACGTGTTTTGTTTTTCCTTTGCACCATGCTGTTCTTTTGTAGATGGATTAAATAAAAGAAAAAACCCAGGAAGTCCCAGGATGGGGCAACAATATCTCATAACAACAGAGCTGTCGAGTTCGTAGCCAAGTTGTTAAGTATTAATTTATACAACTGTCAGTATTATTTCTTCAGCATTGTTACACACAAATAGGTATTATGCTTGCTTTTGTCAAATAACCATGTGAAATCATAAAACACAAACCTGTGGATTACATATGTCCCTGGAACTCTGCAAGGCATCAAAAGCCCAAGCCATGTTACCCACTATGCATTTTGACACTACATACATATTTTGGATCAGGTCCTAAGAGCAAGGTAGGGTTTTTAGTACCCTCGTACTTAATTTTGTTTAAAAAGCACATTGTCTCTGCAATAGTCAGAACATTTTAAAGCTGCTGTTTGCGAGGTCTAGGTAACAGCGGACCCAGATTGAAATTAAAATCTTTGTGTTTGTTTACCTTTCATGAAGAGGGTGATAAACAGAAGTTGATGATAAACCTTAGCAGAGCGTTGTGAGACATAACTGAGTCATCTATGTAAATGCAATGTAATACTTAGAGAAAATTAGCTAGAGGTAAAAACACCGTATTGAGTTTACTCCTCCTATAATAACATATCTCTGTGAAATACAGGTTTTGAAAATCACTGTTCCAGGTGAGCAATGTGCACGAACATTATATTATGAACATGTGTCATTTCCAACATGATATTTACAAACCTCAATCAGTAACTACCTTAATCCCATAAACACATTCTGTAAATGTATAAAATAAGAAATCACAGAGCAGCACCCACAGGTTGCTCCCAAGCTCATAATGAAATCTTGTTTTACCCTCACCATTCAATTCAATTCTGAGATGCTTGCGAGATCATTGCATGGATCCCAGAAAAGGATAAGAGACAGCAGAGGAAGATACGCCTCGCTTGTACACATTTAGGGGCATATTTACAAGCCCCTATCTCCACCACAATGTCACTTTTCAGGACTTTGTTGTGGCGATAGGGGTTCACTGCAGTGTTAAGCCACTTAACGCCACCTATACGGCCCCCTATCACGCTATACTTGAAAGGATAGAGCCAATGGGTGTTGAGGTGGGCGTTCCACCGCAACACCCATTATTTTTTACGCTGCCCGATATTTACAAGGGCAGCGTAAATATGGGGAAGCGCCAAAGTTAAGACCAGGGAAAACCTGGTTTTAAACAGGCACAACGAGGATAAATGTTTCAATTCTCCTTGTCTTTGCTATTTCTGTGTGTGCTGCATTGTGCAGCACACATAAAAACAGCTAAAGGCCATTGATTGTTTATGTGCAGAATGGTTGACCCTTCCTGCACATAAACAATCAATAAACAAAAATGACGTTTTGCAACTTCTATGTTGGTTGCATTAAGCAGAACACATAGAAGTTACAAAATGCCATTTAAAGATAAACTTTCCTGCGCATAAACAATCAAAACAAAATGACGTTTTGCAACTTCTATGTGTGCTGTATTAAGTATCACACATAAAAGTTACAAAATGCCATATATAGATTGGGAGACCTTCCTGCACATAATCAATCTTCTCCTCAACTTAGCCACCCCTGCACTATGGTGCAAGGGTGCCTGCATTGGCGCTAGGCTGCTAAATTTACCACCAGCGCAGGGGGAAATGCATGGCTGCACCATATTGTTGTAAATATGCTGCAGCCCTGCGTTTCAGAAGTGTCAGAGCGCGGCGTTAGGCCAAGGAGGCTAAAGCAGTGCTCTGTCACTTTGTAGTACATATGCCCCTTAGGGTCACAAAGTAGACACAATCTGACTGTACCATCCAGAATGCCCACCACACTAAGCATCCATGGTATTCCCACAGTGAAAAGTATTAAGTATTTTGATCTTCTGTTTGTTACTGAAACCTGGCTGACTGACTCTTCCAATCTGATGGTGCAGATGGCTATCCCGGTAGGTTACTCTATTTGTCGGGCTGACCGCTTGGATGGTAGGGGGGGGTGTGGCTATCATCTACAGAAATGTCTGGGAGATGTCACTGGGCAACACTATTTCGCTTGCGCAGAGTGAACTCATCGACTTCACCATCGTCTTCTCGGCCCATTCTACACTTGCCGGTACCTTAGTTTACAGGCCACCTGGCTATGCTGGCCCTTTTCTTGGTGATCTCGGTGAGATGCTTGTTTCCCGTGCTTTACGCTTCTCACAATATCTTTTTTTGGGTGATTGTAATATCCATCTTCACCAACGGGACTTGAGGGATTCTAAAGCCTTTTTAGAGGCGCTTGACCTTGCTCAGCTTACCCAATGGGTCAGCTCACCGACCCATAGCGGCGGTCATATTCTGGATTCCATCTGCTCAAACTTTTCCATCTCACTAGATCCTCCTCGTCTAGTCTCCTGGTACGATCATTTTCTTTCCTGCTTCACGTGGTCCGTGAGTGAAGGGTCGTTTGATCAACAGTCCAATTCTTGTCCGTCAACAGCCAAAATCGACCCTCTCACATTTGGCCTCTGCCTAGATAAATCTAGGGTCACTCTTCCCCGTGACCTGAAAGGACCGCTTGCTTGCTTTCTGGGTTGGATTGGACGAGCTGTTGACAACTTATCTCCCCTGCCTTGCCGTCAGCGCCATAGGGACTCTCCCTCTCAACCTTGGTTTACTCCCAATTTGAAGTTGCTTAAACGGCAATGTAAAAAGCTAGAACGCAGCTGGCGCATTGGCTTTTGTGCAATTGCCAAGAAGACGCTTAGAGATACTCAGAAGATTTACTATAAGACCATTCGTGAAGCTAAAAGTCTCTACTACACTCAACGTATTGTGTGTGCTAGTAACAACTCGAAAGAAATCTTTACTATTTTTCAGAGCTTTATGGCCCCTGCAGCAATGGCTACCAAATTTCCAGTGCCTGCTTCCTGGTGCGAAAAGCTCTCTGACTTTTTTGTTGCTAAAATTCGGTCTATTCAGGCAACATTTGCTTCCAATAGCGTGTCTTCGGTTGATAGCCCTACTCCAGTGGTGTTATTTTCCGACTTTTCCCCGGTTGCGCTTTCTGACTCTCTGAAACTGCTGCAATCCTTAAAATCAGGGTCCCCCTCTGATCCATGCTCGGCCAGGCTTCTGGCTTCTATTGCTGAGACTATAAATCCTGAGGTTAACACTCTTGTTAACCTGTCCCTTATTGAGGCGGTCGTCCCACGAGAATGGAAAGAAGCCAAAATCATCCCTATGCTTAAAAAGCCTTCTCTTGATGCCAGCATTCCTGCTAATTATCGCCCGATCTCCTTATTGCCTTGCCTGGCTAAGATCTGTGAGAAAGTTGTTAACAAACAACTGACGGAGTTTGTAGAGAACTCGAGGCTTCTCCATCCAGCTCAATCAGGTTTTAGGGCGTCCTATAGTACTGAGGCTGCCTTAGTTGAAGTATCGGAGGCCATCCGTGAGTGCTTGGATGCTGGCGGGAGTGCAGCCCTTATCCTATTGTATTTGTCGGCTGCATTCGACACCGTCCCCCATGCTTTGTTACTTACCCGGTTAGCTGCTATCGGCATAACAGGCCAAGTCTGGAAGTGGCTGGAATCTTTTTTGACAGCACGCTCACAACAGGTCTGGCTCCCACCTTTTGCGTCTCCTCCTCAACCTGTTTCCACTGGTGTTCCTCAGGGCTCCTCGCTGAGCCCTCTGCTTTTCAATCTTTACGTCACGCCACTGGTTCAACTGGCGGAGGAAGGGGGGGCTAAGGTCGTTGCTTACGCCGATGACACTCAGCTCCTGTTTACTTGGGACAAGACTGACTTTTCCACATCCAGAGTGCAGATTTGTCTGTCAGCTGTCTTTCAATGGTTATCGGCCGCCCAGTTGAAATGCAATGAGGAGAAGACTGAAATCTTGCTCTACGGCAAATTTCCTCCCAATTTTAGGGATTCCATTTGGCCCCCAGCTTTTTCTCCTCCAGCTTGCACGGGTCTTCCAGTTAGAAACTTAGGTATCTGGTTTGACGAGCAGCTGTCCTTTCTGCCCCAGATCAATAAGCTTACAGGTTGCTGTTTCGGCATACTCAGATCCTTAAGAAAGTTTCTTCCTTTGTTGCCCAGATCAGCCAAGGAGACGGTAGTTCGGGCTCTGATTCTTTCCCGCTATGACTATGCAAATGGTCTCTACATTGGCCTACCTGATTACTTGTTAAAAAAACTCCAGGTAATCCAGAATGCTGCGGCTCGGCTGGTGGTTAATCTTCCTATCAGGAATTGTATTTCTTCTTCACTTCGTCAACTACACTGGCTCCCTGTCAGAAAGCGTGTTGAATTCAAGGCCTTGGTCATTGCCCATCGTGCCCTATATGACGGAGGCCCTTCCTATCTAAAGAAGCGTTTTTCCTTCTACCAGCCCACCAAACTTCTGAGATCTTCATCACAGCTACTCGCTTCCACCCCCGGCATTCGCCTTCAACGTATGGGGGGCAGATCTCTTGCCTTTAAGGCCATCAAGCTGTGGAACGCCCTGCCGCTATCTCTGCGCACTATTCAGGACTCCAACCTGTTCAGGAAACATCTCAAAACTCATCTGTTTTAATCTCCATTGTCTCATTGTCCTTGTAGCTCGCGCCGGGACACTCTTAGGAGTATCTGTGCGCGTTATAAATTTACAATAACATAACATAACATAAAGCCAAAAGTCAAGTTTAAGCGGGATGAAGGATCTTCAAATAATCTCCTTGGACAAGTCTAAAAGATCAGGGGATCTATCAAATTCTGTAATACTTGGAAAAACCATTCTCTTAAGTGCAATGTAATCAAGACTAAGCCAGTCTGCTCTATTGTCTTGATGGCCCAATCTCGATAGTACCAACATATTTTCAGCTTTATTCTACAATTAACACCAATAGCAACAATCCCGTGCTCCCCAATGGAGCACATTTTTAAAGCCTCTATATGTAATCTCCAGATTGATCTATATAACAGCTTTAGTTCTAAAGATTTGAAGTACGTAATGCTGGAGACCCCCCACCCTCACATCACCCTTCATAGAGAACACTTGTTCTCACCAAGATTATTGCATTCGAAAGTCAACAGAGTGACAAGTCTATAACTAAGGGCAGGAATAACCTTTTAATATGTTACCTACATTGAGGGTAATATCAGGTGTTTGGTAGGCTCATAAGGAACAGCAGCATATTGGTGAATAAAATGACCGATTTCAGTGTATTTTGTAGCTTAATAATAGTACTGTCACATTTCACAAGATATGGATGAGAGTGTGTCCTAATTTACGAGGCAATACTTTTCTATTTTAGAAAGTGGATTTATGCTGTTCCTCTGTGATAGGTTTTGGCAGAGTCCCGATTAACTCGGTCCCACTATTCCCTGGAAAGGTCACAGGTGGGAATCCATACGTTGGATTCAAATGCCCTCACGCACCCTTTCAGGTGTCATGCTTCATCATATGGGCTGCTCCTCATTGGGTCGACGGTGCAATACCCTACGGGCTCCCTAAAATAGGGGCACTTTATCAGAGATCTTTTATCCAACAGCCGTTTGGTGAAGTGCGGGTGTGGGGACAGGCCTGTGTAGATGTGGTGTAGTGATTAAAATAGGATTGGGAGTACCTAGAAGGACAAGTTTTATTCTGGGGGTCTCCTACCCTACGTAAAAACAGTGAACAAGGCACTCGCCCGAGTGTTATGTCTCGCGTGGTGGTGTCCTTGTTAGAGCGTGTGGGTCAACATGTTTCTCGCTGTGAGTTCAATCAACTTGTGATTCTTCAGGACCAAGGTAAGTGAACTATCTACATCTAAGGTTTGTGGCATAAAGTATTGCTCACGACATTGGTGTCTATTGCTAAATGTACCTCTTTACAACCTGGAACTACCTGTTGTGGGAGACAAAACTGTAGAGGTGTCATTCACGATGATGTAGTGCATCACAAGCATAGACATAGTTTCATCGTGACTCAAAAACCTAATATTATACGTGAGGTGAACGCAAATGCGTTTGGAGGACATCTAAAAGACAATAGGTATAAAAACAACTGGTGAATCTCCACAGTGAGCTATAGTGACTGTTAGCCCCTGTGGAAAAACATTGTTTTAGCAGAAACACATAATCCTGGACTCACCCAATAAGTATGGTCCCCAGGCATCAACAGTACCCGATGGATTCACGCACAAGGCTTTGCTCCTGTGTATGACTGACTGGTAAGGGGAAAAAAAACAATGTATGTACTGCATAAAAACTGTCTCTGTGTTACTGTGATCGACATCTCATCCACTTAACATCATCAGGCATCTAACCAACAACGGACCCGTCATCCTTTTAGCACGGTGTAGGAGTTATGGTGGAGTCCTAGGTCTACCAGTATCAATGTGGTGGTCTATCCGATGTATGCCACATCTCATAATTAATTAAGTACGGAGTTGTTTGCCATGGTCTAATAATGGTTTGCTCAATGTTGTTGGGTTAAGAAGTGGGTTGATCACTCAAGCTTCCCTTATATAACCTGTGTGGTTAATATTAGAAGCTGTGCTGAAACGAGTATGGTTGGTCAAGAACGATTACAAAGCGCCAGAGTCATAATGGTGTGTAGCTATTCACCAACTAAGTTGCCAAAACAGATGGGATATGATCATCGCGGGGTCCCGTCGGGTTGGGTAGAGAGCTCCCGCGGAGCCGCTTACATACAGGGCTTGTAGGGTGCCGTTAGAAGTGACTATGAATCCCAATAGGGTTGACAGTGGTAGTGTTGTTGATAACTGTTATATCTTTGTAGTACCCATAGAAATAATAGGGATACTCGTATATAGGTGTAGTCATTATGAGATTTCTAACATCCATGCCCAAGGGAGTGCATTAAGTAAAAGAAAAATTATCTTATGCCCACGCTCGGTTCTGGAGGGTTACAACGAACTTGGGCTGTTCCTGGGTTGTATGGAAGCGTCGCTTGTTGGCATAAGTGTCAGGAGAAAGGTTCTAACTACTGTGTATAGAGTAAGTTGCTGACGGGGCAGAAAGATTATGCCCTGCTTACACAGCCGATTGCTGGGAATGAGTGCCTAAGATCTATCACAGAGTAATCCAAACTGTGCTGTCCGCATAACGCGAGTGAATCTTGTGGCTGGTAACAGTAAAACCCCCACCCCTATCGCTTATTAGTTCTCACGGTTGTGGCGTTATACACATACTTCTCAACCTGCCTAATACACCGGGTCCGGGAGGTGGCTAGAACATTCACTCGGGGTTTTAACCCATCACGGCAGTCACGTAGCCCCCCAGAATAAAACTTGTCCTTCTAGGTACTCCCAATCCTATTTTAATCACTAAACCACATCTACACAGGTCTGTCCCCACACCCGCACTTCACCAAACGGCTGTTGGATAAAAGATCTCCAATAAAGTGCCCCTATTTTATGGAGCCCATAGGGTATTGCAAAGCTGACCCAACGAGGAGCAGCCCATATGATGAAGTATGACACCTGAAAGGGTGTGTGAGGGCATTTGAATCCAACATATGGATTCCCACCTATGACCTTTCCAGGGAATAGTGGGACCGAGTTAATCGGGACTCTGCCAAAACCTATCACAGAGGAACAGCATAAATCCACTTTCTAATACACTCTTTGGGCCTCCCTTTTATGCTGGCCGTCCTCACTCCTAGTTGAGTGGGAAAAGGCCCTCCGTCCCCTCTTGTTGTAAACAACTCTCTGCATGGCTTTACACGGTGGGACTTATTTTTGGTGGGTAAGATCTGTTCTAGCCTCCTACCCCAACCTAATCCACTACTTTTTGAGTGGCCATCTCAAGTTGAGTTTTACTTTTTACTATATCCAACTTGACCAGACCAAACCAAACTATGGAAGGACTGGGTCTAAGATATGGAGAGGAACAGGCAGCAGAAATACTTAGGACACCCTCAATTCTTACGGTCAATAGCGATGGCGCTACAGGCAGCCAATCAGAGGATTGGCAGTCACTATCAGCTCTTAAAAGGGAATGGGTCAAGATCACCTTGCACGGTGCCCTTATGACCGAGTACTTAAGAGCCAACATCTCACCCAACGGACTCGTAATTAAGAACTTTCCCAGGATCTTCTGGGAAGATTGGCAATTCAAAATCGAATGGTCAGAAATCTCATGGAAATGTACTAGGGATTTGTTGGTTTTGATTATTAACACAGTCAAAAGATTGGCTGATGAGTTGTTGGCCCGCATCCAGATAGCCAAGAGTGCATTGAAGAACACGGCCCCTGGCCCCAGCTTCAAAACGAAACTCACTGAATTAAATAATGAGATCGCAGAACATAAGGAGTATCTAATGAAGCAGAAGGTCACAAAACTCCAAAAAGATATCAAACGCTTCGACAAAGAGAAAGTTTACCCTTACCTCAAGGCGGACTTTGTACCACCAGGGACGGGCTACCTATCTGACTCTAGCTTTAACTCCACCATGAGAGGTTCCTCCAACAGCGATTCCAGTGTTGAAAACTGGAAGCCCATTCAACACAAGGGAAGGGGAGGAAGACAAGGCTACAATACCTACCCACCACCCCACTATCAGGGACCTGCCTTTTGGCAGTATCCCATGTTCCCACCAGGCCCACCTCCTTTTGCAGCCCAAGGCATGAGCCAGCCTTTTTTAGGCAGAGGTTGGGGCAGAGGGCGAGGGCAAAGAAGAGGGAATCAGCAGGAAAAGAGGGTACAATGGGAGGAGCCCCAACAGCGGGTCTACGAAACCAGGAGCCACACCACCAACACCAAGAAATAAACCGAGTAGTCAATCTGTCACCCAGGACGCTGACTGAAATGGAAGAGGAGGTCCTCCAGAAAGGTCTGGGCTTTGTCCCCACACCCAAGGTGGATTACTTTAGACAAACATGTGAACTACATCAGTTCTTCCGTAAGGTACGACAGAAAGCATTCTTTGACGGCAAAGATAGAGAGGAGGAAATTGATTCTGGACTACACAATCCATCCACCTTCACTCCCCACAATGGTATGATACCGAATGAGGTATTAACCTACGAGCAGGCTGTTCTCAAAGATGTAAAAGCATTGACTACCACTAGACCATTTAGCAACCTGTCCAAAAAAGAGACGCAGGCTATAGAATCATTAGCCAATGACCCATCAATTACAATAAAACAGGCCGACAAGGGCGGTACCACAGTGATAATGGCAACATCTGACTATGACACAGAGTGCCTCAGACAATTGAGTGACCGTAAATATTACACCCCGATCAGTAAGAACCCCACTGAGAGACTTACTATAACCATCACGGGTATAATGGATTCAGCAGAATGCCAAGGTTGGCTGAGTAAGAAGGAGGCCTCCTTCCTCATTAAGAAAGACCCTAAGACCCCCTATTTCTACAATTTACCCAAAATTCACAAGGGAGCGAGTCCCGTGCCGGGCAGACCAATTGTATCGGGAATTGATTCCGTTCTGTAACCACGATCACAATTTTGTGATCACTTTCTGCAACCGTTGGTAAAACTGATACCCTCCTACCTCCAGGACACAATGGATGTATTACGCTTATTTGCCCAGTTCCCACAATCTGATGAGATCGACTTCCTCATCACTCTATACGTAGAAGCCCTATACACCAACATCCCACAAAGGGCCACTCTAGATGTGATTGAGGAGGATCTCAATGCAATTGCTTGGGAGTCACCCACACCCCCGAGCTTCATCATGGAGTGTGCAACACTGGCCTTGATGGAAAACTTTTTTGAGTTTAAGGGCCAAATCTACCACCAGACACAGGGTACTTCCATGGGAAGTACCTTTGCACCTAGTCTGGCCTGCCTCTTTATGGCAGCTTTTGAACGACGATATATCCATCATGAGTCTAACCCATATTGAAATAACATATTGTTATGGAAGCGCTTAATTGATGAAATCCTGATCTTCTGGAAGGGGACCAGTGAGGTACTTGAATTTCACCATCTCAGCATCTTCCACCTAGATCCCATTTCTAGACCTCACTATCACTATCACCCACTTCTACACAGGTCTGTCCCCACACCCGGACTTCACCAAACGGCTGTTGGATAAAAGATCGCCGATAAAGTACCCCTATTTTAGGGAGCCCGTAGGGTATTGCACCGCCGACCCAACGAGGAGCAGCCCATATGATGAAGCATGACACCTGAAAGGGTGTGTGAGTTCATTTAAATCCAACATATGGATTCCCACCTATGACCTTTCCAGGGAATAGTGGGACCGAGTTAATCGGGACTCTGCCAAAACCTATGACAGAGGAACAGCCTAAAACCACTTTCTAATACAGTCTTTGGGCCTCCCTTTTATGCTGGACCTCCCCACTCCTAGTTGAGTGGGAAAAGGCCCTCCGTCCCCTCTTGTTGTATACAATACTTTTCTACTCCTATTGGTTTATGGAAAGGTTACTTGTCTGGAAAGTCAATATTATGAAACAAGCAATTAATCACAACCTCATGTGATGTCATATGCTAATACAAATAGCAGAGATGTTCACATTAACTAGCTTCATCCTATTCTTGGACCTGCAGTGGATTTACTTAAAAATATGGACAAACCATTAGATTCTCCATGCCTGACCAACATGGGCCTTAATTTGCTTATATTTATGTTTTCAAAAGCAGTGCAGAAGGCAAACATTCACATTGCAAGGGTGTTTTCTTATATTCTAATGCACATTGGCTGGCTTTCCCTCTTGTATATTTTGAAAGCTTACTGTTGTGTGCATCATTGACAGCCTCACTCTGATTACAGTTATACGTTTCTATCCTCCCACAGCCTCTGTGGAGATATATCCACAGTGTATAAATATTTTAGTTGTATGACCGGGAGTTGGGATGATCTGGCCAGCTTAAGTGGTGCAATCTTGGCAACCCTCCAAATCTCATTGTCTAGGGGGCCCACCCGGTTCTCCCATTTCTCCTTCAGGGGGGAGCAAAAGGTCAAGTTTGAAGCTGAACTCTGGCACCTCTTTTAGGGCGCCCCTGGGAACTGCAGGCCATGGCATAACTGCAGATACTGAAATAATTAGGATTGATGAAGCTGGAATTCGGTTTGTGGTTTTGCAAAGGACATCATGGAAGATCCTTGCCAAACATCCCCAGTGTAGGGATGCCAATGCGGTCCCAGTCCACAAAGCCCTCCAACCCCGCCACCTAAGAGAGGACATGACCCCTTCACAGGAATGTGAGACTATGCCCCCACCTCATCCAGTGCTAGACCATCCTCCGGGTAAGGAGCATTGTCTTGGACATAGCCACTAACGTGTTAGGAATTTGTGCCCCATACATCATATCTCTAATGTTCTTCTATCAAATGGAAGTGGTTTCTAACCGGAAGACTGGGTCTGCCCAGCCCCCAGTCAGTCAGTCATTTAGAACGAGAAATAGTGAGGCGCAGTAATACGGGTCGGCCACCCCAGTCCCCTATCATATGTGTATTGCATGCACTTGCAATATGCAATACAGAGGTTTTGGTTAGCTCATAAGAATGCTTGGACTTTAGTTTCTAGCATGTGGAATGAGGTTTGCGGTATTAGTATCGGGAAGTTTAGAAACAAATACGGGAAGCGTGGGGGCATCATCATCTTAAATAGGGCTGCTCATTCCATGACATTAAGGGAAAGTTTCATCCAGCGTGTCAGGTCTTTGGTTATCTGCTTGACCAGAGATTTAAAGTTAAGGTTTCATGTGAGTCCCAAAAGGAGACAGATGGGAAAACCCAGGTAATGGAAGCTGAGTTTATGAATTTGAAGTTTGTTCTGCCAGTCCAGTATTCTCAAATCCCTAGACAGGGGCACTAGAAGGGATTTAGCCCAGTTTATCTGGAGTCCTGATGCTTGCCAATATAGGTGTAAGATTTGGAGAAACCATGGCCAAACGCAAGAGCAATAAGGCAAAGTCGTCCATGTAGAGGGCAATACAGCCATCCCTGTCATCTCCCCAGTTGGATGATTTTTTTCATGTAACTAAAGCATTGTGTGGTAGTGAACTGTTATTTATTGACACATTGTTTGTTGAAATAATCACTAAATGTGCCCAGAAATACAGTTAACTGGTAGCACTATATTGCACACACATAATGTATGAAAATCGGCTTTCAGTGAATATTTATCATTTGTGCATCATATGTAAAGTATCTTACCATTGTATTGATTCTATTAAAATATTTTGTTTCCACCACACTTCAATTACAAAACAAATGTGCTTCATTTTTGCTTTCCTACTTGCTGAAAGTATACAGTTCATTTACCAGTATTTACAGTTTGTTGTGTGTTACAAAAAAATGACACCCGACAGCCTTTCCTGTCCTCTCCTTGTGCCAGCAAGATTCTCACATACACTTTACCTTTCTTTCACTGACTGTGAAGTGAGACGAGTTTGTTAAAACTAATCCATATGTTAAAAAAAGGTAAGAAGCAATTTGTCAGAAGACAGAGCCTGACATTTGACCTCTGTTTTCGTAGCACAGCAAATGTGAAGATAAATACAGAATTTAAAGGCATCTTTATTTATTGTTTGGACTTTCACGACCTACCAATATTTGTCTCAAGACCCGACCCACAGTTTGGGAAACACTCATATAGTGGGTGAACAATTCCATGCATCTGAGTCTCTAGTGGTCAGAATATTAGCATGATATCAACGCTTTCTGTATTATTATAATTTCAGATGGAATAGAACTAGTTTCAATTAAGAACAAATGGAAGGAAAGGATTTGACAGTTCCCTACCAAGGACCTGCACAACTACTTGGGTGTCTGCCTTCCTTAGCAATGGCATTGAATCAAGCAGCAAAGAGGCTAGTGTATCTCTGGCATGGATTGCTACTTTTCCTCTGGTCTTTACCTGTATTACACAAAAAGGTGATGGGAGGCTGCTTCCAATAAGTCTAGCCACGGGTCAACACTGATTTGCATATGGCTGGGTCCAAACTGAAGTGCATGATGTGTAAAATAACGATGGGTTGGGATGCGGCCAAAGGATTACCAGTGGCTGAGATTAAATCAAGAATTACATCCATCACAATTTTCTATACTTATTGTGTCGCTCTTGTGTGATGGTTATGCCTAGTGCAGAGGTGGGTCCCGTGCACACTCACTGAAACCATGCTGTACCCGTCTGATGTGCCCATAACTGGGGGAAACTGGTCCTGGGATGCTTGTGCTCAGGAAGGACATGGTTTAGCAGTTCGGGCTGGACTGTTCCCATTGGAGCAGGGTCGAGACTGATTTGCATACAGCTGGGTCCAAACTGAAGTGGCCTGATGTGCACAATAATTATGGATTGGGATGCTGCCCAAGTGATTACAAGTGGCTGAGATTAATTCAAGCATTCCATCCATCACTATTTTGTACTTTGTATACTTATTGTGCTACCCTAAGTGACACTGTGCCACTGAAACCAAGCTGTACCAAGCAGATGAGCCCAGAACTAAGGCAAAACTGGTCCTGGTTTGCTTGTGTAGCTGGGTCCAAACTGAGGTGGCATGGTGTGCAAAATAACAATGAATTGGGATGCGGCCTGAGTGATTACCAGTGGATGAGCTTAATTCACCACTATTTTGTATACTTATTGTGTCACCCTAAATAGGACAGTTATGCCCAGATGTGGTTCTGTGGCTCCCATGCACACTATGTCTCTGGAATCAAGCTGTTCCCTGATGAGCCCACAACTATGGTGAAACCAGTGCTGGGTTGCTTGTGTTCCGGTTCATGTAGGACCTGGCTTGGCAGTTTGGGTTGGACAGTTCCCATTGGGGCAGAGAGGTCGGATTTGCATATAAGTGGGTCCAAACTGAGGTGGCATGGCGTGCAAAATAATGATGAATTGTTATGTGGCCCTGAGTCGTTATCAATAGATGAGATTAATTATATAATTCCATCCATCACTATTTTGGGGATCATTTTTGTTTACTTGTATCATATCATTCATTCATGACTCAGGTCCCTTAGTGAGGGATGTCTTGCACGTGTGCACATGCAACACCGGGAGAGGGCGATCCATTCAATAAAGACATTTATTATTCTTATATGACTGAGAATAGAGGTGTTTTGAGATATTGCTAGTGAAATCCTCAAATTGATAGTGAATCCTCCAAACTTTACTTTATAAGTTCAGATTATTATTTCTAGCGCCTATTTCTTAATGCATAAACTGCTAATTATTTTAAGCACATGTCGTATGTTTAATAAACAGCCTGGAAGCGTATTTGTATGTGACTATTATTCACCAACATGATAGAACCAATAGAGATTATCCTATCCAAGCTGAAACATCTAAATGACATCTGGGAGGACAGCCATGCAATAAACACATTTGCTGCATAGAGAAACAAAGACTACATCACTCAGAGTGGAAGAGAATGCTTTCCTTTTCACAATCCTCCCCCGAATTACACACTAACATATATGACACTGACTCTTGAAAAAAATCATAGTTAAATAGAATTTTCAGATAAGCCTTATTACCTATTTATTGATTGTCACGAAACAACTTACATCCACAGCCAATATACTTTTGCCAGCCAAGGTAGAGGTAGTAACGATAAAAGAGTCAACTTCTAAACATTGTGATAATTTTTAAATCAAGGTATACCTTCAAACATTTGGCAATGTTTTTATTTCTCCTTTTTTTTCTGACTTTGCATTGAAGCACATGTACAAAATAAGAAAACTTTTACTAGTTATCTAGGCACAGTATTTTGTTCTGGAAGGGAATCCTTCCAGTACAAAACCTATGCTAGACTCGCGCACACACCCTTGCACTTGTGGCGTGTGGCAGCAAAGTTTTGTGCTGGTGCTAGTGAGAGTGGTGGAGAGAGCCATCTCTCTTCAGAGATTGCACTCTCCTTCTATCTTTCTCTCACACAGCGCAGCACAGCATTTTTGGCTGCTGCGCTGCATTGGATGATGCTTTGGTAAATCTGGCCCGAATTGTGTATTTCCTGCTAGTCATATCAGAGAACAAGGCCACAGAGCCTCTTTAGTTTCATTAGCTTTAAAACAGGCCAAGCACTGTGGTCACCTCTATAGTAGGCATTTCTCCTGAAATCGATCCACAATGCAAAACAATCAAGCTTGGTACTTGTGGCATCCACATAAAGACTTAACCCATTGACGCTTAGCATTGACAGGCAGTGTGAAATTTAGTAGCAATGCCCTCTTTCTCTGTAGGCGCTGTTTCCTTGGATCATAAGCAAGACAAGAATATGCTCCCAGAGGCAAAAATCATTTCTAGGACACACCCTGAAAATCATTTCTCCCATCTGTTTGGATTATTTTTTAATGTAAGAGGTCAGCTTCATACCCCTATTACTTACTATCTATTGCTGTGAATTAATCAAGGTGCATCCTTTGAATGAGATCCTCATGAGATACGGGGAAAATATAGGAGAAATTTGGATTTTTACTTCTTTACACAATATTCTGCCAAATATTTACCTCGACTTTTATTTCATTATTCATATAATCAAACAACAGTGTTTTCAGTGCATAATTTGAAAAAAAACCACAGGGCATATTTACAATGAAGTGGTGGAGCGCGGCGTAGGCTCCTTTTTGCTTAGCGCCACCCTCCTCCACTTCAGAAACTCATGGCTGCACCATATTTACAACAATATGATGCAGCCCTGCATTTCCCCCTGCACTGGCACTAAACTTAGCAGACTAGCACCACCGCAGGCACCCTTGCACCATAGTGCAAGATGTCTGCATTGAGGGGAAGATTGTTTATGTGCATGAACATCTCCCTCTTTGCACATAAACAATCTTTAAATGATGTTTGTAACTTTTATGTGTGCTGCTTAATACAGCACACATAGAAGTTGCAAAACGTCATTTTGTTTTGATTGTTTATGTGCAGGAAATGTCATCTTCCTGCACATAAACAATCAATGGCAATTTGCTGTTTCTATGTGTGCTGCACAACACAGTACACATGGAAACAGCAAAAAAACGAGAATAAATAAAGCCTTTCTCCTCGTTTCTCCTGTTTAAGGCCAGGTTTTCCCTGGTCTTATACTTGGCGCTGCCTCCTATTTATGCCACCCTTGTAAATAGGGTGCAGTGTCAAATTCAATGGGTGTTGCAGTGAGACGCCCACCGCAACACTCATTGCCCTCCCCTATCATGTTAAGTACAGCGTGAAAGGGTGCCTCATTTACAGGCAGCGTTAAGACATGTCAAGTGGCTAAGCGCTGTCTTGTAAATAAGGCGAAGCCCCTATCGCCATTACAACGTTGTGGTGGCAATAGGGGCTAATAAATATGCCCCTAAGTAGCAGGACCATTGTCAGGAGGCCACTGCAGCTTGCACCACCCATAGCTGCTACCAGCGCTGCTAATGATAGTACCGACACAACTACTAACTCCCACACTCCTACAGGTGTGACAATTCAGACTATTCCAGACCCCCAAAACTATGAGAAAGATTTGGGCAGCAGGTATTAGTAATTTTTAATGTATATTGAATAATAAACAGCTGTTGTTGTGCCTGTCTCTAAATCAGACAAACAGTGCCATCATGTGCAGACTGTCATAACTGACAATTAAGTGCTGGTGCCGAACACCGGAAACCACCGGCTCGAATAAGCACTGAGGGTGTTGCTTATATTTTATCTACCCAGATAGTGAGTTTTTATTCATATATCCATCCATCTAATGAGGTATACAGTTTTGCTTAGGTCTAGTGTTTTGTGCTCGCATTTAGGACTGTAGGAATTTCCATGAAGTTCTTCACCTAGTGCATGAATGTTTACAAGAACATCATTTCACATTGATCCTGCAGAGGCACTACATATAAGACATCATGGGCCTCATGTAGGTAGCCAAATACCGGTCGGTAACGGCCGATTTTCGATAAATATGCCGTTACCGACCGGTATTCAGACAAGTGAGATGTAGGAGTCCAAAAACGACCTTTCGGTAAATATGAGGCGGTAAATACCGAATCATATTTACCGAATTCTAAAATACCGAATCAGATTTACCGAATACATACTTAACGAATCGTTAAATATGAAGTGGTAAATATGAAGTGGTAAAAATTAAAATGACATGTAGGAGCACTCGGTAATTAAGAAATCCAAGAAAATCGGTAAATAAGAGTCGGTAATTAACACGGATTGAAAGCAGGTGGTAACCATCAACAGTGCATATAAGCAATCCCAAAATGCAACAGCGTGGACAACATGGCCGCTATGTATGTCATTGCAAGGCGCCTACGTCTACAGGCAGCAGGACTGGGGGTTTGGCGACGGGAGGAACGCATCTACAGACAGAAAGTTGTCTGCTGCAATAATGTTCTTTTTCCACCCCCGCATGGGCGGCTGGTTGTTTCCATCTGGCCTTCGATTCCAACCTTGAAAGCAGAGTTCAACAAGTTGTGCAGAATAAGAGCGCTATTGTCCCAAAAAGAGGTGCCTTTGACTTCCTCTCGTGAAACATTTGTCCTTCACGTTGCTAATTCGCGCACTGAGGTACAGGCGCTTCTGAATACTGACCTCCCCCTGCATTTCGGCTCTTTGATCCATACTATATTCAATGCCTCGTCCACGAGCGGCCTGGCTCATTTTTTTACACTTGTGGGCTCGGGTCTCGTGACCTCTTTCCAAACTATTTTTGGTGTGATTCCGGCATTTCTTCATTCACTTTTCTCGAGCATCTTTGGAGGTGTCCCGCTGCTTCTGGCGCTAGTGGCAGGTGTGCTGCTTTTCCTTTTTATACTCCAGAATGGCTGCTCCTTCTGTGCCACACGAGCACCTGTCCCGTCTGCATCTTCTTCGTGATAGGATGCTTGACTTTTATGGTACTTTGCCATTGGCGACTTTGAGCCTGGCTTATGGATTATCCTTCAGGTATTCCTACTTCACCTGCGTACAACCTGTATTTCACTGCCTGGATTGTCCCTTTGAATGGCCTCTGGATTTGTGCTTGACCAACATGGTGTCTCCGGTGCCGGATTTCGATCGACTGATGAGGCCCTTAGTGTCTCACGAGTTGGCCTGTTCTGGTGTCCGGATCATGGCCTGTGGTGCGGCGCATGGTATCCTGGGTAATTGGGACATCTCAGCGGCCGCCAACGACTTCTTGGCTATGAGCTATTTGGAGGAACATTCCGGGTGCCCTCTGATTGTGCTAGAGGCTCCGATGGTTGGAGAACACGTATGTTCCTTTTCTTTACTTAATTGGATGGCTGAGACTTTCAGTGGCCCTGCAAACGATTTTTTGTTGGAAGCAGTGGCCACATATGCTGCCTATACATTCATGGATTAACTGGACTGTCGTCCATTGCGCCTGTGCCACTGGACAGCACCCTGGCGCAACATTTATTTCTTTCATTTCTCATTTTTCTCTTCCTGATGGTCGTTTTGTATTTTTTTAGATACTTGCATTTCTTTGTTAGAATTCTATGCTGCTATTTTTTGTAGTTTCGGACTTTGGCGCAGCATTGGTCACGCCTTGTTCTGCTCTGACGAAACTGAACTCTGCGTTCTCTCTTTTCTTGCCTATTGAATAGTGCTTCGATCAAGGGGGCGTGTAGTGAGTTCTCCCTGAATACGTACATACATTGTTAAGTTAGCATAACCACGTTACATGTTAGAAAGCCATCTTTTGGTCGTTGCACACGACACTGCGTTTACATGTTATTTCTTAAATAAACTGCTGACTCGAGACTTGCTTCACACGAGAGCAATCTGTTGTTCCATCCCAAGCTCTGCGCAGCGACCTTGGTCTGTACATGGTGTGACAAACAGTCTGGAATATTACACAATGCATGTTTTCCACTCTAGGTTGATCGACCCACTGTTTAGCCATGACACACGCGCAGCTGCAAATACCTGAAAGTTGGTGCTTTTAATATCACAGACATCATGTGTATGATTCAGACCGAACACGAGCCTTCCTGCGAGAAGACTCCTGATGCTCCTGTGATGTGATTTCACTGAGCTGATCTTTGAGGTATGGGGTCCCCTATTCAAGCCTAAGATACCTTCTATTAGCATAATGATAATGTTAGCTTCTTAGTGAAGGGAAGGTGGTAGTATCCTCGGTATTTTCCGATTCGGTAAACACCACCTCGGTATTTTCCGATTCGGTAAACACCACCTCGGTATTTTCCGATTCGGTAAATACCACCTCGGTATTTACCGATTCGGTGAATTCCGATTCGTGATTACAGAATGTTACCGAATCGGTAACTGCTACCGAATTTTTACCTACATATGACTTACCGATTCTACTTTACCGATTCGGTACGGCTCGGTATTTAAGAAACGGTAAAATTTATTTACCTACATGAGGCCCCATATCTGTCTGAGACCCGCAGGTGGACATACTTTCATCCAGGGAGTTACTGTTCTAAGAACATGTGTACAGTAACTTAGTCTGGTTTCTACAGACTAGGCTATGTGGCTGAAGTCGGCCCGAAAGTAGGTCTGCCTTGTTGCATTCCACTGCTCACAATGGCAGACCTTTTAGTTACTAGCAGAGACTCAGAAGGAAAAGGTATTACTCAAAATACCATTTTATCTCTTTTTATGATTTTCTCATTCTATATATTTTCTACTGCCACCAAAACTGTGATAGTTGCTACCATTATTTTGCATATGTTCTGCATTAGCTTATGTTCTAATACAAGTCTCTGATAACACTCTATCAGATGCTTTGTATGAGTGCTAGATAAGGCGAAACATTGAGGGTGACCCAGAAAAATATGTCTGTTGTCTCTAGCAGGTTTGTCAGTTCCTAACCTGAAAAAACTAGGTTGTGGTAATATTTTCAGGGAAAGGCGCCTCAGAGAAAATTAGCTTAGAAATTCTAGTAATGAAATCGAATATCCCACGGTGCTATAAGGTGAGGAGAACCACCCTACTCCTCAGAAACAGGCCTAAGCCCTGTGTAAACTGTGTAACTCCTTAGCACACGTGTGATCAATTAATTCACATAAGTATATAGCGTGTTTCCACAATAATGGTCAAGTTAATGATACAAGAAAATACATATGAGATCTTCTTTCTTGCTTCTTGTTTTCTTTAATAATGCAAAACTCCCAATGTTTGACTCCAGCCAACACGTGTTTCGTCGTACAAGGGATAAAGATTCCCCACGACTTTTTCAAGGCTATGTTCCAAGTATCATTATATTTGAAGTGCGATGATTTATTCAAATCTCAGAGGAAAATGCTGTCCTCAAGTATATAACATAGTGTACCAAATCTGTATCAATCCGTATTTCTCGTAACTGTATTAATGCATTAATACAGTTACGAGAAATACGGATTCTTCAATTAGAATTTATTAAATGAATCGGCATAAGCCAGAAGAAATATTGATCCGAAGTGATACAGATTTGGTACACTATGTTATATACTTGAGGACAGCATTTTCCTCTGAGATTTGAATAAATTGTCGCACTTCAAATATAATGATACTTGGAACATAGCCTTGAAAAAGTCGTAGGGAAACTTTATCCCATGTACGACAAAACACGTGTTGGCTGGAATCAAACATTGGGAGTTTTGCATTATTAAAGAAAACAAGAAGCAAGAAAGAAGATCTCATATGTATTTTCTTGTATCATTAACTTGACCATTCTTGTGGAAACACGCTATATACTTATGTGAATTAATTGATTACATGTGTGCTAAGGAGTTACTCAGTTCCTAACCTGGTTAATTTCCAGGTAAATATGGTGCTGTTTATGGGACACTGTTATTTTTCCTTGCTTAAGTTGATAAGTTGGTGTACCTATAATATGAAGACGCAAGAGGATTTCTGCTGTGCCACGAATCTGGTAGATGCCATAGCAGGAGGAAGACCTTCAAGAGAAGCCCGACAGACATCGATGCTCCTGTTCCGGCTCCATAGCTTCTGCTCTCACTTGTACTCCTGTTCCTGTACCCTGTGGAAGTCAAGGGGGCAGCCAGGCAGTCTGTGGACCTCCTGCCCGAATGATTCTCTCATGACCACTGGGCAAATGTGCCTCTCATCTCTCCAATCGTCACTTACTGCTAAACACCGCCCCCTTCCCCAGGTATGCGCCCCCTCCACATGTCACCCCACCACTGGCACTACCCTAAAGCCAGTCCTGGCTTCAACTCCACATCAGCACCAGAAGGTGGGACCTCGTGAGTTGGATTTCTTATGCCTTTGCACTATCAATGAAACACTAGTCAACAACTTTGCTACAATCACTGCAGGATACTGTCCCTGAGGGACTGTGGGTCATCTATTTCTCACAGCCTTGCAGGGCCATTTTATTTATTTCTCACAACCTTAGATTGGCGTTTGCATTGGTTTATCTTGTAGCTGCATCTGTACCTGCCATTGCTGTGCTTGTGTCCCCCCCCCACTTTCTGGAGTCAATGACCTGGCACTTAACCCACATAAGAGATATCGGGGGAACATGACCAGAGCATCGAGGGAAGGCAGCAGTGTAATCCACGACTACAGCAGATTACAGAGACCCGGGGACTTTGTGTCCATCGGCACGCCATACAAAACATTTGATGTGTCACACTGATGCAGCCGGCAACCTGGCACCGAGATTGAGAAGGACTTGTAAAGCCAGTGTACGCAACTGCACTATAAGCTTTACTGCACACTTCTAAAAAAGTGGAAATCTTTGCATAAAATAGTTAACATGAAGTGCAAACAGTTGCCTCTCAAATAGGCTCACTAACAAGTGCCAATAAGATACAGACATGGAATGTCACAGACAAAGGTACTAGGCGCACCCAACAGCCAGCTACTTTATCTGATTTTCTGCATTAGCTTGTGTTCCAGTCCAAAGAGATGCCCAGGAAGATTTTGCAAACAATAAATGACTATTTTCCTCACATTAATAAGCTTCCTGCAGCAGCTCCCATTCATGCCTCAGATTGAACAGCTATACAAAAGGCACTGCAGTGCCTGTGTGTGTGCAGTTTCACACTGCCATGTCAACCTGGCAGGTAAACCCTCTTGCCACACCTAAACCTTCCCTTGTTGTAAATATAGGTCACCCCTAAGGTAGGCCCTGTTTATCCCACAGGGCAGGGCACAGTGTATTTAAAACGCACAACATGTACTTTTATGCTTTTTTTGTTGCAGTTTTACATGGAGCGAAGTTCACCCAAAGGTATTGGAGTACTAAACATGAGCACCAGTTACGTTACACAAGGACAAATTAATTTTTTTGGTAGGCATGGAGAGATTAAGTCATTTGCCACGAATCACATGATGCAGAGCTGACACCGAGGCTCAAACCTGGTTCCCTAGCTCCAAAGTCAGCAGCTCTGGCCGTCATATGTCCTGGTAGTGACAGACTATTAAATTTGCTGTTCCCTACTGCAAGGTTTATCAGTATTGCCTTATTACACCTTATAAGCATAATTTCCAATTGGGACAAGATCCAAGTTTTGAGTTTGGTGTCTCTGACAATTTAAAATCACAACTTATGGTGAAGTTGGATTTTAAAATGTAACTCTGAAAATCCCCCTTTTAGAAAGTTGGCTTTTTCTTACTTTAACCATTCGATGCCTCTGCCTGTCTCTGAATACACATCTGAGCGGGTGACAGCTGGGTTTTATATCTAGCAGACCTGGCACAAGCCCTGCAGAAAATCAACTGTCATCCACCTATATTAGCTCAAGTACAGATAGGGGGCAGATTTACAATAACTGGTGCATCCCTTCATATCAGCAGGGATGCGCCAGTTATTTTGCGTGACGTTAGAAACCCATTGCGCCACCATGGATGCACCGCATTTACAATGCGGTGCAACGTGGTGCTAGGATAGACAGATGCGTGACTCATCTGTCAGCGTTTAGGTGACGCAGTGCTGGAGTCGTTTTGCAAGCACAACACAACTCCAGAACTGCTTAGGGCGACCTATACTTGCTGTGCTGCTTCACTTCTAACGCCTGCTACAAGCAGGCTTAAGGTTTTGAAGCAGCGGGGACGTAAAAGTGACTAAGTGAAATCTTGTAGATTTCACTGCGTCACTTTTACGGTGCTTCCTTGAGACAAAGTACCCACCCTGCATACATTATACCTGGCGCAGGTATAATGTAGCACACAGCTTTCCAACGTAACGCTTCTCACTAGATGCGTCACGTTGTAAATATGTCGCATAGTGCTGCATTGTTTACGATGCCGCTGCATCATAGAAGTGACGGAACGAGGTTGTAAGGATGTCGCAAGGGGCTTGTAAATCTGCCCCAGTATATTTACAGTAGACAGACGATATTGTCTTATTAAGCCAAACTCCAATTGCACTTTTGCGAAGCATGGGCACCTCAAAAACTTACATGGACATCCATGGGTTAGAATTAAATTTGAAGAAAACCAAGGTAGTCTGCCTGGTAGACCCCACAAAAAAGAATCATTCATGGTACTTGGAAGGGAGAAAAGTTGAGGAAGTCAATTCTCATTAATATTAAGGATTTAACTTGGAGTATCAAATGAAAGGCAAACAACGCATAGAGGCGATGCGAATAAAAGCGGAATCTTTGAACTACGCTTTAAAATTTTAAGAACAAAACTATGCTGTCCCTCATTCAGACATCTGTTAACTGTGATGAATGCTCAGTTAATGCCAACAGTGAATTATGGAATGGAAACGCTAAAGGACAAGAAGAAGGCATTTTAAATAAAATTCAAACAAGAGTTTTTGAATCAGTGAAAACAGCATCCCCAGCACAGGTGCGCCTAGAGTTTGGATTGTGAATCAAAAATATCAATGCAAAGGAGCTTTTATAAAACTATGTTGGAGACTATGCTCCTCTGAAAGAGGGTCAATCAATAATATGTGCTGGCAGGAAATAGAGGAGCAAATAAAGAGACACAAAAAAGATTCCTGGGGGATACATTGAAAACAGGCTATAGAGGAACTGTGATTACCAGAAGTCTGGAGCGCAAGTATTGGGAAACCAGCCATTTATAAGGCAATAAAAGTAAAAAATAAGCACCTCTCATATTTAACAGATAACACCAACTTGGCACTCAGAAGGCATGCCTGGACAGTGATCAATTCCTCCCATAAATTACAGCCCCAGGAATACCTTGCAGCAAGTTTTCATTAAAAATAAAACATCAGTTCATGCAGTACCGCTTTAGAAAATAGGAGATAAAAGATCTAAGGCCATTCTGGGAAGAACAGTTATCGAATAAGGAATGCCACCAATGCAAACACAAGGAAGAAAGTATAGCTCTTTTTTTTATCATTTGCCCAAGGTATCTGAAAGAAAGGAAGCAAATGCTGAAAAGAATTTTTAGAGAACAACAAATATGTACATGTAGGCAAGCTGTAACATTTTGGCTGGGTCCATACCACTTATATGTCGGGGAGTAAAATTTGTAATATTAAATACGAACGCAATGGAACAATCAATAAAAGTCATTTGTACTATAAGAAACTAATGAAGAGCATCAAAGTAAAACAACAAATTTTGCAAACAGCAGCAACACTCTAACTCAGGGTCCATGAAACGTACAAGTGAAAGCTAAAACTTCCCAGGACAATAAAATTGACTATACGTCATCTGAACAGATACGCATTGCAACATAACCACATTGCACATTTTAATGGATGACTCCATTTAGTTTTTTGATTATATTTTAAAAGGGAGTTGTAAGATTGTATCGCTTTAGGGCAATATTACTCAATGGTCAATTTGCCTAAAGATCTTGCACTTTAAAATAAGGGGTCAACAATAAGAATAAAGGAAAATGGTACTTATGTGAATCAAGGACTTTCAAGACTTGCACTCAAAAATGTTGACTTTTTTTAAGTGTATATCACCTTTTATGATGTAAATTAAGAAATGTACTTTTGTGCAAAGCTTTTTATTGATTATATACCTAAATAAATAAATATGAAAAAATAAATACATTATGCATTCCCTCTAGACAACCATACACAAAGGAAGTGGCACTGTGCATGATGGGCCATTCACATCCTGATGGCCTATTGCCTGGCTGATGGGTTTTCCTGAGCTAGATGGGAGGAAGGAACTGACACTTTCACCTGAATAGGGCTCTGCCTGTCCATACCCCTCTGTCTTGGGTCTTGAGCAGGGCAGGAAGGACAGGGAACTCGTGCACTTCAAAGCTTTTTTATAAGTCTACCCCACTTCATAGGTACCACGGGGTAAAAGTACTGGACCCCTGACACCATCGACTCAGTACACTTCTGGGCCTGTGACTCCTCTGCCAGGAAGAAGAACTGCAGTGCTGCTAAAAAAGGACTGACAGTTTTCTGGACTCTGTGTTGCTGAACTCTGTCTTGCTGTGCTCTTGTCTTGCTGAGTCTCCTTGCTGCCTGCTATTTCCCTGCTTGGTTGAGAAGAACTGGACCTACATCACTTGAACCCTGAGTGACTCTACGGACTTGCCTCCTGTTGTCTACGTCTCAGGGACACAAAAGACTTAGAACTCTTCTTTTCCTACCCTTGTGATCATCTGTTGGTTAGTCTCTCCTGTCAAGAGGTGCCATCCCAGTCCTGGTCCCTTGGATGTGAACGTAGGGGGGTCTTCTGCAGAGTTATCGGCATATCGCCTGCTGTTGCTGCAATTGGATTGGTGCATTGCACTGGAGCCACTGGATTGCACTCAAATCCATCACGCACTGGCAGCTGCATTGGGGACTACGAAGCATCGCTCAACTGCACCCCACCACTGTCAACATGAACCTAGGATCAAGGTAATTTTGTTCAGCAGGCCTAAAGGGGTCCCTGTATCTGGCCTCCGCTCCCTCGTGGTCAGCCTAAACTCTTAACATTGTCCCGGTCTGGTGAGAACAGTTAACCCTTTAAGCAGTATCTGCTTCTAATCTCTACTTGGGCATTTATTCCTTCAAAATTCATATCTCGACTTCTAGTGGATTGATTTTTGTTGATTTGATCATATTTCATTTATAAAATCATTAACATTTTTCTAACCTGGTGTGGAGTTTTTTTGTGGTGTTTTCATTTTATTACTGTATGAGTTATTTATCAATTTGCCTTCTAAGTTAAGCCTGCCTGCTCTGTGTCAAGCTACCAGGAGGTGAGTACAGGATAATTTAGGTTGTTTTGGGACTTACACTGACTTAGATTGTGGTCCCCACTTGGACAGGCTGCATACCTCTGCCAACAGAAGTGATTGAACTTCCATCAGAAAGCACAATCCCTCCGAGGAAAGAAGCCAGGCCGTCTGGGGAAAACCAAATGGAGGCCACACTATTGCCGATTAAATCAATACTCTGAGCTGCTGCAAATGCTCTAACTTGCCAATTAAATGAACTAGAATTCCAGGTTGACTTGATGCAAACTCTTGGCAATGCAATAATTAGCCTGGACTCAAAATTAATGAACCTGGAATCCAAGCTTGAGTCAGGCGGAAGCATGACCTACACGTTCACTTCAAAAGTGGATAAGCCATGTACCCGACCGAAATTACTTTCAATTCTTGAAGATAATCTCAAAAACAAGAACTCCATAAAAGGTGAGATTAAAGTGGTGGTCCAGGGCATCAAATCATCTACTTTAAAAGAGGACGAAATGAGTGGAAAACCTCAAGTGTTCACTGGCGACCCAGGTGTGCTGGGCCTCGATTAGATGCTGCGACACAGTCTATCTCAACTGCAATGAACAGCAGTAATATCAAATCGGCGGGGGTACTCAATCAAACCCTCTGGCATCAGAGGTAACACAATTGGCAGTTAAACCTTTATCCAGAAGGTAGTAGAAAAAGCTGACAAGATTGGCAGGTTGGCTACCTGTTCTAAAGTTAGCCCTCATGCCCCACTACAACAGCTCCCCTGAGCCACAACTGCTTTCAACCCCCAGTATGTTATGTTATGTTAAACCAACTTAGAGAGCGCACGGTTACCCGGAGGTGTCCTGGCGCTAATGGCGAATTCCCCTAAGAGCATAGGAAGGCCAGGAGATAGATAACTGAAGATAGTCTTTATAGATTAAAAAGCCAAGTTTTAAGCTGTTTCCTAAAGGCAAGAAGGTTAGTGGAGTTCCTCAGATTCCAGGGGAGGGCATTCCATGCCTTGACTGCACTTATTATAAAACTTCTACCCCCCATGAGACTTTCTTCATGGGGGGTACATCCACCATTTTAGCTCCTGATGAGCGCAAGGTTCTCTTAGGGGCATACCATTTAAACTGGTTAACCAAGAAGTCAGGCCCCTGACCATGCAGTGCTTTGAAAACCAGGGACAAAGACTTGAATTGTACCTTTTTCCCGATGGGCAGCCAATGTAATCTTCGTAATTCTTTGGCTACAGATACATTTTTAGGAGTGCCTGTCACCAATCTTGCTGCCGCATTTTGCGGAATCTGCAGTCTATTTAAATGCCGCTCTAGGATGTTTAAATAGAGCCCGTTGCAGTAATCGAGCCGCGATAGCACCATAGAGGAAACAATTATTCGCAGGCTGTCTTCTGGCAAAAATCTTTTTTATCATCTTAAGAGATAAGAAAGTGGCCGAGGAAGTAGCCTTTATCTGATCTTCAAAATTCAATTTATCATCCATCATTATACCCAAATTCTTTGCCTTTCTTTTGGGTATAGGGAGACTGCCCATGTCTTGTGGCCACCAATCAGGGGTCCAGAAGTTGGCTTTATTTCAAAAGATGAGTACCTCTGTCTTTGCTCAGCATGGCTAAAACCACCCTCTCATCTCAGTCAAGGCCTTTTTCCACCTCGGTTAATGATTTAGACTAACAGGCAATCTCAGCCTTTAGGTCTTTTAACAATGATCTTGTTCACACAAAGTTGTTCTTAATTCTTCATGAAGCCTAAAATAGGTCAGCTTCTCGGCCTGGGACTTCTTTACCCCGGTAAACAACATCACACAAGTACCAGCAATCCAAGTTATGGAGAATATAAGCACATCCATGGGAACCATTTAACAAAGGACTCCTTCTACTATTCTGGCATGTCATCTTCTAATTGCTACATCAGGTACCTCAGATAACACCGAGGAGGCCTCACATAATTGCAATCTTTCTATCAACCTTAGCACCCCTCAATAGTTGTGAGGTAGGACCACCAGCAGATTGAATGCCACAGCACAATCAAGAAAGCGCACACACCAACACTCTTCTTTACTGCTCTCATGTAATATGGGAATTTAAGGGCAGAAATTCAGTAATTCCAACAGTGCCCTCTTATACCATAACTCCTAACATGAACAAAGATGAATTAATCACCTTAGCCAAAACTATTCTTAGCCTGTTATATATATCAATGGGACAAAATGACATATATAATAGGGCTAACATCCTTTGCCTCTTGCATCTCATACCATCCCTAAGCAATTACCAGAGTACAAACTTCATCAGTATCCAATTCGACAGACTCCAGTCATCTTCAAACCCCAAATCCATGATTGCCACCTGAAATGAAAATGAAAGACCAGCATTTGTAAAGCGCTCAGCCACCTCCAAAGAGGTTTCCCGGCGCTGGGGGCCATGGGGAAGATCAAGCAAGCTATTGCCCAGAGTCACATGGTGCTGGGCTAACCTGCCACCAGTGCTGGGGAGAGAACCGTGAACCCGTGGTCTGGAGTCAGGTATCCTGGCCCCTGCGCCACACCTTTGCCATTGGAGAATATCCCTAATCTGAACTCAAGTACTTCTGGAAAAATCGACTTTTGTGTAATGGGGCATTGGTATAAGTGATTTTAAGACACACAATTTGGATGAGCTGAGAGACACACTCACATCCTAACTAAAGTACTCCAATGGCAGGGAAAATATCAGTTCTGTTTCAAACGCACAAACTATCTTCTTTAGAAACTCAACATGTTTGCAATAAACCAGATAGCTCTCTTTTACATTTATGTCTGGACTTGTGGATACTCTGCCAGGAAGAAGGACTGCTGTGCTGCTGAAAATACTGTCACTCTGCTAGACTACTGACCTGAAGGAACTGCTGCCCTGCTGACCTGCTGTCCTGGTAATAATGACCTGCATCAGTTGACCATGGGACCCCAAAGTGACTGTAAGGGCTAGTAGGCTGACTTCCTGACTAGAGTCTCAGGGACAGAAGGCTCCAACAACCATGAACCCAGCACCTGCACTCTGCCATTTATGAGTCCAACCATGCCAAGGGGTGCCACCACAGTCCTGAACACTCAGAAGTGAGCCTGAAGTGCACTGCCAGCCCATCTATGGATTTAACAGAACCCATGCGCCTCCTCTACTTTGCGGTGCAAACCCGAGCAGAACCAACAGATCACCTCTGCTGCAAGCGTTCTCCCGATGCAAAGGACTCTGCATCGACCCCAGAGCTGCAATGGAAGCACTACCTTTGTGAAGCTTTCCTGACACAGGACTGCGCATCCCTCTTCAATGGCTACCTCAACGACATCACACATTCTCGCATCACAGCCTCTCAACTCCTTGAAATCAACGCATCGCCTTGACTGCGACAGGCATCCCTGACACTTGACTTTGCATCACAAGCCCTCATCAATGGGATCCTCGACGATGACGTAGGACTTCAGAACCGTCTTATCGCATTGGCTGCACGATGCATCTTTGGCGTGAAACCTCGCAACGCGTTGCAACCAGGACCTAAGGAACTTTATTTGGCAGGCCTCACTAGGTCCCTATACCCAGCCCACACTTCATTGTAGTCGCCCTGAACTTGTGACTTTTTTCCGGTTGGGTGCGACCAGATATCCACAATTGCCAAGTTGTGCTTTTTGGCGCTATTTTCACTGAAATCTTTAAACCTGCATATCTCAGGTTCTAATGATTGGATTTTTGTTGTTTTGTCATTTTGGTCTTGTTTTATCTATTCAAAATTACTCTTTTTTTCTAAACTGGTAAACGGTTGTTATACTTGGCATCTTTGGAATGGTTTCCCCTAACTTTTTGCCTCTACCTCCTGTATTTTGTGATGTTGAAACTGTGCTGGATTTTGTTTGTGCTGGTGTAGATGCTTTGGGCACTTTGCCACTGCTGATCAGTGTCAAAGTGCAAGTGCTTCCTGTGCAAATTGTCGTTACAATTGGGTCTCCCTGATTGGCATATTTGATTTACTGGTAAGCCCCTAGTAAAGTGCACTGAAGTGTGCCAAGGCCTGTAAATCAAATGCTATTAGTTGGCCTGTAGCACTGATTGTGCCATCCACATGAGTAGCTCTGAAAAGGTAACTCAGGCCTGCCACTGCAGTGTCTGTGCGCAGTTGTTCAATGCCATGTCAACTTGGCAAGTGCACTCACTTGCCAGGCCCTAACCTTCTCTTTTTCTACATGTAAGGCACCCCTATGGTAGGCCCAAGGTACTTCCCTGGGAAGGGTGCATTGTATGTGAAAGGTAGGACATGTACTGGTGTGTGTGACATGTCCTGTCAGTGAAATACTGGCAATTTCGTTTTTCACTATTGAAAGTTTATCTTGCCCCATAGGATATAATGGAAGTTTATTTATAACATCTTATAAATATTACTTCCCATTGGGACAAGATTGAGCAATAAAGTTTAGGCTCTTTATTTAATAACATTTAATAACACATCTCTTAGTAAAGGTGGTTTTTAAATTGTGTGTTTGAAAATGCCCCTTTTAGAAAGTAGGCATTTTCGTGTTTAAATCATTCTGTGTGCCTCTGCCTGTTTGTGTATTGACTGTCTGGTCTTGGAGTGACAGGGGCTGGAGATGTGCATACATGGTAGACAGTGGAGGGGGGTTTGATGTGTGCCTGGCCCTTCCTGGATGACTCAGAGCTGGGTAGAATAGACCCTGGCTGAATTTAGAGTAGTGGGAGAAGATTTTCTTGCACCTAAATAGGGCCTGTCTCCCTTGCACAATGCTGCCTCCACCCCCTGCGGTCATGCTGCACCAGTGAGGACAGAAGTGGTTTGGACTGGGTTCAGATACCCTTGCACAAAGAGAACAAAGGCATTTTGTGGCATAAGTATTAGCCTAAAACCCCTGAACTTTAGACTACTTCTAGAATCAAGAGTAACCTTTGCCAAGGAGAAGAGCTGGAGAAACTGAGGAGAAGTACTGCCCCATTTCTGTGTGCTTTCTGGGGCTGGCCTGCAGTAGCTGTTTCTGCCAGGGAAATGAGAAGTACTTTGCTGTGTGTTGAGTCCCCCTGCTTGAGGAAGATCTCCAATTGCTTGAGTAGAGCTTGCCTCCTGTTCTGAAGTCACAGGGACACAAAGACGTCACCCCCTGCTCCCCTGAACTACCTTGTGTGAAGTTCTGACCTGCCAAGAGGTGCTTGTGACTGTGTTGGGCCTCGGGAGGCTGTTCCTGCTGTTGGGAGTGGGAAAAGCAATGCAAATACAAGAAAATCAATGCATGGCTCTTATTGCGGCCGTTTTCCCGATGCAGCACCGCGGTGTGAGAAGAATCCCCACACATCGCCATGCCGCTGCCGAAAAGTACGCAGCACCTGTCTCCACTGCAAGAACTGACGTATCGAGGGATCACGGCTGAAGGAACCAACTCAGCGTGGCTCGCCCGCCGCTTCGACCGGTAACACATCTTGGATTTCCATGCATCGTACCTGTGCGGCAAGTTTTACCGACGCATCAACCGAGGACCAGAACTGTCTCGGAATCGAGGCATCTCTTCCCCCTACGGACCGGATTCGATGCATCACTTCTCCTGCGTGCAGAAGAACTGTCGCATTGCCTCTCCATGGTCTCAGGAACTGGCGCATCTTTTTGATTTTCGAAGTTGCCCCTTCCTGCACAAGAACAATTGTGCTAACAACATAGACAACCATGCACCATGGTGCAAGGGTGGCTACGTTGTTGCTAGGAACCAATTTTTGTGCAGGCATAGGCAGAGAGGACAGGAATGCGCCATATTTCATTAATACTGAGCATTCCTGTCCTTTACTTTTGATGCAGGGCAGTGCAGCAAGGAGACTTGCAGCTCTGCCCTACACCAAAAAGCACTAAATGTGGCCCTCTATTCACATGCTTGGCTGCAGGACTGTGATTTTTCTAGGGCTTTAAATAATCGAAATTTTAGTATTTATGTGACTAGGAGCAGTTATATATTGATTTGCACCACATTGGGGTTTCTTATTTAAATGCATTTATCCTGACTTCATTTTGATAATTTGTCTTTACTGTGAATATCGTTGTACCAATTTTAAATAATTGACAAAAATAAATTGTTTGGCGTCTATTGGAGGCCGGAGGACATCTACTAGGTGTGGCCAAGATTGTATTGGCTATATGGCAGGATTACCATGCAGGCATGGAACTAAATTCACCTGATATATAATAATAAAAGGAGATTTTCTCAAGGAGGTACCTTAGATACTACTCATTGCTTTTGAGTGGAAAAGATTTGGAGCTTTTGGCTGATGTTTAAAAGCTGCTTTTGAAGGGTTGCTTTTAGCTCTGAATATACTACCTTTACAAGATAAATGTTGCTACTGGTGCATTTTGTTGATTGAGAATTTGGCTGCTTTAAATGAAAAATATTGGCAACTTACGTAGACACTCTGTATTGTTTTTCTCTTTCAGGGCTGTTTAAAAGCATAGGCTTATAATTTTGCATTTAAACAGCAGTGGTTAAATACATGTTCTGTGTTTTACCCTTTCCTTCTGTTAGATTTTGGTTTTCCCCAGTCGTTCATATTTACTCCACCTGGGGGTTTGCATTCATTGCACTGTGATATGCCTTGTTCAGAGTTTAGTTTTAACCCTTGTGGACTTCGAGTCAGTAAAGGGTTGTTTTAAGGCACTTCTGTATAGAACCCTGTTTCGACCAATCAAATGGCATACATTCCGCAGTATTAGTTTCACTAATACTCAGGGACTGGGATGAGCGAGGGGACATTTGATAGGCCAGTAGAGTGCTTTGGGTCCTAATGCAATCAAGGAAAATGGACACACTGCCCGACTAGTTGAGGAGTACAAGGCATCTCTGAGGTGCAGTATGCTACAGCCTTCCTTTTTTGGACTTTTGATTTACAAATCACCACTTTCAAATTATTTAGTCTAATGCGTGCAGTGTTAGCAATATGAAACTACAATACCCAGAAGGAATTAGGTTGTCATAAGAAAGTCTATGACTGGAAACTATGTGAGGGCACAGAGTGAGGTGACCACCTTAACTCTGTTCTTCAGAGCCCAGGGAGGTGGCCACCTTCACTCTGTTCTTCAGCGCCCAGGGAGGTGGCCACCTTCACTCTGTTCTTCGGAGCCCAGGGAGGTGGCCACCTTCACTCTGTTCTTCAGAGCCCAGGGAGGTGGCCACCTTCACTCTGTTCTTCAGCACCCAGTGAGGTGACCACCTTAACTCTGTTCTTCAGAGCCCAGGAAGGTGGCCACCTTCACTCTGTTCTTCAGAGCCCAGGGAGGTGGCCACCTTCACTCTGTTCTTCAGAGCCCAGGCACCACTATTCCTGCTGTATTAATGACAATTACATCCTCAGTAGTACTTAAGTACATCAGCTGAAGCACGAGGACAAAAAACATGTGACAAATGTTTGAGAAGGACGCGTCCAGGAGTATTTCAGTGGAGCAAACATAGCTGGCAAGCAGTGACCCCCTCAGCAATAAGCAGATGAAAAGTGACTGTTCTCAGCGACACTGTGAAACGTAAAATAAGGACACTGAGAAGGAGTAAACGGGGCAGGAGAAGTGAACATGAAGAAAAAAGGGTCGGTGGGATAAAAGAGGAAAATTAAGAAAGGAATTGGAAAAGATTTTAGATAGCGGATTAGGAGGAGGAGAGTTTTTGTTTTTATATATTTTGCATAGTTCACCAATTCCTTGGTCTCTATGGGAATATCCAAGCGCAGATTCTCTTCTGCTCAATGTGATGGATAAAGACAGGAGTAAAGACAGTGTGGATGAGAGGAGGGGACGATGGAAAATGACGGGGTGGGGAGAAATTATCAGGCAAGTCAAAGAGATGTAATATGAAATTGTGAAATATATGTAAGGGAGAAAAGATGGGGCTGGGAAAAAGGGTAAGTAAAAAGATACATGGGAGAGGAAAGAGCAACCGTCAGCAAATGTGAGAGGGATTTCAAAAGAAAGGAAACCTAGGAAAGGAGGATCACCCTGAACGTTTTTAGTACAAAATCATAAACAGGCATATGGGGAGGGATGATTATAACTTACAGAACTCTGCCCTCCTGTGTACAAAACATGGATGTTGCAATAGCCAGCGCCTATCTGACACAGATTCTGTCAACCTGTAATGACCGGCACCCCCGCTGACCCCTTGTCGGAAACAATAGCTATAAGGCTGGCTGGACAAGAGAAGACAGCGGGCAAATTCCTGCGAGTTCCTCTCCTCAACAAACAAGGCAGCATGTAAACACTATTGGGCATAGGGCTCAACTACGAAGCCTTTGGAATCCCAAACACTGAAAAAACATATCCTCCCCTTCTACACACGTATATATGTGGCGTGACAGCAAATTGTATCAGCACGCAGATAACTGCAATTGTCTCCCGCCAATCACAATGCCTTTCAGGATGTGCAAGCGGCAGCGTCGGTCAAGCTCTGCAAAAGCCTGCAGAGTCAACCCGCTCCTCCTCAACTCCCTCCTCTAAAACAAGCGGCCGAGATCATCCCAGCATCGAATGTGAAAGTGTACACAGCGCGCTGAATGTAAATAAAGCACGACGTCCTGCCCGAAGTAGGTACTAAGGAGGGACTAACAAGCCTCTTTACCAATCAGAAGCCAGCATTTACAAAGGACAAACACACAAGCCAATGAAAAATAAGGGCAGGAGAATGGGTGGGACTTCTCTCCCGTACTGAACTACCCCGGATCTTCGCCAGAGCAGCGCTTGCGCGCTGACTCTACGCTCGACCTAAAAAAGACTTCCCCTTTAAATAAAACCCAATAAAAAGTTATTGAATAAAAATCACATAATAAGGACTAAATGATGGAAATTAATTTGGGCAGAAGAAAATTGAAAAAGGAGGCCAGGGAACTCAATAAGGAATGCCTTAGCTAGTCTGCCCCAGTTAGAGTAAGAACCCCACAAAGTTCTGGCAGATAGTAAATGAGAAAGAACATGGGTATCACAGGGCAACGAACGTAAACATCACTGAGTAAGAATGTACACATTTCCTATCTATCCAATTGTCAATATAGGTGGACAAACAGCAAACAGATTGCATTCACGGGCTAAGAAAAGAAGAGTTTAGCAGGCCAGCAAATGGCAGTGCCAAATCTAGTCATAAGCCACATCTAAATGAAAATAATGCAAATCATGTAGATGTGGAAGAGCAGGAATTTGGCTTGTTGGTAACAATGGAATCAATTAGCTGGGAAATAATTGCTGCTCAGCAGCTACTGATGTGCACCAGGGCCCAGTGGGATACCACAAGCAGTTTAAAAAAAATCCCCTGAACTTTTTGCAGATAAATTATAAACCCTTTTGGTTGAAATGCATCGGAACGGAAAAGTCCCAGATCTCAGGCGAGGCTCAATAATACACCCACTTTTCAAGGGAGAGAAGAGGAATCAGCCAATATATTGATATTACTTGTGGAGGCAAAATATTTTGCAGGTATACTACTGAAACAACATAAGTATTTGTAAAGTGCATGTTCAGTCACTGAGATCTCAGCGCTGAATAACAAATGTTTGCTGTTATGCAATAGTACTCATTTTATCTACCTACGAAGATGGAGTAGACATGCTGGGATTGGAACCTGTGACAATGAGGTCAAACACAGATCACTACAGTGGGCCCATCATTGCACTAAGCCACCACACCTGGCCTAAATCCTGGTTAGAAGAAAAAAGCTTAGTACCATTGAACCAGACAGGCTTCCAACAAGAAAGCAGCATTTTGAATGTGATGCAAACCTCCATGCTCTCAGCCTGGGTCGACTGCTCACGTGCATTGTTATATGTCTGCTATGTATATTTTAAGGCTGCTTTTGACCAAGTTCCCAGTAGTTTACTGTTTAGTCTGTCCTAGAGAGGTTGCAAAGAAAAATAGAATTTCTTTGTTTGGACACCAGGACAATAATAAAATTGGGCGATGACACTTATTTATCTAGAAACATTCACACCACGACACGGGTGAAACCAAGATTCGTGCTAGCCCCCTTCTTACCTGGGACCATATTCATCAAAAAGTAAGGCAGCGCAGCAAGTCACCTTGCTACAGGGAAAGGCAGGAATGTGCTGTTATCCCAATAGGGCTAATTCCTGCCTTTTGCTAGTGCTGGTGCAAAATGTAAACTGCCTTGCACCATGGCACCATGGTACCCGTGCTATAAGGTTGATTGTTTTTGTGCTTGAAAAGGCACCTTCCTTCACAAAAACAATCCCCCTGAATAATTTCCTCTTTGTAGCTGTGCTGTAGAATACAGCACACATAGAAGGAGGAAGTAACAAAGAGAAATAAATATATTTCTCCTTGTTACACCTCACTTGGGAAGCTTAGCATTGTGGTGCATTCTCAGGTCTACCAGTTTTGGTAAATCTGGAAATGTGTCAAACTCCATGGGTGCTGCGTGGATACACCCACACAATGCCCATTGAACCGCTCCCTGGGGCAGAGTAATGCATGTAGCGATGTGTGCTGCGTTGCATTATTCTAGATTTCTCAAGTCACTCAGAGTCATTCAAGGGGGCCTTAGATGACATGATAAATCACATCATAGTGGTTGCATCGCTTTTGCACTATGTTGCGAGGTGCAAAAGCGACAAAACCCCTTTCATCAATATGGCCCTTAACTTGTAAATCTCTGACCTCACAATTGCTTTGGATCAAAAAACTTGCATCTGCCAAAACTGCAAGGAAAACCACTGTCCCACTTATTGTATGCAGATGATTTGGTGATGGTGAGTAAAGCTAAGGTGGGTCTCAAGAGTCAGATCCATTAGCTAGAAAAATACACAAGGACAAGCATGCTAGAAGTGAATCTAGCTAAAGCAAAGGTAACTGTTCATGTAAAAAGAGAAAAAAGAAGAGGGTCTGGCATTTGTCAAGCAAAAGTATCAGTAAAGCATCAGAATCTAAGTACCTTGGAGTCTGGATCGATGCACGAGGATATCTGGCTCGGAAGAAAGAATTGCTCAGAAACAAAGTGGAGTGGATTCAATTGGCATTTTGAACAGCCTCAAAAAACATATAGAGCTCTAGTTAAAATCCAATGCTCCAGGTCACGAAGGCAAAGCTACTTCCATCAATAACCTATGGGTTATCCCGAATAACCTGGTGGGTAAAATATATACATCTGTTTTTCATCATCCAAGAGCAATATCACCTGCTCAGGTGTGCCTAGAATACGGTCTGCTAAATCAAGTTATAGCCAGGAAGCATGTGCCCTTAACTAAGAACTTCAACTTCAAAGCCAGATACCCTGAATAATCTAATCTGGCAAGAAATCACAAGGAGCCACAGCACATCACACACTATACATTTTTGGAACAAGCCCTGAATTCACTACAAGCAAGGGAGTTGTAGAACCACGGGCAGCTCTAATAGGGTCACATTTACAAGGGGATTGTACCACCAGAACATCACTTTTTTCTATGTCCCAGTGCCGCAATGACCTGCACCATATATACAAAGCAGCATTAAGCCACTTTGTATGACTAGACATTGCTTTGTAAATAAGGTACCCTTTCACACAAATATCTATGTGAAAGGGGCATGCAATGCTTTTTGATGCTGCCCCAGATTTAACAGGATGTGTAAATCTGAGGCAACACCATGCAAAAGCAAGCGTTAGAATGGCACAACAAGGAGAAGTACTTTTATATCTCCTCGTTTTTGCTTTTTCGATGTGTGCTGCATTCTGAAGCACACAGAGAAAGTGCAAAATGCCTTAATGATTGTTTTGGGGCTGGAAGGTGGCCCTTCCTGACTTTACAATTGTGATTTTGTTCTATTTATCTTAACTAATCCGTATTCTCGGGGTGCATACATTTTAGGGAAATGTAAAAGAGGCTAAAAAGCAAAAGAATATACTTCACACAATGCACTTTATCTACATAAAATGGAGATTGGCCACAGCACAGTTACTGCTGGTCTGTACAAAATGGTACTTATCTAGAAAATATGTTTTTACATACTTTAAATCCATGATGTTTATGTTTAATCTTAAGTAATTTTGATTTTAAGGATGCATACATTCAAAGTAATTTTCTAATGTTTTACCCTCGCCTACTGCTTTTAATAACTCAGTTTTCGAAAGACTTTAATTAATCACACAAATAAATAAATGTGAACTTTTACTTCACAGTTTTTATTTCACATTATATTTACCACAATACATTTAAATTGTAGTCATTACCTTTAATGCATGTTGGGTTAAAGCATGGATAGTGTTTTGAAACAGTAAGAGTATTTTTAGCATTCAGGCAATGGCAGTGTTTAGTTTGAGTAGTTTTTTTTTTAGGGTTGAGGGATTGATAAAGTTTTGAAGCAGTACAGGATTTTTAAGGTTCAGGGGTGGAGAGTATTTGGGGCAGCAATTACTTTTTATGGCTTAAAGATGGGTAGTGTAGTGTAGGGATAGTAAGGGGTTCCACGGTTTTGGCATGGTTAGCGGTTAAGAGGAGTAAGGGGTATTTAGTATTTAGGTACTGTTAACATGTGAGAGTAGTAACTGGTCTTTGGGGTAAATGAATGAGTAGTGTTTTTGTGTTTAGGAATGGTTAGTATTTTGGGACTAAAAGCTGTTTTTGGGTTCAGGTATGGCTAGTGTTTAGAGGCATTAAGTTTTTGTTAGGTATAGTTGTAGTGTATACAGAGGTTATGGGTGTATTGTGTATTCATTTTGGGGCAGTTATTTTTTGGGTACCGGGTGTCTGGTTAGTTTATTAGTTTATTTTTTAGCGTTAAGTGGGGTCTCTAAGAACTGGTTGAAGGGTATACATAGGTAATGGGTGGGTAGTTTATTTTAATTTGTGTCTGTTGTTTTGGGGTTTGGGTTATATGGGAAATTTATTTTTTTGGGGTGCAGATTCTATTGCTTTTTTGCATTTTGTATGATTACATTTTAGGGACCACTGCAGAGGATTTAGAGGCTGTGGGGGATAGTGTATTCATTTGAGGACTTTATTAGTGGCTTCATAGTTTCTGGGTAGTTTAATTTTATTGGGTTGTAGTTTTTTAGTGGTCAGTGATATGTGTCTATATAGACAGGATACAGGGTTCTTTGTGGCTCTTGGAAGGTAGTGAATTCATTTTCGGCCACTTTGGGGATCAGAGTGTTGGGGAATTCATGTATTTATTGGTTGAAGGAGAGTTTTTAGGGATACACTTTGTTTATTTATTGTGGTACACCTTTAAACATCTTGAGTTGCTGTACTTTTATAAGTAGGCATTTAATATTCGCTGGCAATCTCTATAGCGCTAACAGCAGTTCTTCACCATAGCTTCATGTTGTTGGTCGTCGTGGTTGGCAGAGTCTGGGCATGATGGGGGCAGTTCAATATCTCAAAAAGCCCAACGTTCAGAATTTCACCTCCTCTTCTACTTGGAAGGAGCAAAGATTGATGCAAGCCAGGGAGGCAGGACCTGGGTGCATCTTTTATTGATCAATAATTTACTCCAGCAGAGGTCAGCAGGGCTCAGGCAGGTCCAGTTGCAGGTCTAGGCAGGTCCAGTTGCAGAAGGTCAGCTGGGCAGTTGAGAGAGGCCTCTGGAGCTTGTTATGTCCCTGTAGCTCAAACAAGAGGACAGCTAACTGACACTTGGAGTCACTCAGGTTAGCTTGCATGAAGGTAAGCAGAAACAGTCTTTCTTCTCAGACAGCAAGGCAGTCCTCAAGCAACAGGGAGGTCCAGGAGTGTTCTGGAGAGTGGTTCAGGAGGTCCAGTATTAATACCTGGTGCCGGTCTATAAAGTGGGGAATTTCCTAGACTATCTCCATATCTTGCTTTCGCTTGTCAACACTTCAAGACGTCTGGGGTGTCAAAAGACAGGGAAGGCCTGGTATCTCAATATGCTTTCCAAAGTTATCACTTATTAAATGTAATAAGGTAACACAGTGTTAGTCAATGGGAGAGATAGTTTTTATGTGCTTTTCACTGCCAGGACATGTAAAACTTAAGCACATATGTCCCACTTTTGAAGTACAAGGCACCCTGCACTATGACCCTATAGGGGTTACCTTGGGAGGTAACCTATATGTATAAAAAAAAGTTTTGACCTGGCAAAAGATTTATTTGCTGTAACAAAATGGCATTTTAAATATGCACTACAGGCTGCAGTGACAGGCCTGAGACATTTTTTAAAAGGCTACTACAGTGGTTGGCACAAGTGCTGCAGGCCCACTAGTAGCATTACCTTTACAGGCCCTGGGTACATAAAGTACCATATTCTGGTTATTCACTAGTAAATTAAATTTACCCACAGGTATAAGCCAATTTTACCATGTTTTAGGGGGAGTTGTAAGCACCCCGCACCATGGCGCCGGCTTTGCGCCGCCACTGCGTCACAAAAGTGATGCAACGGCTGCGTAAAAGAGGCGCAAGGGGCTTGTAAATCTGCCCCTGAATTTTTTGTTTATGACTGTGACACCTTCGAGATATATTTTTGAGTGTTGTATGAAGTGTTTTTAGCAATCTTGGGTTTTTGGATCCGTCTGACATGATTGTTATACTTGGTTGTCATAAAAGTCATCCATATAGGGAAATATAAAGAATTTGTGGTCTATTGTTAAGTACAAGAACTGTAATTACTATCCATAACATTTTACTGCCACTTACCAAGTTTACTAGATGGGAGGCACTCTGGTGTTAAAATCACTATGTTCATCAAGTGGCTTCTGTTTAGTACAAAATTCCCATCAGGGCGGTTAGGATTTTATATGTATGTTTGATGGGGTTTCTGGTCATTTCACTGTTTTCTTCTTATAAATACATTTCCTGAAAGCATTTAAAAGTTAATCTTTAAACCCTGATTAAGCTGCTCAGAAAATATATATTTTAATCACTGATATATAATAGTCACCATCTTGATTGGGCTTTTAAAATAAAAACATATATATGGCACACTGATTAAACAGTGAAATACTCAAAGAAAGTATGTACAAAACACAAACTAAAAATAATCTGGGTAAGTGTTATTGGAGTAAACATAATTTACACAGAGACACATAACATTGCGATGTAAGGCATATGTGATAAGAATTGTAGTGTAAAACCCCACAAAGTAATGGACCACATTGTAACAAATGATGGGGCATATTAGCAAGGGCTGGCGATATAATTATCGCCGCTTTAGTGTCCGTTTTCGGGCGATAAGCGGCGATAATTATATTGCAATATCATCAAGGACATGCTAGCGCGTGTTTCTTTGATGTAGAGCCCGTTTTTTCACAGCCTCGCCTCGCATCGCTAATGAGATGCAAAGAAGGCGTGGCTGTGAAAACAACACATGAAAATATCGCGAAGGCAGCTTCGCGATATTAACAAGGAGGTGCAGCGATAAAAAAATCGCGCTACCTCGGCCTTAACGCTGGAATTTAATGCCTGTTAAATTCCAGACTAAGGCATACTAATAATTGTAGGTGGATTATGCTGATACGACCACAGGGTCGTATCAGCAATGTTATTGCTGTTTTCCATGGAAAACCAGCGATGTTCCACGGTAAACACCGCTATCGCTGAAATATTATCCCCATAGCGCTATGTATTATTAATATAGCGTTTTCATGGAGATAATTTTCAGCGATAGCCGGCGATAATATTTCTACCGCTATGTGGGGCCAGCGATAATTATCGCTGGCCCTTGTTAATATGCCCCGATATTCTTTGGAGTCTATTTTAGCCTCCTGTGCCTCCATTAAGGGAGAGCCTCTAGGATTTGTCCTGCTCATCAGCGCATGGTACCTTCCTGGCCCAGGATCTGCCAGCTGCAGCACACCATGGCTCCCGAAGCAGACTACACTGCCTGCCCGCCTTCCACATGTCCCATAGCCACTGAGCCACTGGCAGGACATATGGGTTTTTGCAGTGCTTTGGGGTATGCTTTTTTGGAACCAGCCAAAACTGATAAATAGATATTCAAACAAATTCTTTCCTTCAGGTTCCCCAGTAGATTCACCATCTATTGTCTCTCTGAGGGAATGGGGTGTCCAGTACCACTGTAGGCAGGATCTGACAGAGTTCCAAGAATTGAGCCCTCTCAAAGCAAGAGTTTATGCTCATGGTGGGTCCTTTGTTATTCATGATTTGCTTAATTTTGCAGTTTCAAAAGCGCAACAAATGCCAGAAGGCATGTGCTCATGCGGTTAGTGTCCTGTAGAAGGAGAAGAATTGCATGGTCCCAGCCCGAAAAGAGACATTATAAGGAATAACGCCATGTCTACAACGCTTTACAAAAAGAAAGGTGGGCTTCCAGGCAAGAAATAGAATAAGGAAGAGGGTTCCATAGCTTGGATGCAGGCACAGCAAGTCTCTCCCTCCTCATCTTGCCTTCCAGAACTTAGGAATACCCGGCAAAAGTGTTATTCATCTATACTTCTCTCTTCCTTCCAAGTCATTCCACTTGGACAAGGGCCTGACAGTGTTAGGAGTTCTAGAAGATGGGAGTCTCTGCCCAATCCATAGATGCAACTGTTTTGTGCTAGTGTGTCATGGCTTAGTTAATGCAGCTGCATGGTGTTGATTCTTATTTCAAAAGAAAATCACAGACAGTTATCATTCAAGTCCATTTTAGCAGACGCTTACAGTGTATGAGACATGCTTGGTGCAATGCACTCACAGCAGGTGTTCGAATATTAGATGTCCTTAATCAGAACTATCTGATTAAGTGAATCAGAACCTACTTCTTAACAATTTCCTTGCACCTTTCTCAGTGGGTTGTCCAAGGAGATACAGTGGACAAGTAAGGACTTTATAGCAGACCATTTTTAACTTGGTATCTAATTACTTTGATGATATATATGGGTAGCCAGGATTGTGGAATCAATATAAGTGCAAGTCGGTATTACCAACTCCGTATTGATAGAACACTGCCCACAGCCTCTCTGGTTTATGTCATATGGATAATCAGCATTGTGCAGCACCTAAAGAAAGAGTAAAATGCCTCTAAGGATTGCTTTTGTGCAGGAAGGTGTACCTTACTGCGCAAAAAATCCTGCTAACAACAACACAGGCACACTGGAAACACGGTGCACGGGTGCCTGCATTGGCGCTAGGCAGCAGTTTGTGGGCAAGTGCTGGGAAATAACAGGAATGTACTATGTCAAATATGGCGCATTCCTTCCCCTTCTGTATCATGCAGCAGAGGGCGCTGCTTGATAATTTGATAAATATGTCCCTTAACCTATTGTGAACCTCCACTCAGAGCCCTGGGACTGGCTTTGGAAAAGAACAATGAGATTGGCAAATAGAAGGCTCGACTCCAATGAGAAAAAATGCTGGGGACTCAATGTAAATAATGTCAATAGTTTAAAAATAAATAATATGATGTACACCCAATCAGGTGAGAGGGAATTGAGCTGTAGAAGGAGATGGAGTGATAGGGAAATTTAGTGTGAGCTTCTTTGTCTACTCTTGATTCAGATGAATGTGCAGTTGAAGTCGAGATAAATCAAATGAATGAAAAAAACATAATGCAAACCCTTCATAGGGTTACACAGGTTATTTCAAGGCTAAAATGTAGTGTTTTATCTGTGTCCAGGTTATGTCGTGTTGTCATCAGTTTGACTCGTTCTCAGTGCATACTTTGCACCGATGGTTGCTGATTGTGGTCAGCACCACTCATTCATGGGGTCCAGGGCATCCTCCCTTATGCCCTTCTCTCTCTGTCTCTATCCTTTCTTTCTCTGTTTCTTTCTCTCTCTCTATCTCGGTATATCTCTCTTACTTTCCCTTCTTTCATGCAATTGCAACTTCACTAGCATGCACACATTTGGTTATCTGCCATCAGATTTGATAGGTCTTACGAGTTCCATACATGTTTTATGCCTCTAGCCAGAAGATGGCAGATTACACCTACTGCATTTATAGAATTGTCCTCTGACCACTTAGAGGGTCATGGAGTTGCCATTGTGGTTTATTCAAGAACTCTTTTGTCAAACTCCATAAACCTCTGTAGGCCTTTAAATTCTGCAACCTGGCTTTACACTTCTAAAACCTTCCTATATGTATCTCATCTGAGTTAGTTGGTAACTAAAATAAACCAGCACAGTCGTCCTAGTATCACTCTTCTTTTACACCGACATATTTTCTCTCTTGGCAGATGCTTGCTTTTTATATGTATGCTTCAATAAGGCCTAATTAATTCATGCATTTATTTTGCAGGAAATTGGCTCAAATTGACAAGGCCCATGTTGTTTGCAATTATCCAGACACCGGCATATGTAGAGCTGTCAACAGTTCTGTAATAGGCGGAGCTGCTTGCCAGCAACTAGCTTCCGAAAATAAATCCGACTCAGCAATATTGAAAAATCATTTTGGTTGTGAAGAAAATCATTAGTGTCATCAAGAAGCGAAACTAATCAATAACAATCATTTTATCTTTCTCAGTCTTATCTAAAATTATATGAAATTACAGTGTTTGCATAACTGACGTGAGCAATAATCATGACTCCAGGTGCTGTATCATACACATACAGTGCATTTTACTTCCAGAAAGGTGCTCCCAGCACAAAGAAGGAAATTGCACTGTATTAGGATTAATGCGCTGGGGGAGCGCATTTATGTGAAAAACATAGGGGCAGATTTATGTTTCCTGGCGCATCCCTGCAAATCAGCAAGGATGCGCCAGGAATGATGCGTCACGCAAGTTTACCCTTGCGCCACACATGATGCGCCGCATTTACAATGCGGCGCATCATGGCGCAGGAATAAACAGATGCGTGACGCATCCCATGGCGTAAGGTTGGCGCAGTGCTTCAGTTGCGTCGCAAGCGCGACGCAACTCCAGCACTGTTCCAACCTACCCTATTCCTAACATGGTGCGTCAAGCCTTACGCCTGCTTCAAGCAGGCGCAGGGTTTTGGCGCATCAGCGTTGGGAAAGTGACTCAGTCAAATCTTATAGATTTGACTGAGTCACTTTTCAGGGGCGTTCCTGCGACGGAACGCCCCCCCCTCTGTCGACACGCCCACGTGAAACCTGACGCAGATTTTACGTGGCGCAGGGCTTTACATCGTGACGCATCTCCATAGATGCGTCACGATGTAAATATGGCGCAACGTGGCGCAGGGTTTACACCGCCGCTGCGTCACAAAAGTGACGCAACGGCGGCGTAAAAGTGGCGCATCTCCGATATAGATCTGCCCCATAGTGGCTGGTTTGATGCTGCTTTGTGTTTCACAGTGTAGGCGCCAACTTGCCTGCAATTTTAAGTTGTTTAGAGATATCCTTGCAGGTGGGTGCTTTGAGTGACTGCACCCCTCTGCAAGGGTATGATCCCCTTTACCTCCTCCAGAGGGCTGCCTTCACAGGGCTTAGAGAGTTCCTTGCAGGCGAGTGCAGTGAGTGAGTGCACCCGCCTGCAGGGGGATATCTGGGGGTTCATTGGATCCCCTTTTCCTCCTCCAGAGGGCTGCATTCCGGGGGCGTACCAAGAGTGTGCCACCTTTTCAGGAGGCACACTGTCAGTGTGCCTCCTGACAGCTTCTTTGCCTCTCTGCCCTGGTTTGTTATATGGTGCCCGTGCAGCAGCAAAGGGATTCCCATGTCACCACCCAAGGTTTCTGAAGCTAAGTCCTATTTTGGCCTCCAGTACACAACCTGTGCTAGACTCATGCAGGCACCCTTGCACTATGGTGCAAATGTGAGTGTGTGGCACACCGCGATCAATTTCAATGCTGGTTCTAGGGAGCAGGGGGGAGAGCCATATTTCTGTAATTGGGGTGCGCTCTTGCTCTCTTCTTCTCGCGCAGCGTTGCACAACTTTTTTCCCTGCGAGAGACTTTAGTAAATCTGCGCTATTCACACAACACTAGTATAAGATGTGAAACCATGGGCAAAAAAGATTAGGATAGAAAAATAAAACTGTGCGTAAGACATTGGCTGGATAAAGAGAAAGGGGAATTTTATAGATTTACTGCAATGCACTTGAGTTTCAGGAGTTGTCGGGCATAGAAGCTCATGTAAAGTTGAAAGGTAAGCAAAATTCCACTGCTTTCTGGAGGAAATTATAAATCCGAAACTCAACCTGGTTGTGGATATTATTCAAGAGCCTACATCCTTCCAGGGTGAGATGGAGCTTCGAGAGAGGATGGATATATACATATATATTTAACGAGAGTATTTTTTAAGTAGACACATTTATCTACCAACAATTATTTCAAATGTCTTCTCATACTTTTATTTGGATGTTACAGAAAGCTCTTCATTTAGATCGATTAGTTGCTGACCTGAAGAACTTTGACTAGGTTTGTTCAAATGACAAATACAATATTTATATCAGAATATAGTCCGTATAATTTGAAATTCGGAAAGAATGTTCCATATTCGAATAGGTTGAAAGATGTAATAAAACAGTCATACAACAAGCAGATGCAGATATTCTGATGTTAGTGGGAAAAGTACGGATACAAGTGTGAGTTTCAGTGGTTGCTTATAATTGTTCAAATTCAATTTTCCAACTTACTGATGTTGTGGATAATGGACAGCCAAGCTGCATTTCACCCTCTTGCTAAAGCCAGTAGGCCTAGGGTCTAAAATATGAGTGTGACTAAAAAAGTGATCCTATTCAAAATCATTCAAGGAACATGCAGACTTATAATAACTGGCGCATCCCTGCATATCAGCAGGGATGCGCCAGTTATTATGCGCCACAGCTGCGCCACCATGGATGCGCCGCATTTATAATGCGGCGCACCATGGGGCAAAAACGGCACAGATGCGTGACGCATCTGTGCCGTAAAAGTGGCGCATTGCTGGAATTGCGTCGCAAGCGCGACGCAGCTCCAGCAATGCTCTGGGGGGCCCTATCTTTACAATGCTGCGTCAATCCTTACGCCTGCTTCAAGCAGGCGCAGGGTTTTGAAGCAGCATGGGCCTAAAAGTGACTGAGTGAAATCTTGTAGATTTCACTCAGCCACTTTTAGGAGGCATTCCTGCGCCGGAACGCCCCCACTTGCCCTGGAACGCCTACATGTGGTGCAGGGCTTTACAACGTGACGCATCTCCCAGATGCATCACGTTGTAAATACCCCGCACCATGGCGCAGGATTTGCGCCGCTGCTGCATCACAAAAGTGACGCAACGGCGGCGCAAAAGTGGCGCAAGTGCAACATAAATCTGCCCCTTAGTCATTTAAAATATCTGAGCATTAAGTATGAGTGAGAGCACACCGGAATCTGGGATGGGCACTTTTATTTGAGGCAGACGATGCAACTAACAGTGCAAAATGAGGCTGGTAAAAGGTCATTGAAACTGAAAGAAATCATACATCGGAATATAGCAAAGAAAATAAAAAAATAACAAAAAACAGCTGTTCATCTTAATCGCTTGGAAATGTGTTGTAAAGTTTATGCTTCAGATTGTCAGCTGTCTGTCATGGCTGTGATGACATCTGAGGATTCTAGAATGGATAAGAGGGCTTGCTGTGAGAGAGAATCTTGAGGAGGAGAGTAAGAGGCAGTTGGACGGCTGAGCTGTTGTACCTTTATACTTATGAATAAAGAACCTATGGAAATCTACTTACTCTCATCTAATCTTTGATGGAAGAATCTACCATTTAACACTGGCGACGAGGATGGTCGCCAGTGTATCAAGCAAATTTTTTGATGATAATTTAAGGTCAAAAATCAATCTGTTAAAACCTGACATTCGCCCCACAGCCTATGGTGGGGACCCTATTGATTTGAGAGGTTACTTTATGGGTTTGGTTGAATATGAGGGTCGCCTTACCTCTGGGAAAGTATATGTCTCTAAGAAGGGCGACAGTATAATCAGTTGGTGGCATCAGAAAGATCTAGGCGTCATGTTGGATCCTAACAGCTCTCCTCCTATCTTACTCAAAAAGAGGGAAACTGTTGAATCTGTAGATCATCATTCCCTTCTGCAAACTCAACTGATGGAGGAATATCCACAAGTGTTTGGTGACAAACTTGGATGTTTGAAAGGGTATTGTCACAAAATAAAACTGTCTCCGGGGTCTGTCCCAGTGTCCAGTAAGGTACGCAATGTTCCTTTCACTGTTAGGGAGGAGATGTTGAAGGAGTTAGAGAAGCTCAAATCACAGGGGATTATTGAGGAGGTTGAAGGAACGTCATGGTTGGCTCCGGTTGTGGCCGCAAGGAAGGCTGATGGTTCTTTGAGATTGTGTGTGGACCTCAGACAACTCAACAAATGTGTTCTTGTTGATAAATATCCTCTTCCAAATATAACAGAGCTGTTAAGCATGGTGAGTGGTGCTAAAGTGTTTAGCACGATAGATTTAACATCTGCGTACCATCAAATTCTGCTTGATCAGTCATCCAGAGATTTAACTGCATTCGTTACCCCGTTTGGTACCTTTAGATTTGTAAGACTTCCTTTTGGTCTTGTCTCTGCCGCTTCTGTTTTCCAAAGAGTCATGGAAAGGGTGTTAGTCAACGTTTCTGGGGTTTGCGTCTATCAGGACGATATTTTAGTCTATGCATGTGATGAATTAGAACATGGGAAAAGGGTCCGACAAGTGTTGGATAGACTTTCCGCTCACAATCTCACTATTAAGCGTGAGAAGTGCAAGTTCGGCCTTGATAAAATTGATTACTTAGGTCACACGGTAACAGCTGATGGTGTTGTCCCCAAGGCCGAATTGGTAAGCACTATTAAAGATCTAATTGCCCCCTCTTCAAAGGAAGAACTCATGCGCTTCCTGGGGATGGCGGAATATTACAACAAATTTATTAAGAATTTTGCAGATGCTACTTTCAACATGAGAAATTTGCTTAAAAAAGGAGTAAAATTTGTCTGGAATGATTTGTGTGATAAGGAATTCTTTGATATAAAGTACAAGTTACAGAATGCGCCTAATCTCCGTAATTTTGATCCAGCTAAATGTTCAATTATCTCGACTGATGCTAGTCTCAAGGGTCTTGGTGCTGTCTTATATCAAGGTGGCACGAATCCTGACAACACCATTATGTTTGTGTCAAGGAGTCTGAAGGGTGCAGAATCTAGGTACTCGGTCATTGAAAGAGAAGCCCTTGCTGTCTACTGGGCTATTAAGAAGTTTAAAAAATTTCTTTGGGGAACTTCGTTTGTAGTTAGGACGGATCACAAACCATTGTGTGAGGTACTAACGAGTAAGGGTATTGACTCAATTTCTCCGAGAATCTCCAGATGGATTGTTGGATTGCAAGGGTTTAATTTCTCAGTTAGGTATGTTCCAGGTTCAGAGAACTTGGTTGCCGACACACTTTCAAGATTGGTCCCGGTTACCCAATCTAGTGACAGTTTAGATTCTGATTTTAGTCATTCCCATGATTTTGTGTGTGAAATTGATTACAAAGTGATTTCTCAAGATTCCTGGCTAAATGCTTGTCATGAAGATCAGGTTATTCAAGAGGTTTTCAAATTTATCCATGAGGGTTGGCATTGTAAGGAAGAAGGAAGTCAAGCTGTTAAAGATTTTTGGTCTGTTAAGGAACAGTTGTCCTGCTGTGAGGGAATGTTATGGAGAGGTCACCGACTAGTTCCTCCTTTGTCTCTAAGGAAATCTCTTCTAGATCTAGCTCATGAGGCTCACTTAGGGATTTCTAAAACCAAAGAACGAGTGCGTTCTACTTACTGGTGGCCTGGGATGGACATTCAAATTGAGCGTTTGGTAAGGGAGTGTGTTCAATGTTCTCTAAGTGAGAAGAGTTTAAAGATCAGGACTCAGCCCATGGAAAAAAGGTCGCGCCCCAGTGGTCCTTGGAAGGACATAGCTCTAGATATTTTGGGACCAGTCCATGGTGATGGGTCGGATACTTTTGTTATTGTTGTCATGGATCTCTACTCTAGGTGGCCTGAAATTTCTTTCACTAGAAACACTAATACTAAAAGCGTTATCGATTTTCTGAAAGTGTTAATTTCAAGGGAAGGTATACCACAGACTTTGCTGACTGACAATGGTGTCCAGCTGGTGTCAAAGGAAATGGAAGATTTTCTTATTAATTGTGGTATTGTTCACAAAAAATGTGCCTTATATCACCCTGAATCTAATGGCACTGTTGAAAGGTTTAATAGGGTCCTAAAAGACACTATTTCCCTGGCTAAACAGAATTGTCTTGACTGGAAGGAGGAGGTTTTTAGGAGAGTTGGTGTCTATCGCTTTGCGCCTCATACCATGACTGGAAGGTCTCCTTTTTCTTTGTTCAGGGGGAGGCAACCTGATACTTTTTTGGAACCACCGTGGGTTAATAAATGTATCTCGGCCAAGGGAGGTGTTCCGGATGTAAGCTCGTGGGAGGAAAGGGAGGATTATAAGTGTCTAAAAAGTAAGGAAAATTATGATGCGAGACATGCTGTTAGATCTACTAAAGTTTCTGTTGGTGATTTGGTCATGATCAAAAGACCTGGTTTCTGTGTTTCTGGTGCCAAATTCACGAAACCTTTAAAGGTAATTAAGGTCTTTGGTAATGCTGTGAGGACTGCTGACCACAGAGTGTGGAATTTAAATAGAGTCGCTGTATGTGGCAAGATGCGTCATGTGAGTGATCTTTCAAAAAATATTGATAGCAAAGATGGCTCACGAACCTTAAGGAAATCTAACAGAATTTCTCATACTCCTTCATATTTGAACGACTATGTAGTAAAATGATTTAGTCATATTTATATGTTAATTGTATTGTGTTCTTTTCTTTCTTTGACTTTTCGTCCAAATGTTAGTATGTAAAGGAGGGAGATGTGTTGTAAAGTTTATGCTTCAGATTGTCAGCTGTCTGTCATGGCTGTGATGACATCTGAGGATTCTAGAATGGATAAGAGGGCTTGCTGTGAGAGAGAATCTTGAGGAGGAGAGTAAGAGGCAGTTGGACGGCTGAGCTGTTGTACCTTTATACTTATGAATAAAGAACCTATGGAAATCTACTTACTCTCATCTAATCTTTGATGGAAGAATCTACCATTTAACAAAATGTCATTGCGGTGCCCAATGATCGTTAGATTAATATACACCCAATCCTTCAGGCACTGTATCATTTTATCAGTCCAGAGTGAAACATTAGGTCAGGTTCATGCTCATTTCAAGATCGCACACTTTGCCAAGATGTGTGTTTGAGCCAACGCTGTGTGTGCTATGTTTGTGTGCCCAAATCCAGAAAAAATCACTAGGTACCACAATATTTGGAATTTAAGACACCAGCTCACTTTATGCATTTGATATATTCCTCATTTCATTAACTATTTTCTCTTAGTCATTTCAATCCCAGTGATTCCTGCATCTCTGTTTTCTCTTCCATCTTTTTCATACGAACACCTTGGGAGCGCATCTTTCTTGTTTGGAAGCAGAGAGCTGATAGTGACGGATGCAGCCAAGCCTCCAGCTCAGCTGCTCACAGCGAGATTTAGTAGGCTCTTTACTTGTTTTTTAATTATCTTCATAGTCATTATTTGATCGAAGGTTAACATTTTTGTAATCCCCATTTCCCTATTCATTGGGTGCTCTGAGTACAACTCTATCATATGGGGCCTACTGAAGTCCCTCCTTTGCAAGTCCTAATAACATTTACCATACATGCCGCCACATATAAGTACTCAGGCATTTCTCCTTATTCATTTTTTGATATATTGTATAACCGTCTAGGAGGTATCATTGAATGGGCTCTCTCCAAGAAACCCCTTTGGACAGTTTTCACTCGTCTAGCTACCTGACAAAGCCTTAAAATTACTCCAAATACGGAAGATAGTTCACAGTTACTTCATGCAACATCGACACCATACTAGTGACCATCAGAATATTTTTTTAAATCCTTGACAACATTTTCTGAGGTTTTCTGTCCACTATTTCTTTGCCACATCTTGTTAATGGCTGAGGGAAAACAAATTCATTTTAAAATTGTCCCAGCGCAATTGTTTTTGTGGGTAAACACTTTTCAGCGCAGATCACTTTGTGGCCTGCGCTGTTTTTGAAGACATATGAATCATTGTTGTAATTTCTTTCAATACATTTTCTGATGTTGAGTGGATATCTACGCTCTGTTTATCATTACTGGATGTCTTGACGTTTTGCTCTGTAGACATATGGAAGTGACCTTAAACATTCACTTGTGGGCTGATTACGATGTCGGGCGGAGCTGCCTCCCCTCAACATTGTCTCGTCATGGGACCGACCGACACCCAGTCGGTGGTCCTGACTGACTAATTAGGATGCGACTGAAAACTTTGTTTCTGTCCTTTACAATGGCAGCATGCATTACGACTATGAACGAGCCGGAATGCATGCTCCTATTGTAAAGTAGGAGGTGCAGTTCATCCATATGTGCCTCCTCAGCCGCCATGCATCCAAGGGGGCCCTGTTGGGGGGCCCCAAAGTCAAGTTCTGACAGCCTTTCTGTGTCAGAAAGGCCAGCACAGAAAGGCTGGCGAAACCTGACATCGTAATACCAAGGGCGGAAAGAGCTGCCCTTGGGACTACTGGCTGAATTCCGAATGGCGGACGGGCTCTCTGAGCCCATCAGAAGTCTGCCGAAATGACCGTTCGGATTACCTTCCAACCTCCTCCCACGTAATGAGATGTACGGAAAGGAATCCAACCGACATATGACCACACGGTGGGAAAGGCTCTGACCGACAGCCGGAGCCTTTTCCGACTGCATCATAATCGGCCCCTTGATAATTTAAACTACTAACATGAAGAAGATTTCCTATTGCTTCATTTAATTCATAGAAGCATTGCGATAAGTTGATTCAGTGGTGACACTTGGGTCTTTCTGGCTGAAGAAAAAAAAAAAATATATATATATATATATATATATATATATATATATATATATATATATATATATATATATATATATATATATATATATATATATATATATATATATATGTGTGTGTGTGTGAGTGTAATATATATTACCTACTGGCGGTCGCCAGTAGGTAGTTATAGTTAGGACCTAGTTTCCATAGGAAAAGTGTTTTTTCTTTTCCCAATAACTTTGGCGCCGGTTGATAAATCTTTGCAAAATTTTTAAAACTAGTGGGGTGCTCCGGTCAGCTCCTGTCCTGAAAGTTTCAGGGTGATTCATCAAACAGGGGCCGAGAAAAAATGGGGGGTCCCAAAACACGTTTTCCTCATGTTAATTTCCATAGGAAACTTTAGACAAAGCTACAGCCCGAACTGCTGAACAAGACTAAACCAAAATGGAGTAAATCGGTTCAGTAGTTTTTGAGAAATTCAAGAATAAAAAAATGTCGATATCTAGGGACGCGGTGGATTTGCGAACCCTCCCGAGCATGAGCTTCACTCTGATTGGCTGCCAACACTATAAACTAGGAAGTGTTGGCAACCATCTTGTGACTCGGTAGAACCGAGTCACAAGAAAACAGTTAAACACAGTGAAAAAACAAGAAAAGGGGGCAGGGTAGAAACACCTTGACCCCCTGGACCTGCTCAGGGGGTGGGTCCCACAAGGACCCCCAGGGCAAAAAAAGCATATTTTTTAACAATTTCGGCTGAAACCGCGTTGGGGTCACGAATCCCACTGAAATTATTTAAAAAAACAAAGCGCGGCTGTACACAAAATGCGTGGGGGTTCCCAATCCCCACCACGCTGCCCTGGGGACCACCACCTCCCTGGGGCTTTCAGAATAAACTGCGGGGGCACGCAGCCCCCCTGCAGCCCCAGGGGCCGCCACCTCCCCGGGGCTCTGTTTCAAATTTTAAAAGATGTGTGGGGGTCTCGAGCCCCCCACACCCCCACACGCCCTGGGGTCCCACCACCTCCCGGGGCACTTTCTATTCAAATACAGGGGGTCTGTTACAGAGCCCCGTGCCCCAGGGACCACCACCTCCCTGGGGCTTTGCAAACATTGGGAGGAGGGCCGCGCGGCCCCCCTCCTTGAGCCCTTGATGGCCCTGGGGACCGCCACCCCCCAGGGTCAGCTCCTGTAGTGTCCCGGGGTGCCCACCCTTGGGACACTGCTGTTTGCAATGAGAGGGCTGGAGCCGTTCGGGGCGTGAAGTCACATGACGAAATTCAAATTAAATAAACTGCTCACCTGTGAACAAGGCTTCTGTGTAAGCTGAAACGCGTCAGGAAGGAGAGTGGTGCTAACAGCTTTCTAATGCCTAATAAAGCGTGAATTTGCTCCTGAAACTAAGAGGCGTCAGCTTCCCCTTTTGTTGATGTTAAATTAACGGGATGCTCCGTTCCCGTCTGACTGATGCCGCCCTGTCAGGGTCCTGGTCTCCTTTCAAGTCGGAGAATTCTTGCATTTCTGGAAACAGTTTTGGAGACTGACCCGCCTCCTCCACTCTGTGAATGGATTATCCTAGTATTGACATAGTAAGTGGAAGAGTGCAAGGGAGCGAGAGGGGTATTTCACCTTCTCTTGCCGGTTCAGGACATTTGCGCTGCATGAGACATTGAATAAAGTGGGTGGCAGGCACTTCGTACATTCCAGCATTGTGCAACAGAATATATCGAAATCTGCAAGACTGCTGTGCCTTTCAAAGCATTACAAGGTATTTTACAAAGTATTTCATTGGAAGTATCGCGCTGCAGCGCAGATGGGTATTTCACCTACCACCGAAGTGCATTATGGTTCATGATGACCGATAGACTTGTACATCTTCCAGCAGTTTGCCTATTGGGGCGTGAAGTCACATGACGAAATTCAAATTAAATAAACTGCTCACCTGTGAACAAGGCTTCTGTGTAAGCTGAAACGCGTCAGGAAGGAGAGTGGTGCTGCCAGCTTTCTAATGCCTAATAAAGCGTGAATTTGCTCCTGAAACTAAGAGGCGTCAGCTTCCCCTTTTGTTGATGTTAAATTAACGGGATGCTCCGTTCCCGTCTGACTGATGCCGCCCTGTCAGGGTCCTGGTCTCCTTTCAAGTCGGAGAATTCTTGCATTTCTGGAAACAGTTTTGGAGACTGACCCGCCTCCTCCACTCTGTGAATGGATTATCCTAGTATTGACATAGTAAGTGGAAGAGTGCAAGGGAGCGAGAGGGGTATTTCACCTTCTCTTGCCGGTTCAGGACATTTGCGCTGCATGAGACATTGAATAAAGTGGGTGGCAGGCACTTCGTACATTCCAGCATTGTGCAACAGAATATATCGAAATCTGCAAGACTGCTGTGCCTTTCAAAGCATTACAAGGTATTTTACAAAGTATTTCATTGGAAGTATCGCGCTGCAGCGCAGATGGGTATTTCACCTACCACCGAAGTGCATTATGGTTCATGATGACCGATAGACTTGTACATCTTCCAGCAGTTTGCCTATTGGGGCGTGAAGTCACATGACGAAATTCAAATTAAATAAACTGCTCACCTGTGAACAAGGCTTCTGTGTAAGCTGAAACGCGTCAGGAAGGAGAGTGGTGCTGCCAGCTTTCTAATGCCTAATAAAGCGTGAATTTGCTCCTGAAACTAAGAGGCGTCAGCTTCCCCTTTTGTTGATGTTAAATTAACGGGATGCTCCGTTCCCGTCTGACTGATGCCGCCCTGTCAGGGTCCTGGTCTCCTTTCAAGTCGGAGAATTCTTGCATTTCTGGAAACAGTTTTGGAGACTGACCCGCCTCCTCCACTCTGTGAATGGATTATCCTAGTATTGACATAGTAAGTGGAAGAGTGCAAGGGAGCGAGAGGGGTATTTCACCTTCTCTTGCCGGTTCAGGACATTTGCGCTGCATGAGACATTGAATAAAGTGGGTGGCAGGCACTTCGTACATTCCAGCATTGTGCAACAGAATATATCGAAATCTGCAAGACTGCTGTGCCTTTCAAAGCATTACAAGGTATTTTACAAAGTATTTCATTGGAAGTATCGCGCTGCAGCGCAGATGGGTATTTCACCTACCACCGAAGTGCATTATGGATCATGATGACCGATAGACTTGTACATTTTCCAGCAGTTTGCCTATTTTGGCGTGAAGTCACATGACGAAATTCAAATTAAATAAACTGCTCACCTGTGAACAAGGCTTCTGTGTAAGCTGAAACGCGTCAGGAAGGAGAGTGGTGCTGCCAGCTTTCTAATGCCTAATAAAGCGTGAATTTGCTCCTGAAACTAAGAGGCGTCAGCTTCCCCTTTTGTTGATATATATATATATATATATATATATATATATATATATATATATATATATATATATATATATATATATATATATATATATATATATATATATATATATATATATATATATATGTGTGTGTGTGTGAGTGTAATATATATTACCTACTGGCGGTCGCCAGTAGGTAGTTATAGTTAGGACCTAGTTTCCATAGGAAAAGTGTTTTTTCTTTTCCCAATAACTTTGGCGCCGGTTGATAAATCTTTGCAAAATTTTTAAAACTAGTGGGGTGCTCCGTTCAGCTCCTGTCCTGAAAGTTTCAGGGTGATTCATCAAACAGGGGCCGAGAAAAAAGGGGGGGTCCCAAAACACGTTTTCCTCATGTTAATTTCCATAGGAAACTTTAGACAAAGCTACAGCCCGAACTGCTGAACAAGACTAAACCAAATTTGGCAAAAAGGTATCCCTTGGTTCAGAAAGAGACCTTTTTGTTAAATGGAGTAAATCGGTTCAGTAGTTTTTGAGAAATTCAAGAATAAAAAAATGTCGATATCTAGGGACGCGGTGGATTTGCGAACCCTCCCGAGCATGAGCTTCACTCTGATTGGCTGCCAACACTATAAACTAGGAAGTGTTGGCAACCATCTTGTGACTCGGTAGAACCGAGTCACAAGAAAACAGTTAAACACAGTGAAAAAACAAGAAAAGGGGGCAGGGTAGAAACACCTTGACCCCCTGGACCTGCTCAGGGGGTGGGTCCCACAAGGACCCCCAGGGCAAAAAAAGCATATTTTTTAACAATTTCGGCTGAAACCGCGTTGGGGTCACGAATCCCACTGAAATTATTTAAAAAAACAAAGCGCGGCTGTACACAAAATGCGTGGGGGTTCCCAATCCCCACCACGCTGCCCTGGGGACCACCACCTCCCTGGGGCTTTCAGAATAAACTGCGGGGGCACGCAGCCCCCCTGCAGCCCCAGGGGCCGCCACCTCCCCGGGGCTCTGTTTCAAATTTTAAAAGATGTGTGGGGGTCTCGAGCCCCCCACACCCCCACACGCCCTGGGGTCCCACCACCTCCCGGGGCACTTTCTATTCAAATACAGGGGGTCTGTTACAGAGCCCCGTGCCCCAGGGACCACCACCTCCCTGGGGCTTTGCAAACATTGGGAGGAGGGCCGCGCGGCCCCCCTCCTTGAGCCCTTGATGGCCCTGGGGACCGCCACCCCCCAGGGTCAGCTCCTGTAGTGTCCCGGGGTGCCCACCCTTGGGACACTGCTGTTTGCAATGAGAGGGCTGGAGCCGTTCGGTTCCCACCCTGTCATTGCAAACTCTGCTTTGCTTCATTGAAGTGAGAGCAGGGAAACTTGCTCTCGCTTCAATGAAGCAAAGCAGTATTGCTTTTCTACAAGGGGAGCTGTATGTCAGCAGCTCCCCTTGTGGAAAAGCAATGCCGGCTCCCGCAGGCAGGGAGCAGGCAGGGACCATGGGGGCATTGGGGCTCCCCCCACGGTCCCCAACGGAAAGGGCTGGCCCCGGGGATGGGGTCCCTGGGGCCAGAAGTGACCCGGGAGGCGGGCCACGCGGCCCCACTCTGTCTCTAATAGAGAAATGTAATAAATAATTAAAAAGGAAAAGGCCGGCCCCGGGGGATGGGTACCCAGGGCCATAATTGGCCTGAGGAGGGGCACCACGTGGCCCCCTCCATAAAAAAAAGAAAGAAAGTCTGGCCATGCCCCGGGGAATGGATTCCCCGGTGCCGAAATTGGTCTCGGGAGGGGGGCCATGCGGCCCCCTTCCCGTTTATATATATATATATTTTAAAATAGGGGTCAGTAAAGATATCATTGAGTTTCTAGATGTTAAAGTGTTTATAAACAATGGACACATAACCACCACCACATACAGAAAGGCTACAGCAGGAAACTCTACACTCCATGCTGACAGTGAATATCCTAAGCATCTAATAAGGAGTATACCATATGGGGAACTCCTGAGAATCAAAAGAATATGTAGTAATGAACAGGAATTAGACAAATGCACACAGGAAGCAATAACAAGATTCAGACACAGAGGATATGGTGACACAGTCCTCAAGGATGCACTAACAAAAGTGGCTTTGAAACCTAGAGTTTCACTGTTGGAATCAAAGACCAATACCACAGTTGAACCACATGACACTATGTCACCCAGACTCATCCTTACTTATAATCAGCAGGAAAGACAAATTAGGTCCATTATCAAACACAATAGGCTTATTATTCTTACAGATGTGGTTCTGGCACCTAAATTAACAGACAGTCCCACTATTACTTTTAGAAAAGGTGTCTCCATGAGGTCCCAACTAGTCAAAAACAACCCTGAGGTTCATTCCAGCAAAATGTGGCTACAGCCAAAACAAGGGTTTTTGAAATGCTCAAGCTGTAGAGCATGCACATTCAGAGAAAACACTACTAAATATATGATCCCCTTCAGTTCTACTGCAATCATGATTAAAGGCAACTACAATTGCAGAACAGAATTCGCTGTATACGTCCTGGCGTGCACCTGTGGATTCAGGTACGTTGGTAGTATGAAGCTACAGGTGCATGTCAGAATTTTGCAGCATTTGCGTGCATTTGTAAACAACGACACAGCATACCCAGTTGCCAGACACTAAGTTAGTACATAACAATGATCTTAGGTGTCTCAAATACTATGTAATCACGGCGGTACCCAATCCGCACAGAGGTGGTAACAGGGAGCGGTCTCTGAGCCAACTGGAATCTCGTATGATCCTCGAATTAGACAGCAGATTTCCCAATGGGCTCAAAGACACGGAGGATTTTAAACAACTTCCTATAATATAATCCACAATAGTGACTTGCCATTCCACATGTGTTATCTGTTATTTACACGTATTACAAAAACATTAGGTGAATTATCGCACAACATATGAATCAATTAATTCAGATATGAAAGGATTTTATACTTGTTCTCAGATGCTAATCTATTTGTTTTATATCCCACAGTCCTGATATTAAATCTAGTGTACAATTTTTAGCACTAGCACTTTACAAGCTTGGGAGGGCGGCTGCCCTACCTATAAGCAACAGCACTTTTTTTGCACTGAATTTTGCACTTAACTGACAATGCAATCCGAGTTTTTAATCTATTTTAACAACAGACATTTACAATATTTCTAGCTGTTTTACTACTCTAGTCTGGTAGATATGATATAATGAGAGCTTAGCCAGTTTACGGCATTTATGCAGCAATAAGAGTTTCACTCCATATTGCATAATATTCCCACTTTATATCCATTAGTCTAATCTTGGCTATGTCAGGCACAATCATATGAGGTCTTCTTTCCGCACAGTACAATTAGTAAGACATATCAAACAGCATTATCCAGTAATGCATGATTTTAACATTTAATATTTAATGTTTATTTATTTATCATCTAGTGCATTTTAGATATTTAAAAAATGTATTGTATTGGATTTATGTATATATTTTCAAACTGTTTTAATTTGAATGCATTTACAAATTTATCGTAATCTGTTCGAAGTGTAATTAGATCATGCTTATAGAGATCTAATTGCAAGACTTACCGATGTTTGCCTGTGGGAAGAATTACCAATAGTACAGCTTCTGGAAAAACATTAATGTTTAAAATAGAAAAACTAGCGGATTGAAAGATAAAAACAGACTAAGTGAAAGTGTTTAACATAGTATGCTGTTTATGTTTATTTCTCACGTGACATGGGGAAAAGACACAACAAAGAATAAAAACTGTAGGCGGACTGCATTTCTGCATGTGATCAATGGCACCTTGTCTGCCCGAAACGCGTTATATGTCTTTGCTGAATAAAGACCTAATTTTGCTGCGCAATTCGGAGTCCGTGACTCTCTCTTCACCGGCTGGAAGTAGGGAGAGCCAGCATGTTGTTCGATATATATATTTATATATGTATATATATATATATATATATATATATATTACCTACTGGCGGTCGCCAGTAGGTAGTTATAGTTAGGACCCTGTTTCCATAGGAAATCCGCAACATTCTATTTTGAATAACTTTGGCGCCAGTCGACGAATCCTCGCGAATTTCTCAAAATAGGTGGGGCGCTACGCTCCGCTCCTACCCTGAAAGTCTCGGGGGGATTCGTCAAGCAGGGGCTGAGATAAAAGGGGGGTCCCAAAACGCGTTTTTCCCATGCATTTTTCCATAGGACCTTTAGACAGGGCTACAGCCCGAACGGCTGAACAGAATTACTAGAAATTTGGCAGAGAGGTAGTCCTCAGGTCAAGGAAGTGCCTTTTGTAGGTTTGGTGTAAATCTGTTAAGTAGATTCTGAGAAAATAGCCTTTAAATCAATATATATATCTGAGCCAGCTTACGGTACGCTTACCGTAAGCTTACCGTACGCGTACGGTGGCGTGCGCGAGCGCGATTCTGATTGGCTGTTAGATCTTAGTAAACATTCGAATAGGCCGAAACCAGGAAGCGGCGGCCGCCATTTTCTCTCTCGCACTCTGAGGGGGGGCTGTAAACAAAGGCAAAAAACATATAAAGGGGCTGTTTAGACAGCGCCCATGCACATAGCCATGTTAGTTGAGTCCTCAAAGATCCCTCAAGGCCAAAAACGGTAAATTTTTATTTTTTGAAAATTTCGCCGATTGCGCTTACCGTACGCGTACGGTGCGCTTACGCTAAAAATTTTAATAAAAAAAAAAAAACACTCTCTGTGCATGGCATATTATTGTCATCACTTACAAATTAAATTTAACAGATTACCTATCACAAGGAAGCGCATAATATGTCCTCCATGTGCGCACGGTGCGTAACGTGGGCACGCGGTGCGCGTAGCGCACTGCGTGCCCACCTTGCGTGTACGGCACTAACTGCGTAAAGTGGGCGCGCGGTGCGCAAAGCGCACCGCGTGCTCACTGTGCGCGCACGGTGCGCGAAGCGCACCGTGCGCGCACAGAACGAACTGCGTTAAGTGGGCGTGCACGCCACGAATGGCGTAAAGTAACTTAGCATTTAAAAAACCGTACAAATTCACTGAAAAAACCATAGGTTTCACACACGTTATAGTTAGGAATTAGCATTTAAAAAACCTTGCTAATTCAATGAAAAAACCATAGGTTTCACACATGTTATAGTTAGCTGGAAATTTTACTGATAAAAAACCAATGAAATTCCCCCGTTATAGTTACTGTAGGCAACTATAACTCACGCGACCGTAATCCTCTGGTGATGACATATGTGTCTTTATGAAAAAAAAAAATTTGTAAAATATGTATAGCTAAAATTTAATGGAAGAAGACATGGGCAAATAAGTGTCTAAAAACAGTATTAGCATCAGCAGAGGATTGCGGTCGCGTGAGTTATAGTTGCCTACAGTAACTATAACGGGGGAATTTCATTGGTTTTTTATCAGTAAAATTTCCAGCTAACTATAACATGTATGAAACCTATGGTTTTTTCATTGAATATATATATATATATATACTATTCCTGGCAGCACTGAGGAAGTTTTTCAATAAAACGAAACGCGTCTGTGCCTTATAAAGAAGGAATATTTGCTGTTTGTTGGAGTCCCGTGTGTGCTTCCTTCCTCTGCGAGTTGGGGAAGATTGGACATACATGTTTTGGGATGCTGCCACGAAGATCCCTTGAAGCACCCACCCCCGTTGGTGTCCTGCGGTTTTTGGTGGCAACTTTTTAAAGACTACAAGTTCTGTGGTATGCCAGGACACGCCACTTACCTCCTGCCTGCCCGGTCACCAATGGTGGACCACGACTTTGAGGGAGACGTGTTGCTCACTGGGCCATCATGCACGGGTTGCAAATGGGAAGATAAGCGGCGGGGTGAGGGAAACAAAAACTGCAAAATCCGCCCGCTTCAAAGAACTTGGTGAGCATTGGAGCAAAGGGAGCAGACACCGCCCACTTGGGCCAGTACTGACGCATGGTGTCTGCTCCTTGTGAATCCGGACTCCTGGGTTTGCTTTCCTTCGGTGTCCTCACACCAGCACTGCCTCCAACTAATCGTAATGAGGCAGGTTGCTTGTAAAGGAGGGCGGGAGAAAGGCACTTGCACTATCCCTGGCAGCACTGGGGAAGTTTTTCTATAAAACGAAATGCGTCTGCACCTAATAAAGAAGGAATATTTGCTGTTTGTTGGAGTCCCGCGTGTGCTTCCTTCCTCTGCGAGTTGGGGAGATTGGACTTACATTACCTGCTGGCGGTCGCCAGTAGGTAGTTATAGTTAGGACCAAGTTTCCATAGGAAGAGCATTTTTTGTTTTGCTTATAACTTAGGCGTTGTTTGATGAATCTTCAAACTAATTCTTTGTTCATATCAGCTCCTATGTTGAAAGTTTGGGGGTGATTCGTCAAGGGGGCCGAGAAAAAAGGGGGTCCCAAAATGTGTTTTCTCCATGTTAATTTCCATAGGAAACTTTAGACAAGGCTACAGGTCAAACGGGTGAACAGAATTACCCCAAATTTGGCAGGGAGAAGGGTCTTGGTCTAGAAAGCACACTTTTGTATATTTGGTGTAAATATGTTCAGTAGTTCTGGAGAAATATCAAAATTTACAGCTTTTTCTACTCATCCCAGGGTCATCGGCTGATCGAGCTATGTGATCCTACCTCTGGTAGGACTTCTATTTTTTGATTTTGGGCTTCCTCTGCCTCTTCACTACACTCTGGTTGCTGTACTACACATGTGCAAGTAGTGATAGTATGCGTTTATTCTAATTCTGTAGTTATGCATTAACCAATGCATCATGGCCCAATGGAGCGCCACCTCCCAGGCGCAGGTCATAGAATGTCCCGGGGTGTGCATCCGCAGGACATTTATGTTTGTTATTACAGGGCGGGAGCATTGCTTCTACCCTGTGAAAGTAAATCCATGTTTACCTCATTGAAGCGAGAGGAGCAAAACCTTGTTTCGCTTCAATAAAGCGGATCCGGATGGTAAAAATGGAGAAAAAAAAATGAAGTGGGGTCTCACCCGTTTATTTAAATGAGCCCACTGGTGGGTAATGTTCCGGGGCCAATCCTGTTATTATGTTGCGGTGTCTCTGCACCACTGGGGACCTTAATCTCACATGTAAATTAGTCACGGGAGGTCACAGAGACATTTCACACACTAGGGGATCGACACCTCCCCGGGTATTGTTTACGAATTGTTCGGGGGCTTCGTGGCCAACTCAAGACCGGGGATCGGCAACCTCCGGGGCTTTATTTAAATATGCATGGTGGGCCTCAAGAGTCCCTGAAGCCTCGGTGGCCCTAGGCAGTGCCTTATTGGTTCTGAAATCACACGTGCAGTACTCATGGTGTTATAAAGTGATACATAGAACCCTTGCAGTTGTAGAATTACCCAGGCTTCATTTATGTAATAGTCTGTTGGTTTATATTTGTTAGGTGCACCGCCAAATAAAAAATGTTTTCCCTCATAACCTACTATCAACCGCCAATTTTCACAATAAACTACAGACAAGTGTTGTCAGAAAAAGAAGACCCATACACTCACTTATTTATTGGTAAAAAAAATAACTTTTATTAAAACAACATAAATAAATGGAAACGTAACTTTATTCAAACAACAGTAAAACATGAAAGAATTGGGTGGGACTCCTCCAGAAGCAGGGTAAAAGACCTGCAAGAGAAAAAAGAAACATAAGTATGTGTGCCATGTCGAAGAAAACAAGCAATTGCAATGCAGTAGGTCTCGCATTAACGCGAGATTAAGCTACTGGCATTGTAAATGACAATGCCTTTTATTGATGTTTTAAAAAACGAAAACAAAAATAAAAGGCATTGTTATTTGCATTATCAATAGCTCAAACACGCGTAAATGCGAGACCTATTGCATTGCAAATGCTTGTTAATTACTGGCAGGTCTACGACCAGGAGGGACCAGGCCCACTTAAAGCCCTGCGCACTGTATGTTTCAAGCAAGCGCCCTCTGCATGAGACTAAAGGCTCCTTGCCCTTTGACCCAGGGCACCCTGCCCAGTGACACTGGCTCCTGCTCACAGTATGAGGTTCCTATCCCTAAAACTCACCACCATTGGCTCACCACATGAGACCAGAGGCAACCTTAAGCTGCGCTCATGAGCTGGCATCAGAAAAGAGGCAATACCAGCACGCGCCCTCAAGTTCTCTTAAGGCGCCACTTAGGCGCTCTAAAAATGTCAAAATAAATACAATGAAATACCAAGCCCGGGAGTGGTGTGCGCATGAGCGCTAAAAGAAAATAAAAAGCCCGCGAGTGGTGCTCAGATGCGCTTGAGTGAGTGCGCTGGCGATGAGCGGGTGCGTGCCGTATGCTGCCACAAGCACAGGTCTGTGCTTTGTAAAAAGAGCTGAACGACGACTAAAGGTCTCCTACGCAATGCATGCGCACTGCGTGGGCGAGACCTAAAAAGAAAGGTAGTCAGAATGAAAGGATGAAAGTGAGAATGGGACAGAGAGCGAGTGGGTGGAAGGCAGAAGGTGAGGGAGAGTCAAAAGAACAGAGGGAGGAGGAGACAGAGCGTCGGCCTACTGCACCCAGCCCTCACTGTTCACCTCCCGTCACCCGCGTGTCTGGGACGCTGGGGTCCACGACAAAGAGTGCGGTCCAGCAACTCTTTCAAATGAAACAGAGATATGAATGAGGCCAGAGATTATATTATTATCTACGGAAACATTGCTTGTTTGCACCTGTGCACCCAGGCTGCTGCACCCCAGCACACCGAGGCTTCACTGCTCACCTGCCACAACCGGTTTGTCCAATGATGTGCCGGTGCGAGCTCCGACTCCGGGGTGCCTCTCATGGTGGCACAGCAGGTCTCCGGTCGGGGATGGTGTCTTGATACCACGATGGAAGGCATCAGAAAGACCAGAGCATCAGCACCGGTTGAGCACCTGCAGCGTGCTTTTTCGTGCAACTAACTCAGTGTCTGAAAAGGGAGAAATAATGTAATGGTGGAAACGTCTTAAGGTAAATGAAGGATTAATTCAAGCTTAAGAGAGAACACCAGTTGAGTGCATCCTTCCTTCTTGAAGTACGATCAACCAACTGTTAGTGTTATTCATGGTTCAAAGAGGAGTTGGAGTGCATGACAATACACAAGGGTAAATAATAATATATTATGCCAAAGTTCACATACAAAGGAACAGAGCGCATGCTAGAAGGATAATGTGCGCGTGCAATGCAGTTGGGCAAGTCTGTGTGCATGTACACTTAGTAATCAGCTCACTACAGTGCCCCAAAAGCCAACGCCACATGTCTGTAGGGCAGCGCTGCCCTCTGGCTCAGGCCTACAGTACGGTCCAGCAGGTCCTTAAAATGAGAGAGAGATGTGACTGAATGAGGTCAGAGATCACATCGTTACACATGGCAACATCGCTTGTTTGCACCTATGCACCCAGGCTGATGCACCCCATCCCTTCCGCCGCACCGTGCTCAATTGCAGCCCCTGTGCACGCAGGCCCCACTGCTCACCTGCTATCATTGGTTTGTGTCCAAACGTGACGTCCAGCAGGGTTCACAATACAGATGTAGTTTTGATTGCCAGGATGATGTACACCTCATGGATCCCTTTTTTTGATTGCGCATTGTGATATGCGAGGTGGACGCGGCCATATCACCTGAAGCAGTGTGGAAGAACTGGGACATGTGGCATCGTCGTTATCCTATTTATCCGTATGCAAAGTGAGCTGGGCTTGCGTACGTCAGGCCAGCATAGGGGTGTGAATAATTATTCCGGGGACCTGGGCGTTGTTCAGTTCCTGCCTGGGCAGGAAGTGTACTTATGTCTATGTCCGTGTTGCAGTTTTGACGCCGTACAATCCACAATTTACATTAATGTAGCATGTACCGGGAGGGCAGCAACTATCGCTAATGAGATGCTGTCCGAAAACATTGAATGGACAACATCACATGTCATTGTCAAGCTTGTGGGTATGCACAGACACGCATGTCAATGGTGTGCGGTATTATTGAAAGTGTTGCTATCGCGCAGCGCACACATGTGAATGTGCTCGGATGGAGGGAGGATCCGCACGGAGGCTACGTCATACACAGTGATAACGCTCATTACAGTCAAGCAATGCATGTCAAACGTGAATCTGAAAGTCTCACATATGGCACACTACTATACTGGTAAAGCCTGACAACAGAGCATACTGCAACACAAATCTACATATTACTCTTTACTGTTTGTCACATGTGATCTTGGATGTGCACTATGCACGTGGCTGATGATACCCCTTCGAGCCACCAATACCCAGACCGAAAGGCAGCACAATAACGCGCGCACACACACACCAGGGGAAACGTGTAACACACATTTCTTTTTTGATGTAACATTTCAGATGCATGGCTATCACACGTGGAAGGCTACTGTACAGAGCATGATTATTGATCAAGATGATCGTTGCATGTTGTGTGTACTATAAGATATGTGTAAACAGCAAAACAGTTTTCAAAAAAGCTGTGTAAGTACCCTGTGAAAGTAAATCCATGTTTACCTCATTGAAGCAAGAGGAGCAAAACCTTGTATCGCTTCAATGAAGCGGATCCGGATGGTAAAAATGGAGAAAAAAAATGAAGTGGGGTCTCACCCGTTTATTTAAATGAGCACACTGGTGGGTAATGTTCCGGGGCAAATCCTGTTATTATGTTGCGGGGTCTCTGCAGCACTGGGGACCTTAATCTCACATGTAAATTAGGCACGGGAGGGCACAGAGACATTTCACACACTAGGGGATCGACGCCTCCCCGGGTATTGTTTACGAATTGTTCGGGGGGCTTCGAAGCCAACTCAAGACCGGGAATCGGCAACCTCCGGGGCTTTATTTAAATATGCAGGGTGGTCCTCGCGAGTCCCTGAAGCCTTGGTGGCCCTAGGCAGTGCCTTATTGGTTCTGAAATCACACGGGCAGTACTCATGGTGTTATAAAGTGATACATAGAACCCTTGCAGTTGTAGAGTTACCCAGGCTTCATTTATGTAATAGTCTGTTGGTTTATATTTGTTAGGTGCACCGCCAAAAAAAAAATGTTTTCTCTCATAACCTACTATCAACCGCCAATTTTCACAATAAACTACAGACAAGTGTTGTCAGAAAAAGAAGACCCATACAATCACTTATTTATTGGTAAAAAAAATAACTTTTATTAAAACAACATAAATAAATGGAAACGTAACTTTATTCAAACAACAGTAAAACATGAAAGAATTGGGTGGGACTCCTCCAGAAGCAGGGTAAAAGACCTGCAAGAGAAAAAAGAAACATAAGTATGTGTGCCATGTCGAAGAAAACAAGCAATTGCAATGCAGTAGGTCTCGCATTAACGCGAGATTAAGCTACTGGCATTGTAAATGACAATGCCTTTTATTGATGTTTTAAAAAACGAAAACAAAAATAAAAGGCATTGTTATTTGCATTATCAATAGCTCAAACACGCGTAAATGCGAGACCTATTGCATTGCAAATGCTTGTTAATTACTGGCAGGTCTACGACCAGGAGGGACCAGGCCCACTTAAAGCCCTGCGCACTGTATGTTTCAAGCAAGCGCCCTCTGCATGAGACTAAAGGCTCCTTGCCCTTTGACCCAAGGCACCCTGCCCAGTGACACTAGGCGTAGGCGAGACCTAAAAAGAAAGGTAGTTAGAATGAAAGGAAGAAAGTGAGAATGGGACAGAGAGTGAGTGGGTGGAAGGCAGAAGGTGAGGGAGAGTCAAAAGAACAGAGGGAGGAGGAGACAGAGCGTCGGCCTACTGCACCCAGCCCTCACTGTTCACCTCCCGTCACCCGTGTGTCTGGGACGCTGGGGTCCGCGAGAAAGAGTGCAGTCCAGCAAGTCTTTCAAATGAAACAGAGATATGAATGAGGCCAGAGATTATAATATTATCTACGGCAACATTGCCTGTTTGCACCTGTGCACCCAGGCTGCTGCACCCGAGCACACCAAGGCTTCACTGCTCACCTGCCACAACCGGTTTGTCCAATGATGTGCCGGTGCGAGCTCCGACTCCGGGGTGCCTCTCATGGTGGCACAGCAGGTCTCCGGTCGGGGACGGTGTCTTGATACTAAGGGTGGGCGTAGTTCGTGAAGTAGCACTTCGCGAAGCTACGCAAAGTGAAGTTCGCACTACGCGAGCTACGCGTAGCACTTCGCGAACTGCGAAGTAACATGTTCGCACTGTGCAAGATGTTGTTTTCAATGATTGCACAGTGCGGACAAGCAACCGGCACTGTGCAATCATTGAAAATGGCATCTTGCACAGTGCGAGCTGTAGTTTTCTGCTGCTCGAGTAGATTTTTACTCGAGCTGCAGCTTTCTCAACGCGAACTGGTAGTTTCTCATCGCGAGCGGTCGCGAGCAGACGCGACCCCTCGCAATGAGAAACCTGACCTTCTCGCGTTGGGAATCTCGCCGGGAGGTTTATTTTCCATGCTCGCGATCGCGAACAAGGAAAAAGTCTCGCCAGGATGTCATTTTGCTTGCTCGCGGTCGCGAGCAAGCAAAAAATGACCGCAGCACTACGCAACACTACGCTACGCGTGTTCGCACTGTGCTACGTGCAGTTCGCGTAGTGCGAAGTAGCGCGAACTTCGCAAACTACGCGAGCGTAGCGTAGTGCTTCGCCCAGGCCTACTTGATACCACGATGGAAGGCGTCAGAAAGACCAGAGCAACAGCACCAGTTGAGCACCTGCAGCGTGCTTTTCCGTGCAACTAACTCAGTGTCTGAAAAGGGAGAAATAATATAATGGTGGAAACGTCTTAAGGTAAATGAAGGATTAATTCAAGCTTAAAAGAGAACACCAGTTGAGTGCATCCTTCCTTCTTGAAGCACGATTTACCAACTGTTAGTGTTATTCATGGTTCAAAGAGGAGTTGGAGTGCACGACAATACACAAGGGTAAATAATAATATATTATGCCAAAGTTCACATACAAAGGAACAGAGCGCATGCTAGAAGGATAATGTGCGCGTGCAATGCAGTTGGGCAAGTCTGTGTGCATGTACACTTAGTAATCAGCTCACTACAGTGCCCCAAAAGCCAACGCCACATGTCTGTAGGGCAGCGCTGCCCTCTGGCTCAGGCCTACAGTACGGTCCAGCAGGTCCTTAAAATGAGAGAGAGATGTGACTGAATGAGGTCAGAGATCACATCACTACACACGGCAACATCGCTTGTTTGCACCTATGCACCCAGGCTGATGCACCCCATCCCTTCCGCCGCACCGTGCTCAATTGCAGCCCCTGTGCACGACGTCCAGAAGGGTTCACAATTCAGATGTAGTTTTGATTGCCAGGATGATGTACACCTCATGGATCCCCTTTTTTTGATTGCGCATTGTGATATGCGAGGTGGACGCTGCCATATCACCTGAAGCAGTGTGGAAGAACTGGGACATGTGGCATCGTCGTTATCCTATTTATACGTATGCAAAGTGAGCTGGGCTTGCGTACGTCAGGCTAGCATAGGGGTGTGAATAATTATTCCGGGGACCTGGGCGTTGTTCAGTTCCTGCCTGGGCAGGAAGTGTACTTATGTCTATGTCCGTGTTGCAGTTTTGACGTCGTACAATCCGCAATTTACATTAATGTAGCATGTCCTGGGAGGGCAGCAACTATCGCTAATGAGATGCTGTCCGAAAACATTGAATGGACAACATCACATGTCCTTGTCAAGCTTGTGGATATGCGCAGACACGCATGTCAATGGTGTGCGGTATTATTGAAAGTGTTGCTATCGCGCAGCGCACACATGTGAATGTGCTCGGATGGAAGGAGGATCAGCAGGGAGGCTACGTCATACACAGTGATAACGCTCATTACAGTCAAGCAATGCATGTCAAACGTGAATCTGAAAGTCTCACATATGACACACTACTATACTGGTAAAGCCTGACAACAGAGCATACTGCAAAACAAATCTACATATTACTCTTTACTGTTTGTCACATGTGATCTAGGATGTGCACTATGCACGTGGCTGATGATACCCCTTCGAGCCACCAATACCCAGGCCGAAAGGCAGCATAATAACGCGCACACACACACCAGGGGAAACGTGTAACACACATTTGTTTTTTGATGTAACATTTCAGATGCATGGCTATCACACGTGGAAGGCTACTGTACAGAGCATGATTATTGATCAAGATGATCGTTGCATGTTGTGTGTACTATAAGATATGTGTCAACAGCAAAACAGTTTTCAAAAAAGCTGTGTAAGCAGAAGAGGTGTCTCTCATCAACCGGTGTAGAGAGAGTGAGTAAAATGGGTGGGGTCCTCCAACTGTTACAATGTTATGAACCAATCAATAGCTTTTTTTTAAGGTCACATGCCAAGCGCACACCGAGCGCGCAAGGAGGCCGTACCCACGCGATTTTGAGAAAATATATTTACCATAATATAAGTTTATTACAGTTAGAAATATATAAATGTGGAAAATATTTTAGATTATTGCTTGCTCTCATATATACTTTAAACTTATTTAGATATAGTTTGAGACTGATAAATGAGGGAATAGCGTACCCCCGCGATACCACACGTCTATGATGTAACACAGGGCCTGGCAGCGTGCACTCATCGCATACGGAACGCGCAGCCGGCGTGACCCTATATGTAGATGACGTAACGCGCGTATTGGTACCGCATACCAAACAAGGAGCTGGCGCGACCTAATACGTATATGATGTTAGGGGGACAGGCTGCTACGAAGCCGTCGATTACGAAATGCGCATCCTTAACGAGTTTTGCAATATTGCGGATAGTATTCGTGTGGTGATGGAGCTTGGTACACTACCGGTACGGGAGTCTAGTTTTCTCAACCAAAAAAAAATATATATACATACTTTTTGGGAAGATATACAAAATTACATAATTTTTCAAATAAAAAAAATAGGATAATAGAGTTGCAAAATATTACAAAAAAAATAGAAAAAATATAGGTTTTATAGATATTAAAATATGAAATTAACATTTAAAAAACCTTTGAAATTCACTGAAAAAACCATAGGTTTCAGGGTCGTTATAGTTAGTTGGACATATGACTCCTAGAAAACCAGAGAAATTCGCCTGTTATAGTTAGTTGAGCTAACTATAACTTGCGCGCCCGCAATGCAATGTGATGACGTTACATATTACAGCACTCATGACATGGTCAGTGACATCACTGATGACATCTCAAATGACATCACTGATGATGTCCAACCAACTATAACGTCCCTGAAACCAATGTTTTTTTCAGTGAATTTCTAAGGTTTTTTAAATGCTAATTTGTAACTATAACGTGCCTGAAACCTATGTTTTTTTCAGTGATATATATATATATTTATATATATTATCTACTGGCGGTCGCCAGTAGATAGTTATAGTTAGGATCGTGTTTCCATAGGAAATCCGCAACATTCTATTTGGAATAACTTTGGCGCCGATTGACGAATCCTCGCGAAATTTTCAAAATAGGCGGGGCGCTCCGCTCCGCTCCTTCCCTAAAAGTTTCGGGGGGATTCATCAAGCAGGGGCTGAGAAAAAGGGGGGGTCCCAAAACGCATTTTCCCCATGCATTTTTTCATAGGACCTTTAGTCCAAGCTACAGCCCGAACGGCTGAACAGAATTACTTGAAATTTGGCAGAGAGGTAGTCCTCAGGTCAGGGATGTGCCTTTTGCAGGTCTGGTGTAAATCTGTTCAGCATTTCCTGAGAAAATAGCATTTAAAAGCATATATATATCTATAAGCGCGCTCCGTGCGCGTACGGTAAAACTTACCGTACGCGCACGCTGCCGTGCGCGAGCGCGATTCTGATTGGTTGTTAGATCTTAGTAAACATTCGAATCGGTCGAAACCAGGAAGTGTCGGCAGCCATTTTGTCTCTCGCAGTCTGAGGGGGTGAAAAACAAAGGTGGAGAACGTGAAAAGGGGGCAGGGTGGACAGTTCTTGACCCCCTAGCCTTGGTCAGGGGGTCACAGAAGGACCCCCAACGGGAGAAAAAAACCAAGTTTGTTTAAAACAAAAAATTCGCGAGGTGCACGCACCCAGCACGCACGGCACGCACTATGACCCGTGGGCGCTCGGTGCGCGTAGCACACCGGGCACCCACAGCGCGCGCACGGTGCGCGAAGCGCACCGCGCGCGCACCTCGCGATTTAAAAAAAAATAATAATAATTTACGGTGCGCGCACGGTGAAAAACCTGAAAAAAAAATAATTAATAAATACATTACTTAGCATTGAAAAAACCATACAAATTCACTGAAAAAACCATAGGTTTCACACACGTTATAGTTACGAATTAGCATTTAAAAAACCTTGCAAATTCACTTAAAAAACCATAGGTTTCACACATGTTATAGTTAGCTGGACATTTCACTCGTAAAAAACCAATGAAATTCCCCTGTTATAGTTACTGCAGGCAACTATAACTCACGCAACCGCAATCCTCTGCTGATGACGTCAGATATTACATCACTGATGACATATGTGTCTTTATGAAAAATAAATATTTGTAATATATGTATAGCTAAAGATTAATGGAAGAAGACATGGGTAAATAACTGTCTAAATACAGTGATGTAATATCTGACGTCATCAGCAGAGGATTGCGGTTGCGTGAGTTATAGTTGCCTGCAGTAACTATAACGGGGGAATTTCATTGGTTTTTTACGAGTGAAATGTCCAGCTAACTATAACATGTGTGAAACCTATGGTTTTTTCAGTGAATATATATATATATATATATATATATTACCTACTGGCGGTTGCCAGTAGGTAGTTATAGTTAGGACCTATTTTCCATAGGAAATCCGCAACATTCTATTCCCAATATGTCTGGCGCCGGTTGACGAATCTTCGCAAAATTTCCCAAACTTTTGGCCAGCTCCGGTCCGCTCCTATCCTGAAAGTTTCGTGGTGATTCATCAAGCGGGGGCTGAGAAAAAAGGGGGGTCCCAAAACAAGTTCTCCCCATGCAATTTCCCATAGGACCTGTTGACGCAGCTACAGCCCAAACTGCTGAACGGAATTACACCAAATTTGGCAGAAAGGTAGACCTTGGTTCAGAGTCGTGCCTTTTGCTTAAATGGTGTAAATCCGTTCAGTAGTTCCTGAGAAAATCAAAAGTAAATTCACATATATATCTGGGCGGAGCCTAACCACACATCTCATCGTGAGATCTGATTGGCTGTCAGCACTTCATTCAAGAAGTGTTGGCAGCCATCTTGGGACCAATATACATGATAGCACCTCATTAAAAAGCATTGCAGTTAATAGAAGGTTTTAAGACTTTAGTTACATTATAAATCATTTGTTGTTGGTACCATACTCATTTTAGGAATTGTGGTATGTTCTAAGGTGATTTTACCATGTGAAAAAGCCTTCTGCTGGGATATCATGAATCATGTTTGAGAGAAAACTATTTTCACATGCTTTTCCCACAGAGGTTTGGAAGGTGATCTATAAGCTAAACTGAGAGCATATTTTCTGTAAATTCACATTATCTTTCTTAGTCATGTGAGAATGAAGTCTGACATTCTCAGTAAAACATGTACATCCAACAAGGGCAGAGACTGTCAGTTGATTCCTTTGTGTTCTACTGCAGCTTCCCAGAGTGTTCCAAAGAACAACTAGAGCGCTAACACTCCTACTTATGATAAACGTATGGCACACCTGAAGCCATCTTGATTGGAATAAAGTGGTAACTCTTAAAACATTTAATTTAAAAAGGAACAAAATGAGGGGGTTCATTTTGCCATAGAATGTATGATTAGTGCTGCAGAAAGAAAAATTAGGGCACATTTTGAGTGACTTCTCAAATCCTCTTCTATTTCATTAAAGAATTCTGACATGCAGACTGAAACATGCACTTTCAATATCAGCAGCAGACTTCCCTTGTGAGCAGTAGCTTTACTACAGTGATCTAATGAGCAACTAGAGTGCTAACATTCTGAATTTATGGCAAATGTGTGACACATCTGAATGCCTTCTTCATTGAATCAAAGTAAAAAACTGACAGTATGCCTACTGAGGAGACTGTAGTAAATGAGGAAATTAGGAAACTTCATAACAAGTCTCCCAAGATGGCCACGAAAGACAAAAGAGCCCAAATGTAGCACAAATATCACCGAGATGTAGCCCAAGTATAGCCCAATGACAGAAATCCCAGAGTGTTTTAAAGAACAACTAGAGTGCTAACAGTCTTACTTATGACAAAAGTATGGCACACCTGAAGCCATCTTGATTGGAATAAAGTGGTAACACTTAAAACATTTATTTGCAAAGGAACACAATGAGGGGGTTCATTTTGCCATAGAAATTATGATTAGTGCTGCAGAAAGAAAAATTAGGGCACATTTTGAGTGACTTCTCAAATCCTCCTCTATTTCATGAAAAAATTCTGACATGCAGACTGAAACATGCACTTTCAATTCCAGCAGCAGACTTCCCTGGTGAGCAGTAGCTTTACTACAGTGATCTAATGAGGAACTAGAGTGCTACCATTCAGAATTTATGGTAAATGTGTCACATCTGAATGCCTTCTTGATGGAATCAAAGTAAACACGCATTGAAAATGCAAAAGGTCTCGCCCTCGTTTAAGTTAAAGCAATTCTGTTTGTAATTAGGTGGCTTTTTAGCTTTGCTTGTATTAGAGTTTTTCAAACTTTCATGTACATACCATGCATATGTATGCATATATGTATATGTATATTTTTGCATGCATTTATATTTATATAGATATGCAGATTATATTTATATGTTTATATATGTATATATATATATACACATACTTATATATAAATGCATATGCATATACATGCATATATATATGTGCATATGTGTGCATGTACAGAGAGGTAGAGAGGTAGAGGTGTATAGGTAGAGGTGTAGAGGTAGAGAGGTAGAGGTAGAGAGGTAGAGAGTAGTAGAGAGAGAGGTAGAGAGAGGTAGAGAGCGAGTAATAGAGAGTAGAGAGTGAGTAGTAGAGAGTAGTAGAGTGAGTAGTAGAGAGTGAGTAGTAGAGAGTGAGTATTAGAGAGTGAGTAGTAGAGAGTAGTAGAGAGTGAGTAGTAGAGTGAGTAGTAGAGAGTAGTAGAGAGTAGTAGAGAGTGAGTAGTAGAGAGTAGTAGAGAGTGAGTAGTAGAGAGTGAGTAGTTGAGAGTAGTAGAGAGTGAGTAGCAGAGAGAGAGTATTAGAGAGTAGTAGAGAGTGAGTAGCAGAGTGAGTAGTAGAGAGTAGTAGAGAGAGAGTAGTAGAGAGTGAGTAGTAGAGAGTAGTAGAGAGAGAGTAGTAGAGAGTGAGTAGTAGAGAGTAGTAGAGAGTGAGTAGTAGAGAGTAGTAGAGAGTGAGTAGTAGAGAGTGAGAAGTAGAGAGTAGTAGAGAGTGAGTAGTAGAGAGTGAGTAGTAGAGAGTAGTAGAGAGTGAGTAGTAGAGTGAGTACTAGAGAGTAGTAGAGAGCGAGTAGCAGAGAGCAAGTAGTAGAGAGTGTGTAGTAGAGAGTGAGTAGTAGAGAGTAGTAGAGAGTGAGTAGTAGAGAGAGAGTAGTAGAGAGTGAGAAGTAGAGAGAGTAGTAGAGTAGTAGAGAGTGAGTAGTAGAGTGAGTAGTAGAGAGTAGTTGAGAGTGAGTAGTAGAGAATGAGTAGTGGAGAGTGAGCAGTAGAGAGTAGTAGAGAGTGAGTAGTAAAGAGTGAGTAGTACAGAGTGAGTGGTAGAGAGTAGTAGAGAGTGAGTAGTAGAGAGTAGTAGAGTGAGTAGTAAAGAGTGAGTAGTAGAGAGAGAGTAGTAGAGAGTGAGTAGTAGAGTAGTAGAGAGTGAGCGGTAGAGAGTAGGAGAGAGTAGTAGAGTGAGTAGTGGAGAATAGTAGAGAATGAGTAGTAGAGCGAGTAGTAGAGAGTAGTAGAGTAGTAGAGAGTGAGTAGTAGAGAGTGAGTAGTAGAGTGAGTAGTGGAGAGTGAGTAGCAGAGAGCGAGTAGTAGAGAGTGAGTAGAAGAGAGTGAATAGTAGAGAGTGAGTAGTAGAGAGAGTAGTAGAGAGTGAGTAGTAGAGAGTAGTAAAGTGAGTAGTAGAGAGTAAGTAGTAGAGAGTAGTAGAGAGAGAGTAGTAGAGAGTGAGTAGTAGAGAGAGAGTAGTAGAGAATGAGTGGTAGAGAGCCAGCAGAGAGTAGTAGAGTGAGTAGTAGAGAGTAGTAGAGAGTGAGTAGTAGAGAGTGAATAGTAGAGAGTAGTAGTAGCGAGACGTAGAGAGAGAGAGTAGTAGAGAGTGTAGTAGAGAGTGAGTAGTAGAGAGTATTAACGAGTGAGTAGTAGAGAGTAGTAGAGAGTGAGTAGTAGAGTAGTAGAGAGTGAGTTGTAGAGAGTAGTAGAAAGTAGTAGAGTGAGTAGTAGAGAGTGAGTATTAGAGAGTGAGTATTAGAGAGTGAAGAGTAGAGAGTAGTAGAGAGTGAGTAGTAGAGAGAGTAGTAGTAGACAGTGAGTAGTAGAGAGTAGTAGATCGTGAGTAGTAGAGAGTGAGTAGTAGAGAGTGAGTAGTAGAGAGAGAGTAGTAGAGAGCAGTAGAGTAGTAGAGAGTGAGTAGTAGAGAGTGAGTAGTAGAGAGTAGTGGAGTAGTAGAGAGTGAGTAGTAGAGAGTAGTGGAGAGTGAGTAGTCGAGAGTCGTAGAGCGTGAGTAGTAAAGAGTGAATAGTAGAGATTAGTAGAGAGAGAGAGAGTAGTACAGAGTGTAGTAGAGAGTGAGTAGTAGAGAGTAGTAGAGAGTGAGTAGTAGAGTAGTAGAGAGTGAGTGGTAGAGACAAGTAGAACATAGTAGAGTGAGTAGTAGAGAGTGAGTATTACAGAGTGAATAGTAGAGAGTAGTAGAGAGTGAGTAGTAGAGAGTGTGTAGTAGAGAGTGAGTAGTAGAGAGTAGTAGAGAGTGAGTAGTAGAGAGAGAGTAGTAGAGAGTGAGAAGTAGAGAGAGTAGTAGAGTAGTAGAGAGTGAGGAGTAGAGTGAGTAGTAGAGAGTAGTTGAGAGCGAGTAGTAGAGAATGAGTAGTGGAGATTGAGCAGTAGAGAGTAGTAGAGAGTGAGTAGTAGAGAGTGAGTAGTACAGAGTGAGTAGTAGAGAGTAGTAGAGAATGAGTAGTAGAGAGCAGTAGAGTGAGTAGTAGAGAGTGAGTAGTAGAGAGAGAGTAGTAGAGAGTGAGTAGTAGGGAGTGAGTAGCAGAATGAGTAGTAGAGAGTAGTAGAGAGTGAGTAGTAGAGTTAGTAGTGGAGAGTGAGTAGTAGAGAGCGAGTAGTAGAAAGTGAGTAGTAGAGAGTGAATAGTAGAAAGTGAGTAGTAGAGAGAGAGTAGTAGAGAGTGAGCAGTAGAGAGTAGTAGAGTGAGTAGTAGAGAGTGAGTAGTAAAGAGTAGTAGAGAGAGAGTAGTAGAGAGTGAGTAGTAGAGAGAGAGTAGTAGAGAGTGAGTGGTCGAGAGCAGCAGAGAGTAGTAGAGTGAGAAGTAGAGAGTAGTAGAGAGTGAGTAGTAGAGAGTGAATAGTAGAGAGTAGTAGTAGAGAGTAGTAGAGAGAGAGAGTAGTAGAGAGAGAGAGTAGTAGAGAGTGAGTAGTAGAGAGTAGTAGCGAGTGAGTAGTAGAGAGTACTAGAGAGTGAGTAGTAGAGTAGTAGAGAGTGAGTGGTAGAGAGTGAATAGTAGAGAGTAGTAGAGAGTGAGTAGTAGAGAGAGTAATAGTAGACAGTGAGTAGTAGAGAGTAGTAGAGCGTGAGTAGTAGAGAGTGAATAGTGGAGAGTAGTAGTAGAGAGTAGTAGAAAGAGAGAGTAGTAGAGAGTGAGTAGTAGAGAGTAGTAGTGAGTGAGTAGTAGAGAGTAGTAGAGAGTGAGTAGTAGAGTAGTAGAGAGTGAGTAGTAGAGAGTGAGTAGTAGAGAGTAGTAGCGAGTGAGTAGTAGAGAGTGAGTAGTAGAGAGTAGTAACGAGTGAGTAGTAGAGGGTAGTAGAGAGTGAGTAGTAGAGTAGTAGAGAGTGAGTAGTAGAGAGTAGTAGAAAGTAGTAGAGTGAGTGGTAGAGAGTGAGTATTAGAGAGTGAATAGTAGAGAGTAGTAGAGAGTGAGTAGTAGAGAGAGTAGTAGTAGACAGTGAGTAGTAGAGAGTAGTAGATTGTGAGTAGTAGAGAGTGAGTAGTAGAGAGTGAGTAGTAGAGAGAGAGTAGTAGAGAGTAGTAGAGTAGTAGAGAGTGAGTAGTAGAGAGTGAGTAGTAGAGAGTAGTGGAGTAGTAGAGAGTGAGTAGTAGAGAGTAGTAGAGAGTGAGTAGTCGAGAGTAGTAGAGAGTGAGTAGTAGAGAGTGAATAGTAGAGAGTAGTAGTAGAGAGTAGTAGAGAGAGAGTAGTAGAGAGTGTAGTAGAGAGTGAGTAGTAGAGAGTAGTAACGAGTGAGTAGTAGAGAGTGAATAGTAGAGAGTAGTAGTAGAGAGGAGTAGAGAGAGAGTAGTAGAGAGTGTAGTAGAGAGTGAGTGGTAGAGAGTAGTAACGAGTGAGTAGTAGAGAGTAGTAGAGTGAGTAGTAGAGTAGTAGAGAGTGAGTGGTAGAGAGTAGTAGACAGTAGTAGAGTGAGTAGTAGAGAGTGAGTATTAGAGATTGAATAGTAGAGAGTAGTAGAGAGTGAGTAGTAGAGAGAGTAGTCGTAGACAGTGAGTAGTAGAGAGTAGTAGATCGTGAGTAGTAGAGAGTGAGTAGTAGAGAGTGAGTAGTAGAGAGAGAGTAGTAGAGAGTAGTAGAGTAGTAGAGAGTAAATAGTAGAGAGTGAGTAGTAGAGAGTAGTGGAGTAGTAGAGAGTGAGAAGTAGAGAGTAGTAGAGAGTGAGTAGTCGAGAGTAGTAGAGAGTGAGTAGCAGAGAGCAAGTAGTAGAGAGTGTGTAGTAGAGAGTGAGTAGTAGAGAGTAGTAGAGAGTGAGTAGTAGAGAGAGAGTAGTATAGAGTGAGAAGTAGAGAGAGTAGTAGAGCGTGAGGAGTAGAGTGAGTAGTAGAGAGTAGTTGAGAGCGAGTAGTAGAGAATGAGTAGTGGAGAGTGAACAGTAGAGAGTAGTAGAGAGTGAGTAGTAGAGAGTGAGTAGTACAGAGTGAGTAGTAGAGAGTATTAGAGAGTGAGTAGTAGAGAGCAGTAGAGTGAGTAGGAGAGAGTGAGTAGTAGAGAGAGAGTAGTAGAGAGTGAGTAGTAGGAAGTGAGTAGCAGAATGAGTAGTAGAGAGTAGTAGAGAGTGAGTAGTAGAGTGAGTAGTGGAGAGTGAGTAGTAGAGAGCGAGTAGTAGAGAGTGAGTAGTAGAGAGTGAATAGTAGAGAGTGAGTAGTAGAGAGAGAGTAGTAGAGAGTGAGCAGTAGAGAGTAGTAGAGTGAGTAGTAGAGAGTGAGTAGTAGAGAGTAGTAGAGAGAGAGTAGTAGAGAGTGAGTAGTAGAGAGAGAGTAGTAGAGAGTGAGTGGTAGAGAGCAGCAGAGAGTAGTAGAGTGAGAAGTAGAGAGTAGTAGAGAGTGAGTAGTAGAGTGTGAATAGTAGAGAGTAGTAGTAGAGAGTAGTAGAGAGGGAGAGTAGTAGAGAGAGAGAGTAGTAGAGAGTGAGTAGTAGAGAGTAGTAGCGAGTGAGTAGTAGAGAGTACTAGAGAGTAAGTAGTAGAGTAGTAGAGAGTGAGTGGTGGAGAGTGAATAGTAGAGAGTAGTAGAGAGTGAGTAGTAGAGAGAGTAATAGTAGACAGTGAGAAGTAGAGAGTAGTAGAGCGTGAGAAGTAGAGAGTGAATAGTAGAGAGTAGTAGTAGAGAGTAGTAGAGAGAGAGAGTACTAGAGAATGAGTAGTAGAGAGTAGTAGCGAGTGAGTAGTAGAGAGTAGTAGAGAGTGAGTAGTAGAGTAGTAGAGAGTGAGTAGTAGAGAGTGAGTAGTAGAGAGTAGTAGCGAGTGAGTAGTAGAGAGTAGAAACGAGTGAGTAGTAGAGAGTGAGTAGTAGAGTAGTAGAGAGTGAGTGGTAGAGAGTAGTAGAAAGTAGTAGAGTGAGTAGTAGAGAGTGAGTATTAGAGAGTGAATAGTAGAGAGTAGTAGAGAGTGAGTAGTAGAGAGAGTAGTAGTAGACAGTGAGTAGTAGAGAGTAGTAGATCGTGAGTAGTAGAGAGTGAGTAGTAGAGAGTGAGTAGTAGAGAGAGAGTTGTAGAGAGTAGGTGAGTAGTAGAGAGTGAGTAGTAGAGAGTAGTAGAGAGTGAGTAGTCGAGAGTAGTAGAGAGCTAGTAGCAGAGAGCAAGTAGTAGAGAGTGTGTAGTAGAGAGCGAGTAGTAGAGAGTAGTAGAGAGTGAGTAGTAGAGAGAGAGTGGTAGAGAGTGAGAAGTAGAGAGAGTAGTAGAGTAGTAGAGAGTGAGTAGTAGAGAGTAGTTGAGAGCGAGTAGTAGAGAATGAGTAGTGGAGAGTGAACAGTAGAGAGTAGTAGAGAGTGAGTAGTAGAGAGTGAGTAGTAGAGAGTAGTAGAGAGTAGTAGCGAGTGAGTAGTAGAGAGTAGTAGAGAGTGAGTAGTAGAGTAGTAGAGAGTGAGTAGTAGAGAGTGAGTAGTAGAGAGTAGTAGCGAGTGAGTAGTAGAGAGTAGAAACGAGTGAGTAGTAGAGAGTGAGTAGTAGAGTAGTAGAGAGTGAGTGGTAGAGAGTAGTAGAAAGTAGTAGAGTGAGTAGTAGAGAGTGAGTATTAGAGAGTGAATAGTAGAGAGTAGTAGAGAGTGAGTAGTAGAGAGAGTAGTAGTAGACAGTGAGTAGTAGAGAGTAGTAGATCGTGAGTAGTAGAGAGTGAGTAGTAGAGAGTGAGTAGTAGAGAGAGAGTAGTAGAGAGTAGTAGAGTAGTAGAGAGTGAGTAGTAGAGAGTAGTAGAGAGTGAGTAGTCAAGAGTAGTAGAGAGCTAGTAGCAGAGAGCAAGTAGTAGAGAGTGTGTAGTAGAGAGCGAGTAGTAGAGAGTAGTAGAGAGTGAGTAGTAGAGAGAGAGTGGTAGAGAGTGAGAAGTAGAGAGAGTAGTAGAGTAGTAGAGAGTGAGTAGTAGAGAGTAGTTGAGAGCGAGTAGTAGAGAATGAGTAGTGGAGAGTGAACAGTAGAGAGTAGTAGAGAGTGAGTAGTAGAGAGTGAGTAGTAGAGAGTAGTAGAGAGTGAGTAGTAGAGAGCAGTATTGTGAGTAGTAGAGAGTGAGTAGTAGAGAGAGAGTAGTAGAGAGTGAGTAGTAGGGAGTGAGTAGCAGAATGAGTAGTAGAGAGTAGTAGAGAGTGAGTAGTAGAGTGAGTAGTGGAGAGTGAGTAGTAGAGAGCGAGTAGTAGAGAGTGAGTAGTAGAGAGTGAATAGTAGAGCGTGAGTAGTAGAGAGAGAGTAGTAGAGAGTAGTAGAGAGAGAGTAGTATAGAGTGAGTAGTAGAGAGATAGTAGTATAGAGTAGTAGAGAGTGAGCAGTAGAGAGTAGTAGAGTGAGTAGTAGAGAGTGAGTAGTAGAGAGTAGTAGAGAGAGAGTAGTAGAGAGTGAGTAGTAGAGAGTAGTAGCGAGTGAGTAGTAGAGTAGTAGAGAGTGAGTGGTAGAGAGTGAATAGTAGACAGTAGTAGAGAGTGAGTAGTAGAGAGAGTAATAGTAGACAGTGAGTAGTAGAGAGTAGTAGAGTGTGAGTAGTAGAGAGTGAATAGTAGAGAGTAGTAGTAGAGAGTGTAGAAGAGAGTGAATAGTAGAGAGTAGTAGAGAGTGAGTAGTAGAGAGTAGTAGACAGTAGTAGAGTGAGTAGTAGAGAGTGAGTATTAGAGAGTGAATAGTAGAGAGTAGTAGAGAGTGAGTAGTAGAGAGAGTAGTCGTAGAGAGTGAGTAGTAGAGAGTAGTAGATCGTGAGTAGTAGAGAGTGAGTAGTAGAGAGTGAGTAGTAGAGAGAGAGTAGTAGAGAGTAGTAGAGAGTAAATAGTAGGGAGTGAGTAGTAGAGAGTAGTGGAGTAGTAGAGAGTGAGTAGTAGAGAGTGAGTAGTCGAGAGTAGTAGAGAGCGAGTAGCAGAGAGCAAGTAGTAGAGAGTGAGTAGTAGAGAATGAGTAGTAGAGAGTAGTAGAGAGTGAGTAGTAGAGAGAGAGTAGTAGAGAGTGAGAAGTAGAGAGAGTAGTAGAGAGTGAGGAGTAGTGTGAGTAGTAGAGAGTAGTTGAGAGCGAGTAGTAGAGAATGAGTAGTGGAGAGTGAACAGTAGAGAGTAGTAGAGAGTGAGTAGTAGAGAGTGAGTAGTACAGAGTGAGTAGTAGAGAGTAGTAGAGAGTGAGTAGTAGAGAGCAGTAGAGTGAGTAGTAGAGAGTGAGTAGTAGAGAGTGAATAGTAGAGAGTAGTAACGAGTGAGTAGTAGAGAGTAGTAGAGAGTGAGTAGTAGAGAGTGAGTAGTAGAGAGTGAGTAGTTGTTGGACCCGGCCTCGTGGCGTGGTCCTTAACCCCCTGGATTGTGCCCGTTCCCCGCCCCGGCCTTCACGGGCCACCCGTCTGAACTGCACCAAGGCCCTTCACCCGGAGCTGCACGTGGTCGCATACTCCTCGTGGCTCCGCCATCTTGTTGGCATCCACGTCACACCGTGCACCAGCCGGCGCGACCCCGCTCAACCCGGCCTCGACCCCAGCGAAGCCCCGACATCGAGGCACCACGAACTAGCCAGGGGGTGCCGCAGGAACCATTCATCGCCCCCGGCGGAGGACAGTATCGATGGGACCCCCAACTGTCCTCCCCTCTCGAGGTGTGATCGCCCTGCAACTCCCATGGGCCTGGCGCCTCTCCTGCTGGGCGTCTGGCCACCTCCACCCGGCCACTCCGTCCCCTCGGGCGCATAGGTCCGGACATCGAAGGGCTCCAGACCTATATCTGGGGCGACCCCACCACAGCTCGGCAGTTGTATCCCGGAGTCGAGAACCCTGCTGATTGAATCGCGGCTGACCCTACGGAGAAGAACTCTTGTCGGAACCATCACGAGCCCTGCTGACTGCGTCGCGGCTCCTTCTTGTGAACCCTTTCTGCACCACCTGGAACATCGGAGCCCTGCTGACGCTGTCGCGGCCCAACCTCGCTGAAACCTTCCTCGGAGTCCTGCTGACGACGTCGCGGCTCGAGCTGAGCAGAAACCATCTGGAGAGCCCTGCTGATTGAATCGCGGCTCTCCACGAACTGTACGCCAGAGCCCTGCTGACGCCGTCGCGGCTCGACCCATCCGAGATCCGGAGGTCCCCCAGCTTGAGGATAAGAACTGGGCCCCAGGTACCCTCGTACCGCATTCCTGCCAAAGACTGTCCCGCTACCCCGACCCTTCCAAAGAGACACTGAGACTTTTGGTGGATCCCTCGATCCCTTCGTGTAAATATTGACCTCGTAACCTTTTTATTGCTGATAAAAAATTGCTTGTCACAAGACAACCTCCTTGAGTCCTGTGTGGTGGTGTTACTGTGCTAGTACGTGATAGGAGAAGGATCTCTCAGGAGACTTCTCGGCAGCGCTCGGCTACTTCGTGCAGTGAGAGGGCCCCCCCTGGGTGGTCTCACCGACTCCTCGGGGTCCGCCTTCCAACATTTGGTGGCCAGCGACGGGATCCGAGCCGAACGCAGTACGTACCAGCCAGTACCCACTAGCTACCCATCCAAACGAACAGCATCATGAGCAGCCAGGAAAACAACGCGACAATGGAGTTCCAGCCCGAACGGCTGGAAGAATATACGCACAAAGAATTAAAACAGTTCTGCAAAGACAAAGGCATTGCAACCACTAGCCTAGGTACCAAAGAGGAGATGCAGAAAGCTCTGAGGGCATGGTTGGAGGCCGGGGCAGGCCCCTCCCAGGAAGAAGGGCCCTTGCCCCTGACTGAGACCACAGCAACCGCACTGACTCCGGCAACCGGAGGAAGAAAGAGCCTAGAAACCGGCCTCTCCGAAGAAGAAATACGAGAGTGGGAAAAGGTCCGGAGCCACGAGCTAGAGCTCGCCCGACTGCGGCTGGACGGCGAACTCCAGCTGGCAGAAAAGAAACTGGCCCTAGAGCAGCTACGCCTTCAAGAAGAGATAGAGGAGAAGAGACGACACCGGGAGTTGGAGGAAAAGAAACTAACTCTTGAGCACGAGCGCAGTCTCAAGGAGCTCGAGATCAAGGCCAAGAACGGAGGGACCGACACCCCGGTACTAGAGACACTCTACCGCCTTCCGAGGCCAAGGTACATATCCCGAAAGAGGTCGTCAAGGAGTATTACAAGAATGACGACATCCAACAATGGTTCAAGGCCTACGAGGTGGCCATGACCTCTCATCGGGTGCCCCGAAAAGACTGGGGCGCGGGCCTGTGGGGGCGGTTCCTGAGTGAAGGGCGGGACACGCTGCTCCAGCTACCGGAGGAGGTGATGACGTCCTACGATCACATGAAGGAGGCCCTGCTCACCCGCTACGGGCTAACAGCGGAAATGTACCGCCAGCGGTTCAGAGACTGCAAGAAAATCCCGGGTACCACATGGGTGGAATATGTGGACTTTTTCAGTCGGGCCCTAGAAGGGTGGATCAAAGGGAGCAAAGTAACCACCTATGGGCAGCTGGTCGACCTCATCGTGTGGGAACACCTTTCCAACAATTGCTTCGTGGAACTGAGACAGCACCTCCTCGACAGCAAAATGACCGACCCGCGAAAACTTGCCGTCGAGGCCGATCGATGGGTCAACTCCCGGGTCCCCCGGAACTCAATGGGGGAGTACCAGAGGAACCCCAACGGACCCCCCCGCCAGCGCGGTGGGGGGGAAGGGCCGAACAGGAACCGAGACCCTCCCGCCGGGGCCCCCAGGAGCCCCCCTCGAGGGCCACCGCAGCCACATCTCTCCCCGAGCCTAGCCCGAAGGGTGGGCCCGGCCCGACCCGGACCACGGCCACCAGTGACCTGCTACAGCTGCCAACAAACCGGACACTTTGCCAGCGATCCGGCCTGCCCTCTGAACCGAAGAAACGGGGCCGGCGGGCCCCCGCCCCGGCAGCTGACAGCCGCCGCCTTGGGGGGAGGAGAAGAGGAAGAGGAGGCCCTCGACCGAGAGAACACTGAGTGGGAGCCGGCAGCCATGTCCCTGGTCTGCCTGGGTAGCCGAGAGATGGTACCCTGCACCCCCATCCCAACCAACACCCAGAAGTACCGGCAGCAGGTCACGGTCAATGGACAACGGGCCGAAGCCCTTCGTGACACAGGCGCCAGTATCACCGCTGTCCGCTGCCACCTGGTGACCCCTGAACAGATTCTACCGAATGTGCTGTGCCCCGTACGGACGGCCGACAACAGTGAAAGCCTATGCCAGATGGCCCTGGTCCCCTTCGAGTGGGAAGGGGTGACGGGCCTGCTGAAGGTGACAGTGCGCGACGACGCCCCGGTCGACTGCCTCCTGGGGAACGACTTGGAAAGTTCCCCCTGGGCTCAAGTAGAGCGACGAGAGCACCTCCGAATGTTGGGACTGGCTGATTGGGCCTGCGCCATCACCCGGTCCATGACCGCCCAGGCCCCCCGCTCATCCTCGACCTCCGGGACCGCCCAACCCGAGGGGCTCACACCCCCTCCCACCAGCAGCGAGGAGGAGGCGGACACCGACCCTGGACCCAGCGAATCCTCCCCCGAAGAGATGGCTTCTCCGAGCGCCCTACCAGAGCTGACACAATGGCGACACGAAGGGGGCCCCACCCGAGAGCAGTTCCAGCAAGAACAACAGTCCTGTCCTTCTCTCGAAGGGGTCCGACAACAGGCGACCGCGCAAGCCAACGGTGACCAGACCGGCACCCACTGGATCTACTGGGCCGAGGGCCTGTTGTACAGTGAACAGAAAGTAGCAGAACTCGGGGCCAGCCGCGTGTTGGTGGTCCCCCTCCGCTTCCGGGAGTTCCTTCTCAACCTGGCCCATGATGTGCCCCTCGCCGGACACTTGGGGCAAGACAAAACGTACAGTCGTCTGGTGACCCATTTCTACTGGCCCCGGATGCGGAGAGATGTGGACAACCACTGCGGGTCCTGCCAGACCTGCCAAGCCAGCGGAAAGACGGGGGGTCGGGTCAAGGCCCCCCTCCAGCCCTTTCCAGCCGTCAGCACCCCGTTCGAACGGGTCGGAATCGATATTGTGGGACCCCTGGACCCCCAAACTGCCCTGGGCCACCGCTTCATCCTGGTCCTCGTGGACCACGCCACCAGGTACCCGGAGGCGGTCCCGCTAAGAACTATAACGGCCCCTGTGGTAGGCCGGGCCTTGATGGGGATCTTCTCCCGAGTGGGATTCCCCAGCGAAGTGGTGAGCGACCGCGGCACGAACTTTATCTCCAGGTACATGCGGTCCCTGTGGCAACAGTGCGGGGTCACATACAAGTTCACGACCCCCTATCACCCTCAGGGGAACGGACTGGTTGAGCGGTTCAACCGAACATTAAAAGGGATGATCCAGGGCCTGGAAGAACCCCTCAGGCGGAAATGGGATGTCCTGCTGCCCTGCCTCCTGTTTGCCTATCGGGAGGTCCCGCAGAAGTCCCTGGGGTTCAGCCCGTTTGAACTATTGTATGGACACCCGGTCCGCGGACCGCTCAGCCTGGTCAAGGAGGGCTGGGAGATGAAGCCCCGAGGCGCCCCTCCTGACATCTACCGATACCTCCTGACCCTCCGAAACCAGACCCGCAAGTTCCGAGCCATGGCCGAAGCCAACCTCGAGGCCAGCCAGGAGGACATGAGGCGGTGGTACGATCGCAACACCTCTACTATAGAATTCAAGCCAGGTCAGAAAGTATGGGTCATGGCCCCGGTCGAACCCGGCACCCTCCAGGACAAGTGGACCGGGCCCTTCAAGGTGGTGGAGTAGAAAAGTCCCGTCACCTACCTGGTCGATCTGGAGTCCCCCCGGAACCCCCTCCGGGTCCTACATGCTAACAGGCTAAAACCCCACTTCGCCCGGACCGAACTGAGCCTGCTGCTGGCGACCGACGAGGGGGGCGAGGACGACTCCGAGCCCTTGCCCGACCTCTTGCAATCCGACATTCACGATGGATCGATCGAAGGGGTCCAACTCGCCTCGTCCCTGACCCCGGAACAGCGCAACGACTGCCAGCAATTACTGCGGGACTACGCAGCCCTCTTCTCTCTCACCCCGGGGGTGACCCAAAGGTGCGTCCACGACGTCGACACCGGGGAGAGCCCCCCCATACGACACAGAGCCTACCGGGTGCCTGACCGAGTGCGGGCCTGCATCCAGGCCGAAGTAGCGAAGATGCTGGCCCTGGGGGTCATCGAGCCGTCCGACAGCCCGTGGGCCAGCCCTGTCGTCCTGGTGCCCAAGGCCGCAGCTCCCGGTCACCCCCCGGAGTTGCGATTCTGCGTGGACTACCGAGCCCTGAATGCAGTAACCAAGACAGACGCACACCCGATACCCCGGGCCGACGAACTCATCGACCGCCTAGGGGCCGCTCGCTACTTGAGCACGCTGGACCTCACCGCCGGGTACTGGCAAATCCAGCTCACCCCCGGCGCCCAAGAAAGATCCGCCTTTTCGACTCCGGATGGGCATTACCACTTTCGGGTGATGCCCTTCGGAATGAAGAACGCCCCGGCCACCTTCCAAAGACTGGTGAACAAGGTTTTGGCCGGGCTTGAGGCCTTCAGCGCGGCCTACTTAGATGACATTGCCGTGTACAGCAACCACTGGGCCGAGCACCTCCTCCACCTGAAGGCCGTCCTGGCCGCCCTCCAGCAGGCCGGGCTCACAATCAAGGCCAGCAAATGTCAAATCGGCCACGGATCCGTGACCTACCTGGGCCATCAAGTGGGGAGCGGGCAGGTGGCCCCCCTCCAAGCGAAGATAGATGCCATCCAGACCTGGGAACCCCCCACTACCCAGACCGCTGTCCGGGCCTTCCTGGGCCTCACCGGATACTACCGGCGGTTTATCCGGGACTATGGGAGCATTGTTGGCCCCCTCACAGAGTTAACGTCCAAAAAGCAGCCCGAGAAGGTACACTGGACACCCCGCGGCCAAACAGCCTTCGACACCCTAAAGACAGCCATGTGTACTGCTCCGGTGCTGCAGGCCCCGGACTACCAGAAGGAGTTCGTGGTACAGACGGACGCCTCCGAGTATGGGATCGGGGCCGTCCTATCCCAAGCTGACGAAAAGGGGCTCGACCGACCAGTGGCCTTCATCAGCCGACGACTACTGCCCCGAGAGCAACGCTGGAGCACTATTGAGCGCGAGGCCTTCGCTGTGGTGTGGGCCCTCAAGAAGCTCCGGCCCTACCTCTTTGGCACCCACTTCCGGGTCCAGACCGACCACCGGCCCTTGCAATGGTTAATGCAAATGCGGGGCGAGAACCCCAAGCTGCTGCAGTGGTCCATCTCGCTACAAGGGATGGACTTTGACGTCGAACACCGGCCCGGCAATGACCACGCCAACGCCGACGGCCTGTCCCGCTTCTTCCGCCTTGACGAGGAGAATCCCCAAGGAGATGGGTGACTCTCCATGCCTTCGGCTGGGGGGGGCGCCTGTTGGACCCGGCCTCGTGGCGTGGTCCTTAACCCCCTGGATTGTGCCCGTTCCCTGCCCCCACTTCACGGGCCACCCGTCTGAACTGCACCAAGGCACTTCACCCGGAGCTGCACGTGGTCGCATACTCCTCGTGGCTCCGCCATCTTGTTGGCATCCACGTCACACCGTGCACCAGCCGGCGCGACCCCGCTCAACCCGGCCTCGACCCCAGCGAAGCCCCGACATCGAGGCACCACGAACTAGCCAGGGGGTGCCGCAGGAACCATTCATCGCCCCCGGCGGAGGACAGTATCGATGGGACCCCCAACTGTCCTCCCCTCTCGAGGTGTGATCGCCCTGCAACTCCCATGGGCCTGGCGCCTCTCCTGCTGGGCGTCTGGCCACCTCCACCCGGCCACTCCGCCCCCTCGGGCGCATAGGTCCGGACATCAAAGGGCTCCAGACCTATATCTGGGGCGACCCCACCACAGCTCGGCAGTTGTATCCCGGAGTCGAGAGCCCTGCTGATTGAATCGCGGCTGACCCTACGGAGAAGAACTCTTGTCGGAACCATCACGAGCCCTGCTGACTGCGTCGCGGCTCCTTCTTGTGAACCCTTTCTGCACCACCTGGAACATCGAAGCCCTGCTGACGCTGTCGCGGCCCAACCTCGCTGAAACCTTCCTCGGAGCCCTGCTGACGACGTCGCGGCTCGAGCTGAGCAGAAACCATCTGGAGAGCCCTGCTGATTGAATCGCGGCTCTCCACGAACTGTACGCCAGAGCCCTGCTGACGCCGTCGCGGCTCGACCCATCCGAGATCCGGAGGTCCCCCAGCTTGAGGATAAGAACTGGGCCCCAGGTACCCTCGTACCGCATTCCTGCCAAAGACTGTCCCGCTACCCCGACCCTTCCAAAGAGACACTGAGACTTTTGGTGGATCCCTCGATCCCTTCGTGTAAATATTGACCTCGTAACCTTTTTATTGCTGATAAAGAATTGCTTGTCACAAGACAACCTCCTTGAGTCCTGTGTGGTGGTGTTACTGTGCTAGTACGTGATAGGAGAAGGATCTCTCAGGAGACTTCTCAGCAGCGCTTGGCTACTTCGTGCAGTGAGAGGGCCCCCCCTTGGTGGTCTCACCGACTCCTCGGGGTCCGCCTTCCAACAGTAGTAGAGAGAGAGTAGTAGAGAGTAGTAGAGAGTAAATAGTAGAGAGTGAGTAGTAGAGAGTAGTGGAGTAGTAGAGAGTGAGTAGTAGAGAGTGAGTAGTCGAGAGTAGTAGAGAGCGAGTAGCAGAGAGCAAGTAGTAGAGAGTGAGTAGTAGAGAGTGAGTAGTAGAGAGTAGTAGAGAGTGAGTAGTAGAGAGAGAGTAGTAGAGAGTGAGAAGTAGAGAGAGTAGTAGAGAGTGAGGAGTAGAGTGAGTAGTAGAGAGTAGTTGAGAGCGAGTAGTAGAGAATGAGTAGTGGAGAGTGAACAGTAGAGAGTAGTAGAGAGTGAGTAGTAGAGAGTGAGTAGTACAGAGTGAGTAGTAGAGAGTAGTAGAGAGTGAGTAGTAGAGAGCAGTAGAGTGAGTAGTAGATAGTGAGTAGTAGGGAGTGAGTAGCAGAATGTGTAGTAGAGAGTAGTAGAGAGTGAGTAGTAGAGTGAGTAGTGGAGAGTGAGTAGTAGAGAGCGAGTAGTAGAGAGTGAGCAGTAGAGAGTAGTAGAGAGAGAGTAGTAGAGAGTGAGTAGTAGAGAGAGAGTAGTAGAGAGTGAGTGGTAGAGAGCAGCAGAGAGTAGTAGAGTGAGAAGTAGAGAGTAGTAGAGAGTGAGTAGTAGAGAGTGAATAGTAGAGAGTAGTAGTAGAGAGTAGTAGAGAGAGAGAGTAGTAGAGAGAGAGAGTAGTAGAGAGTGAGTAGTAGAGAGTAGTAGCGAGTGAGTAGTAGAGAGTACTAGAGAGTGAGTAGTAGAGTAGTAGAGAGTGAGTGGTGGAGAGTGAATAGTAGAGAGTAGTAGAGAGTGAGTAGTAGAGAGAGTAATAGTAGACAGTGAGTAGTAGAGAGTAGTAGAGCGTGAGTAGTAGAAAGTGAATAGTAGAGAGTAGTAGTAGAGAGTAGTAGAGAGAGAGAGTAGTAGAGAGTGAGTAGTAGAGAGTAGTAGCGAGTGAGTAGTAGAGAGTAGTAGAGAGTGAGTAGTAGAGTAGTAGAGTGAGTAGTAGAGAGTGAGTAGTAGAGAGTAGAAACGAGTGAGTAGTAGAGGGTAGTAGAGAGTGAGTAGTAGAGTAGTAGAGAGTGAGTGGTAGAGAGTAGTAGAAAGTAGTAGAGTGAGTAGTAGAGAGTGAGTATTAGAGAGTGAATAGTAGAGAGTAGTAGAGAGTGAGTAGTAGAGAGAGTAGTAGTAGACAGTGAGTAGTAGAGAGTAGTAGATCATGAGTAGTAGAGAGTGAGTAGTAGAGAGTGAGTAGTAGAGAGAGAGTAGTAGAGAGTAGTAGAGTAGTAGAGAGTGAGTAGTAGAGAGTGAGTAGTAGAGAGTAGTGGAGTAGTAGAGAGTGAGTAGTAGAGAGTAGTAGAGAGTGAGTAGTCGAGAGTAGTAGAGAATGAGTAGTAGAGAGTGAATAGTAGAGAGTAGTAGTAGAGAGTAGTGAGAGAGAGTAGTAGAGAGTGTAGTAGAGAGTGAGTAGTAGAGAGTAGTAACGAGTGAGTAGTAGAGAGTGAATAGTAGAGAGTAGTAGTAGAGAGTAGTAGAAAGAGAGTAGTAGAGAGTGTAGTAGAGAGTGAGTAGTAGAGAGTAGTAACGAGTGAGTAGTAGAGAGTAGTAGAGAGTGAGTAGTAGAGTAGTAGAGAGTGAGTATTAGAGAGTGAATAGTAGAGAGTAGTAGAGAGTGAGTAGTAGAGAGAGTAGTAGTAGACAGTGAGTAGTAGAGAGTAGTAGATAGTGAGTAGTAGAGAGTGAGTAGTAGAGAGTGAGTAGTAGAGAGAGAGTAGTAGAGAGTAGTAGAGTAGTAGAGAGTGAGTAGTAGAGAGTGAGTAGTAGAGAGTAGTGGAGTAGTAGAGAGTGAGTAGTAGACAGTAGTAGAGAGTGAGTAGTCGAGAGTAGTAGAGAGCGAGTAGCAGAGAGCAAGTGGTAGAGAGTGTATAGTAGAGAGTGAGTAGTAGAGAGTAGTAGAGAGTGAGTAGTCGAGAGTAGTAGAGAGCGAGTAGCAGAGAGCAAGTGGTAGAGAGTGTATAGTAGAGAGTGAGTAGTAGAGAGTAGTAGAGAGTGAGTAGTAGAGAGAGAGTAGTAGAGAGTGAGAAGTAGAGAGAGTAGTAGAGAGTGAGTAGTAGAGAGTAGTTGAGAGTGAGTAGTAGAGAGTGAGTAGTAGAGAGTGAATAGTAGAGCGTGAGTAGTAGAGAGAGAGTAGTAGAGAGTAGTAGAGAGTGATCAGTAGAGAGTAGTAGAGTGAGTAGTAGAGAGTGAGTAGTAGAGAGTAGTAGAGAGAGAGTAGTAGAGAGTGAGTAGTAGAGAGAGAGTAGTAGAGAGTGAGTGGTAGAGAGCAGCAGAGAGTAGTAGAGTGAGAAGTAGAGAGTAGTAGAGAGCGAGTAGTAGAGAGTGAATAGTAAAGGGTAGTAGTAGAGAGTAGTAGAGAGAGAGAGTAGTAGAGAGAGAGTAGTAGAGAGTGAGTAGTAGAGAGTAGTAGCGAGTGAGTAGTAGAGTAGTAGAGAGTGAGTGGTAGAGAGCGAATAGTAGAGAGTAGTAGAGAGTGAGTAGTAGAGAGTGAATAGTAAAGGGTAGTAGTAGAGAGTAGTAGAGAGAGAGAGTAGTAGAGAGAGAGTAGTAGAGAATGAGTAGTAGAGAGTAGTAGAGAGTGAGTAGTAGAGAGAGTAATAGTAGACAGTGAGTAGTAGAGAGTAGTAGAGCGTGAGTAGTAGAGAGTGAATAGTAGAGAGTAGTAGCAGAGAGTGTAGTAGAGAGTGAATAGTAGAGAGTAGTAACGAGTGAGTAGTAGAGAGTAGTAGAGAGTGAGTAGTAGAGAGTGAGTAGTAGAGAGTAGTAGCGAGTGAGTAGTAGAGAGTAGTAGAGAGTGAGTAGTAGAGTAGTAGAGTGAGTAGTAGAGAGTGAGTAGTAGAGAGTAGAAACGAGTGAGTAGTAGAGTAGTAGAGAGTGAGTGGTAGAGAGTGAATAGTAGACAGTAGTAGAGAGTGAGTAGTAGAGAGAGTAATAGTAGACAGTGAGTAGTAGAGAGTAGTAGAGCGTGAGTAGTAGAGAGTGAATAGTAGAGAGTAGTAGTAGAGAGTGTAGTAGAGAGTGAATAGTAGAGAGTAGTAACGAGTGAGTAGTAGAGAGTAGTAGAGAGTGAGTAGTAGAGAGTGAGTAGTAGAGAGTAGTAGCGAGTGAGTAGTAGAGAGTAGTAGAGAGTGAGTAGTAGAGTAGTAGAGTGAGTAGTAGAGAGTGAGTAGTAGAGAGTAGAAACGAGTGAGTAGTAGAGGGTAGTAGAGAGTGAGTAGTAGAGTAGTAGAGAGTGAGTGGTAGAGAGTAGTAGAAAGTAGTAGAGTGAGTAGTAGAGAGTGAGTATTAGAGAGTGAATAGTAGAGAGTAGTAGAGAGTGAGTAGTAGAGAGAGTAGTAGTAGACAGTGAGTAGTAGAGAGCAGTAGATCATGAGTAGTAGAGAGTGAGTAGTAGAGAGTGAGTAGTAGAGAGAGAGTAGTAGAGAGTAGTAGAGTAGTAGAGAGTGAGTAGTAGAGAGTGAGTAGTAGAGAGTAGTGGAGTAGTAGAGAGTGAGTAGTAGAGAGTAGTAGAGAGTGAGTAGTCGAGAGTAGTAGAGAATGAGTAGTAGAGAGTGAATAGTAGAGAGTAGTAGTAGAGAGTAGTGAGAGAGAGTAGTAGAGAGTGTAGTAGAGAGTGAGTAGTAGAGAGTAGTAACGAGTGAGTAGTAGAGAGTGAATAGTAGAGAGTAGTAGTAGAGAGTAGTAGAGAGAGAGTAGTAGAGAGTGTAGTAGAGAGTGAGTAGTAGAGAGTAGTAACGAGTGAGTAGTAGAGAGTAGTAGAGAGTGAGTAGTAGAGTAGTAGAGAGTGAGTATTAGAGAGTGAATAGTAGAGAGTAGTAGAGAGTGAGTAGTAGAGAGAGTAGTAGTAGACAGTGAGTAGTAGAGAGTAGTAGATAGTGAGTAGTAGAGAGTGAGTAGTAGAGAGTGAGTAGTAGAGAGAGAGTAGTAGAGAGTAGTAGAGTAGTAGAGAGTGAGTAGTAGAGAGTGAGTAGTAGAGAGTAGTGGAGTAGTAGAGAGTGAGTAGTAGACAGTAGTAGAGAGTGAGTAGTCGAGAGTAGTAGAGAGCGAGTAGCAGAGAGCAAGTGGTAGAGAGTGTATAGTAGAGAGTGAGTAGTAGAGAGTAGTAGAGAGTAAGTAGTAGAGAGAGAGTAGTAGAGAGTGAGAAGTAGAGAGAGTAGTAGAGAGTGAGTAGTAGAGAGTAGTTGAGAGTGAGTAGTAGAGAGTGAGTAGTAGAGAGTGAATAGTAGAGCGTGAGTAGTAGAGAGAGAGTAGTAGAGAGAGAGTAGTAGAGAGTGAGTAGTAGAGAGATAGTAGTAGAGAGTAGTAGAGAGTGATCAGTAGAGAGTAGTAGAGTGAGTAGTAGAGAGTGAGTAGTAGAGAGTAGTAGAGAGAGAGTAGTAGAGAGTGAGTAGTAGAGAGAGAGTAGTAGAGAGTGAGTGGTAGAGAGCAGCAGAGAGTAGTAGAGTGAGAAGTAGAGAGTAGTAGAGAGCGAGTAGTAGAGAGTGAATAGTAAAGGGTAGTAGTAGAGAGGTGTAGAGAGAGAGAGTAGTAGAGAGAGAGTAGTAGAGAGTGAGTAGTAGAGAGTAGTAGCGAGTGAGTAGTAGAGTAGTAGAGAGTGAGTGGTAGAGAGCGAATAGTAGAGAGTAGTAGAGAGTGAGTAGTAGAGAGTGAATAGTAAAGGGTAGTAGTAGAGAGTAGTAGAGAGAGAGAGTAGTAGAGAGAGAGTAGTAGAGAGTGAGTAGTAGAGAGTAGTAGTGAGTGAGTAGTAGAGTAGTAGAGAGTGAGTGGTAGAGAGTGAATAGTAGACAGTAGTAGAGAGTGAGTAGTAGAGAGAGTAATAGTAGACAGTGAGTAGTAGAGAGTAGTAGAGCGTGAGTAGTAGAGAGTGAATAGTAGAGAGTAGTAGTAGAGAGTGTAGTAGAGAGTGAATAGTAGAGAGTAGTAACGAGTGAGTAGTAGAGAGTAGTAGAGAGTGAGTAGTAGAGTAGTAGAGAGTGAGTGGTAGAGAGTAGTAGACAGTAGTAGAGTGAGTAGTAGAGAGTGAGTATTAGAGAGTGAATAGTAGAGAGTAGTAGAGAGTGAGTAGTAGAGAGAGTAGTCGTAGACAGTGAGTAGTAGAGAGTAGTAGATCGTGAGTAGTAGAGAGTGAGTAGTAGAGTAGTAGAGAGTGAGTGGTAGAGAGTAGTAGAAAGTAGTAGAGTGAGTAGTAGAGAGTGAGTATTAGAGAGTGAATAGTAGAGAGTAGTAGAGAGTGAGTAGTAGAGAGAGTAGTAGTAGACAGTGAGTAGTAGAGAGTAGTAGATCATGAGTAGTAGAGAGTGAGTAGTAGAGAGTGAGTAGTAGAGAGAGAGTAGTAGAGAGTAGTAGAGTAGTAGAGAGTGAGTAGTAGAGAGTGAGTAGTAGAGAGTAGTGGAGTAGTAGAGAGTGAGTAGTAGAGAGTAGTAGAGAGTGAGTAGTCGAGAGTAGTAGAGAATGAGTAGTAGAGAGTGAATAGTAGAGAGTAGTAGTAGAGAGTAGTGAGAGAGAGTAGTAGAGAGTGTAGTAGAGAGTGAGTAGTAGAGAGTAGTAACGAGTGAGTAGTAGAGAGTGAATAGTAGAGAGTAGTAGTAGAGAGTAGTAGAGAGAGAGTAGTAGAGAGTGTAGTAGAGAGTGAGTAGTAGAGAGTAGTAACGAGTGGGTAGTAGAGAGTAGTAGAGAGTGAGTAGTAGAGTAGTAGAGAGTGAGTATTAGAGAGTGAATAGTAGAGAGTAGTAGAGAGTGAGTAGTAGAGAGAGTAGTAGTAGACAGTGAGTAGTAGAGAGTAGTAGATAGTGAGTAGTAGAGAGTGAGTAGTAGAGAGTGAGTAGTAGAGAGAGAGTAGTAGAGAGTAGTAGAGTAGTAGAGAGTGAGTAGTAGAGAGTGAGTAGTAGAGAGTAGTGGAGTAGTAGAGAGTGAGTACTAGACAGTAGTAGAGAGTGAGTAGTCGAGAGTAGTAGAGAGCGAGTAGCAGAGAGCAAGTGGTAGAGAGTGTATAGTAGAGAGTGAGTAGTAGAGAGTAGTAGAGAGTGAGTAGTAGAGAGAGAGTAGTAGAGAGTGAGAAGTAGAGAGAGTAGTAGAGAGTGAGTAGTAGAGAGTAGTTGAGAGTGAGTAGTAGAGAGTGAGTAGTAGAGAGTGAATAGTAGAGCGTGAGTAGTAGAGAGAGAGTAGTAGAGAGAGAGTAGTAGAGAGTGAGTAGTAGAGAGATAGTAGTAGAGAGTAGTAGAGAGTGATCAGTAGAGAGTAGTAGAGTGAGTAGTAGAGAGTGAGTAGTAGAGAGTAGTAGAGAGAGAGTAGTAGAGAGTGAGTAGTAGAGAGAGAGTAGTAGAGAGTGAGTGGTAGAGAGCAGCAGAGAGTAGTAGAGTGAGAAGTAGAGAGTAGTAGAGAGCGAGTAGTAGAGAGTGAATAGTAAAGGGTAGTAGTAGAGAGTAGTAGAGAGAGAGAGTAGTAGAGAGAGAGTAGTAGAGAATGAGTAGTAGAGAGTAGTAGCGAGTGAGTAGTAGAGTAGTAGAGAGTGAGTGGTAGAGAGCGAATAGTAGAGAGTAGTAGAGAGTGAGTAGTAGAGAGTGAATAGTAAAGGGTAGTAGTAAAGAGTAGTAGAGAGAGAGAGTAGTAGAGAGAGTAGTAGTAGAGAGTGAGTAGTAGAGAGTAGTAGCGAGTGAGTAGTAGAGTAGTAGAGAGTGAGTGGCAGAGAGTGAATAGTAGACAGTAGTAGAGAGTGAGTAGTAGAGAGAGTAATAGTAGATAGTGAGTAGTAGAGAGTAGTAGAGCGTGAGTAGTAGAGAGTGAATAGTAGAGAGTAGTAGTAGAGAGTGTAGTAGAGAGTGAATAGTAGAGAGTAGTAACGAGTGAGTAGTAGAGAGTAGTAGAGAGTGAGTAGTAGAGTAGTAGAGAGTGAGTGGTAGAGAGTAGTAGACAGTAGTAGAGTGAGTAGTAGAGAGTGAGTATTAGAGAGTGAATAGTAGAGAGTAGTAGAGAGTGAGTAGTAGAGAGAGTAGTCGTAGACAGTGAGTAGTAGAGAGTAGTAGATCGTGAGTAGTAGAAAGTGAGTAGTAGAGAGTGAGTAGTAGAGAGTGAGTAGTAGAGAGAGAGTAGTAGAGAGTAGTAGAGAGTAAATAGTAGAGAGTGAGTAGTAGAGAGTAGTGGAGTAGTAGAGAGTGAGTAGTAGAGAGTGAGTAGTCGAGAGTAGTAGAGAGCGAGTAGCAGAGAGCAAGTAGTAGAGAGTGAGTAGTAGAGAGTGAGTAGTAGAGAGTAGTAGAGAGTGAGTAGTAGAGAGAGAGTAGTAGAGAGTGAGAAGTAGAGAGAGTAGTAGAGAGTGAGGAGTAGAGTGAGTAGTAGAGAGTAGTTGAGAGCGAGTAGTAGAGAATGAGTAGTGGAGAGTGAACAGTAGAGAGTAGTAGAGAGTGAGTAGTAGAGAGTGAGTAGTAGAGAGTGAGTAGTAGAGAGTAGTAGAGAGTGAGTAGTAGAGAGCAGTAGAGTGAGTAGTAGAGAGTGAGTAGTAGAGAGAGAGAGTAGTAGATAGTGAGTAGTAGGGAGTGAGTAGCAGAATGAGTAGTAGAGAGTAGTAGAGAGTGAGTAGTAGAGTGAGTAGTGGAGAGTGAGTAGTAGAGAGCGAGTAGTAGAGAGTGAGCAGTAGAGAGTAGTAGAGAGAGAGTAGTAGAGAGTGAGTAGTAGAGAGAGAGTAGTAGAGAGTGAGTGGTAGAGAGCAGCAGAGAGTAGTAGAGTGAGAAGTAGAGAGTAGTAGAGAGTGAGTAGTAGAGAGTGAATAGTAGAGAGTAGTAGTAGAGAGTAGTAGAGAGAGAGAGTAGTAGAGAGAGAGAGTAGTAGAGAGTGAGTAGTAGAGAGTAGTAGCGAGTGAGTAGTAGTGAGTACTAGAGAGTGAGTAGTAGAGTAGTAGAGAGTGAGTGGTAGAGAGTGAATAGTAGAGAGTAGTAGAGAGTGAGTAGTAGAGAGAGTAATAGTAGACAGTGAGTAGTAGAGAGTAGTAGAGCGTGAGTAGTAGAGAGTGAATAGTAGAGAGTAGTAGTAGAGAGTAGTAGAGAGAGAGAGTAGTAGAGAGTGAGTAGTAGAGAGTAGTAGCGAGTGAGAAGAAGAGAGTAGTAGAGAGTGAGTAGTAGAGTAGTAGAGTGAGTAGTAGAGAGTGAGTAGTAGAGAGTAAAAACGAGTGAGTAGTAGAGGGTAGTAGAGAGTGAGTAGTAGAGTAGTAGAGAGTGAGTGGTAGAGAGTAGTAGAAAGTAGTAGAGTGAGTAGTAGAGAGTGAGTATTAGAGAGTGAATAGTAGAGAGTAGTAGAGAGTGAGTAGTAGAGAGAGTAGTAGTAGACAGTGAGTAGTAGAGAGTAGTAGATCGTGAGTAGTAGAGAGTGAGTAGTAGAGAGTGAGTAGTAGAGAGAGAGTAGTAGAGAGTAGTAGAGTAGTAGAGAGTGAGTAGTAGAGAGTGAGTAGTAGAGAGCAGTGGAGTAGTCGAGAGTGAGTAGTAGAGAGTAGTAGAGAGTGAGTAGTCGAGAGTAGTAGAGAATGAGTAGTAGAGAGTGAATAGTAGAGAGTAGTAGTAGAGAGTAGTGAGAGAGAGTAGTAGAGAGTGTAGTAGAGAGTGAGTAGTAGAGAGTAGTAACGAGTGAGTAGTAGAGAGTGAATAGTAGAGAGTAGTAGTAGAGAGTAGTAGAGAGAGAGTAGTAGAGAGTGTAGTAGAGAGTGAGTAGTAGAGAGTAGTAACGAGTGAGTAGTAGAGAGTAGTAGAGAGTGAGTAGTAGAGAAGTAGAGAGTGAGTATTAGAGAGTGAATAGTAGAGAGTAGTAGAGAGTGAGTAGTAGAGAGAGTAGTAGTAGACAGTGAGTAGTAGAGAGTAGTAGATCGTGAGTAGTAGAGAGTGAGTAGTAGAGAGTGAGTAGTAGAGAGAGAGTAGTAGAGAGTAGTAGAGTAGTAGAGAGTGAGTAGTAGAGAGTGAGTAGTAGAGAGTATTGGAGTAGTGTAGAGTGAGTAGTAGACAGTAGTAGAGAGTGAGTAGTCGAGAGTAGTAGAGAGCGAGTAGCAGAGAGCAAGTAGTAGAGAGTGTATAGTAGAGAGTGAGTAGTAGAGAGTAGTAGAGAGTGAGAAGTAGAGAGAGTAGTAGAGAGTGAGTAGTAGAGAGTAGTTGAGAGTGAGTAGTAGAGAGTGAGTAGTAGAGAGTGAATAGTAGAGCGTGAGTAGTAGAGAGAGAGTAGTAGAGAGTAGTAGAGAGAGAGTAGTAGAGAGTGAGTAGTAGAGAGATAGTAGTAGAGAGTAGTAGAGAGTGAGCAGTAGAGAGTAGTAGAGTGAGTAGTAGAGAGTGAGTAGTAGAGAGTAGTAGAGAGAGAGAGTAGTAGAGAGTGAGTAGTAGAGAGAGAGTAGTAGAGAGTGAGTGGTAGAGAGCAGCAGAGAGTAGTAGAGTGAGAAGTAGAGAGTAGTAGAGAGCGAGTAGTAGAGAGTGAATAGTAAAGGGTAGTAGTAGAGAGTAGTAGAGAGAGAGAGTAGTAGAGAGAGAGTAGTAGAGAGTGAGTAGTACAGAGTAGTAGCGAGTGAGTAGTAGAGTAGTAGAGAGTGAGTGGTAGAGAGTGAATAGTAGAGAGTAGTAGGGAGTGAGTAGTAGAGAGAGTAATAGTAGACAGTGAGTAGTAGAGAGTAGTAGAGCGTGAGTAGTAGAGAGTGAATAGTAGAGAGTAGTAGTAGAGAGTGTAGTAGAGAGTGAGTAGTAGAGAGTAGTAACGAGTGAGTAGTAGAGAGTAGTAGAGAGTGCGTAGTAGAGTAGTAGAGAGTGAGTGGTAGAGAGTAGTAGACAGTAGTAGAGTGAGTAGTAGAGAGTGAGTATTAGAGAGTGAATAGTAGAGAGTAGTAGAGAGTGAGTAGTAGAGAGAGTAGTCGTAGACAGTGAGTAGTAGAGAGTAGTAGATCGTGAGTAGTAGAGAGTGAGTAGTAGAGAGTGAGTAGTAGAGAGAGAGTAGTAGAGAGTAGTAGAGTAGTAGAGAGTAAATAGTAGAGAGTGAGTAGTAGAGAGTAGTGGAGTAGTAGAGAGTGAGTAGTAGAGAGTGAGTAGTCGAGAGTAGTAGAGAGCGAGTAGCAGAGAGCAAGTAGTAGAGAGTGAGTAGTAGAGAGTGAGTAGTAGAGAGTAGTAGAGAGTGAGTAGTAGAGAGAGAGTAGTAGAGAGTGAGAAGTAGAGAGAGTAGTAGAGAGTGAGGAGTAGAGTGAGTAGTAGAGAGTAGTTGAGAGCGAGTAGTAGAGAATGAGTAGTGGAGAGTGAACAGTAGAGAGTAGTAGAGAGTGATTAGTAGAGAGTGAGTAGTACAGAGTGAGTAGTAGAGAGTAGTAGAGAGTGAGTAGTAGAGAGCAGTAGAGTGAGTAGTAGAGAGTGAGTAGTAGAGAGAGAGAGTAGTAGAGAGTGAGTAGTAGGGAGTGAGTAGCAGAATGAGTAGTACAGAGTAGTAGAGAGTGAGTAGTAGAGTGAGTAGTGGAGAGTGAGTAGTAGAGAGAGAGTAGTAGAGAGTGAGCAGTAGAGAGTAGTAGAGTGAGTAGTAGAGAGTGAGTAGTAGAGAGTAGTAGAGAGAGAGTGGTAGAGAGTGAGTAGTAGAGAGAGAGTAGTAGAGAGTGAGTGGTAGAGAGCAGCAGAGAGTAGTAGAGTGAGAAGTAGAGAGTAGTAGAGAGTAGTAGAGTGAGAAGTAGAGAGTAGTAGAGAGTGAGTAGTAGAGAGTGAATAGTAGAGAGTAGTAGTAGAGAGTAGTAGAGAGAGAGAGTAGTAGAGAGACAGAGTAGTAGAGAGTGAGTAGTAGAGTAGTAGAGAGTGAGTGGTAGAGAGTGAATAGTAGAGAGTAGTAGAGAGTGAGTAGTAGAGAGAGTAATAGTAGACAGTGAGTAGTAGAGAGTAGTAGAGCGTGAGTAGTAGAGAGTGAATAGTAGAGAGTAGTAGTAGAGAGTAGTAGAGAGAGAGAGTAGTAGAGAGTGAGTAGTAGAGAGTAGTGGCGAGTGAGTAGTAGAGAGTAGTAGAGAGTGAGTAGTAGAGTAGTAGAGTGAGTAGTAGAGAGTGAGTAGTAGAGAGTAGAAACAAGTGAGTAGTAGAGGGTAGTAGAGAGTGAGTAGTAGAGTAGTAGAGAGTGAGTGGTAGAGAGTAGTAGAAAGTAGTAGAGTGAGTAGTAGAGAGTGAGTATTAGAGAGTGAATAGTATAGAGTAGTAGAGAGTGAGTAGTAGTAGAGAGAGTAATAGTAGACAGTGAGTAGTAGAGAGTAGTAGATCATGAGTAGTAGAGAGTGAGTAGTAGAGAGTGAGTAGTAGAGAGAGAGTAGTAGAGAGTAGTAGAGTAGTAGAGAGTGAGTAGTAGAAAGTGAGTAGTAGAGAGTAGTGGAGTAGTAGAGAGTGAGTAGTAGAGAGTAGTAGAGAGTGAGTAGTCGAGAGTAGTAGAGAATGAGTAGTAGAGAGTGAATAGTAGAGAGTAGTAGTAGAGAGTAGTGAGAGAGAGTAGTAGAGAGTGTAGTAGAGAGTGAGTAGTAGAGAATAGTAACGAGTGAGTAGTAGAGAGTGAATAATAGAGAGTAGTAGTAGAGAGTTGTAGAGAGAGAGTAGTAGAGAGTGTAGTAGAGAGTGAGTAGTAGAGAGTAGTAACAAGTGAGTAGTAGAGCGTAGTAGAGAGTGAGTAGTAGAGTAGTAGAGAGTGAGTGGTAGAGAGTAGTAGACAGTAGTAGAGTGAGTAGTAGAGAGTGAGTATTAGAGAGTGAATAGTAGAGAGTAGTAGAGAGTGAGTAGTAGAGAGAGTAGTAGTAGACAGTGAGTAGTAGAGAGTAGTAGATCGTGAGTAGTAGAGAGTGAGTAGTAGAGAGTGAGTAGTAGAGAGAGAGTAGTAGAGAGTAGTAGAGTAGTAGAGAGTGAGTAGTAGAGAGTGAGTAGTAGAGAGTAGTGGAGTAGTAGAGAGTGAGTAGTAGACAGTAGTAGAGAGTGAGTAGTCGAGAGTAGTAGAGAGCGAGTAGCAGAGAGCAAGTAGTAGAGAGTGTATAGTAGAGAGTGAGTAGTAGAGAGTAGTAGAGAGTGAGTAGTAGAGAGAGAGTAGTAGAGAGTGAGAAGTAGAGAGAGTAGTAGAGAGTGAGTAGTAGAGAGTAGTTGAGAGCGAGTAGTAGAGAATGAGTAGTGGAGAGTGAACAGTAGAGAGTAGTAGAGAGTGAGTAGTAGAGAGTGAGTAGTACAGAGTGAGTAGTAGTGAGTAGTAGAGAGCAGTAGAGTGAGTAGTAGAGAGTGAGTAGTAGAGAGAGAGTAGTAGAGAGTGAGTAGTAGGGAGTGAGTAGCAGAATGAGTAGTAGAGAGTAGTAGAGAGTGAGTAGTAGAGTGAGTAGTGGAGACTGAGTAGCAGAGAGCAAGTAGTAGAGAGTGAGTAGTAGATAGTGAATAGTAGAGAGTGAATAGTAGAGAGTAAGTAGTAGAGAGTAGTAGAGAGAGAGTAGTAGAGAGTGAGTAGTAGAGAGAGAGTAGTAGAGAATGAGTGGTAGAGAGCAGCAGAGAGTAGTAGAGTGAGTAGTAGGGAGTAGTAGAGAGTGAGTAGTAGAGAGTGAATAGTAGAGAGTAGTAGTAGCGAGTAGTAGAGAGAGAGAGTAGTAGAGAGTGTAGTAGAGAGTGAGTAGTAGAGAGTAATAACGAGTGAGTAGTAGAGAGTAGTAGAGAGTGAGTAGTAGAGTAGTAGAGAGTGAGTGGTAGAGAGTAGTAGAAAGTAGTAGAGTGAGTAGTAGAGAGTGGGTATTAGAGAGTGAGTATTAGAGAGTGAATAATAGAGAGTAGTAGAAAGTGAGTAGTAGAGAGAGTAGTAGACAGTGAGTAGTAGATCGTGAGTAGTAGAGAGTGAGTAGTAGAGAGTGAGTAGTAGAGAGAGAGTAGTAGAGAGTAGTAGAGTAGAAGAGAGTGAGTAGTAGAGAGTGAGTAGTAGAGAGTAGTGGAGTAGTAGAGAGTGAGTAGTAGAGAGTAGTAGAGAGTGAGTAGTCGAGAGTAGTAGAGAGTGAGTAGTAAAGAGTGAATAGTAGAGAGTAGTAGAGAGAGAGAGAGTAGTAGAGAGTGTAGTAGAGAGTGAGTAGTAGAGAGTAGTAACAAGTGAGTAGTAGAGAGTAGTAGAGAGTGAGTAGTAGAGTAGTAGAGAGTGAGTGGTAGAGACTAGTAGAACGTAGTAGAGTGAGTAGTAGAGAGTGAGTATTAGCGAGTGAATAGTAGAGAGTGAGTAGTAGAGAGAGTAGTAGTAGACAGTGAGTAGTAGAGAGTAGTAGATTGTGAGTAGTAGAGAGTGAGTAGTAGATAGTGAGTAGTAGAGAGAGAGTAGTATAGAGTAGTAGAGTAGTAGAGAGTGAGTAGTAGAGAGTGAGTAGTAGTGAGTAGTGGAGTAGTAGAGAGTGAGTAGTAGAGAGTAGTAGAGAGTGACTAGTTGAGAGTAGTAGAGAGAGAGTAGCAGAGAGCAAGTAGTAGAGAGTGTGTAGGAGAGAGTGAGTAGTAGAGAGTAGTAGAGAGTGAGTAGTAGAGAGAGAGTAGTAGAGAGTGAGAAGTAGAGAGAGTAGTACAGTAGTAGAGAGTGAGGAGTAGAGTGAGTAGTAGAGAGTAGTTGAGAGCGAGTAGTAGAGAATGAGTAGTGGAGATTGAGCAGTAGAGAGTAGTAGAGAGTGAGTAGTACAGAGTGAGTAGTACAGAGTGAGTAGTAGAGAGTAGTAGAGAATGAGTAGTAGAGAGCAGTAGAGTGAGTAGTAGAGAGAGAGTAGTAGAGAGTGAGTAGTAGGGAGTGAGTAGCAGAATGAGTAGTAGAGAGTAGTAGAGAGTGAGTAGTAGAGTTAGTAGTGGAGAGTGAGTAGTAGAGTGCGAGTAGTAGAGAATGAGTAGTAGAGAGTGAATAGTAGAGAGTGAGTAGTAGAGAGAGAGTAGTAGAGAGTGAACAGTAGAGAGTAGTAGAGTGAGTAGTAGAGAGTGAGTAGTAGAGAGTAGTAGAGAGAGAGTAGTAGAGAGTGAGTAGTAGAGAGAGAGTAGTAGAGAGTGAGTGGTCGAGAGCAGCAGAGAGTAGTAGAGTGAGAAGTAGAGAGTAGTAGAGAGTGAGTAGTAGAGCGTGAATAGTAGAGAGTAGTAGTAGAGAGTAGTAGAGAGAGAGAGTAGTAGAGAGAGAGAGTAGTAGAGAGTGAGTAGTAGAGAGTAGTAGCGAGTGAGTAGTAGAGAGTACTAGAGAGTGAGTAGTAGAGTAGTAGAGAGTGAGTGGTAGAGAGTGAATAGTAGAGAGTAGTAGAGTGTGAGTAGTAGAGAGAGTAATAGTAGACAGTGAGTAGTAGAGAGTAGTAGAGCGTGAGTAGTAGAGAGTGAATAGTGGAGAGTAGTAGTAGAGAGTAGTGTAGAGATAGAGTAGTAGAGAGTGAGTAGTAGAGAGTAGTAGCGAGTGAGTAGTAGAGAGTAGTAGAGAGTGAGTAGTAGAGTAGTAGAGAGTGAGTAGTAGAGAGTGAGTAGTAGAGAGTAGTAGCGAGTGAGTAGTAGAGAGTGAGTAGTAGAGAGTAGTAACGAGTGAGTAGTAGAGGGTAGTAGAGAGTGAGTAGTAGAGTAGTAGAGAGTGAGTAGTAGAGAGTAGTAGAAAGTAGTAGAGTGAGTGGTAGAGAGTGAGTATTAGAGAGTGAATAGTAGAGAGTAGTAGAGAGTGAGTAGTAGAGAGAGTAGTAGTAGACAGTGAGTAGTAGAGAGTAGTAGATTGTGAGTAGTAGAGAGTGAGTAGTAGAGAGATAGTAGTAGAGAGTAGTAGAGTAGTAGAGAGTGAGTAGTAGAGAGTGAGTAGTAGAGAATAGTGGAGTAGTAGAGAGTGAGTAGTAGAGAGTAGTAGAGAGTGAGTAGTCGAGAGTAGTAGAGAGTGAGTAGTAGAGAGTGAATAGTAGAGAGTAGTAGTAGAGAGTAGTAGAGAGAGAGTAGTAGAGAGTGTAGTAGAGAGTGAGTAGTAGAGAGTAGTAACGAGTGAGTAGTAGAGAGTGAATAGTAGAGAGTAGTAGTAGAGAGGAGTAGAGAGAGAGTAGTAGAGAGTGTAGTAGAGAGTGAGTAGTAGAGAGTAGTAACGAGTGAGTAGTAGAGAGTAGTAGAGAGTGAGTAGTAGAGTAGTAGAGAGTGAGTGGTAGAGAGTAGTAGACAGTAGTAGAGTGAGTAGTAGAGAGTGAGTATTAGAGAGTGAATAGTAGAGAGTAGTAGAGAGTGAGTAGTAGAGAGAGTAGTCGTAGACAGTGAGTAGTAGATCGTGAGTAGTAGAGAGTGAGTAGTAGAGAGTGAGTAGTAGAGAGAGAGAAGTAGAGAGTGAGTAGTAGAGAGTGAGTAGTAGAGAGAGAGTAGTAGAGAGTAGTAGAGTAGTAGAGAGTAAATAGTAGAGAGTGAGTAGTAGAGAGTAGTGGAGTAGTAGAGAGTGAGTAGTAGAGAGTGAGTAGTAGAGAGTGAGTAGTCGAGAGTAGTAGAGAGCGAGTAGCAGAGAGCAAGTAGTAGAGAGTGAATAGTAGAGAGTGAGTAGTAGAGAGAGAGTAGTAGAGAGTGAGCAGTAGAGAGTAGTAGAGTGAGTAGTAGAGAGTGAGTAGTAGAGAGTAGTAGAGAGAGAGTAGTAGAGAGTGAGTAGTAGAGAGAGAGTAGTAGAGAGTGAGTGGTAGAGAGCAGCAGAGAGTAGTAGAGTGAGAAGTAGAGAGTAGTAGAGAGTGAGTAGTAGAGAGTGAATAGTACAGAGTAGTAGTAGAGAGTAGTAGAGAGAGAGAGTAGTAGAGAGAGAGAGTGGTAGAGAGTGAGTAGTAGAGAGTAGTAGTGAGTGAGTAGTAGAGAGTACTAGAGAGTGAGTAGTAGAGTAGTAGAGAGTGAGTGGTAGAGAGTGAATAGTAGAGAGTAGTAGAGAGTGAGTAGTAGAGAGAGTAATAGTAGACAGTGAGTAGTAGAGAGTAGTAGAGCGTGAGTAGTAGAGAGTGAATAGTAGAGAGTAGTAGAGAGAGAGAGAGTAGTAGAGAGTGAGTAGTAGAGAGTAGTAGCGAGTGAGTAGTAGAGAGTAGTAGAGAGTGAGTAGTAGAGTAGTAGAGAGTGAGTAGTAGAGAGTGAGTAGTAGAGAGTAGTAGCGAGTGAGTAGTAGAGAGTGAGTAGTAGAGAGTAGAAATGAGTGAGTAGTAGAGGGTAGTAGAGAGTGAGTAGTAGAGTAGTAGACAGTGAGTGGTAGAGAGTAGTAGAAAGTAGTAGAGTGAGTAGTAGAGAGTGAGTATTAGAGAGTGAATAGTAGAGAGTAGTAGAGAGTGAGTAGTAGAGAGAGTAGTAGTAGACAGAGAGTAGTAGAGGGTAGTATATCGTGAGTGGTAGAGAGTGAGTAGTAGAGAGTGAGTAGTAGAGAGAGAGTAGTAGAGAGTAGTAGAGTAGTAGAGAGTGAGTAGTAGAGAGTAGTAGAGAGTGAGTAGTCAAGAGTAGTAGAGAGTGAGTAGTAGAGAGTGAGTAGTAGAGAGTAGTAGAGAGAGAGTAGTAGAGAGTGAGTAGTAGAGAGCAGTAGAGTGAGTAGTAGAGAGTGAGTAGTAGAGAGAGAGTAGTAGAGAGTGAGTAGTAGGGAGTGAGTAGCAGAATGAGTAGTAGAGAGTAGTAGAGAGTGAGTAATAGAGTGAGTAGTGGAGAGTGAGTAGTAGAGAGCGAGTAGTAGAGAGTGAGTAGTAGAGAGTGAATAGTAGAGAGTGAGTAGTAGAGAGTAGTAGTAGAGAGTAGTAGAGAGAGAGTAGTAGAGAGTGTAGTAGAGAGTAGTAGAGAGAGAGTAGTAGAGAGTGTAGTAGAGAGTGAGTAGTAGAGAGTAGTAACAAGTGAGTAGTAGAGAGTAGTAGAGAGTGAGTAGTAGAGTAGTAGAGAGTGAGTGGTAGAGAGTAGTAGACAGTAGTAGAGTGAGTAGTAGAGAGAGAGTATTAGAGAGTGACTAGTAGAGAGTAGTAGAGAGTGAGTAGTAGAGAGAGTAGTAGTAGACAGTGAGTTGTAGAGAGTAGTAGATCGTGAGTAGTAGAGAGTGAGTAGTAGAGAGTGAGTAGTAGAGAGAGAGTAGTAGAGAGTAGTAGAGTAGTAGAGAGTAGTGGAGTAGTAGAGAGTGAGTAGTAGACAGTAGTAGAGAGTGAGTAGTCGAGAGTAGTAGAGAGCGAGTAGCAGAGAGCAAGTAGTAGAGAGTGTGTAGTAGAGAGTGAGTAGTAGAGAGTAGTAGAGAGTGAGTAGTAGAGAGAGAGTAGTAGAGAGTGAGAAGTAGAGAGAGTAGAAGAGAGTGAGTAGTAGAGAGTAGTTGAGAGCGAGTAGTAGAGAATGAGTAGTGGAGAGTGAACAGTAGAGAGTAGTAGAGAGTGAGTAGTAGAGAGTGAGTAGTACAGAGTGAGTAGTAGAGAGTAGTAGAGAGTGAGTAGTAGACAGCAGTAGAGTGAGTAGTAGAGAGTGAGTAGTAGAGAGAGAGTAGTAGAGAGTGAGTAGTAGGGAGTGAGTAGCAGAATGAGTAGTAGAGAGTAGTAGAGAGTGAGTAGTAGAGTGAGTAGTGGAGAGTGAGTAGTAGAGAGCGAGTAGTAGAGAGTGAGTAGTAGAGAGTGAATAGTAGAGAGGGAGTAGTAGAGAGAGAGTAGTAGAGAGTGAGCAGTAGAGAGTAGTAGAGTGAGTAGTAGAGAGTGAGTAGTAGAGAGTAGTAGAGAGAGAGTAGTAGAGAGTGAGTAGTAGAGAGCAGTAGAGTGAGTAGTAGAAAGTGAGTAGTAGAGAGAGAGTAGTAGAGAGTGAGTAGTAGGGAGTGAGTAGCAGAATGAGTAGTAGAGAGTAGTAGAGAGTGAGTAATAGAGTGAGTAGTGGAGAGTGAGTAGTAGAGAGCGAGGAGTAGAGAGTGAGTAGTAGAGAGTGAATAGTAGAGAGTGAGTAGTAGAGAGAGAGTAGTAGAGAGTGAGCAGTAGAGAGTAGTAGAGTGAGTAGTAGAGAGTGAGTAGTAGAGAGTAGTAGAGAGAGAGTAGTAGAGAGTGAGTAGTAGAGAGAGAGTAGTGGAGAGTGAGTGGTAGAGAGCAGCAGAGAGTAGTAGAGTGAGAAGTAGAGAGTAGTAGAGAGTGAGTAGTAGAGAGTGAATAGTAGAGAGTAGTAGTAGAGAGTAGTAGAGAGAGAGAGTAGTAGAGAGAGAGAGTAGTAGAGAGTGAGTAGTAGAGAGTAGTAGTGAGTGAGTAGTAGAGAGTACTAGAGAGTGAGTAGTAGAGTAGTAGAGAGTGAGTGGTAGAGAGTGAATAGTAGAGAGTAGTAGAGAGTGAGTAGTAGAGAGAGTAATAGTAGACAGTGAGTAGTAGAGAGTAGTAGAGCGTGAGTAGTAGAGAGTGAATAGTAGAGAGTAGTAGAGAGTAGTAGAGAGAGAGAGTAGTAGAGAGTGAGTAGTAGAGAGTAGTAGCGAGTGAGTAGTAGAGAGTAGTAGAGAGTGAGTAGTAGAGTAGTAGAGAGTGAGTAGTAGAGAGTGAGTAGTAGAGAGTAGTAGCAAGTGAGTAGTAGAGAGTGAGTAGTAGAGAGTAGAAATGAGTGAGTAGTAGAGGGTAGTAGAGAGTGAGTAGTAGAGTAGTAGAGAGTGAGTGGTAGAGAGTAGTAGAAAGTAGTAGAGTGAGTAGTAGAGAGTGAGTATTAGAGAGTGAATAGTAGAGAGTAGTAGAGAGTGAGTAGTAGAGAGAGTAGTAGTAGACAGAGAGTAGTAGAGAATAGTATATCGTGAGTAGTAGAGAGTGAGTAGTAGAGAGTGAGTAGTAGAGAGAGAGTAGTAGAGAGTAGTAGAGTAGTAGAGAGTGAGTAGTAGAGAGTAAGTAGTAGAGAGTAGTGGAGTAGTAGAGAGTGAGTAGTAGAGAGTAGTAGAGAGTGAGTAGTCGAGAGTAGTAGAGAGTGAGTAGTAGAGAGTGAATAGTAGAGAGTAGTAGTAGAGAGTAGTAGAGAGAGAGTAGTAGAGAGTGTAGTAGAGAGTGAGTAGTAGAGAGTAGTAACGAGTGAGTAGTAGAGAGTGAATAGTAGAGAGTAGTAGTAGAGAGTAGTAGAGAGAGAGTAGTAGAGAGTGTAGTAGAGAGTGAGTAGTAGAGAGTAGTAACGAGTGAGTAGTAGAGAGTAGTAGAGAGTGAGTAGTAGAGTAGTAGAGAGTGAGTGGTAGAGAGTATTAGACAGTAGTAGAGTGAGTAGTAGAGAGTGAGTATTAGAGAGTGAATAGTAGAGAGTAGTAGAACGTGAGTAGTAGAGAGAGTAGTAGTAGACAGTGAGTAGTAGAGAGTAGTAGATCGTGAGTAGTAGAGAGTGAGTAGTAGAGAGTGAGTAGTAGAGAGAGAGTAGTAGAGAGTAGTAGAGTAGTAGAGAGTGAGTAGTAGAGAGTGAGTAGTAGAGAGTAGTGGAGTAGTAGAGAGTGAGTAGTAGACAGTAGTAGAGAGTGAGTAGTCGAGTGTGTAGTAGAGAGTGAGTAGTAGAGATTGAGTAGTACAGAGTGAGTAGTAGAGAGTAGTAGAGAGTGAGTAGTAGAGAGCAGTAGAGTGAGTAGTAGAGAGTGAGTAGTAGAGAGAGAGTAGTAGAGAGTGAGTAGTAGGGAGTGAGTAGCAGAATGAGTAGTAGAGAGTAGTGGAGAGTGAGTAGTAGAGTGAGTAGTGGAGAGTGAGTAGTAGAGAGCGAGTAGTAGAGAGTGAGTAGTAGAGAGTGAATAGTAGAGAGGGAGTAGTAGAGAGAGAGTACTAGAGAGTGAGCAGTAGAGAGTAGTAGAGTGAATAGTAGAGAGTGAGTAGTAGAGAGTAGTAGAGAGAGAGTAGTAGAGAGTGAGTAGTAGAGAGAGAGTAGTAGAGAGTGAGTGGTAGAGAGCAGCAGCGAGTAGTAGAGTGAGAAGTAGAGAGTAGTAGAGAGTGAGTAGTAGAGAGTGAATAGTAGAGAGTAGTAGTGGAGGGTAGTAGAGAGAGAGAGTAGTAGAGAGAGAGAGTAGTAGAGAGTGAGTAGTAGAGAGTAGTAGCGAGTGGGTAGTAGAGAGTACTAGAGAGTGAGTAGTAGAGTAGTAGAGAGTGAGTGGTAGAGAGTGAGTAGTAGAGAGTAGTAGAGAGTGAGTAGTAGAGAGAGTAATAGTAGACAGTGAGTAGTAGAGAGTAGTAGAGTGTGAGTAGTAGAGAGTGAATAGTAGAGAGTAGTAGTAGAGAGTAGTAGAGAGAGAGAGTAGTAGAGAGTGAGTAGTAGAGAGTAGTAGCGAGTGAGTAGTAGAGAGTAGTAGCGAGTGAGTAGTAGAGAGTAGTAGAGAGTGAGTAGTAGAGTAGTAGAGAGTGAGTAGTAGAGAGTGAGTAGTAGAGAGTAGTAGTGAGTGAGTAGTAGAGAGTGAGTAGTAGAGAGTGAGTAGTTGAGAGTAGTAGAGAGTGAGTAGTAGAAAGTGAGTAGTAGAGAGAGAGTAGTAGAGAGTAGTAGAGAGTCAGTAGTAGAGTAGTAGAGAGTAGTCAGTCAGTGTCAGTCAGTCAGTGTGAGTCAATCAGTGTCAGTCAATCAGTGTCAGTCAGTCAGTGTCAGTCAGTGTCAATCAGTGTCAGTCAGTGTCAGTCAGTCAGTCAGTGTCAGTCATTCTGTGTCAGTCAATCAGTGTCAGTCAGTGTCAGTCAATCTGTATCAGTCAGTGTCAATCAGTCAGTGTCAGTCAGTCAGTGTCAGTCAGTCAGTGTCAGCTAGAGCAGCTCTGCTGACCTGGTTATCTGGCTCTAAAGCAGCTCTGCTGACCTGGTTCTCTCTCTCTAAAGCAGCTCTGCTGACCTGGTTTCTCTGGCTCTACAGCAGGTCTGCTGCCCTGGTTCTCTGGCTCTAGAGCAGCTCTGCTGACCTAGTTCTTATGCTACAGAGCAGCTCTGCTGATCTAGTTCTCTGGCTCTATAACAGCTCTGCTGACCTGGTTCTTTGGCTCTAAAGCAGCTCCGCTGACCCAGTTCTATGGCTCTGAAGCAGTTCTGCTGACATGGTTCTCTGGCTCTAGAGCAGCTCTGCTGACCTGGTTCTCTCCCTCTAAAGCAGCTCTACTGACCTGGTTTCTCTGGCTCTGCAGCAGCTCTGCAGACCTGGTTCTCTGGCTCTAGAGCAGCTCTGTTGACCTGATTCTTAGGCTCTAGAGCAGCTCTACTGGCCTGGTTCTCTGGCTCTAAAGCAGCTCTGCTGACCTGGTTCTATGGCTCTAAAGCAGCTCTGCTGCTTTGGTTCTCTGGCTCTAGAGTAGCTCTGCTGACCTGGTTCTCTGGCTCTAAAGCTGCTCTGCTAACCTGGTTCTCTGGCTCTAAAGCAGCTCTACTGACCTGGTTCTCTCCCTCTAAAGCAGCTCTGCTGACCTGGTTTCTCTGGCTCTACAGCAGCTCTGCTGACCTGGTTCTCTGGCTCTAGAGCAGCTCTGCTGACCTAGTTCTTAGGTTCTAGAGCAGCTCTGCTGACCTGGTTCTCTGCTCTACAGCAGCTCTGCTGACCTGGTTTTCTGCACTCACGATGCACGCACCCGACTTCGCGAAAATATATTTAAAAATAATATAAGTTTATTATAAGTACAAATATATTATTTTGATGAATATCTTACATAATCTCTTGCCTTAATATGTATATAAAAAAAAACACATACATATCATTTTGGAACATCGATTTTTTTTGTGGGAGTCGCGCACCCAGCGCCCCCCAGCACGTATATGATGTCACGCGGGACCCGCAACCGCGCAAACAACTCATACCGTAATGCGCATGTGTCGTGAATGCGCGGGAGCAGGAGTCGCAGACTGGTCGCATACCAATCGCACATATCACGTGATATTAAATGTATATGATGTAACTGAAAAACACGCAGCCATCGCACACCATACGCAGATCCTTCATGACTTTTCTAAAATGGCGGCTAGAATGTGCACACCCACAGTGATGTGTACCCTTTGAGTGCGCGACTCCGAAAAAAATTGGAATTTTTTTTAAAGAAAATAATATAAATATATTAAAATAAAAATGAAAACAAGAAGATTTATCAATATTTCAGTTTTAATTAAAGAAAAAAATGTGTGCAATTTTCAGAAAAATATATAATGTTATTTAATGAATAAAATATTTATAAATAAACAGTTAAAAAACTGTAGTAAATCAGTACAAAAAAATAGATATAACTACTGTCACACTTAAAAGTTAGCATTTAAAAAACCTTTGAAATTCACTGAAAAAAACCATAGGGTTCAGAGACGTTATAGTTAGAAATTAGCATTTAAAAAACCTTAGAAATTCACAGAAAAAAACATAGGTTTCAGGGGTGTTATAGTTAGCTGCCCATTTCACTCATACAAAACCATAGAAATTCCTCCGTTATAGTTAGTTCTGCTAACTATAACTCACGCGCCCGCAATGCACTGCTGATGATGTCACTTATTGCATCATTCATGACATGGTCAGTGACATCACTGATGACATCCCTGATGACATCTCAAATGACATCACTGATGACATCATCCACTTGACAATCTGATACACCTCATCATACACTAGTATAACCTTTCATCACTCACTGTAAAATACAGAGTACCATATTTGAAACCATTGACACACAAATACCAGTTACTACATACCCACTCACTGATTCCTAAGTCTACACACACAACTACCCATTCAACAGCAGAATCATCTATACATGCAGTCATTAATTAATAGAACACTATCAAATGCACTTATACACATATATAGACATTGACACATCAGCAGTCATCTTAGTCGGTTATGCAGTCAGCCTACTCACTCATGAAAAAAATGTATCGCACTTAAATTTACTCACTTACACAATTATCCAACAACACCTCATTTATTCAAACACATAGTAACTCATTGTTAATATGTTAAAAAAGCACCATTACAATTATACACTCATTCATATAGTTACTCTCACAATCACTGACTCTTAGACATACTTATTTATATACACCAACTCTCACATACAATGCCTTTTATTTTTTTACTTTGTAGAAGATGTACAACTAAAACATATTCGCTCACCAACACACAAATAAATACACTCAGTCACCCCAACAACTGTTTCCACATGCACTCTTAAACCCATACACCTAGTCAATCAACCATTCACACATCTATGCATAGAGTTACACACACACCATCCAACCACACACAAACTCAGTGTCGCATACAAATACTCACCCAACTAATCAATAACTAATATACACACTCATGTAGTTAGTGACCAACTGATGCAGCATGTTATACAACAACAGAGACAGTGCTGCACACAATCACATAGTTTAGTTACTAATCCATGTTGTTAGACCTGGCGTTTCTGGTTGGCTAAGGCTTGCGCCAAAGTCAGGCAGAAACCACCACTCTAGTCAGGGCAAGGAAGTTACACGCCAAAGATAACCCCTCCTCACCCCCTTGGTAGCTTGGCACGAGCAGTCAGGCTTATCTCTGAGGCAATGTGTAAAGCGTTTGCGCGCGCACCCAGCAACAACACCCAAGGCCCACCACAAAGGAAACTCCACACAAGGTATTCTATAAAAATAGCCTTTGTATTATGCAAAACACATTAGATAAAAACTCACACCCTACACTGTGCCAACAGGCACGGGCAGAATTTACAGGGGATATGTACAAGACAGGGCCACCAGGACCACTGTCAGGAATAAGCACTTTTTGTAGAAGTAATACTTTAGAAATAATACTTTAGAGCATAGCACACAACCAGCAGCCACTGGTAACAGGGAAGTAGTCTCACCTACGCAACCCTAACTGCTTTAGGAAATTATCGCGCAGGGAACTAGGACCTCACTAGCACCACCTGTAATAGGAGAAAGCAAACAACCACCTAAGTATCACAATACCTGTAGGGGTTTAAGCACATAACACATGATGCATCGCAACACATTCAGAGGTGTAGGAACAAGGCACATGATGCATCAACACACATTCAGAGGTGCAGGTAGGAACAACAGCGCAACACTTTACATGAGCCACCACCTGTGGCAGTCCCTGGGCCAACTGGCCTGGTAGGGGCTAGGACGCCCTGTGTTCAGTCAAGCTGCGCAAGCTGCGCAGACTAAAACGAAAATGGTCCCCCACCTAAACGTGGCAGCTGCCCACTAAGTGCTGGGCAGCTGTGGAACGGAACTCAGGTACTCTGCGTGCCTCTGGAGCCCTCTCCGGGCTCTGTCCCTTCCAAATGCCCCCTAGAGCCTTCGTGGCCCTAAACGAACAATGCCCCGTCGTTGGAGTCCCTCTGGACTCTGCGCCAATCAAAATGCCCCCTAGAGCCTCACGGGGCTCTGTCCAAAGTGCCCCCTGTCGTGGGAGCGGCCCGCTGCCTTCCGGGGCCGCTCGGGATGCAAGAGAAATGCCCCCGACGTTGGAGTCACACCGGACTCTGAGGGAATACCAGGCGCCTCGTTGGAGCCTTGTTCGGGGGAACCCAGATGGAGCGCACCAGCGCTCAGTAACACAGCAGGCTGCCCCGTGCACCCTCTCCTTACCGGGGTCTCCTCCGCGCCGGCTCCGCTCCTGGATGTCGGCTCTCTCCGCTCAGGTGCTGGGGCGGTCACGGCGCTGTTCCTCTTTCTCGGCGCGGGGCTTCCCTTGACCTCACGGGAGCCCCGTGTCAGTCACCACAGGTTTCCGGCTTCAGTGCAGGAGCGCGGGGTAGGCTCCCGTCCGCTTCCTGCTTGCAAGTCCCGCCCCCGTCCCAACGAAGGCTGCCTGACTTCCGGGCTTCCCCGGACCGGGCTGCAGCGGTGATCTTCCTCGTCACAAGAGGGGTGGGCTCCCTCGTGGATGCGGTATACGGCGGGGTGGGCACCCGCCGTAAGAACAAGTAAATAAGCGGGGTGGGCACCCGCCATTGATCACACCATGCGGGGTGGGCACCCGTGGTCGTCCTCACGGCCAGAGGCACGGAAATGAGCGGGGTAGGCACCCGCAATCAAAGTCAAATCAGCACCCCCAGCGCTATACAAAGCCCAGAAAGCGCTCCCAGGCGCTATAAGCAAAGGAAAGTCCAGTAATAAAGTCTTGCAAGGGCAGGGGGCAAGGACTGGGCCCAGGGGCCAGCTCACAGGGCCCTCCAACAGGGAGGCAGTCCCCAGTGGCGGTCTCTCCTGGCGCCCAGCAGCAGCAGGCCCCCCTCAAGTGGATCCTGGAAGAGAACAGTTTCTGTGGGGACGCAGCCCCATTTTTATACAGTAAATTCTTTGTCTGCAAGGTGCAGGGAAGGGGCGAACCAGTTACATCTGGTTCCTGAGCACTTTGTTTTGCTCAGCCCCTCTCCCTATTCAGTGGACAGGCCAGGGTCATCAGACGCACCACAGGGGCCGGAGCCAGCATTGTGTCAGGAAAACCCTGCCCTATTCAGGACCCAGGTGTACTCCTCCCACCCATCAACATGCTGATCTCCCCATTCACCACCGGGTGACTCATCCTGACTCAGGGGAATCCCTAGCCCGTCACATGGCCTCACTCAGCCAATCACCAGACAAGCCATACATTTCATACGGCACACTGAAGTGCCCACTTCTAGAAGTGGCACTTCCACACTAGGTACATGCACGCCGCACACATCATCGCGTAGCATTCACTCACACGAGTCCGCACATACCAAACTCGGGCCTGCACACCCCACGCATCAGGAACTACCAGGACACATACATTCCCCCATGCATTCCTATGGGAGGGCAGGCCAACCTCAACACACGCACGCACTTTACCCTGGGACACAGTGGTAAAGTGCGCAGAAGTCAATAAAATCACTAAACCAAGTCACAATAGTAAGCAAAAAGTTTCGGGGTGAACCGGCCAGAAGGACCAAGTCCAACATAACCCCCTTCCATCCAAAACGCAGGGTAGACCAATCACCACCATGATGGACTTCCCTGCTTGGGGCGATAGAACACGGACGCGGGCCCGCAACTGCTGGGACACCCTCCTGTTCTACGCCACGGTGAACCCATGGGGTTTCTTTTCAAACCACTCTCCGGACCAACTGGGCTACCCCACTGGTACTCCCAAGCTGTCCGCGGCCAAGACCAGGCCCTAGGCCACCCAGGTGCCACTGGTCCTTGCCTAACCACAGAGTGGGGGGTAGTAACCCCTGGCACATAGCAGCCATTCTCCACTCTACCCCTCATCAGGGCAGTTCTAAACTGCCACTGATCTTCCAGCCTAGGGTCTGTACCCTCAAGCTGACAAAAAGTCACGGGAGAGGCTCTCCTCCCCCTACCTCTTCTTCTAGGGTTCCGCCCTCTCCTCCTCTGAGAGGCACCCTCAGACATCAAATTTCCCCCCAGCTCAGGACCTCTCCCTGAGAACTGGTCTACCAACCTAGGGTTTAACCCCTCAGGTTGCACCGGGGTCAGAGGCGGGCTCTCCGACCCTCTGCACCCCCTTCCAGAGTCCTGCTCCCTACCAACTGGGGCGGTATCTCTGGAAGAAGAACCGGTCAGGACACTTGTTACAGTAGTCCTACCCTTCAGGTCAGGCTGATCATGAACCTGGCCTCCCAACCTCTGGTCTAGAACCTTTGGTGGAACAATTGCCTGGCACTCCAGGACTTCTGGGGACTTGCACACCATCCCCCCGCGAGTAACATATTCCTCATATGTTATGTGACAGTCTGCCAGGCGCAGATCTCCCGTCCCCTGTCCACCTGACAGTGCGCGAAGATCCCCCAGGCCAGACGTGTGGTCGCCATGGTCACTTCTAGGAGACTCAGCCCTCCCGGCTGGTCCCTGACCCACTGGCTCCTTCACCGGGGAACACAGCCCCATGCCACTACTCTTGCCGGACTTCCGTACCCTCCCTACCGGAGCGGTACTGCCTGGCACCAGAACCACTGGAGCTCTATTTACAGGCGCTCCCGGTCCTCTACTCACTAGGTGATCCTCCTCAAATGGGCTAACAGGACAGCCTAGGTCCCCAACTTGGTGTTCCCTCATGAAACCATCCAAGTCCTGAGGCAGGGTTTCGTACGTCTGGGGACCCTCGGTCACCCACTTACTCCCGCTCCACTGAGCCAGGCCGTAAGCCCCTACACCCTCCTCGCTATCCTGGGACCTAGCTGGGCTACACTGAGCCTCTTCCACCACGCTGGGCTGGAAGATACCTGAACCACTACTTTTGGATTCACTCCCTAATGACTCCAGAGAACCTTTAGCGCTTTCCCAGCGCTCCGCTTCCTCTGCCAGCTCCCAAGGACAAAAGCAGTCATACCTCAACAGGTGTTGACGCAACCCTGGTGAACAACTACTGAGCATCTGCTCTTTGACAATCATTTTGAGCACGGTATCCAAATCCTCTTCCGTGTTGACCTCCAGCCAGTCCCACAGTGCCTCATGACAGTCATCCACAAACAACCCCCACGACTGGTGAGGCGGTTTTCTACTGCCCCTGAACTTCAACCTATACTCCTCCTCTTGGGAAACAGGTACCAGACTTGGGGAACTGGGAGTGGGACTTGTCGCACGGGACTCTATTTCGCTGCCACCACTGGACTCAACCCTCCCTGGGGAGCCCAGAAAACCAAGACTGCGCGCAGGGGATAACTTACCCTCTAGCGCTAATTTCTCTCTGGCAAAGGCCCTCTCCGCCTCCGCCATTCTCTCCTGCGCTAAGACCCTCTCGGTCTCCAGCTTTTTCTCCTCTATATTCAGCTGCGCCATCCCCCGGGCATGCTCTAACCTGAGCTTCTCCATGGCCAGCTGATGCTCCCTCTCTTCCCTCCTATCTACCCACTCCTCTGGGGACAGGGAAAGGGATGGGGTGCTGCTCCTGACACTGGACCCAGCAAGGGACTCCCTCTCTATGGGGTCTCCTCTGTCTACTGGTGCCCCGGTCAGGTGGCTTTCTTCCTCCTCGGAATCTTCAGGGCTCCCCACAGACCCACCACCCTCCTGGTGTGAGGCCCGGGCCCTTATCCTACTGCGCTCCAGATCCCATTGACCATTTTGCCATAGGATCAGGCTGCTTCTAAGTTCGGACTGACAGTCTGACTCATCCACCCCTATGTCTCTCTCTTCACAGAACCTTACCAACTCCAACATACTGTACCCAAACAGATCACAGGAATCAAAAGCAGGCTCCATTTTGGCGGACGTTCCTGAGAAGAGTTTACACAGGGAACCTAGGGGTCTGAGCTTAACTCAGGAGTACACAATTCACAAAAGGTTTCAGTGAGCTCTCTATCCCAGAGAACTCACACTCACTTGCCTAGTGCCACACACCATTCATCCACACACAACCCTCCCCTTGGACTGGTAAGGCAGTTTCTACCACCCCTTATCCCTCAACCTGACCACCACGTGACACAGGTACCAACTCTGGGCGCAGGGCGGAGGACAAATGTGCTGGACACAATTACACAATGATACCTTCAGGAGAAGAAATAAAGGAACTTCAAAAACAATAATCCCCAAAAATGTGATTATCTAAAATGCAGAGTTTTGTGGTGCAGCCAGTCGCTGCTGCGGTACGGCGCAAACGCAAGTCCAAATCCCACCGCTGAGCACCAATGTTAGACCTGGCGTTTCTGGTTGGCTAAGGCTTGCGCCAAAGTCAGGCAGAAACCACCACTCTAGTCAGGGCAAGGAATTTACACGCCAAAGATAACCCCTGCTCACCCCCTTGGTAGCTTGGCACGAGCAGTCAGGCTTATCTCTGAAGCAATGTGTAAAGCGTTTGCGCGCGCACCCAGCAACAACACCCAAGGCCCACCACAAAGGAAACTCCACACAAGGTATTCTATAAAAATAGCCTTTGTATTATGCAAAACACATTAGATAAAAACACACACCCTACACTGTGCCAACAGGCACGGGCAGAATTTACAGGGGATATGTACAAGACAGGGCCACCAGGACCACTGTCAGGAATAAGCACTTTTTGTAGAAGTAATACTTTAGAAATAATACTTTAGAGCATAGCACACAACCAGTAGCCACTGGTAACAGGGAAGTAGTCTCACCTACGCAACCCTAACTGCTTTAGGAAATTATCGCGCAGGGAACTAGGACCTCACTAGCACCACCTGTACTAGGAGAAAGCAAACAACCACCTAAGTATCACAATACCTGTAGGGGTTTAAGCACATAACACATGATGCATCGCAACACATTCAGAGGTGTAGGAACAAGGCACATGATGCATCAACACACATTCAGAGGTGCAGGTAGGAACAACAGCGCAACACTTTACATGAGCCACCACCTGTGGCAGTCCCTGGGCCAACTGGCCTGGTAGGGGCTAGGACGCCCTGTGTTCAGTCAAGCTGCGCCAGCTGCGCAGACTAAAACGAAAATGGTCCCCCACCTAAACGTGGCAGCTGCCCACTAAGTGCTGGGTAGCTGTGGAACGGAACTCAGGTACTCTGCGTGCCTCTGGAGCCCTCTCCGGGCTCTGTCCCTTCCAAATGCCCCCTAGAGCCTTCGTGGCCCTAAACGAACAATGCCCCGTCGTTGGAGTCCCTCTGGACTCTGCGCCAATCAAAATGCCCCCTAGAGCCTCACGGGGCTCTGTCCAAAGTGCCCCCTGTCGTGGGAGCGGCCTGCTGCCTTCCAGGGCCGCTCGGGATGCAAGAGAAATGCCCCCGACGTTGGAGTCACACCGGACTCTGAGGGAATACCAGGCGCCTCGTTGGAGCCTTGTTCGGGGGAACCCAGATGGAGCGCACCAGCGCTCAGTAACACAGCAGGCTGCCCCGTGCACCCTCTCCTTACCGGGGTCTCCTCCGTGCCGGCTCCGCTCCTGGATGTCGGCTCTCTCCGCTCCGGTGCTGGGGCGGTCACGGCGCTGTTCCTCTTTCTCGGCGCGGGGCTTCCCTCGACCTCACGGGAGCCCCGCGTCAGTCGCCACAGGTTTCCGGCTTCAGTGCAGAAGCGCGGGGTAGGCTCCCATCCGCTTCCTGCTTGCAAGTCCCGCCCCCGTCCCAACGAAGGCTGCCTGACTTCCGGGCTTCCCCGGACCGGGCTGCAGCGGTGATCTTCCTCGTCACAAGAGGGGTGGGCTCCCTCGTAGATGCGGTATACGGCGGGGTGGGCACCCGCCGTAAGAACAAGTAAATAAGAGGGGTGGGCACCCGCCAACGATCACACCATGCGGGGTGGGCACCCGTGGTGGTCCTCACGGCCAGAGGCACGGAAATGAGCGGGGTAGGCACCCGCAATCAAAGTCACAGCGCTTGCGGCGCTATAAGGCAAATCAGCGCCCCCAGCGCTATACAAAGCCCAGAAAGCGCTCCCAGGCGCTATAAGCAAAGGAAAGTCCAGTAATAAAGTCTTGCAAGGGCAGGGGGCAAGGACTGGGCCCAGGGGCCAGCTCACAGGGCCCTCCAACAGGGAGGCAGTCCCCAGTGGCGGTCTCTCCTGGCGCCCAGCAGCAGCAGGCCCCCCTCAAGTGTATCCTGGAAGAGAACAGTTTCTGTGGGGACGCAGCCCCATTTTTATACAGTAAATTCTTTGTCTGCAAGGTGCAGGGAAGGGGCGAACCAGTTACATCTGGTTCCTGAGCACTTTGTTTTGCTCAGCCCCACTCCCTATTCAGTGGACAGGCCAGGGTCATCAGACGCACCACAGGGGCCGGAGCCAGCATTGTGTCAGGAAAACCCTGCCCTATTCAGGACCCAGGTGTACTCCTCCCACCCATCAACATGCTGATCTCCCCATTCACCACCGGGTGACTCATCCTGACTCAGGGGAATCCCTAGCCCGTCACATGGCCTCACTCAGCCAATCACCAGACAAGCCATACATTTCATACGGCACACTGAAGTGCCCACTTCTAGAAGTGCCACTTCCACACTAGGTACATGCATGCCGCACACATCATCGCGCAGCATTCACTCACACGAGTCCGCACATACCAAACTCGGGCCTGCACACCCCACGCATCAGGAACTACCAGGACACATACATTCCCCCATGCATTCCTATGGGAGGGCAGGCCAACCTCAACACACGCACGCACTTTACCCTGGCACACAGTGGTAAAGTGCGCAGGAGTCAATAAAATCACTAAACCAAGTCACAATAGTAAGCAAAAAGTTTCGGGGTGAACCGGCCAGAAGGGCCAAGTCCAACACATGTATTAAGTGAGATACATTTAATTACTCACTTAAAAAGACAGTCAGACAGCTACTAAATCCTCCATCCAGACAGTTATATATCAACTCAATCTTCAATGCAGATTGGTATATATATAATACATATTTAAATTTCAAACTAAACCACATTCAGTGAATGATGTCATCAGTGATGTCATCAGAGATGTCATTTGAGATGTCATCAGTGATGTCATCAGTGATGTCACTGACCATGTCATGAATGATGCAATATGTGACATCATCAGCAGTGCATTGCGGGCGCGTGAGTTATAGTTAGCAGAACTAACTATAACGGAGGAATTTCTATGGTTTTGTAGGAGTGAAATGGGCAGCTAACTATAACACCCCTGAAACCTTTGTTTTTTTCTGTGAATTTCTAAGGTTTTTTAAATGCTAATTTCTAACTATAACGTCTCTGAAACCTATGTTTTTTTTCAGTGAATATATATATATATATATAAATAACAAACAATAGGATATCTGGGTTCTGCCGGGTGCTAACTCCCAGAGCACTGGTACCTAACCAATGTAAGGAAGAACTTCATATATAAGCAAAATAGGTCTGAGAATGAAATCTATCAGAACTGCTTGTTCCAAATACTTCTATTAATCAATCTTCATTATATGATAGCACTGCAAAACAGACAAACAGCAAAAACGTGTTTCAAGACACAGTCACTTCTTCAGCGCTGTTTAACTGTTTAACAAACAAAAAAATACCACAGTGTATAGTCCCTGAGTACACATATGATTGCCACAAACATTTTACATATCAAGATTTTCCATTCAGAGTCTTTGTGAAGATACATTTTGTTATGTTAAAACCCCTTTTATTAAACTTGAATGCCCTTTTGTTTCAATGAAAATTGCTCGATAGCTGGATATCAGTAGTATTTGGAGGATTAGCTAAACTGGAGTGTGCCATAGGAGAACTACATTACAGACAGACAGCTCCAAGTAGAGCTGTTGAAGGGAAACAGCATTTAAAACCTCTACAGTACAATAAATGTCCTCTCTCTACTGAATCTATCCTGTAAAGTGCTTCTAACTTCCATCTTCAGGAGTGCAACAAAAATCTTTTCTGATTCTTAAGTTATAAAATATTTCCTCAGCTTTTGACATGATTGCCGACCTCACTCTTTTGAATTCTCTTTCAGCACTAGGACCCATTAACATTTTACGTCGTCGTTATTTAACGCAACCTGATTTGCATCGTTTTTCATGGCTTAGTAAATGTATAGTATTGTGTAGCTCTGCCGTGCGTTACTTTGCGCTGTGGAGGTGTTGCAAGGTGAAAGTATTATGTGGTATGACAGGGGTGCCTTGCCACGTAATACTAGCAGAATACACAAAGATGGCCCCCAGGAACTCTCTCAGTATTCATGTTGTAGTCGGACTGACCACCACCAAGCCTTGGTACCTGTAAGCATCCCGTTTAAGTTAATCTTTACCAAGAGGATCAGGGGAGCGCTGTTGAAAGCTGTGCCCTACTGAGGGTAGGGACTACAGTTACCAGGAGCCACCTGCCCAAAGACTTCAAGCGGCCATGCCGGACATCTCAGAGAGCAGGACTTTGAGTTCATGGACTTAGCGGTTTGTGCCTGCCGACCATAGGGGACTAGTTCCTTAAGCCCAAAGGAGTTCTTGTGAAGTCTAGAGTTTGCAGGGGGGTTTGTGTTCATTGTGGAACCAGTCTCTTGCATTGGTGGAGTCGCAATCCAGCGGGTGCAGTGGGGGTGCTACAGGTGCAGAGCTTTTCACCCATCTTCGTGGAGTCCTGCCTTGTTGTGGATATGGGTCTTTTCTTGCCACTTAAATTGTGGACTAGCAAGTGGGTGTGAGGACTAGTAGCCAATGGGCATCTAATCCTGCAGCTAATCCGTGCCAGTAGTGATGGCATCCTGTGAGTGTATATCATTAAAACTTGTCAGAACTTGATTTCTAGCCGAAATTCAGGTTAGCACAAACCATCCTTAACTGTACACCTCAGCTGCAACACTATAGAGGTGTGTGCAGCCTTGTGGAGGTGGATCCCTCCTGCATAGCTAATGTTCCGCCGGCCCATGATAAACAGTCCCTGAGGCAGAGGGAGGCTTTGCTCTCATGTGGGGGACAAGTTCCTTTGTCCAGTGGTGCCAGTGAAGCCTTTAAGGCTCACCACTACACCTGTCTTAATCACTAGCCATCCTGTGTGGGCAGAGGTGTCCCCTCCTGTTCACACATGGCTTTGGCCTCTGGGAGTGGCACACACTCCCCAGCATGAGGTCATACTTTAGTCTTGGCGGCAAACCTTTGAAAAAGCCTGCCAAGGCACAATAGCACCAGGTTAACTTGGTGGGTCCTCTCTAAAGTGCCACCTAGGTACATGCTGGTTAAACCTACTACCCTACTTACAGCTCTGCCACTAGAGTGGCCTCTGCCACTAACTGCAGGTGAGAGTGGTCTTCGGAAGGGCAGGAGAGCTCAGTTCCTTGGGATAGGACATCTTCCTCTGTGTCAGGCTCACCTGATGAGAGGTCATCTGCTTTGTATTGCTCATCCTCATACACATGGAGGGCCTGTACTAGATCCTCTTTTCTGGCAGGGATTTTGCAGCCAATGACCCTACGTTTGCACAAAGCTCTAAGAACCTGGATCCTGGGAGCTGGGAGAGTGACTACCTTGAGATTTTGTGCAGTCTCCATTGTGGTTATTTTAGCTAGAAAGTGAGTACTTATTAAAAACTGAGAAACAGTTTAAATACTTTGGCCAGCTTTCTAAACTACTTGTAAGCTTTTTACTTTTTAATTTACTGTTGCAATAGAGATGTAACACAGGGTCCTGTCAATTTAAATGAAAACTTGATTTTTAAAAAGATCTGAAAAAATCACTTTTTGTATATAAAGTCAATTGTGGATTTCTCATGATCAATTAAAATATACTTACGTCTAAGTGGTGAATCAAAACACAAGTTCAGAAACCCCACCGCTGCCACCAATGTTGCAAGGTGAAATTATTATGTGTTATGGCAGGAGTGCCTTACCATGTAATATGAGCACAATACACATAGATGGACCCCAGGAACTCTCCCAGTATACCTTCTCTCAGTGCTTGTAGAGTGGTAATGAGCAGAGAGGCTGCTTAGAGGAAAATGTGTTAAGCATTTCACATCACCAACATGGACGATAAGTAATTGACACGACTCAAGAGAAATCCAACTCCAATTTATAAACATACGTCTGAATTATATATATTTTAGGCACCAAAATGAAATCAATATATACACAATAACCAGAGTTATCAATTGTAAAGCATTAAATAAATCAATACTTTGCAATGTGAATACATTCAAGTTGCGGTCAATGGGAAAAACACATACATGCAATCATCACTTACTTAGAAAATGAGTTCAACAGAACCCATTTGGAGTTAAGGTCTTGTGAGTCCCTAGACTAGTTCATGACAGCTAGCACAATTTTACCTGTTCAGGGGAGCACGGTGCAGAGGTGCACTTTGCCTGTCCAATGGAGTTGTAAATCAGGCTTGTGGTGTGAAAATGGTTCCTTTAGCAAAATGGTACTTGCGGGGCGAGTTGAGAAGAACCCTTTGGAATTTAGGCAAGGAGCTGGCCCTGGACCAGGAGTCTCCAAGCAGATCTGATCTACCTGGCTCAGGGGACACAGATGCAGAGGTGCTCTTGGCTATCTGTGGTGCTGGACTGGATTCGGGGACAGAGGAGCTGACAAGCGTGCCAAGCAACAGGAAAAACAAATGCAAGATCTTTACAATGGAGCCACAAGTTTGGCTGCTCGTTCATGCAGGTGAATCTCTACTCTTGAAGCGTCGAGTAAAGCAGGTTGGAGGTGGACTGCCCACCAACAAGTCTTGGTACCTGAGGAAACCTTTATCCAGAGGAACACTATTAAAAACTGAGATTTGCTAAGGGTCGTGACTACGGTTTCCAGAGCAAACACAAGGAGATGATGGACGGAGTGCTGAACATTGCAAACACTCACCCCGAGTCACAGATCTGGGTTGAATCCATCATCGTTCTTTAGCTCACTTTGCAACCCCAGGTCAGACACAGCTATATGCAAATCAGTCTTGACTCTGTACTTCATGGGAGCAGTCCAGACTGAACTGCCAAGCCATGTCTTCCCTGGACTGGAAAAAGCATCCTGGGACCGGTTTCGGGCTAACAGCCCTCATCAGCAGGGCTAGCTTGAATCCAGTGGCAAAGTGAGCAAGGGACCCATGTCTGGGCATATCCTGCCAACTTAGGGTAAACAAAGCAAACACAAGGAGATGATGGGTGGAGTGCTGAACATTGCAAAAACTCACCCCCAGTCACAGACCTGGGTTGAATCCATCATCGTTCTTTACCTCACTTTGCCACCCCAGGTCAGACATAGCTATTTGCAAATCAGTCTTGACTCTGTGCCTCATGGGAACAGTCCAGACCGAACTGCCAAGCCATTTCTTCCCTGGACTGGAAAAAGCATCCTGGGATCGGTTTCAGGCTAACAGCCCTCATCAGCCAGGCAAGCTTGAATCCAGTGGCAAAGTGAGCAAGGGACCCACGTCTGGGCATACCCTGCCAACTTAGGGTGAACAAAGCAAACACAAGGAGATGATGGACGGAGTGCTGAACATTGCACTCACTCACCCCCAGTCACAGATCTGGGTTGAATCCATCATCGTTCTTTAGCTCACTTCCCTTCCCTTAAGTTCCCAGAGGCCACCTGCCCAAGGACTTTGAGCCGGATGGCTTGAGGAGCAGGACTTTGATGTTGTGGACTTAGCAGTTTGTGCCTGCGGACTAGTTCCTCTAGCCCACGTAGGATCCTGTGAAGTCTGGAGTTTGCAGAGGGTTTTGCCTTCCTTGTGGAACCAGTTTCTTGCCTTGGTCGTGTCACAATCTTGCAGGTGCAGGGAGGCTGCCACAGGTGCAGAGCTTAGCCCCTATCTTCATGGAGTTCTGTCTTGTCATGAACATGGGTCTCCTCTTGTTATTTCATCAACACTAAGGATCTGGTGTCTGGAGTACCCCTTAAATCCTGGTTTAAGGGATGTTAGTGGGTGGGAGGGCTAGTAGCCAATGAGCTTCTAGTCCTACAGCTAATCTGACCCAGCAGTGGTGACATCCTGTGTGTATGTCACTAAATCTAGTCAGAACCGGATTTCTAGCCCAAAACCATCCTGTACACCTCAGCTGCAACAAGGAGAGGTGTGGTCAGCTTTAAGGAGGCGGATGCCTCCTACATAGCTACTTTACTGCCTGCCTGGGGAATGGGGAGCATTTGCCCTCGCGTGGTGGACAAGTTCCTTTGTTCGCTGGTGCCATTCAAGCCTTTGAGGCTAACCGCCACACCAGACTAAATCTCTAAATCTGGGCCGAAGTGTTATCTCCTGCTCACACAGGTATTTGTCGCTGGCCTCTGGGAGTGGCACACACTCCCCAGCATGAGGTCAAACTTCTGTCTTGGTGGAAAACCTTCAAAAAAGCCTGCAAGTTACGATAACACTAGGTTAACTTGGTGAACAGTATCAAAAGTGCCACCTAGTTACATGCTGGTTAAATCTCAACACCACCATTGTGTCGGGGGTTAAATGCATGGTGTTTGACACCAAACATGAAAGAAATTGGCCAAGCCATCATGGAGTTGGGCATATGTATAATGCCCATATGCTAGTCCATTTTATCCGATGGATCACTGGTCACTTGAGCTAGAATACGTTTAGAATGCTACTATAGGGCAATATATGCGTGCGCATATATGTCCACACATATAATATAATGCACCCTGCGTCATGGGCAATAGGTGGCCTACCTCTATTTTGGCATGAGGAATCACAGGGCCAGTGTTATATAATGACCTGTGAACATGGCAAATAAGTTTACATTTAGTCCTTTTCTGGATGATAAGCCAATGAAGGGATTTTAGGTTGGCCATGATCGAGCTATATTTGTCTTTATTATATATGAGCTTTGCCACCATATTTTGAATGACCTGTAGGTGGGTAAAAACGTAGTCAGCCATTTCCATGTATAGGGCATTACCATAGTTCAATCTACTGATTACAAGGGTTTGGATCATGCTCCTGCGCCAATCCACTGGGTAGGTTACATATATTAAATGTAGTGAGATTAGCCTATCACGTATGGTGTGTGTAGGGTCGAACTTGAGCATACACTGCACTGAGTACCAATAGTACCATGTACTAGAGCCTTACAGGGGTGCAAACGTACTTGCCAATTGGGTGTACCAATTCACATTTACAGTTTCAGGGAAAGAGCACTGGTGCTGGGTCTGGTTATCAGGGCCCAGCACACTTTCAGATCAATTACCACAGCATCTAGCAAAAGTGGGGCATTCCATGGTTCGAGCATGGCTGTCCCCATGTATCCACTCATGGAGTTTGACGCAAACCTAGTTCTACTAAAGGCAGTAAACCTGTGTTTGTGTCAAAATGGTGTGCCTAATCATTGCTGGAGGCCATCTCAGTTGAATTGTTGGGATTTACCCTCTTTTCTTTTCAACTCTTCATTCTTCGAAATACCTTGCTTCTTCTTTCTGCCTGGCTATGAAGTTTCTTTTGGGAACTGGTATGCCGTAGGTTGTAGTCAACTCATCATAGATTGTTTTCTACTGAGCGTATTGTCGCCAATTGATTGTTTGTGGTTGAGGGAGATTACAACTTTTTCATATGTAATTTGTGTAATTTGTTTCACTGTGTGTGAATGGTTGTGATGTATTGGGATTACCTTGATATTCCTGTTGGGATCTTGAGTGTGAAAGTGATAATTTGTTGAATATTGATACTTCCAAGTTGGAGAGGATGACGCTCTGTGGGTCGTACCAGCGAACCCCATTAAAATTTGAAAGGCTGAGCTTTATATAATGTCTAAGTGATTCCATCAGACAAAAGGCCCTCACCCACATAAATGTGGCATGCTTCATCATTGAGCTTTCCCACACCCTGGACCCCATGACGTCTAAGGTGGAATGATCCACTGAACGTGGGAGCGAATCCTGTTCTACAAACAAATCACTAGAATAAAAGAACAGTTAAAACTATCTAGGACAATCTAAACAATGCTTAATTAGTGGGTATCCTGATATGGTTAAAACTAAACAATCGTTGATATCAAAGGGTTATCAATGACCCTGTCATCCTTACTCACATCAGCTTCTTTTGGCCATTATCCTAAGTGCCACTATGGGCAGAAAACAGGGTAAATCAGCTTCTGGTCAACATTCCTGGATAGCACATGTGTCGGGGGTCTCAATCAAGTAGTTGTAGGCAGATGGCAGCTGGGAAAAGATTGCTCTGATGCCTCCTTCTCTGCCCTTTCACTGATAATTATTGAGTCTAAAGTGCAGGAGGACTTGAGCGGCTACTCTGAACATGTGCAATGTTTGCACGAGCAAAGACTACATGCACACTTTTCACCTGCACTGCAAGCACGGTTTGCCTAGATGGCCAGGTATTTTCTAAATATAATCGCTTTGCGTCGACTCATACGTTACCACAGAGTATTTCCCAATTGATGTGCCATAAAACATGGGCTATTTACACCTTTCCAATTTATGCTGGCGAGGTTAAAGGATTGGACTACAGTATATCTGGTAAGGTGTGTGCCGGAAGAGGATACCATAATAAACCCTTAGCTAGCATAGGGCCTGATTCACAGGAGTAATCTACACCTTTGTCCAAGTTTACTATCTTCTTGGTATTCACAACTACGAGTTTAATTTTACTAATAGCAAATTCACAACTGCAGAGGCTCCATCCTGGTGGCGGAGACTCTGCTCCTAAGAATTTGAGTATGCGCTGTCTTTGTGTCTGCAGCGTTCTGCACCCGGACTGAGTACTCTTCGCAGTTGGGAATTTGCTATTAGTAAAATTAAACTCGTAGTTTGTGAATCTCAAAAAAATAGTAAACTTACAGAAAAGCGTAAATGTACCTATTTGAATCACACCCAAGTTGTTCAGCTAAATCACAGCTTGAAAAAGTATAAGTTACATCTTCCCTTTCTTGTTCTTTTTTTTCTCCATCTCCTGTTTTCCCCTATATATTTATTTTTCGATATCTTATGCTCTCCCTAGCCTCCTCTGCCCAATCTCTCAGCGGCGGCCAGCACAGGTAAGTGCGGTGAGGCGGACACGGCAGGGATGAATTCGACTGATGACGGAATAGGCATTATTTATTTATTTAACTATATCTATTCCGTCATCTGTCATCTGTCGACTTAACCCCCTCCCACCATGACCCACCCCACCCCACTGTACTTACCTGTGCCAGCCACCGCTGCAATCTTTTTTATCAACTCTGCCTGCAATGCCTAAAATATCATTCGTGCCGATTATTTGTTTAGTTTAAATTAGATGTGAATGGTTCACTAACAGCAGTAAATATTTGAATCTCCCTGTGTATGTATATTTTTAGATGTAATGCTATACGTTTTTTTTAACATTAGTTCCAGAAAAAGCTGTCTTTTGTAAAGAGGTTTAACTGAGTGTGGTGTGTTGTTCCTTCATCTTCACATTGACTTGTCTAAATTGGGCTTTTTATAAAAATGTTAAATGAAAAAGAGCAATAATCTTAACTAACTTGCACAGTATGTGCAGGCAGCTGACAGTTTTTAATCAAAATTAGCAGTATTATGTACCGAATGTTAGTTCCAATACATTTGTATTCAAATGGAGTGAAGGAAAGGAGATCTGTACTGCGGGAGAGAATAATATATTGAACATTATATTCTTAGACCATTAATTTTCCATCTTTCTAAAATGAATCATGCCTAATGAATATTTATTATACTCTTTCTTGTAATTACACATTTTGAAAAATATACTTTAAGTTGAATAATTTGGAGAACTGAAAAGTTTCGTTCCGATCATCTTTCTGTCTTTCGTGGTCTCCTTCTGATTAAACAATAGAGGAAGACAACTTTATAAAAAAAGTTCTTAAATAAACACCCTCAAGTAATCTATCTGAAATAGGCCGCTAAGGCCCTCGAAGTAGCTTGCCCTGACAATTAGAAATGTGAAGACATTTTAGCAAAATGGAGGAAAATTGTGTCATCTGCAAATTTGACAGCATTAGCACACCTTGAAATTTAGCAAAACTCTACTAACAAGCAAAAATTCCTGCTAGAAATGTTTATGTGTGAGCATTTTCCTTTTCCATAATCTAGTTTAGCGATTTTTTTTTCTAAACGCCATGGTTTTTGCAAAGATTACCACCTTTAGAAAAACCCTCACCACATCAAATTTTTAATAGTTAAAACAAAGTGTGTTTTTGACTGTAGTGTGCCAAAAATATAAGCCCTACACATCTTTTTGAAACCTAAAAATTTTTTTTTCTTTTGGAAAATTCTGAGCGGAGCCCACTTGTACATATGTCTTTGCTGTGCGCATTCCACTAATTCTCTTCTATGGTTAGGAGATGGTCTAAATCTAGACGGTCCACTTCACTAACTGGGCGTCCCTTCAGGCCTTTTGCGATGGGCATTTTAGTCTCTTTTGGTCAGTCTCTCTTGTTAGTGTTTGCTGGTTGATATATAGCTGTCTGTAATAACTGGTTAATGCAGATGCAATTTTAAGGGACTCCGGGCCAAATCGACGGCCAGTTATTGCATGCACAAACGTGTTTGCGACCCCTTTGCGCATGCAAAAACCCACATGGTCAATGTACAAACACTATTTTGCGACTCGCAAAATAGTGTTTTGCGACTCGCTATTAGGAAGGGGCGTTCCCTTCCTAATAGCGATTCCCTGGCCATGTATGAAAGTTATGTGACCGCAATTGCGGTCACAAAACACTTGCAAATTACCACCCTCTTCAAGAGGCTGGTAATGGAGTCGCAAATGGGAAGGGGTCCCCAGTGGACCACTTCCCCTGTAGTGAAGATTGCTATCTATATACGTACAATGCTAAGTTAGCACAACGCCGTTAGATGTTAGAAAGCCATCTTGCCGCTTTTGCTGCTTTTGCACACGACACTGTAGTTGCATGTTATTAATTAAGAAATGCTTGCTCGCCTTTGCTTCACATGAGAACTGTCTGTTGTTCACAACCCTAACAGTTAGTAGCGACCTTGGTCTGAACATTGTGTAAAGAAACACAATATGATAAGGCCTTTTATATATAAAAAAATTGTTTATTTTCAAAAAAATAAATCTGATATTTATGAAAGAAATATGTATGTCAGAACTGCATATACATATTCATGATCAGTGATATACTGTATGTGCTTTATTCTGCTAAATAGATGAAAATCGAATGAGGGATGGCTTACATTGAATAATCCAAATACAGGCAGTATTTTGTGGATAAGAAAACATTACAACTGCCATATCCCTCTTTTCAGGTATGGTCAGCAAATTATAATTATATTAAAACCTACATAAGAAATTGGTGACACACTTTGAATATATTTTAGTGTATTTGTATTGTGTTTTAAAACAAATAACTCTTTTAATAGATAAAAATTTATAAAGATCGTGAAGAGAAAGAACCCAGTACTCTAATGGGCAGTGCACAGACCACGGAAAAATAAAGCTTGTTTTTAGTGGTAAGCGAAATCTAACCTATATAACATACTGTCATTGGTTAAGGTCTCTTCTTGTGCTCAATTAGGCCAAAAGAAAAAATGTATACACAATATAAAATAAAAATTGATGAGTATAAAGAATGTAGAACAATGAAATGTTTTAGAAATAGATTGTAAATTTTCTGTATTTTAATATTTGAATCAGCAGAGTAATCAATATCCTATATAAATATGTGAAGAAAAAGAAGTGTAATATGTAACATTATAAAAGTCTAAAATATTGGTCCATGGATGGAATTAGGAAACTGGAAACAACATGGTTTATTTATTTAACAAAAACGTGGTGTAAATATTGTTTGTATTGTATAAAATATGTGTATTGTATAACTATGTAAATAATGTATATTAATTTTGTAAATATATATATATTATTTGTAGCCCTGAAGAAGTCCGCAAGGATGAAACGCGTTGGCTATGGTCTGTTTTAACATGTTGGAAAAGAAATCACTGAATAAAAGGATCTGATGGAAAATAACTCTGCTGAAAGCTCGTGTGTTCTTATGGAATAGAATTTGTTGACATTTATTTGTGTCTTAATATTGTTTCACACTTCATTGTATCTTGGGTGCTGGACCATTATGTTGTATTGTGTAAAGAAACAGTCTGGGTCGCTAGACGGTGCATGTTGTTGGGTTCAGGTTGATCGGCCCACTATTTAGCCATAACATGCGCACAGCTGCAGATCCCTGAATGTCGGGTGCATTTAATATTGCAGACGCTGCATGTTTTTAGACATTCGGAAGAAGAGCTTTCTCAGGAGAAGAGTCTAAGCTGATCCTGTGATGTGATTCCACTAAGCTGATCCTTACGGTATGGGGTTCCCCATTCAAGCCTAGAGACCTTTTATTAGTAATAATAATAATATTAGTTTACTAGCGAAAGGAAGTTGGCTGACATCCACTGTCATTTTATTATGATTACTCCTTTCATTTTCTATGGTATTGTAACTATGCTGATGGTTTTGACCTTCATCATTTGTCTGCTTATGTTAGCCAAAGTACTGCATCTTAGGACACGAGGTTTATAAAATAAACTCTTTAAACTTTACCGTGTCTCTGTTTATTCTGTTGTGGACTGATATGAGAATAATAACGAACAGGTATTTCTGATTCCCACCATTCCTGAGAATATCCTAAGTCGCTTGTTCTGGGTTGTCTATACATTGGGACCGCCGAGATAAACCTTGGATAACGAATGGGACACTGATGCTGGTCGGATAAGGGGTTCTGGGTTCTGAGGTGAGTTTTTGGTACACCACAATTCACTGAGGTCCCGGTTTCCTGCGCATAGTTCTGTGCATAAGCAGAATCCCTGCAACACCCCTTTGTGACTAGATCTAAAAACATTTTTTAAGGGCAGGCAGTGGTCCCAGGGACCACTACCTGTCCTTAAAAAATTAAACGAAAAGGTTGATTTTTTTTAAATGTATCCCGTTTTCCTTTAAGGAAAATGGGCTGCATTTTAAAAAAACCTGCTTTATTGAAAAGCAGTCCCAGACATGGAGGTCTGCTGAGCCCAGCAGTCCACCATTCCTGGGAGGGCCAGTCATTCCCAATGAGCTTGCAAATTGCGAGTGGCTCATTAATATTCATAAGCCTCTCAATTTGTTTCCCATTGGGCATCACAAACATTGTACATTGGATTTAGCACCTCACAGTTTGCGACTCGCAATTTGTCGCAAATTGCAAGACGCTAAATCCAATGCTCGTTCATCTGGTCCTCCATGACTAAAACATCCTGAGGTTCCTGACTCTCAAGGACTATTCTGGCCTCCATTTGTCTATTAGCTAGTCTATATAGCAGTTTACCACCTTTGTCTCCAGCTTCACAAATGCCATATTGGCAAGCTGTCCAGGCTAGACTGATGTATTCAAGCAGCCATTGCCTGAAGCAATGTCTGAAGGGTTCTAACTGCTGGAGTATCTCGTCATCTTGTGCTAGGTCTAGTTATCTTTCTACGGTAGTAATAGTCTCCTCTAGGGATGCAACCTCACATTTTCATTCCTGTGCATTCCTCATTAAAGAAGACATTGCAGGTTCAGAAGTTAACATGTTAAAGCCCCTTTAATGTAATCCTTGAGGGAACTGTGCCTTGGTTGGATTCAAAGAAGGCTCCAATTTCCGCATGGAGCAATACTCAGTCAGTCAGTCAAAACTTTTATTTCGGTAAAATACCATAAAAAGACATAAATACATAAATACTTTAAAAAACATGATTAAATCACAATGAATAGAGTGAGATCGATTAAAACATTAAAACAGTTCTATAGGACAAGCACAATAAAAACAAGAACTATTCCGCGAAACGGGAGAAAAGTTAAGATTGATCCAGGGCCAATGATATACACATATACCTCAAAGAACTAAGATGATGATATATGTAGTGCTGAATCAGGGGGCTGAGTAGCAAGAGACAAAAATTTGGACCTAACAAACCACATTGAGAGGAGGAATTTGGCCATTGCAAACACTACCAAAGGGGTGGTGTCATATTTCAGAATTCTAAGCACCTCCTTGTAGTCCCTAAGGCCCCTAGACTTGCATAGCTGGATAATCCATTTTTTCCGTGCAATAGTATATAAGGGGCAAAAGAGAACAACATGCAACTCTGATTCGCGGATATCAGAGCATAGGGGGCAAGAACTAACGGGGTTTACAACGTTAGACCATCTATAGGTAAAATCTCTCAGTGGAAGGGAACCGTGTCTAAGCTGTATGTAGAGTTTCTTAGCCAGGGGAGGTTGGATCACGTCTAAGAAGACTTCAAATTGGGGACCACACTTAATATCCAAAAAAGTGTCAGTGAGCCTACCCAGGGAGGACTGGAGTAGAATACCCTTCCTAAAAGATTTCAGAACCTCCCTCAATGAGTTCTTCGAAAGTGTACAGCAGGACACTTCCGGGGCAGACCATAGATTCCCCATCCCAATTAGGTTGCAAAGGTTCTTTATGTGGGCAAGCCAGGGGATCTTATCCGAATTACCCCTTGCCAAAATGTCACCGAGATCGAGCCTATAGCTTTCCAGCTCGGGCGTTGACCAAAGACGCCTCCAGAACTGAAGAGGACGATTCAGGGCAATCTCTTCTATGGGAATCAAACCTAAATCCCATCTCAGAGGGATTAATGGGGTGCTGACAGGTAATTTCAGCAAACTCCTGATAAAGGAATTCTCAATAGATGAGAGGGAGGCGGGGGTGGAGTATCCCCATAATTCAGCACCATAAAGTGCTCCTCCTCTGGCTTGTGATTTATAAATTTCCAGCGGGGGGCCCAGAGGTTTACACGAAGAGTTGTTAAACACCTTCAGGATACCCCCCACTGATTGGGCTAGTCTCAATTTTGCCTTTGCCAAATGGGAACCCCAATTCATTTTGTCGTTGAGGGTCACCCCCAAATAGTCAAACGTGGCGACCCTATCCAGCTCAACCTCACCCAGTTTGGGGTGGGGGCAATTACGCGAATTAGAACCAAACACCATAAATTTGGTCTTAGAGAGGTTCAGTTCCAGATCCCTGATTTTGCAAAAAGAGCAGAAGGCCTCTAATGTACGCTGAATGCCCATGTAAGATTGAGATAGCAAAAGCGTATCATCAGCGAACATCAGGGCCGGGACCTTACGACCCGCCAAAACAGGGGAGTCCAGGTTAGCGGAGCGCAAAAGAAACTCTATCAGCCCATTGATAAAGAGGGAGAAAAGGGTGGGGGCCAGGACACAGCCCTGCCTCACACCCTTCTCTACCGGAAATGGCCTTGAAAGTTCCCCATCTCTCCCATATCTCACCCTTGCATAGGTGCCTAGGTGGAGTCGTTTGAATAGGTGGCAAAGATAGGGGGGGGCACCCATCTCTAGCAAAATGGCCCAGAGTTTTTCCCTTTGCACCATATCAAAAGCGGACCGAAGGTCCACAAAGATCAGATACAAATTACCGGCGCCCATGCTGACTGTTTTCCAATAGATCAAAAGTAATCTAAATAGTTGATCAATGGTAGAAACCTTAGCTCGGAACCCTGCCTGTAGGGAGGTTAGAACATGTTGATCCTCCATCCAGAACTGCAGTCTGGATAATAGGACTCGAGCAAACAGCTTCTGAATTACATCAATCAGGCTTATGGGGCGGTAGTTGGCTGGGTCCAGTGGGGAAGATTTTTTGTGGATGGGAATAATTTCTGCACCCAACCAAGTGTCCGGGATTCTAAGGCCCTGCAAAATAGCATTAAAATATACACATATATAAGGTGCCCAAATTTTTACATCACTTCGGTAGAGATCACCGGGGATCTTGTCGAGCCCAGGAGCTTTCCCTGCCGAAAGGGAATTGAGGGCCAATTCAATCTCTGGGATGGAAAAGAGGCTAGACTCAATTTCTGCCTGGCTCAGCAAGTCCATTGCAGTATCAATCTGGGTGAGGCCTACATCGTTACTAACCAGAGGGTTACAGGCCGAGAAGAGGGGTTGGAAATGGGCGAGCCAGACCTCCTCACTAAGATTAGGAAGTAGTGCTGGGGTACTGGCTACCGAGCCCGAACGAACAATATTCCAGAACGCCCTCGAGTCACGGTCTGCTAGAGCTTGGAGTAAATTTTGCCACCTTAGATCCTCCCACTCGGCTTTAGCTTCCCTGATCAGGTCTTTGTAGGTGGCCCTGGCTGCCCGAATACTGGACAAGGTACCCTCTTTTACTTCTACTAGCAGGGCAGACTTAGCCCGCCTGCAGGTACCATTGAACCAGCGCTCGGGCCTAAGAGGCCTTGATTTTGAGGCCGTGGGTTTATAGAAAAAACTGGCCAAACTACCTAGAAAATCCGTATGGATAGTCTGGAGTTCGGAAAAACAAGACTGCGGAATAAGCCCAGCGGGACTCAGAAGATGGAAAACTGCTTCCAGGGAGCAGGTCACGGCACTATATACATCAGCCAGCTTTAGATCATCAGACGCCACCCTTTCCCACCTAATCCGTCTGCCACCTGCCACTAGGACCAAATTCTCACTTTGTAATGGAGATTGGGGCCTAGAAGATTCACTACCACCTAGATTGTTAATCAATTCCAGAGACAGTAGGTTGTGATCGCTGTCGGCCCGTGGGATGATAGAAAAAGAGGCCAAATGGCCCCAGAATTCTACGTTCACCAAAACATAATCGATTGACGAACAGCTCCCAGCTCTGTTAAAGGTGAAGGACCCCGGGACGTCCGGGCAGAGTCTGCCATTGCAGGCCCGCAAGGAGTGTGCAATGGTAAGCCTATTAATCTCAAGGGCAAGGGGGGAGAGACGTTTAGCCGGGTGGGAAATAAGATCAGGGATTAGATAGATTTCGTCCACCTCACAGGAGGGGGAAGGGATCCCTGGAAGGGGTTCGAAGTGGCAATTAAAATCGGCTCCAATTAGTTTATGGGACGCCTGTGGTAGAGAGTGTAGAACATTTTCCAGGGCGCCCAGAATCGACAAACCTAACTGGACCGGCTGTGGGCGCAAGTACACATTTATAACTGCTAGTGAGTAGCTAGCGGGAAAAGATAGTAGGAGACATAGAATATCAGGGGACTTTGAATCCAATGACTTTACTGAGCACCCCAGGTGAGATGCAACCCAAACAACTAACCCCCCTGAGGGTCTCCCTCGGAACCCCTGAACTGCTGGGGCTGCAAAAGATGCATATCCCACCCTCCGTGGTATAGACCGCAGCCAGGTTTCTTGAAATATACAGATGTCATATTTGTCCATTAACTCTCCCCACTCGGGATCAGAGAGTTTGGACTCTAAACCGGCCACGTTCCAGGACCCAACTAATGGTTTCCGGTGAGGTATACAGAGTGAGCTGTCAACCGGAGGGATGGGAAAGGGGGGGCTGTGGGAAGCTGAATGCACAGGGGGGTTCGGCTCTAGAGAACCCACCAGAGCGCTGGGGGACAGAGACGATGGAGAGGGGGGCCCAGGGCCACTCGCCACTCCCGGGGCAACCAGGGGCACCAACGTCCATGTATCATAAACATCCTCATCCTGGCTCCCCCCCACGGGCATAAGCTCTCCCTTACAAGGACTCGAATGTAGTGGTCAATCCACCGCATTTAGTGCACCATAACGGTTTTCAACCGGGATGTTAAAGTGCAAATTGTGTGGGGCCTGGTGGAAATAAGGTAAATCAGCTGAGACCAAAGTGTTGGAAATGGAATAGAAGTACCCCAAATGAAAAGCCTCAATAGCACCCCTTCTATAGTGCCCTCCCTGCATCAAAATGTGATCTACTACTCTGGGGTCCCTAAAATTAATCAGGACGCAGTCCCCCCCTATGTCTTTTGAGCGGGTCCCTAGCCAGTTAACCCTCCGAACATGCAGGATCTCCCCTCTCCCTACTCCCTTTAGTGGTCTATTTTTAGACAGCCAGTGGATGACTTTATTTTTTTAGTTCAAGATAGGATTCCCCCCTTCCATTCATAACCGAAGGAACTCCTGTAAGGACGATCACATAAGGGGCTGCCTCCGGGGGAAGCTGGACCAGAAGATGAGGATCCTCCAAGCTCCTCCAAGCTCCGGAGGGGTCGGTCCCCCCCCTCAGGTAGGCGGGAACCGACCCCGTCTGTAATCCGAGAAACTAAGTCCCTGCAGTGAGTAGGCTGCTCATGTGTTGAAACGACGATAGGGACTCGGGGCACAGTCAGGGGCAAATGAGGACCAGCGTTGTGAGAAGGGGCAGTTGTATGCACCATAGAGGGCTGGCCCAGATCCGTGTGCACCTGCATCAGGGATAAAGGTGACTCAGTTTGGGGGATAGAATTAGTTAGATTTACTTTGGAACTAGCACCCTCCGAACTGCCCGAATTGACCTTAGGGTCCTGGGTAGGCTGCATCTTCCCAAATCCTTTGGAGTTAACTAAGGAAACCAACCTGTCCATTTTAGATGACAGGGATTTAGCCAGAAGGTTTAGAGATTGGTCTATGTGTGACTGGAGCTCAAGTAATAGGGTGGTCGCCCAGGTCGGAGGGATAGAAGTAGGGGGGTGATGGTGGATCGGGGCCGAAAAGGGAGAGCTATCTGGAGCAGGGGCTGATAAGAGTCTCCTTTTTCTCAGTTTTTGTTTTTTTTGTTTTTTCCTTGTCTTAACCTGTTTTGTAGGGGCCACAATAGACACAAAGGAAGATGTTGATAACCCTTCTTCCACTAGAGCTGGCTCATCTATTTGGGCCTGAGCGCACGGTAGTTGTGTAAATGAGGGCAGCATAGAAGACATAGCATCAGGATCCACCTGGTATGAAGAAAAATCAGACAGTCCATCAAGAGGGGGGGCCATATTGAATGCCGGTGTAATCGACAGCCGTTTTTCTGTATTTTCAATGGCTGAAGCCACCACCCCGATTGTCTTTTGCAGCATCTTGTCTATTGCTGTAAGACTAGGGATCTGAGAAGCAGAGTTCGCTAGCTGTCTGGTCATCGGACGACTAGCTGTAGGTTTGGAGTGCTTCCCCATGAATCTAGAGTGTCCACAACACAAGCAATGAAAACTTATGGGACAAATCAGTAAAAACCAACAGTAAAAGGAAGACACTCTAATCCAAAAAGAATGACTGACTATAAAGACTAAAATGAAATAACCAAAAGAAATCAAACACTACTGATCCGAGGAGGAAAGCTTAGAGGGGCGGCCCAGCCCGGCCTCCTCCGGCCCCGGACGGCCACAGACGGTCCCGCCCTTGTCCCGGGCTTCTCCCGGCGCCGCCCGCGCGCGGTCCCGCGAGGCGGTGGGTCGCAGTGTTTTTCAAGCGCCTCCCGGCGCGAAAGAGCAGTGGGCGTGTTCGGGTTCCGCTTCCCGTGGCGCCGCTAGGGATCCTGGGGATGGTAGTCCCCCTCCGTGCAGCGTCCGCGTTGGAAATGGCGGGAGCAGGAGGGAAACAGACAGCAGCAGTCCGGAAAACACTCCGGCAGAATCTCCCCTCGTCTCCAGCCAGGTAGGAACACCGCCCGCTCTGTCAGTGGGTCGCAGTGTTTTTCAAGCGCCTCCCGGCGCGAAAGAGCAGTGGGCGTGTTCGGGTTCCGCTTCCCGTGGCGCCGCTAGGGATCCTGGGGATGGTAGTCCCCCTCCGTGCAGCGTCCGCGTTGGAAATGGCGGGAGCAGGAGGGAAACAGACAGCAGCAGTCCGGAAAACACTCCGGCAGAATCTCCCCTCGTCTCCAGCCAGGTAGGAACACCGCAATACTTGAAATTCGTCATCCAGTAGCCAATCAGTCGATCAATCAATCAATCACAGCATTTGTAAAGCGCACTACTTACCCGTGAGGGCCTCAAGGTGCTGGAGGGTGGGGAGTGCTGCTACTGCTCGAAAAGCCAGGTCTTGAGGAGTCTTCTGAAGGTCAGCAGGTCTTGGGTCTGCTGTAGGCGAATGGGGATGGTGTTCCAGGTCTTGGCGGCGAGGTGGGAGAACGATCTGCCGCCGGAGGTTGCTCTTCGGATTCGGGGGACTGTTTCGAGGGTGAGGTCGGTGGAGGGAAGCTGGCGGGTGGGGGTGTAGAAGCTGAGTCGTCTGTTGAGGTATGCTGGTCCGGTGTTGTGGAGTGCCTTGTGTGTGTGGGTGAGGAGCTTGAAGGGTATCCTTTTGTTGACGGGGAGCCAGTGCAGTACTCTCAGGTGGGGTGTGATGTGGCTGCGGCAGGTGATGCTGAGGATCATGTGTGCAGAGGCGTTCTGGATGCGTTTAAGCCATTTCAGGAGTTTGGCTGAGGCTCCTGCTTAGAAGGCATTTCCGTAGTACAACCTGCTGCTGACGAGGGCCTGGGTGACCGTTCTTCTTGTTATGGTGGGGATCCACATGTAGATCTTGCGGAGCATATGGAGGGTGTTGAAGCAGGAGGAAGAGACAATGTTGACCTGCTTAGTCATGGAGAGGGTGGAGTCGAGAATGATCCCTAGGTTGTGTGCGTGGTCGGTGGGTGTTGGAGCTGTTCCCAGTGTGGTCGGCCACTAGGAGTCATCCCAGGCCGAAGGGGTGGATCCGAGGATGAGGACCTCCGTCTTGTCCGAGTTCAGCTTCAGTTGGCTGCTCCTCATCCATTCAGCAATGGCCTTCATTCCTTTGTGGAGGTTGGTTTTGGTGGTCCTTGGTGAGGGAGAAGATCAGCTGAGTGTCATCGGCGTAGGAGATGATGTTGAGGTCTTGTAGTCGAGTGACGCGGGCGAGCGGTGCCATGTAGATGTTAAACAGCGTTGGGCTGAGGGATGAGCCCTGGGGTACGCCGCAGATGATCTAGGTGGCGTCGGAGCGGAAGGGGGGGAGGTGGACACTCTGTGTTTTGCCGGAGAGGAAGGAGGTGGTCCAGTCCAGGGCCTTCTCTTGGATTCCGGCGTTGTGGAGGCGTGCGCGTAGTGTGCGGTGGCAGACCGTGTCGAAGGCGGCTGACAGGTCCAGGAGGATGAGGGCCGTGGTTTCTCCGTTGTCTAGCAGGGTCCTGATGTCATCGGTGGCGGCGATGAGGGCAGTTTCGGTGCTGTGGTTGCTGCGGAACCCAGACTAGGGCGGGTCCAGGATGCTGTCCTCCTCGAGGTACCGAGTCAGTTGTTTGTTGACGGTCTTCTCAATGACCTTCGCTGGGAACGGGAGCAGGGAGATGGGCCGGAAGTTCTTGAGGTCCTTGGGGTCTGCCTTAGGTTTCTTGAGTAAGGCGTTGACCTCCGCGTGCTTCCAGCTCTCCGGGAAGGTAGCTGTCTCAAAGGAAATGTTGATGGCTTACCAGAGATGGGGTGCGATGGTGGCGCTGGCTTTGTTGAAGATGTGGTGTGGGCATGGGTCTGACGGAGATCCGGAGTGGATAGTGTTCATAGTCTTGATGGTGTTGTCATCGTTTATGTTGGTCCAGGCGAGCAGGCGGTTGGTGCGGATGGTGGTCGTGGGGGTGGGGGTCTCAGTGGTTGTCGGGGCAGTCGTGACGTTGAAGCTGTCGTGGATGTCTGCGATCTTGCGATGGAATAAGGTGGCCAGCGAGTCGCACAGGTCTTGCGAGGGTGGGATGTCGTTGGTGTTGGTGCAGGGGTTGGAGAGTTCCTTCACGATTTTGAAGAGCTCTTTGCTGTATTGTGCATTGTTGTCTGGGCGGTCTTTCAAGGAGGCCCTTTTGGCAGATCTGATGAGGTGATGGTGTCTGCGGGTGGCATTCTTGTGGGCTGCGTATCTGTCCGGTGTTTGTTCCCGGAGCTTTCGGCAGGCTCGCTTGGAGGCCTGGAGTTCTTCAGTGAACCAGCTGGCTTTCTTGCTGGTGTGGCTGTTGGGGAGTTTCTTGAACGGGGCGAGGGTGTTGGCACAGTCGTCGATCCACTGTCTGAGGTTGCGGGCGGCGGTGTCGGTGTCGGTGGGGTCGGCTTGTGGGCTCTGGGCGAGGGTGGTGGTTAGCTGGTCTTCGGTGACTTTGCTCCAGCAGCGACAAGGCATCTGTTGGATGCGGTGGTACATGGTGGGCTTTCAAAAGGTGAAGTGGATGCAGCGATGGTCGGTCCAGTGGAGTTCGGTGGTGTGGATGAAGGTGACGTGGGGTCTTAAGGAGAAGATGGGGTCAAGCGTGTGGCCGGCGGAGTGGGTGGGTGTTGTGACAAGTTGTCTTAGTCCGAGGTTGGTTAGGTTGTCCAATCAAGGTGGCGGAGTTGGTGTCGATGTTGTTCTCGAGGTGGAAGTTCAGGTCCCCAAGGAGGATGTAGTCTGTGGAGGCCAGGGCTTGTGTGCTGACGAAGTCAGCGATGGAGTCGCTGAACTGTGATCGGGGTCCGGGGGTCTGTAGACGAGGGTTCTTCTGAGGGTGGTGTTGGGATCGGTGTGGATCTGGAAGTGCAGGTGTTTGGTGGTGCTGAGGGTGTCGTCGGTGTTGGTCGAGACTCTGAGAGTGTTCCTGTAGACGATGGCGATTCCTCCTCCTACTCCATTGGTGCGGTCCCTGTAGGTGATCTTGTAGCCTTCCGGGATGGCTATGGCGATGTCGGGTGCCAAGGAGAGGTTCAGCCAGGTCTCCGTCAGGAATGCTACATCTGGGGTGGTTGAGTCGAGTAGGTCCCAGAGTTCAACGGCGTGTTTGCGGGCAGAGCGGGTGTTGAGAAGAATGCATCTGAGGTAGTTGGGTTCTTTCCTGGTCGGTGGGTTGGCAGGCCGGATGCTGGTGAAGCTGCAGTTCTGGCAGGAGAAGGATCCTTGGGTGCGCTTCGGGGTGGCCAGACAGCAGGTGCGTGATCGTCCGGCGTTGAGTGTGTGGAGGGTGCTGGAGTTGTAGCGGTCTCGGGTGTCGTGGTGTTCACGGGGGCCAGGGGTTCTGGCGCTGGGCACGGTCCAGGTGCGGACGGGCGCAGACATGCTTGCCTTAGGCGCGCCAGCGGCGTGCCCGCTGCGCGCGTCTGCTGCGCGGCTGTGCAGCAGCCGCCATATAAGGCGAGGTGGGAGGGAGTAGCAGCTGTGAGGCGGGAGCAGGCAGTGAATGGCCATGCAGGGTGGCGGGCCGCAGGGAAGCAGCTGCGGGAAAACAAGTGAGGGACAGCGGAGGGAACAGAAGGCAAAAGGGGAAAAACCAGTAAATGAGGCAAAGCAACGACAGCACAGGCAGTTACAGAAGGGAAAACAGGCAAAATAGGAAATTAAGGCAAAACAGGAAATTAGCGCAAAATGAGACAAGCAGTGAGAGTGCTGAGCAGAACGAAGGGAGCAAGCCTGACCTCGAAGTCACGATTAGAAGCAGCAGCTGCGAGCTGAGTCACGGGCACAGCAGGTGGTGCTGTTGCGGCGTGGGGAGCGGCCTGCCTGGGAGCAAGGTCAAGGGTAGCCACCACTCATTTATGTACTATCTTCTGAGTTGACCTCTATTTGAGTGACTGAGACTCATCTCTATGGGTAACTGATCGGACATAAGGTGTGTGTGGTGTTTACACTTCTTTCCTTTCCATCATTGTTGGTTAATATGTGATGATGTAAGGGATCAGAATGTAGGTGGAATTAAGAATGTTGGAAACAGCAGTTAACCCTTGCTTTCTGGTGGATGAGGCCTTTGTATCTGTAGCTCTTAATAAACTTCACTTTTCTATTACCTGAAGGTGTCAACTATTCATTTGAGACAGAAGGCCCCTTCACAATTTGTCATCCCACCTTTGTTGACACATTCAGGCCTCCATGCCGTCAAGCCAGAGACAAGCTATCAACCATAAAGATCTCTCTGTGAAATTTGATATGCCAGTCTGTAGGCACACAATGTTGCCTTCAACCTCACTCTGCTCAGGGGCTGCCCCAACAGCTGAACCAATGGCTGGTATACCAAGACTTCTCATGAACATCAAGGCATTCTGACCCAACACTGGTACACCTAACATGTGCCAGGCGGGAATTTGCTAAGGCAGACAGCTGTGCAGCCTGTCCTGCTGATAGCTCAGAGTGACAGTCACTAACAGAAGTGTCTAGCACCAACACAGTCTCAGGGTCCTTTCCGTCTGCAGCCGACATCAAACTGCCAAACTGGTGTCATTGTAGGCTTCACTCACCTCATATGGCTCCTATGTCTCCTCCTTCTCAAGGGACTCAGCTCTATTTCCATAGGGTCTGATCCTTTGGGATCTCCCTAAGTGCAGATCAGACTAGGCATCACCACAACTGTCACTGCAGGATCTAGCAAAACAGTTTCAACAGTGACATCCATTCCTTTGCTGAACCATTGGGGCCACCTCTAACCAATCCCCTCCCATCCTCCACATAGTGAGTCAGTAACGCAGCTAGTAAACTTAAGGTGCAGGCTACTTTCTCTCCTATCTTTTATGTTGCTATCACAACACCTATTTTCTCGGGAACCATCCTTCACTAGGTCTCTCACTAAAATGGATCTCCAGGAATAGCTCCTATTCCCAGCGGATTACTTATGTTGATCTAGGGACCTGCTACTTGTTTTCATATATCCTCCATGAGAAGGCTTCTCATGGACAATCTGAACCTTCTGGCAGGAACCCCTAGGGGTACAACTGAATAAGTTTGTGCTAGGCTGCCAAAAGGGCGGCTGCGAACGGGAAAAGGCAGGAATGTACCGTATTGACTTAAATATGCAGCATTCCTGCCCTTTCCCTAACACGCAGTGCAGCGCACAGTGCAGCGCATCGAGCTGCATTGCTGCTTTGCACAACTTTTTCCTAAATAGGCCTCATCATATTTTGGACTTCACCGCGAGACACACTCAGTGTAACAGGCACATGCTGAACTTGCTATGCCATAGGACCGGAGCAGACCCTCACTGATGCAGGCCAAACTAGTCTGGAATGAATTTTCCTTTCAACAGGGGGATGTGTCCTGGCAGTTTTGGCAGCATTATTCCTTTCAGATGATTTGCATTAAGTGGATACCTGCGTGTAGGGGAAAAATAGCAATAGACTGGAACGCGGTCCAGCGCAATAAAGAGTGTCCGTGATTAATTCAAACATTGTACCCATCACTTTTGCGTTTTTGTTGTTCAAGAGTTAATGACAGACCTGGAAACAATCTTCTGGCGTAATGGAACCAAGGATGGAACCAAGGACGGAAGCATTGTAATCTTGGATAAATACTCCCATCGCTGATAGTCTCGAAATTGAGAACAAAGCCACAAACATATGATATGTAATAAAATATCCCTCACACTCCTTGAGTCCAGAGCACCCCTGTGAGTATCATAAGTAGCACAAAGGAATACTTAGTTTAAAATGTTGTCAAAAAGTTACTAAAAAACATCATGTCACAGTTAAGTTAGAAAGGTATGAATATACCAAAAAAAGCGAGTGAAATTAAGTTTTGGAGTGTAAATTAATAATTAAATCTCACCCACTTATCATGGGCTGTTCACTGTGGAGCAATCATAAGGTAAACAAATTGTTAGCCTAAAAAATGTATGTATAAAATGTGTGTATACTGCTGCAGGGATTCTGCACAAACACAGAACTATGCACAGGATTATAGGACCTTGGTGTATAGTCTTCCTACCACCTTAGTACTCATGAGCCCAGGCCCGACTAGCTATAGTGTCTCACTTGCTCTCCTTCTCACTCACAGAGAAGCAAATGGTTTGACACCCCAGAACACAACAGATTTCTCAAGAATCGCAGACCCCATACCTTAGCCTATAGGTGCTGTCTCGCTCTTCTCCCTGGAAAGGTCCCATTGCAAGTGTGTGCTACCTATTTGAGTATTCTAATAAAACCCAAGTACATTGTCCAAACAACAGCTGCATCAGTATGTGTTGTCTAAGGGCTAAGGCCTGGCCAGAACCAAATAACAAGGGGCATTGATGTTCGACCTTGCACATAATGTTCGGTCAAAATCCCAGGAGCATGCAGATAGTGAACACAGTGATAAGTTCTCATGTGAAAACAGTCGTAAAAATTATTGCAAAAATAAAGATGTGTAGTAACGTGCGCAAAGCGGCAGGCAAGCTGCAAAGTGCTCATGCTAAGTTAGTGAAGACGACAATGTCCCTATGGGCCATGTGACAATACAAATGATGCTCATAATAAAATAGAGACTTTTGTTCATAAAAATAATTTTTTAATTGTCAGCTAATATTTGAAGGTTTTAGTGGGCAAGGAAGGAGATTATATGGCTCTTGGCCACTATTACTTTTCCTCTCATGCTATAGGTCCGTTAGATCAGGTTATTTCTCACACAGGAGTTTGGTAAGTTTTCTTTTACCTTTTCAAGATATTGCAGTGCATGAACGTGTTCACTGTTTTTGGGCAGTATGGATTGCTGGTCTGTGACTCTATAAGGGGAAACAGCCTTTACACCCCGGTTCGAACCACGCTGTGCCTTACCAGCGTGGTCCACACCATGGAAGCGCCTTTACAACGCATTCCTTTACCATGCAAGTTGTTACAACGACTTGCCGTAGGGAAAGCGCTGTTGGATTGATGTTGGACTTTAAGTCCAACACTTTCCCTACTGTTGCACAGACTCGAGTTTACTGGAGTTGGAATAGTAAATTATAATATTCCAACTCCAGTGATTACCCCTAGTCTAGTCATTGGAATGACTTACATGGTAACATAATGCTTTTTAAAGACGTATTTGTTGTTCGGATCAAGTTATTAATGCAGGCCTGATTAATATCTGTGAAGTTCCGATATACAACCTGTGAAGTGTCCTTCAAAATCAGAATTGACCCCAGCATATACCCCAGCATGTAAGGTGTCCTTATTTGCTGCCTCTCTAACTTTAAAAACACTGTGGAGCAAATGATATCAATAGGTAAACCAGGTCTCCATTATGGGTGTTGTATGTGGTGTAGCCTTTCAGTTAGTTGGCTTTGTTGCTTGCTGATTTTTGTACAGCTGGCTGCTAGCTAACTGTTTGATTGTGAGCTGCTGTCTAGCTTGTTGGCTGGATAGTTGCCTGACAGCTGGCCAGATACTGAGTGGCTGCCTGACTGCTGGTCAGCTGGCTAGCACTTACCTGGTTTGTGTCTAGATTTGGCTTGCTGGTTGCCTGGCTTCAAACTGGCTGCCTGATGACTCGCCGTTGGTTGGTTGACTATCACAAGTGCAAGCAGATACTTCACTGATTTGCCTATGGTCAGGTCTCACAACAGCAGATGAGCAATATGTGTTTCATGGGTGTTTGCACAAATGTACGAATATTTGTAGCTGTCAGAATGCATTCACATCTTGCTGTTATGACCCACTCACTGACATATTTATCTTTAGTGTTGCATTGCCCTTTTGCCACCCAAGGGGGGTGAAAGGGCAACACAGAAACAAAGTCAGAGTTATCATGCCGCACAAGCCCACGTTGCTTGGCCCTGCATGACTTGATAAATCTAGGGTAACGCACCACAGCGCAAATTGCTGTTTTGCTTTTCTCTGCCCCATGGAGGCGTTTCATGGCTGGAGCTTGGGTTTTCCTTTGGATACGCACATGGATTTTGGTGCATTCCCAGATTTCCCATTGCCGACATTCTGCAGCACACATAGAAAGATGAAAATGCCTCAGGATTTGTTGGACCCGGCCTCGTGGCATGGTCCTTACCCCTGTGGATTGTGCCCGTTCTCCGCCCCGGCCTTCACGGGCCACCCTTCTGAACTGCACCAAGGCCCTTCCTCCTGAGCGGCACAAGGTCGCATACCCCTCGTGGCTCCGCCATCTTGTTGGCACCCACGTGACTCTGTGCACCAGCCAGCGCGACCCCGCTCAACCCGGCCTCGACCCCAGCAAAGCCCCGACATCGAGGCACCACGAACTGGCCAGGGGGTGCCGCAGGAACCATTCATCGCCCCCGGCGGAGGACAGTATCGATGGGACCCCCAACTGTCCTCCCCTCTCGAGGTGTGATCGCCCTGGAACTCCCTTGGGCCTGGCGCCTCTCCTGCTGGGCGTCTGGCCACCTCCACCCGGCCTCTCCGCCCCCACCGGGCGCCTGGGTCCGGACATCAAAGGGCTCCAGACCTATATCTGGGGCGACCCCGCCACAGATCGGCAGTTGTATCCCGGAGTCGAGAGCCCTGCTGATTGAATCGCGGCTGACCCTACAGAGAAGAACTCTTGTCGGAACCATCACGAGCCCTGCTGACTGCGTCGCGGCTCCTTCTTGTGAACACTTTGAAGCCACTTGGAACATCGGAGCCCTGCTGACGCTGTCGCGGCCCAACCTCGCTGAAACCTCCCTCGGAGCCCTGCTGACGACGTCGCGGCTCGAGCTGAGCAGAAACCATCTTGAGAGCCCTGCTGATTGGATCGCGGCTCTCCACGAACTGTCCGCCAGAGCCCTGCTGATGCCGTCGCGGCTCGACCCCTCCGAGATCCGGAGGTCCTCCAGCTTGAGGATAAGAACTGGGCCCCAGGTACTGCACTCCTGCCGAGGACTGTCCCGCTACCCCTACCCTTCCAAAGAGACACTGAGACTTTTGGTGGATCCTTCGATCCCTTCGTGTAAATATTGACCTCGTAACCTTTTTATTGCTGATAAAGAATTGCTTGTCTTGAGACAACCTCCTTGAGTCCTGTGTGGTGGTGTTACTGTGCTAGTACGCGATAGGAGAAGGATCTCTCAGGAGACTTCTCGGCAGCGCTCGGCTACTTCGTACAGTGTGAGGGCCCCCCTTGGTGGTCTCGCCGACTCCTCGGGGTCCGCCTTCCAACATTTGGTGGCCAGCGACGGGATCCGAGCCGAACGCAGTACGTACCAGCCAGTACCCACTAGCTACCCATCCAAACGTACAGTAATCATGAGCAGCCAGGAAAACAACGCGACAATGGAGTTCCAGCCCGAACGGCTGGAAGAATATACGCACAAAGAGTTAAAACAGTTCTGCAAAGACAAAGGCATTGCAACCACCGGCCTAAGTACCAAAGAGGACATGCAGAAAGCTCTGAGGACATGGCTGGAGGCCGGGGCAGGCCCCCCCCAGGAAGAAGGTCCCCTACCCCTGACTGAGACCTCATCAACCGCACGGACTCCGGCAACCGGAGGAAGAAAGAGCCTAGAAACCGGCCTCTCCGAAGAAGAAATACGAGAGCGGGAGAAGGTCCGGAACCACGAGCTAGAGCTCGCACGACTGCGGCTGGACGGCGAACTCCAGCTGGCGGAAAAGAAACTGGCCCTAGAACAGCTACGGCTTCAAGAGGAGATAGAGGAGAAGAGGCGACACCGGGAGTTGGAGGAAAAGAAACTGACCCTTGAGCACGAGCGCAGTCTCAAGGAGCTCGAAATCAAGGCCAAGAACGGAGGGACCAACGCCCCCAGTACCAGAGACACTCTACCGCCTGCCGAGACCAAGGTACATATCCCGAAAGAGGTCGTCAAGGAGTACTACAAGAATGACGACATCCAACAATGGTTCAAGGCCTACGAGGTGGCCATGACCTCTCATCGGGTGCCCCGAAAAGACTGGGGCGCGGGCCTGTGGGGGCGGTTCCTGAGTGAGGGTCGAGACACACTGCTCCAGCTGCCGGAGGAGGTGATGACCTCCTACGATCACATGAAGGAGGCTCTGCTCACCCGCTACGTGCTAACCGCAGAAATGTACCGCCAGCGGTTCAGAGACTGCAAGAAAATCCCGGGCACCACCTGGGTGGAATATGTGGACTTTTTCAGTCGGGCCCTAGAAGGGTGGATCAGAGGTAGCAAAGTAACCACCTACGGGCAGCTGGTCGACCTCATCGTGTGGGAACATCTCTCCAACAATTGCTTTGTGGAACTGAGACAGCACCTCCTCGACAGCAAAATGACCGACCCGCGAAAACTCGCCGTCGAGGCCGATCGATGGGTCAACTCCCGGGTCCCCCGGAACTCAATGGGGGAGTACCAGAGGAACCCCACCGGACCCCCCCGCCAACGCGGTGGAGGGGGAGGGCCGAACAGGAACCGAGACCCTCCCGCCGGGGCCCCCAGGAGTCCCCCTCGAGGGCCACCGCAGCAACAACTCTCCCCGAGCCTAGCCCGAAGGGGGGCGCCCCCGGTCAGATCCGGACCACGGCCACCAGTAACGTGCTACGGCTGCCAACAAACCTGACACTATGCCAGCAATCCGGTCTGCCCCCTGAACCGAAGAAACGGGGCCGGCGGGCCCCCGCCCCGACAGCTGGCAGCTGCCGCCCTGGGAGAAGGAGAAGAGGAAGAGGAGACCCTCGACCGAGGGACCACTGAATGGGAGACGGCAGCCATGTCCCTGGTCTGCCTGGGTAGCCGAGAAATGGTACCCTGCACCCCCATCCCAGGCAACACCCAGAAGTACCGGCAGCAGGTCACGGTCAATGGACAACGGGCCGAAGCCCTTCGTGACACCGGTGCCAGTGTCACCGCTGTCCGCTGCCACCTGGTGACCCCCGAACAGATCCTACCGAATGTGCTGTGTCCCGTCCGGACGGCCGACAACAGCGAAAGCCTGTGCCAGATGGCCCTGGTCCCCTTCGAGTGGGGAGGGGTGACGGGCCTGCTGAAGGTGACGGTACGCGACGACGCCCCCGTCGACTGCCTCCTGGGGAACGACTTGGAGAGTTCCCCCTGGGCTCAAGTAGAGCGACGAGAGCACCTCCGAATGCTGGGACTATCTGACTGGGCCTGTGCCATCACCCGGTCCATGACCGCCCGGGCCCCCCGCTCATCCTCGGCCTCCGGGACCTCCCAGCCCGAGGGGCTCGCACCACCTCCCGCCAGCAGCGAGGGGGAGGCGGACACCGACCCTGGACCTAGTGAATCCTCCCCCGAAGAGATGGCTTCCCCGTGCGCCCTACCAGAGCTGACACAATGGCGACACGAAGGGGGCCCCACCCGGGAGCAGTTCCAACAAGAGCAGCAGTCCTGCCCCACGCTCGAAGGGGTCCGCCAACAAGCGTCCGCCCAAACCAACGGGGACCAGACCGGCACCCACTGGGTCTACTGGGCCGAGGGCCTGCTATACAGTGAGCAGAAAGTGACAGAACTCGGGGCCAGCAGAGTGTTGGTGGTCCCCCTCCGCTTCCGGGAGTTCCTGCTCAACCTGGCACATGATGTGCCCCTCGCCGGACACTTGGGGCAAGACAAAACGTACAGCCGTTTGGTGACCCACTTCTACTGGCCTCGGATGCGGAGAGACGTGGACAACCACTGCCGGTCCTGCCAGACCTGCCAAGCCAGCGGGAAGACGGGGGGTCGGGTCAAGGCCCCCCTCCAACCCTTTCCAGCCGTCAGCACCCCGTTCGAACGGGTCGGAATCGATATCGTGGGGCCCCTGGACCCCCAGACCGCTCTGGGCCACCGCTTCATCCTGGTCCTCGTGGACCACGCCACCAGGTACCCGGAGGCGGTCCCGCTAAGAACTGTAACGGCCCCCGTGGTAGGCCGGGCCCTAATGGGGATCTCCTCCCGAGTGGGATTTCCCCGCGAAGTGGTGAGCGACAGAGGCACAAACTTTATTTCCAGATACATGCGGTCCCTGTGGCAGCAGTGCGGGGTCACATACAAGTTCACGACCCCCTATCACCCTCAGGGGAACGGACTGGTTGAGCGGTTCAACAGAACATTAAAGGGAATGATCCAGGGCCTAGAAGAGCCCCTCAGGCGGAGATGGGATGTCCTGCTGCCGTGCCTCCTGTTTGCCTATCGGGAGGTCCCGCAGAAGTCCCTGGGGTTCAGCCCGTTTGAACTATTGTACGGACACCCGGTCCGCGGGCCGCTCAGCCTGGTCAAAGAGAGCTGGGAGACGAAGCCCCAAGGCACCCCTCCTGACGTCTACCGATACCTCCTGACCCTCCGAAACCAGACCCGCAAGTTCCGAGCCCTGGCTGAAGCCAACCTCGAGGCCAGCCAGGAGGACATGAAGCGGTGGTACGATCGGAACTCCTCTACCATAGAATTCGAGCCAGGTCAGAAGGTATGGGTCATGGCCCCGGTTGAACCCGGCGCCCTCCAGGACAAGTGGACTGGGCCCTTCATGGTAGTGGAGAAGAAAAGTCCCGTCACCTACCTGGTCGACCTGGAGTCCCCCCGGAACCCCCTCCGGGTCCTACATGCTAACAGGCTAAAACCCCACTTTGCCCGGACCGAACTGAGCCTGCTACTGGCGACCGACGAGGGGGGCGAGGACGACTCCGAGCCCCTGCCCGACCTCTTGCAGTCCAACGTCCATGATGGAACAATCGAGGGTGTCCAACTCGCCTCTTCCCTGACTCCGGAACAGCGCAACGACTGCCAGCAACTGCTGCAGGACTACGCAGCCCTCTTCTCCCTCTCCCCGGGGTTGACCCACTGGTGCGTCCACGACGTCGACACCGGGGAGAGCCCCCCCGTGCGACACAGAGCCTACCGGGTACCCGACCAAGTGCGGGCATGCATCCAGGCTGAAGTAACGAAGATGCTGGCCCTGGGGGTCATCGAACCCTCCGACAGCCCGTGGGCCAGTCCTGTCGTCCTGGTGCCAAAGGCCGCAGCTCCCGGCCACCCCCCGGAGTTGCGATTCTGCGTGGACTACCGAGCCCTGAATGCAGTGACCAAGACGGACGCCCACCCTATACCCAGGGCCGACGAACTCATTGACCGCTTAGGGGCCGCTCGCTACTTGAGCACGCTGGACCTCACCGCCGGGTACTGGCAGATCCAGCTCACCCCCGGCGCCCAAGAAAGATCCGCCTTTTCGACCCCGGATGGGCATTACCACTTTCGGGTGATGCCCTTCGGAATGAAGAACGCCCCGGCCACTTTTCAAAGACTGGTGAACAAGGTTTTGGCCGGGCTTGAGGCCTTCAGCGTGGCCTACCTAGATGACATTGCCGTGTACAGCAACCACTGGGCAGAGCACCTCCTTCACATTAAAGCCGTCCTGGCCGCCCTCCAGCGGGCCGGGCTCACAATCAAGGCCAGCAAATGCCAGATCGGCCACGGATCCGTGACCTATCTGGGCCATCAAGTGGGGAGCGGGCAGGTGGCCCCTCTCCAACCGAAAATAGATGCCATCCAGGCCTGGGAACCCCCCACTACCCAGACCGCTGTCCGGGCCTTCCTGGGTCTCACCGGATACTACCGGCGGTTTATCCGGGACTATGGGAGCATTGTTGGCCCCCTCACAGAGCTAACGTCCAAAAAGCAGCCCAAGAAGGTGCACTGGACACCCCGCTGCCAAGCAGCCTTCGACACCCTAAAGACCGCAATGTGTACTGCCCCGGTGCTACAGGCCCCTGACTACAATAAGGAGTTCGTGGTGCAGACGGACGCCTCCGAGTATGGGATCGGGGCCGTCCTGTCCCAGGCCGATGAAAAGGGGCTCGACCGACCAGTGGCCTTCATCAGCCGACGGCTACTGCCCCGGGAGCAACGATGGAGCACCATCGAGCGCGAGGCCTTCGCTGTGGTGTGGGCCCTTAAGAAACTCCGGCCCTACCTCTTCGGTACCCACTTCCGGGTCCAGACCGACCACCGGCCCCTGCGGTGGTTAATGCAAATGCGGGGCGAGAACCCCAAGCTGCTGCGGTGGTCCATCTCGCTACAAGGGATGGACTTTGACGTTGAACACCGGCAATGACCACGCCAACGCCGACGGCCTGTCCCGCTTCTTCCGCCTTGACGAGGAGAATCCCCAAGGAGATGGGTGACTCTCCATGCCTTCGGCTGGGGGGGACGCCTGTTGGACCCGGCCTCGTGGCATGGTCCTTACCCCCGTGGATTGTGCCCGTTCCCCGCCCCGGCCTTCACGGGCCACCCTTCTGAACTGCACCGAGGCCCTTCCTCCTGAGCGGCACGAGGTCGCATACCCCTCGTGGCTCCGCCATCTTGTTGGCACCCACGTGACTCTGTGCACCAGCCAGCGCGACCCCGCTCAACCCGGCCTCGACCCCAGCAAAGCCCCGACATCGAGGCACCACGAACTGGCCAGGGGGTGCCGCAGGAACCATTCATCGCCCCCGGCGGAGGACAGTATCGATGGGACCCCCAACTGTCCTCCCCTCTCGAGGTGTGATCGCCCTGCAACTCCCTTGGGCCTGGCGCCTCTCCTGCTGGGCGTCTGGCCACCTCCACCCGGCCTCTCCGCCCCCACCGGGCGCCTGGGTCCGGACATCAAAGGGCTCCAGACCTATATCTGGGGCGACCCCGCCACAGATCGGCAGTTGTATCCCGGAGTCGAGAGCCCTGCTGATTGAATCGCGGCTGACCCTACGGAGAAGAACTCTTGTCGGAACCATCACGAGCCCTGCTGACTGCGTCGCGGCTCCTTCTTGTGAACACTTTGAAGCCACTTGGAACATCGGAGCCCTGCTGACGCTGTCGTGGCCCAACCTCGCTGAAACCTCCCTCGGAGCCCTGCTGACGACGTCGCGGCTCGAGCTGAGCAGAAACCATCTTGAGAGCCCTGCTGATTGGATCGCGGCTCTCCACGAACTGTCCGCCAGAGCCCTGCTGACGCCGTCGCGGCTCGACCCCTCCGAGATCCGGAGGTCCTCCAGCTTGAGGATAAGAACTGGGCCCCAGGTACCCTCGTACCGCAATCCTGCCGAGGACTGTCCCGCTACCCCTACCCTTCCAAAGAGACACTGAGACTTTTGGTGGATCCCTCGATCCCTTCGTGTAAATATTGACCTCGTAACCTTTTTATTGCTGATAAAGAATTGCTTGTCTTGAGACAACCTCCTTGAGTCCTGTGTGGTGGTGTTACTGTGCTAGTACGCGATAGGAGAAGGATCTCTCAGGAGACTTCTCGGCAGCGCTCGGCTACTTCGTACAGTGTGAGGGCCCCCCTTGGTGGTCTCGCCGACTCCTCGGGGTCCGCCTTCCAACAGGATTGTTTTTGTGCAGGAAAGTGCTGCTTCCTGCACAAAATCAATTTGCTTACAACACAGTACCCTGTGACATTGTATGTGCTAGGCAGCCAAGAGTGCCCAGTACATGGAAAGAATAGGAATGCACCATAAAATGTTTAATTTGACACATTCCTGCTCTTTTCCTTTTGCACCGTGCAGCAAGGTGGCTTGCTGCATTGCGTTTATAAACATTTGATAAATGTGCTCCTCAGTGTCATTGTTGCCAACAATAACTCTATTGCCTGCACCGTGGCCTCTTGGCAATGAGGTAATGTCAATGCCCACTTGCAACCCATGAATCCATGAGCAGAACTTCGGGACTAGCACACTGTGGCTTGACAGCTATGGTTGGGCTGATTGAGAAAGCTGCCCACAAACCTCTTTGCAATCCTCTCCAATCTACTTTACTGTGTTCATCTCCTCTATTAGGAACTTACCCAGAATGATATGATTTCAAGCCTGGTGATTTGCCAAGAGACAGTAAACCAGAACATTGTACCCTCTTCAGGTAGAAATGAACTAAATTTATTTTACAGAACATTCTGCTCTAAGCAAGTTGGTGGGCCAAAGGGCAGTCACACCAAGTTGGCCTGCAATGTAGAAGTAATATGGTTGGAGTGCTGAGCTCCTGAGAGACTAAAGGATGTAGCCAAGGGCTCTACTCCTCTCCAGCTGTTCACAGTCCAGCCTAGTGTCATTGTATTCCTCCATGTGCATGCACTAATGCCCAGAGACAGTGTTGTCATGGGCGCGTACAGTAGCACTGCCCTTATTTGGTATTGAATATTTATGTGCAGTGCATTCATATGAAGATGGTTAGATGTGGAGGTATCTGCTGGTGCTCCTCTGCTGTTGAGAGATTTTGGGACATATTTACAAGCGGAATACGCCCCGGGCACATCACTTGTTTTGATTTTCCGGTGGTACAATTCCTTGCACTATATTTACAAAGTTGCGTTAAACCACTTTATGTGCCTTAACGCCGCTTTTTATATATGGTATCCTTTCATGTATTTGCGTGAAAGGGGCATCCAATGGGTGTTGCAGTGGGCGTTCCATCACAACACCCATTGCTTTTCAATGCTGACCCAGATTTGCAAGGATATGTAAATCTGAGGCAGTGCGAAAAACGAATGCCATGCAATAGCAGGCATTAGAATGCCGCAATGAGAAATTCTTTTATTTCTTCTCGTTTTTTCTATGTGTGCTACAGAATGCAGCTCACATAGAAAGAGCAAAACACCATTAATGTTTGTTTATTTTCAGGAAGGTGTCCCTTCCTGCACATAAATTATCATTAAATAATGGTGATTTGCTACTTCAATGTGTGCTGCAGTGTGCAGCATACATAGAAGTAACAAATTGCCATTATTGATTGTTTATGTGCAGGAAGGGACATCTTACTGTGCATAAAAAATCATTCACTGCAAGGCAGGCACCCTTGCACAATGCCGCAAGGGTGTCTGCGTTGGCGCTAGGCAGCTATTTTCAGTGCCAGCGATAGGTAAAACACTGGAGTGCACAGTCTTGTTGCAAATACAGCGTAGCACTGCGGTTTGGAAATGGTGGCGCATGGAGGTACAAAATTTGCTGCAGCTGTGTGCTTTGTCATTTCCTTGTAAATATGCCCCTCTGTGCCATGTGGTTTCACATCTCAGTGTATTTCCTAAGCTGGCAACGTGGAACATTACTCGAAGCCCCAACCAGGGTATTCAATAGCATTCACAACCGGACAGGTCCTCATACAATATAGTGTTAGGTGACGCAAAAAACCTTCATAATGGCAACATAGATAGAAGGTATGTTCTATAGAAAAGCTAGTGATTCCATCTGACACATTCCACTTCTGTGCTCTGTGTTTGTGTGACGAGTTGTATTTTTATTAAACTGAATACGAATGAACAACGGCCAAGACCTATCAATATATACACTGAGGGGCATATGTACAAGCCCCTATCGCCACCGGAAACGTCACTTTTTTAGACGTTCCTGTGGTGATAGGGGCTTTGCCCTATTTACAAGGCAGCGATAAATCACTTAATGTGGCTTAACACTGCCTTGTAAATAAGGCACCCTTTCACTCTATGCTTAGCGTGAAAGGGGAGGGCAATGGGTGTTGTGGTGGGTGTTCGACCACAGCACTCATTGAGTCTGACACTGCCTCCTATTTACAAGGGAGGCGTAAATAGGAGGCAGCGCCAGAATGAAGACCAAGGAAAACCTAATTTCTGCTGTTGTCATGTTTGCTGCGTTGTGCAGCACACATGAAAACAGCAAAAAGGCAATGATTGTTTATGTACAGGAAGGTCCCACCTTCCTGTACATAAACAATAATTTTTTTTTAAATGCAGTTTTGCAACTTCTGTGTGTGCTGCATCAGGCAGTGATGCAGCGCGGAATGCAAAATTCCTCCCTTCGTCACAGATCATAGATCACACACAATCACTATATTCGCTTTTGGGGCCCATAACACCAACATACATCCTTCTAACAACCTGTTTCAAGGTGGTGATTGTTCCACTCGCTGTAATGGAAGAGAGTACTCATATATCCCTATCCATAAAGATCTAAACTTCACCTTTTGTACTCCTCCCATGAATAGGCCATGGATCAACTAGCTGCAGGTTGGAGTGATAACAAAATCTATAACATCATTTACATAAATACATTTTCTCATAATAACGACCCAACACAGTTCTTGTAATGAATCTTAAATTTTATCTAAATAATTGAAATTCGAGTCTCTGGTTTAATCAAGCAAATAGATCATCATAGTTACCTATTCTGGCTAAAAGTCAGCCTCTAAGTCAAAATCTTGGACATCAGTTCATACTGTCAGAGTCTTAGGAAACAGCTGTCCTGCAGTGTCACCGTCCTCTCCGTCAGCATAACGTCAGGAAATTGAAAATCTTCTGAAGGGTCTCGCTTTTCATCCTCTTTATTCTACCATTTTTATAGTAAAATTACATTCCAAAGTGTAACAAATGATATTTTGAACGATTCTTATTGGTCCGTTAAAATTTGTTCGACTTCTTTCCCATACATATAATGTGTCTTTAGATATAGTTCCAATTTTCTCCACGCAATAGTATCTTTTCATTGTTTCTTTCAGAGCAGCTGGCTGAAAGCCCGGTGTGTCCTTGGGTGGCACAGTTGAGTTAGGGTCGTTCAAAGGCCACTACAGCTGATGGCGACGCATGCGCACTTCACCCAGAGATGCTCACAAACTAAGTCAATTTCGTCTGATAGGGATGTCGGCCATTTTGTGGCCACCAAATGGTCAACTTAAGCAAAGAAACACAAACATGTAATTAATACATGGAAATGACTAATAATCTGTTATCCCCTTACTAATACCCATATGTGTATGTATTTATCTAGCAGAAGCAACACTTAATGCAGGTTATATTCACATTAATAAAGCACACATCACGGATACATCACGAAATTAACATATAATCATGCAATTTCTAATTGTCTATTATTAATATGCATACGAAAATTAGTTTACGTCATTAATTAGGCCATGCAAATGCAATTCCCACGTGTATTTCTTATATTAGTAATGTTGGTCAATTCACACAGCAAACAATTAGTACAATTACTATTAATTAATTATTCATATTAATCTAAACATGCAAAATGGAGAGGGTATACGATTTTTAAAGAAAACCCCACTCCAGCACTCCCCCCTTTGGTGATTTTATCACCACCACAACACTAAATTTATTCACCCTTTTACGGAAAATTTGAAATGTATTCTTGCTCTTAATTATAGTTCAGTTTCTTCTTCATCTCTTTTTGCCTTTTTATACAAACTTTCTTTCCACTCTTCTAAAGGTATCTCTGTTAAGTTCCTTCTGGATCCTTCTTTCTTTTTAGTTTTTCTCTTTTTATTTTATTCTTTGGTTTTTTGTTTTTACAACACATACATCCTAATCTTAATATTAATAACACGAAAATCACACACGTTGATGGGAATAATATTTTACCTATAACTGTACTACCTATTTTCACTAAGAAATTTTTAATAGCAGTAATTTTCTTCCCAATCTTTTCCCAAACACCTTCAACCTCCAGTGGTACAATTTTGTCATGCAATTCAGTAATATTTTTAATGTAAACTTTCAGATCTTTGCTTTCGTCTGGAATGTAAGTGCAACAATGTTGAACTTTCAGCATTCCACAGACTCCACCCTCTTTTGTCAATAAGATATCAAGGGCAAGTCAATTTTGCATTACCATAGCACGCATGGCAACCATTTCAGTATTAACTAATAAAAATCCTCCAGCGGTGCTTGTTGACAAGCGCTCCACTACTGTTGATAATCTTCTAATATTGTTCGCATTCAGAGATTTTCCCACTGCTGGTATCAATGCTCCAAAAATGTCACCTACAATCTCTGCCCAAGATTCTCTTTTACGACGTGTTAATTGATTACCTAACCTATGTACACCATCTTTACCTCTGTCCATGTGAAAGAGTTTTGGAAAAACCAGGCCTATGTAACATGCCCTGTTCCCACAGATAAAATAAAGTCCAGGGAAAACTGGATCTCTTCCACCTTTAAATCCCCATCCACCTATGATTCAGTATGTATCATGGCACTCACTATTCCCTACAAAATGATTATCGTATGCCGTTTGATTTCTTCTTATACACAGTTTCCCTTTATGAGGCCAATCTAGAGCCAAAGTTGGATTAGACTCTCCCTTCATATGTTTTTCCATTTCTACATCCCAGACTGTTTTCTCCCCTTTTCCTTCAGATCCCTTTCTTCTCATTTTCAATCTCCTTTCCTCGACCATGTCTAGGAATGTCTTTTCTTCATTCTTCAAACTGCATGTCACATTATTTTTAAATATATATTCTAATGTTAGTTCCTTAGTTACTAAGAAAAATTCGCCTAATACCTTAGCAGGTCTTACTTTGTTTAGTTTGTTATTAGCAGGTACTTGCGCAAAAATGTTATCTACATCTGAAAAATAATATTCTAATTTACCTGTCTCATAAAATAAGCTTGCTATCATACTACATGCAATTCCATACGTTGCTGGAAGGTGATGATAAGTCACTCCCTCTGACACAGATGCAGGTAACTGCATACATACGTAGCAGTCCCTTACGTCCATGGTCTTTACATATTCATACAATAACTTTGAAAACACATTATTTGAAAAATCATTAATAGACCTATCTTTATGTAAATAATTATTATCTATTCTAGTCGGAACTACTTTTGGAATCTACTTTATGTTAGTAATGTTTTCAGTATGTCCTTCTAGTGTATCTATAGTGACCTTAAAAGAAATCAACAGAGCAAGTATGCTCCATAGAAGCATTAATAATCCTGTACAACAACAACACATTTTACACCATCTCTTCATGAATGTACATCTACTTTTACTATTATCTATGTTAGCCATCTTTGTTAATTTGGACTGTGTCTTTTGACTTAGCCTCTTTATTTCGCAACTAGTTTTCTAATCTTAGGCCTCTAAGGCCCTACTTAGTTCTACCAGTATCTATCGTTTGATTCAATTGTTACTTCTTCATCAGTAGTTTTCTAGATTTTCTCAGATCGGCATTTCATCGTTTTTCACTTCTTTCTGTTCATCCAAATACAGAATTTCCTGATCTTCCGTTTCTTCTTCTCCGATGTCGGATAAGATAACTCTCAGGATTCCTGCTTCTTCCTCTTCTTCATCCACTTTCAGTACAGCTTCCTCTGGATTTCCTTGACTATCTGCCTCTTCTTCCGTTTCAGGCAGTGCCACGTACGTCCATTCCGGTGACTTATACTTCTGGTTAGGTTTCCTTGTTCTTTTCCCTTCTTCCTTGTCTTGAGTAGTTTCTTCTTTTGATTTTTCTTGGCTTGTCACTTCATTCACCTGATCTGCTCTTGGTGATTTCACTCGTGTCAGCCGATATCTAAATCTCATCATTTTGTTTGGCCACACTTCATCCTTTTTGACTCTTTTCTGTTTACTTTCTTTATTATTCTTTTCCTCTCTCCAAGCTCTTTTTCTTAGAACTCGTCCTTCTGGGATCTCATTTTCACTCTCTTCAGATTCTGTCTCAACTTGCTTTTTCTTTTCGACAACTTCTTTTTCCACCACTGTTTTCCCTACTTCTGTCTCTCCTCGGGTCTCCGACACGCAATCTTCCTGCTGGCTACTTGTCCCTTCACCTAGCTGGATGTTGCAATTCCCTACACCTCCTCGGGGGTCCTCCGCAATCTGTCCCTCTCTCTCTGTACCTGTCCCTGTTTCACTTTGATCTATTATTTCGGGTGGAATTTCTCTTGGTCTTTCATCTGAAACTTCTTTCTCTCAAATTTCTTTTACTGCCTCTTCGTTGTCTTTTCCTTTTTTCTTTCTGTGTTCTTTTCTGGGACCTTGTCTTCCTTGTTCGTCTTCAGAATCTTAACTGATATCAGAAATCTGCAATCGTCTTCTCAGAGAGATACTTCTGGGGACTAATATTTGATCAGGTTCTTTTTCCCCCTTTCAGGATTTTCTTGTGTTCTTGACTCTTCATTATCTGATTCAGTACTTGACTCTGATTCGTCATAGTACTCTTTTCCTTTGCCGTCAACTGGATTTGGTATCCTCAAAGTATGGCTGGCATGGATCCAATTTTTCAGTCCAGCTCACTTCACAGCTGTTGTTGTGGTCAGAATGACTTGTCTTGGTTTTCCCCACCTTGTAACCAAACAATTCCTTCTTCTGTGGACTTTTATCCTTACCCAGTCTCCTGGGCTCAATTCATGGGCTGGCTTCCTTTCAAGGGTGGTGGCATCCGCTCCAACCTGATGAAACACAGAATGAACTGCGCCAGCCAGGCCTTTACAGTATTCCAACACTATGTCATCAGTTATTGTCATCAGCTTGTTGACTGGAATGTAAACATGCCTCATCGCTCGTCCCATGACTATTTCATGAGGACTTAACCCTGTGGTTCTGTCTGGTGTTGCTCTAATGGTCATTAAAACAAGAGGCAAGACATCAGGCCATTTCATACCAGTGGCTAAACACATTTTCCCAATTCTGTTTTTGATTGTACCATTCATCTGTTCAACCACACCAGAAGCCTCTGGTCGGTAGGCACAATGTGGTTTCTGTTGTACATTCAATGCTTCACAAATCAATTTTACAATCTCGTTATGAAAATGCCCTCCTCTGTCTGATTCAAGAGTCACTGGGATCCCAAACCTGGGGATGAATTCTCTCAAAAGTAGCTTTGCCACTGTCATCCCATCATTTCTTCTTGTTGGGAATGCTTCCACCCACCTGGAGAACAGGCAAACTACAACCAGAACATACCTGAGTCTGTTACACGGAGGCATTTCAATGAAGTCAACCTGCATTCTGGTAAAAGGTCCACCTTCTCAGCCTATGGTTCCTAGACTCACCACTGTCTTTCTCCCAGGATTGTATTGCTGACATATCAGGCATCTCTGACATAGGCTTTCTGCTACAAGTCTGAATTTTGGATTGTACCAGGTCTGCTTAAAAGACCTTATCATGGCGTCTCTCCCTATGTGTCCCTGGCCATGATACATCCGTGCCATGGTAGACATCATGCTATCAGGCATCACTGGTCTTCCATCTCGATAGACCCACACACGGTCCTTTTCTCTTGGTGCACACCCTGCTTTTATCCACTGTTTCATTTCCTCATCTCCTGATTCTTCCTGCAATTGTCTCACTTCTTCCCAAGTTCTTACTGTGTTAGTAAACATTACTGAGCAAGAAGACATTTCTCTCTCCTTGGCCCGATTGACCGAATTCTGGTTCCGTGCACAATACTGTGCCATATCATTCGCATACCTGTTTCCAGTAGTGATGTAATCACTACCTTGACTATGGGCAGCACATTTTACCACAGCCAATTGTTTAGGCAGCTGTATCGCCTCAATCAACTTTCCAACCACTTCAGCATTCTTTATAGGGGTTCCACTTGAGGTCAGGAAACCTCTTTGCAGCCAAAGCTGACCGAAATCATGGACGACCCCGAAGCCATACTGGCTGTCAGTTATCACAGTCACTCTCACACTTTTCCCAATTTTACATGCTTTGGTTAAAGCAACAAGTTCAGCTACTTGGGCTGACCTCACTCCTTTCAAATAAGATGCTTCCATCACTGCTGCAACCGTGCATACTGCATATGCTGCGCTTAGCACTCCTTCATCTGTTCTCAAACATGACCCATCAACAAACAACACAAAATCACTCTCTGGCAAAGGTACATCTTTTATATCTGGTCGTGGCTTTGTGCAATACTCAAAACAATCATGATCTGCTTCATCTCTCACTTACACATTCTCAGCATCAGGTAACAACGTTGCAGGATTCACATTCACACATCTCGCAAGGCTCACATTTGTTGCACCTAATATGACCTTCTCATACTTAGTCAGCCGACTATGTGTCATATACTGAGTATGACTCCTTGTCAAAAGAATCGCCACATCATGAGGTACAAACACTTTCAACGGATACCCCATCACAATACCTTCACTCTGCTCCAAACTTCGACATTTTGCAGCCACTGCTTTCAGACACCCAGGTAAAGCTACAGCCACTGGGTCAAGCATTGAGGAAAAATATGCAATTGGTCTCCTCAACCTTCCATGCTTCTGGATCAACACTGAGAGTGCACATCCATTTGTCTCACTGGAATATAACTCAAACTCTTTCTCATAGTCAGGCATGCCCAGTGCTGGTGCTTCACACAAACCCTCTTTCAATCGTTTGAATGCTGTCAATTCTTCCTTGTTCAATTCAAGGGGATCTTTTACATCACTCCTTGTTAGTCGTACCAAGGGTTTTGCAATCAGGAAAAAATTGCTAATCCACTGACGGCTGTACCCCACCATTCCCAGAAACATTCTCACTTCTTTTTGGGTCATGGGGGCTCTCATTCCTTTTATAATTCTGATTCTGTCTATCGTTATTTTTCTCAGTCCTTTCTCAATTTTATGTCCCAAATACTGTACTTCTTTCTTACAATACTGTCATTTTGCTGGTGACACTTTCAATCCTCCATCTGCCAAATGATTTAGTAGTGCTATTGTGTCTACCTCGCAAGCTTCACGGGTTTTCGACGCCACCAAAAGGTCGTCGATATATTGCACTAATAATGAACTTTCAGGCATTTGCAGACTTTCCAAAGATTTCTTCAACAATTGATTGAATATTGAGGGGCTCTCTGTATACCCCTGTGGGATTCGGCACCATGCCAAAATCCGCTCTCCAAAACGAAATGCAAAAATTGGCTGACTGTCATGATGCAATGGGATAGAAAAGAATGCATGGCATAAATCAATCACTGTATACCATTCCGCATCATGGGGAATCTGGTACAGAATTACTGATGGGTTTGGCACAATAGGACAGCATGATACCACGATTTTGTTTACCTTTCTCAAATCTTGCACTATCCTGAATTTCCCATTAGGCTTTTTCAGTCCCATTATTGGTGAATTACATGGACTACTCATAATTTCTCTCACAATTCCTTGCTTGATCATTTTCTCAATTATTGGAGTAACCCCTTCAATTATCTCCGGTGTCAATCTGTACTGAGGGAAATTTGGATAGCTTATTCCTTCCTTCACAGTTATTCTGACTGGATCTACGTTTCTCATTAACCCTACATCTTCTCCAGTAAAATCCCACACTTCTGCCTTCACTGACTGTTTTAGTTCTTTAGGTAATTCATCAGGGTTGAATATTGCATAAGTCTCAGTTACCTCATTTTCTCTGTTAGCTATAGTCATTTTATACAGCACATCCTCATCTGGTGTTTCAAATGCTATTCCATCTGGAGTACAGAATATAGTGCAATTCATCTTGCACAACAGGTCCCTACCTAATAAATTCACTTGACTGGTGTCACACACAACAAAGCGGTGCATCTCTGTAAATTTCCCTATACTAACTTTCACTGGTTCTGTCAGGGATGTCTTTATCTGTCTGTTGGACACACAGACAGAATGGATTGTTTCATCCGAAAGAGGAAGATTCTTAACATCAGCTGATCTAACAGTTGATCGAGTAGCACCAGTATCCTCTAGGAAAGTAATATTTTCATCATTAACCTTCCCATCTACAAATTGTCCTGTCTGGTCTACTTCTAGAGTTGCGCCAAGTACGCACTCTTCTTCCTCCTTTCGGCTCCGTCAATAGCTTTCCTCTGAGTCACTCTCATCGCGTTGCAACCAATACTATTAAACTGCGCGAGCGCGCGGCGGTTTATTTACCTGTTCTTCATTGTAGAATCCCGATTCATTACTATACTTCTGAGTGTTTCTGCTCTGCGGGAAAGGTGGTTTTGGCACCTGATTCTGTGAAGTAACCACCTGCTGCTGTTGCTGCAGTTGACCACTCACCTCGTTCTGCACCTGCGGATTCAATGATGCATTTTCATTATTAGTATTTGGAGGGTATTTACACTCGGATTTCCAATGCCCTAACCTACCGCAATTATGGCATGGGAACTTCTTTTTAGCTTCTTCTATATTACCTTTCCCTTTTCCTGGGCCAAATCTCGGTTTAGTTCCTGGGTTATTTGCTTGTTCGACCAATTGAGCTTCCTGCCTTTCAGCTACCTTTACTTGTGCCCACATTGCCTTTTCTTTTAATTTTCGCTGTTTAGCCTCAATTTCGTCACTGAAATATTTAGCATGTCTCAGTACTTCATCTATTTTCTTATTCTGCCAATCAACTGTATGCTGCTTTATCATGTCACCAATTTCTGGGCGTAAACCATATACAAATCTGTATACGAAATGACTCAAATCCTTATCACTCAAGTTCTCATCTCCACTGAACTGCTTAAAAGCTTGAATTAGCCTCTCATAGTATGCATGTACTGATTCCTTTGGTTCCTGATATTTTCGATCAATTTTTACCCAATCTGTCCCTTTAGGGGGCACTTTGTTTTTCAAAAATACCATAACCTGTTCATACTTCTTCATTACCTCAGGGTCTGGAGCTCCTGTCATAGGATCCCTAGGGTACTCCTGAGTCGGCCAGTTGATTATCAGTTTGCACTCTGTGCACAAATCTGCCGGTACTATTATATCGAACAGACTATTCAAATCTATCCACAGCACTTTGGACAATTTTACAAATCTGTCTACCTGCCTGTACCACTCGAGGGCTTTTCGCGTAGTCGAGGAAAATCATTCGTAAATGACAATATATCCTGGCTTGTCCAGGGGACGTGTACATATCCTCCTCCTGGGATCTCCCTCATGGGTATTCAGTCACTACCTTTTCTTTCTCTCTGACAGGGAATGCCGAAACTGTCCTGTCTGGGGCATCATTACGTTTTCTATACCATTTACTTCTCCATTTATCCACATCTCCCCATTTCTCAATACAGTGATTATGTCCTTAATCTGACCTATCTGTCCTGTGGTGTTCAGATTTTCAATGTCTTTTTCACTAAAATCCACTCGATAGGTTTTCTGTAAGGCTTTTACCTTATCAATATCCATACCCATCTCATTCGCAACTTCTCCTAGTCTTTCATGTAGATTCCTCGCTCTCCATGTCACACTTTTGCATAGGAATAACAGCTCCTCATCCTGATAAAACTTTAATTTTTCTACAGGAATAGTCCCTACAATCAATTCTTCCAATACCATCTGTAATTTAGCCACATCTATTGACTGAGAGTCTTTATCTTGTCTCTGCAACCCTTTTAACCATTCACTCAGTTCTTCCACAGACGGTCCTACTCTGCTCTGGATTTCTCTGGGGTTCCAACAAAGTTTCTACTGTCGTTCTACTCCTTTCAGCATAATTCTGATTTATAAAGGGATTATTTGAAACATGTGGTTCAAACATATTTACTGTTGGTCTCCATGGATTCTCAATTTGACTCCGTTCTGGACTCTCAACCACATTATTGTTCCGGTATGGTACCGTCAAGCAATGTTCGCTATCCTTTTACTTCTCAAAAATGGGCATTACTGGACCTATAGTCACTGGAACTGTTACAGCTTCTAGATTCTTAGTTAATTCTCTTATTTTCTCTGTTAATTCTAGAGTTGTTGTGGCCAATTCTGCTGAATTTTCACTATCTATTCTATTATCCGATTTCTTTTCTACCTCTCTGATGGAGTTTCTTTTTTCTAAATCTGGTGACATAGTCTCAGTCTTGATAATTCGTAATGTTTCTCTCATTGGGGCATTTGGTGTCAACATCTCTGGTTCTGGTCGGTACGGTGGTGGATTTTTATAAAACACATCATCCAACACATCATCATCTGAATCTTTTGATTCCACATTATTCCTTTTTTTCACACATTTTCTACCTTCTTTTTCTCCTACCGCTCTTACAGGAAACATACCCTCAGTCATACTTGAATTCCTCCATCTTTTCATTCGATCATCATGCGTTTCATGTCCATATGACCTGCCAAACAAATATCTGTAACTTCTACCATTTCTTTGCTTTTCTCGCTCATGCACTTCGTCTTCCCACTCTGTCAATGCCTCAAACTGCGTCGGTCTAGGTCTTGGTTCTAAGTACATCATTTTTTTGCGCAAGTTTCTTAAAACAGCCAAATTAAAGGAACCATGTTCTGGAAATGCCAGGACTCCATCGTCCTTGGTATATTTTACCCAATTATCTACCCAAATACAAGTATGATATCCATATTTCGCAATCATTAAAGCTGTGGGGGTTTTCGGTGGAGGAATTAACTGTCCTTCCCTAGTTTTGACGTGTTTATCTTTCTTGAACCACTTTTTAACTTTACCAAACCAGGATTTCTTTTCCCTATCTGGTGGTTGGTAATACATTTTCTTAGTTTCTGTGTATCACTAGTCTCTTACAACTGTACCGCTATTCTGTCCACTCACAGCGTGACTTCACGCTAACGCACCAATCAAGAGCGTCTACGTCACTTTGTACTTTCTCTGTGACAGTGACAGTCCTCAAATCCTAGCGCGTTTACGTAACCCTGTTTCTTCTCCAATCCTAGTGCGGCGTACACTAACGTACCAATCCGGGGCGTTTCACACTTCTGACCGACTGTCCAATCCCAGCGTGGTCGTTTTGACGTCAGCAGCCGCTGTGGCAGCTCTGCTCCTGTCTATCCCTCCTTTACAAGACCGCTCCGTGAACTCTTATTGCAACCTTTACAATTCTATTAGTAACAACACTAAAACATCTCCATTGTCTGCTTCGCTAACTATAGAATAGCAATAGACCTTTCTCACGAGAATTCGGTCTTTCCCGAGAGCAGTGCTTACCTCTGCCCTACTACGGAATCGTTACTTCCGTTGATAAAGTAGCACATCCCTCTACTTCACCCTTCTAGCAAGCATTAGCTAATTGTTTCTCTGGTATTTAAGAAATAAACCTAGAGTTTCACAATCAACCCAAATGCCTTTACATTCACACTCGTTCATACAAGAAAATGTAGTACATACATAGAGAATCCTGTCTTTCCCGAGAACAGCGAACTGTCCTTCTACAGAATTATGACACACGTTAACAAAACAACGCTTCCCTCTACTTTGTCCTTCTAACAAGCTCAGAGAACACCTGCTACCTTTTCAGTGATAAGCGTTATCAGTATGCCAATTGGTTTCCTGGTACTTAAAGACTAAAATTTCACAGGTAACCTTCGCTATCATACACAGTTCTCTCACACGAGAATATTTCTAATGGCAACACACGACGATGCCGCCGAATCGAACCCAGACAATGCGCCGTGCAACTTCACTTGTCACACATTTCCCCTGTGTACCTACAGGGCAACAACAATTCCGTTTTCCCGAGAGCAGCGCTTACCTCTGCTCTGCTACGGAACTGTTACAAACTTCCGACTTCCTACATCCCAGAAGCCATGCTAACAACATATAACTCAACGCAACTCAACATATAGTGTTAGTACATAAATCGATACCAATCAATAATCAATAAGCTATTTACAAGCAATGATTACTAAACCAAAACAGTAGTAAAACATATCTCTGCTACCAAGAAAAACTGATGCAGCGCGGAATGCAAAATCCCTCCCTTCGTCACAGATCAAAGATCACACACAATCACTATATTCGCTGGTGGGGCCCATAACACCAACATACATCCTTCTAACAACCAGTTTCAAGGAGGGGATTGTTCCACTCGCTGTAATGGAAGAGAGTACTCATATATCTCTATCCATAAAGATCTAAACTTCACCTTTAGTACTCCTCTCATGAATAGGCCATGGATCAACTAGCTGCAGGTTAGAGTGATAACAAAATCTATAACATCATTTACATAAATACATTTTCTCACAATAACGACCCAACACAGTTCTTGTAATGAATCTTAAATTGTATCTAAATAATTGAAATTCGAGTCTCTGGTTTAATCAAGCAAATAGATCATCATAGTCACCTATTCTGGCTAAAAGTCAGCCTCTAAGTCAAAATCTTGGACATCAGTTCATACTGTCAAAGTCTTAGGAAACAGCTGTCCTGCAGTGTCACTGTCCTCTCCGTCAGCATAACGTCAGGAAATCGAAAATCTTCTGAAGGGTCTCGCTTTTCATCCTCTCTATTCTACCATTTTTATAGTAAAATTACATTCCAAAGTGTAACAAATGATATTTTGAACGATTCTTATTGGTCCGTTAAAATTTGTTCGACTTCTTTCCCATACATATAATGTGTCTTTAGATATAGTTCCAATTTTCTCCACGCAATAGTATCTTTTCATTGTTTCTTTCAGAGCAGCTGGCTGAAAGCCCGGTGTGTCCTTGGGTGGCACAGTTGAGTTAGGGTCGTTCAAAGGCCAATGCAGCTGATGGCGACGCATGCGCACTTCACCCAGTGATGCTCACAAACGAAGTCAATTTCGTCTGATAGGGATGGCGGCCATTTTGTGGCCACCAAATGGTCAACTTAGGCAAAGAAACACAAAAATGTAATTAATACGTGGAAATGACTAATAATCTGTTATCCCCTTACTAATACCCATATGTGTATGTATTTATCTAGCAGAAGCAACACTTAATGCAGGTTATATTCACATTAATAAAGCACACATCACGGATACATCACAAAATCAACATATAATCATGCAATTTCTAATTGTCTATTATTAATATGCATACGAAAATTAGTTTACGTCATTAATTAGGCCATGCAAATGCAATTCCCACGTGTATTTCTTATATTAGTAATGTTGGTCAATTCACACAGCAAACAATTAGTACAATTACTATTAATTAATTATTCATATTAATCTAAACATGCAAAATGGAGAGGGTATACGATTTTTAAAGAAAACCCCACTCCAGCAGCAGCACACATACAAGTTATAAAACGGCAATTCAAAACTGTTTATGTGCAGGAAGGAACACTTTCCTGAACATAAATAATCTTCCCCTGCACGCAGACACCTTTGGTCTATGGTGAAAGGGTGCCTGCATTATCGCTAAGCTTCTAAACTTAGGGCCAGCGCAGGGGGCAACGCAGGGCTGCACCATATTCTTGTAAATAGGGTGCAGCACTGCGATTCAGAAGTGGCGGAGTGTGTCATCAAGCCAAGAAGTCTAACTACACACTCCGCCACTTCCCTTATGCATATGCCTCTGAATGTGTTCAAAGCTGTGACTTTGACATCGTATGTGGGATGAGTGATGTTTGTAAAATGAGAACAATACATGCAAACATACAAGCGACATATGTTGCGAACTTGACAGCATGTTAAACAGCATGTTACAGGGTTAGGAAGAATGAAGCTACAAGGGCATGTGCATCAGGGGAGCCAATGAAGAACCGCCATGTCCCTTAGCATACACTGTGATTAAAGTACTGCTGAATTGAACCACAACCTCAATTATCAAATAATGTGTCCTTTAACTCAGGGAGACTAAGTATAACTTCTAAGTGGTTCATCAAAATTCCACCAGTGCCTAAAAAGCCCCACTTCAGATGATTAATTGTCTTTTTTGTTATAAGAGGCCATTACTGTTAATAGTGTAATTTATACACGAAGTGACCGTCTAGTATGGTAATTGTTTTGGAACTCAGGATGCATGAAAGTCCTTACAGATGTAAGGGCCCATGCCTTTTTAATTAAGCACGTGGCGCTGTATGCTTCTAGACGGTGTGTGTGGCATTGTCTTATCCTTTTTATGTACTTGAAAATTCTAAAGTATTAATGTTGTAATTTTCAAAGTTACTCATTACCGACCCTAGAGAGTGCACAATTTATGGCTTATAGTTTGTGAAACAGCTTTGCATGTAGGTATTGTCCTCTGTAGAATTGGGCTCAGATGCATTATCTCCAAAGTCTTTATGCAAAAACAAAGGGGCCTTTTTAAGAGCCAGTTTGTGTCACGTTTGGACCACGTAATGAGGTCCATACACAACTCAAACCTTAAGTGAGATTGATGAAACCACGCAAGGCCACTTTGCATGGCCCTGAGTGGCTCCATAAATCTGGAGTAAAGCAATGCAGTTCATATTGCTGCGTTGCCTTACTCTGTGCAAAGGATGTGTTCCACGCAACTCCCATGGTTTTTGATGCATTCCCAGATTTTCCAGAACTGGTAAACCTGGGAATGCGTCAAAAAGATTCACCATCCCAGAGAGCCGTAATGAGGAGAAATATCTTTAGTTCTCCTTGTTACTACCTCTTTACACATATCAAGAAGAATATGCCTCTCAGGATTGTTTTTGTGAAGGATGGTGCACCTTCTTGCACAAAAACAATCCTGCATGCAATGCAGGCCCCCTAGCACCATGGTGCAAGGGTGCCTGCATTGGCGCTAGGCTGCCAAAGAAAGAGGAAGTAATGAGGAGAAATAAAAGATATTTCTCTTGGTTACGTCTCCCCTGGGAATTTTGCATGAGGACTTTCTAGGCTCAAACTTCCAAAGGACTCACCAGCTATCTAATCGAGACCCTGAAGAAGTCCTGGATTTTAGGATGAAACGCGTTGGCTGTTTGCGTTTTAAAGAATTAAATAAAGGAGAAAAAAAACTTGACCAGTGTACAATGACTGATTGGATCCTTAGTGAATTATTATTCAAAGGACTTTTCTAAATATTGTTGCAAAGTGGTACATCTCTAATTTTGTTTTCATTTTGGTTACCTCTGGTAACAGGGGAGTGCTCCTGGACATTGAGCACTTTTGCAGAATGTGCACACAAGAAACTACTTCTGTATCCGAATAATTTGTACTGGTGGTATTGGATTGGTGCCTGATTGGTTGCTTGTTTGGTCCACTGTCCTTCTCTTTGTATTTAGCTGTGTTTTCTCTAGCGCTGGTGCTGAACTCAGCTGCCTAGTGCCAACGCAGGCACCCTTGAACAATAGTGCAAGGGTGCCTGCGTTGAGGGAATGATTGTTTATGTGCAAAAAGCTGTCCCTTCCTGCACATAAACAATCCAGAAGGGTGATTAGTAACTTCTGTGTGCTGCATTGTGCAGCACAAATAGAAGTTGCAAATCAACATTTTTTTAAAGATTGTTTTTTTTTGTTAAATCATTTTTATTGTGAGAATGATCACAGAGTTAAAACATTACATAACTGGGAAAGATATAAAAAAGAGATAAACAGAAAGCCTAATAAAATCTATTTAAACAAGTAAAATACATAATCACAGTTGCAACTATTATCATAAAAGAGTTGTACTATAAGAGGAGAAGATTAAGAATGGTATAAAATCATAATATCATAATAAAAGAGTGTGTTCCATAAGAGAAGAGTGTGTGTGATTTGTATGTTTTTGTGAAAGAAAAGAGAGAGAGGCAAGAAAAGGGGAGAAGAAAAGAGGAAAAAGAGGGGAGAAGAGAGAGAGAGATAAATGGAGGAGAAATTAAAAGAATAAAAAGTGGGTATTATAAGAGAGATGAGAGTGAGGACAGAAATGTAGTGAAAGGTAACCATAATAAATCCAACGTAATCTTTTGATAAATAGAAGAGTGGGAGACAGAAGCAATTCTATGTTCATCACAAATTAAATTCCACCAAAGCATAAGGGATAATTTAGAGTTGTCTGTCCAACATGTTAATATAACTTTAAATGCAACAGCAATAAAAAGGTCAAATAAAATAGTTTTTGACTGGAGTTGGTCGAAATAGGCAGATATAGTACCTAAAAAGATATTGTGGTTAGCAAATGGAACATCACAGGAAAAAATCAATAGACATTTTGACCAAATAGCTTTCCAAAAGTCATGAACCTTGGGAAAATAATAAAGCAAATGCATCAATGATCCTTCAGAAGAAAGACAGGACCAACACAATGGTGAAATAGAGTAGTCAATTTTGTGAAGAAAGAGGGGAGTGATTACAACTTTGTTAAAAAATTAAATATAAGGATTGTGTAACGTTAGCGGCTTTGGAAGTTTTGAAAATATTTTGCCACAATTGATCCCATTGATGAATAGAAAGCAATTGAGATAAGTCTTGTTCCCAAGGTAATTCGATAGGAGATTTACTCCGAGTACTAGTATGTGAGGATAAGGTTTTATATATAAAAGAGGCGCTGGGAATTAGGGCAAGAGGTCATGAGGTCATGAGATGTGTACTAGGCGAAAACAAAATCGGAGTAGGGTTGGAGTTAACATTTTGTGAAAAGGTTTGGAGAACAGGAGACAGTTTGTTAGATTGCTGAATGTAAGAGTCAGGAAGGCTAAATTTCTCTTGTGGTTGGGAAAAGGGCAAGATCGAATTGTAAACTATCAACTGATGTACTGTCACGAGGAGAGCTGGGGTGACGAACTACCTGGGGCGGACTGGTGGGAGGTTCAGGAGGTCACGGACAGTGTCTTTTGTGATTTACAGGAAGACGAGTGGAAATCGACCACAGCGGAGGACGTATACACGGACGTCTTCCCCTTTAACTGGAATCCGCTCCCTAGTACTCATGCCCACTACAATGACGTGGACATCGATCACCCAATAAGATCGGAGGACGATAGAGCCGTGGTGTGTGGCTACACCGGAGCAGGAGAAGGAGAGTCGAGTACCGAAGAGACGAGAGAGACTACAGCGAAGGAGAGGTCGGAGACGAGAGAGATCACAGCGAAGGAGAGGTCGGAGACGGGAGAGACTATGTCGAAGGAGACGTCGAAGAAGGGAGGACTCCGCACCCACGTTTCGCCGAGCCGCGCCCATGCAGGAGCGTGGCTGACCCAGGTGCGTGAACGTTTCACGGGCTGGGTAGGGAGGAGGGAGAAAGCAGAGAAAGAATCTAAAAGCCTCCCGCCGCCTCACTTGTAAATCCTGAGAGCACTATCCGTTTACCCCCCCCTCGCACCTTCACTACTTTCCCTGCGCACACCGGGCACATAGAGAGTGTAGCAGGTTTGACACGAGAGCACTGGAGTGTCCCCCTCACTTCCCCGGCCCTGGTAGTTATTTTACTGTAAACATCCTATTGATCCCCGCCTCTGTTGTTTTTCTCTCCTGTGTGAGGGTGGCGGCCATCGGGAGTCCTCAGACATCCACACCCGGGACCTGACCCTTCGTCGATCCACACTGACGGGAGCTGTGAACCAGAACCATTGGGGAAAGAGACATCAAATCCTGGATAAAAAGAGCATAAACTTACCTCTGAGAATAAAACCCTCAATTACTAGACGCCGTATTACGAGTCGTCATTCCGAATCGCTCACAGTGGTGGAGAATGCGGGCACTGACCCTTCCATCTGTACGGTGAAGATGGACGCCTTAATACAGCACATGATAAAAGGACAAGAAAAGCTAGAATGGGCGGTGGAGCGACAAATGTCCTCCGCAAGTGCGGACCGTGAAGTGTTCAAGGACACGATCGCTGCCCAGCTGGAAGGGCTACAAAAAGCGATAACTGATCCCCAAGCCAGTGCCGTACGTGAACCTAGGGGTCCTAGCCATCACACCCCCTCCGGTCTGTCAGTGCAGAAGTACATCCCAGGTGAGGACCCAGATGCCTTCCTCACCAACTTTGAGAGGGTGGCCCGTGCATGCAGTTGGCCCCTGGATAAATGGCCTTTCTTCCTGGCTCCTCTCCTGGTAGGGGAAGCCCAGTCCGCGTATCAGGTGGCTAACGCCAACGGGGACACGCCATATGGGACCATTAAAGGCATTATTTTAGATCATCTGGGTCTGGATGCAGAGGCGTACAGGGTGCGGTTCAGGAAGGAGAAGGGGGGACCCGGGGAGAACCCTAAAACGCTCTTCTTCCGGCTGAAAATGGCGGCCGATAAATGGTTGACCCCCGGAGTAAGCTCCAAAGAAGAGATCATGGAGAAAATCTACTTGGAGCAGTATCTCGAGGCCTTACCGTATCACACCCAAAGGTGGTTAAGGCAGCACAGTCACCTGACCATCCAACAGGCCGTGGAGATGGCTACTACGTTTTCCAGAGCACAGCCCAAGGGATTCGGGCTAGAGGGGGAGAAGACACGTAGTATTCCCTACCGAGCCGAACGGAGAACCAAACCCTCGGAACCGATAAAAACACGACAGCTACGGTTCGAAGCCCCTGGGCTGAAGGGACCCCAATGTTTCAAGTGCGGGGAGTGGGGCCAAATAGCCCGCATGTGCCAAAAAAAGAGACCAACGGAAGAACCCATGGAAGTGGGGTATGTACCCAAGTCCATACTCTATACAGCGGAGATGGGGACGGCGTTCCATGTGAGTGTGCAGGTAAACGGTAAAACCCCAAAAGCCCTATTAGACTCAGGGTGTAAGCAATCGGTGATACAGGGTACATGGGTGTCTCTCGAGCAAATAGTCCCCGAGGCCACCGTACACATTAGGTGTGTCCATGGAGATGTGAAACCGTACCCAGTGCCTGTCATCTCCCTCGTGCACCCAGGGAAGGGGTGGAAAACACACATAAGAGTAGGGGTCTTAGACAACCTTCCAGAAGACCTCATTATTAGCACAGACAACCCAGACTTTTTGGATATGTTCAAATGGGTCCTACACCTACTAGGGCAGGATAGGCCAACGAGGGAAGGGCTGTCCGTACCTTCGCCTGCATTGTAAAAAGAGCATAAACTTACCTCTGAGAATAAAACCCTCAATTACTAGACGCCGTATTACGAGTCGTCATTCCGAATCGCTCACATGTACATAGTAAATGCCCTTTTCCTTCCAGTACTTGTAGTAAAAGGATTTTTGACGAAATGTAATGCGCTTATCAAACCACATTGAAGAGGATTGAAAGGATTGATAAGGGTCAAAACCTTTGAAAAATAGTGTATGTATTAGATGGTGGGAATATTTTAAGATAGGATATTTGGAAATGAAAGTGCAGTTGGTCATAAACATAATGTCCTGAAAAGAAAAGTCATTTAACAATGATCGTTCAACAACAACCCAGGATGGCATAGGTAAATCTTGATAATCTTTAGACATGGCATAAAATTGATGAATCAAAAAAGCATTGTGGTACAATTTAAAATCAGGAAATCGAACACCTCCCTCTAATTTAGGACGAGTTAATTTAGATAGGGCAATACAAGCATGTTTATTGTTCCATAAAAATTTGACACAAATAGAATTAATCTGGGAAAAATAATAATTAGGAATTTTAAAAGGTAACATTGAAAGCATGAAAAGCACCTGGGGAACAATCATCATTTTAATCATATCCAGTCTTCCCCAGCAAGATACAAATAAGGGGGACCAGGAAGACAGCAACTTAGTAAGTTTGAGTTTTAAGGCAGAAAAATTATGGGTTAAAGTGTCAGAAATATTTGATGAAAACCATGTTCCTAAGTATTTGATCTTTTGGGGCCAACAAGTAAAATTGGTTGTATCAAACATGCAGCGATAACATGATAAATTTAAAGGTAAAATCTCAGTGTTAGAAAAATTAAGTTTGTGACCAGAGACAGTGAAAAATAAAACAATCTCTTGTAAAAAAGGGGGAAGGGAGTTGCAAGGATTGGACATGTAAATAAGGATATCATCTGCATAAGCAGAGAGTTTAATTTGATGGGAATTAAAATAAAAAGTCAGTAATATTAGGGTTATGTCTCATACGTTCGAGAAAGGGTTCTAGACAGAGGAGAAAAAGTAATGGAGAGAAATGGCAACCCTGACGAGTACCTCGTTGCAGATGGAAATATGAGGAAAGGAGACCATTGACAAATACACAAGCACGTGGGGCAGTATATAGTAGTTTGATATAATAAATAAACCTTTGACCAAAGCCAAACCATTGAAGAGTATAAAGCATAAATTGCCTTCGGTCAAAAGCTTTTTGAGCATCAAGTGATTGGGCAGGTAAAGGAGAAGAGCACTTCTTTCCAAGGGCAAGGATATTTGAGAACATTCTAGCATTGTCAGAGGCAAGTTGGCCTTTAACAAAGCCAGCTTGATCTGGCTTGATAACAAGCGGGATAATCTTTTCTAAGCGGGAAGCCAAAATCTTTGCAAAACTTTTACAATCATAATTAATTAGGGAGATGGGTTGAACATTTTTACAAAAGGAAGAATCCATGTCTGGTTTGGGGATGACAATAATAAGGGCTTCCAAAAAAAATCGCATGCTTTAGAATTGGAGAGGAATGAATTGCAAAGATATAATAATTTTGATGCTAAAATTGAGGAAAAAGCTAAGAATAGTTCAAATGAAAAACCATCTGGTCCTGGTGCTTTGGCACATTTTTAATGATTTAAAGGAATCGATTATTTTTTGATGGGAGATATAATTTTCAAGAGGTAAAAAAGTATGAGGAAGAGAATGGGGCTTGGGGATACCTTGGAAAAAAGTTTCAAAATCCTTTTCAGAAGGAGTTGTATCCTCTGTGTATAAAAGTTCATAATAGGATTGGAATGTATCGACAATGTCTGAATCGGAGCAAAGAAGTTTCTTGGTTGTTTCTTAATGGATAGGTTCAATTTTTACATTCTGATTTGATTTTTAAATAATTTGATAAGATTTTCCACGCCTTATTTTGGCCACTATGAAATTTAGATTAAATCTTTAGAAGAATGTTATAAGCATCAACAGTGGCCATTTTATTCTAAGTAGATTTGGCTGCAATCAATTTTTGGGGTGAGGTGGAGGCAGATTTAGAGGAAAAATAATTGTGTTCCACGATTTTGATTTTTTGAAGAGTTTTCTGGAATTTAGCATTAAGTAATTTCCTCTTCTTTGAAGAGTAAGCAATAGTAAAGGCTCTAAATGATGCTTTAAAAGCATCTCAATTATTATAAATTGAGGTGTCTGAAGGTTTGTTGAATTGAAAAAATTCATTAATAAAGGCGGTTGCGTCTGATGTGAAGGTTTGATCTGAGAGTAGGTGATTGTTAAAAGGCCATTGGCGTTGTTTGCAAGTAGTAAGTGAAAAATCAAAAGAGGCGGACATGGGGGCATGGTCAGAAATATAAATAGAACCAATTTCAGAGGAATGGATACAAGGGAGTAATGATTTAGAGACCAGAATATAATCAATATGGGACAAAGTATGGTGGACTGGTGGAAAGAAAGTAAATTCAGAAGTGTCTGCATTACATGTTTTCCCTACATCATAAAAAGGATGAGAGGTGATGGCAGATTGAAATGATTTATGAGTCTTACCAGGCTTAAATTTGCATTTAGATTTTCTATCAGCCAATTATTAAAGTCGCCACCAACAATTATATTGGGGTTAGAAATAGAAGATAGTTTCAATTTAATACAATGCCAAAATTGTGGGTCGGGTTTGACAGGGCCATAAATATTAAAGAAAGTGACTTCTGTTTTACAAATAATAGCGTCAACCAAAACCCATCATCCATTGGAATCACATTCTGTTGAGATAATTTGTGCATTAATTGATTTATGAAATAAAATAGCAACACCACCATGACGATCTAGAGCAGGAGAGAAAACAATTTGATTAACCCATTGACATTTAAGCTTAAGAGATTCCACATCATTACAATGAGTTTCCTGTAAAAAGGCAACATGAGTATTATGTTTGGATAAGTGAGACAATACCTTTTGACGTTTGACAGGATGACCTAAACCAAGTACATTCCACGAGACAACGTTAAACATGTTGATGGGTGGGGGACATAAGGAGACAAGAACAGTAAGCTGCAAGACCAATAAAAAAGAAAAGGAGACAACATTTATCAAATGATAAAAGAAAGACACTCAAAGAGATAATAAAATAGTAGTGAGGAGAAACAGTGAGGGAAAGTAGCCAGGGAACAAAGAGAAAAGGGAAGAGATAAGGAGAGAGAGATAGAGAAACAGATTGGCTAAACAGATCAAGGAAAAGAATCCAGATGTGAAGAGAAATAAGCAATCGGTATGAGAGGAGCATGGCGATGCCGAAAAACAAGGACGGCGGTAGGAGAGACTAGGTAAGGAGAGGCCTCCTAAGAAAAAAAGAAATATGAAAGAATAGAAAACAAAGAATGAGGAAAGAGAGCAAAAGAATAAGAGTAATTTTAGAATTATGAGAGATAAAAAGAGTAAAGGATGAGAGAGCATTAGAAAGGTCAAGAAGAGCAACAAATAGTAAAATATCAATATAGATAAACCTTTAGAACAACAATATCAATCCGTTAAGTAAGAGAAAATTAAATATTAGTATCCATGGTACGAGAGGAGATGCTGTTTAGAAAGAGTTTGAGTTTCTCAGGATCGTTGAGAGAGTGCGAATTTCCTTCATGGGTAATTTTACAAAGGCAAGGATGAAGAATGCCATACTTAATGTTCAAATGTCTCATCTGAGGACGAAGAGCCAGAAATTCTTTACGTCGAGCATTCGTTGCTTTGGAGACATCTTGGGAGATAAAGATATTATGTCCCAACCAAATAAGACGTCGTTTGAGTTTGATAGCCTTCAGAACATGCATAAGTTCAGTTAATTCCAGGAAGAGCATTATAATACCACATTGCTTGTTTGAATTAAGATGGATGCGACCAATACGATGCGCACGCTGTATATTGAGAGGTGAAGAGGATTGAAGATCTAAGGGACTCGGAAGGAACTTCTGCAGAAAAGATAACATGTCTGGGCCCTCAATATTTTCCGGAAGGTCATAAAGGTGAAGGTTGTGACTTAGATTGCGATTTTCAAGATCTTCAGTGTGGAGTTTCAGCTTGTGGATCTTTTGCTCTAATCAATACATTTTTACAGAAAAATCTTGAAGGTCTCACACACGTTGCTCGAATTCCAACACCTTTCCCTCCATGACAAACAATCGGTCCTCTATTTATTTTAATTTTTCATTGGTAGTGGACATAAATGGTTGAAGACCACGTATCTCATCCAGAATGGAGTCAAGAACCGGATTTTGCGAGGAGAGAATAGGAGAGGGTGGATCATTTTTCTACCTTTTTGGCTTTGCGCCTGAAAAGGATGGTTTAGGAGTGATGTGAGAATCACTGGCGATCTTAGATTGCTGGATAGGGCGATGAGTAGTAAGTAGAATAGTGCGGATCCGGCCCATACACTAATGAAGAGGAAGGCAGGAGCAATGAACAGTCAATAGCAGGTCACCAGATTGAGGATAAAGCAGAGGGGTATAAGTAAAATGTATTAGTCACTGGAAGGTGACTTACAATATTTACCCCAAAGAGGAGCAGAAAAGCCAACTCAGAAAGTAACCAGTACCAGCAAAAATATTGTAAATTTCACCATCCAAGCCTAAAAGAAAAAAGGCTATTCAATACTCAATAATGGAGTGTGACCACTCCGTAAAATAGATAGTCCAAAGTAGTTCAAGTAACCAGAAATATAGCAAATGTCCAGTATCAGCAAAAAACTAGTGGGTTACATCATCCAAAACATAAAGAAGATAAAACTCCTTCAGCGCACACTAATAAAGTGGGAGCACCCTGCAATGCAGTTCAAATGATTTAAGATATCCAAAGAAGTGAGTAAGGAAGTCCACAAAAACATTTTCCAGCCCGTAAAAACATTAATAATACATCCAAAAACAGAAGACCGTGTGACAATCATGGACTTGGTACCATGAAAAGATCATCTGGCATTGCATATCACCAAGGGAGCCCAGCTAAAGTGAAAAAACAGAGCGCGAGCGCCGCGATACAAAGTGGCGGACGCTCGCGTTTTCTGAGGAGATATGCACCGGCGCGGCTACTGTGCTCAGTAATACTGCTGTAAGAGTAGAAATTGGTGTAGAGACTCACCGCAACATCATGTCGGCGGGACTGCCGTCAGAGTTCGAAATACTCAGTAATATGAGGCGCTTTTGTTGATGAAGCTTCACGTCCGAACGGAGCTTACAGAGGGACCGCCATCTTGCTTTGGCGTATGGGCCACGCCCCCTTTTTAAATATTGTTGATGTGCACGAAGGGGTACCCTCTACACGTAAACAATCATTCATTATGTTTTACTGTTTCTATGTGTGCTGCACAATGCAGCACACATAGAAACAGCAAAAACTAGAAGAAATAAAGCATTTCTCCTTGTTTTTCCATGTTAAGACCAGGTTTTCCTTAGACTTAAATTTGTCGCTGCCTCCTATTTACACCACCCTTGTAAATAGGGGGCAGTGTCAAAATCAATGGGTGTTGCAGTGGAACGCTCAACACAACACCAATTGCCCACCCCTTTCACGCTAATTATAGCGTGAAATGGTGCCTTAGTTACAAGGGGGCATTAAGCCACATTAAGTGGCTTAACGCTGATTAGTAATTAAGGAGAAGCCCCTATTGCTGCAGGAGCGTTGATAAAAGTGACGTTCCTGTGGTGATAGGAGCTTGAAAATATGTCTCTGTATGTTTTAGGGTAGGTTTAGGATAGGGGAAAGGATAAAAACAGAAAACTGATGTGTCTTGGGATACACATCATACATATCATACAGGTCAGCATGTTTCAACCATTCTTGCTCTGTATTGGGTCGGTGGCTTTCATCAGGGCCAATGGGTTAAGATGGATTCCTGTTTCTGTGCCAGGAAGGACACTTTCCTCCTGCTCAGATTCTGTCACTGCAGTTCACTGTGCGTGAGCATGGGAGCAAACAATGTTCTCCTGTGAAATAGAAAAACACTGAAAACGAAGCATACAATACATATATGTGTATAAACAACTGCAATGGACCGCACTCCGCTAGCCCCTCCTCCGGGTCGCCCCAAGGGAAGCTGGTACATGAAGTTCTTGAGTGGTTCACCCCAGTGGGTGCTAGTAAGTACTTGTTGAACTGATGATCTCTGATGGAGTTCTTGAGTGGTTCACCCCAATGGGTAAGCATTTAAATTGAACTGCATGTACCAGGATGCAAAGGGGCGAACTGTGCTGGGAGGTAGCAGTGTGCTCCCATCCCCCTTCTGCTTCAAAAAGGCTCCCTTGAGCCACTGGGCTGACGAGCTCATGGGAGGCACCTGTGCGCCAGGTAGAGGTACAGAGACCTGAGAGGATTGTGGCAGCTTTCTCAGCAAACCCCAGAAGAATTTCGTTTTATCTCTACTGAAGAAGGATGAAATCCAGAAACACATGTGTCTAGAGATTAACAGCACTAACCTGCACCAACTTTGGTGAGACACTCTGCAAAATTTCAAGTAAGCATTTAAATTGAACTGCATGTACCAGGATGCAAAGGGGCGAACTGTGCTGGGAGGTAGCAGTGTGCTCCCATCTCCCTTCTGCTTCAAAAAGGCTCCCTTGAGCCACTGGGCTGACGAGCTCATGGGAGGCACCTGTGCGCCAGGGAGAGGTACAGAGACCTGAGAGGATTGTGGCAGCTTTCTCAGTAAACCCCAGAAGAATTTCGTTTTATCTCTACTGAAGAAGGATGAAATCCAGAAACACGTGTCTAGAGATTAACAGCACTAACCTGCACCAACTTTGGTGAGACACTCTGCAAAATTTCAAGTAAGCATTTAAATTGAACTGCATGTACCAGGATGCAAAGGGGCGAACTGTGCTGGGAGGTAGCAGTGTGCTCCCATCCCCCTTCTGCTTCAATACATATATGTGCTGTACTGGTTAAAAATTGTTAGGACATCATTTTGAATTACATACTCGATAATTACGTTACTGTGTTTAAAGAAATAACTTCATCCATAACATTTTGCTCTGAAGAGGTGGGGGGAGAGGGTGAGCGACCAAGTAAACCAATGTTTTACATTTTTGTTGTACCTAAGCAATGTTGATCAGTTCACCAACCTATAAAGTCATCTGTTAAAACAATATCGAAGCGAAATCTACAGTGTTAGAATGGGGCGGAGGAAATGTTATGTGTGAGTAAAATCTCAGAGTGAAAGGAACTGACAAATCCACGTTATTATGAAAGCTTATACGTTATGTTAATGTTAATGTTAATGTTATTGCTATTTATAGAGCGCACTGTTACCCAGAGGTGTCCTGGCGCTATGTGAAGTCCTTTAGAGGCCTAAGGGAAAGAGACTATACACGAAATTAAGAAGAGAAAAGCCACATTTGTAATGCCTTCCTAAAGGAGAGTAGATTTGTCATGGATCTAAGATGTAGCGGCAGGCCGTTCCAGGTCTTCGCTGCGCAGGTTACAAAACTTCTACTTCTCCAGCTGGCTTTACGCACTCTGGGTACCGATATCAGTTTTGCTTCTGCTGAGCGTAACGATCTTTGTGGTATATACCAATGAAATTGTTGTTTCAAGAACTCGGGCCGGTTCCCTGTAGGGCTTTGTGGACCAGACACAGAGCTTTAAACTGTATCCGCTTTCTTATCGGCAGCCAATGAGACTTTTTGATCTCTGCCGAGATAGAGGCAAATTTTGGTGTATCTGTGAGCAGTCTGGCAGCTGCATTTTGAAGAAGTTGCAATTTGTGCATGAGCCCCTCCTGCAAGGTAGGGTAACATCCATTACAATAGTCTAGCCTAGGCAAGGATAGAGTAGTAATGACTGTTTGTATACTGTCTTTGGGTAAGAATGGGATTATTTTCCTGCATGCTCTGAGAATGTAGGCGGTGGTGGAGATTATCGCATTCACCTGGTCTTTAAAGCTGAGTTTATTGTCAATCCATACCCCAAGATTTTTTGCTTTTTTATTGGGGGAGGGAAGGGGACCCAGAGAATGCGGCCACCAGGCAGGAGTCATCACCAAATAATTCCACTTCCGTTTTTCCGGAATTACGTTTGAGACAGTTCTGAGCCATCCAACTGCCTACAGCTGACATGCACTCTTGAAGATGAGATGCTGTTCCCATCATCGCAACCTTTCAGCAACGATTCCACAATTTGGGTGTCGTCGGCGTAGGAGGTTAAAGAGAAGCCATAGTATTCAATAAGTGGAGCCAGTGACTAGGCATAAGTCAAGAGGACACATTCTTTTGCCATTCACATGGCTGAAAAATAGAGAAAACGAAGATAGATAATCTTATTTTTGCTGCAGATTTAGTTTATTTTTGTCACTTTGGGGTCACGATGGTATCAGGCAGGGATGGTCACTTTTTTGTGGCTGCAAACCACATCATTAGGCAAAGTGTGTTAGAAGGTGCACATGGATACAGTGTATGTGCTTTAAAGAGCAGTAATATCTTTTATCATTTTTGTTATCAATTCATGAATGCTTGCATGTTTGCGGACCTAAGTACTTCTGGTTGGTTGTCCACGTATTATTAGCTATGTGTGTTAGAAACTAGTAAGAGGAACCGTGCTCACAAATGGCTGTTTACCACTTCAATGGTACATCTTGTGTTTCTTGTCTCAAGCGTCTCTCTAAAATGGAGGGAACGCACACTTGTACTTCAGTGAACAAGCAATCTTTCTCCCATTGCAGCAAACAATGGGATGTGTGTAACGTGTAAAAATAAAGTGAAATAAAAATCCCTTAGTTTATACCATTTTTACATTAGGATGTTCTTAGGGAGCAGCGTGCATTATTTAATGTGGTTAGGAGAAAAAGTTTTTTGTAAAACATTATCTACCTTAACTTTCGGTTACTTGGAGTTTCTCAATGTTGTAATCTTTAATCTTCAGGTCTAGAGGGTTTCTGGGGGAGTCAATTCTTTCAACTAGAGACATCCAACACTTAAAAAGAAATGATAGTAGACAGCACATTCATGTACTCTGGATCCAGGATAGTGGTAAAGATGTACTCTTTGGTGGACATGGTCTTTCTTTGCAGCCTGGTATTTGTAACTGGATGAATGATTAGGCTGTTGCCCAAGCCAACTGCATTTTCATTATCGTGGGTAAATGAGAAAAATGGTCTCGCAGCAAATTCAACAATCTGAAGACTTGGCTCATTGTGCAATCTTCCTTGCAGACATCACATGCTAAATTTTCAAAGGGTGTAAAGATTTTGATCTGGCACTCTTTTCAACCAATCAGTGAGCGGGGCTTGTATAGCATGACTTGTCACCGTGGGGGAACTCCAGGCGCTGTGAGGTGTGAGTGATCTTCAATTGGGGAGAGGTGGAGGTTGAAGAGCCAGGTCTTTAGTGGCTTCCTGAATTCCTGAGAGGGGGAGTTGTGCAGGTGGAGGGGGAGGTCATTCCAGGCCTTGGTGGCGAGGTAGGAGAAGACGCAGCTCCCACATTGTCTGCAACACATGCGTGGGATGTGGGCTAAGGCTCGTGCTGAGGATTGGAGCTCTCTGGTCAGTCGGTGGACGGTCAGGCGGTTGTTGATGGAGGTGGTCCGGTATTATGAAGGGGCGTGTGTAAGGAGCTTTAAGAGGCTTCTTTCCTGAACAGGGAGCCAGTGGATGCTGTATCTTATGGGAAGGTCGAGGATGAGTCTTGCCGCCGAGTTCTGGATGGTTTGGAGGCAGTTGAGGAGTTGTTTGGTCGTTCCAACACAGAGAGCATTGCCATAGTTTAGACGGCTCGAGATGAGGGCCTAGGTAACTGTCTTCCTAGTTGAGATGGGGATCCAGAGTAAATTTTGCGATGCATGCGGAAGGTGTGAAAGCAGGCAGCGGAGACAGCATTGATCTGTTTTTTCATGGTGAGATGCAAATCCAAGTTGATCCAGAGGCTGCATGCTTGATGCGACGGGGTGGGTGATGGGCCGAGAATGGAGGGCCACCAGCTGTCATCCCAAGGGGAGGGCTTGTTTCTGAAGATGATGACCTCAGTCTTGTCCGAGTTGAGTCTCAGGCACTTGGTATTCATCTAGGTGGAGATGATGGTCAAGGTGTTTTGGAAGATGAGTCTTGTGGTAGCTGGGTCTTCTGAGAAGGAAAAGATGAGCTGGGTGCCTTCTGTGTAGGAGATGATGTTGAGTCCGTGAGTGCAGGAAATGTTGGCCAGAGGTGTCATGTAGGTGTTGAAGAGCATGGGGCTGAGCGAGGAGCCCTGGGAAATGCCGCATATGATGCCTTTAGGTGCGGAGGCAAAGGGTGGAAGGTGGATACATTCAGAAAGGAAGGAGGTGATCCTTCCCCTCTTTTAGACCTCATTTTGTCAACTTCCATCATCATGGCTTTGGCAGTGCCCCCTCCACCCCTTTTTAGCTCATTATCATTTATAGACGTTTTCTTCTCAAACCTGTACTTCTCAAAATTGTAATTCTCAAACAGGGGTTCCAGCATGCAAAAGTTGGAGGTTCAATGGTTTGGAAGCTCATGTATGAGAATTTTTACGAGCACATTTTACATGCAGCAAATGATCCTCAAGCATAGTCAAGCTTAAAAGTATTGGCTACAATTTGTGAAAATGCTCTGATAGGTCACCAGTAAGTTGTGGCCTATTTCTTCCTTTTTGAGGAAGTTTTGAACAATTAAAACAGAGCACTGTGAAGTATCCATCAACTATCATGGGTTTGCCAGTGGCCACACATTCAGTCCCGAGATCCCTGGGTTGAAGCCATTCATCAGACTTTAGTACTGAATTCTACAGAGACGTTGACAACTGTAAGAAATATGTTTTCCATGGAAATGTTGAAACTGCTGCATGATAATGAATACCTTCAAACGCATCAGTACTGGTGGCACCAAGAAATAGCCTTCTTTTAATAGCCTGAGAACATGAAGCATGAAGTAATATACATCTGTATTCTGTAGTTGGACAACTGGTCTACATGTCTGTAGTGAGATAAATACATTGCACAGCACACAGTTTCATTGACTTAGCAACCAGTGTTATCACTTTAGCAGCTGCAGGACACTGAAAGTAGAAAAGTCTGTTGAGATTGGATCTTTCCACTTTGGACATAGGGACTCCAGAATCTTCAGAAAGCCCTCTCCTTCCACTTAAGAAATTGTGAGGAAACTAATTACTAACATTTTCACCAGTTTCCAATAAAATTAATGGGTCAGATTATGGGTTCAGTGGAATGGGCATGCGAGCTGAACATAGTCATAATAGTGCTCTGCTTTTTGTGACAATGCTTACAATCATGACAAGCTGCCCTAAAGTGACGTTCATGGCAGCAAGCTTCTTGGGTGCCTTGGGGTGTCCGCCATGTCCCTCAACTACTTCTGCAAAGCAGAGGTTGCTAATGGTGCTGAATGTACAGGACTGCTTGTCCTGCGGATGACACCAACCTTTTTAAGTATTCTTCTCATCAGATTCGATGTTTGTTTTTTATATGGCCCTATTGAGCCCAAACTATGATGGGGAGGTGTCAGATTGAGCAATACGAGTCTTACCTATGATCTCATATGGCAGCTGCTCAGAGACTATATGGACCCTCCTCTTCTATGCCCTACCTTTCCTCTGGTGAAATGATGTAACTACTAGGAGAACGGTTAAACTCCTGAATGAGGGTCTGGTCTGTTGTAGATTCATCCTTGTGTAATCAATCAATCAAGTTGCATTTATAGAGCGTGAGCTTGGATACACGGGAGGGTATCCAAGCACTATCTGCAGGTTCCAGTTCAAAAGCCAGGTTGTGAGCCCCAGAGAGGGTCCGGTGCGGAGGGGGAGGGTGTTCCAGGCTATGGCACGAGATGGAAGAAGGAGCACCCTCTGGCATGGCAAGGGCGTATGAGAAGGATCTGTACAAGGGTGAAGTGTGTGGGGCGGAGGTTCCTAGGGGGTCAGTGGAAATTAAGGTAGTGTTTCATGTAGGTGGGTCCTTGGTCATGGAGGGCTTTGTAGGCATGGGTCAGAAGCTAGAAGTGGCATCTCTTCTGGACCAGGAGCCAGGGGAGGTCTTTCAGGTATTGGGTGATGTGGGTTCTCTTGGGCAGGTTGAGGATCAGTCTGGCCACTGTGTTCTGGATTGTCTGTAGTCTTTGCATGAGTTCGGTTGTGGTGCCCTCATACAGTGCATTGCCGTAATCCAGTCAGCTGGTGATGATGGCCTGCATTACCATCTTCCTGGTGTTGATGGTGCGGACCATGCAGAGCGTATGGATGCAGGCTGAGGGGATCGTGTTGATGACGTTTCATTGAGAGTTCGCAGTCGAGGATGATGCTGAGGTTGCAGGTGTGGTCTTTCGGTGTGGGGGTGGGTCCGAGCTCTGAATCTGATGGCCACCAGGAGTCATTCCAGAGGACTGTGTGTTTGCCGAACATCAGGACTCTGTCTTGTCAAAGTTGAGCTTCAGGCAGTTGTCCTTCATCCAGACTGAGATGTTCTTCATATAGTTGTGGAACTTGGTCTTAGTTGAGGTGGGGTCATCTGAAAGCGAGAGGAGGAGTTGGGTGTCATCAGCATAGGAGATGAGGTTGATGTTGTGCAATCTGACGTTGTCTGCGAGTGGAATCATGTAGATGCTGAAGAGGGTTGTGCTCTGGGGCACTGCAGATGGTGTGTTTGGTATGCAATGTGAAGGGTGGGAGGGGGACTCTCTGAGTGTGTCTCATGAGAAAGGATGCCATCTATATGAGCGTGTCATCTGTGATACCAATCTAGCGAAGGCGATCAATGAGTATGTTGTGGGAGACCATGTCAAATGCCTATGAGAGGTCCAGCAGGATAAGGGAAGCTGATTCTCCTCTTTTGTGTAGGGTGTGGATGCTGTCCGTTGTAGCAACCAAGCTGCCTCAGTGCTGTTGTTGGCTGTGAAGCCTGTTTAGGAGTGGTCCAGTAGGTTGTGTCTCTCCAGGTGTTTGGTGAGTTGGAGGTTGATGGCCTTCTCCAGCACTTTGGTGAAAAATGGAAGCTGTGAGATGGGGCGGTAGCTCTGGAGTTTGCTGGTGTCTGCCGAGGGTTTCTTGAGAAGGGGTCTGACCTCGGCGTGTTTCAAGGCATCAGGAAAGGTGGCAGTGGTTAATGAGGCAATGAGGATGGTGGTGTGTTGGCGGCTGATCTTTTCTGACATTGAAGAGCCGTGGGGGCAGGGGTCGGTGAGTGCTTCCTAGTGGAAGGAGTTCATGAGAGTAGTTGTGTGCGGTGTGCTGAGTTGTTCCTATGTGGTGATCGGGTGGTCGGCAGTGGTGGTCAGTCAGAGGCTCAGGAGGATGGAGGGTTGGGGAATCAAAGTTTTTGTAGATGGTTATTATCTTGTTGTGGAAGTGGTCGGCTAGGACGTTGCAGAGTTCCTTTGATAAGAGGATGTAGTCTTCAGTTGCTGATGGGAAGGTGAACTCTGATGAAGGTGAAGAGTTTCTTGCCTTGGTTAGTGCTGGTCTTGATCCAGTGGGTCAGGGCCTCCATTTTTTCAGCCTCAGATCTGCCGGTGGTAGACGTTGAGGGCTGATTTGAAAATGGCTCGGTCGATGTGCTTCCTGCTGGTGCACCACCTTCTTTCCAGCTGTTTGCACCTGCATTTGCCAAGCTAAGTTGTGAGGTGTACCAGCTGTCTTGTTTTGAGGGTCTCTGTGTTTGGTCTGGTTTGGTCGGTGTGACTCGGTCAGCGACACTGGTGATCCAGTTATTGAAATTGTGCACTGCCTGATCAAGTTTGGTGTTGTCTTTGGACTGTGTGGTGCTTAGGGTATTTGTCCATTGTTGCTGGATGGTTTTGGGCCAGCTGCAGAAGGGGGAGCTGTGTCAGTTGGGGGGCAGTGCAGGTGGTTCCGGCGAGGTTGAAGAGTACGATGGAGTGGTCCGACCAGGTGAGTTGTGAGGTGTGGCTGGATCTGATTCTATTGCTGGATGTGAAGATGGGGCCTGTGTCCTGCTTTGTGTCCTGCTTTGTGCATGGGGTCAGTGACCAGCTGCATATGTTTTCCAATCATTCCAGGAGGTAGGTGAAGTTGGTGTCAGTGGAGTTGATCAGATGGACATTGAGGTCTCCCAGAAAGATGTGGTGTTCGGAATCAAAGGCGAGCGGGGTGATGAATTCAGTGATAGGGTCGCTGAAGCTGGTTTATGGTCCTGGCAGCAGTATGCAAGGGTGCCTCTGATGGTGGTGTTATCATCAGTGAGGAGCTGTTAGTTCATGTGTTTCATGATCGGTGTGGTTTCATCATCGGAGATGGTGCAGATGATCGATTCCTTGTGCACAATGGTGATGCCACCTCCTGTGTCTTTTGGTGCGGTCACAGTGTTTCATCTTGTAGCCGATGGGTGTTGCCATGATGACGTTCTGGGTCTATCTGGGGGTGAGCCAGTTCTCTGTGATGAAGGTCATATTGGGGCAGAGGGTGAAGATGGTATCCCAGACTTCAGTGGCATGTTTGCAGAGCAATCTGGCTTTGATCAGGAGGCAGGTGATTTGTTCCAGAGGGGTCTCAGCTTCCGTGGCTGGCGTGGCACTGGTTGCTGTGATGGGGGCTAGAGCTGGGGTGGAGGTGAACTGGCACTGGAGGCAGGTGAAAGGTCTTGCTGTGAAGCGAGGTGATGCGAGGCAGCAGTTGTTGTTAGTTAAGGGATTCAAGGCACAAAGATCTTTGGCGTAGATCTGTGGGAGTGCAGTCGGCCAGTGTTCCTGGTGCTGGGCATTAGTTCAGGAGCCAACAAGCATAGACGAGCTTGCCTTTTGAGTGCCTTCGGTGCTCCAGAGATGCACCCACTGTCCACATCCACTGCGTGGCCATGAGGAGGCCTCCATAAGTAGTCCTGGTCGGTGAGACAGGCTGTCAGGGAGGCAGGAGGGCGGCAAGCAAGGAAATAGTGGGAGCAGGGCAAGAAAGAAAAACGGTCGGAAAGCGCAATTAGTCAATAATAGCAAAAGAACTGAAAATCTAAATTAAGGATCCAAAAGTAATGCCAAAAGTAAAGCAAGATTCAAGTAGCAAAGTAAAGATGACAATTACAGGCTGAGCAGTGGACAGATGCACTCGCAGAATAAGGGCACGAACGAAAACAAGTGGTCACCTGATCTCAGGCAGCCTCCATGAACTGGTGGCTTTGGGGCTGGAAGCAATGTGGCAGACCCAGGGAGCTAGACAGCAACTGCAGATGTAGCGGTGCAAGACCAGGGCGTTAAGGGCACCTCAATGGAGCCACACAGTGGCCTCCATAAGTAGTACTGGGAGTTGTGAGGGGCTGGCAGGGAGGAGGAAGGGCAGTGAGTGATGAAATGGCGGGAGCAGGGGCGGGAAGGAAAACTGGCTGGTAGGCTCAATTAGACAATAATGAAAAAAATACTAAAAAGCCAAATTAAGGAGCCATAGCCAAAAGTAATGCCAGGAGTAAATACAAATAGGAAAGTAAAGATGACAATTTCATGCTGAGCAGTGCACAGATGCACTCTGGAATAAAGGCATGAACCAAAACAACATGACCTCAGGCAGCGGACTTGAACTGATGGCGTTTGGGCTGCAAGCAATGTGATAGACCCACTGAGCTAGACAGCAGCAGCAATGGGAGAGGCACAAGCTCAGGGTGTAATTGACTCAGTTGTCGAACCATGTGGAGAGAAGGAACAATCAGGTGTGCAGGTCCAGCCCAACACTCGTAAGTTTCTCTCTTCACACCCGCTCACAAACCTAACTGTCTGTATAGCATTCTCTATGTCTCAGTACCTGCAATCAGCTGGAGAACCAGGAAGGAGTCAAATGACTTCACTGACTCTTTTTGCCTTTGCAGTTCTAACAGAGTTAGGTTGAGACCCTTAAGTACCACTATGAAAACAAGAAGAAGTTCTGTTATTATCATATCATATTAACACTTGGGGCCTCATTACGATGTTGGGCGGAGTTTCCTCTGCCCCACATCATCTCAGTCAAGAGATCAACGGACACCTGGTCCACGGTCCTGACCGACTAATTAGGATGTGACCGAACACTGTTCGGTCGCATGCATATAATTTACAATGGGAGCATGTATTCATGCCAAAATACATGCTCCCATTGTTAAATGGGAGGTGCAGTTCATCCCTGCAGCCCGTGGCAGGCACCTCAGGTGCCTGCCATGAGGTGCAGGGATCAACAGGGGGGCATCATAGGTGCAACCTCGGCCTCCAACCAGAAGCTGTGTACCCATGGGGGCCCTGTTGGGGGCCCCCAAAGTTGAGTTCCAACAGCCTTTCTGTGTCAGAAAGGCTGGCACAAAAAGGCTGTCACAACCCGACATCGTAATCCCTGGGGTGGAAAGAGCAGCCTTAGGGAATACTGGCCGCATTCCGACTGGCTCTCAGATCCTGATGGAAGCAAGTCGGAATGACCAATCGGATTCCTGTCCGACTGCCTCCATCGTAATGAGACAGTCGGAAAGGAATCCTACCGGCATATTACAATAAGGTCGAAAAGGCTCCAACCTCATCGTAATCAGGCCCTTGATGTCACATTACACCTACCATTCTGACCTTAGCTTTTGAACACACTTAGAATTATTTCTTCCAATTTTTTTAGTTAAACAATTTGCTGTAGGTGGGCACTGTTGACTCACACCGTTGTTCTTTTTCTTGTAGACGTAGTTGGTAGGGCATAAAAAACAATCTTTGAAATATTCAAAGTTAATAGTTCTTAACAAAGTTTCAGCCTAGAGTTCCCTTTATAGGACCTGTCTTATTCTTTGCACATTTGTTCTTTAAAAGGGAATTTCCTATGTACCTTGACTTCCAGTGTGTAGGTAAGCACTTACTGATTGCCTTTTTTGCTTTTCTTTCTAGATGGTGTGGGCAGAACAAAGACGATGCAGAGACTGCAGAACTCAGCAGAACGCAGCAAAAACAGTTACTTTGCTTTAGATGCAGACTCGCAAGGGTGTGGTGGTGTTCTGGTCACAGGCAGCTGGAGAGAACCTCTCTCCCTGGATGACTCGAGGCCAAGTGCTAAGTCAGTTGTGTGGGCATGGCTTAAACAGCACTGCAGCTCCGAAGATGACCACCAAGATTTCCCAAATTTTTGTGAGAGTTCAGCAAATTGCATGGAAGCAAATAACAAGCTTTTCACAACTTGGGCAGCACCGTGAGAAGGTGCTGCCAAAATAAAAAATACCGGAAACAAGGGCAAGAAGCTACTGCCAAACATATCAGTAGAATAGTTTCCCAGTTGCTGCCAAGCGTAATTACAGTACAAAGATCCCCACTGTGTATATTAACCAGTGCTGCAGGGCTGAGATCCTTATAATCACCTGTACCCTAGTGCTGGGGGGGGAGGGGCCTGAGACTTGTTCCTATTTTATGCGGACATGTGGACTGGAGTGTAGTTTGGAGGAAGGCCCTTGATGGATCCCTCACGATGGTGGACTCCTAACAGTACGAGTGCTTCTTTATTGAGCCAAAGCAAGTATAACTTTTGATGTAACCAGGGAAAGTTTGATTTTCCATAGACTGGGCTTGGTCTTCTTTGGTGCTTCTTGTTGCTTCTTTTGGGATTTTGAGAAGCTGGAAGCTGCGGTGGTGTATGAGAACAGCTGAGAGGTGATTTGCACTTGTTCAGTATCACAATCAAAATGTACAATGACTGATTCATCTTCCTCACTGCTAATTATACTTTTAGGAACCCTCTCTTTTTCTTATCTCTAGCGTTCAATGTTCCACTCTTTTTTACCTTTAATTGAGGTGGGGTTTGGATTGCAAGTTGGCCTTCATTTCCTTGGAGGAAGAAATGGTGAAGATGTGCCCAGTGTAGAGGAAGGCACAGCATTCTTCTGCAATGCTCTGCTCCTTCCTATGGAAGGGGTGTGAAAGGCAGTTGTTCCTGTTAAGCTTAAAGGAAGGTTTTGGTTTGTTGGGACAAGCCCATTTTGGACTTATTGGTCTCAGTCTGACAGCAGTGACTGTAGGACTAAGAGATATCTGCCTTGATTTTGGAGTTGGTGGTGGTGCCATCATTGGCCCAGGGGTGATCCCAATGTCTCCCTACCCAGAAGAGGTGCAATACTGACTATGTTACTGTTTGAGGATTAGTCCGCTGTATTACATTGTTATTAGTTGTTCTCAATTTTCATAGATTTTTTTACATTCTTACCGCTTTAGTGTGACACATATTAGGGATACTGTGGATGGCCTTGAACTCATGCCAAATGTTTGATACTATTTACTTGTATTTACCTGTGGATGGCTAGGGGCTGGGAACTCGTGTGTGAAGGCCCAGGCATGTTGTGCATAGTGCTCCTTAGCAGAGAAAGGGATAGGTTTGTTGCCCGTGCTGCTTCCAGCACAGACATCTCCTTCCTGGACATTTTCTTACCAGATGTCTGCTTATTGGGTGCCTTCTTTTTTACTCCTCTTTGATTACCAACCTTAGCAGAGTAGTCTCGGTCTTAGCTCATTCACAGATTTGTCTCTGTCTCAGTCTTTTTCACCTGCAGTCAATAAAAAATGAAGTAAAATGTCCAGACATTCTAGACAGTGCAATGCAGGTCATCAAATCATGTATCAAAAATAATACCCATATGAAAAAATATTTGTTAACTGAACACTAGTTATGCATAAAATCAACAGAAAGCTGACATAGAAATATTAAACATGTTTCTAACACTAAAAACTATCCTAGATAATACTGACTTAATACGATGAGTCCATACTAACACCACTACAATACCCACACAAGGCCCTATGTGATAGAGAACGAGAAAACACATACATGGTGTCTCTTCAGGGCCAATGAGCACTTGGAGAAGCCCAGGAGAGACTTATAAAATTCAATTAAATTGGTTAAAAATATTAACCATGGTCCTATGAGTCCAAGTACTATGCAGAACCATGTACTACAACTTGCCCAGATGTATAATAATTGAAAATATTTAACAAAAGGAAAAATTAGAAAAAATTGCTGTGGGCTCCGAAAGGGCTGTAACATACAATGCTCACAGCTGAAAGCTTTCAAAAGTGGAAGAAAATGGTTCGTATTCAGCCATCAGATTCAAAAACAGGTTTCACAAAATGGTGGCTCAAAAAGGAACATGCAGGTTAGAAGCGCGATTTCCATACTTCTAAGTAACCCCTGACATTAATATGAATCCCTCTTCCAACTCTTGAAAGAACCCTGCAAACCCGGCCTATATGCAAGGATGTTTTTTTATCATTCCCTTCAGCTTAATTTCCCTCCATCATTTAGTTTCTTGTAGTTTGGACAGTTACTGGGCCATCCAACCTTCCACAATTATCTGGCATGATGTAACCCACAAGCATCTATTCAAGTAATCCTTCAACTTTCCAACATAATTGGGTGGGAAGGAGCCTCTTGCCTTATCATTGTTTACCATCCTGATGGCCATTGAAAGAACTGGAGTCAAAACATTGTTGACATTCACTGCTAATATACATGATCCGTTGAAGCTTTGGCTCTTCATTTCTATCTGATGAATAATATCAAATAACTCAGCATTCTACTTCTAATTGTCTTGGGCTGTCTTTTACATTCTTCTATAATAGATTCTTGGTCCACCTTCACTTTGAGCTCCCGTGTATTCTCACTTTTAGCAAGGAGCATTTTCTGATTATAAGAAACTTTTTCTAAAGCTTGATAGATATCTAAATGATGGTCGTGCTTCTTGTGTTTTTTGTTTTGACTATTCTGCAGATTTTTTTGGGGTTACACAGTGAATGCTAAATTCATGAAAAAGAGTGATAGAGGGCAGTTTTTTAACCACCATGCCTTTTTCCTTTCTCTTAAAACAAGCTACCAAGGGGCATATTATCAAGACAGGCGATACAATTATCGCCGCTTTAGCGGCAGAAAACTGCTGCTAAATCGGCGATAATGGGCTTGATAATATGCTCTATGGAATTCCAATTGAAGCCCATGTTAGATGTGCAGGACATCTAACCTGAGCTTCAATTGGAATTCCATAGAGCATATTATCAGGCCCATTATCGCCGTTTGAACAGCAGTTTTCTGCCGCTAAAGCAGCGATAATTTTATCGCCTGCCTTGATAATATGCCCCTTGGTAGCTTGTTTTAAGAGAAAGGAAAAAGGCATGGTGGTTAAAACTGCCCTCTATTACTTGCACACTGCTTTCACAAGGTAGGAAACTTGTAGTATCACCCCTCACTCAAATATCAAATATTAGTCAAAGGAAGGAACTAGACTTGATTTTCACAAAAACATGAAGGTGTGTGATGCAGCAGAGATTTCATACAAAGGATGAGTGATGCTTTCTCTCCAGAATACAAATCCAAATTTACCAGACACACAGCAAAAAACAGGAATAGTCTTCATATAAAAGAGGAAAATACTAGTTTCTGTACTTTAACTTCGCTCTCTTAAAATAATGTTATAAAACGTTGTTCAAACTGTGTTTGTGGGTAAACAAATCAACTAAAAACTAATTTCACTCAACAGTCAGTATTGGTAACAGACCACAGTGTGCAGAACATCAGCTCACAATCAATAAATACTTCTGCCATTGTTCCAAGTACACAATATAGGTTTTGTAACTAAACAAAGTCTTGTTTGCAGAATATTGCATAATAGTGAAGTCTCAGGTTTACATATCACAAGCTTAACATAAAATACCTGAAATTATGCAAGATTGAGCCAGTGTACTGACATTTTGCCCAGGTTTAATTTATTCGAGTCAGAAATTATTATTAAATCTGGCAGATTTGGTTATGAGTGCATGCAGCAAACATTAACTTTGTCAACGTTTTTGGGAAACCAGGCAATTTTGACTCTGGCATTTCAAGACTATAATGATACCCTATTATGCTTCTCTAAAATTACATAATTGGTGGTTGAAGTAATCTTCATCCAGTATAAACAGTGAGGATAAAAATGTGGATTTGAATACATTTGTGTTTTATGTCTAGTCTTAAGAAGCACAGCCAAATCTGTCATTCACTGTTGATGTCCTCATCTAAATATGGATATATGCTTAAATTGGACTTCAGCGTTTGCAAACAACTGCCTGGCACTCCACCTGATTTGGTACCATTGTTTCTATTTGCACTAAAGTCTCAATTGCTGTAACAGCATAATCACATGAAATATTTCTAACTAGCTCAGTTAAATATACTATTGTTTTTTCATATAATGCCAAGATTACCATGTCAGTTGTTAGGTGCATCTGAACAGAACCAAGCCTTTAAAGCACTCAACCTCCTGAAACCTGGACCAAAAACCAGACAAAAAAAGCAGAGTCAACCTAAGACACCTGCTTCCTTGTTGGATACAGATATAAAAGTTGCACTTTCCCTTTCAAACGCAGAAGTAAACTGATACAATTATGAACATTTTGTGACAGACTTTGCACATTTAGAGCATCTTTTAATATGGTTGAGGTGTAAGCTCACAGTAGTCGGGAAAGAGATGATAAGAAAATATAATGAACAGAAGTGAAGAGGCATTCTGCCAAGACTGCCTCTTACAGGTCCAGGAAATATTGCCCATTTCGAGACAGCTTTACACTTGCGCCATTGGGAAGTTTTACTCTCATAAACCTGGTCTGTATACTCAGAGTTTGTTTTTTGTTATTGGTAAACTGTTTGCTGTGCTGCACTGCGTCATGAAGTGCATACTTACAGACCCATTTGACATGCATTCTCATCCAGTATCATCTAACTAGATTATTTGGGTTACCACAGGGGTTCTGAGCACAAATTATGCAGGAAATCCAGGCAAAATTGATAATTGTCGATTATTTCCCAGTGTCATAAATTATAATACAACATTAAAAGCGGGGTTTAGAATTTGTAATAAACTAGAGTTTTAATTTCAAGGGCTGGATTTATAGTTGACCACCACCTGTGGCCATGTTATGGAAAGTGCCCCAGGGGTGCAACAGGTGTATACACCTGCATTGGGTGCCCCCTGGGTACTTTGGTAATACAGGAGAGGCCGAGAATCCTTGTGCATCCCCTTCTGTAATACTGATAGTGCTGGCACACATGTAGCACCAGTGCTTTTGATGGTTATGTGACCCCATGCAAATGAGAGAATCACTTAGGGACCTATTACGATGGGGGGCGGAAAAAGTCCGCCCGCCTTCGCCACGGAGCCAGGGACCGACCGCCAAAGTGGTGGCGGTCCCGCCATGTGCATTAGAATGGGGGCGCATCCTGGGCCATATACAATGCGGGTGGATCTGATGGCTGCAGACCCACTCGCAATGTATACAGACTGTGCACAGCATTGCCATGCACTATGTGGCAGGCACCACGTGGTGCCTGCCACGTAGTGCATGACAATGACGGAGGTACAATAGGTATCCCCCATGTCAACCCCCCAACACCTTGGGGGCCTGCAACGTGCCCCCACGAGCAGGAACCTCATGTCTTTCCATGTTGCAACGCCGCCATGGAAAGGCGATTCACCGCCTGAATCATAATATGGATGGCGGTGTCACCACCACCATGTTATGTCCTTTTTGGACCCCCCAGCCATACTAATATGGCGGGGGGTCAATCAGGCAAGGATGGCGGGTGGATCACCCCCGCCGGGCCAGCAGTGACCTGCCCGTCATCCCAATGAGCCCCTACGTCTCTGTGCCATTTTACAAACACAGGCGCAGAGGAAAACAAGCACCACAAAAGGGTGGCACACTGTCAATGCGCCCCTGAGGGAATCTCTCTGGTACAGTGAAAAGGGGTCCCATGGACCCTAATGAAATCCATGTGCAGGCAGGTGCAGTCCCTCATTGCACCAGAATGCAGAGGGTCTCTAACCCTTCTCTAAATCAAAACCGGGTTGCCGCCTGCACAGAGAAACACAGAGTAGCTTTGAAGCAGGTGCTCCATATTTCACTGCTTCCGAGCCAGCGGATTCATCATTTTAGGGTGCACTTTCCCTGTTTGCTCTGGCGCGCCTGTTTGATGGTGTGCCATTGTGCAAACTGGAAAAGTGCGTCCTTTTTGTAGTCAGTCAAATATACTTTATTCGACAAATCAATGCCATAAAAGTGAACATGTAGGAGGAAACGTTTCATCGATAAAAAGACATTGCTTTAAAAATGATAATTCAAATTTAAAGTTTTGTAGACCAAAAGATAAAGTTAAAATTATTGGATAGAGCAGAGGGTTTTATAGAAAGTGCATAGTGCCAAATTCATATTACTATATACAATAAGGAGACAAGTTAAAATTCCTGACTGGAGCAGATGATAACATGTAAAATATCGAATACTAACTGGTGGAGTACAACATTCTACATTCACATTATCGTAAACAATTGGACAAATATTAATATTTAAGAAGTGAATTTTAGTGCTCACAGTATAGCAGACACTGCAATTTAACATGACTAAATAGAACAGTGGGAATCCAAGTAACGTGCAAAATGCTGTAGTATAAAGTGCAACGTGCTAAATTTACAGTTTAAATAACAGTAAACATTTGAATAATCATGATTAAATAAAAAAATGATGATTTGATAGTAATTGTTATAATGACAGTTTTTTTCTACATCTAATGGCTACTGATAAAAAAGCTTGCAACCCCAAAACAAACCATAGGCGAAGATAGCATTTGGAGGTACAGCAAAGCGGGCCTAACGTGGAAAAAAATGACAATCTTTAAGAAGGGGAAGTATAAATCTTTTACGCAGCTGAACATAAAAATCACAGAAAAAGATAACATGTAAAGTATCTTGTTCTGAAAAATCGTCACAAGGACAAGGTCCTTTTTGTAATACAGGCCCTAGTGCTAAACTTTCAAAGACCTTTTTCAACAAATGATCAAAGGAAATAGAATGCTTGGATAATTATCATTTGAATACAGTTGGTTACTGATTGAATTATATTAATTTTTATACAGCCATGCAATTCAAAGCAGGAGCAAAATGAGGTGTCAGCCTCTGCTTTTTAACAATAGCAAGGAGTGTATAGGAGTCAAAATCAAAGCCATATACAATGCTATTCCTGCAAAAAGAACAACTTCCAAAACTACATTTGCTGAACAAGCTTTACAGGAAATAATCTAATTTGGAATACAAATCCAGTTGTACTTACTCAGTCCCCAGAGTATAGCAAGACACAGTCAGCTGCTTTTTAAGTTTCGCCTGCACAGCGCTTGTGCTGTGCTTGTGAAATCTATTGTATTAAATATATCTTAAAAGAGGCTTACATGCGCCCCCCTTCTTTCCCTGCATTTCATTGGTTCCTGTGCTTGCCACTTACTTTTCCTCTGTTTCTATTGGCTGTAGCATACAGTGCCTCATCTGCTTTTCTTTTGCTTCTCTTATAAGTTTCCCATAGCTGAAGTAATGTTTCTATCTGCTTTTGTGGAACTCTTTTTTTAAGGTTTTGCATCAACAGTACTTGTTCTATTTTGCTTTCTGTTCAGGAACTCATGGAATCAAATGTCATAATATGAGCGTGTGGGGGGCTCTGTGTGCGCTAGTGGCCTGTGCTTCTCATCTTCTGCGTCTAAAAAAGAGGGGCAGTTCAGTGCAATTACATATGACGGTCATGTTGCAAAGTCGATTGGAAAGTCTGCCTGTGTCAAGCAAGGCTTGTGCGTGTCGAGCACCTTGTCTGGGCCACTAGCCTGTTGAACACCAAGGAGTGTGCAGTCTTCTCCAGGAACAGGGAGGCAGCGCATGCTGCGTGTGATAGTTGTTAATAACAAGAGTCATGTAAGAATTTATAGATTGTACATTGAGCCCACAGTGCTGCTGCTTTATTTGTAAACCTATTGAATAAAAGGGGTGCAACTTCTATTGCTGTCGTCCTCCACTTTGTAGACTCCACTTAGGTCAGTCTAGTCACTGTCCAACATGTGTACACATCTCGCATCCTGGAGTCAAGCAGTTACCTTGTGTGTCTGTCTCCACAAGAAGACAGAAAAAGAATTGACCTTTTACATGCATAGGCTGCATTGGATTTTCCCAAAAATTAATACAATTCTGTGTATGGAAGAAGAATTCTATGTTCCGCGAGGAGTTGCTGCTCAATCTGGTTCTCAATAGACCAGTGTTTTAATTTACAAATCTCAAGTCCGCGCTCTTGTTCACATTTCAGTCAATAAATGAGAAAGAGGCAAATACGATTGGAATCTTGGGAGAAAACGGGGACAAAATGATGATTATTCTGGTCTCAAATTAGTTTTACCTATCAAACCTGAAGAGCTATCAGTATAATATCTTTTTGAGGGGTTCCGTCCTCTCTGCATCCTCACCTTTATATGTCACCTGTGGCTAAAACCTGCCCACACCAGCATATTCAGGTGTGTTTTGACAAACAGGTCTGGCGGCTGTTATTGTTTCTATAGGATTTTTTTGCCCCCTCAGTATATATGCAAGGAATCCAACTAATGTTTCATTTTAGCTTAAGCCATAATTATTTATAGACGTTTTATAGGCTGATAATTATGATACGTCTCTGAGTAATTCCATGACATTTTATTGCAGCTGGACAAAAACAAATCCTGCAGTAATGCACTTGCTCAAGTCATTTAAGAGCACAGCCAAGGAGAAATACTATATATTGTATTGCCCTCTAGTGTGCTTTGGGTGCTGTATACCTGTTGTACTCTGGGCAGAGGCTGCAGCCATACCTTCATGTGACAGTATTTCGAACATGAGGGACTTAGGGGCTCATTAGCTTGGCGGGCAGATCGCCACCGCCCAACCGGCGGTTGCGATCCGCCCATCAATACACCCCGCCGAACGTCCTTTTACCCCCCACCACATTAGCATGGCAGAGGGTAACGCGGCGGCCGAAAAGACCGGGCGGAAAAGGCCCATAATATGGTGGCGCTGCCCTCATTTTAGTATGTGACTTTTTCAATGCCTTTCAATATCGGAGACTCCGCCATGGAAAAGCATGCGGATTTCGCTGTGGGGGCCCGGTGCAGGCCACCAGGGGCGTGGGGGGCGCACTTCTCATTGGCATGGACAAGGTGGCAGGCACCGCGCGGTTGCGATCCGCCCATCAATACACCCCGCCGAACGTCCTTTTACCCCCCACCACATTAGCATGGCAGAGGGTAACGCGGCGGCCGAAAAGACCGGGCGGAAAAGGCCCATAATATGGTGGCGCTGCCCTCATTTTAGTATGTGACTTTTTCAATGCCTTTCAATATCGGAGACTCCGCCATGGAAAAGCATGCGGATTTCGCTGTGGGGGCCCGGTGCAGGCCACCAGGGGCGTGGGGGGCGCACTTCTCATTGGCATGGACAAGGTGGCAGGCACCGCGCGGTGCCTGTCACGTTGTGCATGCCAATGCACACCATGCATTATTGACATTGCTGTGGGTGCTGCTTACAGCACCGCCCGCCGCAATGTTAATAATGCGGGATGCGACAGCCATCCTTATCGCCATGGTGGGACCGCTGCACCCCTTGCGAGCAGTCCCATTTGTCATTGCGGTGGCGGGCAGACTAAAATAATTGTAATCATCAAGTGTGGTGCTCCTTGTCACATTAGGACACCACAGGAGTTGGATTATAACTTTAGAGATAAAATAAGCACTAATCCACCTCCCATTTTGACATTTCAAATTCAAATGTCAGATTAGCTTTCCATTTATTCTGGTGTCTCTCTACAATAGTCATTTTAGTTTCCTTTGCTAATCTTCTATTTTCTGTTTCATCAATAGTACGGATGAAATTTTAAGCATATCATTTTGGTGTTCTGATAAAAGGATTAAACAGTGTTTTTTAGGTTTCGCCTGCACAGCGCTTACGCTGGTCTGTAAAATCTATGGTATTATATATATCTTAAAAGGGCCCTACATCCCGGCTCCTTACATTCCTTGCTTTTCGTTAGTTCCTGTGCATGCTTCTGTGAAGAATGCATGCCTTTCGCGCTATTCTATCTTGTTCTGATCCCTTCTTTCCCTCAACCTACTCTCAGATACCACTCACCCTGCGCACTCCCCCACCATTTACTCCTCACAGTCACCCTGATATGGGACTGGTAGCCAGATACTGCTCACCCACCACTCACACACCATTGACATACCTTTTACTCAGCACTCACATTCCTCTCACAATCCACTCACACCTCTCACCCTGAACTCAAACCACACATCCTGCACTCATACTAATGGCAGCCAGATACTGCTCACCCACCACTCACACAGTGTTAACTCTACACTCACACATCATTGACATACCTTTCACTCAGCACTCTCATTCCTCTCACCCTCCACCCACACCTCTCACCCTGAACTCAAACCACTCATCCTGCACTTATACTAATGACTTTCAGCTCACCATATACTAGCACACCTCTTACCTTTTACAGGGTAAAATCTCTCACCCTGTACACTCACACAATACTCATTATGCACTGAACCCACATCAATCACCATGCATTGAGGAACTTTCACTCTGCACTCCGACACTTATCAACCTTCATTCATTCAACACTCACCCTCCACAGAGAGCATTCACACAATTCTCCCTACACTCATATACTGCTCCCACACCTCTTTACTTATCAATCCTGATGCATTAACAAATGCTTATCCCTTTATTGTAACTGTTTACTACCCTCATACCAGGATAGAAAGAAAGGTCTCTAAAATATCCATTCCTCCTGTTGGCTATTAGGTGAGAGTTGTATAAAAGGTAAATCTTTCAAATACTACTTTTCAAGAAGTGCAGAAAACAAATCAGTAACCTATCAGTATTAAGCTATATGTATGGTGTGACCTAAATTTTTGCCTGTTCTTAGTCTTTGACAATGTATTCAAAACACCTATTACTCTGACCAATGAATGTTTCAAGAATTGAGCCAGGATAACTTTATCTTTAACTGAGACACTGAAATCTGAAGGCTTGAATGCAATTATCAAATTTTCCATTTCATGTCAAAATCCTTAAGTCTCCGCCATCACACAATAGCTGGACTATCCACGTAGGATAGAGGGGCGCACATTGCATGATGGGGTCCAGAGGAAGACCTTCCAGGGCTGAAATTAATGTCTGTCTTCACCCTGTACTCTTCTGAACCTGGGTTTCATGTCACCTGCACCTTTCTTTCAGTAAACAAATAATGCTTCTCAATACTGTGCCACATCACACAACACTTGATTACTTCACTTATTTCACAAACTGTGTCTAAAAACTATAGCTCTATAGTCAATATATCTGAAAACGTGTGTTGTGAAAGAAATGATATGTTCTTATATTTGTAAGTACATTTCTCAGACGCAAACCTCCAGTTACAATAAACCCTGTTAAAGAGAGCCAGGCATTCATTCACACTTTTTCCAATTAATAATGATAAGATATGTAAATCCAATTTGAGTGCAGCTTTCAACTCTCAGTACAGCCCTGTCCCTTTCTAGTTCAACACATGCAGTGCATTTCATAAAGATGGGACTTGCCACTTAATTGTACATATCGAAAGTGCATACTGGATGAAGAGATTGGATCAGAAGTTGCAACAAGAAGCAAATTCTTCCACACAAGAAGAATGTTCTTGTAAGTAGGATGGAAATGTACAGCTACAATTTACATGGTCATGATCACAGATTTTTCACAGTAATCTTGGGTCCAATAGGTTATTGCCCATTCCGGGTAGATTTACTCTTCATCGTCAATTATTCACAGGAAGAAACCGACCGCAATTGTCAATTCTGACTCCTATTTCCACGCAGACTTAATAGTACCCCGGTTCATTTTTTTATACCATTGAACCAATCTTCCTACATGACTCCACATTTTACATTGACTTTTCTTGCAGCTTCAATGTTGATAACATTGCGCCTTCCAGGTGGAATGGATCTTAGGTCTGGCCCCTGTTTTTATTTCCTAGGTTTTTGGTCATGTACTGCATGAGACCAAACAGTGGGTAATAAAAAAACAACACTACCTGTTTTTGGAAGAGCAAAACAGAGAACTGCCATGTTAGAGACTGGTTGTAAGGAGGCATGGTACAAATTCCATGGGTGTATTCTTCCAGGTCTTTGCTTTCGTGCCTTGGTACTTTAAAAACAGATGTATTGGCTTTGCCAATGCATGTTTTTTTGTGAACATCTACAATGCTCCAGAATTACTTAGACAAAAAGAATTACCTAAATTGTTATAATCTTCGTGTGCCTTAGAAATTGTTGGACTTGGCCCTTTTTGCAGGGTCATCCCTAAACTTTTTGCCTTCCTCCGCTATTTTTTCTGACCTGGTGTTGGCTGTTTTATGACTCTGGGAACCTTACCACTGCTGACCAGTGCTAAGGTGCATATGCTCTCCCTATGGTAAAATGTATACATTGATTGGTGTCCATGTTTGGCTTATTTGGTTTACTATCAGCCCCTAGTAAAGTGCACCAGGAGTGCCAGGGCTTGTAAATACAAATGCTGCTGGTGGGCTTGCAGCGCTGGTTGCGCCACCCACAGGAAGCGGCCGTGTAAAATGTGTCTAGGGTCTGCCACCGCAGACCCTGTGCGCGGTCTGGGACCGTCGCGCTGACTGCGCAAGTGCCCCCACTTGCTAGTCCCTAAACCTTCCCTTACCTACATATTAGCCACCCCTCTGGTAGGCCCAAGGGCAGGGTGCATTGTAGGCATAAGGTAAGACATGCCCTGGTGTGTGTGGCATGTCTTAGTAGTGAATTACAGCCCTTTCCGTTCTTCACTATTGAAGGCTACCTGCTCTCCATAGGCCAGAATGGGCTGCTGGGATCACGCCAACGCTGTGACCCCAGTGGACTCAGAGAGCATGGTAGAGTGTCAAGTTTGGTATGCCTGAACTCAGAATAATAAAATACTTCTTGTAGTCAAGTTTATTTTAATATCCTGGGTTTGTAAATACTACTTTTAGAAAGTTAGTATTTACTGACCTGACCATCTCAGTCCGCCTCTGCTGTGTGTGTGTGTGTTCTGCTTAGCAACAGTAGGAGCAGGGTGGGGGGATCCCCAGAGACAGGTTGGCTGCCAGGTGGTGGGTAGAGAGATTACACCTGGATGGGGGGGAGGAGTACACCTTGACTCTTGAATAGACCTGTGCTCTGCCACCACAAAGCCGGCGCCACCCCCTGTGGGGCGGCTGATGTCTCTGCCCTGCTGCTGAAAGGAAAGAGCAGAGTCACCATAACAAAGTGCTCCAGAACTGGACTGAGCCAGGCCTAGGCCCCCTGGCGCTAAAGAACAAAAGAATTGATGTATAAAAGTAGGAGCCTGGCTCCTAAGAAATCAGAATCCTGTTTACCACAAAGAACCTCTGCCCGACTAGAAGGAGAAGAAGACGCCGGAGGAGCTGGCCTGCTGCTTGCCTTGCTGAGAGAGGAGAGGAAGAGACTTACTGAAAAGACTTTGCTACTTTGTGCTTGAACATTCTCCAAGGGCTTGATCTGAGCTTGCCCCCTGAACTGAACCCCAGGAACAGTGGGTTCTCTGTGCTTCTTGCTCGTCCTCCAATTCGAGCCGTGTGTGCATCCCGCTGGAAAAGAGACTGCGCCCCTCATCGCCCCTCCTAGGGCCGTGACACCCAGAAGCTCGCCTGCCTCAAACCCGTGAGAGCCCCGCTCCGTCCCGAGCCGCTCTCTGTCCCCGGGCCAGGCCGCCTGCATCCCTGTCACCGCCTGCCATTGGAGTGCGCTGAACGCGCTATCACCCCTCCTGCCGGAAGCCGTCCGACAACTGTGATCTACGCCGGGTCACCCAGCTGCACTGACTGTGCCCTGTGGCCCCGCTTCGCTATCCTCGGACATCTCAGGCCGCGCCGCCCCCGCTGTGGAGACCCTCCTGCACCGCCGTGCTAAAGGGTCGCGGGCCGCGCCTGCCTACTTGCCCACACCTGCTGATTGAGGACCCAAGAACACTTCCCAAGCTGAGAGTCGCGCCGACCTGTGCCGATTCTCCACATCACGAAAGAAGTTCCAGCATCGGGCTCGGGGCCCGCAACGCCTTATTTCCCCGTTCGCAGGAACCGATCTCTGTGAGTACTGGAACTACAAGTAAAGAGACTACGAACTATCCATTTGAAGCTACGAACAACGATCATTTGACCGCTGTACAGCCTGGTGGCATAGCGAAAACGTTATTGGTCTTGTGATAAGTCTGCTGAGATATATATACCTTATTTTTACATAAAGAATCGTATTTTTATATATATCCAAGTCTGGTGTCCGTTTCTGGGGGGATTGATGTATTTACTGTGTGTATGATTGTAAGTGCTTAACCAACAACGCCTGAGGAATCGCCTTGGCTGCTCACGCCACGCACCTAGAGGGTGAGCAAGGGTCATTCGCAAGGGGTTATCCTGCGCCCTGACGTGGAGGAGAGGGTTCCTGCTTGACACAAGGGCAACCTTGCGCCAACCAGAGATCCCCGACTCTAACATTGTTGGCAGCGGTTGGGATTTCGGATTTGCACTTGTAATTTGCATACAGTGAATTATTAATCACCAGATAGTGAGAGCAGACCAAGTAACGCAGCCACAGGTTTTCATTTTTGAACTTTGTGGAGACATCTGCCATTACTGCAACCATGCCTGGCTCACTCCCTGCTGGAAGAGCGCTCTCTGTGATTTCCGGAATAGATGAGGTGGATTGGGAGAGACTGGAAGGTTACACAGCGGAGCAATTGAAAGGCTACAGTGTAAAATTCCGAGTTCCCCATGCTGGATTCAAGAAGAAGATCCAGTACACCAAGGCGTTGAGAGCCTGGAAGGAGTCAAGAGATCCACAGAATGCGGGGGACATCGTTCCACCCGACAACCTTGGGGAGCCCAGCAGAGTCCTGTCGCCAGAGGAGCTGGCAGACAGGGCAGCAGACAGGGCGCATGCAATGGAGATGGCAAAGTTGGCAAGACAAATGGAAATGGAGAAGCAGAAGTTGGCCTTGGAGGCACAACAACGCCAAATGGATCATGACCTAAAAATGAGGGAGTTGGATCTCAAGATCAAGAGTTTAGACCGCTCTCCCTCTGGTGGCAGCAATATTGAGTTTTACAGTGCTGAGAGAGTAGTACGCACACCCAGAGATGTGGCGCCTGACTTGAAGGAGGGGATTAACATACACCAGGAGGTTCAAGGGCATGAGGTAGCTTCAGTAATGCGCAGTATCCCTGAAGGGAATAGGGTAACTGGCGCAGGGGTTCATAGTCCTAGTGGAGGGAGGGACACTCTACTGACTCTAGCTGAGAGGTACAGGGAGAGGGGTTCCCCCAACATTGAAGTCCTGGTGGGTGAGTGTGAAGACCGCCCAGAAGAGTGTGGGTTGTGGGACAGAGACAGTCAGATACTGTCTTGCCAGTCTCAGGAGAGTGGTGTGGAGTACGTGTGTGAGGCACTGGATGGTAAGGTGAAGGATAGTTTGGTTAACCCTGCTAGGGGGCTGTGTGATCCAATTGTGGGAGAGCATATTGCAAGTCCCTGTTTTCCAGAGCTATGCCAACACCTGTGTGAGGGTGAGTTCTCTGACCGCAGAGAGCCCACATTGGAGGCAGACCTTTTGGTGGATTCCAGAGGGTCTGGAGAGGCATTGGGGAGTGACCCTGTGGGGAGTGGCTCAGGTATCTTCCAACCCAGAGTGGTGGAAGTGGTGCAGAGTAGCCCAGCTAGGTCCCATGGTAGTGGGAGGGGTGTAGGGGCTCACGTCCTGTCTCAGTGGAGAAGGAGTGAGTGTGGGGCTGCGTGCCCCCAGGTGCCCGAAACCCAGTCTCAGAGCCTGGATGGTTCTTTAAGGGAACACCAGGTGGGGAGCCTAGGCTGTCCTGATGGGCCGCCCGTTGAGGGGGATCCCCTAGTGTCTGGTGAGCTGGGAGTGTCTGTAAGCAGGCCTCCATCAGTTCTGGTGTCTGGCAGTACCGCTCCAGTTGGGAGGGTGCAGAGGTCCAGATTGAGGGGTGAGGGGGGGAAAGAGTCCCCAGTGGAAGAACCAGTGGGTCAGGGGTCAGCCAGAAGGGCTGCGTCCCCCGTGAGTGACCATGGTGACACCACTTCTGTCCTGGGGGATCTTCAGGCACTGTCAGATGGACAGGGGTCGGGAGATCAGCGCCAGGCAGACTGTCACACGACACATGAGTTATGTGTCACCCGCAGGGGGGGCATGCGTGCTCCCCGGGAAGTCCTGGTGCGCCAGGCGAGCGTTCAACCGCATGGGTTGGTCCCAGGGTTGGGAAGCCAGGTTCAGGTATTGTCTGACCTGGAGGGTGGGACTACTGTAATCAGTGTCCTGACCCATGTTGCTTCTGGGGGTACCACGCCAGTTGGGAGTGGGCAGTACTCTGGAAGGGGGTGCAGAGGGAGGGAGTCCTCGCCTCTGACCCCGGCTCAACTGAAGGGTTTAGACCCTAGGTTGGAGGGCCAGGTTCAGGGTGTCCCCCCTGACCTGGACGCCCAGTTGCAGGATAGAACACCTGAACTGGTGGGCGAATTGCGCAGGACACCTGCCCCAGGTGCCCTGGCAATTCTGGAAGGGGGTACCACTCCAGGTGGGAGAGTACAGAGCCCCAAGGAGAAGGACCGGGTGTGGGAGAGGCCACCCCAGTCTTGGGTCCAGCCGCCGGGTACAGTCCTGGGGCTGGTGGGTCAGTGCCAGGATGTCATACCTGTCCTGACAAGGGGGAGAATGGACAAAGGGTGCCAAGCACCTGGGGCTACTGCCCCCCGCTCCCTGGTGCCACAGAGGATTGAGAGCCCTGAGAGGCATACGGCCTGGGTCTCATCCCTGACTACTGTCAGTGGCCATTGTAGCATTTTGCTGTCTGTCTGTTGGGACACACCTGTGGGCCAGTTAAGGTTAGGTGCTGCACAGGTGGTGTCCACAGGTGAGGAGAAGGGTTCCCCATGGATTGGCTTGGTGGGCCCTGAGAGTATGGACAGAGGGAGTCCGATAGGTTCAGATTGGCGTAGAAATGGAGTCTGCCCCTGCAGTTGCGGGCCAGGTCCTTGTTCTATCGCCCCAAGCAGGGAAGACCATCACGGTGGTGATTGGTCTACCCTGCGTTTTGGCTGGAAGGGGGTTGTGTTGGACTTGGCCCTTTTTGCAGGGTCATCCCTAAACTTTTTGCCTTCCTCCGCTATTTTTTCTGACCTGGTGTTGGCTGTTTTATGACTCTGGGCACCTTACCACTGCTGACCAGTGCTAAGGTGCATATGCTCTCCCTATGGTAAAATGTATACATTGATTGGTGTCCATGTTTGGCTTATTTGGTTTACTATCAGCCCCTAGTAAAGTGCACCAGGAGTGCCAGGGCTTGTAAATACAAATGCTGCTGGTGGGCTTGCAGCGCTGGTTGCGCCACCCACAGGAAGCGGCCGTGTAAAATGTGTCTAGGGTCTGCCACCGCAGACCCTGTGCGCGGTCTGGGACCGTCGCGCTGACTGCGCAAGTGCCCCCACTTGCCAGTCCCTAAACCTTCCCTTACCTACATATTAGCCACCCCTCTGGTAGGCCCAAGGGCAGGGTGCATTGTAGGCATAAGGTAAGACATGCCCTGGTGTGTGTGGCATGTCTTAGTAGTGAATTACAGCCCTTTCCGTTCTTCACTATTGAAGGCTACCTGCTCTCCATAGGCCAGAATGGGCTGCTGGGATCACGCCAATGCTGTGACCCCAGTGGACTCAGAGAGCATGGTAGAGTGTCAAGTTTGGTATGCCTGAACTCAGAATAATAAAATACTTCTTGTAGTCAAGTTTATTTTAATATCCTGGGTTTGTAAATACTACTTTTAGAAAGTTAGTATTTACTGACCTGACCATCTCAGTCCGCCTCTGCTGTGTGTGTGTGTGTTCTGCTTAGCAACAGTAGGAGCAGGGTGGGGGGATCCCCAGAGACAGGTTGGCTGCCAGGTGGTGGGTAGAGAGATTACACCTGGATGGGGGGGAGGAGTACACCTTGACTCTTGAATAGACCTGTGCTCTGCCACCACAAAGCCGGCGCCACCCCCTGTGGGGCGGCTGATGTCTCTGCCCTGCTGCTGAAAGGAAAGAGCAGAGTCACCATAACAAAGTGCTCCAGAACTGGACTGAGCCAGGCCTAGGCCCCCTGGCGCTAAAGAACAAAAGAATTGATGTATAAAAGTAGGAGCCTGGCTCCTAAGAAATCAGAATCCTGTTTACCACAAAGAACCTCTGCCCGACTAGAAGGAGAAGAAGACGCCGGAGGAGCTGGCCTGCTGCTTGCCTTGCTGAGAGAGGAGAGGAAGAGACTTACTGAAAAGACTTTGCTACTTTGTGCTTGAACATTCTCCAAGGGCTTGATCTGAGCTTGCCCCCTGAACTGAACCCCAGGAACAGTGGGTTCTCTGTGCTTCTTGCTCGTCCTCCAATTCGAGCCGTGTGTGCATCCCGCTGGAAAAGAGACTGCGCCCCTCATCGCCCCTCCTAGGGCCGTGACACCCAGAAGCTCGCCTGCCTCAAACCTGTGAGAGCCCCGCTCCGTCCCGAGCCGCTCTCTGTCCCCGGGCCAGGCCGCCTGCATCCCTGTCACCGCCTGCCATTGGAGTGCGCTGAACGCGCTATCACCCCTCCTGCCGGAAGCCGTCCGACGACTGTGATCTACGCCGGGTCACCCAGCTGCACTGACTGTGCCCTGTGGCCCCGCTTCGCTATCCTCGGACATCTCAGGCCGCGCCGCCCCCGCTGTGGAGACCCTCCTGCACCGCCGTGCTAAAGGGTTGCGGGCCGCGCCTGCCTACTTGCCCACACCTGCTGATTGAGGACCCAAGAACACTTCCCAAGCTGAGAGTCGCGCCGACCTGTGCCGATTCTCCACATCACGAAAGAAGTTCCAGCATCGGGCTCGGGGCCCGCAACGCCTTATTTCCCCGTTCGCAGGAACCGATCTCTGTGAGTACTGGAACTACAAGTAAAGAGACTACGAACTATCCATTTGAAGCTACGAACAACGATCATTTGACCGCTGTACAGCCTGGTGGCATAGCGAAAACGTTATTGGTCTTGTGATAAGTCTGCTGAGATATATATACCTTATTTTTACATAAAGAATCGTATTTTTATATATATCCAAGTCTGGTGTCCGTTTCTGGGGGGATTGATGTATTTACTGTGTGTATGATTGTAAGTGCTTAACCAACAACGCCTGAGGAATCGCCTTGGCTGCTCACGCCACGCACCTAGAGGGTGAGCAAGGGTCATTCGCAAGGGGTTATCCTGCGCCCTGACGTGGAGGAGAGGGTTCCTGCTTGACACAAGGGCAACCTTGCGCCAACCAGAGATCCCCGACTCTAACAGAAATTATTTGTTCTTTATTGTCAATGTTATGAATCGACTAAGATTATGTTAGTGACTAAGATTATGTCAGCACTCAGCTGTAAAGAAACATTCTGTACTATAGCTGTCCTATCAAAGCAAAGCCAAGCATTCTGTGGATTTTTATGCTTAACTCTGTCAATTATCAATCAATCAGCATTTGTATAGCACAGTTACCCCAAAGAATGTCTGGGCACAGTGGGTGCAATGTCTTCCTCAAAGAGCCAGGTCTTGAGTTTCTTCCTGAAGTCCGTCAGGGAGGGTGCTGTTTGAAGATGGAGTGGTAGGTCTTTCCACGTATTGGTGGTGATGTGGGAGATGGAGTGACCCCCCCTGCGGCGGCGACAAACGTGTGGGGTGTTCTTACTGGCTAGTGAGGAGGAACGCAGGTGTCTTGCTGGGTAGGTGGAAATTCGGTCGTTGGCAGATGTAAGCCGTTCCTTGAGCGTGCAGAACTTTGTAGGCGTGTATGAGTATCTTGAACTGACATATCTTCTGGATGTGGAGCCAATGGAAGATTCTGAGGTGGGGGTGATGTGGGTCCATTTAGGGAGGTCCAATATGAGTCTGGCTGAAGCAACCTGTATGGTCTGGAGTCTTTTGAGGAGTTGGTTAGAGATGCGAGTGTAAAGAGGGTTGCTGTAGTTGAGACAGCTGGTGATGAGGGCCCTGAGTGACAGTCTTTCTGGTGTTGACCAGGATCCATCTGAAGGTTCTGCATTATGTGCAAAAGGGTGTGGAAGCAGGAGGAGGCAACTGCTTTGACTTGTTGTTTCATGGTCAGTTCGCTGTCGAGGATAATGCCTAGGTTGCATGCATGATCTGTAGGTATGGGTGTTTGTTCCCACTCTGCTGGCCACCAGCTGTGGTCCCATATGGTTTTCTCCCCGAAGAGTTGAGTTTAAGGCAGTTGTCTCTCATCCAGTTGGCTACGTTGGTCATGACATTGCAGAAGTTGATTCTGGTGCTTGAGGGGTCTTCGGTGAGCAAGAGGATGAGTTGAATATCGTCTGCATGGAAAATTATGTTGGGGCCGTGGGATCTGACAATGTCTGTGAGGGGGGTCATCTAGTTGCTGAACAAGGGGGCTCTGAGGGATGATCCTTGGGGTACACCACCTTAGATGTACCTGGGTTCTGAGGTGAAGGAAGGCAGTTTGATGCTCTCTGTGTGTCCTGTGAGGAAATAGACAATCCACTTAAGTGCTTTTTGCTGAATGCTGATGCTGTAGAGTCTGTTCATGAGGGTGTGGTGGGGAACACTGTTGAAAGCAGCAGAGAGGTTGGGGAGGATCAGGGCCACAGTCTCTCCATGGTCGAGGAGGGATTTGATGGCATCTGTGGAAGCTATCAGAGCGGTCTCAGTGCTCTGGTTAGCACGGATTTCTGATTGGGAGGCGTCAAGCAGGTGCTTTTGCTCCAGGTATTCGGTAAGCAGTTTGTTGATGGCCTTCTCGAGTATTTTGGTCAGGTAGGGGATCTGGGAGATCAGTCTATAATTTTTAAGTTTGTTGGGGTTGGTTGAGAGTGCGCCCGATTCATAGAACTAACTTAAGACAAAATCCTAAACGTACTACTTTTGGTATTCACAGAAGGCATTTAGTAGTAGTAAAGTTAGGATTTTGTCTTAAGTTTGACTTAAGACAAACTTAAGACAGACTTAAGACAGACTTAAGACAAACTTAAGACAAACTTAAGACAAACTTAAGACAGACTTAAGACAGACTTAAGACAAACGTATGTTAGGATTTTGTCTTAAGTCTGTCTTAAGTCTGTCTTAAGTCTGTCTTAAGTCTGTCTTAAGTCTATCTTAAGTTTGTCTTAAGTTTGTCTTAAGTCAAACATAAGACAAAATCCTAACTTTACTACTACTAAATGCCTTCTGTGAATACCAAAAGTAGTAAGTTAAGGATGTTGTCTTAAGTTAGTTCTGTGAATCGGCCCCAGTGTCTTTAGGAGGGGTCTGACTCCTGCATGTTTCCATCTGTCCAGGAAGGCTGCTGCGGTGATGGAGATGTTGATGATGCTGTTCAGTTCCATGCTGATAGGGTCGGTTCCATGATTGAAAATAGGGTGTGGGCAGGGATCGGTGGGTTCCCCGGACTGAATGGATGACATGAAGGTCGTGGTGGTCTGAGTGGTGAGCAGAGAAAAAGTGGTGATCATTTGGCTGGTGTGGGCTTGTTGGTTGAGGCTGTTGAGGTTGAGAGCGGTGGGATGGGTGTTAACTCTGTGTGGCGTTTCTTTAGTTACATATCTGCCAGCAGTCTTACTTAGATTGAATATCCCTTCCACAGTACCCCATTTAGTCAATCTGAATTTGTTCTGTATTTGAATATTCTAAATTGGGTGTATTGTCTCTCTATTGAGGTGTTCCTTTTAGAACTTAAGAGAGAGAGTAAACCAGTTCGTTTTGAAGGTAAAAGATTTGCCATAACGTAATGTCATGTGGATTTTTAGAGCACTGCTTGTCACACGTGAGGGTTTCCGGGTGCTGAGTAAGTGAGAGTAGGTATGTGTTGAGGTTAGGCCTGAATACATGCACTCTTGATTGCCCCTCAAGGAGACTAATTAAAAACCTAGGACTTAAGCTTCTTGTGGAATTCAAGAAGTGAGGAGGAGGCCCTGATGTTTTGGGGAAGGTTGTTCCAGGATTTGGCGGCTTGGTAGGAGATTGAGCAGCCTCCCATTCTGCTTCTGTGGATGCAGGGTGTGTGGACGAGTGAGAGAACGCTGAGTGAAGTTGTCTGATGGGTTGATAGAAGTGAACCCAGTGATTAAGGTATACTGATCCTGTGTTGTATAGTGACTTGAAAGCATGTGTGAGAAGTTTGAACTGTCAGCGCTTTCGGGTGGGGAGCGTCTGGAGCTCTCTGAGTAGTGATGTGGGATCAGCACTGGAGTTTGAGGACAAGTCTGGTGGTGATGGTTTGGATGGTTTAAAGTCTGTGAAGAAGATGGGCTGTGATGCCAGCATAGAGTGTGTCGCTGCAGTCCAATCTGCTTGTGATTATGGCCTGTGTGATAATATATCTGGTGTCCAGTGGGAACCACTTGAATATTTTACATAGCATGTGGAGGATGTTGAAGCCTGTGGAGGTTACGGCCTGGACCTGGGACTTCATGGTGAGGTTGTTGTCTAGGATGAAACCTAGGTTTCGAAAATAGTCAGTTGGGGTGGTTGTGGGTTTGAGCTTGTGAACCACCAGGTGGAATCCCAAATAGAGGTCTTTTCCCCACAGTTCAGCACTTCAGTTTTGTTGGTGTAGAGCTTGAGGTTGTTTGCTTTCATCCAATTGGCCATGCTGGTCATGCATTGTTTGAAGTTTGTATTTGTGGTGGTGTCACCTGAAAGGGAAACAATTAGCTGGGTAATGTTGATTCTGTGGTAATCTGATGATGTTAGCCAGAGGGTGGCTGAGTGACGATCCCTTTAGGAATCTGCAGATTAAGTCCTTGGGTTCTGATGAATATATGATGATACAACGCAAACCATTAAAGCGCATGCTTTTACAACGCGGTTTTTACAACACAACTACCATTACATCGCATGATTTTAAAACGCATACCATTACATCGCATGATCATAGGAATACACTAAAACTACCATTACAATACAATCCATTACAATGCATACTATTACTACACATTCTATTTCTACGCATATTTTTTTTTTTAGCATATCTAACCTTTGGGAACGGAATGCAAGGGAAATAGGGGTTTTGGGTGGGGGAGTGTATTAATACTTTGGTAATAAAGAAAATACTCAGGTATTAAAATGAATATTTGTGTGCTTTAGAATGTCCCGAAACTATTTAATACACATTTATTAATATAAAAATGTAAACAAAAGTTAAAAAAACAGAACAATAAAGTTTTGCATACTACCAACTGAGCGAAAGCTAGATTTTAAAGCCACCATTTTGAACATTGCAAAAACGAAAGTCCATCAACTATTTTTATGAATGCCCCTTAACCCGCAACTTGCCAAAATGGCTGACATTTCAAGAATAAATGTTTTAACAAACATTTTAAAAGATTACAAAATAATTATACTTTCTGTCAGCTACTGAAACACACTGAAAAACTGTTTTCCAAACATATTTTTGTTTAAATTATCGTTTACCATAAAAAAAACAGCAGTCCAGCATTTTGAGCACAGTGGTAAACTGACTTCCACGGTGACCACGTGCATTTTGCAAGCCAGAAAACAATTGAGAATTGGATAAGTCAAACAGTGCCATCTACACAGAGAAGTAAGTGTACAATTTAAGTATTTATAAACACTTAATTCAGAAATACTTAAAAGTATTTATTAAAAATATTTTACAGCATGTTGAATTTCAAAAACAGTAAGAAATTTAAGAAGGTTACTAGCCAGCAAAAAACCTTACTCAGTAAGTAACAAAAAAGTCTTAATTTTATGAGAAAAAAATAAAAGTAAGATTTTTTAAAACTATGTATATATGTTGAAATAAAAAGAAGAATATATATTTTTTTTTAAAAGACAGCTGGGAATAAATTTTTAAAGAGATAACCGGTGTGCTTACCTCCTAAAAAAATCTGGATATTTGTGGGGGGCTAATTTACTATTCCTACTCTGAGCTGAGTTTTCCTCAGGGAAAGTGTTGGAATGTTGGTGGGTGCAAATTTACTATTCCTTCTCTGACCTGTGTTGCCGCAGATAAAGAGCTGGATGTGGGGGCGCAAATTTACTATTGCAACTCCGACAGGTATTTGCCTCAGGGAAAGTGTTGGTGGGGGCAAATTTACTATTTCTACTCTGACCTGTGTTTGCCTCAGGGAAAGAGCTGGAGCTGGCTGGATTGTGAGGAGGGAAAATTTACTATTCCACCTCTGACAGGTGTTTGCCTCATGGAAAGTGTGGGATGGTGCTTGGGGAAAATGTACTATTTCTACACTGACCTGTGTTTGCTTCAGGGAACCAGCTGGATGGTTGGGGGGTAAATTTACTATTCCAACTCCGTTAGGTGTTTGCCTCAGGGAAAGTGTGTGATGGTGCTGGGGCAAATTTACTATTCCTTCTCTGATCTGTGTTTGCCTCAGGGAAAGAGCTGGATGGTGGGGGGTGCAAATTTACTATTCCAACTCCGACAGATTTTTGCCACAGGGAAAGTGTGGGATGGTGGTGAGGGTACATTTGCTATTCCTACTCTGACCTGTGTGTGCCTCAGGGAAAGTGCTGGATGATGGTGGTGGCAAATGTACTATTCCTTCTCCGACCTGTGTTTGCCTCAGAGAAATAGCTGGATGGTGGGGGGGCAAATTTACTATTACAACTCTGACCTGTGTTTGCCTCAGGGAAAGAGCTGGATGGTGGGGGGCACATGTACTATTCCTTCTCTGACCTGTGAGTGTCTCAGAGAAAGTGTGGGATGTTTGTGGGGGCAAATTTGCTATTCCTTCTCCGACCTGTGTGTACCTCAGGGAAAGTGATGGATGTTGGTGGTGGCAAATATACTATTCCAACTCTGACAGATGCTTGCCTCAGGGAAAGTGTTGGATGCTGATGGAAAAAATTTACTTTTCCTTCTCCAACCTGTGCTTCCCTCTGAGAAAGAGCTGGATGGTTGGGGGGAGGGCAAATGTACTATTCTAACTCTGACAGGTGTTTGCCTCAGGGAAAGTGTTGGATGTTGGTGGGGCAAATTTACTATTCCTACTCCAACCTCTGCTGACCTCAGGGAAAGTGTTAGATGGGGATGAGTGTGAAATTGTAGTCCGCAAAATAAACATGGTAATTACTAAAACTGTTATATTAGCATTGAGGAAAGTAAAATATCATGAGGCCGTGTGTTCCCCCACACTCATGTGCACATACATGTCACCTATGTATTTCCCCTCCATGGCCTGTCTATCATGATGCTTATGCTATAACATGGCCTGCCATAATCCAGTCTCCCATGAGAGAAACGACAAATCTGCTCTGAGGCCTACACGTTTTGCATCATGTTTTCCCGCATTTCCATTATTGTGGCCCAGCCAGAGCCGAAAAGAGGCTTCAGGCCTCTGAACGCTCTGAAAGCTGTAGCTGTGAATCCTTGGCCTTGCACACTTGGGCCTCAGCCAAAGGGGCCCTGTCCGAGACAGTATTGAGCACGGTTATCTGCTTACTCCTACTGAAACCACATTCCTGCCTGGAGAAGGAGGGATAAACATGACCCATCTGCAAAGGAGAAAGCCTAGCCTTTCTGTCTCTTTTTGTGTGATTACAAAGCTCACGTCAGTGAAAGGCCCATAGCCCCCCGTGCAAGACGTCAGCAGTAAACGAAGAAATAAATGCCACATTGGCCCTTGGTGATGGGCAACCTATGTCACGAATCAACCCCTGCTCCAGACTTTAGATACCCGCTAATACAAGATGTGCTGGTCGCCCTGACACTGAAGGCCTCATTTTCAGACTCCAGACTCCCCGGTTGCATAGCAACCCTTTCACACGTCAGTTACACGTCATGCTCGAGTTGAGCACAAGTAAGGCAAAGTTCCAGTAAAGTTCCAGCTGATCACGCAACCCCCTCTAGGCATCCACCCACCTATGACACTTACCTATTATCATCGAGTGGACGCTCACCTTCACGCCTACTTACACACCCACATGCTCTTATCTCATTCTCTCTTGCTCCGTCTGAAGTACTCTTGCTTACGTATATTATTACAAACATATATATACTGTACTCTGTGAATAAATTTTGAGAATACCTTTTTGAGAATCCTGGTCCTGATCCCTTGTGGTGATGGAACTATTCTCCCTATAACTCGAGTTATTTGAATAAAGCCCTTTTGAACCTGATACCACGGACTCAGCCTCTAGCTTCATGCATAATTATATTGATATCTAGAAATTCTGAAACTCGTAATAATTTATTTACGACAGCATGTTAATGTGAAATACAATCAATAAAACATTTATTGAACAGTACATTTTCTCTACAGAAAAAAGGATAAACTACACCAACAGTGGAGGACACACCCTCCAGGCCAAAGTAACGTCACACAACAATTTTCAAAGCAAACAAACAAGAAAGCAAGGTAATAATAATCTGGATTTTTTTTAAACATTTGAATGTTCGAAGTGCACAAGCATTTTTATTTGGTGTTTATGAAACTTTGCATCACAACTATGAAAATAATTACAAAAAAAATATGTCTTTTAATCATATTTAAAAAAGAAAATCTATTTTTTTTTCCGTATTTTAGGAAATCTGAATATTCCTTAAAGAATACAGAAAACACCCTAAAACATCAAATTAAATAAAGTACAGCCCCTCAGAAGTAAACTCTTTGCCATAAGTTCTCCCAAAAAGTAAAACTGTCAAACAAAAGCAAAACGTCAGTAAAAAAAGAAAGCCAAACTTTAAAGTGCACAAGCATTGAAACCCACTAATCTTTTAAATTGTAGGATAATATAAAATATTGAAAACTGCCAAAAATAAGTATTAATTATTAATAATTCCTTTCAGGACCAACTGAACAAGAAGACCAAAATTGAACCACAGCCTCTGAACACAAAACCATCCACAAAGGACATCAGATCTTTCTGATTTAACTAAAGAAAACACACGAAAAAGGTAAGTTTTGCAAATAACTCTAGTGTATTCAAACTTAACCATTATTCATTTGTGGGTAAAAAAAACAATGCAAACTTTTCTAAAGCAACATCAACAAGCAAAAAGAATAAAATCAAGGGATGGCACAACTCCTTCAACAAATCAATTGGGAAACAACATCCTAACTTCTTTAATTTTTGGGAAATCTTGAGGAAGAAGCAAAGTTTTCAAGAAATTAGAATTTCGCAATCATTAACAAGTAGTCTGAACCTACGAATTTCTAAAAAACAAACCGAGCGACTTTTGTGTGCAATTCAACAATTTTCGTTGATGGTGGCTTCAGACTACCTAGAAATTATTACACACATCCTCCATTTCTGATCTACCCTATCTCTTATAACTCCTTACTTGTCTGTTTTGACAAAAATTCCCCCTAATTCAATTGTCATTTTTAAAATAATGTTTAAATTATAAAAAAAGTCAGGTTTTCTTACCTTAAGATGTCGTCTTTTTTCAACTCTTGGACTTACGTTCAATATATTTTTACACCAAGAGTCATGAGCAGTCATTTAAATTCTAAACCTTTGAAAATAGTCCATAATCCTAGCTTTAATCCATAACCCGAGTTAAACTAACAAAAAAGGTCACAGTTCTGCATAAACATATTTTTACAGTTAAAATAAAAACTGTAAAAATACTGTGCACACAAACAAAAAGCGCACCCCCAAAAATATCCCCAAAAATAAATTTTCTTTGGCAAAAAACGCAACAAAAATCCGTTGATGCAATCCAATCTCGATCGAATTCCATTTACAAAAAAACATGAAAAAGTAGTAAAGTTTTGAAAAAAATCGCCATTCAAAAATACATTGTTTGCAATCCTCTCTCGTCCAAAGTCCATTCGAAGTTCAAAAATCCATATAGCATGATTTAAAAATGGTCTACATTTTTTTTTTTAAAATACAATGTCTTTCTCCATGTTCCTATGACCTATCACAAAAAACGCAATTACTTATGTATTTTAAAACCTGTTGCTTCACAAAAATTACCAAATATGGTTACTTTCATAACACTTTTGTTTGAAAGATTAACTAATCTATATTTTTTTAAATAATCTAAGAAAGAAAAAGTCTTACGAAAGCCATAAACCCGATGTGGGCCTACAACTGCTACTTGTTTTGGAATAAAATGTTATGCTAAAACACACAATAAGAGAAAAGCAGAGAGGGACCCCTTAAACCCAAAGGAATAGGGTTCAAATAATCAGCTAGATTAAAAAAACTTCCTTTGGTAAACTACGTAGAGAGTATAAGTCACAACAGACACACCCACACTTATTCTATCAACACTTATTCAAACGGAGTCTAATTCAACACTCAGGGCCAAAACATGAAAGATCAAGAATATACATTTCTATTATTCTTATTATTGATAAAAATGTCTCAAAACATGTCTATTTCAGATGTACATTCAAAACAAATCACGAAAATGTTATAAATCTAAAATTCATACACAGGTAAAACAAATCAAGTGTCTATATACATCAGTAAGAAAGGAACAAATTACACTATCAACAAAACATATATGCACAATGTATTGTAGGGAATACTTTAAGAACAAAGACAGCACATTTTGTCATAGACACCACACAACCAACTTGAAACGTTGGACGAAGAACCTGATATGTTGCATGAAGATGAATATCTGAGGTTCAAGTCACTATCTAGATTGTGTCCAAGCGTTGACGCGTTTTGATGGCCACAATAGAATTAAACCATTTTATAAGTCTACATATACAATTCCCACAACACTTTTTAGACGTCAATGTTAGATCGTGTACCTGCATTGTAGAACACATTAATCAAAATACATTCTTATATATTATTTGTATAATAGACAGCACTTAAAACAATTTGTAAAACTACTGGAAAATTCCATTTCATTTATAAAACTATCCTCTTCACTTCTGTGATTGTTGATATTTGATTTATACAGTTTCCTCAATCTCTGTAAACATTTGTAGGTCACAATAAACAAAACTGGCTAATACACCTTAATGAGATGTAGAACAAACCACATACTAATAGATAGTGTAGGCCCATATATTCAACATAAAAATTTAGATTCCCCTTCATCCTCAGACCACCTTCCAACAACCATACATAATACTTAACAAAACTATTTTTCAAACATCTAATTGGTAAATTGTCCTGCACTTCTTCTTGGAATAATATCCCTCATCATGTGAGAGTGTCCAATCGAGGTGATCTAGCCAATAGGTCTAGTTTACTGATTAATTATACAGGAAATACCTCACCGTGTATAATGGACTTAGTTGCTAATCCAGTGCCTGAGATAGACACAATGCAATGGGATGATTTAATATCTTATATCTGACCTGATCCAACTCTAGTATAGGGGATCAATCTTAAAAGAAAAACAGAAAGACTGTACCATAGGGTTGTATGTGTCTGAGTATACCCTGGCCTGATAGTTTGCACAGTCTTTAATACGAAATAACTGTACTAGGCAACTCTCACCTTGTATAGAGAAGCTGATCACAACCATATTAAACTGTCTTCTGAAAGCCTCTTCGATAAGGGCTCATTCAACTATGATGTGGAGTCTGCCACTCTCTAGTGTACAGTCCTTCCCAGTAAATACTCTGAAAGGTGAAAGAATATACAATTAAAAAATGTATCCCAGATCTTTTATAATTGAGACTAAGACCTGACTAATTTAGTCTAGCGAACAAAAAGAAATTGCGAATACCTTGTTCTCATCCGTTTGGTGATACTTATGATTGGGGATGAATAGGCAATGTCTGTTTTGTTCCTGATGTTTCTTAGACTTCTGTATTTTATATCCAAGCCGCTATGACTATGCCCTTCATCAATTGGGCCTAAAAAATACAAGTCATATTATAGTGGGGTAATAATATATTCATATCAGGTATAGGCTATACCCCCTAGAGTTTGTTAATATAAGAACACACTTAATGAAGACAGATTCCTATGTTGAAACTCGAAATTGGTAAATAGCCAAAATCCATCAAGTATCAAACTTAAGGGAGAAAGAAAACCACAATAAGTACAAAATACACATTTGCTATTTCTTTCTACCTCCCTCCTCTCTCCTTACAAAAAACTTTACCTTTATTAAACTATTTTTAATTTGCGGCCCTCCCTTGCATCTGATCCGGTGAGCAACAATCCTCGCAATGACAAAAGTTACGTATACGCGACATCATGTCTTTCCCTAAAAAGGAACAAAGGGCAATTTTACTCAATGACCTCAATAGGAAACCGTGGGAAAGCCAACAATTTTTTGTTAAATGTTATAATACTTTGAAAAATCTATAATTATTTTTATAAAGTTAAATTGTTAATATAATACTTTCTGAATATTTGTTGCTTATTTAGTTAGAATGTTTTATGCTTTTAATAAATACAATAAAACTAATTACAAAATCCTTAATCTGTCTATTGATTGTTTATTGTATTTAATATCTTTTTAATTCAAATTTGTCTTTTACAGATTTTTAATGTGTATTTATACATATCTATGTTATTCAATTATACTTGAATATTTTTTAGAATTATTTAAAATATCTTTTATTTATATTTATATTATAATTTTCAGCATGATAATTCCCCAAAATGTTATTAATATATATAACATTTTTCCCTTAACATCAACTCACTCCCCCTCTCCAAAATCACCCTGAAATTATGAGCACAAGAATTTTATTTTGCAAGAAGGCCTAACTTTGTACATGTGTCCGTCTAGCAAGCACGGTTGGTGCTTTTTGCTTCTGGGCACTATTTTTACTTGATTTTGAAATTGCATATCTCCGGCTCTACTGATAGGAGTTTTGTCATTTTGCTCTCAACTAATTTATTCAACTTTTCTCTATTTTTCTAAATTGGTGTGGGGTTTTACTTGTGTTGTGTTTTTGTTTTGTTACTGCTTATTACTGTTTGAAGTTCTGCATAAATACATTGTACATTGCCTCTACAAGCAAAGCCACCAGAGGGTTAAGTACAAGTTAATTTGTGGATAGCTTGTGGCTTCCCCCTGACAGAAATTGTGACTTCAACCAGTAACCCAACTTTCAATATTGGTGTTCAGCTGAGAGATTTAGAATTGTGCTTGTGCATTGCTCACAGTGATTTTGAGTTACACTAAAATTCCGGATAAATAATTTGTTAACATTTCAAATCTTTAAAATTCGCTTTGATTCGCTTTTTTGCTTTTTTGACATTCGCTCTCCTTCTACCCGACTGTCTGTGACCGTACCTGTGGTAATTGAATTTGAGCTGGCCAACCTGGAGAGTTAGAATGTGATTGATATCAAACAGTTCTGCAAGGAAAGGGGATGGCAAATCAAGAAGTCATCGCTTCAGAAAGCTATGAGGCCCTGCAAGTAGGTCCACCAGTTGCTGACAGCATCACAGGCTGGAAAAGAGGAGGATGATATGGATGAGCAGGAGCAGGGCCTGGATACTAGCCATGAGATACAGCACTCAAAGGAGGTGGATGACTCGTCTCCTAAGTTGGAATTTTCTTCCAGAGCGGAAATCAATGAGCTTTTGCATGACCTGTCCCGAGGGGAGCAGGTGGATAGTAAGACAAATAGAGAATTTAAGCTACAGATGGTTAAGCTTAAGTTGGACGAGATGAAATCTCAGGATGATAGAGCCTTGGCAAAGGAAAAGGCTGAGGCTGAAAGAGCCTTGGAGGAAAGAGACTAGCCATGGAGGAGAGGAGAGTGGCCTATTAGCTAAGTCTCAGAAATCTGGACATCAGAGCAAAGTGCAGTCCAGCAGGAAAGGTAGCAGCATACCTACAGTGTCTGAGGGGGAGAAGAAAGTTCAGATACCTGAAGATGTAGTCCCCAGCTATGTGGTAAGGGATGACATAGACAAGTTGTTTTTTCTGCCTTTCAGGTTGCCCTTAAGAAGAGTTTTGGGGAGCATTAGTCTGGAAATACATACATATACTGGGGAGGGATGACTTGCTTACACCGAAAGTAGGGCACAAGATAAATTGCTTCCCAATGAAAAACATTTTTGTCACCAAATATGGACTCACCCCAGAATAGCACTGCATTAGGTTCAGGGATAGCAAAAAGATGCAGAACCATTCTTGGGTAGATTTTCTTGTTGAGTTCAGGGCAGTAAAGTTGATGATTTTACTGTGTTGCTTAATCTGTTACTAAGAGAGCACATGTTTAATATCTGTTTCACAGAGCCTCAACATTACCTGGTTGATAGTAAGCTCACTGACCCCAGGGAGCTTACTAAAGAGACGGACCTCTGGGTCAACATTAGAATATACAAAAAGGTGTCTGGGGGGGATCACCAGAAGTGTGGTTAGGGGTCCCACCAGAAGAAACAGGGGGGAGAAATTTTTTTAATTAAGGAGTTTGATAAAGGCCCCCAAAATAATTTGCAAGGGAACCATTGTAACCAGTTCAAATCTGAACCAAAGAAGACGAGATTCTTTAACAAGCAAACGAGGTTGTTTGTCCCCCAGTGTATTGAATGCTACAAGAGTGGATACTCCAAGGGTGACACCGGTGGGCAGGTACCTGGTTTGGCCAGTGTGGCATTTGGGGTTTAAGATGGTCCCAATTAGTTTGGGGAAGATAGCAGAGGTTACCTTAATGTCCCTAAGGGACGGAGAGATGGTTCTTTAAGCCCATATTCCTTTCAATACAACTAAGTATAGGCAGTGGGTCACCATCAATGGGCACAGAGTGGTGTATATGAGAGACATAGGAGACAGTATGACTACTGGAAAGGGTCATGTGCTGTCCTTAGAGCATAGTCACAGACAACTTGAGAGTCACTTCCCATTGGCTATGGTTCCCTTTGAGTTTGAAGGTCTCAGGTTCTCTAAATGTTTCTGTCAGCCCTGCCATGTCATCTGTTGGACAATGACTAGGGCAAACTGTCCGGGAGGAAGTGGAGATCAGGTCACACCAGGAGATGTAAGGTTTGCCTGAATGGGTCAGTATGCTCACACTGTCCATTGCTGCCCAAGAGGGGAGCCAAGGAAGGCTGGAGTCTAGAGAAATGGCCCAGGTAGCTGCCAAAAAGAGGAAGTGCAGGGGCACGGGAAACTCGCCCCTTAAAATTCATATAGATCAGCCCCTTAGTCTACCTGTGAGGACATTGCTACCCAGGAAGACCTACCTGAGCTTGCAGGGTGGCTAAAAGAATGTGGGCCCACGAGATGCAGAAAGAGCTCCGAACTCTAAAGGGCTTGAGGTGTCAAGCTGAGGCCCAGGTGATATCTCTGGAGAACTTGAAGTACACAAAGAGGGTCCCTGAGTAGCTAAATATATTAGGAGAAGAATCCAGGGAAGGCTACAAGTAGCAAAATTACCAAAAGACTTCTCCAAAATATTCATATAAAAACAGTGTGTTTATGATATGAAAATACCATATATCAAACCAGTAGAATTAATAATTTATTGATCTTATAACAACATTTTCTTTTTTGTTTTTTCATATATCAAACAGTAGTTTTCAATCTACATATATACCTAAAAATTGTGAGCACCACAAACATTAACAAATAAAAGATTCATGTAAATACAGTGAAAGCAGCTACACAGATGACTTACTACAACACGTTAAAGACATTAAAGAAAAAAACATTCACATACAAGGGAACTTACAAAAAAATATACATAAAAAATCGGAAGTTACAGATGGTTGAAAATGTGTAGCACAAACTTCATCAGAGGGCTGTCTGTATATTTTTAGAATCAGTCGCAACTGTCATCCAAGTGAGACTTGTTCAATGAAAAATTACAATTTGAAATGGGGCTGCCAACAATCTTCTAAAAGCTGGTCTGAAATATGAAACACATTACATTAATATGATAAATATTTGAGGGCTAGGTGATGTTCCAGAAAAGATGCCATAAGTGCTAGGATCCAATAACCCACATGCACAGGTGAGTATTTACAACAGAGATAGTGATACCATGTGGAGAAATAAAACTATATGTACATAGGCATAATAAAGAGAAGAAGGGAGTATTTGATAAATAAAAAATAGAAGAGATGAAGTAAGAAACAATAAAAATAATAAATAACTGAACTAAGAAACTTCTATGCACTGTCTAACTCAGAGGTATGTCTGGATAGAGTGAATTTCCTCTGCAATAGGGCAATAATATATGACAAAAGTTGAGAAACTAAATAAAAATATAAAGAAAAAGAGTTAAAGTAACGATAGGGGGAATTCCCATAATGGATATTTACCTAAAGGAGCAGTCCATAGAAAGTAGAGGAGCAATCAAGCTCCATGGTCAAGAGATAGCCAATGTCAGCTGCCCCCCTTAAAAGGACTCGGGCAAGATCAAGGATAGGAAAGTCATAAAGGTCTACAAACAAAATGTATAGGCTGCTGGAAAAGGAGTGGGCCGGTATCAAGGAGAAAGTCTCCAAGATGGTGGCATTAGGGGTAATTGAGCTCTCCAATAGTCCCTGGTCCAGCCCAGTGTTGCTGGCATCCAAGGCTGCCCCACCGGGTACCACTCCAGAACTTAGATTCTATGTGAATTACAGGACACAGGTGCCGATTACGATCCTGGAAAAAATTTCTCCGTACGACTCGTATCCGGTCTTTTTACCGTACGAATCGTATAAGTACCATACAAACTGCCAACTATGATTTGCATGGGAAAAAGTCCATACGAATCGCATTGGGAATAATTCCCCACATGTCCTCGGGTCGGAAAATGTGCCCGACACGTCCCCGGACGAATTACCGTACAAATGTGAAAAGTGAAGTCCGACCGCGGAAGTACGATCCATCCCGTGCGTCCGATGTTACAACAGGATGGAAAAAGCACCGTCCGCACCGAACTCCAATAGCAACCATGGTGACATGTGCCCGCATACGTGACCAACACCCCCCCCAGACCCCGTATGTACGCGCCCAATCACCCCCCAGCCCCCGTATGTACGCGCCCAACCACCCCCCCAGCCCTCCTATGTACGAGTCGAACCCCCACCCGTGTATGTACACCCGTGTACGTACGAGTCGAACCCCCACCCGTGTATGTACACCTGTGTACGTACGAGTCGAACCCCCACCCATGTATGTACACCCGTGTATGTACGAGTCGAACCCCCACCCATGTATGTACACCCGTGTACGTACGAGTCGAACCCCCACCCGTGTATGAACATCCGTGTACGTACGAGTCGAACCCCCACCCGTGTATGTACACCCCCGTACGTACGGCCCGTACACCCACCCGCGTATGTATGGAGCGTACCCCCACCCCAACCGTGCATGTACGGCTCGTACCCTCACCCGCGTATGTATGGAGCGTACCCCCACCCCAACCGTGTATGTACGGCCCGTACCCTCACCCGCGTATGTATGGAGCGTACCCCCACCCCAACCGTGTATGTACGGCCCGTACCCTCACCCGCGTATGTATGGAGCGTACCCCCACCCCAACCGTGCATGTACGGCCCGTACCCTCACCCGCATATGTATGGAGCATACCCCCACCCCAACCGTGCATGTACGGCCCGTACCCTCACCCGCGTATGTATGGAGCATACCCCCACCCCAACCGTGTATGTACGGCCCATACCCTCACCCACGTATGTATGGAGCGTACCCCCACCCCAACCGTATATGTATGGCCCGTACCCTCACCCGCGTATGTATGGAGCATACCCCCACCCCAACCATGTATGTACGGCCCGTACCCTCACCCGCGTATGTATGGAGCGTACCCCCACCCCAACCGTGTATGTACGGCCCGTACCCTCACCCGCGTATGTATGGAGCGTACCCCCACCCCAACCGTGTATGTACGGCCCATACCCTCACCCGCGTATTTATGGAGCGTACCCCCACCCCAACCGTGCATGTACGGCTCGTACCCTCACCCGCGTATGTATGGAGCGTACCCCCACCCCAACCGTGTATGTACGGACCGTACCCTCACCCGCGTATGTATGGAGCGTACCCCCACCCCAACCGTGTATGTACGGCCCGTACCCTCACCCGCGTATGTATGGAGCGTACCCCCACCCCAACCGTGTATGTACGGCCCGTACCCTCACCCACGTATGTATGGAGCGTACCCCCACCCCAACCGTGCATGTACGGCTCGTACCCTCACCCGCGTATGTATGGAGCGTACCCCCACCCCAACCGTGTATGTACGGACTGTACCCTCACCCGCGTATGTATGGAGCGTACCCCCACCCCAACCGTGTATGTACGGCCCGTACCCCCACCCGCGTATGTATTGAGCGTACCCCAACCCCAACAGTCTAAGTACGGAGCGCACCCCAGGCCCCAACACCAGCACCTTCACCCAACATCGCGCATGTACGAGTCGTACCAAGCCAGAGACAAGGACAGCACTGTACAACAAAATGGCCGATGTCCACACCGTACACACGCTAAAAACACACGTACACAACCAGGACAAAGCAAAACAACACAAGAAGACTCTATTCGAATTGCACAAAGCCACAAAACATGTCCAACAAGCACAAATACAACACATTCACTGACCTGCAACTGCCAAACTGCCAAACAGAGGCCCAAAACACAACCACTCCTTATAACACACCCACCCAAAGTTCAAACACAGCCACACCCACCAATGGACCAATAAAAAGGGCCCACAGACACAAACCATGAGCCTTTGCAACAGACTCACTGCTGCCAGACCGCACAGACAACCCACAGCACCATACTTGAACCTTTAATACACCTTACACTTGCACACCTTCACACAACCACCTTCACAAACACCCCCTCATCACATTCACATACACACCTGCACAACCACACCCACAACCATCCACACCCACACCCCCCACAACATCCACACCCACACCCCTCACCATGCCCACTAACAAGAATACAAAGTTCACCAGCCAAGAGTTGGAGGTCCTTGTCGACGAAATCCTCAGAGTCGAGCCACACCTCTTTGGAACATTGGTCAGACAGACCAGCATTTCCAAAAAAACAGCCATGTGGCAGACGATTGTCGATGCTGTGAATGCTGTTGCGTCCACCAGAAGGACCAGGCATGAATGCCAAGCCAGGTGGTACGATCTGCGGAGGAGGGTCCGAGCCAAAATGACCGACGACCACAACCAGGCCAACATCACTGGAGGAGGGACGCCCCGCAGACGCGTACAATACCATCCCAGGCAGGAGAGGGTGATGGCCATCCTGCCGGTGGTGGCAGTGGACGGAGTAGAAGGACTCCGAGAGCCTGGTGAGTACACAAACAACTCACCTCACATGGGGGGAACGTCATCCACAACCAAACTCACAATCATGCAAGCAACCACCCCAAGCTATCGCATGACTCAACCACACTCCATAAACATGCACATGCCACTAGCGCCACCATGCCACATGCACCCAGCTGGACAATCCCAAGTCACAGGCCACAGAAAACACCAACACAAGACACGGTAACCCGGATGGCGGGAGTGTGGGCCTCAAAAATCACATAGTGCAACTCAGAAGCAGACAACAATGCCCTCTGCCCATATGGCCTAGGTCACAGCCAGACAAATAGTGTGTCCCCACACAGGAAAGACTTGCCAGCAAATTGCGGACGCCTTGCATTAAGACATGGGGGTGAAGGCACTTTTTGCACATGACAGCAGCTAATGAACAGCCAACACTGTGAAAGAGTGGCAGCACACACCACCACAGCAGCAGCGCAGACACAGACACTACACCCAATGGGTGCCTGGAGATCAGAAACAAACTCACATGAACAAGCCAAGGGCCATTCAAAGATCTGCAAAAAGTGTGTGCCTAGGAAGCTGGGCTGGGGTGACACACAGAGGGAGGGAGAGGGGGAGAGAGAGGGAGGGAGACACAGGGAGACGGACAGAGGGAGGAGGCTGACACAGGGAGGGAGGGAGAGGGGGACAGAGAGGGAGTGAGAAAGGGAGACACAGGGAGACCAATTCAGCCTTGGGTGGTGTGGGAATGTCTGCTCGTCAGAAGGTGGACTGCGTGCATGTAGACAAGGGTGGCCGGTGCCTGAATCCCCCTCTCTTCTCCATGGCAAAACACTGGGCCATGTCTCAACCTGTGCACGAGCACAACGACAGCTACCTGTATTATATAAGTGTGTGGAACAACTCCATGTGCCCACGTACAGTGCAACACGGAAGGCGCCAATGCATGGCTCGCCACACCTGCTCACTCCACTGCTGACTGCAGTCACAATTGACGCAGCAAGTAAGACTGTGTCACACATAGGAAAAGTCTCAAAAGCTGTGGCCAAGGGACATACCCATGCACAAGTGCACTGTGAGTGGAATGCAAGACATATCCAAATACCCAGAGGAAATGTGCCAACTTTGAAACAAATGAAACATGGATGTTGCATGGAACAAAAATAACATTGTCTCTCTCACACACAGGTCAACGTCGTGGACCACCCCCAACACTGGGGGGGAAGACTCACAGGACCCGGCTCAGCGGGATGACGATCCCACCGGCAGCGACGACTCTCACCACTCTGTGGACGACCCCGACCAACCTGGCCCCTCTGGTGTCCAACCACCTGCAGCACCTGCGTCAGGTACAACTGGGCCAACCACCACCCTCACTCCTGCCACATCCCAGGAGACACCCAGGATCCCTGCCCCACCACCACAACGCAGCCAGGCTGACCAGGGGGGACACGGTGTACCGGGCACCCAGGAGGAGGCAGGCGACAACGCTAATGCCACCCCTCATGGGTCCCGGAAACCCGATGTGCCCACAAGGGCAGGCCAGGTGCAAGTGGGCAGGGGTGGTGGGAGTGGAGAACGGCGGAGGCGCGAGCCTGACCAGTTGGCTGCGGAACCGGTATATTCCCATGTGAGAAACATCCTGGACACATACCGGCAGGACACCACCGGCATGAGCCAGGTTGTGTCCACCCTCAACGAGATGAAGGGGACCCTCGAGGAGATCAAGACCCAGCAGGCCCAGCAACATGCGGAGCAACATGCCTGTCAACTGCGACACCAAGGGCGGATGGAGGACAGACAGGCTGAGCTCGTGACGGTGTTCACGGGAATTCACCGTACACTCCGTCGGATAGCCGACAACATGGGCAACCCTCCCTGTGCCACCAGGCCAAGAACATCACCACCCACAGGGAGCGATCAGGAGGAGACATCCGACGGAGCATCCCAAACATCATCACGACCTGCTTCTGAGGGTTCCCGCAGGAGGGCGGGTCGTCCACGGAAAAGACCGTGAGAGTCGGCGCAACAGCACCATCTCCAAGGACACCTGGCCTGGCACCTGGCCCACTGGACCAACAGCAGCACATCAGCAAAAGACATTCTCTGCCACATGGACTTGCTGGTCACTGTCTGACCAATGTTGACAAAGACTGTGGCATGGACTCTGATGATTTCCAATGGCAAGGACACCAACTCCCCCAGTGAACTTTGGATTCCACACACCCGGAAAGCCCCTCTTGTCATACCCCCCCCCCCCAACACGTACCCCAACACAAATAAAAAGTTACACGATAAAGAGATGATGCCTACATTTTGCATTATTACCGTACATGTGTCTTGTAAAGTCTAACCATGCCTGAGTTCTCATATGACTTCAACCATCCATACCCTGGGGCCTGAGTCTGGCACAGGACACACATGGGTCACAATGTATTAGGCAAGACAGACATAGAGCACCATACACACCCGTGATGGGCCCAACCAGCTGAGGGGGTGGCCGCACAACCGTGCCGACAGACATATTGAGTACAGCAACAGTCATGCGCAGAGGTAAGGGATCATGTGGAGTGTCCTGGGGGGCACCTAGGTATGTGTAGACAGGTGGCAGAACCATGTCCTGCAAGCTTGAGTCAGGTGGATGCAGAGAATGGTGGCCTGGCCAACGTTGGATGCATGGGGATGGCACATGTCACAATACCCACACAGTCATGGACATCATGCACAATACAGAGTCTAATCCCACACAAACAGCTTGCATCTTGCTACTCTACACATAGACACATAGCCACTATCACGGAAAACCATGCCAGACATGCCGTATGCACCGTGGCAACACACCAACATTGACTGAGAAGAGGCACCTTGGAGGCATAGGGACACCTTTATTAGTCATGTATTCCGGAATGCAGAGGCAACTCGGAGTACACATACACAGGTCATGTGGAGTAACATGTGGGTCCAACACTGGAACCCCCCTTCTGCAGCACAAATGCATGATAGCCATGGAACTGGTACACAAGTGTCGGGTAACAGCTAAACACCCCCTGCTGCTCACGGAGAGGCTGCCATACACCATTGATCCTCTGATGTGGAAGTCCCACACCATGTCAAGCCAATACAAACCGTATGTGTCCGAGGGCAGTGTTACACACATTGATGCCATCATCACAATCCACTATCCCATCACAGATGACTGTCAACAAGTCTGACCATCTATTCAGGTGTATCCAGCTACATGTATTGTGTCCCATGGTGATGCGACATGTCTGCAGAGGAACCAAACATCGACAGGGGCAGTGTGCACACATCGTAAACAACTGCCACACCCAATACACCCCTGATGCATCCCTTACCCTAAGGAGACTTCCAAACTTGTCCGTGCGTGTAACGCTGAGTCAGCACACAATGACGTGTCCATGAGGAATAGCAGTGCCACAACAATGCAACCAGCAGACGGCATGCGCAAGTACCTGGGGATGAGAGACACACAAGAAGTCAGCCATAAAAAGCACAGCCACTTGCATGTGCATGTACTCGACACATGTAAGGATGACAACATGCTAGGTCACAAATATGACTGGGGAAATACACTCATCACTGGCACCATCACTCGAGTGACATATCCACACACACCTCTGACTCACGTGGCATACATGCAGATGGACACACACATCGCAACACATGCCACACGGGGACCAATGCGTGCACACTAAGACACTGGTACTCACCACTAAGCAAAGAAGTCTTGTATGAGCTGACTCCGGATGTCCTCTTGCGGAACCACATCCTCCACATCACTAGCCCCATTGCCAAGCCCTTCGTCCTCCACGGGTGGATGGTCCTGATCATCTTGATCCAGGATGAGTGGCACAGCTTTGTCAACTGCCATGTTGTGCAGCATGCAGCAGACCATGAAGATTTTGTAGACCTTCGCCGGGGCATATGGGAGGGCGCTGCCGGTCTTGTGTAGGCACCTGAATCGGCTCTTCAGGAGGCCAAATGTCCTCTCTATCACTCGCCTTGTCCGGCCATGGGCGGTGTTGTAGCGGAGCTGGGCCGGCGTGCTGGGGTTGCGGAGAGGTGTGATCAGCCATGGCATGTTGGGATAGCCAGCGTCCCCTACATGGAAACCACACGGACATAAGTAGGACAGGAGAAGCGGTCGTGTTGGAAGTCTACGCAAAATACAGGACAGACAGAGTGTACCCACCAACAACACATGCTCGTTTGTTGCGCAGCTGCGTCATCATTTCAGGCACCCTGCTACGCCTCATGATGTAGGCATCGTGTGCTGATCCTGGAAAACGAGCACAGACATGTGAAATCACCATGTTGGACAGACACACCACAAGGGCATTGATGGAGTGGTAGTGTTTGCGATTCCTGTACGCTACCTCCTGTGCCTGTGGTGGTACCAAAGCCACATGTGTCCCATCTATGGACCCAATGACATGGGGCATCCCTCCCAGGGCATAGAATCCACGCTTGACCCCAGTCAACTGTTCAGGAGTTGGGAAATGGATGAACTCATCCAGGTGAAGCAACATGGCCTCTAAGAAATCATGCAGCACACGGCTGAACATGCTCTGGGACATGCCACCAACATGAGCTATGGTATATTGAAAGGTACCCGTGGCAAGAAAATGTAGGGCTGCCATTACCTTCAGCTTGGGTGTCAGTGCCGTAGGATACCTGTGCAGCGGTTGCAGGTGTGGTGCCAGCCTTGCCGTCAACTCCTCAATCAACGGTTGTGGGAAGCGGTAGCAGCGTATACAGTCATTCTCCCGCATGTCAGCCAAGTGCGGAATTGGTCGGGGAAGAGGCGGCGCTCTGCAGTAATTTGGAAGTGACAAGGAAGAGTGAGTGCACTACAACAACAATTTATATGTACTGAGCACATGTTAATCTGTCAATACACATATGCTACATAGGGAGTCAGGTATGTGCTACATGCCCTGGACACGTATGGCTGCCAGGTGACACTCCTACCAAGACCCAGCTACACACGGAGATTGTGAACCTCCACATCCCATGGCATGGGACTAGCTGTGTCCCAGTGTAAGTGAACAGCCAGACGCAACACAGGAGTGACATTCATCAACACATCAGCAGAAGTAGGATGTCGATTGCAGAGACAGGTAGCGGAACACTAGAGCCACAGGTCATATGACATTACACTAGGACAGCCCACACACCTTGCCATTAAGGTGTACATGTCATGACTCACCACACATACATTGAGAGGATGCAGACAGGTCCTTGTTAAGCTACTCCGTGTCCCATGCATACATACACACCTTACATCCGATACCACATGTGGCCTGGTGTGCGTAACAGTGTGCCATGGCCATCTACACACAGACACATGTTGGTTGCTGTAACAGCAGATGCTTTTGATGGAACGCCAACATCAAGCTAATGTGAACACACCACACATATATGACATAGACACATCGTGCACTGTGGGTAGTCACATGTCTGGTGTGGTAACCCCTGTAGCGGGCATCAGGGGACACTTGCGTGTGTTGTTGACTGTGCCATGCCAGTGACGCTCATCCCAAGTGTGCAGTACAACATGCACACATGTCTAAGGAGTTAAGGGCATGTCTGGCACATATTGCACCATCACACATAACATCTGTACACATCTCATCATACATCTATTGCCTTCACAACTCAGGAGTAATGTGCCACATCACAGCCTTTCACATCTGTGCCCCACACATGTAGTACTGCCCAGACAATGCCTTGATGTCCATCCATGGACAAGTATGTCAGTTCTATTCCTTCCTGTGTGCTGCCTGTCACCACTGTGATGTGTGAAAGGCACCGTACATTCGCTCTGAGGGCCTGTGTATGTTCCCTATCACTATGGGAGTGCTGCCGTAGGCCTACCCATAGTGATAGTGAGCATACAGGCGTGTGTATGGTCCGTATCACTATGGGTACGCATACGCGAGCACACCCATAGTGATAGTGAGCGTACGCATGTGTGTACGGTCCGTATCACTATGGGTACGCATACGCGAGCACACCCATAGTGATAGTGAGCGTACAGGCGTGTGTACGGTCCGTTTCACTATGGGTACGCATACGCGAGCACACCCATAGTGATAGTGAGAGTACGCGCATGTGTACGGTCCGTATCACTATGGGTACGCATACGCGAGCACACCTAGTGATACGGACCGTACACACGCGCGTACGCTCACTATCACTATGGGTGTGCTCGCGTATGCGTACCCATAGTGATACGGACCGTACACACGCGCGTACGCTCACTATCACTATGGGTGTGCTCGCGTATGCGTACCCATAGTGATACGGACCGTACACACGCGCGTACGCTCACTATCACTATGGGTGTGCTCGCGTATGCGTACCCATAGTGATAAGGACCGTACACACGCCTGTACGGGCCATTGCTATGCATTTGGGGTGCCCTAGGGCCCCGGAACTCACCGTACCTGTGTGTGAATCTCCAAATTACATAGGGGACACATGAGGGACAAGTATAAAGGCCTACATGCATGCTGGTTGTCATGGAGACCAAGTTTAAAGTATGAATTTTTTTCTGCAGGTGCACAGCAAAAGTCGGTTTGAATGAATCTACTTTGATGCAAAGTGGTTGTGGAGTTGACATCATGCTCAAGAAAAAAAACAATAAAAACCCACTGACTGTGCTAGGTTTAAAGGGATTGGAGGAAACATAGGATGCAAATGTGAGTGACCAATCACTCTGTACTCCTGTGCATGAAACAGGCCAGCAAGGCAGATATAAGGCAGCCAGGTCCCATGAGAGAGCACTTGCCTGCACATCTTTGGATTCTACGACCCAGCTGCTGCTCGTGATTCCCTGGAACCATGTCAAGGTCTGTGGAGAGGGCCCAGCCTTTCACCCTGGAGGAGAACCTGGCATTGCTGGATGTGATCATCCCACAGTACCCCCTGCTGTATGGGCGACCAGGGTATAAGGTGAGTGCAGAGTCCACAAACACAGACTGTGTCCCTTTTTTGTGACTGTGACTTCTGGCATTGTGTCCAGGTGTGACACACATGCAATGTACTGTAGGGGGGATCCCAGGGGGGGGGGAATGCCTGATGTCTCCCAGCCAGAGCATGCTGTGGTGCATGTCTGCCGTCCTCACTTGCATTGTGTTTACTGTGACAATCACTGCATGGTGCATGCCACATTCTGCCTGTCTTATCCTCCTGGGAATGTTGCCTCTACAGTCCTCATGTGATTATGTGGTCAGCCCAGTGTGACAGGTGACTGTACCCACAGATCTGTGTTAGTTCTGTGTACCTGTGCTGAGAGTGTCCACATGATGTGTTCGCACCCTGGACATCGGTGTGTGTGTAAGTCCCCTGTCATGTGGGTGGGTGCATATGTGGAGTGTAGCACCCAAGCTGCATGTGGGATGGATATACTCTGCCCATCTGATGTGAGCAGGGAGCAGTGCTGTGTGTCTGACGTGCAGAGCCAGCCCCACACCTGTGAGCCCCCCCCCGTCTAGTGGCACATGTGCAGAGTGAGGTTTGTAGCTGCTTTTGGCAATGGCAGGTGAATGTCCTGTGCCTGTGTGTGTCTGTGTACTCTGCTGAGGTAGCGTCATAGGCCTGTGGCATGTGACTGCTTTGAGGTGCTGCACATAATCCTGGTGTAGCTTGTGATGCACAGTGTGAGCCTGGATCATTGATTGTGTCGTTGCCCTCATTCCACCTGTGTACTTTCAATGGCACGTACTGCTTTTGCCCTTCTCCAGAGGATAATGTCCCTATGACAAAGGTGCAACGCGTTGGCTGCATACTATGCCTTGTTGTAACCAGCAAATTTCTTCTAATATGTGTCTCTGTGACGTGCCAGGTGTATTGATGTAGTGTCACTTGTTCATCCTCACAGGTAGGCGCCTCTGCCAAAAAGCAGATCTGGATGAACGCCGTCAGTGCCGTGAGGAGGACGGAGGGTCGCAAGCGGCGCCTGGCCCAGGTGAGAAAACGCTGGCAGGATATCCGGTGCTGGACGTGGAGGATCGCACGGGTCCTGCTGGGGGACTCACCTGAGACCCATAAGAACCGTGGGCGCCGCCGTCTGACCCACATACACAAGCGTGTGCTGGCGGTGGTCTTTCCAGACTTGGACAGACGCTTACAGGAGAAGCAGCAGCAGGAAGGGGGTAGGTACATGTGGGTTTGTTGTGTGTCACCAGCATTTGTAAGTGCGCAGTTGCATGGATACACTGCCAGGGTTTAAAGGTGCCGTGCAGATCCTGTTACCCACAGTATAGCGGTGCTCTCCTGCCTCCCTTCCCCTCCTTGCAATGTGTTCCCTGGTCTGTGTGTAGTCACTCCTTCACAAGGTTATCTAGGCTGGCAGTTTATCCACGTGAACAATGCCTGTAGCATCATGTGTGGGGGTGGTGTGTAACAGGTTTTGGGACCTTGCCTGTGCCCTGTCCAGTTCAGTACTTCTGGGTTCCATGTTAGTTGGCACTGATGCTGAGTCCAGACATGGGAGTTAGTCTCTCAAGTGTCATGCCTTACAGCACGCATGTCCTATGTTGTGGCCTGTTACATGATGTGCATGAGTGTGCGATACGCATAGTGCATGGATGGTGGCGTGTGTTTCAGTCATTCCCATTCAGGACCATGGAGTTGTGTGGCCACTACTGTCACCTGGGGCATATTTTCCAAAGTGTCATGTGTGTCATCACAAAATGTGGACACTCTCAGTGTCTACAGCATAGGCTGTGCTCTGTGCCATTGTCCCCTGGCACCATGTATATTGACGTAAAATGTAGTACAAGTGTCCACTGTACAGCCTGACCTGATTTTCCTTGTTCATACTCACGGTGGCCAGTGCCTGTGTGTCTTGTTACAATCATCTGATGATGCCCATTTGTACATGATTATTTGGACAGGCGCACCTTGGGTATTTTGTGTCCAATCTTGCATTTTTCCAGCCCATGTGTATTTCACCCAGACTAAGAGATGTAAGTGCTTCCTGTGTCTCAACAAATTGTCTCATGTAGGGGGTGGTTGGTGCGGGCAAAGCCTACATGTCAAAACCTGATGTCTCCTTGCTAGGTCTGGCCAGTGTGTGATGTTTGTCTGGACATACACTCAAGGTGCAGTGAGCCAGTCATGGTGGGCATGTTTTCAGTATTACCTATGCAGCATGTGTCTCAAGTTCATGGATATGGTCCCTGCTCATCCCTATTTTCGGCAACGCTGTGTGGTGCAGATGCAGTGCTGGATTGTCCCCAGAGCCTGGCTCCTCTGTCAAAATCCATTTCATGTCATTTGCTATTGTGTCATGCTCTCCATAGTTTTTCAGTGGTATGGTGGGTCAACCAACAGTGTGTTGCAGGGCCTACATATGTACCTTGTATTGTAGATATTACTCATCTTTCTTTTCAGGCTATGCACTGTAACCTATGTAGATTGGACTCATGTGACATATGTATACAGGTGTATGATTAATTCCTGTCTCTTCACCTTGCCCACAGCATCGTCGGGGGACACGGCTGGAGACATCAGCACAGACCGAGCGGAGGGACCGAGCACCAGTGCCAGCAGTGACATCTTGGCTGGCACATCGAGTGGAACTGAGGCGGAAGGGAGTGAGGCGGAGGACCTGTCCACTGCCACCACAGAATATGAAGCTGACGGGTCCGAGGCTGAGCTCTCCGAGTGGGCGGAGGCTGCACCACCAGCTGACAGCGGCACAACATCTCTCCCCGCCCCCTCCATTGCCATCAGCCGCCTCCCACTTGCTCGTGTCCCTTCCCAGCGTGCCCGGTCACCACATGTCTCCTTCCTGCCAGGCACCGCACCCCCTGCCCCTGTCTCCACTGCTGCCGCCAATGCCGAGTCTCTGGACATCCAGCGGCAGTTGCAGGTTGGTCAGGCTGCGATGCTTAATGTCCTCCATGGCCACAGCCAAGTGCTGAACAACATGGAGGCATACTTGGAGGGCATTTTCTCATCGCAGGCTGACCAACGCAACTTGCTGAGGTCCATTGACTCGACACTGACTGCAGCAGTGGGTCTCCTGCAGCGCTTCGTCCAACCCCCTACCCCTGACCCATCCACACTTCCCACTCCCATGCCTGTCCCACATACACCCAGACGTCAGCATGCACTCACCAGAACAGACACAGGCACCACACCAGCAGGGAAGGTCAAACGCACACCTCCTGGCATGCACACACAGGGTGAAGTAGGCACACCCACTGGGTCGGGGGGCAAACGTAAGACACACAGCCAGAGTGGGAGTCCGCATTCCACAAAATCCACTCCCTCCAAATCCCCTCCCCTCAGCTCTCCTGGCCAAAAGTCAGATACAGGGTCAGTCCTGCCCAGTCTGTCCATCAGCCCCAGTGTGGCACCACCCCGCAAGCGGTGGAGGCAGGACACCGGCAGGGGAGTTGAGTCCCCCCCCTGTCTACACCCTCCCCCAGTGGCGCTGCGACCCATCCCTCCGACCCCCCCCCTCCTTGGGGCCTGTGGTTCCTTCGGGTGCAGGGGAGTCGCTGGAGGACCTTGCTAAGGTGTGCAGTGCCATCCTGACCTCCGCCTTTGGCGCTGCCCCACCCCCTGTGGTGGAGTCCTCCGTCCCTGCACCCACGACGCCTACCCTTCGCCCTCATGTCCCTGCAGTGCCTGGTCCTTCCCCCCCCCCATGATGCTCCCCCCTCTGGAAGACAAAGGAGTCTGACTGTGCAGGCAAGCTAGGGGACACGCGTCCCACTGTGTCCCCCACCTGGATTTGAACTTTGGATTGCCCTATGGGCATTGTACATTTTGAACTTTCAAGGGACAAACAGATTTTTGGATGCTGAATAAAGCTATTTCTTTTTCCTTAGTACACTACTGTCTATCTGGTATTGCTGTTGGTGGACCTGCTCCATTATTTTGGGTGGTGATAATGTGTTGGGTGTGTGGGAATTGTAGTCTTGTGCTGGTCATAGGGTGGACCCTGGTATCTGTGTGCCATCACAAGCTGTTAGCTACATAACTTTGTTCATGTAAGCAGTTACTGCATGGTGACATCGTCCCAAGGTGTGTTCCTTCCTCTGTGTAACCTGACATCTTCCCTGCAGGGTCATTCCAATATGTGGTGCTGAGCTGTGTCTACATTGGCTGGGTGTGTGACGGACTCGTTAGACTTTGGCCATTCATGCTGAGCGATGTCTCCACCTGCATCATTCGTGGCGTCCTTGGTGGTCACTGTACTTGTGTATGTAGACTGTGGACATGACTTCATGTGGACATGTTTTCTTTTCGGCGCTATGCATGTGTAGACTCCCAGCCTCGCACACATGTGGTACATGTACTGCAGGATCTTTGTGCACCTGACTGACATTTGTGGGCATTGGATCTGTGGGTACTCCACCCTTTTCTTTGCAGGGGCACTGCTGTGAGTGTTAGGCACCCACCCCTCCTGTGTCTGGGCACTGCTGTGAGTGTTAGGCACCCACCCCTCCTGTGTCTGGGCACTGCTGGGAGGACTCTGCACACACCCCTCTTATGTCTGGGCACTGCTGGGAGTGTTAGGCACCCACCCCTCCTGTGTCTGGGCACTGCTGTGAGTGTTAGGCACCCACCCCTCCTGTGTCTGGGCACTGCTGGGAGGACTCTGCACACACCCCTCTTATGTCTGGGCACTGCTGTGAGTGTTAAGCACCCGCCCCTCCTGTGTCTGGGCACTGCTGGGAGGACTCTGCATACACCCCTCTTATGTCTGGGCACTGCTGTGAGTGTTAGGCACCCACCCCTCTTATGTCTGGGCACTGCTGTGAGTGTTAGGCACCCACCCCTCCTGTGTCTGGGCACTGCTGTGAGTGTTAGGCACCCACCCCTCCTGTGTCTGGGCACTGCTGGGAGGACTCTGCACACACCCCTCTTATGTCCGGGCACTGCTGGGAGGACTCTGCACCCAGCCCTCCTATATCAGGATATGTACGCTTAGAACATACACGGGTGCCTGCATCCTGGATTATATGACATGGTGTAGCTGGCAGTTGGTCCTATGTACTGATCCCAGACAGTGAGAAAAAGGGCAATAGGTGCTGGCAGGATGGGCTATATTTGACTTGATGAGGGGGGGTTGTTGTCCTCTACTACAATTGCACATCACAAATGCTCCCAATCCTGGACCCTTGGAAGTGGGCCTGTATGTGCTCTGCCACCCATGTTGCGGTCCTTTGAGCAGAAACAATGCAGCATTATGCATCTCCTTGCAGCTGCCATAGTACCACCGGAGCCCGACGCATCCCTGACATCAGACTTTGCATCCCAGCCTGCAGTCTCACATGAACCACTACTGTGAGATGCATCCTTGACACAGGCCTTCGTATCATAAGCCCCTCGTTGATGGCATCCTCAATGGCATTGGAGGACTTTGGATTACAGCCCTGCAGCATCTCTGTATCTGCTGGTGTGCAGCACATATTTGATGCAGGCCTTTGCATCACAAACCCCTCATTGATGGGTTTCTTGACAATGATGCAGAACTCTGCTTCGCAGCCTCTCAGCTCCTCAGACCTGCTGCTGCATGATGCATCTTTGAAGCAGTATCTTTCAACGCTCTGCAACCAGGCATTTAGGTGCTTTGTTCAGTGGGCCTAACTTGGTCCCTGTATCTGGCCGCACCCCATCACGGTCAGCCTGACCTTAAGACTTTGTACCGTTTTAGCGAGACCTTATAACCACAGTTGGAGATTTGTGCATCTAGACACTATTTTGACTAAATACTTTGAAATTGCATATCTTTTGCTCTATTGATAGAAGTTTTGTTATTTAGGTCCCAACTGATTTCTTAAATGTTATTCTATTTCTTCTGAATTGGTGTGGGATTTTTCTTGTGTGTGTTTTAGCTTTATTACTGTTTTAAGTACTGCATAAATGCTTTACATATTGGCTCTAATTTAAGCCTGACTGCTTATGCCAAGCTACCAGAAAGATAAGCACAGGTTAATTGCGGGGTTGCATGTGACTTCAACCTAACAGAAATTGTGACTGCTGTTGAAGTAGGGTTTCACCCCCTCCCCCTTAACCAGTAACCCAATTTCCAACAGGGAGGTGTAGTAAGAATTGCTTCATATGGGAGCTTGAATATTTCATTAGAAACCCAGAAAGCATATTAGATATTTTAAGGGGTACCATCAGTAATCAGTAGGCTTCGAGTAAATGATTTTTAATGCTCTTACACTGACACATCAAGCCCCTCATAATATGGGGCCGCTATATCTGAATGAGTGGATTAATGCTTACAGCCCAAGGAGAGTGTTGTGCGCCAGTCGGAGTGGGTTGCTAACAGTACCCCACTTTAAAAGGCAGCGGAGAGGAGACTCCTCCTTTACAAGCTGTCTGCAGGTTTCTGGAATCAGTTGCCTAGTCAGCTGTGATTAATAAAAGAGGAAGTGAATTTAAAAGAAACACTCCTCTTTAGCCTTTAGGGTAGGGGTTGACTGGCTGAGGTTTGCTCTTCTTTTTTACCATTGATATTGAGCGCGAGGACACTCTTGGAGTAGCCAAGAGCTATATTAATGATTTTCATTCATTCAATAGTGACAATCAATCCAGACAGCAAGCAATTATTCCACCGAGTAATTAACACCTCGATTGCTGGGCTTTAACACTAAAATATTGTATAATGCTTGATCTTGGTTACACACTGCTCATCTCCTCCCTCTAATCCTCATTCTTCTGCAGTTTATAATCTTAAAGTGATTGGTTCATTGATGCCTGTTTGTACTTTGAGTGAAGAAGGCAATCAAAACATTAATACCTAGAAAAAACATACACATACAAATTAAAACAGATACACATATAAAGGGGCTTTTGAACAGCCACATAGCATTAGTATCAGCCCACAGAATTTCACAGATGTGAACACCCTAACAAACAGCCAACACATGCATTGATTTTTTGACCTTGAGATCTCTTGGCCCAGCATTCTCTCGATATGCTAACCCCCGCCTTTTCTGATGCACAGCAGTGTTCCTTCACACGTCATTATCTTGCTCCCTGTTTATATTAGGTGGCCATAATCACTCTCAGCCTCCCATGCCACACTCACATCACACAACAGCTGATGGAGTTCCACTAGCTCCCCATTCACAAATGAGCACATTTCAAACTCCTAACTGCAATAAATTAGGTAGACAGTTGACTGAGGTGTCAGCCCAGGTCAAGAAGCAACCACAATGATTATCAGGGAGAGGCACGAGCCAACCCTAAATTAGCCTGTGCTCATCCTCTGGTAGCTTGGCACAGAACCATTAGGCTTAACTTAGAGGCAAAGTGTAACGTATTTGTGCAAAATTTCAAACAGTAATACAGTGAAAACATTACACAAAATGGATCCCATACCAAATTAGAAAAATTGAACTTCCTTTAGTAAATAAAACAAGTTCAAAATGACAAAACCCCAATCAGTAGAACTGGAGATATTAGTTTTTAAAGATTTTGAGGATGCGTTGTGCAGCCGAAGTTATGCATCGGTTACGAGATGGGGCCAGGCTGTGATGTGAGGGCCTGCATCATCATCAAGAATCCTATAGACGGGGCTTGTGTTGCGAATTCTGGCATCAAGGATGCAGTGTGCAGTTGGGGTGATGCCGTAGATCCAAGGAGCTGCAAGGCCACTATGCAGAGTCTTGCATCGTTGCCACAGTTTCCATCAACAAGAGATGTGAGGGCATGCACCGAGGATGAGTCGTGCAATAAAAGTCCCAATGATGCTGCGAAGGCGAGGCAGGTCTTTGCGATGGGCCCAATCCAGGAAGCAGCAGAGATGCATTGGTTCAGCTCAGGTTTGTGTCCTGCAGCAGAGGAGATGCCTCGGTTGCACTGGATACACAGACTGGCAGAGCACCATAAACCCACTTCCGGGGGTCCAGGACTGGGGTGGCACCACTTGGCAGGGTAGACTCACAGATGGCAGAGTCCAGGTACATGAGCAAGGTTGTTGGAAGATTAACATGTCCCTGAGGCTTCAGATCAGGAGGCCAGCCAACTAGCCCTTGTAGTCACTCTGGGTCTGGTGTCAAGAGATGCAGGTCCAATCTTTCTCACCCAGGCAAGAGGGCATCTGGTCAGCACAGCATGGCAGAAGTACTTCAGACCAGCAGTCCAGCAGAGTGGCAGTCCTTGCAGCAGCACAGTAGTCCTTTTTCCTGGCAGAGGATCCACAGGTTCAAAAGTGAACTGACGAGTTGGTGTTTGAGGTTCAGTACTTATACCCAGTTGTGTCTTTGAAATGAGGAGAAGCTTCTAGAGGCACAGGTGACCTGCCTTCCTGGCCCTGGCTCCAGACTAACTTCAGGGGTATTTAGCCCTTTGTCTGGACACAGAATCCCGCCTATTCAAGTGTAAGTGGGGTTGGGCCCAGCTCCTCCCTCCCATCCTGCCAGTGATGGCCCATCCAGTCACAGCTAAGCTCCACATTGTGTGCAGCTGTCTAGGAGGAATACACAAGACAAATCTGTCAACTACACCGAGTCATATGAACCATAGCGCGGGGGCACTCTGTCGAGTAGCTGTGCGCTCTATAAATCCCTGTTTAACATAACATAACAGAGACTGGCTACAGGCACCATATAGCTAAGTCAAGGTAATGACAAATTTCTAAAGGTGGCTTTTCAAAATCTTAAATTATAATCCAACTTCACCATAAATTAGGATTTTAAAATCCAATACCAGAGACACCACACATGAACTGGTCAACTGTTCCTATTTGGAAATCACACTTATAAAATGTAATAAGGTCACACCAATGTTATCCAATGAAAGAGGTAAGCCTTTAAATAGTGAAAATTGAATTTAACTGTTTTTCACTACTAGTATATGTAAAACTTAAAAGCACATGTCCAACTTTTTAAGTACACTGCACCCTGCCATTATAGTCTGTCTAGGGTCTACCTTAGGGGTGACCTCTTTCTATTAAAAAGGAAGGTTTGAGCCTGCCAAATGCTTTATTTTGCAATGTTGAATTGGCAGTTTAAAGCTTCGCACTCAGACTGCAATGGCAGGCCTGAGACAGGTTTAAAGTGCTACTTAAGTGAGAGGCACACTCAGTGCTGCAGGCCCACTAGTAGCATTTAATGTGCAGGCCCTGGGCACAAGTAGTGTTACTTTACTGCATATTTAGAAGTAAATTAAATATGCCAGTTGATTATAAATCAATTGAATGTTTTAAGGAGAGAGCACAAGCACTTTAGCACACATTAGCAGTGATAAAGTGCGCATGGTCCTAAGGCCAGCAAAAACAAAGTCAGCAAATTCAAGAGGTCTGAAGGCAAAGAGTTAGGAGAAAACCACACAAAGGACGCCTGATCTAACACTCACTCACACTTTCAATGCACTATATTGGATCAGAATACCTTAAATGTAAATGTGTTGTACTTGTATAGCGCACTGTTACCCTAGGGTGTCCTGGCGCTGTACTCATACTGCTGTGGAACCCTTCCTGGCTTTTCCCTGTGAAATGTCCATCAGGCATCCCAGCGCTGTTGGGGCAATTAAGCAAGCTATTGCCCAGAGTTGCAGAGTGGGACCCATGATTAGAATAGGCACCGAGGCAAGAATTAACAGGTCCGAGGAAATTGAGCCCAAGACCCGCCGAGGCAGGAATTGAACCCTGGTCCCAGGCCAGACCTCTGCATCAGGGTCTGCCGCTCTAACCATTGAGCCACACTTCTCTAACAATCGCACCTGCTTTCACAAATGTTGCAGACACCTCCACTCGTCCGGACAACCACTTGACAAATCCCATGCATACAGAAAACCAGATCTGGCAGTCAAGTCTTTGCCTACATCGCTCCTAAAGCATGGAACAAACTACCTCTACACATAAAAGCCTCCTCCTCACTTCTTGAATTCTGTAAGAAGCTGAAGACCTGGATTTTCGAGTATTCCGACTAGGCATTAGGTGTTCCTAGACTCACACATGCTCACCGCCAGGATGCTTTCCTGGGTGACAGTGCGCTCAAAAAATCTGCACACATAACAAGATTTTTAATTTAATTATATATTTTTTCAAAGGCCTGGCAGCAGCAAAACAATGCTGGGCCACTCACTTATCTTTCTATGTTCCCATGCATTTTATTTTTATTTTACCATTTTCAAATGGCCTTTGGCCATGTTGGAACACTACAGTAAATAAACCAAAATGGTAGGTGGTAGATCGGAACAATAAAATAATAACACAAATAAAAAAAAGTACACAGGTGTGCAGAAAGGAATACAAATGGCCTGGTAGCGCATGGCAGCTTGAAAAAATATAAAAAAGCGTTGGCAAGGCCAATAGATCGACACTCTCCTGCTAAATGTAAAAACTATTGACTTTGCCAATGCCTTTTAAATACAATGTATGTCTACCAAGTGATGTTGATTTTAAGGGCATAATGCTCCCAGTGCCTCGTTTAATGCTATAACAAAAGTGCAGGTTTAAAATACACATTGTAAAATATTTGACCTAAATAACAACAATAGTGATGATAAGATTGTGTATTTTTCATCTGCAAATTGGCCTATTTACCAATTATATGCATTTTGAAAGTCATGAATCTTTATTTGTTTGCAAGCATGTTGCAACCATGTAATTTTTGCTAAACTTATTTATGTAAAAAAAAATCAAATCACCTCCTAATCCGAGAAAAAAATGTAATTTCCGAAAATAAATGTTCTAGCTTGAACTTGAACGCTCCTGCGGGGATTCATTACGCCAGTGTTAAGGTTAACAGTTTCCAGTGCCTGTTGCAGACAAATGTGAGAGATGAATTATAAAACAGACACAGGGGCAGAGCCCTGGAGATCTTTTTTATTGGAGGAGACACATGATTTAAACGATCCATAAATTAGTCTGTCTGAGTTTGCCTACAAAATTGTGAACAGGCTCATCTTCAGTTGTTTATACATGTGCACTGACATCTAATTATGGCTTAGACAAAATTAAGGACCGTGCACTCAATTTGGTAATTCAAGTTAACCTGCAAACATCTCCTGCATAATGTTTTGTGGAAAACAGGCACAACATTAAATGCTAATTCATATGAAAATTAAACAAAATTGAGAACACCGCCGCATTTTTACATGAAATAAGCATCACAAATTGCATTCTTAGCACACAATCTTCCTTCGCTAAGCAGCACTACAATGAAAGTGTTTATGTTTATTATGTTTATAACCCTGTGGCTAACGTGTAATTTTAGTCTTTCAAAGCAGATCCTCTTGATTCTATCTCATTAGTTGGTGGTCCACATCACACTAAGTGAACAATGCAAATAAGTATCTAAGATACGGGCTCCCCCACTGTTTTGGGCTGATTAGTGTCTTAAGTAGTTCCAGGATAAACTATACGCAAGTTTCCTGTGGGATCCCTTACTGGCAGTGCGCATACGCTGCTCTCTGAGGCATGCTGTAATCCCTCTGGGGGTTCTGACACGCGCTCTGCATTTTCATTGGTTGCTTGGTCTGCCTTTACAAAATCCATTGCTGAATAGTGTACATTTGTTCTGCCTTGTAGCTGTTTTGTTCCCCCCGGGGACTACCCCTGCTGCATGGATCCTTTCATTATTAGCTATATGTTTTGTTTTACTGCACTACTTTCTCTTTACTCCCTCTCCTCGCCATTCGATGGCACATAGCGATGTCCATTTCCTGTGCTGTGCGAGCTCGGCTGTCTTGCACAGTACAATATTGTATATATTGGAGGGGTGTGCATATACAGGTCGCTTGCTGTACGCTGTTGTCCTGTGAACGCAGGCCAATATTCGGGTGCTTGCTGCAACATGTACATCAGGCGGGATTCAATTTTGAAGACACAATCTTTTCACCAACTTCATGGCACATTGGGTTTTCCTATTGCATGGCTACAGCATGAGGTATGCATAGCGGTGGAGAGCACCTACAAGGCCAACAGCAGCAGAAGCAGCTCCAACCTTCGGCGAGGCAGTGTGGGGCACTGCTGCAACCTCCATTTGAGCATCTCTTCCAGGCTGAGGACTGCGCCCATTGTCTTTGGAATCATGTGTTCTGAAAACCTCTGGATACACAAGGATATGTTCTTGGCAGCAGGCATCTTAATACGCTGATCTACTTTAGCATGAGTAGAAACAACCACTAGAAAAAACTCTGATCTCTCTCCAGCAGGAATATTAATTGCAAAGTTACCTTTACATTTTAATTGTTGCCTGACAACCTCTGGACACACAGGGACATGTTCTTTGCAGGAGGCATCTCGATCCTCTGATCTACTTTAGCATGAGTGGAAACAACCACTAGAAAAAACTCCAATCTCTCCTACAGGAACATTAATTGCCAAAGTTACCTTTACATTTTTATTGTTGCCTGACAACCTCTGGACACACAGGGACATTTTCTTTGCAGCCGGCATCTTAATCATTTGCGCTACTTTAGCATGAGCGTAAAGAGCCACTAGATAAATGATTGATCTCTCTCTGGAAGGCAAATTAATCGCCAAAGTTAGCTTTACATTTTTATTTCTGCCTGACAACCTCTAAACGCATAAAGATATTGTCTTTGCAGCAGGCCTCTTAATCCTTTGCACTACTTTAGCATGAGTGTAAACAGCCACTAGATAAAACTCAAACTCTCTCCTGCAGGAACATTTTTCGCCAAAGTTATCTTTACATTTTTATTGTTGCCTGAAAATCTCTGAACACACAAGTACATGTTCTTTGCAGCAGACCTCTTAATCCGCTGCACTACTTTAGCATGGATGGAATCAGCTACCAGGTAAAACTCGAATCTCTCTCCAGGAGCAACATCAATTGCCAAAGTTACCTTTGCATTTTTATTGTAGCCTGACAACCTCTGGACACACAAGGACAGATTCTTTTTGGCAGGGATCTTAATCCTCGCTGCTACTTTAGCATGAGTGGTAACAGTCACTAGATAAAACTATGAACTCTCTCCTGCAGGAATATTAATCTCCAAAGTTACTTTTACATTTTTGATGTTGCCTGACAACATCTAGACAAACAAAGTCATTTTCTTTGCAGCCGGCATTTCAATCCTTTGTGCTACTTTAGCATCAGCGTAAAGAGCCACTAGATAAAAGTCTGATCTCTCTCTTGCAGGAAAATGAATCACCAAAGTTACCTTTACATTTTTATTGTTGCCTGAAAATCTCTGAACACACAAGTGCATGTTCTTTGCAGCAGACCTCTTAATCCTCTGCACTACTTTAGCATGGAAGGAGTCAGCTACTAGGTAAAACTCCAATCTCTCTCCAGGAGCAACATTAATTGCCAAAGTTACCTTTGCATTTTTGTTGTAGCCTGACAACCTCTGGACACACAAGGACAGATTCTTTTTGGCAGGGATCTTAATCCTCGCCGCTACTTTAGCATGAGTGGAAACAGTCACTAGATAAAACTCTGAACTCTCTCCTACAGGTATATTAATCTCCAAAGTTACTTTTACATTTTTGTTGTTGCCTGACAACATGTAGACACAGAAGGGTATGTCCTTTGCAGCAGGCATCTGAATCCTCTGCACCACTTTAGCATGAGTCGAAACAGCCACTAGATACAACTCCAATCTTGCTCCAGCAGGAAAATTAATCGCCAAAGGTACCTTTGAACTTTTATTGTTGCATGACAAACTCTGAACACACAAGAACATGTTCTTTGCAGACGGCATCTTAATCCTCTGTGCTACTTTAGCATGAGTAGAAACAGCCACTAAATACAACTCTGATCTCTCTCCAGCAGGAATATTATTCCCCAAAGTTAGCATTACATTTTTATTGTAGCCTTAAATCCTCTGGACACACAGGGTACTCTGCTCTCCTGTTATTTCTCACCAGGACACCTACTTACCCCCGAAGGCCAGCACCAGGTGCAGCGAGAAGAGGCTACCGGGTCTTCTCGGCTAACTTGGCGGCTGCATGCACTAAGATGGCAAAGAGGATTATGAAGTAAGAACAGAAATTCTTTTACCTTCAATGTCTTGTTTGGTGGCGTGTGATCCTAATGTACATACTGATGGAGTGCACTGTTAAATTGTTGTTGTACCCTTACTTACTTTTCCCACAACTTGGATGGTTACCCCAACTGACTTTTTAATTTTGCCTCATACAACCTTTAATCACCCCTTTTTGTCCGACAAAGAGTGGTCCAAAATAGTGGCTAGCTAAAACTTCCCTTATGCGAATGCTCCACTACCTTCACAGGGCACGATTTCCCCAATTCAGTGAGTTTGGCTTGTGGATAGTGCATATACGTGCCCACACAACATCCCTGCCAACATTGATAAACATAATAGTTAAATAGAAATCTTTACCCTCAAAAACATTCTGCATAAATCCACTACACACAACACATTTTAGCATCTTAGAATAACATGCCACACAATTATAAACCAATAACATTAACTACACATAAATCCACTGCACCCTAATCCATATAATTAGGCTCTACACATCACAATTCAACTCCATATAATTTCTCTGCATGTAATTATACTCCAACCTACATTTGACGCAACATATTTACACTGCACATCTTTATCCACTCAATTCCAAAACATATAATTATGCTCTACAAAAAATAGACTCTGCAACCAGCCACGTAATACCATACAATAAAAAACTACTCTTCATCATGCCACATAGTACCACTACAAATCACAACACATAATTCCTCACAATACAAATCAATGCTACACAGTTCTGCACCACACAACATAAACTCCACATAATACCAGTAAGCTCCACATATTTACACTACACATAATTACACTCTAATCACTACAACATAAATACACCCCAAATAAATGTGCTCTATGCCACATACCAGAAATCCACTTAACAGCACTCTACACCATAAAATACAATTCCAATGAGCATGATTTTGCTCAACGCCACACAATTCAACTCCTCACATGTACACAATACACCACATTATTCCACACCAAACCACATATTTCAAATACCCAACACAATTCCATAACACAACACAACACATAACTCCAAAACACACCAAATGTACACATCATACCACAACAAATAATTCCAATACAACCCACATAACTCCACGCCAAACCACAAACATCACTACACTTCAAACCAAAACACATAAGTAAAAGACATTGCCTTTTACAACGCCAATAGCTCTAACTCTCGCAAATGTGAGACCTATTGCCTTGCAAATGCTTGTTTAAGAGCACACACTGGTCCGTGGGATGACTGGCTTCTCTTAAGAACATTTTTGCTGCCTATCTCAAAAGGGAAGGGGGTCCCATTTGCAACTGACATACCACCAATTTGAAATTGGTGGTAAATGAGATTGCTTTTCAACTGCATTTGCGGTCACAAAACAATGTGAAATTCCACTGCCACTCACTATTAGGAAGGGTATGCCCTTGGCACACTCCTTCCTAATGGTAACTTGCAAAACCTAGTTTGAGTGTTGGTATCAGGTTACCGACTTGCAAAATAGTTTTGTACATGCTGCAACCCTTTCAAGCGGTCGCAAACGGGCCAATTTCTAGAGACTCCATCCAATATGGACTAGATGTGGAAAAATCCTGTTTTTTTAGCCCAACCTATAAACTAATTGATCGGTGCTCAAAATTCCAATTCGTAGTAGGTTTGTGATTGCTTTTAAATAAAGCAATTTTTTTTAATGCACCCCATTACCTGAAAGCAACATGGGACTGTGGCCTACTCTTAAAAAAAAAAATTCTCCCTCAAGGGACTCCTTCCCATTTGTGAATGGGGTACTACTACATTTTAATAGTCGATAAAGGAATGTTTTTTGTGACTGGATTTCAGTACATGCTGTTTCAATTAGGTATTTGGAAGGGATGCCCTAAACACACCCATTCCAAATACTGAATTGGACTGTAGTACCAAACCCAACTTGTGATTTGATAATGTGATACCAAATCAAGATTTGTGTTTCCTCCATATGAAAATGCCTTTCTGTGGTTGCAAGCTAGCTGATTCTACAAATTGGCCCATTTGGGAATGCACATCGGCTCAGTAGATCTGGTCCTATCTGCCTACACTGCAATCCCGCAGTACTGAATTGCATGATATTTTAATGGTCTTGCACAGCTGATTTAAGAAGAAAGGTTCTCCTCAGGTGATTCCCCATATAAGCATGCTGCCACATCTAGGCATTATCAATATGCTGGAAGTGATGACTAGATCATATGAGCTAGACTGGAACAAAATACACACAAGGTGTGAAGGAAGTGATATTTTTCAATGAATGGGGTTCACTATTGTTTGACTATTTATGAACAAAATGTTACTAAAGTGGTAGTATGTTCTAGTTGTGCAATGCCAGCAGGCACTTGCAAACAGAGTACCTGAATAACTACACAAGAATAAAACAACAGATGGCATACTCCTGATGAGACCCATAGAAGTGTGTCAAACCGTTAAGGATACATCCAAATTTGTACTATGATTAAGACCCATATTAAGAATATTCCCAACTATTTTGAAGCGATTCCTATATGCAATACTGGATATACAACTTATGATGTTCTTGTTTTTTTTACCGGGGGGCAGATCTTTTGTTGGAAGCAGAGGAGCATTGCCTCACTTAAAACCCCACCAAAGCCCCAGAGATGAAAAATAAAATGGTCATTTATTACCATTTTATTTTTCATGCCCCGTCCCAAACAGAGCGTCAGGACAGGGGCGGGCCACTGGTGAGTGACCCCAGTATGTCACTTAGCAGGGAAGAGGGTGGGCTGGCAAAGCACTGTTTAAAGTGTGCATGTCTTTTTGGCCGGCCATCTTGCGACGGCCACCCACACATGCGCACTTTAAACAGTTCTAACCCAGCTGTCCTAAGACAGCTGGGTTAGAGCAATCCAAAGCCTCCACAGCACTGTGGCGCACCGAATGAGGCCTCTCCCACCAATCCTAGGGCTTCTCTCAAGCTGGTGAGAGCAGCACTAGGATTGGCCCAGGTAATTGTTGCTTTTGGTTCCATTTCCGAAGAAGAGGTCCGAAACGGAAGATGTTGTGTTCCTGTACGGTAAGTTTATTTTATATATATATTTATTATCGCACATTTTTCTTTACATATATAATTTGCTTGTGTGCCTACTCCTGCACCCCCTCCCTGTAGATGTCTTCCGCCACTGGCTTTTACTACAATTTGTAAATATTTTCACCACTATGAACACTACGCTGTTTGGACTTTGATTATTTATGTATATTCTTTTGTAAATACAATAGGCATTCTTTGAAAAGAGGCATCATGCTTGCATTTGTTTACACACTGAGGTGCCGATCACGATCCGGTAAAAAATTCCCCCGTGCGACTCGTATCCGGTCTTTTTACCCTACGAATTGTACAAGTGCCGTACGAACTGGCAATCACGATTCGCATGGTAAAAAGTCCATACGAACCGCACGTCCTCGGGTCGGAAAATGTGTCCGATACGTCCTCGGACGATTTACCGTACAAACGTGAAAAGTCAAGTCCGACCGAGGAATCACGATCCATCCCGTGCGTCCGAACTCACAACCGTATGGAAAAAACACCGTCCGCACCGAACTCCTACAGCAACCATGGAGACATGTGCCCGCATACGCGCCCAACACTCCCCCCAGCCCCCGTACGTCCGACACGTACCCCCCGTGTATGTACACCCTCACCCGTCTAGGTACACCCCAGTACGTCCGAGTCCTACCCCCACACCTGTACGTGTCATACCCCCGTGTACCCACACCCCAGTACGTGTCGTCCCACCGTCTATGTACACCCCAGTACGTTCCATTCGTACCCCCACCCCAGTACGTGTCGTACCCCCGTGTACCCCCACCCCAGTACGTGTCGTACCACCGTCTATGTACACCCCAGTACGTTCCAGTCGTACCCCCACCCCAGTACGTGTCGTACCACCGTCAATGTACACCCCAGTACGTTCCAGTCCTACCCCCACCCCAGTACGTGTCGTACCACCGTCCATGTACACCCCAGTACGTTCCAGTCCTACCCCCACCCCAGTACGTGTCGTACCATCGTCAATGTACACCCCAGTACGTTCCAGTCCTACCCCCACCCCAGTACGTGTCGTACCACCGTCAATGTACACCCCAGTACGTTCCAGTGCTACCCCCACCCCAGTACGTGTCGTACCACCGTCTATGTACACCCCAGTACGTTCCAGTCCTACCCCCACCCCAGTACGTGTCATACCCCCCGTGTACCTACACCCCAGTACGTTTCAGTCGTACCCCCACCCCAGTACGTGTCATACCCCCCGTGTACCTACACCCCAGTATGTTCCAGTCGTACCCCCACCCCAGTACGTGTCATACCCCCGTGTACCTACACCCCAGTACGTTCCAGTCGTACCCCCACCCCAGTACGTGTCGTACCACCGTCTATGTACACCCCAGTACGTTCCAGTCCTACCCCCACCCCAGTACGTGTCGTACCATCGTCAATGTACACCCCAGTACGTTCCAGTCCTACCCCCACCCCAGTACGTGTCATACCCCCCGTGTACCTACACCCCAGTACGTTCCAGTCGTACCCCCACCCCAGTACGTGTCATACCCCCCGTGTACCTACACCCCAGTACGTTCCAGTCGTACCCCCACCCCAGTACGTGTCATACCCCCGTGTACCTACACCCCAGTACGTTCCAGTCGTACCCCCACCCCAGTACGTGTCGTACCACTGTCTATGTACACCCCAGTACGTTCCAGTCCTACCCCCACCACAGTACGTGTCGTCCCACCGTCTATGTACACCCCAGTACGTTCCAGTCCTACCCCCACCCCAGTACGTGTCGTACCACCGTCAATGTACACCCCAGTACGTTCCAGTCGTACCCCCACCCCAGTACGTGTCGTACCACCGTCTATGTACACCCCAGTACGTTTGAGCCCCACCCCCACCCCAGTACGTGCCATACCCCCCGTGTACCTACACCCCAGTACGTTCCAGTCGTACCCCCACCCCAGTACGTGTCGTACCACCGTCTATGTACACCCCAGTACGTTCGAGCCCCACCCCCACCCCAGTACGTGTCATACCCCCGTGTACCTACACCCCAGTACGTTCCAGTCGTACCCCCACCCCAGTACGTGTCATACCCCCCGTGTACCTACACCCCAGTACGTTCCAGTCGTACCCCCACCCCAGTACGTGTCATACCCCCGTGTACCTACACCCCAATACGTTCCAGTCGTACCCCCACCCCAGTACGTGTCGTACCCCCCGTGTACCTACACCCCAGTACGTTCCAGTCGTACCCCCACCCCAGTACGTGTCATACCCCCGTGTACCTACACCCCAGTACGTTCCAGTCGTACCCCCACCCCAGTACGTGTCATACCCCCCATGTACCTACACCCCAGTACGTTCCAGTCGTACCCCCACCCCAGTACGTGTCATACCCCCCGTGTACCTACACCCCAGTACGTTCCAGTCGTACCCCCACCCCAGTACATGTCATACCCCCGTGTACCTACACCCCAGTACGTTCCAGTCGTACCCCCACCCCAGTACGTGTCGTACCACCGTCTATGTACACCCCAGTACGTTCCAGTCCTACCCCCACCCCAGTACGTGTCATACCCCCGTGTACCTACACCCCAGTACGTTCCAGTCGTACCCCCACCCCAGTACGTGTCATACCCCCCGTGTACCTACACCCCAGTATGTTCCAGTCGTACCCCCACCCCAGTACGTGTCATACCCCCGTGTACCTACACCCCAGTACGTTCCAGTCGTACCCCCACCCCAGTACGTGTCGTACCACCGTCTATGTACACCCCAGTACGTTCCAGTCCTACCCCCACCCCAGTACGTGTCGTACCATCGTCAATGTACACCCCAGTATGTTCCAGTCCTACCCCCACCCCAGTACGTGTCATACCCCCCGTGTACCTACACCCCAGTACGTTCCAGTCGTACCCCCACCCCAGTACGTGTCATACCCCCCGTGTACCTACACCCCAGTACGTTCCAGTCGTACCCCCACCCCAGTACGTGTCATACCGCCGTCTATGTACACCCCAGTACGTTCCAGTCCTACCCCCACCCCAGTACGTGTCGTACCACCGTCAATGTACACCCCAGTACGTTCCAGTCCTACCCCCACCCCAGTACGTGTCGTACCACCGTCAATGTACACCCCAGTACGTTCCAGTCCTACCCCCACCCCAGTACGTGTCGTACCACCGTCTATGGACACCCCAGTACGTTCCAGTCCTACCCCCACCCCAGTACGTGTCGTACCACCGTCAATGTACACCCCAGTGCGTTCCAGTCGTACCCCCACCCCAGTACGTGTCGTACCACCGTCAATGTACACCCCAGTACGTTCCAGTCGTACCCCCACCCCAGTATGTTCCGGTCCTACCCCCAACACAACCTCCTAAGTACGGAGCGCACCCCAGGCCCCAACATCACCACCGCATGTACGAGTCGTACCAACACACACACAAGGACAGCACCGTACAACCAAATGGCCCATGTACACACCGTACACACGCTCAAAACGCACGTACACAACCAGGACAAAACAAAACAACACAAGATTACACCATTCGAATGGCACAAAGCCACTAAACATGTCCAACAACCACTAAAACAACACATTCACTGACCTGCAACTGCCAAAAACAAACAGAGGCCAAATACACCACCACTCCTTATAACCAACCCACCCAAGATTCAAACACAGCCACACCCACCAATGGACCAATAAAAAGGGCCCACACACACAAACCATGAGCCTTTGCAACAGACTCACTGCTGCCAGACACCACAGAACCACACTACAAGCTACACCACATCTTACACTTGCACACCTTCACACAACCACCCTCACAAACACCCCCTCATCACATTCACACACACACACAGACAACCATCCACACACCCCCCAACATCCACACACCCCCCCCACCATCCCCACCCACACCCCTCACCATGCCCACCACCAAGAATCCAAAGTTCAGTAACCGAGAATTGGAGGTCCTTGTTGATCAAATCCTCAGAGTCGAGCCACAGATCTTTGGAACATTGGTCAGAAGCACCAGCCTGGCAGCAAAAACTGCCATGTGGCAGACCATCGTCAATGCTGTGAATGCTGTTGCGGACACCAGACGGACCAAGCAGGAATGCCAGAACAGGTGGTACGATCTGCGGAGGAGGGTCCGAGCCAAGAGGCAGGATGAACACGACGAGGCCAACGCCACCGGAGGAGGGCCCTCCCGCAGACCCGTACACTACCATCCCTGGGAGGAGAGGGTGATGGCCATACTGCCGGTGGAGGCAGTCGAAGGATTAGAAGGACTCCGAGACCCGGGTGAGTACACAAACAACGCACCTCACAAGGGGGGAACGGCATCCACAACCAAAATCACCAACAGGCACGCAACCACCACAAGCCATCGCATGACTCAACCACACTCCATGAGCACGCACATGCCACTGCTGCCACCATGCCCCATGCACCCAGCTGGACAATGTCAAGTCACAGGCCACAGAAGACAACAACACATGACACGGTAACCCGGATGGCGGCAGGCTGGGCCCAAAAAAGCACATAGTGCAACTCAGAAGCAGACAACAATTCACTCTACCCATATGGCCTAGGTCACAGCCAGACAAACAGTGTGTCCCCCAACACAGGAATGACTTGCCAGCAAATGGCGGACGCCTTGCATCAACACATGGGGGTGAAGGCACTGTTTTGCACATGACAGCAGCTAATGAACAGCCAACATTGTGAACGAGTGGCAGCACACACCACCACAGCAGCAGCGCACAGACACAGACACTACACCCAATGGGTGCCTGGAGATCAGAAACAAACTCACATCAACAATCCAACGGCCACTCAAAGATCTGCTAACAGTGTGTGCCCAGGAAGCTGGGCAGAGGTGACAGAGGGTGACACACGGAGGGAGGGAGAGGGGGACAGAGAGGGAGGGAGACGGACAGAGGGAGGAGGCTGACACACGGAGGGAGGGAGAGGGGGACTGAGAGGGAGGGAGAGGGGGACAGAGAGGGAGGGAGAGGGGGACAGAGATGGAGGGAGAGGGGGACAGAGATGGAGGGAGAGGGGGACAGAGAGGGAGGGAGAGGGGGACAGAGATGGAGGGAGAGGGGCACAGAGATGGAGGGAGAGGGGGACAGAGAGGGAGGGAGAGGGGGACAGAGATGGAGGGAGAGGGGGACAGAGATGGAGGGAGAGGGGGACAGAGAGGGAGGGAGACGGACAGAGGGAGGAGGCTGACACACGGAGGGAGGGAGAGGGGGACAGAGAGGGAGGGAGAGGGGGACAGAGATGGAGGGAGAGGGGGACAGAGAGGGAGGGAGAGGGGGACAGAGATGGAGGGAGAGGGGGACAGAGAGGGAGGGAGAGGGGGACACAGAGGGAGCGAGACACAGGGAGAGCCAATCAGCCGTGTTGCGTGTGTGAATGTCTGCTCGTCAGCAGGTAGACTGCGTGCATGTAGACAAGGGTGGCCAGTGCCAGAAGCCCCCCTCTTCACCATGGCAAAACACATGGCCATGTCACAACCTGTTCACGAGCACAAGGACAGCTACCTGGATCATATAAGTGTGTGGATCCACTCCATGTGCACATGTACAGTGCATGGTTCGCCACACCTGCCCACTCCACTGCTGACTGCAGTCACACTTGACGCAGCAAGTAAGACTGTGCCACACATAGTTAAAGGGGCCAAAGTGGTGCCCAAGGGACACACCCATGCACAAGTGCACTGTGAGTGGAATGCAAGACAAATCCTAATTCCTAGAGGAAATGTGCCAACTGTGAAAATGATGAAACATGGATGTTGCATGGACAAAAATTAACATTGTCTCTCTCACACACAGGACAACGTCGTGGTGCACCCCCCAACACTGGGGGGGAACACTCACAGGACCTGGATCTGCAGGAGCCCGATCCCACCGGCAGCGACCACTCTCACCACTCTGCGGACGACCCCGACCAACCTGGCCCCTCTGGTGTCCAACCACCTGCAGCACCTGCGTCAGGTACAACTGTGCCAACCACCACCCCCACTCCTGCCACATCCCAGGAGACACCCAGGATCCCTGCCCCAACACCACAATGCAGCCAGGCTCGCCAGGAGGGACACGGTGTCCCGGGCACCCAGGAGGAGGCAGGCGACAACGCCAATGCCACCCCTCAGGGGTCCCGGAGACCCCATGTGCCCACAAGTGCAGGCCAGGTGCAAGTGGGCAGGGGTGGTGGGAGTGGAGGACGGCAGAGGCGCGAGCCTGACCAGTTGGCTGGGGATCCGGTATTTTCCCATGTCCGTAACATCCTGGACTCATACCGGCAGGACACCACGGGCATGGCCCAGGTTGTGTCCGTCCTCGAGGGGATCAAGGCCCAGCAGGCCCAGCAACATGCGGAGCTAATTGCCTGTCTACTGGTACACCAACGGAGGATGGAGGACAGACAGGCTGAGCAAGTGACGGCATTCCAGGGGATTCACGCTACACTCCGTCGGATGGCCGACACCATGGCCGACCCTCCCTGTGCCAGAAGGCGGAGAACATCACCACCCACAGGGAGGGATCAGGAGGAGGAGGAGGAAACATCCGACGGAGCATCCCAGACGTCGTCACGGCCTGCTGGTGAGGTTCCCCGCAGGAGGCCGGGTCGTCCACGGAAAGGACCGTGAGGGTGGCTGCTACATCACCATCTCCCAGGACACCTGGCCTGGCACCTGGCCCACTGGAGCAACAGCATCACAGCATCAAGAGACATTCTCTGCCACATGGCCCTGCTGGTCACTGGCTGACCAATGTTGACAAAGACTGTGGAATGGACTCTGAGGATTTCCAATGGCAAGGACCCCAACTCCCCTACTGAACTTTGGATTCAAACATCCCGGAAAGACCCTTACTTTGCCCCCCCCCCCCCCCACTAATAAATCACACTATGATGAGTAGATGCCTGCTGGTAGCATTATTAACTAACATGTGTCTTGTAAAGTCAAAACATGCCTGAGTCATCTTTTGTCTTCAACCATCCACACCCTGGGGCCTGAGTCTGGCACAGGACACATGGGTCACAGTGTATTAGGCAAGACAGACATGGAGCACCATACACACCCGTGATGGGCCCAACCAGCTGAGGGGGTTGCCGAACAACCGTGCTGACACACACATTGAGTACAGCAACTGTCATGCGCAGTGGTCAGGGATCCAGTCCAGTGTCCTGGGGGGCACCCAGGCATGTGTACACAGGTGGCAGAACCATGTCCTGCAAGCCGGAGTCCGGTGGATGCCGAGAATGGGGGCCTGGCCAACGTTGGATGCATGGGGATGGCACATGTCACAATACCAACACAGTCATGGACATCATGCCCAATACACAGTCTCAGCCCACACACACAGCTTGCATCTTGCAACTCGACACATTGACACATAGCAACAATCAGGGAATACCATGCCAGACATGCAGGATGCACCGTGGCAACACACCAGCATTGACTGAGAAGAGGCACCTTGGAGGCATAGGGACACCTTTATTAGACATGTATTCGGGATTGCAGAGGCCACTCGAAGTACACATGAACACATCATGTGGAGTAACATGTGGGTCCAACACTGGCACCCCCCTTCTGCAGCACACATGCGTGTTTGCCATGGAAGTGGCACACAAGCGTCGGCTAACAGCTAAATACCCACAGCTGCACACGGAGAGCCTGCCATACACCATAGATCCGCTGATGTCGAAGTCCCACACCATGTCCAGCCAATGCTAACCGTATGTGGCCAAGGGCAGTGTCACACACATTGATGCCATCATCACAATCCCCTATCCCATCACTGATGCCTGTCAACCAGGCAGACCATCTATTCAGGTGTACACAGCTGCATGTCGTGTCCCATGGGGATGCGACATGGCTGCAGAGGAACAACACATCGACAGGGGCAGTGTGCATACATCGTGAACAACTGCCACACCCAATACACCCCAGATGCATCCCTTACCCCATGGAGACTTCCAAACGTGTCCGTGCCTGTAACGCTGAGTCAGCCCACAATGTCATGTCCATGATGAATAGCAGTGCCACAACAATGCAACCAGCAGACGGCATGTGCAGGTACCTGGGGAAGAGAGACACACAAGAAGTAAGCCACAAAAATGCACAGCCACTTGCATGTGCATTTACTCGACACATGTATGGATGACAACATGCTAGGTCATTATGATGACTGGGGAAATACTACCATCACTGGCACCATCACTCCAGTGACACACCCACACACACCTCTGAGTCACGTGCCATACATGCAGGTGGAGACACACATCACAACGCATGCCACACGGGGACCAATGCGTGCACATTCAGACACTGGTACTCACCACTAAGCAAAGAAGTCGCGTATGAGCCGAGTCCGGATGTCCTCTTGCGGCTCCACATCCTCCACATCACTAGCCCCATTGCCAAGCCCTTCGTCCTCCACGGGTGGATGGTCCTCGTCATGTTGATTCAGGATGAGTGGCACAGCTCTTTCAACTGCCATGTTGTGCAGCATGCAGCAGACCATGAAGATCTTGCAGACCTTTGCCGGGGCATAAGGGAGTGCACCGCCGGTCTTGTGGAGGCACCGGAATCGGCTCTTCAGCATGCCAAACGTCCTCTCTATCACTCGCCTTGTCCGGCCATGGGCGGTGTTGTAGCGGAGCTGTGCCGGCGTGATGGGGTTGCGGAGAGGTGTGATCAGCCATGGCATGTTGGGATAGCCAGCGTCCCCTACATGGGAAGCACATGGTCATCGTTAGAAGTGGTGAAGCGGTTGTGCTGGTAGGCGATACAGAATAGAAGACAGACAGACTGTACCCACCTACAACACATGCCCGTTCGTTGCGCAGCTGCATCATCATATCAGGCATCCCGCTACGCCTCATGATGTAGGCATCGTGTGCTGATCCTGGAAAACGAGCACAGACATGCGAAATCACCATGTTGGAGAGACACACCACAAGGGCATTGATGGAGTGGTAGTGCTTCCGATTGCGGTACGCCACCTCCCGTGCGTGTGGTGGTACCAAAGCTACATGTGTCCCATCTATGGACCCTATGACATGGGGCATCCCTCCCAGGGCATAGAATCCACGCTTGACCTCAGTCATCTGTTCAGGGGTTGGGAACTTGATGAAGTCATCCAGGTGAATCAACATGGCCTCCAAGAAATCATGCAGCACACCGCTGAACATGCTCTGGGACATGCCACCAACATGAGCTATGGTATTTTGAAAGGTACCCGTGGCAAGAAAATGTACGGCAGCCATTACCTTCAGCTGGGGTGTCAGTGCCGTAGGATACCTGTGCAGCGGTTGCAGGTGTGGTGCCAGTCTCGCCGTCAACTCCAGAATCAACGGTTGGGTGAAGCGGTAGAGCCGGATGCTGTCATTCTCCTGCATGGCAGCCAAGTCTGGAATTATTCGGGCAAGAGGCGGCGCTCTGCAGTAATTTGGAAGTGACAAGGAAGAGTGAGTGCACCACGACAACAACTCATGTCTACTGAGCACATGTTAATCTGGCAATACACACATGCTACATAGGGAGTCAGGTATGTGCTACATGGCCAGCACACGTATGGATGCAAGGTGGCACTCCTTCCAAGACCCAGCTACAAACGGAGATTGAGAACCTCCCCATGCCACGCCATGGGAATAGCTGTGTCCCAGTGCAAGTGAACAGCCAGACGCAAGACAGGAGTGACATACACCCACACATCAGCAGAAGTAGGATGCCGATTGCAGAGACTGGTCGCGGAACACTGGAGCCACAGGTCACATGACATTACACTAGGACAGCCCACACACCTTGCCATGAAGGTGCACATGTCATGACTCACCACACATTCCTTGTGAGGATGCAGACATGGCCTTGTCACGCTACTCCGTGTCCCATGCATACATGTGCACCTCACATCCGATACCACATGTGGCATGGTGTGCGGAACAGTGTGCAATGACAATCTACACACAGACACATGTTGGTTGCTGCTACGGCTGCAGCTTATGAGGGTGCTACAACATCAACCTGATGTAAATCCCCCACACATAAATGACATAGTCACATTGTGCACTGTGGGTAGTGACAAGTCAGGTGTCATAACCCCTGTCCCGGGCATCATGGGACACTTCCGTGTGTTGGTGTCCGTGCCATGCCAGTGACGCTTACCCCAAGTGTGCAGTCCGACATGCACACATGTCAAAGGAGTCAAGGGCATGGCTGGCACACATTGCACCGTCACACAGTACACCTATACACATCTCATCATACATCTGGTGCCTTCTCCACTCAGGAGTCATGTTCCACATCACAGCCTGTCACACCTGTGCCCCACACATGTAGTAATGCACAGACGATGCCTTGATGTCCATTCCTGGACAAGTATGTCCATCCATGGACAAGTATGTCCATCCATGGACAAGTATGTCCGCCCTATTCCTACCTGTGTGTCGCCTATCACCACTGTGATGTGTAAAAACTGCCGTACTGCTGCTAAGAGGGCCTGTGTACGTTCCCAAATCACTGTGGGAGTGCTGCCGTATGTGTACCCATCGTGATGGCAAGCGTACAGGCATTTGTACGGTCCGTACCACTACGAGTACGCATACGCGTGCAGACCCATGGTAATAGTGAGCGTAGATGCGTGTGTACGGCCCTGTCACAATGTGTGTCCTCGCGTATGCGTACTCGTAGTGGTACGGGCCGTACACACGCATCTACGCTCACTATCACTATGGGTCTGCACGCGTATGCGTACTCGTAGTGGTACGGACCGTACACACGCATCTACGCTCACTATCACTATGGGTCTGCACGCGTATGCGTACTCGTAGTGGTACGGACCGTACACACGCATCTACGTTCACTATCACTATGGGTCTGCACGCGTATGCGTACTCGTAGTGGTACGGACCGTACACACGCATCTACGCTCACTATCACTATGGGTCTGCACGCGTATGCGTACTCGTAGTGGTACGGACCTTACACACGCATCTACGCTCACTATCACTATGGGTCTGCACGCGTATGCGTACTCGTAGTGGTACGGACCGTACACACGCATCTACGTTCACTATCACTATGGGTCTGCACGCGTATGCGTACTCGTAGTGGTACGGACCGTACACACGCATCTACGCTCACTATCACTATGGGTCTGCACGCGTATGCGTACTCGTAGTGATAGTGAGCGTAGATGCGTGTGTACGGTCCGTACCACTACGAATACGCATACGCGAGGACACCCATACTGATAGTGAACGTAGGCATGCGTGTACGGGCCGTTGCAACGCACTTGGGGTGCCCTAAGGCCCCGAAACGCACCGTACCTGTGTGTGATGCTCCAAATTACATAGGGGACAAGTATTGAGGCCTACATGCATGCTGGTTGTCATGGAGACCAAGTTCAAAATCCGAAATTGTTCTGGAAGGTGCAGAGCAGAAGTCAGTTGGAATTCTTCTACATTGTTGCAATGTATTTGTGGGTCTGACATCATGCAGGAGAATGAAACCGATAGAGAACCCACAGACTTCTAGGTTTGAAGGGATTGGTGGAAACATAGGATGCAAATGTGAGTGACCAATCACTCTGTACTCCTGTGCATGAGACAGGGCAGAAAGGCAGATATAAGGCAGCCAGGTCCCATGAGGGAGTACTTGCCTGCACATCTTTGCATTTGTCGACCCAGCTGCTGCTACTGATTCCCTGGAACCATGTCAAGGGCTGTGGAGAGGACACAGCCATTCACCCTGGAGGAGAACATGGCTCTGCTGGATGTGATCCTCCCACAGTACTCCATGCTGTATGGGCGACCAGGGTATCAGGTGAGTGCATAGGCCACTGGCACAGACTGTCCCTATGTTGTGACTGTGACTTCTGGCATTGTGTCCTGGTGTGACACACATGCCATGTACTGTAGGGGGGATCCCAGGGGGGGAAGCCTGATGTCTCCCAGCAGTGCCCTGAGACAGGAGGGGTGGGTGTGGAGTCCTCCCAGCAGTGCCCTGAGACAGGAGGGGTGGGTGTGGAGTCCTCCCAGCAGTGCCCTGAGACAGGAGGGGTGGGTGTGGAGTCCTCCCAGCAGTGCCCTGAGACAGGAGGGGTGTGTGCCTATCACTCCCAGCAGTGCCCTGAGACAGGAGGGGTGGGTGCCTATCACTCCCAGCAGTGCCCTGAGACAGGAGGGGTGGGTGCCTATCACTCCCAGCAGTGCCCTGAGACAGGAGGGGTGGGTGTGGAGTCCTCCCAGCAGTGCCCTGAGACAGGAGGGGTGGGTGTGGAGTCCTCCCAGCAGTGCCCTGAGACAGGAGGGGTGTGTGCCTATCACTCCCAGCAGTGCCCTGAGACAGGAGGGGTGGGTGTGGAGTCCTCCCAGCAGTGCCCTGAGACAGGAGGGGTGGGTGTGGAGTCCTCCCAGCAGTGCCCTGAGACAGGAGGGGTGTGTGCCTATCACTCCCAGCAGTGCCCTGAGACAGGAGGGGTGGGTGTGGAGTCCTCCCAGCAGTGCCCTGAGACAGGAGGGGTGGGTGTGATGTACAGTGTGAGCCTTGATCACTGATTGTGACATTGCCATCATTCCACCTGTGTACCCACTATGGCACGTACAGCTTTTTCCCTCACCAGGGGATGATGTCCCTATGACAAAGGTGCAATGCGTTGGCTGCATGACATGCCTTGTTGTAAACAGCTAATTTGTTCTCATATGTCTCTCTGTGACATGTGGCTGGTGTATTGATGTGGTGTCACTTGTTCTTCCTCACAGGTAGGCGCCACTGCCAAGGAGCAGATCTGGCTGACCGCCGTCAGTGCCGTGAGGGGTGTGGATGGTCGGAGGCGGAGCCTGCCCCAGGTGAGGAAACGCTGGCAGGATATCCGGTGCTGGACGCGGAGGATTGCACGGCTCCTGCTGGGGGACTCACCTGAGAGCCACAAGAACCGCGGCCGCCGCCGTCTGAGCCACCTCCACAGGCGTGTGCTGCCGGTGGTCTTTCCAGACCTGGAGAGGCGCTTACAGGCGATGCAGCAGCCGGAAGGGGGTAGGCACATGTGCGTTTGTTGTGTGTCACCGGCATTTGTAAGGGCACGGTAGCATTAATTCACTGGCAGGGTTTAAAGGTGCTGTGCAGATCCTGTTTGCCCCAGTATAGCGCTGCGCCCCTGCCACCCTTCCCCACCTTGCAATGTGTTCCCTGGTCTGTGTGTGGTCACTCCTTCACAAGGTAATGTAGGCTGGTGCTTTGTCCACGAGAACAATGCCTGTAGCATCATGTGTGGGGGTGGTGTGTAACAGCTTTTTGGACCTTGGCTGTGCCCTGTCAAGTGCACTGCATGTGGGTTCCATGTCAGTTGGCACTGATGCTGACTCCAGACATGGGAGTTGGTCTCTCATGTGTCATGCCTTACAGCGCGCATGTCCTATGTAGTGGCCTGTGACATGATGTGCATGAGTGTGCGATACGCATAGTGCAGGGATGGTGGCGTGTGTTGCAGTCATTCCCATTCAGTAGCATGTGGTTGCGTGGCCACTACTGTCCCCTGGAGCACCTTTTCCTCAGTGGTGTGTGTCATCATAAACGTGGACACTCTCAGTGTCTACAGCGTAGGTTGTGCTCTGTGCCATTGTCCCCTGGCACCATGTATATAGACATGCTATTTTGTACAGGTGTCCACTGTGCAGCCTGACCTGATTGTCCTTCTTCATACTCACAGTTGGCAGTGCCTGTGTGTCTTGTTATACTCATCTGAGGATGGGCACTGGTACCTCATTATTTGTACAGGTGCACCTTGGCTGTTTGGCGTCCAATCTTGCATTTTGCCTGCCCCTGTGTTTATCACCCAGACTATGAGATGTTGGTGCCACCTGTGTCTCAACAATTTGCCTCGTGTAGGGATTGGTTGGGGCGGGCAATGCCTATATGTAAATTTCTGATTTCTACTTGCTGGGTCTGGGCAGTGTGTGATGTTTGTCTGGACACACACGCAAGGTGCAGTGACCGAGTCATGTTGGGCATGTTTCCAGCATTACCTATGCAGCATGTGTCTCAAGTTCGTGCATATGGTCCCTGGTCATCGGTATTTTCACCGACGCTGTGTGGTGCAGATGCAGTGCTGGAATGTCCCCAGGGCCTGGGTGCTATGTCAGACTACGTTTCCTGTCTTGAGCTATTGTCTCATGCTCTCCATGGTGTTGCAGTGGCATGGTGGCTCAACCAACTGTGTGTTTCATGCCCTACGTCGGTACCTTGTTTAGTAGATGTCAGGGATCTTCCTTTTCAGGCTATGCAATGTTACCTATGTAGATTGGACTCATGTGACTGATGTGTACAGCTGTCTGATTAATTTCTGTCTCTCCACCCTGCCCACAGCATCGATGGGGGACACAGAGGGAGACATGGACACAGGCAAGGCGGAGGGACCGAGCACCAGTGCCAGCCGTGACATCGGGGCTGGCACATCGAGTGGGACAGAGGTGGAGGATAGTGCGGCCGAGGACCTGTCGACTGGCACGTCAGAATACGAAGCTGACAGGTCCGAGGAGGATGTCTCCGAGTGGGCGGTGGCTGCACCAGCAGCTGACAGCGGAACAACACCTCGCATCGCCCCCTCAGTTCCCATCAGCCGCCTCCCACCTGCTCGTGTCCCTTCCCAGCGTGCCCGGTCACAGCATGTCTCCTTCCTGCCAGGCACCGCACCCCCTGCCCCTGTCTCCACTGCTGCCGCCAATGCAGAGTCTATGGACATCCAGCGGCAACTGCAGGTTGGTCAGGCTGCGATCCTTAATGTCCTCCATGCCCACGGCAAAACCCTCACCAACATCGAGGCATTCTTGGAGGGCATTCATTCATCGCAGGCTGACCAACGCAACTTGCTGAGGTCCATAGACTCCACACTGACTGCAGCAGTGGGTCTCCTGCAGCGCGACCTCCCCCCACCTACCCCTGCCCCATCCACACTTCCCACTCCCATGCCTGTCCCACGTACACCCAGACGTCGGCATGCACCCACATCAACGGACACGGGCACCACACCAGCAGGGAAGGTCCAGCGCACTCCTCCTGACACGCACACACAGGGTGAGGTAGGCACACCCACTGGGTCGGGGGGCAAACGTGTGACACGCAGCCATAGTGGGAGTCCGCATTCCACCCAGTCCACTCCCTCCAAATCCCCTCCCCTCAGCTCTCCTGGCCACATCTCCCCCAAGGACTCCTTCATGGCCGCTCTGTCCCTGAGCCCCACAGTTACACCACCACGCAAGCGGTCAAGGAGGTCCCCGGTCAGGGTGGTTGAGTCTCCCCCCCTGTCTCCACCCTCCCCCGGTGGCGCTGCGACCCATCCCTCTGACCCCCCCCCTCCTTGGGGCCTGAGGTCCCTTCGGGTGCAGGGGACTCCCTGGAGGACCTTGCAAAGGTGTGTAGTGCCATCCTGGCCTCCGCCTTTGGCACTGACCCACCCCCTGTGGTGGAGTCCTCCATCCCTGCACCCACAACGCCGCCCCTTTGCCCTGATGTCCCTGCGGTGCCTGTTGCTTCCCCCCCCCTGATGCCCTCACCAGTGTGGAAGACGATGCCATTTGACTGTGCAGGCAAGGTAGGGGACACGCATCCCACTGTGTCCCCCATCCAGCTGAGAATCATTGACTGCCCTATGGGCTTTGTGAATATTGAACTGCCTGCGATCCACCGACATTGTGCTCATGCTGAATAAAGCTTAATTTTGTTTTCATTATCACACTACTGCTATGCTGGTATTGGTGTTGGTGGGGCTGCTACATTGTTTTGGGTGGTGTTTAAGGGTTTGGGTGTGTGGGATATGTAGTAGTGTGCTGCTCGTTGGTGGGACCCTGGGATCTGTGTGCCATCACAAGGTGTTGGCTAACTTTCTTTGTTCATGTAAGCAGTTACTGCATGGTGCACTTGTCCCAGGGTGTATTCCTTCCTCTGTGTACCCAGCTTTCTTCCCTGCAGGGTGTTCCCAATGTTTAGCGCAGAGCTGTGTCTACATGAGCTGTGTGTGTGACGGAGCCCTTCTACTTTGGCCATGCATGCAGGGCCATGTCTCCACCTGCAACAATCGTGGCATCCTTGGTGATCACTGTACTTGTGTGTGGAGTCTGTTGACATGAGTTCATGGGGACATGTTCCCTTGTAGGCAGTATGCATGTGGATAATTCTGGCCTCACACACATGTGTTACACCCCTCCTGTCTCAGGGCACTGCTGGGAGTGATAGGCACCCACCCCTCCTGTCTCAGGGCACTGCTGGGAGTGATAGGCACCCACCCCTCCTGTCTCTGGGCACTGCTAGGAGGACTCTGCACACACCCCTCCTGGCTCAGGGCACTGCTGGGAGGACTCCACACCCACCCCTCCTGTCTCAGGGCACTGCTGGGAGGACTCCACACCCACCCCTCCTGTCTCAGGGCACTGCTGGGAGTGATAGGCACCCACCCCTCCTGTCTCAGGGCACTGCTGTTAGTGATAGGCACCCACCCCTCCTGTCTCAGGGCACTGCTGGGAGGACTCCACACCCACCCCTCCTGGCTCAGGGCACTGCTGGGAGTGATAGGCACCCACCCCTCCTGTCTCAGGGCACCGCTGGGTGGACTCTGCACCCACCCCTCCTGTCTCAGGGCACTGCTGGGTGGACTCTGCACCCACCCCTCCTGGCTCAGGGCACTGCTGGGAGTGATAGGCACCCACCCCTCCTGTCCCAGGGCACCGCTGGGTGGACTCTGCACCCACCCCTCCTGTCTCAGGGCACTGCTGGGAGTGATAGGCACACACCCCTCCTGTCTCAGGGCACTGCTGGGAGTGATAGGCACCCACCCCTCCTGTCTCAGGGCACTGCTGTTAGTGATAGACACCCACCCCTCCTGTCTCAGGGCACTGCTGGGTGGACTCTGCACACACCCCTCCTGGCTCAGGGCACTGCTGGGAGGACTCCACACCCACCCCTCCTGTCTCAGGGCACTGCTGGGAGGACTCCACACCCTCCCCTCCTGGCTCAGGGCACTGCTGGGAGTGATAGGCACCCACCCCTCCTGTCTCTGGGCACTGCTGGGAGGACTCTGCACACACCCCTCCTGTCTCAGGGCACTGCTGGGAGTGATAGGCACCCACCCCTCCTGTCTCAGGGCACTGCTGGGAGTGATAGGCACCCACCCCTCCTGTCTCAGGGCACTGCTGGGAGGACTCCACACCCACCCCTCCTGGCTCAGGGCACTGCTGGGAGTGATAGGCACCCACCCCTCCTGTCTCAGGGCACCGCTGGGTGGACTCTGCACCCACCCCTCCTGTCTCAGGGCACTGCTGGGTGGACTCTGCACCCACCCCTCCTGTCCCAGGGCACTGCTGTTAGTGATAGGCACCCACCCCTCCTGTCTCAGGGCACCGCTGGGTGGACTCTGCACCCACCCCTCCTGTCTCAGGGCACTGCTGGGAGTGATAGGCACACACCCCTCCTGTCTCAGGGCACTGCTGGGAGTGATAGGCACCCACCCCTCCTGTCTCAGGGCACTGCTGTTAGTGATAGACACCCACCCCTCCTGTCTCAGGGCACTGCTGGGTGGACTCTGCACACACCCCTCCTGGCTCAGGGCACTGCTGGGAGGACTCCACACCCACCCCTCCTGTCTCAGGGCACTGCTGGGAGGACTCCACACCCACCCCTCCTGGCTCAGGGCACTGCTGGGAGTGATAGGCACCCACCCCTCCTGTCTCTGGGCACTGCTGGGAGGACTCTGCACACACCCCTCCTGTCTCAGGGCACTGCTGGGAGTGATAGGCACCCACCCCTCCTGTCTCAGGGCACTGCTGGGAGTGATAGGCACCCACCCCTCCTGTCTCAGGGCACTGCTGTTAGTGATAGGCACCCACCCCTCCTGTCTCAGGGCACTGCTGGGAGGACTCCACACCCACCCCTCCTGGCTCAGGGCACTGCTGGGAGTGATAGGCACCCACCCCTCCTGTCTCAGGGCACCGCTGGGTGGACTCTGCACCCACCCCTCCTGTCTCAGGGCACTGCTGGGTGGACTCTGCACCCACCCCTCCTGTCCCAGGGCACTGCTGTTAGTGATAGGCACCCACCCCTCCTGTCTCAGGGCACTGCTGGGAGGACTCCACACCCACCCCTCCTGTCTCTGGGCACTGCTGGGAGGACTCTGCACACACCCCTCCTGTCTCTGGGCACTGCTGTTAGTGATAGGCACCCAACCCTCCTGTCTCAGGGCACTGCTGGGAGGACTCCACACCCACCCCTCCTGGCTCAGGGCACTTCTGGGAGTGATAGGCACCCACCCCTCCTGTCTCAGGGCACCGTTGGGTGGACTCTGCACCCACCCCTCCTGTCTCAGGGCACTGCTGGGAGTGATAGGCACACACCCCTCCTGTCTCAGGGCACTGCTGGGAGGACTCCACACCCACCCCTCCTGTCTCTGGGCACTGCTGGGAGGACTCCACACCCACCCCTCCTGTCTCAGGGCACTGCTGGGTGGACTCTGCACACACCCCTCCTGGCTCAGGGCACTGCTGGGAGGACTCCACACCCACCCCTCCTGTCTCAGGGCACTGCTGGGAGGACTCCACACCCACCCCTCCTGTCTCAGGGCACTGCTGGGAGTGATAGGCACCCACCCCTCCTGTCTCAGGGCACTGCTGTTAGTGATAGGCACCCACCCCTCCTGTCTCAGGGCACTGCTGGGAGGACTCCACACCCACCCCTCCTGGCTCAGGGCACTGCTGGGAGTGATAGGCACCCACCCCTCCTGTCTCAGGGCACCGCTGGGTGGACTCTGCACCCACCCCTCCTGTCTCAGGGCACTGCTGGGTGGACTCTGCACCCACCCCTCCTGGCTCAGGGCACTGCTGGGAGTGATAGGCACCCACCCCTCCTGTCTCAGGGCACCGCTGGGTGGACTCTGCACCCACCCCTCCTGTCTCAGGGCACTGCTGGGAGTGATAGGCACACACCCCTCCTGTCTCAGGGCACTGTTGGGAGTGATAGGCACCCACCCCTCCTGTCTCAGGGCACTGCTGTTAGTGATAGACATTCACCCCTCCTGTCTCAGGGCACTGCTGGGTGGACTCTGCACACACCCCTCCTGGCTCAGGGCACTGCTGGGAGGACTCCACACCCACCCCTCCTCTCTCAGGGCACTGCTGGGAGGACTCCACACCCTCCCCTCCTGGCTCAGGGCACTGCTGGGAGTGATAGGCACCCACCCCTCCTGTCTCTGGGCACTGCTGGGAGGACTCTGCACACACCCCTCCTGTCTCAGGGCACTGCTGGGAGTGATAGGCACCCACCCCTCCTGTCTCAGGGCACTGCTGGGAGTGATAGGCACCCACCCCTCCTGTCTCAGGGCACTGCTGGGAGGACTCCACACCCACCCCTCCTGGCTCAGGGCACTGCTGGGAGTGATAGGCACCCACCCCTCCTGTCTCAGGGCACCGCTGGGTGGACTCTGCACCCACCCCTCCTGTCTCAGGGCACTGCTGGGTGGACTCTGCACCCACCCCTCCTGTCCCAGGGCACTGCTGTTAGTGATAGGCACCCACCCCTCCTGTCTCAGGGCACCGCTGGGTGGACTCTGCACCCACCCCTCCTGTCTCAGGGCACTGCTGGGAGTGATAGGCACACACCCCTCCTGTCTCAGGGCACTGCTGGGAGTGATAGGCACCCACCCCTCCTGTCTCAGGGCACTGCTGTTAGTGATAGACACCCACCCCTCCTGTCTCAGGGCACTGCTGGGTGGACTCTGCACACACCCCTCCTGGCTCAGGGCACTGCTGGGAGGACTCCACACCCACCCCTCCTGTCTCAGGGCACTGCTGGGAGGACTCCACACCCACCCCTCCTGGCTCAGGGCACTGCTGGGAGTGATAGGCACCCACCCCTCCTGTCTCTGGGAACTGCTGGGAGGACTCTGCACACACCCCTCCTGTCTCAGGGCACTGCTGGGAGTGATAGGCACCCACCCCTCCTGTCTCAGGGCACTGCTGGGAGTGATAGGCACCCACCCCTTCTGTCTCAGGGCACTGCTGTTAGTGATAGGCACCCACCCCTCCTGTCTCAGGGCACTGCTGGGAGGACTCCACACCCACCCCTCCTGGCTCAGGGCACTGCTGGGAGTGATAGGCACCCACCCCTCCTGCCTCAGGGCACCGCTGGGTGGACTCTGCACCCACCCCTCCTGTCTCAGGGCACTGCTGGGTGGACTCTGCACCCACCCCTCCTGTCCCAGGGCACTGCTGTTAGTGATAGGCACCCACCCCTCCTGTCTCAGGGCACTGCTGGGAGGACTCCACACCCACCCCTCCTGTCTCTGGGCACTGCTGGGAGGACTCTGCACACACCCCTCCTGTCTCTGGGCACTGCTGTTAGTGATAGGCACCCAACCCTCCTGTCTCAGGGCACTGCTGGGAGGACTCCACACCCACCCCTCCTGGCTCAGGGCACTTCTGGGAGTGATAGGCACCCACCCCTCCTGTCTCAGGGCACCGTTGGGTGGACTCTGCACCCACCCCTCCTGTCTCAGGGCACTGCTGGGAGTGATAGGCACACACCCCTCCTGTCTCAGGGCACTGCTGGGAGGACTCCACACCCACCCCTCCTGTCTCTGGGCACTGCTGGGAGGACTCCACACCCACCCCTCCTGTCTCAGGGCACTGCTGGGTGGACTCTGCACACACCCCTCCTGGCTCAGGGCACTGCTGGGAGGACTCCACACCCACCCCTCCTGTCTCAGGGCACTGCTGGGAGGACTCCACACCCACCCCTCCTGGCTCAGGGCACTGCTGGGAGTGATAGGCACCCACCCCTCCTGTCTCTGGGCACTGCTGGGAGGACTCTGCACACACCCCTCCTGTCTCAGGGCACTGCTGGGAGTGATAGGCACCCACCCCTCCTGTCTCAGGGCACTGCTGGGAGTGATAGGCACCCACCCCTCCTGTCTCAGGGCACTGCTGTTAGTGATAGGCACCCACCCCTCCTGTCTCAGGGCACTGCTGGGAGGACTCCACACCCACCCCTCCTGTCTCAGGGCACTGCTGGGAGGACTCCACACCCACCCCTCCTGGCTCAGGGCACTGCTGGGAGTGATAGGCACCCACCCCTCCTGTCTCTGGGCACTGCTGGGAGGACTCTGCACACACCCCTCCTGTCTCAGGGCACTGATGGGAGTGATAGGCACCCACCCCTCCTGTCTCAGGGCACTGCTGGGAGTGATAGGCACCCACCCCTCCTGTCTCAGGGCACTGCTGTTAGTGATAGGCACCCACCCCTCCTGTCTCAGGGCACTGCTGGGAGGACTCCACACCCACCCCTCCTGGCTCAGGGCACTGCTGGGAGTGATAGGCACCCACCCCTCCTGTCTCAGGGCACCGCTGGGTGGACTCTGCACCCACCCCTCCTGTCTCAGGGCACTGCTGGTTGGACTCTGCACCCACCCCTCCTGTCCCAGGGCACTGCTGTTAGTGATAGGCACCCACCCCTCCTGTCTCAGGGCACTGCTGGGAGGACTCCACACCCACCCCTCCTGTCTCTGGGCACTGCTGGGAGGACTCTGCACACACCCCTCCTGTCTCTGGGCACTGCTGTTAGTGATAGGCACCCAACCCTCCTGTCTCAGGGCACTGCTGGGAGGACTCCACACCCACCCCTCCTGGCTCAGGGCACTTCTGGGAGTGATAGGCACCCACCCCTCCTGTCTCAGGGCACCGTTCGGTGGACTCTGCACCCACCCCTCCTGTCTCAGGGCACTGCTGGGAGTGATAGGCACACACCCCTCCTGTCTCAGGGCACTGCTGGGAGGACTCCACACCCACCCCTCCTGTCTCTGGGCACTGCTGGGAGGACTCCACACCCACCCCTCCTGTCTCAGGGCACTGCTGGGTGGACTCTGCACACACCCCTCCTGGCTCAGGGCACTGCTGGGAGGACTCCACACCCACCCCTCCTGTCTCAGGGCACTGCTGGGAGGACTCCACACCCACCCCTCCTGTCTCAGGGCACTGCTGGGAGTGATAGGCACCCACCCCTCCTGTCTCAGGGCACTGCTGTTAGTGATAGGCACCCACCCCTCCTGTCTCAGGGCACTGCTGGGAGGACTCCACACCCACCCCTCCTGGCTCAGGGCACTGCTGGGAGTGATAGGCACCCACCCCTCCTGTCTCAGGGCACCGCTGGGTGGACTCTGCACCCACCCCTCCTGTCTCAGGGCACTGCTGGGTGGACTCTGCACCCACCCCTCCTGGCTCAGGGCACTGCTGGGAGTGATAGGCACCCACCCCTCCTGTCTCAGGGCACCGCTGGGTGGACTCTGCACCCACCCCTCCTGTCTCAGGGCACTGCTGGGAGTGATAGGCACACACCCCTCCTGTCTCAGGGCACTGCTGGGAGTGATAGGCACCCACCACTCCTGTCTCAGGGCACTGCTGTTAGTGATAGACACCCACCCCTCCTGTCTCAGGGCACTGCTAGGTGGACTCTGCACACACCCCTCCTGGCTCAGGGCACTGCTGGGCGGACTCCACACCCACCCCTCCTGTCTCAGGGCACTGCTGAGAGGACTCCACACCCTCCCCTCCTGGCTCAGGGCACTGCTGGGAGTGATAGGCACCCACCCCTCCTGTCTCTGGGCACTGCTGGGAGGACTCTGCACACACCCCTCCTGTCTCAGGGCACTGCTGGGAGTGATAGGCACCCACCCCTCCTGTCTCAGGGCACTGCTGGGAGTGATAGGCACCCACCCCTCCTGTCTCAGGGCACTGCTGGGAGGACTCCACACCCACCCCTCCTGGCTCAGGGAACTGCTGGGAGTGATAGGCACCCACCCCTCCTGTCTCAGGGCACCGCTGGGTGGACTCTGCACCCACCCCTCCTGTCTCAGGGCACTGCTGGGTGGACTCTGCACCCACCCCTCCTGCCCCAGGGCACTGCTGTTAGTGATAGGCACCCACCCCTCCTGTCTCAGGGCACCGCTGGGTGGACTCTGCACCCACCCCTCCTGTCTCAGGGCACTGCTGGGAGTGATAGGCACACACCCCTCCTGTCTCAGGGCACTGCTGGGAGTGATAGGCACCCACCCCTCCTGTCTCAGGGCACTGCTGTTAGTGATAGACACCCACCCCTCCTGTCTCAGGGCACTGCTGGGTGGACTCTGCACACACCCCTCCTGGCTCAGGGCACTGCTGGGAGGACTCCACACCCACCCCTCCTGTCTCAGGGCACTGCTGGGAGGACTCCACACCCACCCCTCCTGGCTCAGGGCACTGCTGGGAGTGATAGGCACCCACCCCTCCTGTCTCTGGGCACTGCTGGGAGGACTCTGCACACACCCCTCCTGTCTCAGGGCACTGCTGGGAGTGATAGGCACCCACCCCTCCTGTCTCAGGGCACTGCTGGGAGTGATAGGCACCCACCCCTCCTGTCTCAGGGCACTGCTGTTAGTGATAGGCACCCACCCCTCCTGTCTCAGGGCACTGCTGGGAGGACTCCACACCCACCCCTCCTGGCTCAGGGCACTGCTGGGAGTGATAGGCACCCACCCCTCCTGCCTCAGGGCACCGCTGGGTGGACTCTGCACCCACCCCTCCTGTCTCAGGGCACTGCTGGGTGGACTCTGCACCCACCCCTCCTGTCCCAGGGCACTGCTGTTAGTGATAGGCACCCACCCCTCCTGTCTCAGGGCACTGCTGGGAGGACTCCACACCCACCCCTCCTGTCTCTGGGCACTGCTGGGAGGACTCTGCACACACCCCTCCTGTCTCTGGGCACTGCTGTTAGTGATAGGCACCCAACCCTCCTGTCTCAGGGCACTGCTGGGAGGACTCCACACCCACCCCTCCTGGCTCAGGGCACTTCTGGGAGTGATAGGCACCCACCCCTCCTGTCTCAGGGCACCGTTGGGTGGACTCTGCACCCACCCCTCCTGTCTCAGGGCACTGCTGGGAGTGATAGGCACACACCCCTCCTGTCTCAGGGCACTGCTGGGAGGACTCCACACCCACCCCTCCTGTCTCTGGTCACTGCTGGGAGGACTCCACACCCACCCCTCCTGTCTCAGGGCACTGCTGGGTGGACTCTGCACACACCCCTCCTGGCTCAGGGCACTGCTGGGAGGACTCCACACCCACCCCTCCTGTCTCAGGGCACTGCTGGGAGGACTCCACACCCACCCCTCCTGGCTCAGGGCACTGCTGGGAGTGATAGGCACCCACCCCTCCTGTCTCTGGGCACTGCTGGGAGGACTCTGCACACACCCCTCCTGTCTCAGGGCACTGCTGGGAGTGATAGGCACCCACCCCTCCTGTCTCAGGGCACTGCTGGGAGTGATAGGCACCCACCCCTCCTGTCTCAGGGCACTGCTGTTAGTGATAGGCACCCACCCCTCCTGTCTCAGGGCACTGCTGGGAGGACTCCACACCCACCCCTCCTGTCTCAGGGCACTGCTGGGTGGACTCTGCACACACACCTCCGATTTCAGGATATGTACGCTTGGAACATACACGGTGGGGGTACGCTCAATGCATTCGAGGTGAGGGTACGAGTCTACTTACACTGGTGTGGTGGGGGTACGCTCCATGCATACGCGGGTGAGGGTACGGGTCGTACTTACACTGTTGGGGTGTGGGGTACGCTCCTTGCATACGCGGGTGAGGGTACGGGTCGTACTTACACTGTTGGGGTGGGGGGTACGCTCCTTGCATACGCGGGTGAGGGTACGGGTCGTACTTACACTGTTGGGGTGGGGGTACGCTCCGTGAGTCCGCGGGTGGGGGTAGGAGTCGTACTTACACTGGTGGGGGTGGGGGTACGGTCCGTACGTCCGCGGGTGAGGGTTCGAGTCGTACTTACACTGTTGGCATGGGGGGTACGCTCCATGCATACGCGGGTGGGGGTACGGGTCGTACTTACACTGTTGGCATGGGGGGTACGCTCCATGCATACGCGGGTGGGGGTACGGGTCGTACTTACACTGTTGGGGTGGGGGGTACGCTCCATGCATACGCGGGTGGGGGTACGGGTCGTACTTACACTGTTGGGGTGGGGGGTACGCTCCTTGCATACGCGGGTGAGGGTACGGGTCGTACTTACACTGTTGGGGTGTGGGGTACGCTCCTTGCATACGCGGGTGAGGGTACGGGTCGTACTTACACTGTTGGGGTGGGGGTACGGTCCGTGAGTCCGCGGGTGGGGGTAGGAGTCGTACTTACACTGGTGGGGGTGGGGGTACGGTCCGTACGTCCGCGGGTGAGGGTTCGAGTCGTACTTACACTGTTGGCATGGGGGGTACGCTCCATGCATACGCGGGTGGGGGTACGGGTCGTACTTACACTGTTGGCATGGGGGGTACGCTCCATGCATACGCGGGTGGGGGTACGGGTCGTACTTACACTGTTGGGCTGGGGGGTACGCTCCATGCATACGTGGGTGGTGGTACGGGTCGTACTTACACTGTTGGGGTGGGGGGTACGCTCCTTGCATATGCGGGTGAGGGTACGGGTCGTACTGACACTGTTGGGGTGGGGGTACGCTCCATGCATACGCGGGTGGGGGTACGGGTCGTACTTTCACTGTTGGGGTGGGGGGTACGCTCCTTGCATACGGGGTGGGGGTAGGGTCCGTACATATACGTCCCCACGCTATGTGATGCTTGTGCGGCCCGTACCCAGGCCTTTGCCACGTGGGTGCGATCCGTCCCGCCATTGTTGGGGTGACGTGTGTGGGCGTGGTACGACTCGTACCCACGCTCTTCAGGCGTGGGTACGGGACGTACCTGTCTGGTTGTGTTGCCGGTTCGCGTGGTGACGGACTTCCGTTGTGGCGGTCGCTGGCTTATCAGGACACGCCCCCACCCCCTCGTGGTGACCAGGGCATGGGAGTCAGGTATGTCCAGGCCATGTGTGGTGTGTGACTTATGTGGTTGTTTTGTGGCCTGCCCTGGTCCTGCCACCCCCACCCCACCCCACTTTCCCCCCTCCCTTAGTTATTCTGACCTTCTGCGGCGTCTGCGTCGTAACCTGTAGAGGAGGTGGACTGCTATGAGGGCAGGGATGACTCGTAGGTTCGGGTCCATGTCTGTCCGTCGCGTACTGGTACTCCTTGATCGCGTCGTCCTGTCGCGTACAGGTCCTCCTTGATCGCGTCGTCCTGTCGCGTACGGGTCCTCCTTGGTCGCGTCGTCCTGTGTGTCCGTCGCGTACTGGTCCTCCTTGTTCGCGGCGTCCTGTCTGTCCGTCGCGTACTGGTGGTCCTTGTTCGCGTCGTCCTGATTTCCCGGCAGTTTTTGGGTGCCGGAAAATATTCACCGTGCGGGATGACGTCGGTGCGAATCGTAATTCCTGGGTCGTGAATGGCTGGCTGCGAGCGTCCCGACGTCAGGTCGGCGCTTTCCCGGATGGCATTGGTAGGGTTTTTTTGTTCGGTCGGGCTTTTTTACGAATCGTACGGTGATGGTGTACCCGTGCGAATCGTAATTCCTTGTTTGTATGAATTGACGACCGGGTACGCGTCGGACGGAGATTATGCTCCGTCCGACGGTTCGTACCCGGTTTTTACCGGATCGTGATCGGCACCTGAATGTGATACTCAACATTATAAATTCTTTCACAAAGGCACAATTGTAAATTGACCCAGAAATTTATCCCACACGGCACATGTCTAAAGTTTATCTTAGTTACTCTAGTCAGTGTTTAAGTTTAAAGTGTTTGGTGCATGTTTACAAGTATTTAAATAGATGTAGAGCTGGAGCAGTGCTGTTTTACCACCTTAAACAGCTGCACATCGTTGGTAGTTACAGGCATTTTAAACACATGAGCTGCTTTAGTTCGAGATGAAGCAGCATTACTTGACATAACTAAAATAAACAATAGAGCAAAGGACAATAGCATTAACAACACAACATAGCAACACAATTAAGCCATAAAAGGAAACAAAACACTGTAAAAAAAGAGGACAACGCAGCAACAACAGTATAAAGCAGCAACATCACATTGCAGTAATATGGCACAAAAGCGCAGCAGCGCGAAAAATCAACTGAACATATCACCACCACAACATAGTGCCACAAAACATATGCATAAACATTGTCATCTCTTGGTAGATTAAGGTGGCAAAAGGTGTTTGCATCAAGCACTGCCCTAACTCACTGCTCTAACTTTCCAACCTGGGGCTGTTTAGAGATTGAAACTGTTTTGTCAACTAGAGTCTCTTACTCTCCCCAGAAAAAAGGTGTATTTCTGTTAACTTATATATTTTGTAAATATATCTATGGGTGAGGTGTACTTGTCTGTATGTATAGATATTAGTTGGTACAATCATGATGTTTATGTTTAAAGAAAAATGTCCTAGCATCCCTTAAGGAAAGTTTCAATTCTATTAAGGACACAGAGGTGAGGATTAGGCTTTTCTTTCTTCATTTATTAAACCAGCAGCCTTCAAAGAATAACTTGTAAGATGACAAAACAACATTTCCCTTGAGACACTGGGAAAAAACTGCAAAATGAATCGTCCAAGCAGATGGGTATAGTCCACATAATGGTCCCGGTCGATTCTCTGGCTTCCTCTTTCTTCCTGCGACAAGCACCTCATCCTGTTCCCTTATTCCTGTTAACCTACATCCGTCCCTATAAATCAACAAAACAACCGTGAGAAGGTGCCCGTCACCGGTATCTACATTAAACAAGCGATCTATTCAATAGAGAGAGAAATATATAACAATTCAGTATGAACATCGCAATAGTCAAGCATTTGTTGAGCTTGTACAAAGCTCACATTACTGAACTTTTTAAAATTACCCTTAGGGAGGACTGTAACGTCCGGGCGGGCTAATCCTCACCTTGGTGGCCATAAATAGAATTGAAACTCTCCTTTATGGATGCTAGGACATTTTTCATTTTATGGCAGGACCCGGAGGTGAGGATTAGGCTAGTTTAAAGATGATCCACCACCACGTTTGCCAGAGCCGGGATTGGTTTAAAGTAGAAGGTCTTAAAAGAGAACTCGGATGACCAGTCCGCAGCACTAAGCATGTCCTCCAATCTAGCCCCCAGAACAAAGTCTTTGGAAGCCATTGCCCCTCTGACTGAATGGACCCCAAAGCGGGAAGTGTCAATCTCCGCTTCTTGAATAACCCATCTGACCCATCTGGCAATCGTGGGGATGAATCTGCCTTGTGAGGTTTCGTCAATGCAATCAATAATTGCCACTCCCCATGGGGTCTCACCTCATACCTCTTAAGGGTGCGAACCACACAAAGTTTAGGAACCTGAGAGAAAGACGTGTAAGATACCATTCTAGAATTACATTTCGTCCTTCTAGAAATATGAATGGTCACCCCTACCTGAGGTGTCTAAGGCGCGTACATCTGAAACACGTCGACAAGAAATAAGACACAAGAGCATCGCCAGTTTTACTGAAAGTTATTTCCTGGATGGATATTTATTCGAGGACCATGATTGAAACAAGCAAAGGATCTTATTCACGTCCCATAGGACCGAGTACCGTGGCTCTGGTTGGACTGACCCCCTCAATAACTTACAACCCAATTGGGTGTTCCCCAACAGGACGACTGACCACCGGGCAATGACCTGCCGAAATTGCAGACCGAAAGGTGTTAACCAATCTCTAAGGCAAAACCCTGGGCGGCAAGCTCGCTCAGAAATTCAAGACCTGGACAACGTCTGACCCCACTGGATCCACCTGGTGTTGTAGACACCAAGCCAGCAATCTAGAACATGCAGAACAGTATCTTTTGTCCGTGCTATCTGCCCAGGCACTTGCGAGCAACGAGGCAGCTTCTTGTGAAATTCCCGGGACTTTCCAGCATTCCCGGTAACCCTCCAGGCCATGAGGCGAAGCGATCCCTCTAGTATCAATGGGTGAGAATTGTCTTTGTGATCCCGGAGGAGATCTGGAAATATGGGTAGAGGGACTGGACAATCCCAGGAAAGTTCCATTATCGCTGGAAACCAGACTTGCGATCTCCAAGTTGGAGTAGTCACAACCAAGTCTGCCTGATGCCTGCGTACCTGGGCCGTCAGCCGTGTTAACATCGCAAAAGGCGGGAAGGTGTAGGACCTCTCTTTGCTCCAATCCTAAAGGAAGGCATCTGTGGCAACCGCCTGGGAATCCGGTCTCCAACTGCACTACCTGTTGAGGTGGAAATCCAGCCAGGAGGCAAAGAGGTCGATGGAGAATGGACCCCACTGGTCCTGCAGTTGCAGGAAGGTAGTAGGGTGCAATTTCCAGAGACTGGTATCCTTTCAATGACAGAAGTGCCAGTTCGCTACCTGATTGGTATGCCCCAGAAGATGCTCCACCGAAAGAGAAATTTGATTGGCAAGGCAATACTCCCATAGGGTACGGGAGAGGTCCGACAAGGTCTTCGACCGTGTCCCTCCCAGATGATTGACATAGCGAACTGCCGCCACATTGTCCATTTTCAGCAGAACAGAAACTTGTACCCTGACCTTGGTCCAGCATTGGAGGGCAAAGGACCTCTCTGTTAACTCTAAACAGTTGATGTGAAGAGCCTGCTCTGGGAAGACCCTTTTCCTCCAGTTTAGAAATCCCCACACCCAGCGCCCCACTCAGAGCCATTGGCGTAGGGTTCGATCACCAAATCAGGCTGGGATCTGAAAATAGCCAGACCATTCCAGGCCTTCATGAGCCATCCTCCACCTCATCTCCTCTTTCACCTCATTGGAGAGCAGAATGAACTGGGCATAGGAGACACCCTTCCTGAGATGAGATATTTTTAGACGCTGCATCGCCCGATAATGGAGTGGACCTGGAAAGATGGCCTAAACAGAGGATGACAGAATCCCCACTATCCCCACCAACTGATGCAGGGATATCTGTGACTTGGAAATCGTTCGTTGAAGCTCATGCCTAATCTTTGCCACCTTCCGAGCCGGAAAGCTGAGCGATGAAGAGACCGAGTCTATCAAGAAGCCCAGGAATTGGATGGATTGTGTTGGAGTTAAGACTGACTTCCCAACATTGATGATGAACCCAACGATTCCAGCAGATCGATAGCTGGTCCATGATTAGAATATCGTCGAGGTAGACGATCAATCTCGTGCCACGTGCCCGCAAGTGTTTGATGACCGGCCTTATGAGCTTGGTGAAACCCCAGGGGGCCGATGATAGGCCAAAAGGAAGGCAATCAAACTCAAAGATCTTCTCTCCCCAACCAAATTGCAGAAAGTGTCTGTGAGGTAGAAAAATGGGAACCACCAGATAGGCGTCCTTTGGGTCTAACCGGACCATCCAATTTGAGATCTCTCAGCAGATGGATTCCCTCCATCTTGAAATAACGATACAGGAGCCGAGAATTGAACTCCTTGAGGTTGGTCACCGGGTGTTGTCCCCCGTCTCTTTTCTCCACCAAAAAAATATTGCTGAGAAAACCTCTGGGATGAATAGTCGTGAGCATCATCGCGCCCTTTTGCAATAGGTCTGTCACCTTGCCGTCCACCAGAGCCCTTTGTTCCTGAGTCAAGCCCAAAGGCCTGGGAAGCGAGGTTGGAAGGGGCACCCGTAAAACTCCAAGTGAAAACCCGGAACCGTCTGAAGGGCCCACATCCGAGCAGAGTTTCCTCCAGTTTGCCAGAAAAGAGGCCAGACAACCCCCAACAGTTAAGGCCCCCGAGTCTTGAACTCTTACCTTGTCCATTTCTGGAATTACTGCCTCTGGAGCCGCTTCTACCTTCGCGATGACAGGAGTAGGGCCTGGTAGAATAGAAGTTTCCGAATCTGGCAGAGTCTTGCCACTGGCCACGGTGGGAATCACTGCCTCTGGATGCTTAATGGACTTGACGGCCGATCAAGAGCCCCTAACTCGACCAGCTGGGGCAAAAACACGGGGGGTTAAAATCTTTTTAATGGAGGTCTGAGCCTTAGCCAAAGAGGTATAAGTGTTTACAAATGTACTTAACTCCCGGATGAAGGGATCCCCAAACAGATTGCCATCTGCCGCCGTACCTGCCTCTGAAGTGGCGAGTTCCCCTAGGTTTGGGGTCTATCTTTATCAACAATGATCTGCCAAAATTGTTCAATTACCGTTGCCTAAAAAAATTATGGCCCTCTGGGCCGAACTCAACAGAGAGTCTGGGGAGATGAGGGCCCCCCAAGACTTTGGCATCCTCCGCAATGTCCATCATTTTGGCAAGAGGACCCACTATGTCCAGGAGCTTATCCTGACAAGCATGCCACGATCTGTTGATGCCCTTCTTTCGGGCCCGGCGAGAAAGGTGGCCATCTTGGAGTCTATCTCCGGAGAGAGAGACACCTTCCCCTCCCAAGTCGGCCCGGGACACTTTGCCTTCAAAAAGCCCTTCATCTCATTATCAAGTGGCTTGCGCAGTCTGCCCGCCATATGTGTGGCTAACTAAGGTGCAGGGCACCAGTCTGCTGAGCGGGGGTGGAGCAGATCGTCGGGTTCCAGAGATCCTCCACCTGGGCCTGATTTGTGCCTGGAGAGGCCACCCCACTGGGAGGGGACTAGCGTAAGGGTGCCAGGGTCTAGAGCGGTCTTCATCCCCTTTAGAAGTGGCCGGAGAGACGTCGCCATCCCCCTGGTCCCTGTGAGGGGGCGAAGCCAGGAAGTTCGCCGAAGGGCCTGGGCTCAAGTCATGCGAGGGTTGAGCGTCCATGAACACTTTTTTGAGGTGAAAAAAGGCATCCAATTTAACCCCAGCCTCATCGTGCTCACGCTTTTCAGGGTTATGTAACGCCCTGAACGTCTCAGGATCATTTAACAGACACGATAATGAGAACGCAACCACTTGTGAAGGTTTAGTTATTTTAATGAAGGCAAAAATAATACAAGGAATAAACAAAGGTTATAGTCACTGGAATCCTCCAGGCTAAGTACGTTACCAGCCCACAGCACGGATGGTCCTAACCGTCCTCTGCATATACGCCGATCCCGGCGTATGCCAACAGAGGGCAGAAATGAAATGGCCGACAATGCCAATCGGTAGGCTGTGAGGGCACGAAGAGTGTTGGGGAGAATCGAGGAGTCAGGGAAACACCCAGCCGGGGTCTCTACCTGAAGGGAGCAGCCGCTCAACCTCTTCCTCAGACTGCACCAGGACGCGGAGTCACCTCCTGGTGATGCGTCACCGATACCCCAATCACAAGCAAAGAAGACTGAACCGAGAGCAGCCGCTCGATCGATCCTGTGGACTTCCGAGTCTGTAACGCGGCAAACACCTCCTGGTGTGCGTTACAGCTGGCAGTCCCTGTATCTCTGGTCGGGCTGGGAGTTACGACTCCAACCAGCAAAAGCGCCACTGCGCTTTGACTCAGCCGAGTCAAAAAGCGAAGCTCAATGGTTATCCGGTAGAGCTTCCGGGTCCTTCACAGGTGACGATGGGGCAAGACACGGCCCAGGGAGTAACGACTCGACCTACCTCCGTTCTTGCCTTACTGGAGCACCACTCCGGAACACTGCTCTTCACTAAGCAGGTACGTCGGTGTAAACACAATATCCGACAGCGTTGTACCTCCCGGTTCCTCCCTTTATAGGGCGTGTTTTCCTTGAGTTATGTAACAGCTCTCCTGTTTACATAAGGGCGTGTTTTCCTTGAGTTATGTAACAGCTCTCCTGTTTACATAAGGGCGTGTTTCCTTGAGTTATGTAACAGCTCTCCTGTTTACATAAGGGCGTGTTTTCCTTGAGTTATGTAACAGCTCTCCTGTTTATATAAGGGCGTGTTTTCCTTGAGTTATGTAACAGCTCTCCTGTTTACATAACCTCTCAACCGCTAAGCATCCTGGGAGATGTAGTCCGTTTTCGCTGGTTACCGTTTTCCTCCACTCGCATGACAGGAATTCTTGACAGGTTAGGAGTAGGATCGGGCTTGGAAACCTGCCCTGGAGGTAAGGACCCGAAGACCCAGAAGCGTCTTCCTTGCTTTGCAGGGGTTTAAGGCATTGGGCTAGAGGCGCCTGAAGCCTCTTCTCCAAGGGGGCCACCACCTGAGTGACCACTTTCAAAATAGAAGCGTCCGTTACCTCACAAAAACGGTCATCAATGGGGAGGTAGGTGATCTCCTCCTCCGCCATGTAATCATCCACATAATCAACATCCTCAAATTCCATAATGGATTACAAGACACAGGGGAAATATAGCAGGGCAAGAACCTTGGATTATCTTTCCCTGAAAGGAGTTCACCTGTAAAGAGAGACTGGGGATATGCACCCTATACTTAGAGGGTTAACTTCCTGGGAAGTCCCAAATAACCAGAGAAGTCTTACCCGAAAATGGGTGTTTATCTCCAGGCGGCAGCTCGCAAATAAGAATTTGTTTCAACAATGCCCAAAGGCAGAGTAATGAGGCGCATCAGAAACCGGAAACGGAAACGTTTATTAAAACAAGCAGGTTAACTGACAGCGCTGAGGCTTCTCCCCTGACTCTGACCGCAGCCGCAGCACACAAAATCGTCAGAGAAACTGACGAGCTCCAACTGCCAAGGGGTAAAGGCGCACGAAGTGCGCGGGCCCCCTGGTGGTCAGAAGACCTCACTGTGCACACAGGTCCAAGAATCTACAGCCGCGTAGGAGCACATCTAGCGGATCTGTCAATAACAAGAACAAACAATTTTCAGTATTCACAATGATAGGAAAACACAAGCACTTATCTGACAAGCTGCTGGAAAAAGAACAATTGATGGACAGAATGCAGAACAATGTCATACATTCACCCCAGTACAGAGATCTGGGCCTAAATCCATCGTTATTTTGCTCACCATGACATTCCAGTTTGGACCCAACCATGTGCAAATCAGTCTTGACCCTGCGCCCAATGGGAACAGTCCAGCTCGAACTGCCAGGCCAGGTCCTCCCTGGACAGGAAACAAGCAACCGAACGGTTTCGGGTTTCAGCCCTCATCAGCCAGGATAGCTTGATTCCAGTGGCATGGAGAGCACGGGACCCATGTCTGGGCATATCCGTCCCACTCGGGGTGACAAATGCAAAAAGAACAATTGATTGACAGAATGCTGAACAATGTTATACATTCACCCCAGTACAGAGATCTGGGCCTAAATCCATCGTTTTTTTGCTCATCATGCCATTCCAGTTTGGACCCAACCATATGCAAATCGTCTTGACCCTGTGCCCAATGGTAACAGTCCAGACCGAACTGCCAGGGCTGGTCCTCCCTGGACTGGAAACAAGCATCCTAGGACCGGTTTCAGGCTTTCAGCCCTCATCAGCCAGGATAGCTTGACTCTAGTGTCATGGAGAGCACAGGACCCACGTCTGGGCATGCCCGTTCCACACGGGGTGACAAATGCAAAAAGAACAATTGATGGATAGAATGCAGAAAAATGTCATACATTCACCCCAGTACAGCGATCTGGGCCTAAATCCATCATTTGTTTGCTCACCATGCCATTCCAATTTGGACACAACCATATGCAAATCAGTCTTGACCCTGCGCCCAATGGGAACAGTGCAGCCTGAACTGCCAGGCCAGGTCCTCCCTGGACTGGAAACAAGCATCCTAGGACCGGTTTCGGGCTTTCAGCCCTCATCAGCCAGGATAGCTTGACTCCAGTGGCATGGAGAGCACGGGACCCACGTCTGGGCATGCCCGTCCCACTCAGGGTGACAAATGCAAAAAGAACAATTGATGGACAGAATGCAGAACACTGTCATACATTCACCCCAGTACAGAGATCTGGGCCTAAATCCATTGTCGCAGCAGAAGAAAGAGGAATTCATTTTGTAGTTTTTTTCCCAGTGTCTCATGGGAAATGTTGTTTTGTCATCTTATAAGTTATTCTTTGAAGGCTGCTGGTTTAATTAACGAAGAAAGAAAAGCCTAATCTTCGCCTCTGGGTCCTGCCATTGAATTGGATTATCAGGCTTATTCGTGCTTCCCACTCTTGGTCGAGGGTCTCTTTGAGTCTTTTTGCGGTGTCCTTACAGATTTTTGCTGCTCATTTTGTTATTTTGTTCCTTTCTTCATTCATTTTTTACTGTTTCTGGTTTCTCTTTCTGGATTCTTTCTGTCCTACGAGGTACTAACCACCTCTGGTTGCGGGGCTGGTTGTCATTTATTTTTAATGGGGTCTTTATATTTGCCCTGGATTATGGTGAGTTAGCCATTAAGTCACTTTTTTCTACTCCAAGATGGCGACCGCTTTTGGATTTCAATGCCGTTATTTATGTCTAGACTTGGCGCTTCATGGGGCCCATAACGTCATTGCTGTGCTGGAAGTGTTCGACATGGGTCACATAATACACATCACATGCCCAGTATTTTTAAACTCTGAGCCGGGAAGTCCGAATTTACGTTGACAGACTTTTATGCTGGTTCTAGGCTTCCCCTGTGCCACGGTCTTCTTTGTGCCTCCATCTTTCTAAAAAGTATTATGATTAAACCATAGGTGGTAGCAGATAGCCTTTTAGGTACTTGATTATGCTACCCCTATTCGGTCTCTTCCTTGACCGTTACGCGGGGGGTAAAACAGGGACCATACATCCTTTTAGACCCAGTGTGGTTTAATAATGGTGTCTTTTGGGTGATACACATAATGTGTTTTTTACATTTAGGATTGACTGCTACTATTGAACCGATACATATTTTTGTCCGCAAGCCTGTGGATTGGCAGCCAGCCACTGGTTGGGATTCATGTCTTCATGCCCTTTTGTAGGTTTTATGAGCAATCTCCACTTTTAATTGATGGAACTCTGCTTAGTTGTGGTCTCACACGTTTTCTACTTTGCTTTTTCTCGCAGGAGTTTTTGGTAAAGTTGTTTTAGACTTTAATTTTGACTTTATTTCCAATACACTTTGGTGCGTGAGATGCACAGATAATACTGAGACTGCATTTTTATGCATTTTTATTCCATTTTCTGTTATATTTGCTCACAGAGGTGGGTCGCTCTGTTTGGTGTTGTTTGACACACAAGGCCAAGAATTGTTGCACATGGCCTTCCTGCATTCACTGTCCTGAAGAGGCCAAAAAATATATGGCCGAAACGCGTTGGCAACTCTTTTAAGAAGTCTCCACAATTATAATAGCTGTGTATTGAACATCAAGTACACATCATTAAGAAATTGAGGAAAATAACTATACTTCCTGTAGGAGCATGGATATAAAAGACTATCTTCTTTTGTGATTGTGCGCAAAATCTATAAGCCCAGCCTTCACTGTATATTCAATGAAAGGAGAGGAGTTCTTTTTAGGATATTTTTTATTTGATGTATTTTTGGGTGGTTTGTTGTGTAGTTTTTGTTTATTGTTTGGTCTTAATGTTTTAATATTTGACACCACGCAGCAATATAAATTTTTGTACAGAAGAGTTGATGAATACAACCTGATATATTTAAATAAAAGAATGTATGAAAACCTTCTTTCTATCAATGATTTATTAAGGTAATCATTATAATGAAATTGCAGAGCATGTATTCTTTCCCCATGACAGCTTGTGTTGTGAGTTGCCTTGGATATAGCCCTTGGGATGCGGGGTGATTAGGGCTAACCCCTTATTCTTTGTTCTTCTAACTCACCACCACCAACATGAAATAGCATCAGTCATGAGATCACGCCTAGTGTGTTTTAAAATACCCCAAATGGGCTGTTCCTACATATTGTCTCTTGAAATGGTGTTGCTGTTTATGTTGCTTAGATACCACATTCTGAGTGCCCAATTCAAGTCTTGCGCAAAACACGCCTGGGGAAATACCAATTGTCACAGTATTGGTTTATCTTTTGCTCCATATTCCAAATGGGCATGGAATAACTTTCAGACATTTTCTACTTGCCTGTGAAATAATCCCTCTTTTTTCATTACCTTAGCCATTTTACTATCCCTAGGTTTAGGGTAAAGAGACATAGACGGAAAGTAAGAAGTTGGTAAAGGTCTCATAGTCGTAAGGATAGCTAAAAAGAGATCAGCAAATTGGAGAAAGGCAAAACCTTTGGGGAAAGAGCACCCTAAGGCTGACAGGTCTAACAGGTACTACGTGTCCACCCCGGATGACCTTGGTCTACCAGGCAACTTTACACCCTCAGGGTGTCACACCTAGAGTGATATAAGTGTGAATAGAAACAGGTTGTCTGTAGCCCGAGGGTTTAGTCCCTACTCTGAGAGACCTAGGAGGCCTGAGAGACCTTAGAAGCAGGTGGGTGACGTTTGGTAGCCCACCAGCCCATAGCACACAAACAAATGTTACTGGGTTAGAAAAAATGTGTCATCCTGCAGCCTTTCCTTTTACACTCCTTTATTCCATCAAGATTGCCAAATAGTTCACTTAAAAAAATCGTTTGCCCTTTGCAGTCAGAAAATAAAAAGTAAACATCAATTTCCATGTTTAACCAACAATCATCAGTTTGTCATAAGTCATAGCCTAACATTTAACCTCTGGCTTTCAACGCAGAGCAAATGTAGCATGAGGAAGACAACATTTCAAAGCATATTTACTGCTCATTCATCTCCTGAACTCAAGCATGGTTATTTCTGGGGGGTGCTGCAGAGACCCCCGGACCTCTACTACCAGCACGTATGGGGGTAACCTCTAGGACACTGTGCATGCAAGAACTCAAACACTTGGCATCATTTTTACAATTGTAAAATGACTTGAAGCCATACGTCTTCTAGTTTTGGTAGCAGTCTGTAGATGCTAATAGTAGGAGGAAAAGAAGTAAAATAAGGAGAAGCACGACCAATGATCCTTACACCCATAATAACTGTATAGTATCAGGTTATATCAATATCCTAAGGGGATTAGGGGCTCACAAGAGAAGGGAACTCATATGGTAGTGCTACACAGTGCTGGCAAGCAGTTCATCCCCAACACCAAAGTCACACTATTCACAAAAATATTTAAATTGCTGCCACCTTTGATGGGTCTTGGACCCATCTCTCCTCTTTCTTTTTCTAGTGCTAGGAGCCTAGGGGGCATATCAACAAGGGCTTTATCTCTGCTTTTTTGGCTTTAAAAGCCAAAAAAGCAGAGATAAAACTAGCGCCCTATCAACAACAGGGTGCTAACACGCAAATTTGCATGTTAGCACCCTTTTACTCTACGCTTCCCCTTGCATCTCTAATGAGATGCAAAGGGGGCGTTCCAGAGTAAAATAATAGGAGAAATGTCGCTAAGCGACATTTCTCCTATTAACAAGAATGTCGCTAACCCTGTTAGAGACAAAAAAAGCAGCGCTAACCGCGGTTAACGCTGCTTTTTTACGTCTGCTAATTTTCAGACTTAGCCATGATATCCTATGGAAGGAGGATATCATGGCTAAGTTTGCCTGTCCCTATCAACAAGGTAACGTGTGATTATCGCTGGGTTTCCAGCGATAATCTCACGTTAGCCTGTTAGCGTGTAGATTTTTATCGCTATTGAGATAAGCGTTGCTAATAGCACGCTATCTCAGCGATAAAAATTCACGCTAGCCGGCGATAATTATCCTCACGCTAAGAGCGCTGAGCGATAATTATCGCCGGTTGTTGTTGATATGCCCCCTAGTCTCTAGGTCTAGTCTTTTAGTCATCCTTACTAAATGGAGATCCTCCTCAGGGAAGATATCCTCATTGTGTGGTATGGTGTTGGTCCTACCTATGCAGGAGCCAGAACCTGTACCTCTTGGGTGGGGAGGGGAGGATACAAAGTTCCCTTCTTCCCTAAGTAGTTGAGGAGGTTGGCCTAAGACTTCATTATCCTCACTACTTTCCCCATTCTCCTGAAGGTCTTCACCTTCTTCAGTGAGGTGGTCCTTTGCATGCCAGGAAGTCCTGTAGTTGTATCCTGGTAGGGTTGGACTCAGTTCTTATTTGCTTAGCTTTACAGAGAAGCCTTAAAACTCTAGCCTGTAGATTGGAGTAAGGGATGAGATTGAGCTCCTCAGCCACATTCCCTGGGTTGCTATATTTCCAAAGTGGGGTTATTTTTAGAAGATCTACACTAACAGTTCTAGATACTTCCCCCCTAACATCAGTGACTTTTATTTTTTCTACAAAAAGGTTACAGAGACCTAACAGAAGGCCCTAACAAGACTTTTAGATATTTGGAAAAAATAGTCAATTCAATAAATTAGTTGTACTAAAGACACTTTTTGGATTCTTGTCATGTGACCAGAGGTTGACTAAGATAAGCCAATAAATGCCAGGCTTTACATCCCACCGCTGATCTACCAATGTAAGAAGCTGGCTCTGTATATACTGTATCAAGGTAAGGTATAGTGTATACAAGGTCCAGTGAGTCCCTAGAGGTATTGCAGAGGCTAAAGTAGATAAGTACGAAGAGCTCTCTTTGTGGTAATGTGGGCGAGCAGTTAGGCTTATCTAGAAGGTATGTTAAACATTTATTGTATTCATTCAATCAAGACTGATGCCACACACTCAGAAGCAGAATCCAGACCAATTGGGTAAGTTTGAAAAAGGTATACTTGTATTTAATTTCTAGAACCAAGCAGGACTTGGCAAAGGTAGGTATAATATACTTTCAACTGTAAACCTTTACATAGAGATGCAATTGATGATAGATGTGCAGTTGTTACATCTTTGTATTACTTTAAAATGCTGTTTGAAATGCACAGTAATTACTTTTAGAATTCTGTTTGGTTACTATTGAATTACTTTGAGTACTGGGGGTGGTATACCTAAATACCACAACCTAAGGTTCTTACAATACATAGTAAGTTAAACTTTTAATGCTTTACAGTATAGTTCTCTTATATCCATACAAACATCAGTTCAACACTTAAAACATTTTAGGCCCAAAATCTCATAAGATGGGTTCCTATGGGAGAGAAAGTGTTAGCGGTTTCTCAGGTAAATACACCACTTAAGTGAGGGAGTTTTGGGGGTTAGGACCAAGGTTCCCCGAGGTCTAGAAGCGCACTCGAGTTGCACCACCAGAGGCACTGGGGCGGCGGGGTGCAGAGTGTAGGGGCCCATTTTTAAGCAATGGGGCTAAGGGGGCCTTTGGTTAGGGACTGCTGTTGAGCAGGCCACTCAGGTGTGGTAGCAAAGCTCCTGGGGTTAAGGTCAGCACTGCAGGGGCCAACGTCCAGCACAGGAGCTGCACCACCACACGAGTGCATGGTGCCCAGAAGACATCACCGACCATGTGCTTGTCAGTGGAGCCCTTTGGTTTGATGAAGTTGCTGCAGGCTCGGGCAGGGAGACTTCCTGAAGGCAGTTATCATCTGGAGAGGTAAGTTGTGATCTTGGGGATGCCTGGACAATGTCAGTTAGGCAACCCAAGGCCGTGGGGCATCAGGTGCAGGGGTGTCTTCTGGCATCGGGTTTCCTTACCAGCTCCGGACGCGGTCGTTGGGACCCTTCAGGCTGAGGATGCAGGTGTCGTCTTGAAGATTGAGGGAGGTTGGGTATCACCAGATCCCAGGTCAAGATTGCTGGGGAGACCACCTTGTGGTGTTGGGCCACTTGAACTGGGGCCGTGGGGGTGTTGAGCAGAGTGGTGCAGAATCGTGGAGTCACCTGAATCCGAATTCTGGTCTTGGAGTCTTTCTTGAGCAAATCCAGTGCACAGGGTATACAGAGTCTGTAAGGTGAATGCAGGGCCGGTCCTCTGTGCTCTGGGGGTTGCTGGACATGCTGGTTTCTTAGCTGTAGTCAGGTTGGAGTCAGGACAGGCCGGTAGGAATGGGGCAAAGCAATAGGTGTCCACATCTTCCTGGGCCAGTACGGCTCTTCAGTCCTTCTTCTGTCTTCCTCGAATATGAGGAGGCAAGGTTAAGGGTTAATATTAGTTTTAGGGGCGTTTAAACTGATGTGCAGGTCGAAACCAATGAGTCCCTTCCTTGGAGTGGGTACACCCCCTGTTATGCCACCCTCCATTGGGAGGGGGTCTGAGCCTGTTCCTGATTGGTTGGTCCCTTCATCTTCAAGATGTAGGGGACTGAGATGACCTGAGGGGTGGGATTGGCAAAGGTGGGTACACCACCCCTCCTAGCTTGGTTTTTTCAAAAATACTCCCTCCCAAAATTGGGGCAGAATCGGTGGGAGACAGTTGCTGGGGGCAGCAAAAGGAAGGGACAGCTCACAAAGGTGGCAGGCCTTTGAAGCTTCCCCTTTGTGCACCGAGCCCATCCAGGGAGAGGAGGCAGGACACCTCTGCCCAGGATGGGCTTTCTTTCTGGACCTAAAGAGCGAATGCTCTCTACCCAGGGGTCCAGAAACCTGTCTGGTGGTGGCAAATGGCAGGAAGGCATTCAGGAACCAAACCAGGGCTGATCATTTTCCAGGGTGAATCTCTAACATGCCCTCTGAGTGCATTTTACATTAAATCCCACACTGGCCAAACTTCCCAGGTTTTAGTAAAGTCATCATGGAGTTGTGGAGTTTGTAATGACCAACTCCCAGACCGTATACTCTTTATGGCTTTACTACACTTACAATGTTTAAGAATAGACTTAGAGACCCTAGGTGTACAGTGCCCATGCCACTGTACCCTCACCTGAGGGCTAGTGCACCCTGATAGAGGGGTGGCTTACCCAAGCCTAAAGCTGTGAGGGGGTAGTCATGGCACACAGGGATGTTAAGGTACAGGGTGGCACAATAGGTGCTGCAGTCCTTAAAGGCATTCTCTGGTCACAGTGCCCTTGGTGCCCATGGTACCTTTTACAATGGCTTACCTGTGGCCAGATATGTGCCAATTGTGGGTACAAAGATACAGTTTTGGGAAAGAACACAGGCCTTAGGAACCTGATTGGCAAGGGCCCAGGGCACATCAAGTCTTGTTGCATCAGAGGTGAGGCAAAAAGTGGGGGGTAACAATGCATAAAGGGGCACTTTCCTACACAGATACAAAGAGAAAAATGGGCAGGGGTGTTAAGGAAAGAAATGAAGAGGGAAGAGTGATAGGTAAAGTTTTGGAATGAGGTGGAAAAAGATAGAGATGAGAGAAGTGGAGTGGGCTGCAACAATGGGTGATGTATAGCTACAGGTAAGGTTGAAAGAGAATTAGGTTAAAGAGAGGTAAAAGGGAAAGGAGGTAGACGTAGACAGGTTGAGAAGTGAGCCAAAGAAAGATAGGTCAGGTGTAGAGTGTAAAGAGGCTGAGAGAAAGTTAGAAAGAGAAGGATAAAGGTTAGACAGAGAGATGCATGAAGAGATGTGAAGTGCAGAGAAATGACTAGGTTTGTATCAGTGGTAGAAAAACAAGATGGGCTCTGGAGAGACCAGAAAGGCAAATAGAGGGGTACACATAGAGAAGAGAGCAAGAGAAATATATAAATAGAGGTAAAGAGAAAGAAACAGAGGTAGAGAAAGAAGTGAGGCATCGATTGTGAGCTCGTATTATGGTAGAGAAACGGGGATAAACACTGAAAAAAGGAGTTTAGGTTGAGAAGAAAAATTAAGGTGAAAGGGGTAAGGTTATGAGAAAAGTTAGGTATAGGGTGGTAGAATGAGAACGAGGGTGGGTGAACTGTGTGTTAGTGAATAACCTGTGTGGTAAATTGAGAGGTTTAATGATGAGGGATAAGTGGTGTTGAGAGTTAGGGTGAAAACAGATGAAATAGAGACAGAGGTGTTTGTCAAAGCAACATCTCTGATGTTCATTAACAGTGTGAGCCTACTGATCAGCTCTCTTGATGTTTGAAAACAGCATCTTTGGAAGTGCAATGGCAGGGACATTTGTGGTATTAAGCAATAACATTAATGCATTAAAAAGCTTTCAAATGCAATGATGATAATGCCAGTATTATCATTACTGATTAAACATACTTTGCATTTAAAACTGTGCCTTAAATAATGACAATTGGGGAAACAGTGATAACCTTTGTGCTGCAATGTCTCTATTCCACCAGAACCACTCAGCCATCTTCTTGCTACAACACACATATCTCTCATCGGTGATTTAGGAATGAGTCACTGTTTTAGCGCAGATTTGAAATGAGTCTCCCAGAGGGCTGTCACATCAGTCGTGCTGAAAATTCATAACTCTGATTTAGTTGTTCCAAGACTAAAAGTAGCATCAGTATTGATCTTCTGTAAATGTCACTGAATTGATGTTTACTGAAGTGTGTCTGATTGATAGCCCAGAACGTGACATATCTTGTGTCATCATGACGTAGGTATACATGAGAATGACTTTTAGGGAAACAGGTTCGTGAAAATACGAAAATATTCTCCTTAATATTTCACAATCAATAGTCTGGATGACTACTTTTTGTCTATAAAATTGTATTGGTATTTGGTAAGTAAACACATACAAATAGGCCAATATTGCAGAGGCTCTGTGATGCAAACAGAAGTTGTACAACGGAAAAACAGAAAAAGAAACCATAGGAAATGGAGCAGACGCGGTCCATGCAGGTAACAGTGGTGGGGCGGTGGGGTCGTGTAAGGGTGGATTCCGAGGGACCATGCCGAGGGGAAATTAATTATTTTGTTAATTTTCCCTCAGCATTGTCCCTCTGAATCCCCCCTTACATGGCCCCACCGCTGTTACCTGCACGGACCACAGTTGCAATGGAGAGATACCTACATGAGTAAGTTTGGTAAGTAATAACCATCTTCCAATTAAGTTGCCGGGATACGAAAATGAGGATTATAGTAGAGGATGTTGATGCAGTGACCAGAGAGATAGTGAGATAAAACTCAATGGGATTTTAAGAGATTGTGTATCGTAGAAGCTGTAGCGTGTAATTACCTTGAGGGCAGATTTACAAGCCCATTGCAACACTTTTGCAATGCTGTTGTGTCACTTTTGTGACACAGCGGCGGAGTAAACATTGCGTCAAATTTACAACATGACGCATCTAGAGAGATGCGTCACTTAATAAAGCCCTGCATTACATAATGTATGCAGGTTGGGCGTTCCCATGAAGGAAAGCCTTGTGTAAGTGACACAGTGAAATCTACAAGATTTCACTGCGTGACTACAAGGACACCACTGCGTAAAAACCTTATGCCTGCTTGAAGCAGGTATAAGGAGTGATGAAGTACAATAAGAATATAGGCCTCAAAATGCATTGCTGTAGTTGTGCAGTACTTGTGACACAATTCCAGCAATGCGTGACTGTTGGGCTAAAAGATGCATCAGAATTTCTGACGCATCTGTCAATCCTTGCACCATGGTGGCGCAAGGGTATCACTGGCTGGCGCAGGGAAACTGACACTGCTCTACAGATGCGTCAGTTTCATGTAAATCAGCCCCCTGGTGTTTTATATTTTGAATGTATAAACTAAGACCTAAATTAAGTGTGCAAACATTTAGAAAGTGCATTTGACTATTGAGGAAAGAATGTTTACATCCTCCTGAAAAGCACTTGGTAGTTTGTTTAGTCCTTCTGTTCTTGATTGAGTAGATTGAAAACCACTCCTCTCAGTTAATTTCTGATGAAATAGGCAATCCTTAAGCACTTAAGTACTTGACAATTGCACTATTTTGTCAGTGTATGAGGTGTCTTGTCTATGAAAGATTGTTTACATCTTCAACATAAGTACTTGGTACTTTGCCATAGTCTTTCTTTCCTTGATTGAGTTGACTGAAAACCTCATCTTTCACAAATGTCTGAAGAAATGGATCATTCTTAAGAATTGAGGGGCAGATTTACAAGCCCCTTGCTCCACCGGTGCGTCACTTTTTGTGACGCACCAGTGGTGCATTTTAGTGCCCCATATTTGTAAGGACAGGAAAAGCCACCCTGCGTGACTTCCTGTTCTTGTAAATGTGACCCCTTTGCACGCAGCACTTTGCGTGAAAGGGGCGTTCCATGGGTGTTGCTGTGGGTGTTCCCACACAACACCCATAAAACCAGTACCATTTCCAAATTTACGAGAAGTTGTGAATCTGGAAATGCGTCTGAAAGCTAGATTTTGAATAAATATAATTCCAAGAACAGTGACTTAAAAAGCAAATTGTCATCCGAAAATGCTGATCTCATTATTTTCTCGACTGGCATTGTTCGAGGTGCATAATATAAACATTTAGCATAAACGCTGTTATTACAGGGTCGATGCAACATTATAAAACATACTACAATACTTGAAGAATTAATGGGCAGATTTACAAGAAAAGTGACTCAGTGAGTGCCGCAAGCCAGTATGCTGCGCCGCACTGAGTCACTTTTAAAGTACGGGGATGGAACATATTTACAACAATATGTTGCATCCCAGTGCTTTCCCCTGCGCTGGTGCACAAGCTGCTGCCATCCGCCAGCACAGGCATCCTTGCACCATGGTGCAAGGATGCCTGTGTCATGGGGAGATTGTTTATGTGCATATTTGATGGCATTTTCCTCTTTCTCTGCGTAAAGAAGAAGACAGCATGCATAAAAAGAGGAAAAACGAGGAGGAATCAAAGTATTTCTCCTCGCTGCACCACTCCCATGCCTTTCTGGCAGGGCAAAGAATTCTGACACATTCACAGCTAGGAGTGGCCCTTGCAGGTAAGAGCGGTGGAGCCGGATGGGAAGGGATTTTGACAGATGATGACGAAGGAAAATTTATTATTTATTTAATTTCCCATCTTGGTCATCTATCGAATCCCCCCCAACCCGACCTCACCACCCCCCAGTATTACCTGCACGGGCTGCTCCTGTTCACAGCTTTGCAAAACTTTATACATTTGGGAATGTGTCAGGTTCCATGGATGTTGCGTTTGAACACCCAGAGCAACATCCAGGGAAAGCCCTTTTCACACAGAATAATTCATGAAAGGGGCCCATATTTACAAGGCCATGAAAAGTCATGCAGGGTGACTTTACGTGGCCTTGTGAATATGGGCAGGCACACTGCTCCACCAGTGCGTCCAAAAAAGTGAGACTCCGGCTGCGCAATGGCCTTGTGAATCAGAAACATTTTGTTGACGTATTTATTTGTCATATTTTTTTGACTCTTAGTTTACTGTACATGTATGTTTTTATTGGATGTGTTTTATTGCTGTTCTTTTTATTTACTATAAGAGCCCTGTTTCAACATATATCTTTATTGCAACTGTGTTAATTGCGATACATTGAATTGAGTCTCAACATTCAGACCACATCCTTTGAACTAGGCTTAAAGTTATTGACCAAGCTTCAGCTTGTCAAAATGTTAAAAGGTGCTTCTTATGTCAGACGTCGAGTGGCAGGGGGCAAGAATTCCTAGACGAGGATGAATTTGAACCACAGCGTTTGTTCTTCAACCTGAACCTCTCCCTGAGAATTTACAGCTAATTTGACTTGCCAAGGGAGTGACACATGTTTTGTGCATCAGTCAACAGCACCAAAGTTATGAGCAAACCAAAAATGTATATATATTTATAATAATATTTGGTGCATTTATTGGATGAAACTATCAGTCGAAATATACTTATTTTCCAGGAAACAGAGAGATGAAGAACATATTTCAAAGTTCCCTGTGAAATACTATTTTCATCATCCTAATGTCATTTAACATAGTAGCAACATTTTAGGGGCATCTGCGAAATATGCAACTTATGTTGCAAATATGGTAAGTCCAGGGCCGTTTCTAGGTGTTTTGCCGCCCTAGGCGAGAATTGAAAAATGCCGCCCCCTTCCTTTTTTGTCCTAATTTGCTCAATTTTGTCGCAGTTTGATTTCAAATTTAAGAAAATTCCCCCTTTTGCCGCCCTAGGCGGCCGCCTAGTCTTGCCTAATGGTAGAAACGGCCCTGGGTAAGTCAATAATTATTTGGTAAATGCTGCAGACAGAAACATTGCACACATCTTCTGACCCTCCCCATTGTTTCATCAAAAATGTGATCATGAAAGGTAAATCTATACATGGAGTGCATCCAGCATGGGTTTAAGGAAGTATGTATTTCCTCAAAAACTTACAAGCAAGATTCATGGCACTTTGCTGATGTTCAATGTTCCTGCTAGTGTGTTATTTTCAATTCTGACTGATTTCTTCTTTTGATGAAAGAACATTGTAGGACTTCAAAATTAATACTCAATGCCCTAATGCATAATCTAAAGATTGTTGTGTAGTCTATGGCATAAAATATTATATTCTTATTTGATTGTTAAGGCACACTGATATTGCCAAGGTATTTTCTTTGATAAATTATAGGCATTTTTAAATTACCTGTCTTCAATTTCCAGTATTTTTTCTAGTTTGTGGTACTGTTGTGTTATCTATTTTCTGTCTCTGGGGCTGTTCATCTCCCATGTAGTGTTTAAGGGTATGAGTACCCATATTGGCTTTATTTGCTGGACAGGATGGAGAATAGTGCCTTTTGATCGCTGTGGAGTTTTATTTCAGTATTGAATTTTATCTTTCTTGGTTTAATTTTGGTTTGGTTTTTGTATATTTAACGCACGCATGGTATTTTGAAAATGTTTGAAATATCATTTGTTTTTCATCATAATAATGTTATGTTTCATGAAAGGACCTCTTATTCACCACCTCAAAAAATCAGTTTGTGTTACTATTGGTAAGGCATCCATATGATGCCTATATTCATTTTGCGTTGTTTGGAAGTTTCTGTTCTTGATCACTTAAGAATTGTTTTCAGGTGCTGAATCTTAAGGAGGTTGGTTGACTACTTATATATCACCTCAGTTCATTTGCTTTATTTCGATAACTGGTATCATAAAAGCATCAAGAACATTTTTAAAAACAAGTTACAAAACTACAAAATTACAAGCGGAACTGTGCACGGCCAGAGCGTAAAAGTGCAGTGTTTCACCGCAAAATATAAAACAGTTGTCAGAGACTACAAAATAAAAGATATTAAAAATTCATTAGTAAAACCGTAGATAATTACATTACTAACAGTAAAAAAAGTACAATCATAACAGTCCTACCTAATAAGGACATCACAAAAAAGCATAGTGTGGAGCCTGCCATGCGAACCCAATACATGGACACGTTTGGGCCCTCTTTCTGGGGGCAGATGAGCTAATATAAAGTGTCATTGCAGAAGGTGAATCTTTAATAGTGGATTGAACATTCATCTTGAGCTAGAGTGGTTTCTCCACAGCTCCTAAGATATGATGTTAAACCACCCCACGCAAGGCTTTTTGCCTAACTATCCAGGCGTGGCTGAGTAGCTTAGCCACACCACAAGCAAAGAGAGCTCTTGCATCAGACTTCAGAATGCGCAGAGCAACCCGGTGGTCCGGCGTGGCCAGTTGTCGGCAGATTAGTTTTAGCCATTTAGATCTTGCTGCTTTATACACCGGGCAAACAAACATAACATGGGCATCGCACTCCAGCAGGGCTCTGCAGCAAGGTCAGTCTTCTGTTGTCTGTTTGGGAGGGTTCCATTTTGTGGTTTATGCGCGAACAGGAAGCGTACCAAACCTAAAATGAATATACAGCATCCTGTCTCTTGGCACCTGAATTATATCTAGATATGGCTCAAGGCCTCTACTCTGCTTGTGGCGATAGAATTCTTCCGTTAGTCTGCCCACATTTAGCTTGCTAAGATCCTGTATCTCTAACCAGTCCCAGTACGGTCTTTTGAGCTCCACGTTGCTGGGGGAATTTTGCCTTTCCCAGGATTCTTTAAAACACAGAGCTATCAATGTTTTCCTGACGCTTGATATCCAGCTGATTCTGTGGCTAACGTCTAAGCTCATCACCTCAGTTAGTGCTTTGGCATATTTGGAAAGTTCGGGGGTCTGCCTTATATGGGCCCAAAACAGCAGTTGGCGCAACTTAGCAGTTTCTCTGAACGACCGACTGCCCATGTCGCATTAAGGGTGTTAAAGGGACATTACGGGGAAGCATCACCAAATCCCTCAGACACTTATGCTCAGATCTACAGATGTCATCTACATTATCAAATCCCCATAACTCGGCTCCATAGAGGGCTGAGCAAACTGCTTTAGCATCATAAACCGTGAGGGCCGGGGCAACTGGCCTTCTTTGTGAGGAACGATGTTCTTTACTTAGTACCCCGACCACACGTTTATGGCTCATGAGCCTCTTAGATAAATGGGGCCTCCATGAAATTTTATCGGAGAGTCGGATATCAAGGTACTCAAAGGTACTGACTCTCTCCAGATGAGTCCCATCCAGCGGAAGGTTGTTTCTAAATGGTTTGTGGGGGTTGAATGTCATGAGCTTGGATATTTAGGTGTTGATGACCAGCCCCCAAGAGTCACAGAAAGATTGGAATCTATTCAGCAGTCTTTGTAACCCTGCTGGGGTCTTAGACACCAGTAGGGCATCATCAGCAAACAGGAGAGTTGGTACCTTGTCACCCGCCAGGGTTGGAGCGTCAACTGTGTCTTCTTGCAAAAAGCTGACCACCCCATTCACATATAAAGAGAACAGGTATGGTGCCATAACACAGCCCTGGCGGACTCCCCTGCTGACGAGGATTTGCTCTGTCAACTGGCCTTGTATCCCCCATCCCACCTGTGCATATTTGCCCTCATGGAGCCGGACCATCAGGTTAATGATTAAGGGAGGTTCAAAGGCGGTCTTTAAATTGATAAATGCGAGATAAGAACTGCCCTTGCCGATTACCACGACTTTCCAATATTTGAGAAGCAGCCTAAATACCTGATCGACCGTTCCAGTGCTGGCCCTGAAGCCCGCCTGATATTGGGAAAGGACATCTTTGTCCTCTGCCCAAGATTGGATGCTCTGTAACAAGACTCTACCAAAGACCTTCTGCATTACATCTATCAGACTGATTGGTCTGTAGTTTGAGGGGTCTTCTCTGGCACCCTTTTTATAGATCGGGACCACCTCTGCGCCCTTCCAAGACTCTGGTACTGGGCAGCCACTGGCAATGGCATTGATAAGTAGAAGAATATAGCGTGCCCAATTTGTAGTGTCTGTGAGAAATAGGTCTCCAGGCAGACCATCCGGTCCAGCTGCTTTGGCAGGTACTATCTTACTTAGGACGGCTTCAATTTCAGCCAGAGTAAAGGGCTCACTGACATTGCCAACACCAGAGGAGTCTAAGGGTATTTATAGCCCCTCCAGATGTGTGGCCTCTGGTACAGAGTAAAGCTTCCCAAAACGATCATGCCAGTCCTGGCTTGGGATGTAATTAGGGAGTGAGCAGGAATCCTTCTTGTTGCCCGGGGAGACTAGGGTCCAGAATAGATTAGAGTCCTTAGCTAGACTAGCATCCTTCAGTTCCTGCCAGTGTGATTCATCCTACTTAATCTTTGCTTGGTGCAAAGCTGCTCTGTATTCCTTCCTAGCAATCTTGATCAGGGGTCAGTTCTTGTTTTTAATTGCTATAGCTAAGAGCTTTCTTTTCTGCCTACAGTCTTTTGTATACCACAAGTGTGGCCCTTTAAGAGGCACGCTCGGCTTGCTACTCAAACAGTTGTTCCATTGTGCGTGAGTCTATAGTGGGGACGTCTAACAGCCCCCCTGGATCGGTAGCTCTAGTCTGAAGCTCTGATGTGATCAGGATCAGGACTTGTCGAATGCCATTTTTTTGATTCTTGCAATGAGACCTTACACCATTTAAAAAATCTTTTACAGTTTGAAGGAACAACCTCTCCAGTAGATGTTAGCATTTGGGTGCAGTCGAGATGGCAAGGGACAGCCCACTGAGACTTCATATTAGCACAAAGAGGGTTGCGATCACTGTCGATGGTAGTACCCACAAACATGTCTATTATATCTCTCCAGAGCCTTACATCTAGTAAGATGTAGTCAATGCGTGACGGTCAACTAACTCTATTGAAGGTGTTTGCACCTTTGGCTATCTGATGAAGTTCTACCGGTAGTTGCCCTCAAACCAAACTCTGTAGTAAGTGCATTAGGCTGGATTGCTAGCTGTGTCCATCTTTTACGTTACCAAACTCTGTAGTAAGTGCATTAGGTTGGATTGCTAGCTGTGTCCATCTTTTACGTTTAGTTGGGGGACAGCCCATTTCCTGCCTTCATCCTCAACCCCCAGCATGTCCTCTGTGTCCAGGGGCTCAAAAGTGCAGTTGAAATCTCCTGCAGCCACGACTCTAGAGTGGGGCTGGCAGCTAGCTAGGATTTCTTCCAGAGTAGTGACAATGGGTGAAGGTCTGCCCCCTTTGGTCCCCCTTATGTAGACATTGAACAAATCAAGAGTACACCCTACCCTGTGCCCCCTGATGGTAAGCCTCAAAATATCGGGGCTCAAACTTGGTTGTAGGGTAGTTTGACAGCCCAGGGCAATATTTACCCAGATGATCAGACCCCCTGAGGGGCGCCCTCTCCCCATGGTGATTGCTGGTGAATAGAAACAAGTGTAGTCTGAGTTATACAATGGAACCAAACACCAGGTCTCCTGGAAGATGCAAACATCAAAACCCTCAATCAGTTGATTCCAGTGGGGGCATCAGTTTGCTGCTTAGCCCTCCCACATTCTAAGATATTATCTTCAGCTGATGGTGTGAAGCTGAGGCAGGTACACTGTTTCTGCTTGGAGTGTGATGGCTAAGCAAAGCTGGAGCATAGGGCAATATCTGGGGGTCTACGGGTGTGAGGAATTCTGCATCCTGGGCCCTCTGAATATCAGTAGGGGGACTACTTTGACCCTTCTTCCCCCCCAAAATGTCTTCCGGTGGCTCGAGGTCAGTGCAAGGGACTGAGATGTTATGGAAGCCAGGGGATGAAATATGGTCCTTTGTGCGGTTGACACTTGCACTGTAGTCAATCAATGTCTTCCAGAGAGGTCCCTCCCACTGAGGTGGTGGATAATTGTATGCAGGTGGCCTACTCCAAGTAACAGGTGGAAACCGCCTGAACTGTATAGATGAAGTGTCCGGGGGGCAGGTGCGATACTCCAGGGCGAGAAGTTTTTCAGCCAGATCAGCCCTAGTAATAGTGAGCTTGATACAGTCCAATGATTGAGGGAGGCACGTACATCTCTGGGCCCTAGTGATGTTGTCTTGTATCACTGAGCGGCAGCCCCTGACATGACGGATCCAGTGAATGGCTTTATTGGTTAGGGAGTCTTCATTTTCAGGGCCACTCTTTGGGCCGAGCCTAGGGACATTAACAATAAACATTTTTAAAGCGTGGGGCAGGAGGGGGGTGACTGGATGGCTCTGCTGCTGTTAGGTTTTCTAAAGGGGGCGCGGTGCCTTTGATGGGATGAATGGTCTGGCGTGGTTTATGGAGACCTGGGAGGCAGCTAAACTACAAAGATTTTTATGGGTACTGGTTTTGGAATTATTTGGATAATTGATCTTAAGGTTTGATGGAGTATGCTTATGGGGTAGTATATTAGATGGGGGCAAGAGGGACCCACTGCCTATTATACAATGGTTACCTTCCCAACCCTGGGTGTCACAAGTTAACTTAGTTTAATGCACCAGCATCTGAATGTGTAAACGCAGGTTGTTTTAGCGCCACACAACCCATTCAATACATATTTTGAAATGTTGTCCCTTTTTGTGGGTTACTAACAGTCTCCAAATAGTGATCAAAGGAAGCTGAGGTATTTTGAAAATCCTAGTTTAGTTCTTTACTATATCAAACACGCACTACACTAAAAATAAGGAACTTTGGTTGGTACTCATTTACAGCATTTTGGTGTAGGACAGTGCAGCAAGTTATTTTGCTGTGATGCCCTACACCAGCATGAAAGGGCATCAATGCACCTTGTTTATGCAATACAGTGCATTCCTGTCCTTTCTCCCTGTGCTGGTGCAGTTTCCGCATCCTAGTGCCAACGTAGGCAACCTTGAACCATGGTGCAAGGGTACCTCCATTGCATGCAGGATTGTTTTTGTGTAGGAAGGGACACATTCCTACACATAAACAATCCTGAGAGGTATTTTTCTCTTGCTATGTGTGCTGCAGAATGCAGCACACAAAAATAAAGGAGAAATAAAGATATTTCTCCTTGTGATGCCTCATCTCGTGAGGTGTAAGGATTTAGTACTTTCCCAGGTTTACATGATTTTGTAAATCTGGGGAAGCGTAAAAATCCATAGGTGTTTTATGGAAACACTCACTGCAATGCCCATGGAATGCATTTCTGACAACAGAGTAAGGCAACACAACGATTTGCACTGTGTCCTCTTTCTCAAGATAAAAAAGGCCACTCAAAGCCACACAGGGTGGCTTTGCCTGGTTTCAGAAATGTGATTCAGAGCCCTGCGTCATGCATGTACCACTTTACGTGGTGCATAAGTGATGCATGGCTCTCATAAATAACCCCCTTTATGCCTAAAAGTGTTTATTTCAACAGCCTCATCCTATTGCTTAGCACCTCTAAAATAACCTCACAAAGGATTATGGAAACATCACTAATGCATGCTGCGAACAACAAGATTAAAATTAACATTTCCACCTTAGTTAAACTGTCATCTAACAACTTAACACCACAAAATCCGTTTTTTTGTGCTAGGTTATGAGTGAATGGAGAAGCGTAACTTGCATCTAGAGTTTCTTAGTGAGAATCTATGCACTGCATACCTGTTTAGAGCTAAATGCTGTAGTTATTATCAGTGAGGAATAAGTGTTCCCTCAAAAGCAAAACACACATGGGCATCAGTTCTTTCCTCATGAACTTGGCTTGGAATCAGCTTTCAGTGCAGAATGGGCTGTAGCAGTATCACGGCTGTCTGGAGATCTTCTGATAGTATCTTGTGCAATAATCTGGTGTGAAGGACTTGTCCTGCCAAGTGGTCCATTTGCAATCCTTTTATACAATATCTCTTTTGAGACTGGAATTTCTGACATAACTTTGGGAATGTATTACATAACTTTTGTGCATCAATATATTTGTTTCAGGCTCGTTCTCATATACAAATAAGGCAAAGACACGTACATTTAGACTAAACTGTTTATGTTGATATTGTCATCTGACCTTGAGTTGTGGCATCAGTTGTCTTACCAAGGGCATTGTCTGTGGATCTTGGGGCATATTTATTCCGAATTCTTGCAGCACAGCAAGTCACCTTGCTGTGCTGCGTGACAGGAAAAGGGCAGACAAGCGCCTTATTCAAAATAATACATCGCTTTCCTGCCGTTTCCCAGCGCTGGCGCACAATGTGCTGCCTAGCGCCGATGCAGTCAATCTTGCACCATGGTGCGAGTGTACCTGCTTTTTAAGTATGAAGGTTTTTGTGCAGGAAGGGGACCATTTCTGCACAAAAACAATCTCCTGAGGCATTTTCATCTTTCTATGTGTGATGCAGAATGCAGCACACATAAAAAGAAGAAAATACGAGTAAAAATAAACATATTTATCTTTGCTATGCGGCGGCGTAGTAGTTTTGGCACATTCCCAGGTCTCTCAACACAGAAATAAATCCTTGGGTCTATATCCGTGCACACAAGTTCCTATGAAGTGGCAGACTAATGTCTCACACAATCCCCACTTGGGAGAAATCCCTTTCAGGACGAATACCCTCACCCACCATAGGTGGCAAGCTTCATCATATGGGTATCTCCTCTTAGTGGGAAGACCTAGTTCCACTAAGGGCTACAATTTCTTCTTTGAGAAGAAGGATATCGGGGATGTTTTAAGATGTTACTACACTATCAAGGATACTAAATCACACAGAGGAGTAAAGGTGTAGTGAGGACGCAGCGCAAAACTGAATGTAATGAGTGAGGTAGTGAGGGTTAAAACTGCCTAGTAGGGACAAAACAAATTTTAACGACTTGCTCCTACTGAGAGGATTAAAACTGCTTAATATGAAAAGACGGTCTACATTTACCACTCAGTGTGCAGTATAGTGTTCAAATATACCTTACAGACCCATGATAATGTAGCCTTTAAAAAGTAATCACATAGATTTATTATGATCTATTATACTGATAGACAAGAACTTGCTGCATTCTTTTGTAAGATCCTGTTAAAAACCCACATACTGAACCAGCAAACATAGGGATAGTAGGTGTAAAGTAATTATAATAAAAACAGACACTGACCAATATTTATGCATAGCACTGTATGTTACATGTGTCCCGCAGTACACAAAAAGTCAGTGCCCTATAAAGGGTCATAGAGGAGTAAGGGCACAGAATGAGGTATGGACCACAGACACACTGTGTGAATTCCAAGACATATCGCAATGGTAAACATTATGCCCCCATGATCGAGACTGTGTAGTTAAAAATGGAGTGGAATATTGCCCATGCCAACAAATGTGTCGACTAGAAATAGGTCAGTCACACCCATATGCTCAGAATTTCCTGAACAAGAATGGCAGGGCTCTAGAGCCAGAAAGAAATAACTGCTGCATATGTGGTGAACGTGTGAGTGTGGGCTCATAAATCCATGACGCTTATCAACATAAATGGAGAATTCCCCTACTTGTTTATAAAGAAACCCCCCGCATTTCCTTCCAAGTATTTCAAATGCCAGACATAAAATGGGTTTATTAAAAACATGGGGGAAATGCCCTTAACAATTTATCAAAAGGCCAAAACATACGTGTTGGCAGCAAACATAAGGAAAGTGTTGCAATGGTACACAGAAACTCTAGAAGTTGAATGTGCCTATTAAATTGATTAGCAACATCAAGTTTGCGATCGCGAGCATGGAAAATAAAACTCCCGGTAAGATTCTCAACACGGGGAGGTCAGGTTTCTCATTGCGAGTGGTCGCGTATGCTCGCGACCGCTCGCGATGAGAAACTACCAGTCCGTGTTAAGAAAACTGCCGCTCAAGTAAAAATCTACTCGAGCGGCAGAAAATGATAGCTCGCACTGTTCAATATGCCGTTTTCAATGATTGCACAGTGCGGACAAGCATCCAGCATTGTGCAATCATCGCGAACAGCACCCTATGCAGTTCGCGTAGTGCTACGCGTATCTCGCGAAGTGCACTTCGCGTAGCTACTCGTAGCGCTACTACGCGAACTACGCCCAGCACTACATTGCTTTGCTCCAGATTTATCAAGCCACTTAGGGCCATTCTAGGGATCCTTGTGCAGCTTGATGAATCGCACTGTAAGGGGTGCATCTCTTTTGCAACCCGATGAATGGTCCACAAGTGATGCAACCCTTTGATAATTGTGTCCCGTGGTGTCTTATTGATGTCATTGTCTGTATGACTTGACTACTTCACAGGTCCTTGTAAAGATAAGGACAGATGACATCTGAGTCAAAGGCAGACATTTTGATGATTGGACGAAAACAGAGAAAATGCAGTCTCAGCCTGCTTAAGATGGAGACTCGCCTTGGGGACGTTACATCAGAACAACTGTCTGCCTTTCCAGTAGCTCTGTAGGTTACTCAGGTTTTGGGCAAAACATTCTTAGAAATTAAAAGAGTGATGCAAACCAGGTGCAAAGTTTTGTTTTGGGACTTATTTTACAGTGAAAATCCTGATCTACATTAGAAGCACTTAAGTAACTCAAAGCAGCACACTGCACTTCTTACTTTCAAGGAGGATTTCCATGGGTGGTCATTCACTTACCCATGGAATTTTTTACTATAATCCCTATCTTCTAACTTTAGTAGCAAGGGATTTGGAGACACACTCTATTTCAGGCAGGCATAAAGTTGCAGAAAATATTTATTTTCTCTAAGCCTCTCAAACTTCTTATGTGTGCTGCACTGTACAAAAGACACACAAAGTGGTAAAGTGTTAACTTTGTCAAAGCATTGAATTTTGTACTGGAACAATACCCTTCCAGTATAAAGCGAATGCTTGACATCACTCAAACACCCTTGCTCTGTGCATTGGTGCAAGTCAGCTTAATGTATGCCATCATTAGAGGAGAGAGCAACAGGACTGTTACGGTCTCTTCTTTTAACTCAACGCATCATAAAATCTTCCTACACCTTATAGTCCTTATTGTCTTGAATAACATTCCTTAATGATTGATTTACACAATTATATGACACATTGTCTATGAAAAATATGTTTGTGATGTAAAGCGCTCTGAAAGTCTACATTGGGATGAGTAGCACTATAAAATAAATAAATATGAGAGAGGGGCTGTGGAGAGAATGGGGTCACCATTGGAGGCTGGTAGTGAGGGATTCTGTGAAAGAGGTCATGAGGGAGTCACCAACAAAGGTTGTTGCTTTGGGTTCAACCAGTGATAAAGCCAGTCCTGGACATCAATATGACAAAGCTAAAGCAGAATCCAGATAGCAAGATTAGTATACCAGGCAAACAGGTCGGAGTTCTGAAGAACCAGAAAGGGCGAAAGGCAGCAACTTGCCAAAGCCCCTACCACATTCAGATATCAAGGTCATATTACCAGGAAAGGAAATACAAAAGGGAAAAATCACATAGGTTGGGACAGAAAACGGTGACTAAATTAGTTTCAAGCAGAGGGATAATACAATGCAAAGCTTTCAGGGCAAGTTCCTAAGGCACCTAAAATGTGCTGCTGACTGTTGTGACCCAAACGCTCTTCCCTTGCCCCAGGCTGGCTTTCTACTTAAGGCACTGAGTTGCCACATGCTGGTCCGGCACAGGCTTAAAGGAATATGCCTGGCAGGTGTTCTCATAGCCATCCACAAACCCCAGTAATTTTGCTGATTCCTGACAGCAGCCTATCCCTACACTTTTTTAATAAGAGAGAGCCTAGGGCTACTAATAAAAGAGCTGCTGGACTCAAAGCGTTGTCCTATTGAATCTAAATAGGAATTTTGTTCAGAAAAAAACCTTTTCACTTGTGGCCAAACGTAATCTGCCCAGAATGGCATCAATGCAAAAATGTTGACATACACCTCTTTAATTGCCAACTCTTCTTTCATTGGTACTTCAATGCCGTATATGTTTCTATATCCCACAAATTAGTGGGCATCTAAGTGGGTTGATACATCCCATTAACTTACCTTTTCAGATTACAAATTTGATTCCTAAATTCTGATTATCTGTTTCTTTTTCCAAGTAAGCCAATAAAACAAAGTTTGCCTAAACCGGTTCACAAATAAATGAGTAACAGAGAATTAGCTTCAAAAACAGTCTTTAATTTTGCAGTTTCGTGCTGTACAAATATTCTCCAAGTATATGATGTATTGTTCATAGACTGACAGTAATTAGTGGTTTGGTAAGATGGAATCCCACCCACTAAAACTTTTCACAAACAGTTGGGATTAACAATTCATTTACAATAGTTTGATGGATTCTATCCCCAAGCGATGAACTCATCAAGGTATATTCAGAAGAAGAAAATGTGAACAGCGTGACCATTCAAATAAACAAATATTAAAGAAAATAAAAAAATATATTGATGGAAACATGCATCTACCGAAATAATGCTGGGCATAATTTCTTGCACAATTACACTTTGTCCAGGACATTTTATCCATTTGTAAATACCACAAACCGATACAGTATTTGCTAACTTTGTCGTTAGATATTAGTAATAATTAATTCCCACCCAGCTTTGAGAAACAGACACACAGGTTTACTTTGGTAAACAAATTACTAACTGAACAGTATCTGTGCACAATAAAGACCGTCATTCAGAGTGGCCGCTTACTCCTGATATGGCAGATAATGAGGTTAAAAATTATTTTAGTTACTAAAAGCCAATGGAACGCTATTTTAAGTGAATCCTGAACAATTTCTCTATAGAACAAAAAGCTTGGAGTAAGTTATTTCTTACATGGTTTGTTTATTCCATATACGCAGGTGTCACCCAATTCTTTAAATGGAGCCGAATTTGGAGGATCTATCTCATTGTGCATTCTTTAGGTCTGATTTTTTGTTGAGTTTTGATGAAAAATCATTCAACGCCTTTGGAAAATGCTGAATTGTGACAGAGAATTTACTGGATCAATTTCTTCTGCCATAATTCATCTTTGATAGGAAAATTCAACAAATTGGGTCTTTTCCGGACATGTCTCCAGAAATTATACAATTTTCTATCACCACCTACTCTAAACCAGTCCCTAAGACTTATATGCTCTGTTGTGTTGCAATTTTGCCTATGACGAGTCTCCTCATTCTGAAGAGAAGATGTATGTAGTGGCATTGATGGTGGCTTCATTGTGCAAACATTCACCCCCAGTCACAAAGATCTGGGTTTAATCCATTGTTCTTTTGCTCACGACGCCACCCAAGTTTGGACCCAGCCATATGCAAATCAGTCTTGACCTTGTTCCTTATGGGAACAGTGTAGCCCGAACTGCCGAGCCAGGTCCGCCATGGTCAGGAAACAGACAGATGTTTAGCAGTTACAATCACAACAGCAACCTCATCAATGTAAATGACAATCAATCCACTACTGTGGTAGGAAGAATAAGTAACTTGGTGAGCCTTAATTTGTGACAAATGTGTCGTAGATTTGGAGATATAGTTAAATCGGGCTATCAAATAGAATTTAAAAATGTCTCCACAAAAACCATGTTTTGTGTGTACTCCGTAAAGAGACAAGCAATCTAGCAAGGGGTGGTCAGCTTTTTGCAGAAAGGGGCTATGATACCAATGCCGGAGCACAGGAAACAACAAGGTTTTTACTCAGTACTTTTTCTAATACCTAAACCAGACAGAAGATATTATCCAGTAGAGGATTGGAAGAATCTCACCAGGTATGTAAAGCACGAAATATGGTAATCCCATAACAAATGAATCCAGCAGTCACAGAGAAAGACTGGCTGGTGATATTGGACATACAGGGTGCTTATTTTTATGTCCCCAAACAAATAAAGGATCAGAGGTTTCTACACTTTGTGTTGGGGAATGACGACTTCCAATTCAAGGTGGTGCCTTTTGGTCTTTCGTCATCCCCAACAATATTCACAAAGATACTATCTACAGCGGTGGCACATTTAAAAATGTTGGGATGCGCATATTTACCCACCGAGAAAATTGGCTAATTGTGGCATATTCTGTTGTATAAGGTAGAGGAAAATGTTCAGCAAACGATACAAGTTCTGTCTTTTCTGGGTCGGGAATTGAACAAGGAGAGGCACACCTAATTCCAGCTCATTAGAAGAATTTGATTCAGTCAAAGCTAGATATTTCCTACCAGAGTGGAGAATATTAAAACAGCAGTATCACCTCCAGCGAACTTTTGTTCCGGCCAGTCCAACATATTCTAGCTCACTGGTACCCAGTCTCTCTGGAATATTCAATGTCAATACTTGTCTCACTTAAATTGGTTCACACCCTTCAGTGGTTGTTGTGTCTTCAGAATTCGAAAGAAGGGATACAGATCTTGAAACTCCTTTCCCCTGGTAGGAACATAAGATGCAATCCAGTGGGTCTGTGGAGGAACTTTAGGAGCTCAAGAAACCCAGGGCAGCTGTCCATATTCAAAGTAGAATTGGACAATGTTGCCAACGTGCACTCTGACTATGAAGAGTAAACTTGGTTGATCAGTTTCATCTGTGTGTGTCCAAAGGCGCTGGTTGACACAATGCAAACAGGTGTGCTGGGAGGAAAGAAACCCTACCAAGCTGAGAGGAGCACTGGCTTGAAAACAGCAATGTTTTCTAAATGCAATTCAATGACTTGATCAAATTAATGACACTTTGTCCAGTGTTGAAGCTTCTTCTTTTACTTTATTAAGTAGATCGATATCACTCTACCAATAGTTCCTTGGTAGCAATTACTTTGAAACACAAATGTTTAATCAACCCAATGCATTTTGGGTCAGTAATGGCCCTTCATCAGGGATCTCATCAACATCTTCTCTAGAAATGAAATGAAACGGGAGACTATTCAAAACAGTCCAAAAATATTGAAACAAATTCGTCATTAATCAGAAAGCTACTTACACCCATGTTAATCATGCAGCCGTGTCGGAATGCCGTACTCATGTATTAACAGTGTAAGATAAACGACGAACAGACAGTAGTTCATATCGTCCATGATGATGACATGGTGAGGGTCACGTGACAAGTTAGTTAAATCTGCAAAAACTCGAAGTGCTCGGGAAAAACTAGTAAATCCACTTCAGGATGTGACAGCCCCATGCTTCAAGCTTGGTAATTAATTTAACAGTGCAAAAATAATTTAAGCGTAATGTAGAAACGTTCATACATGTGTGGTGGCCCGGTGCGAAAAGACACAACGGGAAATTAAACCGACATCTCGCAACGATATAGACAGTGACGTACTAATCATACGAAAACGCTTTGTTCTAGTGAAAATGGAGCGTTCAGTGCTTACCGAACTGATGTTAGAGAAAGTACTGACTCCACAAACCGAAAACGCTAAAGACTCGGTGTTCTAGATATAGGTAGCTTTCTGATTAATGACGCTATTGTTTCAAAATTTTTGGACTGTTTTGAATAGGCCATTACTGACCCGAAATGCATTGTATTGAATAAACATTTGTGTTTTAAAGTAATTGCCACCAAGGAACTATTGGTAGAATGATATCGATCTACTGCATAAAATGTAAGAAGAAGCTTCAACACTGGACAAAGTGTCATTAATTTGATCAAGTCGTTGAATTGCATTTAGAAAAAATTGCTGTTTTCCAGATAAGTGCTCCCGTCAGCTCGGGTTTCTTCCCTCCCAGCACACCTGTTTGCGTATTCAAGTAGCTCAACTCTTGGGGGGCGTAGCCAAGATGGCGGCCAGTGTGGACGCAGATTGAAGAGCTCTGCAGTCTGCCCGACCGGTATCCTGCATTTCTCCTGCCCATCCTGCTGTTGCATGCCCACCACCCCTGGTTTGTGCTGAGAGTGGGGGCTGAGCGGGGATGAAAATTGTAACGGGGATGCCGAGCATCCGTCCTCTTGGTTGCGGTAGGCTCCCTGATGAGGGCCGTGGGCCACTTCCTCTTTGCGGCTGGGGTGCTGCTGCCAAGTTTTACCCTCCCCGTTAATTATATTTGGTGCCGCGGGGAGGTGTGAAGGGAATCGACCTTCTCTGATGCTGAACCACCCCTGGGGCCTGCACATCGGATGCAGTGACCTGCCGGGTGTGGCCCGTGAACCCTGGGGCAAGCGGCAACGCTGAGACAAGGTCACACCTGAGGCCACCTGGGACCACTAACATCCTACATGATCATTCGGAGGCACTGAGGCTGCCGCCTTAGCTGTACCACGTGAGCCTAATCCCTGCCTGCTTGAACGGTAGGGGGCAGAGGTGGAGCACAGCATGAGGCAGCTCCTGCTTTGGACATGATCATGTTAGTCCCTGAAGTTTCCTCTGCTGGTGTGGAGACAGTACACCAGTCATCCTCATTCCATGAATAAAGGTGCACTCGAACCTGGCATGGGCATTCTGGAGAATATCTCCCGATGGACTCGTGGCTCTGGTGGGTGAGGGGAATTATTTGTGACTGGTACCCCAAGGTGACTGCCACAATATTCATGTACACCTGTCATGTGTATCTTATTCACACTAGGAACTCTGTTGGCTACCCTTGGGTACTATTGACTTTGCGCCAGGTGATTTCCGCAACCCATAGAGGAAACAAAGTGTTGGGAGTCCTTTGGGTGCTTTGCCTGGCTGTTGTTGCTGCTTTGTCTGGCCCGCAGCAGGCCCCCTCTTCCATTTCCAACCACCTAAATACTGTTTGGGCACTGCATCATGTTCAATGCTACATATTTCACGTGGGAGGATATACTCTACTGCTAGATCTGTGCTGGACTCTCCCAGTGGGTCCCTGCGGCAGTGGTGCCTCATCCTGGCTTGCCGTCATGGTGTTGGCAACCGAGATAATAGACCTGTTTTGCATGATAGAGGTGGCGAGGGACCATCGGGGCTTCTCTACTAGTCTGCACTGCCACGGGTTAGTCCAGCCACAGAGGGGGCAAAGCAGATGAAGATGGATCAGTATACTTCACAGGGAGTTGTGCCATGGATGGATCCTCCACGTGAGCCCCTACTGGAATGTGAAAACGCAGGCTCAGACCCCTCTGGAACCCAAATACTACAGCAATTGAAGCCTCGAGTACAGAGGGGCAAGCTAAAATATGCCACCTTCGATAACCACACCATCTGAATCTTTCCTGATTACACGCACATGGTGCATCCTTCGGGGCGGTGAAGCAGAAGTTGAGGGCAATGACATGCTCATTTACCCTGCCAAATTGCAGGTTATTCATGGGAATCATGCCTATTTTTTTGTCACCCTAGAGGCATCCTGGGACTGGTTGAACATGCGAGTTGAAGGGAGACTTCTTCACCCAATTAGAGGCAGTGACCTCTTCCACCAAGGCTCTCGCAGTCTCATGCTCAGCTTTCAACAAAGATGGACACAGAGACTGGCAGGCTGGACTCAAACAACAATGGAAATCAACTGCGGAGACTGGATCCATCATTGCCTTCCTTTGACTTCTCTGTGACATGTGCAGCTTGGCTCCGTTGCCCCAGGTCAGTCCGGTCTCACGAGCTCCCCATCCTACGGCCACCTGTGATTAGCATCAGGGTTTGACACACCATAAAGCCTTTTCATCCCACACAAGCCTCCGGCTAATCTCTTTCACACCTGACTCTTCCTGCTTTATGGCTTGTTTTCCAAACAGGAGATGTTCGTGTTTATTGGGGCCTGTTGATATCTGATGTGGGATCTGAGCCTCGCTGGGTAAATAATTGTGGGCTGGCTTAACTGGAATGTGGGATGGTCATCATGACTCTGCCTTTTCGTTTGTAATGTATACATGTGAATGACCATGCCATAAAACAGGGAATGTGTGCCTGAAGCATGATATTTTGTATTTAAGGGGAAGCCCGTTTCTGTAATTTTAAGCAGTCTCCTGAGAACATACATTGTGTTGTACTTCTCGGATACCTGTAATTGGTCTGCAGCCAATAAATCGATCTTTGACTTCACCTAGAAGACTCTGTGTTTCTGTTGATCTGAAACAGGAAGAACCCGAAGTCTTAGGGTGTGTTCCTCTGCACCGCTGGGCTTAAAATTCCCAGTACTTCAGTTGGCGCCCAACTCGGGACGATTTCAGCGGTACCAGTCCAAGCCAGAGGTTCGTGAGGAGCTTCGTGTGGAAATTCTGGAGGAAGGCCGCCACTTCATCGACCCCTGCATGTCGACGTGGTCCGAAAGTCTTTTCTGCGAGGTTCTCCGCGTCCCGACGGCTACGAAGGACTGCTGCCCTGATTAATCGCCCTGTTTTGGACCCTTGACGATTTTGGTAGAGCGAAACAATAGAGAGAGTCTTCTGGTGACGCCATCGATCATCGATATTCAGTTAAGTATAAGTGGAGCGTCTCCCAGTTTGTTTGGTATCCTTTGGGATTTTTGATATCCTTCGGGATCATTTTGATTTGGAGCTTGCAAGCGCCAAAGCCAGAGGACTCGTGTATTCACGAGACTATCGTAATCGATAATCCTTTGAAGTTTGAAACTAGACTAGTGAGCGAAGATGCCTGGTTCTAGTGTATTTGGAAGATTGTTTTGTTTGGGTTGTGGAAGGGATTTCCAGTTAGAGGATTCATGTCCGGTTCCTCCAATTGGAACTCTAACTTATGAGCTTTATGTAAAACATGGCGTGGGCCCCATTGCATATAATGAAGTATGGATCCGATACACCAGAAAGGACGGTGTTTTAAAATGGCCCCAAAATGGTAGTTTCGATACAGATATCTTAGATAATTTGGAAGTTAAATTGTTTAAAAAGAAAGCCCGGCCGGCGATGTTTGATTCTTTCCGCCTATGGCGAAAGGAAGCCACACAGAAGGAAATTAAGCTAGCGAAAAGGAATAAGAAAGAAAGAGGTATGTCAATGATGCAAGCAGCTGTGCAATTTAAAGATAACGAGGAGGAACAAATGAATGAGCAGTTGCATAGACAGCGCAAACTAGGGATTGATAAATGTTACCCTGTTTTGTCACCCCTTGTGCAAGATGAGACAGAAGAGAAAGAGAAAGATTCCCTAATGTCCCATTTGCTAAGTTCGCCACCCCCGTATGCGCAAAATGCCACAGCGCCTCCACAGCTTGTAAATGCGCAGCCTCCAGTTAATGTGCCGCAAGCCTTCCCACAGCCGCCAGCTCCTCCTCAGTTGGCTCCTATCCCTACAGTACAGCCCTCTCAAGGGCCGCCAGTTTTGTTACCTGTTGCCCCTGCGCTGCCTGCGACTTTGCCTAGCACATCAGCTGCCTCCCCTGGCGCTCTTTCTTACACTACGTCTCTGTCTATCCCCCCGTTTTCGCCTCAACTTCTCCTTCAGCACGACAACTACTAGCTAATGTAGTTACTAGTTTAATGTCGCCTCTCTTTGGGTCATCTAGTGCGACTCCTGGTTTACAACGTAAGCAATTGCGTAGTCAGCTGCCTGGTCCTGAGGAGAAAGAGGTGTTAGATCATCTGGCGCGTAGGTGGATTGGTTTCCCTTCACTCTATAATGTGGAATCAGTTGTTAACGTTTTCCACCAATGGGATGCCCTAACACAGAGGTATGTCTTTGACAAAATGTGTGAATTCCTCTGTGAGGAATTGGAGGATAATGGTTCAAACCCAAACCCACAGGAATTGTGTCGAGTGCGATTTGATTTTGGAACAGGTACAATTGTGGGTCCCAATGTAGATAAAGCAGTTGCGACTTTACTGTCCTTCAGAAATGGCGATTGTCAGCAATCATTGTTCGAACAGGAATTCCCTGTGGGGAAAAAGGGAAAAGCGCGACAATACCCTATGAGAGAAGTCCCTCCGGTATGGAAGGAAGCCGTTGCGGCTGATGCCGCTCGAGGTATTGTTGCTGCTCCAGCTAATTTTCAGCGTGTTTGGGTACATGTCCCATGGAAGCGTTCTGAGGTGTTAGCGTTTAAGCAGACATTGCCTGACCCCCGTAAAAACCCTACAGGGTATTATAAGGAGTTATCACAAACTGCAGAATCGTGTGTAATGAATCTGGCTGACATAGATATGTTGTTTGGGAATGTGGTTCCACAGCCTTTATGGGGATCCATTCGTAATGTAGATCACGCTGCAGAATTGGGTAACACATGGGCTAATATCATTGCTGCAGACGCTGGACAAGTTGGTGGCGCGAAGCCTGACCCTTTGGTAGCAGAACTCCCTGGTAGAATTATTACATACATGAAAACTATAATGCCCGCGATGCGAGTAAATTGGGATAAACTGTCCGCATGCAAGCAGAAGAAAGATGAGACAGTGTCCGATTTCTTTACAAGGTTTGAAGAAACGTTTATCGACCACAGTGGTCAAGACATGAGCACTGAAGGTGGCCAACGGTTATTTGTTGATAAATTTGTACAGAATCTACTTCCCGAGTTGTGTAAGAAATTAAAAGATTCAGAAAGTTCCTGGGCTGTTTCCTCTTCAGCGCAAATACTGGCTACTGCACAGTATTATGAAAATAGAGATAAAGACGAGAAAGATAGAACAGATAAGAAAACGAAAGAACTGAAAACGAAGGTCCTTTTACAGCAGGCTTATCCGCCACGTGGAGGACAGAATAGTTATAGGCAAACATAAGGTATCTATCAGCAACCCCAACAATTTCAGAATAATCAGCAAATGAATGGGTATTATCAACCACGTATCCCTGTAGGTCCCAATCAATGTTCATATTGCAGAGAGGAAGGTCATTTCAAGTATAGTTGTCCTAAATTAATGCAGCATACTAGTAATGCGTATGGCGCAAGAGGTAGAGGTGGTCAACAAGCTCCTAGAGGTAGGGGGCGTGGAAATGTTCCCCAGAACGCGCGTCCTCTTCCGCCTCAAAATACCATAAATAGCTTTGATCAGCAAGCCAATGCAACTGGTAATACAGCTCAGTACTACACTAATGGTTATTATGCAGAAGACGACAATGTGGAAGGTAATGATTACTAGGACAGCCGTAGACAGAGAGAGGGAGTTGTTTCAGTGCCAGTTGATCAGAGCGGACCATATGTTAAAGTGACTACAGAGCCCTTTCTGCTAGACACTGGTGCTGCAAAGAGTTCAATTATGCATTCAAAACTCCCTGGCGCGCCTTTGTCTGGCGAAATGAATGTTTCAGTAGGTTTTTCTGGCGCCCCAGTTAGGAACCCGATTTCTAGTCCTATGTCACTTTCTGTTGGACCTTGCGAGTTAAAAGCACCCCTCATCCTAATGACAGGTTGTGGTGAAAATCTGCTAGAATTAGATTTGTTAAAAAGATTGCATGCGACGCTATTTTGTTCTCCTTCAGGAGTACAACTTACATTAGGTAAGAAAGTGATTTCCCCAATGTATTTGTCTAAGAATGCAATGCCACCTGAGTTGTCATCCCTTCTGGATGCCCTTTGGGCTACTGGTCCCAATGATGTGGATCTTTTGGAAATACCGCCATATGTGGTCACTTTAAAAGCCAATGTCAGATTGCCACGCATTCCCCAGTATAAGATCTCCAATGAAGGTCAGAAAGCGTTGTTAGCAATTGTCAGCAATTTGATTAAAAAGGATGTAATTGAAGAAACAAGAGGCAACATTTGCAATAGTCCGGTTTTACCTGTCTTAAAACGAACGGACCCTTCACAGCCACCTGTTTACAGATTTGTGATTGATCTTAGAGAGGTTAATAAGATTGTTGTGCCACAGTTTCCAGTTGTCCCTGATATAACTGCCTTGTTAACTATGATCCCAGCTTCCGCTGCATGGTTCTCAGTGATCGATTTGAAGAATGCTTTCTTTAGCATCCCAATTGCAGAGGAGAGCAGAGACATTTTTGGCTTCAGTTTAGGAGGTCGAAGCTTCCGCTTCAAACGCGCTCCCCAGGGCTACTGTGAAAGTCCATCAATATACAGTCAAGCTTTAAAAGCGCAGCTTGATGCACTCGTTTTACCTAGTGGCACTATCCTCATTCAGTACGTTGACGATTTGCTAATCGCCGCGGATACTGAAAAGATTTGCAAAGAAGCTACATTGTCATTGTTGCGTCATTTGTATGCCTTCCATCACAAAGTGTCCCACTCAAAAATGAAATATTGTCGACAAGAAGTGACCTACTTAGGTCATCTCTTATCGAAGGAGGGAAGGACACTGACCCCAGAAAGAATTCAAGCCATTGCACAGTTGAGTGTGCCAAGAACACAGAGAGAAGTGCGTGCTTTCTTGGGCATTACTTCATACTGTAGGCACTGGATACCAAATTTCTCTTTGCTGGCAAAACCTTTGTTAGCATTAACATGTAAAGACACACCGAATCCTATCCCATGGGCTGAAGAGTGTCAGAAACGTTTTTTGGAATTACGAAATGCATTATGTTCAGCTCCTGTGTTGGGTACCCCTGACTACAGCAAGCCTTTTACGTTTTATGTTCATGAAAAAGATGGTTGCGCATTATCAGTGTTAACACAGCCTTTTTGCGACAGACCACGTCCATGCGCATATTTTTCGTTAACCTTGGACCCGGTAGCGAGGGCATTGCCAAGTTGTTTGAGAGCTACAGCCGCCGCAGCTATGTCTATACGACAGTCTGCTAGACTAGTAATGGATAATACATTGATTGTTATGGTTCCACATGCTGTGGACACATTGTTAAACAGGACCAAGACACAGCACTTAACTAGTGCGCGATTATCAGGATATGAGTTGACACTGTTAGCAAATCACATACACATAAAGAGATGCAACACGTTGAATCCAGCTACATTGTTACCAATTCCAGCAGACCTAGATGAGATTGAGCAACATGATTGTCTGTTCAGAACAGAAGAAGAGACGAAAGGGAGAGTGGATCTCAAAGATACTTCCCTGACTGAGTGTGATGGTACTTTATGGGTGGATGGTTCGTGTTTCAAGCTTCCGAATGGTGATACGACTGCTGCATATGCTATCACGACTTTGCACACGATTGTTGAAACTGCACGTGTGCCACAAAATTCGGCTCAAGCAGCAGAATTAATTGCCCTTACAAGAGCATGTGTGTTGTCTGAAGGAATGAAAGTGAACATATATACTGATAGCCAGTACGCCTTTGGCGTGGCGCATAGTTTTGGGCGATTGTGGAAAGAACGTGGGTTCCTGACTTCGCATGGAGCTAAAATTCAGAATGGCAAGTTGGTGAATGATCTCCTTGAGTCGCTGACCCTACCGTTACAAGTTGCGATTATCAAATGCAGTGCGCACAAGAAAATCACTGATGATGTTGGTCGTGGCAATGCGTTTGCTGATGAAATCGCGAAAGAAACAGCAAAAGATGTGAAGACTCGAATGTATGTTGCAGGCCATGCAAGATGGATTGGTGATGTTGGAATGTGTGAAAACACGATAGAGAGTGTGAAGTCCCTTCAAGCTGAAGCCACAGAGAAAGAGTTGAGCAAGTGGAGAGAAAGTACGGGTAAATTGGATGAGAATGGTTGTTGGATTGATTTGTCAGAACATCGGCGATGGTTGTTACCTGATGCATATGTGCTTCCAGTGGTTACTATGGCACATGGAATGGCACATATCAGTATGAAAGGAATCTGTAAGTTGTTGGCTCCAGTATGGCAGAATGCTGGAATTCCCAAGTGTGCAGAGAATGTGGTCAAGAATTGTATGGTATGTTTGAAATACAACCCTGGTAGAGGAACCCCAACTCCAGCTGGTCATTTTGCGCCTCTATCATACCCATTTGAAGTTTTGCAGCTAGATTTTATCCACATGGAAAGGTGCAACAACCTGAAATATGTATTGGTTGTTGTTTGCGCTTTTTCAAAATGGATAGAAGCATATCCCCTAAAAGACAACACTGCTTTATCCACAGCCAAAGCCCTTGTGAAGGAATTGTTCCCTAGGTTTGGAATGCCAAGAATGGTGTGGATTGATAATGGGAGTGAATTTGTGGGTCGAGTGATGAAGAATGTGTGTGAGGGATTAGGGATTAAGCAGAAGTTTCACGCTGCAAATCACCCCCAATCAGCTGGATTAGTAGAGTGCTACAATGGCACTCTGAAGCTGAAACTAGCCAAAATCCAGGCGAGCTCCGGTCTTAAATGGCCTGACGCTCTGCCTCTAGCACTCCTATCCACAAGAATGACTGTGCATTCACGAGTGGGACTCAGTCCATACGAGGTGGTTTTTGGCCGCCCGGCCAATGTATGGGGTGTGCCAAGACCGACGAAATTCAGCGAAATCGAACATCCAGCACTGCTTGATTATTTGTATGAATTGACGGCTAAATTGCGTGTTTTACACCAACAGGTGCATGATACTCTCCCTCAGGCCTCTGAAGCTCTAGGACATCCTATTGACCCTGGCACGTGGGTGCTCATCAAGAACTTCCAGCGAAAGAGCAACGATGAGCCCCGTTGGATTGGCCCTCACCTCGTACTTCTGTCTACAAGATCAGCTGTTCGAGTAAAGGGGAAGAAGAACTGGATTCACGGCGCCCACATCAAGAGGATCCCTTTGCCTCTACCATATGACCAGTGGGTCCAGGAGGGTATCGCTGACTCTGAAACAGACACTGTACCTCGTTTTGTACCATTCAGTGATGCACGCGTAAGAGGCACAACTTCAGCACAACAGAGTGACGACATTTTGCAAGAAGCAGTGCCACCGTCAATTCGATTGGACACCACAGAGCCTGAACTCTTGTTCCAAGATCAGACAGTACCTGCCCGTTTCCGCTATAACCTGAGACCAAGGCCTATGGACAAATAAATATACTTTTTCCTTACCTTTTTGTTTTTGATATCATAGCTCTCCCATCTGAAGGACTTTCTTGATTTTTGTTTTTCGAACCACCATCCGGGTTCAGCCGCAGGGTCGCGGTGCCAAGACTTTGGGGTACAGGCCGAAGACGTTAGGTCAACGGTTCTGGCTGGTCTAGGGCGTTCCCTAGACTGACAGGCGTACTCCTTAGCAGAAGATACTCACCCGCCGCGAGCGGCACGATTAGAGGATGGAGTTTTTCAAGATGGAGAGACTCTCTGAGGAAATGAACCTTAAAACGAAAATATGTAAAATAATGAAGAGCAAACGTTTTGTATTATTATGTCTGTTTATACTATGTAGTATGATAGTGTTTACCGTAGGATTTGTATTCTTCTCCTCTCAAGAGCCCATTGCCCCCACTGAACAGCCTATACCTCCTCCTCCTACTGTCTCCTCACACTCTTTTCACCCTCTGCCTGAACACGAACAAGCTAGACGATCAGAGTTTGTAAACAACTCGTTTATTCAGCTCCTGCACCAGCACCAACTAGTCATGAATACAACCAATTGCTGGGTGTGCGGTTTAATGCCACATACCATTAACAAGGGTATTCCTTATCTAGTGCTGCCGTTTCGTTACAATGGATCGTCATGGGCATTCCAGACCATGTTTCTTTTTGCATTAGATGCCTACTCCCCGAGACAACCGCGTTCCATCAGACCTAGCACAAATAATAAAGCTTTAATGAAAGGAGTTGCCGATATGAGCAGAGATATCGACGCATACTCATCTATACCCAAGGATGAATTGAGAGCTTATGTAGGGTGGAACGCGACGGGGTATAGTATTAGTCTGGGTGAAAGACAGCGAAAAATCTGATCCCCAATTTGGGTCGTACCCCACATAGGCCGGTTCTGTTTACAAGGTAATGGTCAGAATCCAAGAGCTCAACTGGGGAGAAGTGACTGTACTGAAACGTACACTGTTCCATCACAGTTTTCCCCTGCGTTTTTGGCTGCCAGGGGTACATATTTTGTCTGCAATGACCGAGCATATACATGGTTGCCCCCTGATTTCTCGGGCACATGTTATATTGCAAATTTGCTACCGCCAACATTTACTGCTGCCTCTGACTATCACAAGACCAGAATTGTAAGAGGCGTGATTAGTAAGGAGGATACTGCTGGTCAGGAAGCGGGAGACTTCTTTTTGGGTTTCCTGCCGTTTTGGGGACCGATGGTCAATAGTAGGAACCTGAGACAACTGACTCGTGTGGTTGAATCCACTGTTAATGTTACGGCTGGTGCCCTTGGTAATTTGACCGCTGAGCTCCAAGCGGATCGCCTCATGACTTTGCAGAACCGCATGGTTCTAGACGTTATACTTGCAGACCGCGGTGGGGTATGTAAGGTTATCCAATCTAGTTGTTGCATTTTCATACCAGATAACGCTCCAACAGTTTATCAAGCCATCTCCAAACTCCATAAAATATCTGAATCCATACACATGGATAAAGGAGATTGGTCACTGGTGGGGTAGTTCTGGGAACTGATATCTGCCTGGGGTTGGAAGATTCTGATGGTCATTGGAATGATCTTAGCCATCCTTTTCCTGTTCTATCTGTGCATACAGTGTGCTCCTGCGATATGTGGCCTCTGTGCTACATTATGTGTAAGGAAACCTGTATCCATGGACGATCTAAGTAATAGGATTATGCTACAGCAACATCTCCATGACTTCGTGAATATTGACCTAGACTCGGATTGATGTGAGTATAGTTATTGCCTATGTAAGGGCAAAAGGAGGGTCTGTGGTACTTTAGAATTTGGGACCGCGTGGGAGGCAGGGCCCTACCCCTGTCTATCCCGGTATTAGCGAACCGCGAATGGTCAATGCGGTATGTACAAGTGCTTTGTATAACGTTTTAGCTATAAATGCACTGTGTATACGTTATTATACATTGACTTCGTGGGTTCCATCTTAGAGCGGTGGCCATCTTATGGTTGCCCTCACATAGGCTACACATTACGAGCAAATACGGGCCTTTAGAACACATGTGCCTTCCTTTGACTTCTCTGTGACCTGTGCAGCTTGGCTCCGCTGCCCCAGGTCAGTCCGGTCTCACGAGCTCCCCGTCCTACGGCCACCTGTGATTAGCATCAGGGTTTGACACACCATAAAGCCTTTTCATCCCACACAAGCCTCCGGCTAATCTCTTTCACACCTGACTCTTCCTGCTTTATGGCTTGTTTTCCAAACAGGAGATGTTCGTGTTTATTGGGGCCTGTTGATATCTGATGTGGGATCCGAGCCTCGCTGGGTAAATAATTGTGGGCTGGCTTAACTGGAATGTGGGATGGTCATCATGACTCTGCCTTTTCGTTTGTAATGTATACATGTGAATGACCATGCCATAAAACAGGGAATGTGTGCCTGAAGCATGATATTTTGTATTTAAGGGGAAGCCCGTTTCTGTAATTTTAAGCAGTCTCCTGAGAACATACATTGTGTTGTACTTCTCGGATACCTGTAATTGGTCTGCAGCCAATAAATCGATCTTTGACTTCACCTAGAAGACTCTGTGTTTCTGTTGGTCTGAAACAGGAAGAACCCGAAGTCTTAGGGTGTGTTCCCCTGCACCGCTGGGCTCAGTACTTCAGTCTCGTTTTGAGTGTATGGTTACACAGCGGATGTAGAGGGAAGATATGTGATAGTGCATGTAATGCTAGACAAGATGGAGATATGCCTGCTGAATGTTTATGCCCTAAATGAGGATAATGAGGGGTTTTATCTGACACTGCAGCACTTACTGCTCCCATTTGTGGAGGTGTCTCTGATATGGGCAGGAGACTTTAACTAGGTGCTCAATGGGAGCATGTCCAGATACCCACTAAGGCTCTATACTAAACCCAACATGATAGCCGCTCTGCAAGAGGTGATGGACCGCCTGAATTGCATTGACATTTGGCATGAGATGCATCCTGGAATGAGGGAATACACATGCTATACACCTGCTCCAGATGTCTCTCATATGCTCAATCGCTTCTTGCTTTCAAGTGAGGCTGCTGCAGCTGCGGTGCAGACATGAGCACTGGGACATCTTTTGCCAGATCACCCTCCAGTACTAATGAAGTGAGGAGTGAGTAGAAGTAGGCTGAGAGTCCCATTGTGGCGCCTCTATCCCCAGGTCCTTGGGGACATCACGTTCCAGGAAGAAGGGCCAGGAGGCGGTTGTCAATTATTTTGCCACAAAATGGTCATCTACCGATTGTAGAAGTTTAGAGTGGGACGCGCTAAAGGTGGTGCTGCAAGGGGAATGCCTGTCTAGAGTTCAAGGAGATAGTTGGAAAGACAGCTCATTAAGGCTGTGGATGCATTTGCCGGGTTGCTACAAGGGGGGCTTGCGACAGAGCCGCCGAAGAAGCACTGCTGCTGGTCCAGCATCGAGTAGGGGAAATATAGGATAGGCTAGAATGCCATGTTAGACACGAGTATCACCACCTGATGCACTGAGAGGGTGATAAGCCGGGGAGATTACTCGCTCGGTTGTTGAAGCAGGAACGTCGACCTCCGCTTACACCAGCACTCAGGCGAAGCCATCACACAGGCTGGTATTAACTTGCTGTTGCATGACAACTTAGCTGCAATGTACAGAGAGGGTTCAGGCTCCGACTCCGCTGAGATTAAACCTTTTGTAGATGACCTCCCACTCCCCCATCTTACTGCACTACAGATGAATGAGCTCAGTGGGGTGTTTAGCCTTGGGGAGCTCGGAGAAGCAATGTGAGGTATGGCAAGCTGTAAGACTCTGGGGCCGTACGTACTCCCAGTGGAGTTCTTCCAGGAGTTTGCTGATCCCTTGCTCCCCTCCTTACTATAGACCTTGAACGAGGCCAAGAGACTGAGAGAGGCACAGATAGTTATGCTCCCTTAACCAGGTAAGGACGTTCTCGATCCTGGCCCTTATAGACTGGGGGTAGATGCTAAGTTGTTAGCCAAGTTACTAATGGTGCGTCTGAGCAAGGTAGTGACTCACTTGGTCCATGAGGACCAGTATGGGTTCATGCTGGGCAGGGGGACCCATATGAACGTATAGAGATTCTCCCATGTGTTACATTCGGTGGCGAACACTGCAGTTTGCAAAGCAACGGTCACCCTAGACATTGAAAAGGCGTTCAACACCATGCAATGGGACTTTTGCGGGAGGTCCTGAGAAGGATGGTTTTGCGACACAAGCTTATATCTTTTGTTCATCTTCTGTACTGCCAACCAATGACCCGAGTTCATAATGTCGCCTGACATCCGAAGGTTTTCATATCGGAAGAGGCACAAGACAGGGTTGCCTGTTGTCTCCACTTCATTTCGTCAAATTAATGGAACCACTGGCGATCAGGTTGTGGTGAGATATGGCCCTATGGGGTATCACTATCCATGGCCGTACGCATGTAGTTTCCTTAAATGTGGATGATGCGTTGGTGTATATTTGTTGCTTGGAGGGAGCAGTACCGGCACTCCTGGACTTGGGCCCATTCGGGGGAGCCTCGGGGCTCTGGATTAATCACCAGAAGTTGGTTATATTCCCTGTAGCAGCCTTGACAAGGGAGGAAGTGTTGGACCTTCCTGACATGGGGCTTCGATGGAAGTGGGACCATTTTCGCAACCTCGGTATACCGGTGGCCCTCACATCGAACGCTCAGTATGCACTGAATGTGGGAGTTGTCATAAGCTGCCTGGTGGTATCCATTTGGTTTCGGAATCACCTGTACCTTTCTATTATGGGGCAAGTAGCCTTGGTGAGGATGGGGATGCTTCCTTGTTGCCTCTATGCCCTCCAAAACTCTATTTGCATCCCGAAATCCATCTTTGACCCATTAAACGGTCTCTTGATCTTGTTGATATGGGCTAGAAAGTGCTCTAGAGTTAAGTTAGAGGTGCCTAAGTTGGATATGGTTTCCACGTGCCAAGGCTTGCCCGTTTTCCTCCTTTATTATTTTGCGGGTTCACTGCAGTATGCAGCACAGTGGTGTGCTGAAAGTCCCAATGTGGAGAAGGCATTGTTGGCTGGATGGTGTCTGGAGACAGACCTCCTGAGGTATGTCATGATGGGTTCACAAGTTCCCCAGACTGACCTTTTGTGGTCCACGAGGTTGCAGGAACCTGAGAGCAGGCGGTTCCCTTCGTGGTACGCAGGGCCCCATATGCCCAGCTGCTCCCCCTTCGCTGGATCCCAGGTTTCCATTGAACGCAGACTGTTATGAACTTCATGAGATGGTAAGAGGGAGGGGGGATTTGTACCTCAATGGGTCCTTCCTCTCTTTTGATGATGCGAAGGAGTGTTTGCAAGTGCCAGATGGCCATTTTGTGCACTATGCGAATATATCCTGAAATATGGACCACGTTCCAAGATGAGCCAGAGGAGACTAAGACCTTGGCACTGCTGCTCAACCCGGGTTCCCATTGGGGACTAATTACCAGCAGATACATGGCTCTGAATTCAGACTGTAGGTTCAATGTGTCAAAAATTCAAGATAGGTGGACGGCTGACTTATCATCACCGTTCACAGAGAGCGAGTGGAAACCGGTATTTGAAGAGTTTGAAAGGTGGATACCAACGCACGCTATAAGCGTACTCAGTTCATCTATCTATATGACACATACCTGACACCCCAGAGATTGTCTAGGTTTGATGCGATGCATCCCTCAACATGCCCCGGATATGGTATGGGACCTGCAATGTTCTTGCATGTGACCTAGGACTGTGCCCAACTCCAGACATATGGTGGACAATGCAATGAGTGTTACGAGAGGTCACTGGTGTGGGTTTTAAGAAGTTAGTCAAACACTGTCTCCTGAGCGTGCTCCCGAAACCCAAGTCTGGTGCTAGCATGCGCCATACATTTGCTCTCTTGGTACAAGTACTAGCTAAACGATACATTGCCATACACTGGACCCACTCCGTGCCCCCAAGACTAGATACATGGGGAGTGGACATGTGTGAGCGGGACTTAGCTGAGGAGCACTGGCTGTGTGCGGTCCACACTGATGAAAATGCGGAGTGAGATCCGTGAGATGTGGGGTACTATGCTAGAGGTCCTGCTGGTCAATGGTGGACTGGTTGCAGAAGACGTGGTCTCTACACATATGGCGGCACTCAATGCTTCTGTGGGAACCTCGGAGACTAGACCTCTGCTTGGTTGAATGGACTTGTGAGTGATCTATGATTGTATGAGATACATGGGTAGGCACGCTTGTAACTGAGCAGAAATATAGGATGAAGTATGCCCAGAAATATGGACCTGAGAGAATAGACTTGGGATAGTTCTCAACATGCCCCCTGCCTGGCACGTCAAAATAGCTGATATATTTTTCCTGCCTGGCAGAATGTACCACTCTTGAAGGACAGACCGCATATATACCGAATCACACCCCGCTTAGCTGAGTTGATGTCCTGCCCCTAAGAAGATGAAGGTTCTTCAAACATGTAAATAATTGTACCCTACCTGCTACTTGAGGACTCCTAAAGATAAAATTGCCTAACTGCATGTCGCTGTCAAGTTCTTCTTATCATTTTTCTTTTGTTTTTTTATTAGTTAAATTTCTTAATGTGCATGATCAATGTCCATGTAATTTGTTAAATGTGACATGCATGATGATGTATGCCCAGCAATGATGCTTTTGAGCTAAGCACTCAGGCGAACATTGAGTTCATGATGATATCCTTCAAATATTTTCCCAACGTATAAAGCAATCTGCAATGTATTCTTCCTTGCTTCGTGACTTGACATGACAACATGTAATGTACCATCTGTGAGATATTGAATAAAGAAAATATAAAAATAAAAACGTATCTCAACTCCTAGAATTACAGGAAGCTGTCTGCTGTAGGCCTGGCTCTACTACATTTTGCAATTACTTTATTCAATAAACCATTCCTAATCAGGAACCGACAATCAAATTGCGAAAGCATATAAAAACAGGCAGGGAAAGACAAGGGGTCTATCTCTAGTGGCATTGCCAAATGAGATCCTGGCATGGGCAGAAATGAATCTGTTATCCATTCGATCAGTATACATTTTAGGAACATCCAAACTCCAGGCAGATAGACTAAGTAGAAACATACCCTCATCAATACTATTCCAGCTCAGTCCTCAAGCATTTCAATTGGTGACAAGCCATTTCAGTCAGCCCACAATAGACATATTTGCCTCTCCAGCAAATGCTTTTCTCCCACGCATTTGCACCCAGAATTCCTGTTATGGGGGATAGACGCTCTAATACTCGCACCACCTCTGGAAGTTCTTTATGCTTTTTCTTAACTTTTCCTGCTTCTGACTTTACTTCAGAGGATTCAAAGGGAAATAGTTTTTGTTATTGACACTGCTATCCTTGGCACCTCATCTTTGTCTCTCTTAAAACCCAATTCACCTTTCGGGCCAAGACGTCCAATCAGGTCCAGCAATTATGACTGAAGGCTTGGAGGTTGAAAGGGGTTGGTTTGCAAAAAATGGGAAGCTCCAGAAAAGCAGCTTGTGATATCCAGGCTGTTAAAAAAGATTCCACTATACAAGTGTATGCTATACACTGGAAACATTTTTTGCTCTTGGTATTGTTGTGGACATTGATCCAGTGTTATGTGATTGATTTAAGATTTTGGATTTGTTAAGGAATGGCTTTGTGAAATGTTAATCTCTTTCCACTTTATCCTGCCAATGAGCTGCCATAAAGTCCTGCAGAGAGTAAAGAGGGAATATTTCTTCCGTTTGTTTGTTTGGGAAGAAACGTCTTAAAAGTTTCAAGACAGTAGTTTTCTCTCCATTTCCTCATGGGTTCTCACAACTGCCCTTGAGGGTTTAAAAAAGGAACCTTTTGAACTGCTGGATAAGTACTGACTGTTGGCAAAAGTAGACGTCCTGCTTACTATAAGATCAGCACTGCAGTTGAGTGAACTATCATTTTTATTTATTTCCTATCCATACCTGAAATGTTTTCCTCCTGGGTAGTTCTGAGGTCAGTGGAATTTCTTTCTTACTCCAGTCAGGAAATTATTCTTCCTGTCTTGAAGTCCTCACAGGATATTCCTTCCACCTTGGATTGAAGGAAAGCCCTATTGGCTAATTTTGATAAAACAAAATCGTTCAGTTTGTCTCCTGTGGTACTATATATATAAAGAGAAAATAGTTTCATCTGCCATGATCAGTTTGTGGGTGAGGCAAGCAGGTGTGTTGCATGTATTTTGTTTTGAAACAGAACAATGCCTGTGATCACCGAACATCAGTATATAGGGACGGACCGTATCACATCAGTAAATGGGGACCCAAATCCTGACTAACCCATAGTGCCTTACCAGCCCTCACTACATGAGCTCAATAATATATTAGAGACTTCTGGGATTAGAACCAGCCCCACACCTGGCATTTGTCATTGGTTGGTCTGCATCTCAAATTGCTTAGACCTGGCGCACTCGTCCCAGTACCTTTCCACTGCCAAAAATCCTCCCCTCCACTTCCTAAATGGCAAGTCTCGGCTCATATGAAAAGAAACACCATGCTATAAAACAGCAGTTGGGTCTCTCTGTTATGTCTATGAGTTAGTATGTGATTAAACCGACCACAGTGAAAAACAGGGCACAATGCTCTTTGACCTTGTACAAAATGGCCAGACTGAGTCCTAGAAAGAAGTGCTGAATAAAAAAAACACTTGCAACCTGGTTCTTAAATAATAGTATGGTACAAAGACAAATGTGTTATTTCATAATGAATGCAGAGGAAAAGCGGCATACAACCTACAGGTAGGCTAATCTATGGGAGAACCACAGTGGGCCCTACAGGGAACAGTTTCTAAATCCCATTCAGCTATGGGGTTGCAGTTATCAGGGAATGTCCTAGAAAAATCTGGGCTGAGGCAGGAGTAGTTTCACTTCAAGAAATTTGCTGAACAGCCACATGGGCAAATACTTCATTTTTGTCTCATTGTAAGTTAAAATTATTTAGTACAGGTACAGACAATTTTGGCTTCTTGGTTCTGAAAACAGCAATAATGTCATTGTTAGAAAACAATCAGGGCCTAATACAAGGTCGGTCAGAAAGCCTCCGACTGCTGGTCGGAGGCTTTCCAACTGTTACTGTAGGTTTAAAGTCCAACCGCTGTATTATGATGATGGGGAATCAGACACGGTTCTGACGGGCTCAAGGAGAATCATGGCCAGGGCCGGACTGGGACCCAAAACCGGCCCTGGCAAAGTGCTCGGCCGGCCCCCCGGGGCTTGGGGGTGCTGCCGAGCTCTTTGCCAGGGCCGGTGCTGCAAAAACGGCCCTGTAACAAAAACGGCCCCCACGGGCCCAAAACCGGCCCCCACCCATGCGGCGCACCGGGGGATTGCCCGGTGCCCGCTATGGCCAGTCCGGCCCTGATCGTGGCTAACACTCATTGAGCTGTACTTCTGGCAAATAATGCTTTGGGGCTCAACACAGCATTGTGGAATTCTGTACATGAAACAGCATAAACAGAATGAATATGTCCTGTTTGATACATTTTAAATTACTTAGCAATTCATGACGTTCTAAAGAGCAGAAGAATATACCAGGCGTGCCATTGCAGCCTCAATGCAGTTTCAAATTGCCAATTCGACTAGGCAATATAACCAACATGCCTAGCCTTAAACTCCCCTTTTACTGCATATGTCACTCCTTAGGTGAAACCTAGCAGCCCATATGTCAGAGTGCATTGTAATTAGGGGTGGGCAAAATTTGCTAAATTAACATTCGCAAATTATCGCGAAAATGCTAAAAATCTCCGCAAACACGCTGTAAATATCGCGAAGATGCGGAAGTTTTTTTCCCGCCTGTTCGCGGTATTTTTTGCGTGATCGCGGGTCGCCAACTAACCCATGCGGTTGCTCACGGGCGAGGCCATCTTGTTTTCACTTATCCCGCCCTCTCGCAATGCTTACTTCCTGTTCCGGGTCGCGCAATGCATGTTCGCGCCCATTCGCAGTAGATATTTCCTGTTCGCGACCGCTTTTACTTGATCGCGTTGCTTTTTGCTTGCTAGGGAAGAAAATATTGCGCGAACTTGCGCACGTGGTCGCAATGGGCGCGGCCATCTTGTTTTTCACTCTAATGCATGGTTCTGGGTCCTGATTTTCAATCCTCTCCAAATCGTTTCAATCCTTTGTTTCAACCCACTTTTTTTTTATCCTTCTTATTTATTATTTCTCTTACTATTTTCCAGCTTCTATATTTTTGGTTTTTCGTCTCCTTTTTTTTGTTTTTTTGTTACTTTTTCTCTTTCTATTGTCTGCTATTATTTATTTCCTTTACTTCTTTAATTTTATTACCTTTTCTTACCCCAGAACCATGTCTAAGGGTAGGGCTGGTCGCCATCGCAGCCAGAGCCGCGACCACCTTCCTTGCGGAAGGCGGCGCCCACAAGGGGTGCAGGCACGGGCCTATTTGGGGAGGTGGAGTTGGCTGCACTAATTTTCTTTGTGCAGCGCCACCTCCCCTCAACCCTGGCAGCAGGTGGCAGGCCTGGGTCCGGGTACGGCCTCCAGGAGCGTCGGCAGCGGTGGGGGAAGGTGCGCCGGGCAGTGTCGCGCTTCTCTGGTGTCCGGCGCACCCAGGCGCAGCTGATGCACCGGTGGTCCGACATCCTGGACCGTGAGCAGGAACTGCTGGACCTGCTAGGAGTGGAGGTCCCGGGGCTTGGTGAGTACCTATTTAATTATTACTACTTTATGTCTGTTCTTCTACTCTGTGTTATATATTGCGAATATCTTTTTTTTTCTTCCAACCAGCTAGAATGTTGCTGCTTACATTCCAGGTTAATTACGTTTAAAAGTCTTCTGTGATTTTTTATGACACAGGTGCTCTTCTGCGCTACTACTAATCTTACTTGTTTGCAACTTAGCGTTTGTGCTCGCTTAGCGTGATTCTGTACAAGTTTATTTTGGAGAAATTAAGTTACGTAATGCTACAGTGACTCTAGTCCACTCCTTACTTTGTCCTGTCACTAATTAATAGGGGCGGATTGATACTTAGGTTTAGGTACTTTGTAAGTATGAGTTTCTAAATTTGTTAGTGGTATGCGTGATGCCCCCTCAGTTACGTGACGTGCTGCTTGCACGGCAGTCTTTATTAGAACCTTTTCTAGTTTGTTCAATGAGTGGTGGTAATTGGCTTAGCACTAGCAGAACATCAGCATCAATCAATCAACCCAAAATGTGGTGTTTACAAAAAATGTAGTCATGTGTCCTCCATTTGACCATATGCATTGTTGAGGAATAAAAGAATTGGAAATGCATACTTAATGTACAATTGGCATGCCTGGAATAGGGGGCTAGGTTGGGTGGTACGTCGTACTTAGGCTTAGTTGTAACTTAGTATTCTGGAATCAGAATGGAAGACTGGATTACTGTTGATAAATAGTAACTTAAGTAGTCGATCCGCGAATCCCCCAACACTACTTGTTGACCAGATGAGATCGGTCAATTTAGTTATTGCAATTGTTGTTTACATAAGTGTTTTTTGACCGTTGTTAAAAAATATTGTATTTGTTTGACACCATCCATCAATGTTTGTCTCTTTCTTATATCTTTCCTGTTCATCAGCACCCAGGGGCAGACAGACAGGGAGTGGGGGTTCGGCGGGACAATAGTCCGAACAGCACCAGGAGGACACCAATGAGGGCTCCTCTGCTGGCCCCAGTAAGTCTTCTTGTTTTTAATAATATTTCTTATTCCATAACTTTTACTGCACCATATTTTTCACGAACTATTGTTTCAGTGTCCAAATGCTATTTTTTTACCAACAATTATCCTTCGATCTGTACGGTTTCAAAAATCTTATCCCTGCCTCTGCTATGATGGCTCTCAGTACTACTACTACTATCAGTCTGTCTGTACTGTAGTAGCTAGTCTTGCCCAGTTGGCCAGTGCCACTCTTTATGTGAAAGGTTGTAATTCAAAACTCATATTCACCAGTAGCTCTAGCCATTGAGTCCAATCCTTTGGGTCGTCGTCTTGTACTACTTCTAGTCTTATTGATCTTGAGTCTTTGTTAATCTTGAGGCTTTGAAAATTCACAGCAACAAAAGCCCAACCAGATTTATTACTATTTTGATATGCTACTGTTGTAGGGATCTTGCACATACACAGACCTTTGCACAAGAAAATAGGATGTTGGTGATGGTAGGTTGGACCTTTCTCACACACCTCAAATTCAGCACCCACCACAATTCCACTGCTCGCCTATAGTACTGTCTTGTCATAACTATTAGGTCTCCGAACCCTCCCCCCAAGATACCCGACAAGTAGACAACCCAGAACATAACACACCCAACCTCTCAGTCGTGGAAGCAATGCACATGCACACCCTTACTTTAATTTGCTCAATCGTGTAAGTTAGTCCACACCAAATACCACCAAGTCTAAGTAAGTTCAAAATGTTTATTTTGAATTGAGAAGCTCTGTACATTTTTTTATTATAAAATGCAGCACCAACCAGAAAATCAATAACATTAAAACAATAAACATTGTTACACTTATACAGTTGGGAATTAAATCATGATAACTGAACAGTGGTGGAAGGCAGCACCACCATCCCCTAGGAATTTAGTTTATATAAATTTATAAATGAAGATGTGAGTGAAGGGACCCCTCACCTTAGGAGAACCTAGTACTGGTAGTTGTTGCATCATTCAGAAGCTCTGCAAAGCTCTGGTTCGTAGAAGTGAATCTTCCGTCTGTAATGCGAAAAATGAAATGGTGTGCGTTAGTATATTGCAACTTGCAAGCATTTCGCAGCCGTGCCAAAAAGTGTAGCATTTATGGATAAGCAATATGGACTAACAGTACACCAGTACTTCCTAAAAAAGTGGCTTGTTAATGTTTTTGTTGACCGCTTGTACGAAGTGTGTAGACTAGACAGTAGCAGTGTGAGGCAGGTCATGTGGGCTCAAAGGTGTCTTATACAAGAAGCTGCAAGGTAACGTCACATGTGCAAAAATAAAAGACACAAAGGTAAAATGGTAGTATGGCTCCGGCTAATTAAGCAAAGGCTACAATGACCATATATAACTATTAGTGTCATCTCTACTACTACCTGATTTTTTGTACTAGTGATGTATGTTAGTATTAACTCATTTTTCAACCTTGCTACTGATCAATAGGGGGAGGTGTATATGACGCCTAATAAATGTGTAATGTTTTCTAGGCGCACTACCGATCACCATTGCCGGGGCCAGCGAAGGCGACACGGAGGGCGAGGATGAGGCAGTTGCTGCAGATAGCAACGGAGCGGTAAGGGGAGTGGCAGCACCAGTGGCGGGCGGTGGTAAGTTAGATTCATAATCCTTAACTATTGTTGAACTTGACAGTACACTCACTGCAAGAGTGTACTGTATGTATATGTATACTGTACTGTTGAGACTTAGGGCCCCATTAGGATGGCGGGCGTATTGCCCCCGCCGGGCCGGCGGTATTCACCGCCAACACCACAGGGGCAAACCTCCCGCCATCCCTGTAGAAAAGAGTCAGACCCCCCATATGTCGACCAGGCGGAAAAGGGTTTAATATGGCGGTGGTGTCTCTCTGAACACACCGCCAGCCACATAATCTGCATTTTGGAATGCCTTTGCATGGCGGCATTTCCGTCCGAAAAAAAACAACAAGTGACAAAGCTGTTCCTAAGGGGGTTAGGGGAAGGGGTACCATGTATGAAGATATCTGTTATGGATATTGGAGCCCTCACACAGTCATCGGGATATTGTGAATCACATACCCCTCAGGATGTAATGAAACATCATCGGGCTGCTCCTACGTCGAGTCGGCTGGTGCAATACCCGACGGGCTCTTGTTTAGAGAGCACTCTTTTGGAGATCTTCTATATCCACGATAGCCGATTGTTCAACTGTACCGAGTGTAGGGCTTGATGATGATGTAGATGAATGTTTAAAAAGGGGAGAGAGTACTATCTGAACAATTTTATTACGAAGTCTCCTCGCCTGATTAAAAAATATATGAGGTGAAGTAATAGTAGCTCAGATCTATGTTCTGGGTTAACTATACTGCCTCGTCTTGGTCAACATGTTTCTCACTATTATAGAGCTGTACTCAAGTGATTCGTCAGGACCATGAAATTCTATCTACAAGTCTATCTAAGAAAATCAAGTGATAGACAACTGGCGTTAATATAACACTGGTGTTATTACCTGCTCCTCGGTCTACCCTATCTACTCCATAGGATAAACCACAGCAGTTCCTGGTAGGCTTGCGCAAGGAGTTCCTTGCGTTTGACACGCCGAGTCCGTGTCGCTCTCAGACCTACCCCGCACTACCAGGACTGGGGGGCATTTCCGTCCGCCACGGAAAGGCATGCAGACATTGCAGAGTATGCTTGAGGGCCCCCATGGAGGGTACCTACCTATGCTATGGTACCCCCCCTGCCTTTCAAAGCAAAACGTGACAGGCTCCGTGCGGGGCCCATCATGTTGTGCTTGGAAAAGCAGCACAACATGTATTTTTAGCATTGCTTTCGCACCGCCAACCAGAATGTAAAAAAAACAGGATGCGCCCGCCACTGTGCCGGGCGCATCATCCTAATTAATTGTCCCCATGGGACCCCCACCCTTTTTAGCATGGCGGCCGGACAAAGTACGCCCGTCATCCGATGTCGTAAGTAAGTATGAGTTGTTTGGGAAGTTTGAAGAGTGAACTAGAAGACTACAATCCCCTTAATTTGCATAGGAGCGGGAGTATTGAGTAACCAATGGCCTCATCTATCTGATTTCAACTCCGCCTTGAAAGTTTTATGGAGAAGAGCACCTGGTGTACTGTTCAACTCAAAAGTGAAAGACGGGTGGAAGTAAGAAGGACGGGCGAGATTTAAAATGTTATGTACTACTGTGCTTTATAGTGCTACTCTACCATGCCACTATGTGTATAAATAATTAACTTGTCTTACTGTTTTTCTAAGAGTATATTTTACAATTGTCTTGTTTTATTCTTTTTGATACACAGCTACTCCTAAACTAAACCGCAAGGAGTTGGCCGCCAAGGCATGGCACCGGAAGCTGGAGGCAATCCAGCGGGAATACCGGCGGCTGGTGGTCTTAGCCGAGGAGGAGGAGGAGACTGCGGCAGCAATTCAAGCCTCCTCCAGTGCCCCGGGCCCCAGCCACCGCCCTCCAGCGGTACGGCGTCACCGTCTGGCTGCTGCCCGCCGCCACCGTAGTGCCATCTCCGGTGCCCCCCCCACTGTGGCTGCAACTGCCGCGCCCTCAGACGCCGCGCCGCCCGTCTAGAGCACCAGATGCGTGTCCTCCTTGAGTCCCGCCCCACACCTTAGTCCCTGTCATTAAGTTCTGCCCCTTTTTTAATTCTTGTTTGGGTGGGTGGGAACTTGTTTGGGCGTTGGGTTTGGGATTTTTTCTTTACAGACATTTTCTCCTATGGACAATTGGACATTGGTTGGGGTTAGGGAGGGGGGTGGGTCAGCTTTTGTGGGTTTAGTTTATTTTTGTTAGGGTAAATTAATTATATTTTTCTATGTTACATGCAATGTTGTTAATGTTTTGTAGGTGGGGTAACTGTTTTACATCACACTGTTTCCTTGCTGGTGCATGGCTGTCCATAGCCTGTGTTTGATTTAAATAATTGGCTGACTGTGCAAGACACAAACAGATAGATGCGACACACCTCACTGATTGACATGTCCTTCTAGTATTTTCAGTCTGTCCTCAAGTCTATGCATTCTTTATCTGGACTGGTGTGTGAAAATGAAATCATTGACAACATGTCCATTATTAATTCTGCCTCCCCCAAACTTCTCTCTTACCTGTGCTTGATGTTTATGTCCAACTGTGGTACAGCAATGGCTATATGGTGAAGATGGTTTCCTTTTTCTAACATGCCATGATTGGGGTAGTGGTAGTATAGTAGTAGTAGACACTGGCAGGGCGGCAGCATTTGCAAAAAAAGAAAAGGAGACAGTCAATCGCCTTTGAGAGACTGTTAGAGGCGTAGTGGAATGAAGTACAGTACAGAACTTACCGAGCAACAATAATATGCTCAAATATTAGACAACAAAACATAATGTTGGTTGGGATAGCCTACTAGACAGAGTTACAAACTATAGTTGTGTCGAGTCACTTGACTAGGCCTACAGCCTAACAGTTAGTGCTGTATATGAGGAATGACAACAAACAAATCCAATCAATGCCGGCAATTCATGCTGAGGTATATGTTCCTTTGTTAATAAAATAACCTAAAATATCTGGTGGGAAATCAGAAGAAGATCATCGCTCTGCCCTGAAATTGAAGTACTCTTGCTTTTGCCACATCCGCCCCAGCAAGTGTGTGATTAAGTATTGGTGTACATTTAATTTAGTCACACCTCGACAATAAGTCACACAGCCTGGGGGAAGAGGGTTAGGGTTTGTTGAATGGATGGGAAGGGGGTTTTTGGGAAAGGTTTGACATAGAAAAACAATATGCATGGACAAACAAACGACAATCATTGAAGACTACCATATCCATATGTTAAGGGAGAAAAAGGAAATGCATGCATGATGATGAGAGACCCGGATTACATACACTTCTAGTTCTTGTTCTGTTGTTCCGGCCTTAATACTTTTACAGATAGCAAATAGAACTTTTAAATATTGGTAGGAAAGAATCGTAAACAGAGAGCAAACCTAATGATGATAATAACAACTCCAAGAACGCACTGTTGTAAAGATTTTATACAAAATATTAATCAAATTATTTGAAAGAAGATAAAAGTGGATACTGTTACTGTGTTATCCTGGTAAAAAATGTGGACTGGATTTGCATCTCGGCATTCCTCTTGGTCCTCCTCTCGTCCATCAATCTTGGGTGTGTCGCCTCGCCACTCGCCACTGCCCTGCTGGAAACAAAAATGTCGATTTATTGGTAAGGAAAGTGTGCATTGTAATGTTTTCCAAAGTATAGGGCAAGGCCCGGCCTGTAATTGTAGATGGAAAACCAAAGGGGATATTGAGAAACAAAGTTGAAACAAATGCACAAGTTATGGTGTAGTGCAACAAGATCACTTTCCGAGGTGGCATGTATGCATCATCTCTACTCTAGTCTGTTTCTAGCATTGACCTTCAACAATAACAGGAGAGAGCAGGCCCACAGTGCTTAGCAGCAGCACATCCTACGTTAAGACTTTAGAGTACTTTTTTTTTTTTTTTTTTTAAAGAGTTGGACAAAGGCAAAGCACATTATCCATTCCAAACATAGCATTTTACAGTTTAAGTTAGTAAATCAATGCACCGCAGTCATCCCACTGCTACTCTCTATTCCACTTCTACAGACATTTGGGTCTGCTGTGGTTGTTGTTGACGTGTTTACCTTTAGGCTTTTAAGTTTATGCCACTCATAAAACGTCCTCCTGACTTCATCATCATCTCCGATACTTTTACTGACTGACTGCGAAGATCGGCCTGTAGTAGAAGTAAAATTGTTATTGCACAACAAGAGTAGAAATATTATTGACTTGAGTCAGTCTTTAGTGTGTACAGAAAGAGTCAGGTGTCCAATGCATGCCATTAATTGTCATTACCTGTTCCTTCTCATCTTAAGTTAACGGGCCGTCTATTTTGCCATCATAATGATGGGCGGTGCTGTTGTGTCATCATACACATTGCGCAGATATAGTGAGTCCCCTTCCTGTATTGAATTAAAAGCTATTTCTTATTTGCAAGAAGGGGAAAATTGAATTCACCTTGAGTTAAGATTAGTGTGTTCTGTAGAAAGTTGATTAGTGGCAGTGCACAATTACATAAATTCATGCACAACAAACACAACAAAATCTTTCAGTCTGCGACTCTGCGTCCAATGCATGGCATCAATCATTACCTGTTCCATCCTATTTTCAGTTAATGGCCAGTCTCTCTCGGCTCTTAAAAGGAGGATAGCTATAGTAGTCATCTGATTCATGCTCCACTTCTTTTGGCAGGACTAGGAAAGTTTGATTTTTTTCTTGCAGTATTTTACCATCATCCAATCATCATTATTGAGGGCAATGGATTTGGGTGGGAGATTCAGTATGATGGAGCGGAGGAGCTGTATTTGGAGGACTGTACTGTCAAATTGCAGACACCTGAAAATTGTATATTAAATAAGAAGAGTAGAAGACGGTGGTAATGGATTTGTTGTGATTCATCACAAGTTTGTAAGAGGAACGACAGACACCCAAATAACGGTGGGAAAAAAGGGAGGAAGACAGTAAGTGCAAGCCTAATTGTCAGGGAAGTATAGCTCGTCCTCAAACTCTGGGGGGTCAGCCAGTAGTAGGTAATCATCATGTGACACACTACTTCCGTCACCTGAGCCGCTGTCCTCATCTTCCTCCATTGCTTCATGTATTGTGTAATTCGGTGGTATGAAGTGCTGATTCATTTTGATCATTGTTAACCTCTCCACGTTTTTGGGCGAGAGACTGGTCCTTCTCAATGTTACAATGGAACCAGCAGCACTGAAAACACGTTCGGAAGAGACACTTGCTACAGGGCGAGCCAGATAGCTTATCGCCAGCCTGCTGAGCTGTGGCCATTCAGACCTTTTCCTATACCAATACTGCAATGGGTTTTGATCAATGTACACCTCTTTTGGGTCGTCCAGATAGGCCTGGATCATCCGCTCAATGTTCAGGGTTGCTGCTGGTAAGCTTTCGTTCAGTTTTTTCTGTGCATCAGCACTGTGCTTATTAATGCCTAACTTTACATACCAATTGTGTAATGATTGTACTCGGCCTAATGATCCAGTTATTGTTTCTGTGGTCGATAGTGATGGTGAGTGTTGTGATCCAAACGCACTGCCCTCAGCCGACGAAGTTGCATTTGATCCTGCATGGCCTGCTTCAGTACTTCTTGTGGGTTGATCTTGAGGGCTTTTAATTAGCATCCGTTCGTTTTCCAACTTACTGGCTGCTTCAGCTATACAACTTTTGCAGCGGGCAACATCAATCTTGGAAAAAGCAAAGAATGTCTTCAGTCCAAATTTTGCATGTGGATCCAGAATTGTGGCACAAATGTAATGTTCTTGTGACAAAATTTTATTTTGTATCCTTACATTTTCAGCTAAGCGCCGGGATAAGCTCTCCACCAAGTCATGGGCTTGCGTTTTGTCCTCTACACCTTTGTATGATTCAGAAACATTATTCAGCTGATGCTCTAGCATTTGCAATAATGGGATAGCTTGGCCCATTGTACAGTCCTCCTTGCTAACTTCACGTGTGAAGACCTCAAAAGGACACAGCATCTCAGTCAGGCATTTAATTAGGCTCCATTGCTCCATCTCAAGGTTCATGCCTTTAACAGTAGCATCCCCGCTTCTGTTCCAGACATATTCATGGAGTGACCTGTATTGCTCATACAGATGATCAAGCATGTAATACGTTGAGTTCCAACGTGTTGCCACCTCCTGGATGAGTGCCTTGACTGGCATCCTATGTTCACGTTGGATGATCCTCAGCTGCTTCCGAGCTTTAAAAGAATGGCTGAAATGAGTGCATATTCTTCGGCAGATGGCCAGTAAATTGCTGACTATGGGTTCTTTTTACAGAAAGTCTTGAATTATAATGTTTATGCAGTGCGCCAAACACGGAACCCTGAAATAGGAACCAAGTTCCATGGCCTTAAGTACATTACTGCCATTGTCTGTGGCAACAAAACCAATACCAAGCCCTCTTGGCCTCAGCCATTCCAAAACCTTGCTGCGAAACTCGTGTAAAATGTTTTCAGCCGTATGAGATTACTCCATGGCGGACATGGCTACAGTTGCATGTTTCCGAGTACCTTCAAAAATCGCAGCTGTGTCAACAGCACCTTGTGCAGATAGCTTATCTCTAACCCCCACGAAAGAGATCCAGTGTGCAGTGATGCACATGTAATCTGTGGCTTGGCAACTGGTCCACATGTCTGTTGTCAGGTGGATATTGTGCACAGCACTCTGCTGCAAAGCTTGTCCAACCAATTCCAGCACATCATGATGTAGTGCCGGAACAGCAATTCTTGCGAAATAGGACCGGCTGGGAACCTTCCATTTAGGGCAGATGGCTGACACAAATTCAAGGAAACCCACCCCTTCCACAAATGAAAAAGGAAGAAGGTCCAGCGCTAACATTTTAGCCAGCTTCGCATTGTACAATCGTGCCGTTGGGTGGTTGCGTTGGAACTGCCCCTCCAACCTAAACATGCTCTCAATGGTAGGCTGGATTACTTTCCTTTGTGGTGCTGTTTTCATTAACCCGCTAAGGCTCAACGACACAGATTGTCTCATTGCAGTAGTCGGTCGCCTTGGTGTCTCACTCTTAGCCTGACTCAGAGTATGGCTCTTACTGCGGTGCCACTCTGATTTTACTGAGGAGGATGTGGGCGTTACCACTGCACTACTGGGGACAGGGCTAGAAATGCCTCCCTCTTCTTCACCTGCCACCGCAATAATATCACTCCCTGATTCCTGACCAACTTCAATGGGTTGAGTTTTTCAACTTTCTTTTAACTTAAGTAGGTGATCCTTCCACACGATAGTGTGGTGTATTCTGAGATGACTTGCTTGTCCTCCGGTACCATAGTTTGTACCAAGCTTACCACGCCGAACACCTTGCCATCAAATTGAGCATATAGCAACGTTCTCCTCCTTGGCGCTAACAGAAAAGAAGTCCCAAACTGGGGAGGAGAACTTTCTGGCACTGCTGGATGTGCCACTTTCAATACCAGATGAACTGGAGAGTGTGCTTGAAATGTGACCCTGTGCACCTAGACTGTGACTTTTACTACTACTGCCTACTGAGATGGTTGAGCTGGATGTAGGTCCCTGCCGGGCCTTGAAAAATATGGCAGCTGGAGGTAGTGGTGGTGTAACCTGTGTTGGTGATATCCGTGCTACATCCCGCTCAGTAGCAGCCTTTCTGGATAGGGTGAGAATGTTGGTCTCCAATCCCTTTGGGGCGGGAGTAATGTGCGTGATGACTGGCTTGTCTTCATCAACATCATCACCCCCCTCTTCTACATCTACTTCCATAACTCTAAGTTTTTCTGGGACTTCCCTTTTCAGAAGCATTGTCTTGTGGCGTATATCACTCTCAGACTGAGCTGGTGGGAGCCAAGTGGCATCACAATCATCAGAAGCGGGGCTTGAAGAAGAAGTTGATGGACTAAGCCTCCTTTTCCTTGCTGGTGGTCTGGAAGACAATAGATCTTCTGAAACAGTGGTTTGACTTTGCTCCACTTTGTCTGCAGGAAGCTCGATTTCCTGAAATGCCCCTACGTCAGTAGCAACAACTACTATGGTGGGCCGTTGCGGCCGCTGCTGTTCTTGTTGCGGCTGCTGCTGTTCTTGTCGCGGCTGCTGCTGTTCTTGTTGCGGCTGCTGCTGTTATTTTTACGGCTGCTGCTGTTCTTGTTGCGGCTGCTGCTGTTCTTGTTGCGGCTGCACACTGATCTGCTGAGTTTGCACCTGCGTTGAACTTGATTGTGTACTACTTTGCGGTAATGATATTTCTTCAACATCGCTGCTCGTTAGTAGACTGGCTACGTCTGCGACACTAAAGCCCTTGGGCCTAGGTTGGTGGGGTTGGACCGCAGTGCTGCTCCCAGCTTGGTTCCCGGACAACGCTGCTGCAGGCGTAACTTTTTTGGTGCCAAAAAAAACATTGGCCGTCACACCACCAGTCGTGGTTAATGTTCCTTATTCTCACCGGCAACTTTCTTGGTACTGGACCTGGTACCTTTCTTTGGGGCCATCTTCTTCAGATGTCAGGCAGGATGCAGATGCACAACAAGTTCTGGTCACACGTGGACGTGATGCGCAGCAGGACTTCTGGCTGGCTGGCAGTACAACGGGTAGCCGGGTGATGCTGATGACACCTCCTCCTCTGTCTTTTGTGCACCTAAAAGCAAATAAGCCAGGTGAAGAACATCAGTGAAATGTTGCATTTGTTGTTGTGGTTCAGTTACTTAGTACTGTACTAGTGCAAACAAAAGATAGTCTAGCCATTTATGACTTTTTTTTTTAACAAGGGCTATGCTATACTACTGTGTACAGTCACACACTACACTCTCAGGAAGGATAGGAAAGTTAATAATAACCACCAAAATAAAAATGTAATGGAAGTGGGGTGGACCCTATTTGCCATTAAATTATTTGAGCATCTCAGCATCCATGGAGCTGCTGCTGGCAAAGGGGGTGGATGGATGGAAGCAATAAGCCAAATAGCCAATAGGAAAACCATGCAGGCCTATGGCAAAAGCAGGACACTAATAACTCCCAGTCCAAACACAAAAAAAGGCCAAAACCCACATGAACACTCACAAATCACAAACAAGCCGGGGGCCTGGGAAACACCAGGAGCTGATAAAAGGCCTATAAAAGCCAGGTAAAGGATGCATGCTAAAGCACACTGCTCTGCCTTTTTAATGGAAATACGAACATTCACAGGCCCCAAAAAGGTCTGCAGGGTGCATGCATTGCACACCAACACACCAGACACATACAACAAAAGCATGTCTTTAAGACAACCAACATCAGAAAGGCCACCCCAAAAAATGCACACTTCCCCAACTCAATCCAATGCCATCCATGCCCAAAATGATGTCTAAATTCAACAGACCACACAGAAAACACTTGATTAATAAAGCTGTGGCTGCCTTCTCTGATCCTAGTGGATGAAAGCAGGCCTGTTGGCAGACAAGGGCAGGCAAGCTTGCAGGCCTAGGCTTCAAAATGGCCACCAGCCACATGGCCAGGCCCAACAACATCAGAAAGGCCACCCCAAAAAAACACACTTCCCCAACTCAATCCAATGCCATCCATGCCCTAAATGATGTCTAAATTCAACAGACCACACAGAAAACACTTGATTAATAAAGCTGTACTTACCTGCTCTGATCCTAGTGGATGAAAAAGCAGGCCTGTTGGCAGACAAGGCCAGGCAAGCTTACAGGCCTAGGCTTCAAAATAGCCACCAGCCACATGGCCAGGCCCAACAACATCAGAAAGGCCACCGCAAAAAAACACACTTCCCCAACTCAATCCAATGCCATCCATGCCCTAAATGATGTCTAAATTCAACAGACAACACAGTAAAAAATAGATTAATAAAGCTGTGGCTACCTGCTCTGATCCTAGTGGATGAAAAAGCAGGCCTGTTGGCAGACAAGGCCAGGCAAGCTTGCAGGCCTAGGCTTCAAAATGGCCACCAGCCACATGGCCAGGCCCAACAACATCAGAAAGGCCACCCCAAAAAAACACACTTCCCCAACTCAATCCAATGCCACCCATGCCCTAAATGATGTCTAAATTCAACAGACCACACAGAAAACACTTGATTAATAAAGCTGTGGCTACCTGCTCTGATCCTAGTGGATGAAAAAGCAGGCCTGTTGGCAGACAAGGTCAGGCAAGCTTGCAGGCCTAGGCTTCAAAATGGCCACCAGCCACATGGCCAGGCCCAACAACATCAGAAAGGCCACCCCAGAAAAACACACTTCCCCAACTCAATCCAATGCCATCCATGCCCTAAATGAAGTCTAAATTCAACAGACCACACAGAAAAAACTTGATTAATAAAGCTGTGGCTACCTGCTCTGATCCTAGTGGATGAAAAAGCAGGCCTGTTGGCAGACAAGTGTGGAAATGTGGATTTTCCTGATCAGTTATGTCCCCTATCTTGGACCCCAACGGTTCTATATGCATGTTACAAGTACATGTATGTTCCCTCCAGTTCCAGTTTCTAAGACGCAAACATATGTGTGTCTACCGTCAACATGTTCTCTGTCAGATCCGCCATCAATGGGCTGGATATTCGATTCCTAAGTATGAAAGGCCACCGACTTTATATGGCTAAGTTACTCCATTTTTACAGTTCAGGCGAGTAGGCCCGATTCTGTCCTCAAAGCCTTTCCCTGCTCTCTGTCTCTGACAGCTTCAGCTTGAGCTCGCATCTGTATCCATGAACTTTGTCCTACTCCCTGTGCAGCTAACGGTGCCTGCCTCGGCCAGTTTTCGCCTGTCTGCCAAGAAGTTGTATTTCACCTTCGAATTATCTATTTTGCTCTTCAGCCGATGCATTCCTGTCCAGTGATTTAGGTAAACATTTCCTTTAGCTCACAAGCAAAGGACTCAGCCTTTCCGTCCTCCTGCAAGTGATTCATAGCCCTGTTGCCATGGAAAGTTTTCTGCCCCTCGCATCTCATATAGACACTTAGACGCTTGTACACGCACACAGTCAGTATAGAATAGATTCTGTCCGAGAGTCTCTTCCTTGTGGATAACATAGTTCTTTAAACATAGGATGTTAGATATGATTTGGGATTAGGTTGACATAACCCCAGACTTCTCGTCTCCACATGTAGAGCTAAATGTCAAGTCCCCTTCACCCCCTAGTTGCACGTCAATTACACGTCATGCTGCTGCGCGCGCATCTATGCCAAGTATTATCTTATAGATCCACCTATGTCTGATAATCCTAACCAATCATGTTTCTTTTATTCCTTATTACGCCTAGTTTCGATTATGTCACTGTCACGTCATTTTTCTTATCAAATGTTACGCCTTCTACATTCGTTTCATTGTAATGTACTTATTATAAAAATACATGTCTGTTAATAAATTATTGTACTTCACTTCCTGAACCCTCGTGGTGACGGAACCTGAAGGCCGCGACTCGAGTCGGCCATTTTGAATGGAATAAAGCCCATTAGAAACCTCTTATACCACGGATTCTGCCTCTTGTTATTTTGAGCTATTTACTTTAATTTAAGATTCCGCATGAAATTCAGTCCGGTAATATTTATTTTATTTACCACATAATGGCGCCCGAATAGGGACACTTTCTCATCTCACGCGCCGGCGGTGCGTTGCAGGCCCGGTCTCCTGCCACAGCTGGACGGACCATAAACGCGTACCAGCAGGATTTCCTGTAAGCTCCCTCCGGTCAAGCGGGGGCGACTGAGGCTGCGATCAACCCAGACGAGGCGGTGAGAAGTGCGAAGTATCCCGACCAGAGCCTAGCTGAGAGAGCAAGATCCGAGGTATACAGAGGCCCACCAGGTTTTCCGAAATTCCGACGTCCAGAGGGTCCGATGTCCGCAGTTATCGAGTCCTGTCCATTCTCTGAGGCCTTCCGTTTCAAGGAGCTACTCGGTGAGTACCATCGCCGGGGAGGCGTGTTGACGCGCACATAGGTTGTGCCGGTCAAGACGGATTTGGGTACACAAATCCGGTCTGCACTGTTTAGCAGTGTATATGTACTGTTTAGCAGTATATCAAGTATTCCGAAGTATTCAGTTATTGTCAAGAATTCAGCGTGGTGATTAGTTAGGCAGACTGTCATCATTGTCGATCATTGTTATAATGTTTAATGTTTAATGTTTAAAGTATTCAGAAAATGTCTTGCATATTGTGGTATGAATGACTGTTCATAGTTCACTGTTCATTATTGTGTTTCTCGTATTAAGTAAGTTCAAGAGTAAGTATCAGGTCAGTTGTCAATATGCCGCTCTTCTCGAAGTTAAGACAGATTACTACCAGAAAAGGGGTGCTTGAAGAAGCAGTTCCTATTCCTCCTCGAGACACTCCAGGACATTTCATGTACCATAAACATGGCTTAGATGCCATATTGTTTCTTGATCTATGGGTAGATTATACCAAAGGATTACCGGAAAGTCAAAGGTGGCCCATAGCGGGAACCTGGGATGCAGAGTGCATCATGAAAGTGGAGGAAGAGTTATGGAAAAGAAAGGTCAGACAGTCACAGAAAGACGCTGTCGAGTTATGGCGTAAAGAATCTCACAGACGAACAGAAAAAGCACGTAGACAAGAAGAGAGGAGTAAAGAAAGTTCAAATAAAGTTCAAGAAAATCTATTAATTGAGGAAGGTATCCGAGTGAAATCAGAACAAGTAAATAGACAAAGAAATGCTCTTATGAATGGTATGTATCCCCTTCTAGCCGAAGGACTACCTAAGGCTGTTACGGAGGTGCCAAAAGACTTGCCACCCCCGTTATTTCCAATTAAGGTACATCCAAAGGGGCATCCCAGAACCGCAGAAGATGTTTTCCTTTCCTCATATCTAGACGATGCAGCCCCCGAGTATGCTAACGCCACACCACATAGACCGTCTGGCGGAGGGGTTCAACGTCAGGATCAGGTATCTGTCCCCGTGCAACAGCAAGTCCCGATACAAGCATCGGCAAGCACATCTGTTTCCGCATCTGTTTCCACAGTCGACTCTACAGGGGTATCGACACCCATAGTTGCTGTATCACGTTCGACGAACCCTTTCACACCCGACGCCCCAGATGGGGCCACGGGAGGTGCTAGCAGTATTTTTACACCACCTAGAATAAATAAACTTGTTTTTCAAGAGTCAGCACATTCACGTACACCTAAGTTCGTAAATGAACGTACGCTTAAGGAACTTCTTGTAAATTGTAGATATGACCCGGTGGTTGGTAAAGAGGACGAAATGGTCCTGGCATCATTACGTATCAGACGAGCCGCAGAGTATTTAGCAAGGTTACCAGGGATGGCTACGCATCTAGATAACATATATCATTTTGTTCAAACAGGACGAGATCCAGGATGTATTAACAGAGCTATGGAATTCCAGAAAGTAGAGATACAAGGGGAACTGTTACGTTTCCTCATAAACTGTGTGATCAGAAATCAAGATCGTCCGGGGGTAGACCGGAATGCAATGCTTATTCTTACAAGATGGAGTCAGAATATATCAGAAGGGAGACACGATAAGCAAAATTGTATAATAGCCATGTGCCGAAAAATACGTAAAGAAATAGAGCGTATTCATGAAGAGAGATTGGGAACAGACGAGTTTGAGCAAGATGAAGTGTCCGAATCAGGGAACCCTGCAAGACAGTCAGAGACCATAGCCTATGTAGGCAGAGGAAGATCTTGTGAAAATACTAGATGTTTTTCTGATCCAATACACTCTGTATGTCCAAATAATAGCAGAACGTATCCGACGCCTGTAATAAATCTGAAATCTCCTGAACATTCGTTTCAAGCCGCAGATAAAATACTACGAGAACGAAGGGGTTATCACCTCCTCGATTCCATGGATGAGCAAGAATTAGCCAGATCAGCCGTTCACTGGATTGTTAGTCCTGAAAAATACGGTGATGAGACCGTAGCACACACGTTTCTCAACCTCAGTACAGATGAACAACGTTTAGCTGGAATCTATATGATTCAGCAACTCCTCATATTATATAAGAGCCAACATGCTGACCCTGGTCCTTTACCTGATATATTAACGGAACTACTTACGTACAGATGGAGAGGTTCTAGTAACAAGCTAATTAAAGAGATATTAGTGTCACGTAAGCAGTACGTCCTTTTTGTAAATCCAGATTCTCTCTCCTTGCCCCCCAGAGAAAGAGCACCGTACTACATGGATAGACAAAATCCTCTACGAGAAGTGCACCCAATAAAAGGCGAAGACAATGAGTTTCACCGTGTATTTGTTTACACACCCATATCAAAAATGGAATTATTAGAAATGAAAAAAGTAGTACCTAGTCATGACAAAGACCCAGCGGGTTTCCACCGAGAAATTAAAGACATGTTACTGATGGGAGAGTACACCTTTCCTGATATTATGACGATTTTAAAAGTGCTTTTGCCTGCTGGCATATATGAAAAACTGAAAGAAAAAGAGTGGGAAGTGGGAGACCAAAAGATAGACTGGACAGCATTAGCAGAGGAAGAAAGGGGCCGAGCTGCAGGTTCAGGGCTCGGGGATAAAGTTAAACTGTTACCAGGTTTACTAGTACAGGTACTGCCACGTTTATTAACTACAAAAAAGGAAGATTGGGGTGCAATCACAGCCTGCAAACAAAAGCAAGATGAAGACACAAGCGATTATTATGCTCGATTTGAAAAATGTTTTGGTATAAATAGTGGTATAAAAGCAAGTAGTGACTCATATCCACATTTATTTGTGACAAAATTAGTGGAAAATGCATTGCCTCCAGTGAAGAATAGAATATTGAAATTCGAGAGTACCTGGCAAAGTAACACTCCGTCGCAAATGCTACAAATGTTACAGTATCATCACAATAGAATTAGGGATGAACAAGAACACGAGCATAGACGCATGAAGGATACAAAAATGAAAATGCTAGTTTCTCAGACAGTACCAGCAGATGGTCACAAAAAGGGTGTGACACATTCTGGTGATTCTGCAGTTCCTGTAAAAGGAACCTGCAATTACTGTAAACAACTAGGCCATTATGTACATGATTGTCAAGTCCTGAAACGTAATATAGCTACAGGTATTGCAAAAGAGAGACCACGATTAGTTAGACAAGATCAGAATGAACAAGGAGCTATGCTGCATGGACAGTCCGTGCCAGTTCAGCAACAGTCTATGCCAGCCTCACAGCAACCCATACAGTTTGTGCCAGCTGCACCACCGTTGCCTACTACTGCCACACAAACCACAACACAACAAATGTATCAGACTGCACAGTATGAATACCCTGAGTATCAGCGTTACGCATGAACCAGCCTAGAGAGGGAAGTTGACTTACCGCTTATCGAGATTCCGGTAGATCAAGAAGGACCTTATGTACATAGTGAATTATTAGGTCAAGATAGAAAATTCTTACTCGATACAGGGGCAAGTCGAACAACAATAAAACGTAGTGAAGTTCCAGGGGCACCCCTCTCAGGCTCTAAAAATGTTTCCCTTGGTTTTTCAGGAAAACCTATTGTTAATGAAGTATCACAGCCTCTACCACTTACGATAGGACCTTTGACACGAACTACAGATTTATTGCTTACTAAATCATGCCCAGAAAATTTGTTAGGAATTAAAACTCTGAAAGCACTAGGAGCCATAATATGTTGTTCTCCGGAAGGAGTAAGGTTGTTTTTGCGTGATTTTAAAGGTCACTATGTGTCTAGAGACATGGATCCCCGACTACAGATTTTACCAGTACATCTATGGGCACAAGGCCCTACGGATGTTGGCTGCATGAACATTACACCCTATCGAGTTACATTGAAAGCAGGAGTGGTACTACCACGAATGCGACAATACAAGTTACCGCATGATGCTGTAGTGGCTTTGTCGAAAATCATTGATGAGTTAATTGCCCAGGGAGTAGTTGTAGAAACAGACTCCAATGTATGTAATTCACCGATAATTCCGATTCTTAAACGAACTGATCCTACTGCTCCGCCAGTATACCGATTGGTTATTGATTTGCGTGAACTAAACAAGTGTATTGTACCACAATTCCCTGTGGTCCCTGATATATCATCATTGTTGACAGCAATTGATTCCGAAGCAACATTCTTTACTGTAATTGATCTCAAGAATGCCTTTTTCAGCGTCCCAATAGATCCGGAAAGCCAATACTTGTTCGGATTCAGTTTAAATGGGCGCAGCTTTAAATTCTCACGCGCTCCCCAAGGATTCACAGAAAGCCCCAGCATCTACAGCCAAGCACTGAAACGAGAACTTGACAGTATCCACATGCCAGTCGATACAGCACTGCTTCAATATGTCGATGATCTGCTGATCACCGCGAGAAGCGAGCCAGAATGTGAAAAAGCTTCTCTGACAGTTTTACATTTCCTAGCCGACAAGGGGCACAAGGTGTCCCCTTCTAAGCTGCAATTCTGTGTTCAGCGAGTTATTTATCTTGGTCACTCGCTGTCCAAGGAGGGAAGGCAGCTTACACCAGACCGTATCCAGTTAATTGCTAACATGTCAATACCCCAGACACAGAAGGAGGTGCGGGCTTTCATAGGCCTCACTTCATATTGTAGACAGTGGATCCCTCAGTACGCATTTCTAGCAAAACCACTCATTCAGTTAACCACACAGGAGGCAGCCACATCGACTGTTCTCCCTTGGACTCAGGAACATACACAAGCTTTTGAAAGCCTAAAGGAAGCTTTATGTCAAGCACCTGTTTTAGCAACACCATGTTATAGCAAACATTTTACACTCTTTGTTACAGAACGCGAAGGTACTGCCTTGTCAGTACTCACTCAGGATCAAGCAGGATCACGCAAGCCATGTGCTTATTTTTCCAGTACATTAGATCCCGTAGCTCAGGCTTTGCCTGCATGCCTGAAATCAGTGGCAGCGACAGCTTTAGCAATCAGACAAAGCGATGCCATAGTATTAGGACACCCATTGACAGTACAAGTACCACATGCAGTAGAGATTCTTGTGAACCGAACACAAACACAACACTTGACCATAGCAAGACTTACCGGTTATGAACTGACATTGTTTCAACCACACATAGAGATCCGACGGTGTAATACATTGAATCCTGCTACACTATTACCTGTAATTGGAACAGACCCACTAGCTCATGATTGTGTTGAAATCATTGAAATAAAGACGAAACCTAGACAAGACTTGACAGACGTTCCATTGTTAGATCCAGACCTGACGTTGTATGTAGACGGATCGTGCATGAGAACAAATACAGGAGATTTAGTGGCCGCGTATGCAGTCACAACAGACACTGAAGTTATTGAGACAAATTGTATAGATACTTTGTCAGCCCAAGCAGCAGAACTTATTGCTCTAACACAAGCCTGTATTCAAGCCACAAATAAGAAAGTTAATGTATACACTGACTCACGTTATGCATTCGGAGTTGTACACGACTTCGGCGTACTATGGCGAGAGAGAGGTTATTTAACGTCCCATGGTGCCCACATTCAGCACGGACCCCTCATTCATGCCTTGTTAGACGCAATACATCTACCCACTGCTATATCAATTATGAAATGTAAAGCACACACGAAGGTTACTGATACCATTTCTCAAGGCAATGACTTAGCTGACAAAACAGCTAAACAGACTGCTCAGAATCGCACATTAGACATGACAAAGCCAATAGTTCAGACCCCAACACAGTGTATGACAATTAAGGATCCCGCACTTGACGTAATTGACATACAGACACATGCCACAGCAGAAGAAATAAAGAAGTGGACTGAACTAGGAGGGATCCAGACAGATCAAGGATGGATGACGAAGGAGAAATCTGTATGGTTTCTCCCTGATTCCATGGTTCAAGCCATTATAGCTACAGTTCACAGTCCAGCACATTTAGGAGAGAAGGCTATGCTAGACAGCATTCAGCACATTTGGTTCAACAAACATTTACGAGCAGCAGCTAAACAAAAAGTTCGTACCTGTATGATATGTTGTCAGTTTAATCCAGGAAAGAGTGTTCCCGTAGAGCAGGGTGGATTTCAGCCTCCTGACCATCCTTTTGAAGTCCTCCAGATGGATTATATTCAGATGGAACGTTGTCGAGGATTCAAATATGTCCTCGTAGTTGTCTGCGCTCTCTCCCGTTGGACAGAGGCGTATCCCGTATCAGATTACACTGCCCCGACTACTGCCAAGCAGCTAGTTCGAGAATTCTTCCCACGGTACGGTTTACCACGTGTTGTATATTCAGATAACGGTCAGCCTTTCTCATCCGAATTAATGAAACATGTCTCACTCTTGTTGGGATATCAGTGGAAATTCCACTGTGTCCGACACCCCGAGGCAGCAGGTCTCGTAGAAAGACATAACCAGACACTGAAAATCAGACTGTCCAAAATATGTAGAGAGAAAGGTGTCGACTGGATAGTAGCATTACCAGTTGCACTCTTTTACATGAGAATGGTAGCACACTCTAGAACAGGGCTATCCCCGTATGAGGTGATCTTTGGTAGACCACCGAATATGTGGGGGACGCCTATACCCCGTAAAATAACTGATGTTGACTGTAATATGCTGACAGATTACCTGGCTTCCTTGATGTCTGCACTACAATCTTCTCGTTCACAGGTAGCTGCAGCCTTTCCCGACAACACTGAGGCGAAACCCCATGACGTTGTTCCGGGTAATCTTGTCTTTGTGAGAAATTTCGACAGGAAGAGTCAATTGGAGCCCAGGTGGAAAGCACCCAAGTTGGTCCTGTTGACCACAAGAACAGCCGTGAAGATCGAGGGACGAAAAGGGTGGATTCATTCCAGTCACGTAAAAAAATTTCATGGACTACCTTCAGATATAGACACTGTGCCCTGCACTCCCTCACAGACTGATTCAAAACTTCCTTTTGTTGAACTGAATGACTCTCAGTGCTATAAACAGAAACTCAGGTCCAGATCTAAACTGTCGGACGATTTGATTGTTTAAGTCCTCTCCAAGGTGAAGCGGTTGAATCTGTCCCGACATGTACCCTTTAGGTCTGAATCATGTAGAGTCCAGAATCATAATGAAACGACATGCTTATTGTAAATTACTGCGTAACCACTGTATTGTGACATTATTAATTTTGTTTTTATTGAGTATTTTAGTAATTATTACGAGTATGATTTTGCACATATATCATCCTGTTTCTAAACGTGTTTTCAATATAACTGATGAACATTCTTTTAGTGACCTACCGCCACATGAATTATCTTATAGACTTGCGCTGCGCAATAACACATTCATTAGTATGTTACATCATTCCCATCAGACTAGTAATGCGACCAATTGTTGGGTGTGTGGCCGACTTCCTCCCTATCAGAATAACAAAGGAGTTCTGCCTTTCTTTCCACATCCGTTCACACACAATGGCTCCTGTGGAGCATGGTTTAGTTTATTAAATTCCATAGACCCAGACACAGCAGTTTATCAACAACATTGGATATGGGGAAATCTGAATCTAGTTTTATTCAAAGTCTGTCACCCTAATAAGGAGGGTCACCCCAGTAGAACAGGAACTGATTTAGAAAATGAAGTGTATAAATTAGGTAATTTTACGCCTAATCTTATGATTTTGAATGTCAAATCCGAAGTTGAACTAATTCTGCCCACTATGTCAGTATTTCCAGTTAAGGGTGAATTATGTGTGAGAAAAGTTGGTTCCATACATATGGGCCATAGCCAATGCGTTACTACAGTAGAATATAGTGATCAAGGCAAATCTTCATTTAGAGCTTCTCGCCATTCTTACTTTATATGTGGTCAGACGGCGTATATGCGTCTGCCTCTAGATTGGGATGGTACCTGTTATATAGCATTCCTTTTGCCACCTGTTTTCCTAGCTCCCCCTGATTATTATCGAAATGTTCATTTAGTACACAATAGAGAGCAAAGAGATCTCCCAGTTGTCGATTATACTGAGACAGCATGGGACAAGTATGTAGATTTCAATAAAGGTATCTTTCCCTATATAGGTACTATATCAAATAGTAAGCTGATACGCAGACTCACCAAGACTCTTGAAGCTGTAGTAAACGAGACTATAGCCGCCCTAGGCAATCTGACAGAGGAACAATCAGTGATGAGAATTGTTGTTCTCCAGAATCGTCTTGTCCTTGACGTCATCCTGGCCGATAGGGGCGGAGCTTGCAGGGTCATCGGATCCAGCTGCTGCATATTCATACCAGAAAATTCGCCATCTGTATATAAAGCTATAACACGCCTTCATAAGATTGTAAGCCAGATACACGAGAATTCAGGCACTTGGACGTGGTCCGGGTGGTTTTGGAGTGTGATATCAGCCTGGGGATGGAGAGTTCTATCCTTCCTAGGTATTGGCCTTCTTATGCTCTTCAGTTGTTGTTTATGCCTGCAATGTGGACCAGCGATTTGTGGTCTGTGTGCCACATCGTGTATTCCACATCAAGGTTTTCGCTCAAGATCTCGGAAGAAGAAAGAAGAAGAAATGATGCTCTATGAGCAAATCGATGGAATAATGAAGATTGATGTCTCGTGAAGGGCAAGAAGGGGACAAGGAGGGAATGTGGAAATGTGGATTTTCCTGATCAGTTATGTCCCCTATCTTGGACCCCAACGGTTCTATATGCATGTTACAAGTACATGTATGTTCCCTCCAGTTCCAGTTTCTAAGACGCAAACATATGTGTGTCTACCGTCAACATGTTCTCTGTCAGATCCGCCATCAATGGGCTGGATATTCGATTCCTAAGTATGAAAGGCCACCGACTTTATATGGCTAAGTTACTCCATTTTTACAGTTCAGGCGAGTAGGCCCGATTCTGTCCTCAAAGCCTTTCCCTGCTCTCTGTCTCTGACAGCTTCAGCTTGAGCTCGCATCTGTATCCATGAACTTTGTCCTACTCCCTGTGCAGCTAACGGTGCCTGCCTCGGCCAGTTTTCGCCTGTCTGCCAAGAAGTTGTATTTCACCTTCGAATTATCTATTTTGCTCTTCAGCCGATGCATTCCTGTCCAGTGATTTAGGTAAACATTTCCTTTAGCTCACAAGCAAAGGACTCAGCCTTTCCGTCCTCCTGCAAGTGATTCATAGCCCTGTTGCCATGGAAAGTTTTCTGCCCCTCGCATCTCATATAGACACTTAGACGCTTGTACACGCACACAGTCAGTATAGAATAGATTCTGTCCGAGAGTCTCTTCCTTGTGGATAACATAGTTCTTTAAACATAGGATGTTAGATATGATTTGGGATTAGGTTGACATAACCCCAGACTTCTCGTCTCCACATGTAGAGCTAAATGTCAAGTCCCCTTCACCCCCTAGTTGCACGTCAATTACACGTCATGCTGCTGCGCGCGCATCTATGCCAAGTATTATCTTATAGATCCACCTATGTCTGATAATCCTAACCAATCATGTTTCTTTTATTCCTTATTACGCCTAGTTTCGATTATGTCACTGTCACGTCATTTTTCTTATCAAATGTTACGCCTTCTACATTCGTTTCATTGTAATGTACTTATTATAAAAATACATGTCTGTTAATAAATTATTGTACTTCACTTCCTGAACCCTCGTGGTGACGGAACCTGAAGGCCGCGACTCGAGTCGGCCATTTTGAATGGAATAAAGCCCATTAGAAACCTCTTATACCACGGATTCTGCCTCTTGTTATTTTGAGCTATTTACTTTAATTTAAGATTCCGCATGAAATTCAGTCCGGTAATATTTATTTTATTTACCACACAAGGCCAGGCAAGCTTGCAGGCCTAGGCTTCAAAATAGCCACCAGCCACATGGCCAGGCCCAACAACATCAGAAAGGCCACCGCAAAAAAACACACTTCCCCAACTCAATCCAATGCCATCCATGCCCTAAATGATGTCTAAATTCAACAGACCACACAGAAAACACTTGATTAATAAAGCTTTGGCTACCTGCTCTGACCCTAGTGGATGAAAAAGCAGGCCTGTTGGCAGACAAGGCCAGGCAAGCTTGCAGGCCTAGGCTTCAAATTAGCCACCAGCCACATGGCCAGGCCCAACAACATCAGAAAGGCCACCGCAAAAAAACACACTTCCCCAACTCAATCCAATGCCATCCATTCCCTAAATGATGTCTAAATTCAACAGACCACACAGTGAAAAATAGATTAATAAAGCTGTGGCTACCGGCTCTGATCCTAGTGGATGAAAAAGCAGGCCTGTTGGCAGACAAGGCCAGGCAAGCTTGCAGGCCTAGGCTTCAAAATGGCCACCAGCCACATGGCCAGGCCCAACAACATCAGAAAAACCACCCCAAAAAAACACACTTCCCCAACTCAATCCAATGCCATCCATGCCCTAAATGATGTCTAAATTCAACAGACCACACAGAAAAAACTTGATTAATAAAGCTGTGGCTACCTGCTCTGATCCTAGTGGTTGAAAGCAGGCCTGTTGGCAGACAAGGCCAGGCAAGCTTGCAGGCCTAGGCTTCAAAATGGCCACCAGCCACATGGCCAGGCCCAACAACATCAGAAAGGCCACCCCAAAAAAACACACTTCCCCAACTCAATCCAATGCCATCCATGCCCTAAATGATGTCTAAATTCAACAGACCACACAGAAAACACTTGATTAATAAAGCTGTGGCTACCTGCTCTGATCCTAGTGGATGAAAAAGCAGGGCTGTTGGCAGACAAGGCCAGGCAAGCTTGCAGGCCTAGGCTTCAAAATCGCCACCAGCCACATGGCCAGGCCCAACAACATCAGAAAGGCTACCCCAAAAAAACACACTTCCCCAACTCAATCCAATGCCATCCATGCCCTAAATGATGTCTAAATTCAACAGACCACACAGAAAACACTTGATTAATAAAGCTGTGACTACCTGCTCTGATCCTAGTGGATGAAAAAGCAGGCCTGTTGGCAGACAAGGCCAGGCAAGCTTGCAGGCATAGGCTTCAAAATGGCCACCAGCCACATGGCCAGGCCCAACAACATCGGAAAGGCCACCCCAAAAAAAAACACTTCCCCAACTCAATCCAATGCCATCCATGCCCAAAATGATGTCTAAATTCAACAGACTACACAGAAAACACTTGATTAATAAAGCTGTGGCTACCTGCTCTGATCCTAGTGGATGAAAGCAGGCCTGTTGGCAGACAAGGCCAGGCAAGCTTGCAGGCCTAGGCTTCAAAATGGCCACCAGCCACATGGCCAGGCCCAACAACATCAGAAAGCCCACCCCAAAAAAACACACTTCCCCAACTCAATCTAATACCATCCATGCCCTAAATGATGTCTAAATTCAACAGACCACACAGAAAACACTTGATTAATAAAGCTGTGGCTACCTGCTCTGATCCTAGTGGATGAAAGCAGGGCTTTTGGCAGACAAGGCCAGGCAAGCTTGCAAGCCTAGGCTTTAAAATGGCCACCAGCCACATGGCCAGGCCCAACAACATCAGAAAGCCCACCCCAATAAAACACACTTCCCCAACTCAATCCAATGCCATCCATGCCCTAAATGATGCTTGAAAATGAAATACATTCAAAAAACACCAAAGGAACAGTTGCTTCATCATGCACACACCCATGAGGCCATGCCCATGACTAGCTCGGGCCTACAACTGACTATTACTACTACCTACAATATTTAAAAAAAAAGGACTGATGATAGTTACCAAAAATAAATTGTAGTTACAACAACTGCAATGCCCACAATCAAACAGACACAACAACCACTTACTTGTAAAATACTATTAAAAAAATCCTCAAATCCAATTGCAATGATGCAGCAGACAAAAAGGGTGATCTTTCCAGCTCAAAATCCAAAGGCAGAATGAGCAGGAGATGGACAAAGCACTGGGAGGAGCCTGCTGGACAGGAACAGGAAGTTGGAGATTCTGTGTCACTTCCTCCCTCTCCCCACCTTTTTAAAAAAGTACTCCTTGCACAAAAAAGGACAGCCAAATGTCAATCTGAGGAGTTGTTTTCATCCAAAATCAGCATTTGCAGAAGGTTTCATGCTGCTAGAGCTGATATTCTTTTCCAAATTGAAAATTTTACATGTTCGAGTTCTCGAGCTTCACATTACTTCCGCCGGATGTCGATGGCGTGTCGAAAATGATATGATCGCTTTCTCTCGCTCCCTGTCGCGTTGGATATGATGTGTTCGGGGTTTCTTTCTCCTTTTCGCGTTCGATTAGACGTGCCCGCGTCCTCACGCTCTCGCTCGCGGTGTAGAATGACGTGTTCGAGATCTCAATCTTCTCATACTCGCACGGTGCATGATCGCGAGAAGAATGACGTGATCGCGCGACAAATGACGTGATCGCGCGACAATGCGAGCGCGAACTGTTGCGAGACAGCGCAAAATGGCTACCAACAATCCAATATCTCATGGAGAACGCGACCGGGTCGGGAAAGCTTGTCAGCGAACGCGGGGATTCAGGTAAGGCGATCGCGTGCTCGCGAGAATGTATTTTTTTACAGCGCGAGCAAGAAACAAATTATTGCTAAGCTGCGGAATGCGGAAATTTTGACATTTTCACGCTTTCCGCGGAACGCCAAATGCCGAATTATCGCAATTTCCGCGAACGGAACGGAATTTTGGCCCAGGCCTAATTGTAATTAAAAGGTTGGACATTTACTTTTGTGTTTGTCCCCTTTGTGAAAAACTCTTAAATGCATTCTTCACTACTGTGAGGCCTACCTCTCCCATAAGATAACATTGGGTTGCCTTATTGCATTTAATAAGTGCTAGCATTGGTGTCTGATAAACAGTAATTAAATCTCTTCTTTAATGGTAAAGTCGAATTTTAAGATACAGTTTTAAATAATGCCACTTTTAGAAAGTTTTATCTCCTTAAACTATTGGAGACTGCAGCCTCTTTTGGGGTCACATGGCTGGGTATAGTTTGAAGTTTGACTTTGTTTATCTCTCCCAGATAGCCACACAATGGGGATTAGGTATGCCTGGATGGGCCATCAACTGGCAGGACAAGGGTGGAGCTGGGGAACAGCCCTACTTGCAACTGAATATGCTGTGCTCTGCTTAACATAAAGGACTTCACATCCCTGCATTGTTCATGAAGCCATCGTGGAGCCAGGGCAGGGAACTCAGGAAACTTCAAATCAAACTATTTAGAAACTTTTTCTATTTCAAAGAAGGCACCATGTATAAAAAGGGGACCCAAACGTCAGTACACTCCTGGACCTGCCGATGCTACAGAAGAAGGACTGCTGTGCTATTTTCTGCCAGAAGACCTGACTCTCTGCTGCCCAGCCACTCTGCTGCTGTGTGGCCTTCTACACTTCTTGCTGAGATGGAAGACTGGACCTGCACCCTTCAACCCAAGCTGAAGTGACCCCAATGGTCAGCCGACTAACGTTCTGTTTTGAGCTACAGGAACATTACAGTATCCAGAGGCTCCATGCTACATTCCAGCTGACCTTTTACCTCGACCTGTAAATGGACCTGCCTGACCCCTGCTGGCCTCTACTGGAGTGAGTTCCTGGCCCGAAGAGATGGCTCTCAGGTGCAGAAACCTTGGCTTGGCCACAGTTGAGCTCATCTCTCAGGAAAAGGAGACATCCTGAAGTTTTGGGCACTTTGCGAACAGACCTATTTGCGCCATGATCATGCCTCCCGGCAATGCAAAGTACGGCGAACTGACTCTTCACGCCACTGTGACTGTCAATGAGGCATGGCAGCACAAAATATGCACTTTGTGCTACAACATCGACAGCTCGCAGTAACCTCCAAAGCAAAACTCCAGCAACGACGATCCGCGACACCCAACAGGATTTTCATGTTATTTCGACAACCATTCGCAACGCTCTACCTGCACCTCGCGGCCCTTTCCACCGCAGATGGATCTCTTCATGCTGGACTTTGAAGGTAACTCTTTTAGTGGGACTAACCTGTGATGCAGCTGAAAAGCTGTTCAAATGCTTACTTGACACAGAAACTGATTATGAGACGTTTTAAGTAACCAATGAATAAACCAGCATTAACCACAGGTCAAAGAAATATGAGAAAAAAAAGTAAGAGAACTTAGTTACTGCAAAAAAATGCAGGCAGGTAACGGTAGAATAGATGAAATTATATCCATTTGAATAATATAGGTTTACTCACGTATTATAAGATTTGTAACCATTCTCATTGAAATAATAAGGTGTGCAGAGAATTAATGAAATCTAATGTAATTCAGTTGATTTTACATGTATTATTGAAGGTTTTCTTTCTAAACTTCATCAGTTGCATACGTAAAACTGTGCACCAAATGCGAAAAGTAAAAAGTGGTGCTACACAGCCATATTGAATGTAGGTATCACAAAACCGTCAGATAATAATCTGCAAATATATACTAATGTAAACCATTTGAAACTATATTTATATTTTAAGATTTGAAATAACTTTACACGTTATTATTTTTAAAATGTATTAATGAGTCGTAGTTACATGTGTTCTTTGCAATCCAACAAATAACATATTCTGAGTGCTTATTAATTGAAAGGATTTTTGCAATATTAATATTCCTTATGAAATATATATTTCCATTATTATATATTCTGCATATTTTGAGCTAACTTTATTATAGGCCTGAATTTTTCCTACTTTGGTTTTTCTTACACTCATGAAACGTTTCCCTAAACTTACAATATGACGCGAAACTGTGTCTTATTAGAAGAGTTCTCAGTCACTTACAAGGACTATTACAACAAAAGTTGCTACTTAAATAACATCCGCTATGTGAAACTGTCCTCTAGAACTCACTCATGTGCCTGTTGCTGAAGGAACATTTTTGGAGGTATACGAATGCTGGATGATTTGACAAATTAAGCTCTCAGTACCACCTCTTTCTATAATATGCGTCTTCCTTTATGCCGTGTGAGAATCATCTTATGCGAACTGATCAATGGACAGAATGGCCTGACACAACGTGGTATATTTGGATTGAGGGATGGATCAGCATATATAGCTTTGTGTCTGGCAGTCTGACAGACCCTAGATACAGCTCTTTGATTTTCCTGCATTCTTCTATTGAGAGCTTTTTGTGGACCCTACTTACTTTTTCCCAGATGACGCATACGCTGTGTGCGCCATTCATGGACTCTTTCTCGATGAGACCCTGCACATGATCTGTCCTTGCTGAACTTCCCTTCCCATTTTATGGCAACCTCATACTAATTAGACTGTCTTCCACTATTTAGTTCTTACATCTTTATTAATGCTTTATTGTCCTTTTGATATCTTTGATAGATTTTCCTTTATCTAAACCATGCATTCCAATAGATTTATTATAAAAGGGAGAGATCAGCTTAGAGGAGTTCCCCATCATTAGGTGCTAATGTTAAATATGTTGTACAGACTTAACAGAATAATTACTCTGTATGATTTTATTCTGGCTAACTTTCTTCAGAAGGTACGGACAAGCAGTAATGATCCCTTGCTTATATAGTTTGGTGTTCAGTGTTATATACATGAATTGAATTACAAATATGTTAAATTGGTTATCTAATTCCTGATCCTCTTTGGAAATACCGAATGTTAGATCTCCTATATCCTATCCTATATCTCCTATATCCAACCCCTCATTGGCACAATATAAGACCATCGGAGGATCAAGTGAGTGGCACTTAACTAAGTCATATGAAAAAGAAAATATAAATAAAAAAACAGTGTTTTAATTAATTTAAAAAGGGGCCCAGTATCTGCTGCAACACCTGGTACCTGTATCTAGCCCGCACTCCATTGCGGTCAGCCTAAACTTGTGACTTTCACACAGTCTTGCATGAATGGATAATCGCGAGTTGCGTTTTGTGCTTTTAGGAGATTTACCTGAACTATTTAACATTGCATAGCTCCAGTTCTACTGCTTCTATTTTTGTTGTTTTGGTGTCAGATAATTTAATAAAATGTACTCAAATTTTCTAAATTGGTGTGGGATTTTCCTTTGTTGTGTTTTCTCTTTTTTACTGTTTGTGTGCTACATTAATACTTTACGCATTGCCTCTAAGTTAAGCATGACTGCTTTTGTGCCAAGCTACCAGAGAGTTAATCACAGGTTAATTTAGTGACTTTTGTTATTTGCTCTGATGGGGATTGCGGCTGTTGCTTGAACAGGGATCACCCCCCCCCCCATTCAAATAATAACCCAATTTCTCACATGAATCATATTTCTTATGCATGGGAAAGAAGGCAATTTAACCTAAGCTCATAAAAGCCAGGAAAACTAATCTAAATGATTTAACTTCTTTTAGGAAAGAGGTTCCAAATGCGCAATCTAATATCTGTAATTATGAAAAACAGGTAAATCTTCATCCTTGCTGCTGCATTTTCCTCGTTAGCCTTGATTTTTAGGGTTTTGCTACATGAACATTTAGAAAAAGTTCAAAATGCACTGAATTGTTATTTAACCCAAAAACAATGGTAGCTGGTTTAACTAGACTCACATTGCCCGAGCTAATTCATAATTCACTTCCCACAAAACTCATGGCAACCACTTAAGGCGTGCTTCAGCTGGAAGCCATTTGCATAGATCTGATGCCCTAGCTATCCTAATTCAATTGCTTAACGCCACATGGCAATTTACATTTTGAGCACTGTGGCGGTTATAGGTAAAGAAGGTCTGAAACACAAGGGTTGAGTGAGACGTCAATAGAAGGAACATTGTTTAGAAAGATTTTCATAGAGAGTTTTTATCATTGCATGGGCATTCAAAACATAATGGTCTGTAAAAAAAAAAAAAAGCATGACGTGTGAGAGTTATTAGAGACTCCTTTGCATAGATCATGGTGGGGATGGTGAGATGGCATTAAAATATTAAAATATATAGGGGCATATTATCAAGCACGGCGTTAAAATTATCTCCGCTTTAGCGGCAGAAAACTGCCGCTAAAGTGGCGATAATGGGCTTGATAACCAGAACATGGGCTTCTATAGGAATTCTCAAGGGCATATTATCAAGCCCATTATTGCCGCTTTAGCGATAATTTTAATGCAGTTTCTTGATAATATGCCCCTTAGTTTGGAAAGCAATTGAGAGCACAGTGTCCATTTGCTATTTTTAAAGATTTATAATTTAAGAGAGAGGAGATAAAATACTTTTCTTATTAAGTGATGGCGCTGGATTCAGTCTGGGAGCTGTAACTTTGGAAATCAAGCATCTCTCTGCTTCCAGTTCGGAAGGCTGCATCAGCCGAAAAGGAGAACCCTGTATACAGGCCTTCTGCTCTAATAACCTTCCTAAGAGCCTTTTGCAGAATGAAACTTTTTTCGTTATCCTGCATCATCTAGGCACTAGAGGAGGAGTATGGTGGCAGAATGCGATGGCCAATGCAAAAAAGCCACATCTTTAGCAAGGTGCTGAAATGAGGTCTAGCGCAAAGACCAAGAGACATTAAACACAGATGCAAATCTGCCATTAAGAACTATGGGGCATGGGGGCGTGGCCACGACGCCAACCAAGATGGCCGCCTGACGCGGGACCTCCGACGCACCGGAGCTTGTCAGTCATCCCGTTTCCCCTCCGGAGAGCATTTTTCCGCCACAGCCACTGGATTCTTGTGTCTGAATGCGGCGCGCTTCTGGTGAGCGCTTTTTGACACATTTTTAGGGCCGGGGTGCCCCTTTTCTCACCACATTCGTTCTCTCCTCAGAGAGCGGCCGCCATTTTGTCTGTGGCGCGATGCTCGTCTTTCTGCCGGCTTGGATGCCTTTGCCCCACATTGCTCTTTTTGTGGGATTCTGCGCCTCCTGATTGCTGTGTCATCCTTTCTGGGCGCTGCCATGCCACTTGGATGTCTCCTAACCTGGGCTGCCCCACGTGGATGGAATGAGGTAGTTTCTGATTAATGACTTTTTCTTTGCTATGTTCCTGTCGCCCTTTTTGATTGCGCTCATCACTGCTTCTGACGGGGGACGTCCATGACCTGTTGGTTACTGACCCTCCACTCTTCATTTTTGCTTAGTTTGGCACTGGCTTGTCTCTGCTTACTCTGGAACACTTCTTTATTTACTCCACAAGCTCTCCTAGGATTACTGCTCCACTTCTAAGCGACTGAACCCCTTCACTTTTTTGGCTTTTCCTCACAGTCGCCTCTTGTTTGCTGCTTGTCACTTCTGGCTGGTTTCTATGGGCAAGCTACGTAATCCAAAGTTCGTCTTTACCCCGTCGAGGAACTCTCCTGTGGTAACCTCTTCACCTCATATACCGACGGACTCTCCTACCAAGGTAGCACCAATGGCGGGAGTAACCCTCCCCCGCTCCTCCTCAACACAGTCTCCTTCAAGCAAATCCTCTCCCCCATCAGCTTCATCTTCTAAGCGCCTTAAACAAGATGCGTCCTCATCAGAGAAGCCATCATCCCCCATTTCCATGGAGATGCTCTTTGAGGAAATTCGTGCTCTTCGGCCTTTTGTTGAGGAGACCAATAGTAAGATGCAGTTTCTTAAGGAGAAATGGTCATCTATCGACAACAGAGTTACAGTTGTGGAGCAACAGGTTTCGGACCTTCATTCTACCTCCCTGAGAATGTCCTCATTAGAAAAATCTGTCCTGGCGCTTCAGCAACACACGGAGGAGTTGGAAAATAGGAACAGGAGGAACAACCTCCGTATTTATGGTTTGCCGGAAGCTTTAGAAGGGGAGGACCCTGTGCTCTTTTTCTCCTCCTTTCTCCCGAAGCTTCTGGACATGCCATCCACCACCTCCCTCAATATTCAGAGAGCGCATAGACTTGGTCCTCGTTCATCCACGTCAACCAGGCCAAGGGGAGTCATTATCCTTTTTCTGAAATTCACAGACCTTCTCTCTGTCCTTTCAGCGTCCAGAGCCAAGCGTCAGATCTCCTGGTTGGGTCAGAGAGTATATCTTTCCCAAGATGTTTCAAATGCTACTGCCTCTCGTCGGAAGGAATTTTTGTCCCTACGTGCTCCGCTGAGGTCCCTTGGTGCTAGATTTGGTTTATTTCACCCGTGCACTTTCAAAGTTACGCTACAGAATCAGACTTGGACCTTTCAGGATCCTGCTGAACTCAAAAATTTCATTCACACCCGTTCTAATTCTGCTATGGAGACCTCCTCATCTTCTTGTGGCTGATTGTTTAATTGTTTTACACTTTTTGACTACTTGATATGTCTAACTTTTGCTTCCCTTACAGGTCATTCATTTCTGTCCCTGCCTCTGTCTCTGTTTATTAATTCTACGTATTAGATTATAAATATGTTTTTCTTACTCACATGTTTCTAACTTCAAACTCCCTCATACCTCTATATAAGAATTGTGTCCAGTTTTTGTCCTTCAACATTTGCATTTTCATCCTTGGTTCGTCATAGTATGTTTTCATGTTCTCAAATGTTACTTTTTCTTTATTCATTTATCTAGATGGATCGACCTCTCCTCAACCTGGCTCTTCGGTTATGTTCTATGTTCCGGTGCGGTCCGGCCTGGTCTCCCGTCTTGGGGGATCTGTCTCGTTGAGTGTCGCCATTTCCCCGTTGTCCTATTTCGTATTCCCCTCAGGTATGTTCTCCTCAGTCGTCCCTTTGGGATATGTGCTGTCTCTCCTTGTACTTATTTTCCTTTCCCGTTTCCTTTATCCTTTTCTCTTCCCTGTACGGGTTGATCAATTCCGTTTTTCCTTGTTTCCATTCACCTCTTTTCCTCTCTTCTCAACCTTTTCCATCGATATTTCTCAAAGTTTTCTCCTTTTCGACTTGTCTTTTGCGTATGCCTCTTCTTCTTTACTTCTTCTGTCCTACTTGATTCTATGTTATTTGTTAATTCAAAGTTATTACATGGAATGTAAAAGGTTTTATTAACCCCATTAAGCGGCAGAGAGTTTTGTCCCATTTGGCCTCCTACAACCCAGATATTGCTCTCTTGCAAGAAACTCACCTTAATGATGTTGAATCCCTGAAGTTAAAAAGAAGTTGGGTGGGTACAGTCTTATTTTCGCCCTCTGACAACAAAAAGAATGGAGTTGCTATCCTTTGTCACAAGAGGCTTAAATGTACGGTTGTGTCCCAGGAAACGGACTCTGAAGGCCGTTGGGTACTGGCTAAATTATTGATAAATTCGATTCCTTTGACTGTCTTTAATGTCTATGGGCCTGTACAAGCAGATTGTTCTTTTTGGCCTTTGATTACAGAGAAATGTGTTCAATATAAGGATGTATCATTTGTTTTTGGTGGTGACTGCAACCAGATTGTTGACCTGTTCCTCGACCGCAAATCCACAGTCCGCTTCACACCACATAAACCCCACAAACAATTTCTTAATACTATTTCGTAATCACATCTTATTGACTCTTGGCGCCTTTCACACCCTGACACGCTGGACTATTCCTTTTTCTCTCCTCCTCACTCATCCTTCTCTCGTCTTGATTATATTTTCCTCTCTAATTCTTTATCTCAGAACGTTCTGTCTTCTTCCATTGAACCTATTGTCATTTCGGACCACGCTCCCATCGTGACAGATTTTGACCTACTCCCACCACAGCCTAAACCTTCCCGTTGGCGCTTCAACAGTACACTCCTCACTGATCCCAATTTTTCTTCTTCTTTTCGCTCTTTCGTTGAGGACTTCTTCTCTCTCAACTCAGACCCTAGTATTTCTCTTCACCCTCTGTGGGACTCCTTTAAAGCCTCCGCGAGGGGTTTCATTATTGACTTTGTCTCTCGGAAGAAGAAACGGTTTATTCAAAAGCGGAAATCCTCCCTGGCTCATATTAAAACTCTAGAGCACCAGTTTTACACTTCTTCTGATAAATTTATGTCACCGGATCTCCTGCGAGCTAAGTTAGAGTTCAACAAATTAACTACAGACAACGCTTCTTCGATTCTTCTTCGCAGTAGTGCACGGTATTACGGAGGTCGCAATAAATCTGGTAAGCTCTTGGCCAATTATCTCAAGTCCCGTAAGGAGCGCATTCTTATAGACTCTATATATTCTTCTGCTGGCACCCTTCTCCACAAAGACAAAGAAATCCTTGAGCAATTTCAATTGTTCTATCAGAATCTCTATACCCCAGAGTGTCCTCCCACTCCTTCCCTTATTCAGAGTTATTTTGAGAAGCTCCCTGTACCGTCTAACTCTCACCTGAATTTTCCGGATCTTGATCTCGATCTCTCTCTTCAGGAACTCTCTGCAGCCTTGTCAGCCCTTACTAAAGGGAAGACCCCTGGCCCTGACGGTTTTCCTGTGGAATTTTATTTGCATTTCTCAGACATCCTACTACCTAAACTTTTAGCCCTCTTTCAATCATTTTCCTCTTCTGGCAAGGCTGAAGGCACTTTTCAAGATGCCTCCATCTGTTTGATCCCCAAAGAAGGTCGCGACCACCAGTTTTGCAAAAACTACCGACCGATTTCGTTAGTCAATGTAGACTACAAAATCTTTGCCAAATTACTTGCAATGCGCCTAGACCCCCTTATGCCTTACCTCATTGGCAAAGAGCAATGCGGATTCGTTAAGGGCAGGCTTACCTCGGACAACTCTCGCCTTCTTCTTAACGTTCTAAATAAAGCTCCCTCACTTTCAACCCCTCTTGCTGCTATCTCTGTTGACGCAGAGAAGGCCTTTGACAGGGTTGACTGGTCTTTTTTGTTCGCTTCATTGCGGTGGCATGGTTTTGGTCCCAAATTTATATCCCTTGTCTCTCTCCTATATTCTGCCCCCAAGGCCTCGGTACTTGTGAATGGACAACTCTCTCCATCTTTTAATCTTCAGAGAGGCGTTCGCCAAGGTTGCCCTCTTTCCCCACTCCTTTTTGTTTTATCTCTCGAACCCTTCTTATCCTCCATTCGCAATAACACTTCCATTTCTGGTTTCCCATATGGCTCTAATCAATTGAAACTTTCTGCCTATGCGGATGACATCTTACTATTTATTTCTGACCCTGAATCCTCCGTCCCCCCCTTATTATCCGAGTTTCATTCCTTTTCTTTGGTTTCCGGTTATAAGATCAACTCGGACAAAACCGAGATTCTTCCTCTCACCTCATCCTGTCTTCCCCATCTTTTCTCTGCTACTGGTTTTGCCTGGAGTAGCTCCAAGATTAAGTACCTTGGTATCCTGTTTTCCAATTCCATCTCATCCTTGGTTAAATTGAATCTGTCGGCAGTTATTTCCAGGATTGATCAGTCGCTCTCAGCCTGGAATCCCCTCTATCTCTCCTGGTGGGGTCGTTTGGATTCAATCAAAATGATGATCGCCCCTATTTTAATTTACACCCTCTCTATGCTACCGGTTCACATCCCTGCATCTTACTTTAAAAAAATTGATTCTCTTCTTTCTCGTTTTCTCTGGAAAGGTAAGAAATCCAGAATTTCCATTGCCTCCCTCCGTAAGCCTAAATCCAATGGTGGGGTTAACTTTCCTGATTTCCGTCTTTATCATAGATCCTTTTCTCTACGTCAGGCCTCGAGATGGATCTCATCAACTCTCTCTCCTTTCACGCCCCTCTGGCTCCTTATTGAGCAATCTTTACTATTGCCCTTCTCCTTTGCCGAGGTGATGCGATTCTCTTCCAGGAATCCTTTTTCTCTTTGCCCCCTATTTAAACATACCTCTTCTCTTTTAAGTCCTTTGGTTCTCCCCTCTGAGGTCACACGTACATCCTTCTTAAATTCTACTATTTGGTATAACTCTCTTATCCTTTTTAGAAATAGACCTATTTTTTGGAAAGCATGGAGGGTAAAGGGCATAATGTGGGTCAACCAACTCTTTGACGGTGTATCCCCTTGCTCTTTTCCCCAATTTCAACTTTTATTTCGGTGCCCTCGTTCCTTTCTGCGGAAATTCACAACCCTCATGGCAATTATCCTTGATCGTTATTATTCTCTTCCCTCCTCATCATCATCGTCACCTCCTCCTTCTCTTCTTAATATTCTTGCTACACTCCCTAAAGCATCTCTCATCTATAAATCCTTTGTATCTCCTAATCCTAATCGTGTCAAATCTAAAGTGGAGCTTTCTTGGGAATCGGATTTTTGTTGTACCTGGCCGATTGCTCTGTGGGATAAGTTGTGGTCCAGATCTTTAAAAATTTCCCGCTCTGCTTCTCTTACTCAATCCTTATTTTATCTGTATCACAGGCTTTACCTTTCTCCTCTTTCTTTATCCCGCTTTTCTCCCTCCTCCGATTCTAAATGCTGGACTTGTTCTTCTTCTGATGCTGACCTTTTCCACATGTTTTTTCTATGCCCTGTTGTCTCTACCTTTTGGGGGAAAGTGTGGTCATGCCTCTCCCGTATCTTCCCTCTTCCTTCCTCTTTTATACACTCATTTCTCTTTTTGGGTAGCCTTTCTGACTCCTTGAATCTCCCTGCTCATCTACACGGCCTCTTTGACCTCACGCTTGCGCTTGCCTTCCAACATATTTCTTCCAACTGGAAATCTCTAGCTTCCATCTCCTTACAAGGCTGGTGGAATTCATTATGCCACTTTCACAGATTGGACATTTCCTTTGCCTCCACTTGTAAACCTGCTCGTAATGTTGATTTTTTCTGGTTGCCTCTCACCACGTATTTGGACTGCTTGGCCCTAAAGAAACCTATATGTCTCAGTGCAGAAAATTTTAAACCTCCTTGAACGTCTCGAACTCTCTCCTTTTGCTATTCACTATAAGTTTTGTTTAATATTACTGCTTGTTTTATGATGGTAACTTCGCATCGCTGACTCTCTATGACTTTTACAATTTGAATATGTGTCGTAATTTTTAGATATGGTATGGTCTATTTTATTATCTTTATATTTTCCTTTCCCTCTCCCCCTCCCTTCCTCCCTTATCCTTCCCTCCCATTACCTCCCTCAATGTTAAAAATTCTCTTAAAAAATGCTTTGTGGTTTCTAATACTGATATTAGCAATGTTAAGTTTCTCAATGGTTTCTGTATTGTAATTTATGCTGATATCTCTCTTTTGTCATCAACTTTTTAATAAAGCTTTCAAACACAAAAAAAAGAACTATGGGGCATATTATCAAGAAACGGCGTTAAAATTATCGCCGCTTTAGCGGCAGAAAACTGCTGCTAAAGCGGCGATAATGGGCTTGATAATATGCCCTTGGGGCTTCCCATAGAAGCCCATGTTCTGGTGTCAACATGGGCTTCTATTGGAATTCTCTGCGGCATATTATCAAGCCTATTATCGCCGCTTTAGCGGCAGTTTTCTGCTGCTAAAGCGGCGATAATTCTAACGCCTTGCTTGATAATATGCCCCTATAGATGTTGCTTGCATGAACTTGCAGTGGCACAAACTATTGAAATAATCTATGGACTAGTCAGTTAATTAATCATTATGTCTACACATCACATGAGGGAACGCTGTTATTAGTAGAATGTTTAAAGATGGGAGAAGGTGCCCTACGGGGTGTAGTGCTTCATTGAGATTTGTAGATGAGATTACAACCCAGTAACTGTATTCCTTTTTGAACTGTGCAGTATTTCATTTTCCTGAGAGATTAAATTACCTTTGATGTATTAAGATCAGCACATGGCAGGTCACTATGTTATTTGTTGGTTGGTTGTTGAGTTCAGAGGTTTTGTGTTCTGTGAGTTTTCTTTCAGAAATAGGACCGATGCATAATGTCTATCAACATTAAATAAGGACTTGCATTTAAATATGTAAATTTTGTATACTTGTAAAGCGCACAGCTGCCCCAGCAATGGGGCGTCCCGGCGCTGTATACCGCTGGGGAACCCATCCTGGCTTTCCCTGTGAGATGGTTCCTACTGGGCATCTCCAAGGTGAAGACAAGCATCCCCGGCGCTGATGGGGCCGTAAGTGAAGATTAAGCAAGCTATTGCCCAGAGTTGCTGAGTGGGATCCATGGTTAGAGTAGGCACCGAGGCGAGAATTATCGAGTCCACTGACCTTGGCCCAAGACCCTGCTGCGTCAGGAATCGAACCCTGGTCCCAGGCCGACCTCTGCTTCCGGGTCTGCCGCCTCTAACCTGTGAGCCACACCACTCCACATCAAATATGAATGTGTTTTCTTTGTATTCCTATAAGCTGCATATGTCCAATGTTTTTTCTGATTCCAATCAATCAATCATACATTTGTAAAGCGCGCTACTCACCCGTGAGGGTCTCAAGGTGCTGGGGAGGGGGGCAGCTACTGATCAAACAGCCAGGTCTTGAGGAGCCTCCTGAAGGTTAGTAGGTACTGGGTCTGTCTCAGATGGTTGGGAAGGGTGGTCCATGTCTTAGCGGCGAGGTGAGAGAAGGATCTGCTGCCGGAGGTTGTCTGGTGGATGCGTGGTACAGTGGCGAGGGCGAAATCCACGGAGCGGAGCTGGCGGTTGGGGGTGTGGAAGGTGAGTCGTTTGTTGAGGTATGCTGGTCCGGCATCGTGGAGTGCTTTGTGAACGTGGGTGAGGAGCTTGAAGGTGATCCTCTTGTTGACAGGAAGCCAGTGCAGGTCCCTCAGGTGGGCGGTGATGTGGCTGTGGCGAGGGATCTCAAGGATGAGGTGTGCAGAGGCGTTTTGTATTCGTTGGAGTCTCTTATGGAGTTTGGCCGTGGTTCCCACGTAGAGGGCGTTGCCATAGTCCAGCCTGCTGGGGATGAGGGCCTGGGAGACCGTCCTTCTGGTTTCGGTGGGGATCCATCTGTAGATCTTGCGAAGCATACTTAGGGTGTTGAAGCAGGAGGAGGAGACGGCGTTGAATTGTTGGGTCATTGACAGAGAAGAGTCCAGGATGAACCCCAGGTTGCGTGTGTGGTCGGTGGGTGTCGGCGCAGTTCCCAGCGCGGTCGGCCACCAGGAGTCGTCCCAGGCAGACGGGGTGGAGCCGAGGATGAGGACCTCCGTTTTGTCCGAGTTCAGTTTCAGACGACTGTTCTTCATCCATTCAGCGACGGCCTTCATCCCTGCATGGAAGTTGGATTTGGTGGTGACAGGGTCTTTGATAAGGGAGAGGATCAGCTGAGTGTCATCGGCGTATGAGACTATGTTGTGGTCGTGTGATCGGACGATGTTGGAGAGCGGTGTCATGGAGACGTTGAAGAGGGTAGGGCTGTGGGATGATCCTTGGGGTATGCCGCAGGTGATCTTCGTGGCTTCGGATCGGAATAAGGGAGGCGGACTGTCTGGGTTCTACCGGTGAGGAAGGAGGTGATCCAGTCCAGGGTTTTGTCACAGATCCCCGAATTGTAGAGGCGTGTGCGTAGGGTGCGGTGGCAGATGGTGTCGAAGGCGGCCGAGAGCTCCAGGAGGATGAGGTCCGTAGTTTTGCCATTGTCCAGCAGGGCTCTGATGTCGTTTGTGGCGGCGATGAGGGTGGTTTTGGTGCTGTGGTTGCTGCAGAATCCGGCTTGGGATGAGTCCAGGGTGTTGTTCTCTTCGAGGAGTTGGGTCAGTTGTCTGTTGACGATCTTCTTGATGACTTTGCCGAGAATGGGAGCAGAGAGATGGCCCAGAAGTTTTTGAGGTCCTTTGGGTCTGCCTTGGGTATCTTGAGTAGGGCGTTGATCTCTGTGTGGTTCCAGCTTTCCGGGAAGGTGGAGGTCTCGAATGAGGAGTTCAAGATCTTACAGAGTTGGGGATGCGATGATGAAGCTTCCTTTTTTGAAGATGTGGTGGGGGCAGGGGTCTGATGGTGAGCTGGAGTGGGTGGTGTTCATGGTCTTGATGGTGTCTTCATCACTGACGTGGTTCCAGGAGGTCAGGTGGTCGGTGTGCCTGGGGGGCGGTGAGTCTGGGGTGTTGGCAGCTGTCGGGGGGTCTCAGTGTTGAAGCTGTTGTGAATGTCTGCAATCTTGCAGTGGAAGAAGGTAGCCGGAGAGTCGCAGAGGTCCTGTGACAGAGGGACGTCATTGGAGCTGGGGTTGGTGAGTTCCTTCACAATGTTGAAGAGTTCCTTGCTATTGTGTGTGCTGTTGTTGATGCGTTCCTTGAAGCAGGACCTTTTGGCCGTTCTAATGAGTTGGTCGTGTCTGCGGCTTGCGTTCTTGAGGGCTGCATGGTTGTCCGAGGTTTGCTCGTGGCACCATATCTTTTCTACTTTCCGGCAGGTCTGCTTGGATGTCTGGAGGTCGTCGGTGAACCAGACCGCTCTTCTGTCGGTAAGTCTGGTTGTGGGTTTCTTGATTGGGGCGGGAGTGTTGGCACAGTTCTCGATCCATTGCGTGAGGTTGCGGGCAGCTGTGTCGTGTCGGTGTGGTCGGTCGGTGGGTTTTGGGCGAGGGTGGTGATTAGCTGGTCTTTGGTGACCTTGCTCCAGCTGCAGTGGGGGATGCTTTGCTGGTGGTTGTGTGCGGTGATTTTCTTGAAGTAGAAGTGGATGCAGCGGTGGTCGGTCCAGTGGAGTTCGGTGGTGTCGCTGATGGAGACGCAGCTGCAGGTGGATAAAATGGGGTCGAGCGTGTGTCCTGCGGCATGGGTCGTGATGAGCTGTTTGAGGCTGAGGTTGGCGAGGTTGTCCAGTAGTGTGGTGGAGTTGCTGTTGTTGGTTTTCTCGAGGTGGAAGTTCAGGTCTCCGAGGAGGATGTAATCTGTGGAGGCCAGAGCGAGCGCGCTGATGGCATCTGGGATGGAGTCGATGAACTGTGGCCGGGGTCCGGGAGTTCTGTGCACAAGGGTTCCTCTGAGGGTGGTGTTGGGATCAGTGTGGATCAGGAAGTGCAGGTGTTCGGCAGTGCTGAGGGTGTCTCCGATGTTGGTCAAGATGCTGAGGGATTTTCGGTGGACGATGGCGATTCCTCCTCCTGGTCTGTCAGTGCAGTCCCTGCAGGTGATATTGTAGCCCTCCAGGATAGCTATGGAAACATTGGGTGCCGATGAGGGGTTCATCCACGTCTCAGTCAGGAAGGCGACGTCCGGGGAGGATGAGTAGAGTAGGTCCCAGAGTTCGACGGCGTGCCTGTGGACAGAGCGGGTGTTGAGCAGTATGCAACTGAGGTGGTTGTGTTCCACTTTGATGGGGGGGTGGGACGTGCCGAGGTGTGCCGGCAGGTGTAGCTGCAGTTTCTGCAGGGTTAGGGTCCGTGGGTGAGCTTCAGGGTGGCCTGGAAGCAGGTGGGGTATCGTCCAGCGTTGAGTGCATGGAGGGTGTTGGCGTCGTAGAGGCATCTGGCACTGAGGTGCTTACGGGGGCCAGGGGTTCTGGTGTGGGGCACGGTCCAGGTGCTGACGGGCGCAGACGGGCTTGCCATAGGCGCGCCAGCGGTGCACCCGCGGCGTGCCTCTGCTGCGCGACCGCACAGCGGTCGGCATATAAAGGGGAAAGGGGCGGGACCAGCGGAAGGGAGGCGGAAGCTGGATCGATTGGGGTCGGGCCGCAGGGGCAGCAGCGGCAGGAAGGAGAGAGAGGCTAGCGGTAAACTGGGGGCACTGGAATTGAAAACAACAGTGGCACAAGTGAAAGGGAAATAACACGGGGCACAGGAATGGAATACAAACAGTGGCACAGAGTGAAAACGAATTAACACGGGGCACAGGAATTGAATGCAGACAGTGGCACAAGCAGCAAAAGAGATAATGCAGGAGAAAGAAAAACGGTTAAGAGCAGAAGTATCAACAATGAGGGAAGTACTACAGACGCTGGAGAACCTGCGGCGAGGTCACGGCAGCCGGCACGAACCCCAGCCGGGAGGGAGCACGAAGTTGCGGGCGGCAGATTGGGTTGAGCTGCTGGGGAGAGTGCTGGTCCTGGCCTGGAAGGTGATTGTGATTACAGTATTAATAATCACTATAAGCAGTTTGAAAAGTATTGGTTTCTACTTTTGAAGATTATTAACTGGTGACATGGCTGGATCTACAAATGCCCTTTCAACCATTTTTATAGTTCCTAAGTCCTCCCACAAGACATCAAGTTGAATATCCTGATACTCAGAAATGGGTTATTAGTTGAGAGGGGGTTAACTTCTTACCAAGGCAACAAGCACAATCCTTGTCATGGTGAACCACAAATTTCACTAAATTAACCTGCTAATAATCCACTGACAGCTTGGCACAAAAGCAGTCAGGTTTAAGTTAGTGGCAGCAGACAGTCGCTGTCAGAACAAGAGCAGGTCTAAATAGAACTTTGTGATGGTGGTTCTCATGGGCAGCAGAGTCTTGGCAAGAACAGTCCCATTTGATGTCACGAAGATCCCTAACATCAGGATTTTCACCTTCTTCCTATGGAGGAGATCTGAATGATGCCAACCATGGGTCTAAGACCTGTGGGGCAAATCTTGGGTAGATTCATTCTTCAATCAGGCAGCAAGGCACTAATTCAAGCAGCAAGGCTGTCATTCTGGCAACATGGCAGTCCTTGTTCTGAATCTTCCACATGTCCAAGAGGTGTCTGATGAGTGGTTCTGAAGGTACTTTTTTAATACCTAATGCCAGCTTTTGTGTCGGGAGCATTCCCCCAACCCTAGTTCTGGTCCGTTATTTCCCTTCCCCTGGTTATTGCTCAGTTTCAATGCAACATCCTCCATCAGCCATGATTGCACGATTGGAGTCGGACTCCCCATGTTTCAAGGTGAGCAGCTCTAGCCACTAGGCCACATCTCCCCCGATGTCACTCTCCATCACTGAATAGTTTCTTTCTGGAATATACTAAACACACTTGTCTCCTCAGCGATGATGACAAGACTTGTTGCATTCAAACACACACAAAGCAAGTGCATCCTCTGAAGTGTTTCAGGCATGCCCGGTGCAAGCTGCTTTTCTCACCCTGACTGGTAGTGTGTACTGTTCAGTGGTACATGCTAGTCCCACATGTTGAAGTGGTTCTGCTCATATTCTCCTACAGATGACAAAAATCAGGACTCCATGTGTGCCCGACAGGCCTATCTATCTATGTGCTGAGATCTACGCCCCAACTGCAGTGTCTTCACAGTCGTAAAGTTAATATCAACTCGTGGTTTGTGAATACCAAAAAAATAGCAAACTTACACTAAATTGTATGGTTACCTTTGTGAATCAGGCACTGTGAGTGGGAACTTGAGGTTCAACTAAGAGATGAGCAAATACCCAATGAATCTATAATTCCATGTCCAACTTCCCCAGTAATTCTTGATTTTCCCCATATTTTAAATATAAATCACCTTATAACTGTAATGGGGCTGGTAGCAACTGTTACTTGTGTTATCGGGAGTAAGAAGTTGCTAAGAATGAGGTCCTAATTGGCTGAGCATTTGTGATTTCCAGAGCCTATGGTTGTGTTCTTATTCAAATTGTGTGTAAAGCGTTTTTCCTATTCAAAACATGTATATAATGGTTGCCCATTCAGAACATGTGTAGCATGGTTTCTTATTCAAAAGATGTATAGCATGGTTTCTTACTCCAAAAATGTATAGCATTGTTTCTTATTCAAAACATGCATAGTGTGGTTTCTTATTCAAAATATGTACAGCATGGTTTCTTACTGAAAACATTTATAGCATGTTTCTTATTCAAAGTTTGTATAGCATGGTTTCTTATTCAAAACATTTATAGCATAGTTTCTTATTCAAAACATTTCTAGTATGGTTTCTTATTCAAAACATGTATAGTGGAAGCCAAGTGAAGACTATCCTAGAAATGCTTAACTGAGCACCCCAACTCAGACTACACTTAATAGTTTGGGATTAGGTTTCAAGAGTTGCAGAGTGGACAAAATTTCTCTACCCATACACCTGATTCATTTCAATCTAGCTTTCCCCCTGGCAGTTCAGCCAGGACCACTATCTCCAGCTTAAACACTGGGCGTTAAACCTTGTGGGTAGGGCAGCAGCCACGTGAGAATTGACACCTAAAGAAACATTTGTGAGGAGGATGTGATCCTCACTAAGAATAATCTCCTTTTTATATGCCTTGTTGGTGTACACACTACTTTCACCCAGACCTCACCATATAGACTTCTGTGAACACACATTAGGGATCGAGATTACTGAGGGGCAGTGGAAAACCCACTGGAAAGACATTGCCAAAAGCAACCATTCCACAGGTATAAGGGAAGCCCACAACAAAATACTTTCTGACTGGTATTTCTATCCCATAAGACTGAATTAGCTTTATCCAGATACCTCAGATCTGTGTTGGAGAGGCTGTGGTTTGTTAGGATACTTCCGCCATATTTGGTGCGACTGTCCGACGATCCGCCACTTTTGGATGGAAATTCTTGCACAGATTAAAGCTATTTTTGTGTATCCTGTATCCAACACTCCAGAATTTACACTACTAGACCTCAGAGATAGCTGCCTGAAATATCAGACGAAGGGAGATAAAGCCATTATGTGGGTTTGTCTAGGGGCAGCCAAGTGTGTGATCACAGCGGCATGGAAGAAAAAGAAAGCTCCCGGCCTGACGCAATGGCATTCATGCCTCTGGAGGTCACTCACAATGGAAAGAGTGGCGAATATTTTTTTAGATAATTTTAAAAACTTTGAATACTGCTGGGGCCCTTTAGTGGCATACCTTTCACAGGGTTTAAACCTGACAACGTGCCCTCCAACCATAAGAGCGCTGCACCTCTTTCAATTCTAAACTAAGGGTACCATAGCTAGAACAACCTTAACAATAGGTTATATAGGTAAATAACGTTTTTAACAAAACTTTTTTGTACGCAGGGAATCACAACGCGGTTGTTACAACAACCGTGTTGTGATTCCGCATACCATTACTCCGCAAGTCGGAACAACGACTTGCGGAGGGGGGGGGGAAGGTGTTGGATTTAAAATCCAACACCTTCCCTACTGTCCGCACAGACTGGAGTTGGAATAGTAAATTATACTATTCCAACATCCAGCGCCACCCCTCCGCAAGTCGTTGTTCTGAGCTGCGGAGGAATGGTATGCGGAATCACAACGCGGTTGTTGTAACGAGAGCTTTGTGATTCCCTGCGGACAAAAAGACTGGGGGATAAGGAGGCATATTCGGCTATATATGTTTGTTTATACTGTCTTTTGTTTGATTCCGTTTACAGATCATATGGCCTTGCCATCCAGTCCTATCCCATTCGATACCTACGAATAAGTTCAGGGTGGGTTACTATGGGAAGGGGGTGGAGGGAGGTTGGGGGATGTTACCGCTTTGTAAAGTTTTAGAGCTAGCAAACAACTCATGTGAATATGTGATTGATACAGCATTCCCCGTCTGACTATAGAGTGTGGACAAGGCACTGGGGAAGTGTCTGATTCCCAGCAAACTTCAACCAATAAAAAGAGGTTTGAGAAAGAAAAAAAACCATGGTTAGCATGGTTGAAACATCTTGGTTGGTTTAGATACGATACGACCATTGCTCTAACTTCAATCAGCAGGTTACATTTTAGAAAACTGCAATGGATTGAATTCGAATTGCAAAATAAAAATAGCACTCTTTCCATTACTATGAATGTACTCACAGGCGCACAGCACCCACATATTGGAAGCCCGCCGTGTAAACCAGTTGCAACTCACAACATAATATAAAGGTGACATTCTTCTAACAAAACCCATTTATTTTCAACTCAGACATCGGGTTTGGTATTTCTTCATTCAAATATTTGACAACACATTTCTCTACACATGACAAAATGTCATGTTCCTCTCTGCACTGAAAACGAAAAAACCTGCTGCCCTCATATCTCAGCTGTTCTGACAAGTCAGTCTGTGAAGAGTTGTTCTCTGGGGGAATGCGGTTGCAGGCTCTTGACAGGTTTCTTCATTCCAGTGGTTTACAGAAATAGTTACAACAATGAAACAAATGCGCTGAAAGCGTGATGAGATATTTCCCAGACACGTTTACTACATAGTTTTCTTTTATGTTCACCTATACTTATTTCGTCTTTGAAATTTGAAGCACACTCTAGCTTGAGGTAAAGGATATTTGGTTCGGTTTATCCCTTCTGAGGTTGAGATATGACACAATGATATATATATATATTTTTTTTAAAACATCTTAATTGATGTTTACAAGTGTAATGAGTAATGTTTTGCAACGGTTATTACATTTTGACAAGCAAGTTAAAAAAATATATAATTCAAAGCTTTCAGTTGCCTTCCAAGTCATGATAACATATCTGCCATTCTGGCAACACCCATATTTATAAACAGTGTGCTGCCATATATTTGGCCTTGCAAATATGGCCCCTTTTTATGCAGCACTTTGCGTGAAGGGGGCGTGCCAAGAGTGTTGCTGTGGGTCTTCGCACACAACACCCATTAATAATGTAACATTCCCAGATTTACATTTCCTAAACCTGGGAATGTGTCAGAATCCTCCACCTCCCTGGGGTTGCTTAAGTTGGTGCAACGAGGAGAAATACATTCATTTCTCCTCGCTTTTTCCTCTTTCAAAGCATGATGCATTCTGCAGCACACACAGAAGAAGAAAAAAGCCTCTTGTGATTGTTTTTGTGCAGGAAGGGACCCCTTCGTCTCTGGAACGCAGGCTACTATGGTGCAAGGGAGTCTTTGATTGCACATGGCAGCCAATTGTGTTCCACAGCAGGTGAAAGCACATGGATGTGTCATATTGTTATAAATATGATGTATCCTTGTGCTTTTAAAATGACACAGCTTGGTGCAACAAAAGGGCTTGCGGCACTGCAATCCGTCATTTTGTTGTAAATAAGGCCATAGTTTGTAAATGCAAACATACATATCGACAATTTTACATATTTCCCAAAGTCCATTTTTATTCCGATGATGGTGGTGATGCAGCGCAAAAACCCTAGCAACGGGAAACAACCCGTACCGGTATCCTCCCTGCGCCACAGACCCAAAATCAAACTAAACTCATTCACACATGCAATCATTGGTGGGGCCCATAACACCAACACTCACACGTCACTTCCACACCGGTCTGCACACACAGGAGGGATGAGTGGTTCAAGCGCCAGACATGTGAGGGGAACACCTTATAACCTATAGGGAAGGAAAAGTCATTTACAAATATACATTGACGCCCTTTCTACTACAGATTCTCAATCCTAAAACATCACGGCACTCCTCCCACTTCAATCGATCGGACCAAATTAGTTGGATTGGTTGATGGTGATTTAGAACCAGCTAAAACACATTTCAAGACTTCAGAATCTATCTCTTAAATAAAACTCACAACTCATAATTTCTCGTTAATCAATAATTTGTTTATCTAAATCTTTCATAATATTTTGAAATCGCATTTGTCTTGTCAAAGTTTTAGAAAGTTTATCAAATTTCTAGTAAATAGCAGAACATTATATTTACCTAATCTGGCTATTTGGAGTCCTCTAATTCATTGGCTCTGCGTAATTTTGTCGTAAATTGTCCGAAAGCAAGCCAAAGCTCAAAGCTCTATTCTCAGCACGCTACAGTCCCAATGATCGGCAAAGGACCAAAGACGTGCAAGCATCTATCATTGCCCGTGGATTTAGGAAAGTTCGCAGTCATCTGATAATCGGGCAGTATCTGGACCTTCAAGATTCAGGAAACGCAGCGTACTTCCTGAGTAGCATCGATCGTTGTTGAGCTAAGCAAGTCTCTCTATTCTACCATGCATTTTTATAAAAAAATTGAAGCAAAGATGATACATTTTATATTTTAGCACTGTCATGATCGGCTGGTTGAGATCGTCCGATGTAAGTTTTTGGGATCTTAATACAGTTCCAGGGGTGAGGTCATGATTTCATTTAGAAGTCAGTCTGTTCCGGTTTTTATTGTGAAGTCGATTGTTCTTGGTCTTGGCTGTTTTCCCACTGTGCCCTTGTTCTGGTACATGGCGAACACAGGTCATGACGAGGTTTAGGAGATTTTCTTTGCGCAAGCGTAGCACACTCTGTGCCTCGTAGGACAGTGGCCACTTCGTCGTGTAGCGTCAGCGGCCATCTTGGGTTTAGGCCCAAACGCTAACTTAAGCGAAACAAGCACAAAAGTGCAATTAATACATAGAAATAATAAATCTAATGTTAACCCCTTACTAATCCCTCTATGTGCTTGTATTTATCTAGCGTATAGCAACATTTAAAACAATTATATTCACACTTTTGGTCCTTTTCTCAGGCAACATTACAAGACATTACAAAAGCAACATATATCATGCAGTATTCTAATTACTACATATACTACTTGTTACTATGCGTACGGATTTTAGTCATAAAGGTTATTTAGCCATGCAAAATGCAAATCCCACGTGTAATTCGAATATTAATAATGTTGATTAATAAACATGCAAACTCATTTAATAATATTATAATTAATGGATTATTTAATTAATAATTTTCATGCAGAATGGGGGAGGTATACAACATTTTGTACTACCCGCTCCATCAGTGGCATATAACTTAGCTCCACGTAGTACGTGATTTCTTAGTCATGCCCGTGTACCAATCAGTAAATGAAAGGATCTCAAAAGAGAGGCTATGACCCCACCCCCATGCACCTAACCTTGATAATGAGAGTGGAGTGTTGCCTGTCTCTTAAATCTGGGATGTAAACTAAAACTCAATCCTTAATACACTATCTCGTGATGTATAATAAATCTCAATTAAGGCTTCGGTGGGATAAGCTATGCAAGCCTTTACAGCATTGCCCAGCTTAGTATAGTAAATCGTATTTCACATTATTGTGGGATAAAACCTGCAAAGTCCTTTAGGCACAATACGGGTGATGTACAGTAAATCTCCCTTCGAGTTCCAAAGCTCTGAAAGCACTACCCTGTGATGTACAGTAAATCTCCATTCCTGTAATTATGGTATACAACTTACAAACCCTTCTGCAGAAGCATCCATGCGGCATATAGAGAACATCTCAACTCAAGTTACAGTGGTCTAAATCTTTCAATGCCCTTAAAGCACTATCCTATAGTATTTAGTAAATCTCACTTCACTTGACTGCCTCTTCTTTCTCAAATATGAATAGACAAGATATAAAAGAAAGCTAATCTTAAGAGGGGAGAGGTGAGCATTCAGGCTAAACATCAGAGATGGCCATTGCCTCTATTGTCTCTCAAGACTGGGAAGATTTTCTGAGGAAGGTTAGGGAGGGAAATATCTGGAGGAGTCAACTACACTTCACCATAAACTGATCAGTAATATCCACTTTACTAGTGAAGGAATAGGACTACAATTAATTGAACCAAACGCCATTGGAATATGAAGGAATATTCCTAGGAAATCTGAGAAAGTACATATACGCATCAGAGATACAGAACAAAATAATCTGACAGAGATATATCATATATTTACTTTATTACAAATATTGTAAGAAATAAGACATTGTGAATAAACAGATTCTTTTTGTTACCTCTGTTCATGTGACCAATAGATCGATTATTTCACCGTTTCACTTTTGTCTCATTTTACCAGACACGGTAAGAGGACCCACTGTCAAAGGTTTCAGAAATGATTTGGGGTGATTCTCTTCCAAATGTCATTTTTTGGCTTTAGCTCAGACACAGCCAGCTAGGCGATGGCTCGAAGCAGGAGAGTATGAAAAAGGACACAATGAAGCACGAGGTCCTGCCACTGAGGAGTCATCAACCTTCCTAAGCAGTCATCAGGCACAGACAAAAGGGCAAGCCTGGCTTAGAAACCTAGTTGCCTATTCACAGGAAAACAGATTTTAGTTACAAGCTGAAATGTGTGAAACGTGCATCTCAATATAGTAATATAAGACTATAGAAAGGCTAATATTAATATAAAAGATAATAGGAAATGAAAAGATATAATAGTTTTAAACTATCTATTAAATATTAAAATTATATTATTATTGACAAACAAACTAATACATTTACATTTTGACAAAATAATTATTACAAATAAATGAAGCAATAATTTGCAACTAACAAATCTTAAACAGTATATATATATATATCTATATATATATACACTGAAAAAACCATAGGTTTCACACATGTTATAGTTAGCAGGACATTTCACTCGGGAAAAACCAATGAAATTCCCCCGTTATAGTTAGTGCAGGCAACTATAACTCACGCGACCGCAATCCTCTGCTGATGTAGCCCAAATATCACCCAGATGCATGTTTATAATAATCCGAATAATCGATTAATGGTAATATTATTAATCCGTTTGAAGTGATAACTCACCAGTTATATTAATAAAAGAATTACATGTGGTATTTGCATTTTGCATGGCTAAATTAATTGTATACTAATATATGTACGCATACTAATGGTAGAAGATTAGAATATTGCATGATATATGTTGCTTTTGTGATATAATTGTAAGTTGCACCAGATGACATCACTGGGTGAATATAAACGCTTTGAATGTTGCTATTATGCTAGATAATTACTTACACATAGGGGAATTAGTGAGGGTTTAACATTTTATTAACCATTTCAATGTTTAATTACGTTTTTGTGTTTGTTTTGCTTAAGTTGACCATTTGGGCCTTCGTAAAGATGGCCGACTGAGACGCACAACGTGACTGCTACTGTCCCATGAGGTTTTGGGTGAAGTGCGCCTGCGCCACCGCCAGCAACAATGGCCTTGTCCTTACCCCAGGAAAGATGTACCCACCAAGGTCATACTGGGAGAGTTGCCAGGACTACAAAACAATGAACTGTCTTTAAAACCGGAACCAGCAAGTGCGATGACTTAATCTAACGGACTATGTGAGAACTTTACCGAGTGATCCTAAATCCACCAATCAGGACTGTCTAAATCTCATTCTTGATACATTTTGACATTAAAATCATTATAAAAGATGGTAGAATAGTGAGTTAAAAAGGTACGGTCCTGTTGTTCGATTTGTCTTGCTGCGAATTTCCTGACGTTATGCTGACGGAGAGGACGGTGACACTGCTGGACAGCTGTTATCCTGAATCTTTGAGAGACTGAATTGCGGCCTGACTTTGATGAACTTAAAGATTTTCCACGACTTGACTGACTTAGAGGACGACTAATAGCCATATTAGGTAAATATGATGTTCTGCGGTTTGGACAATGATTTTCAAAAAATTTGCAATTTAATTAGATAAACGATGCTTTGATTAATAGACAAACGTGTTGTGTCGATTATTTGAAGAAATCAGATTAAGAGAAGAGTATAAATAAATGAATTGAATTATCAAACTATAAAACAACTAACTGATTAATCGCCAAATGAGGGGAATATCATGAGGTTTGAAGTTAATAAAAGTATTCAATGCATATTAGGGTTTAGGTGAAAAGATATTCCTTTCATGTCAGCGTTTGGAAACCTATCCCTCTAGGGAAACAGATCAATTTAGTGTGAGTGTTGGTGTTATGGGCCCCACCAATGAATGTATTTGAGTGAATGTGTTATTGCGATATTTGATCTGTGACGAAGGGGGAATTTGACATTCCACGCTGCATCAGTTTTTCTGGTAGCAGGATGATGGTTGTTATTGTTTTGGTTTGGTGATTATTGCTTGTAAATTGCTTATTGATTATTGGTTATTGATTGATATTGGTTTATGTATTAACACTCTATGTTGAGTCGCGTCGAGTTCTATGTTGTTTGCACAGCTTCTGGGATGTAGGAAGTCGGAAGTTTGTAACGGTTCCGTAGTAGAGCAGAGGTAAGCGCTGTTCTCGGGAAAGACGGGATTGTTGTTGCCCTGTAGGTACACAGGGAGAAACATGTAATGATTGAAGTTGCACAACGCATTGTCTGGGTTCGATTCGGTGACATCGTCGTGTGTTGCCATTAAAGATATTTTCTGTGTTAGAGAAGTGTGTATGATAGCAAAGGTCACCTGTGAAATTTTGGTCTTAGGTACCAGGAGTCCAGATGGCATTCCGATAACGCTTATCACTGGAAAGGTAACAGGTGTTCTCTGAGCTTGCTAGAAGGATAAAGTAGAGGGAAGTGTTACTTTGTTAACATATGTCATAATTCTGTAGTAGGACAGACTGTTCGCTGTTCTCGGGAAAGACAGGATTCTGTGTGAATGTACTACATTTTCTCATATGAAAGTGCGTGAATGTGAAGGCATTCGGGTTGTGAAACTCTAGTTTTATTTCTCAGGAGCATTGGGTCCCCAACCATGTGTCTTAATTCTGGAGAAACGGTTAGCTAATGCTTGTTAGAAGGGTAAGGTAGAGGGATGTGCTACTTTATCAACGGAAGTAACGATTCCGTAGTAGGGCAGAGGTAAGCGCTGCTTTCGGGAAAGGCGGAATTCTCATGAGAAAGGTCTATTGCTATTCCTTGGTTAGCGAAGTGGACAATGGTGGTGTTTTTGTGTTGTTACTAACAGAATTGTAAATCTGAAACAAAACTTACCGAGTGGATTTTGTAAAGGAGGGGTAGACAGGAGCAGGAGCAGCGGCAGCGGCTGTTGACGTCAGAACGACCACGCTGGGATTGGCCTGTCAGTTGGAAACGTAGAACGCTCCGGATTGGTGCGTTAGTGTACGCCACGCTAGGAGTGGAGAAGCACAGGGTGACGTAGACGCTCCATATTGGTGCGTTAGTGTGAGTCGCGCTGGGATTGGAGAATTGCAAAAGTGATATAAACGCTCCGGATTGGTGTTTTAGTGTGAGTCGTGCTACGATTGGACAGAATAGCGGTACAGTTGTAAGGAGAGACTAGCGATACAAGGAAGACAGGAAAATGTATTACGATCCACCAGAAAAGGAGAAAAAGTCCTGGTTTGGTAGAATTAAAAAGTGGTTTAAGAAGGACAAACCGATTGTAACTAGGTAAGGACAGTTACTTCCTCCGCCGAAAACCCCTGCATCCTTTATGGTTGCAAAATATGGATATCACACCTGTATTTGGTTAAACAATTGGGTCAAGTATACTGAAAAGGACGGAGTGTTGGCTTTTCCAGATCATGGTTCATTGAATTTGGCAGTTTTGAGAAATTTAAGAGAGAAAATGATGAATTTAGAACCAAGACCTAGACCGACACAATTTGAAGCATTGACAGAATGGGAAGATGAGATGCATGACCGAGAAAGACAGAGAAGTGGCGGAAGGTATAGGTACATGTTGGGTAGGTCGTACGGACAAGAGAATCATGATGATCGAATGAAAAGGTGGCGGAATGCGAGTATGACTGAGGGTTTGTTTCCCGTAAGAGCTGCAGGAGAGAATGAAGGAAGACAATGCATACAAAAGAGACTAAGGTGCCGATTCCGATCCTGGAAAAATTTTCCCCGTACGACTTGTATCCGGTCTTTTTACCGTACGAATCGTACAAGTAGCGTACAAACTGCCAAGTACGATTCGTATGGGAAAAAGTCCATACGAATCGCATTGGGAAAATTTCCCCACATGTCCTCGGGTCGGAAAAAGTATCCAACACATCCCCGAACGATTTTACGTACAAATGTGAAAAGTGAAGTCCGAGCGCGCAAGTACGATCCGTCCCGTGCGTCCGATGTTACAACCGTATGGAAAATGCACCGTACGGAAAGAACTCCCATAGCAACCATGGAGACATGTGCCCACATACGCGCCGAACCCCCCCAGGCCCCGTGAGTATGCGCCGAACCCCCCCAGCCCCCGTGAGTACGTGCCGAACCCCCCCAGCCCCCGTGAGTACGCGCTGAACCCCCCCAGCCCCCGTGAGTACGCGCCGAACCCTCCCCAGCCCCCATGAGTATGCGCCGAACCCCCCCAGCCCCCGTGAGTATGCCCCGAACCCCCCCAGCCCCCATGTGTACGCACCGAACCCCCCCCAGCCCCCGTGAGTACGCGCTGAACCCCCCCAGCCCCCGTGAGTACGCGTCAAACCCCCACCCGTGTATGTACACCAGTGTACATGCGGACCGTACCCCCACCCGTGTATGTACACCAGTGTACGTACGCACCGTAACCCCACCCGTGTATGTACACCAGTGTATATACGCACCGTACCCCCACCCATGTATGTACACCAGTGTACGTGCCGACCGTACCCCCACCCGTGTATGTACACCAATGTACGTACGCACCGTACCCCCACCTGTGTATGTACACCAGTGTACGTACGCACCGTACCCCCACCCGTGTATGTACACCAGTGTACGTGCGGACCGTACCCCCACCCGTGTATGTACACCAGTGTACGTACGCACCGTACCCCCACCCGTATATGTACGGCGCGAACCCCCAGCGCATAGCCGTACCCCCACACGGGTGGGGGTACGGTGCGTATGTACACTGGTGTACATATACGGGTGGGGGTACGGTGCGTACGTACCCTGGTGTACATACACGGGTGGGACACGGGTGGGGGTACGGTGCATACATACACTGGTGTACATACACGGGTGGGGGTACGGTCCGCACATACACTGGTGTACATACACGGGTGGGGGTACGGTGCGTATGTACACTGGTGTACATACACGGGTGGGGGTACGGTGCGTACATACACGGGTGGGGGTACGGTGCATACGTACACTGGTGTACATACACGGGTGGGGGTACGGTGCATACGTACACTGGTATACATACATGGGCGGGGGTACGGTGCATACGTACACTGGTGTACATACACCGGTGGGTGTACGGTCCGCACATACACTGGTGTACATACACGGGTGGGGGTACGGTGCGCACGTACACTGGTGTACATACACCGGTGGGGGTTTGGCGCGTACTCATGGGGGCTGGGCGGGTTCGGCGCGTACTCACGGGGGCTGGGGGGGGTTCGGCGCATACTCACGGGGGCTGGGGGGGTACGGCGCGTACCGGGCCCCCTAATCTGGTCGTTTCGCGGCGTACTTCGCTTTCCCTGCACTTTTTGGGTGCCGTAAAAATGTTGCCGTCCGGACTGCTGTGGGTGCGATTCGTACTTCCTGGTTTGTGAAACGCAGGCTGCATGCGTCCCGACGTCACGTCGGGGCTTTCCCGGATCACATTTGTATGGATATTTTCGTCGGTCGGTGTTTTTTACGGTTCGTACGGAAATGGTGTTTCCGTGCGAATTGTACTTGCATGTTTGTAATGTTTTTTTGCCGGGTACGAGTCGGACTGAGAAAACACTCCGACCGACGGTTCGTACCCGGTTTTTCCAGGATCGGAATCGGCACCATAATGTGGAATCGAGAGGGTATGGAATGAATGAATCAGAGGATGATGTTCTTGATGACATTTTCTATAAAAATCCCCCCCCATATCGGCCAGAAGCAGAAATATTAGCCCCAAGTGCCCCAATGAAAGAAACAGTATGAATCATAAAATCGGAACCAGAATTCCAAGATTTGGGAAAAAACAATTCCATTAGAGAGGTAGAAAAGAAGTCCGGAGGTAAAATAAACGATGAAAATTCAGCAGCACTACAAAAGACAACCCTAGAATTAACAGGGAAAATAAGAGAATTGACAAAAAATCGGGAAGCTGTAACGGTTCCAGTAACGATAGGTCCAGTAATGCCTATTTTTGATAAGCAGAAAGATAGCGAACATTGTTTGACGGTCCCTTATAAAAGTAATACACAGGTTGAACAACCAAAAATGAGTCAAAATGATAATCCATGGAGACAGACAATAAGTATGATTGAACCAAATGTTTCAAATAATCCGTTTGTAGGCCAGAATTGTGCAGAAAGGCGTATAACAACAGTGGAGTCAATATTAGAAACACAAAAGGATTTTGGACAAGGAAATGTAGAGAAGTCAGGAGGGCCATCTACAGAGGAATTAAGTGAATGGTTGAGAAACTTTCAGAAGAAAGACAAAGAATCTCAGTCAATAGATGTGGCCAAACTACGAATGGTACTGGAAGAGTTAATAGTAGGAACTATCTCTACGGAGAAGTTAAAAACCTACCAAGATGAGGAGTTGTTATTTCTGTGTAAAAGCATAACGTGGAGAGCAAAAAGTCTCCATGAAAGTTTAGAAGAAGTGGCAAATGAAATGGGTATAGATATTGAAAAGGTAAAAGCCCTACAGAAACCATATCGGGTAGATTTCACTGAAAAGGACATTGAAAATATGAATACCACAGGACAAATGAGTCAGATTAAGGAAATAATTATTTAAATGGGGAGATGTGGACAAATGGAAAAGTAGATGGTATCGAAAATGAGATGATATTTCAGATAAAACCTTTTCAGCTTTCCCTGTTAGAGAAAAAGAGAAGGTATTGACAGAATGCCCTATGAGAGAAATTCCAGGAGGAGGATATGTACATTTCCCATGGACTAGGCAAGATATTTTGTCATTCACAAATGACTTCTCTCGACTACGTGAAAAACCCGTCGAGTGGTATAGACAGGTGGACAGATTTGTAAAATTGTCCAAAGTATTGTGGATTGATCTAAACAGCTTGTTTGACATAATAGTACCAGCAGATCTATGGACAGAGTGCAAAATCATGATAGATTGGCCAACACAAGAATACCCAAGGGATCCAAAAACAGGGGCTCCAGACCCAGAGGTAATGAAGAAATACGAACAGGTTATTGCGTTTCTGAAAAACAAAGTACCTCCTAAAGAGGCAGATTGGGTAAAAATTGACAGAACACATTAGGAAAGCAAAGAGTCAGTACATGCCTATTATGAGAGGTTAATTTTGTCCTTTAAACAATTTAGTGGGGCCGAAAAGCTGAGTGAAAAGGATCTAAGTCATTTTCTATGCAGGTTTGTATATGGTCTTCGTCCAGAAATTAGTGAAATGATAAAACAGCATACCGTAGACTGGCAAAATAAGAAAATAGATGAAGTACTGAGACATGCTAAATATTTCAGTGATGAGATCGAAGCAAAACAGCGAAAATTGAAAGAAAAGACTATGTGGGCACAAGTAAAGGTAGCGGAGAGACAGGAAGCTCAATTAGCAGAACAAGCGAATGATACAGGATCAAGACAAAAATGTAATCCTGGGAAAGGTAAAGGAAATATAGAGGAAGCTAAGAAGAAATTTCCATGTCATAATTGCGGTAGGATAGGGCATTGGAAATCTGAGTGTAAATTTCCCCCGAGTACTAACGATGAAAATGCATCATTGAATCCACAGGTGCAGAATGAGGTGAGTGGTCAACCGCAGCGACAGCAGCAGGTTGTAACACAACATAATCAGGTGCCAAAACCACCTTTTCCACAGAGCAAAAATTCCCAGAAGTATAGTAATGAAACGGGATTCTACAACGGAGAACAGGTAAATAAACCGCCACGCGCTAGCGCTGCTTCGCAGTATTGGCTGCAACGCGATGAAAGTGATTCAGAAGAGGGTTATTGACAGTGCCGAAGGGAGGAAGAAGAGTGCGTACTTGGCGCAAATCTAGAAGTAGACCAGAGAGGCCCATTTGTAGATGGAAAAGTTAATAATGAAAATATTACTTTCCTAGTTGACACTGGTGCTACTCGATCAACTGTTAGATCAACTGATGTCAAGAGTCTTCCTCTCTCGGATGAAACGATCCAAGTAGTTGGTGTATCCAACAGGCAGATTAAAACTTACCTTACAGATCCAGTGAAAGTTAGCATAGGGAAATTTTCTGAAATGCACCACTTTGTCGTGTGTGACACCAGTCCTGTGAATTTGTTAAGTAGAGATTTGTTGTGCAAAATGAACTGCACTATATTTTGTACCTCAGATGGAATAGCATTTGGAACACCAGATGATGATTTGCTGTATAAAATGACAATGGCAAACAGGGAGAAGGAGGTTACTGAAACCTATGCTGTATTTAACCCTGACAAATTACCTAAAGAATTAAAACAATCTGTTAAAGCAGAAGTTTTGGATTTCACCGGAGAAGACGTAGGATTAATGAGAAATGTAGATCCAGTAAAAATAACAGTAAAAGAAGGAGTAAGTTATCCAAATGTCCCTCAATATATATTGACACCTGAAATAATCGAAGGAGTTACTCCTGTGATTGAAAACATTATAAAACAAGGTCTTTTGAGAGAAATAATGAGTAGTCCATGTAATTCACCAATAATGGAACTGAAAAAGCCTAGTGGGAAGTTCAGGATAGTACAAGGTCTGAGAAAGATAAATAAAATTTTTGTGTCATGCTGTCCCATTGTACCGAATCCATTTGTGATTTTATATCAGATTCCCCATGACGCAGAATGGTATACAGTGATTGATCTATGCCATGCTTTCTTTTCCATCCCATTGCACCATGACAGTCAGCAAATTTTTGCATTTCATTTCGATGAACGTATTTTGGCTTGGTGTTGAATTCCACAGGGGTATACAGAAAGCCCCTCAATATTTAATCAGCTATTGAAGAAGTCCTTGGAAAATCTAGAAATGCCAGAAAATTTTGTGTTAGTTCAATACATTGATGACCTACTTGTGGCATCGAAAACCCGTGAATCTTGTGAGGTAGACACGATAGCCTTGCTGAATCATTTGGCAGATGGAGGACTAAAATTGTCACCATCGAAATTGCAATTTTGTAAAAAGGAAGTACAATATTTAGGACATAACATTGAAAAAGGACTGAGAAGAATAACAATAGACGGAATCAGGATCATAAAGAGAATGAGTCCACCTATGACCCAAAGAGAAGTGAGAATGTTTCTTGGAATGGTTGCATATTGTCATCAATGGATCAGCAATTTTTGGTTGATCGCAAAACCTTTGGTACGACTGACAAGAAGTGATGTGAAAGATCCCATTGATTTGAACAAAGAGGAATTGGCAGCATTCAAAAGATTGAGAGATGGGTTGTGTGAAGCACCTGCATTAGGTATGCCTGACTATGAAAAAGAATTTGAGTTGTATTACAGTGAGAGAAATGGATGTGCAGTCTCTGTTCTAGTACAGAAGCATGGAAAACTGAGGAGACCAATTGCATATTTTTCATCAATGTTGGACCCAGTAGCTGTAGCCCTACCTGGGTGTTTGAAAACGGTAGCTGCTACATGTCGAAGTTTGGAACAGAGTGAGGGAATTGTGATGGGATATCCTGTGAAAGTGCATGTACCTCATGATGTGGCAATTCTTTTAACAAGGAGTCGTACTCAGTTTATGACACATAGTCGGCTGACTAAGTATGAAAAGTTCATATTAGGTGCAACAAATGTAAGTCTTGTGAGATGCTTCAATATGAATCCTTCAACATTGTTACCTGATGCAGAGAATGTGGAAGTAAGAGAGGAAGCAGATCATGACTGTTTGGATGTACTTGATATCTGTACAAAATCACGACCTGACATAAAAGATGAACCTTTACCAGAAAGTAATTTTGTAATGTTTGTTGATGGATCTTGTTTGAAGACAGATGATGGAGTGTTAAGTGCAGCATGTGCGGTATGCATAGTTGCAGCAGTAATGGAAGCATCCTATTTGAAAGGAGTAAAATCGGCCCAAGTAGCTGAACTTGTTGCTTTGACGAGAGCATGCAAGATTGGGAAAAGTATGAGAGTGACTGTGATAACCAGTATGGCTATGGAGTTGTCCACGACTTTGACCAGATATGGCTGCAGAGAGGATTCTTAACCTCAAGTGGAACTCCCATTAAGAATGCTGAAGTGGTTGGAAAGTTGCTTGAGGCGATACAGCTGCCTAGGCAATTGGCTGTTGTAAAGTGTGCTGCCCATAGTCGCAGTGGTGATTATATCGCTACTGGAAATAAATTTGCGAATGACATGGCGCAATATTGTGCACAAAATCAGAATTCAATTAATCGGGCTAAGGAAAAAGAGGTCATTTCTTGCTCTTTGATGTTTACTAACACTGTGGGAACATGGGAAGAAGTAAGACAATTGCAGGAAGAAGCAGGAGAGGAGGAAATAAAACAGTGGGTAAAAGCAGGATGTGCACCAAGAGAGAAAGATCATGTGTGTGTCTATTGAGATGGAAGACCAGTCATGCCTGATAGCATGATGTCTGCCATGGCACGGATGTATCATGGACAGGGACACATAGGGAGAGACGCTATGATCAGGTGCTTTAAACAAACCTGGTATAATGCACAGTTCAGACTTGTAGCAGAAAGTCTTTGTCAGAGATGCCTAATATGTCAGCAATACAATCCAGGAAGAAAGACAGTAGTGAGTCTAGGAACAATAGGTTGAGAAGGAGGGTCTTTTACCAGAATGCAAGTGGATTTCATTGAAATGCCTCCCTGTAACAGGTTGAGGTATGTCTTGATTATGGTCTGTCTATTTTCCAGATGGGCAGAGGCATTTCCAACAAGAAAAAATGATGGGATGACAGTGGCAAAATTACTTTTGAGGGAATTTATCCCTAGATTTGGGTTCTCAGTGACAATTGAATCAGACCGAGGAGGACATTTTCATAATGAGATCATAAAACTGATTTGTGAAGCATTGAATGTACGACAAAAACTACATTGTGCCTACCGACCAGAGGCTTCTGGTGTGGTGGAACAGATTAATGGTATTATTAAAAACAGGATAGGGAAAATGTGTTTAGCCACAGGTATGAAAAAGCCTGATGTCTTACCTCTAGTACTCATGACTATTAGATCAATTCCAGACAGAACTACAGGGTTAAGCCCCCATGAAATCATCATGGGACGAGCCATGCACCACGTTTTTATACCAGTCAACAAGCTGATGACTATAACTGATGACATGGTGTTGGAATACTGTAAAAGCCTGGCTGACGCAGTTCATTCTGTGTTTCATCAGGTTGGAGAGGATGCCACCACCCTTGAAAAGAAGCCAGCCCATGATCTAAGCCCAGGAGACTGGGTAAGGATCAAAGTCCACAGAAGAAGAAACTGTTTGGTTCCCAGGTGGGGAAAACCAAGACAAGTCATCTTGACCACAACAACAGCTGTGAAGTGTGCTGGATTGAAGAACTGGATCCATGCAAGCCATACTTTGAGAATTCCAAATCCAGTAGACAGCACAGAAAAGGAGTATTTTAATGAATCAGAATCCAGTACTGAGTGAGATGACGGAGAGCCAAAAGACAAAGAAAACCCTGAAAGGGGGGAAACAGAACCGAGTTTAAATTTTGTCCCCAGAATTAGTTCCCTGAGGAGAAGGTTACAGATTTCTGATACCAGTTCAGACTCAGAGACAGAACAAAGAGCACAATCTTCCAGGAAAGAACAAGGAAAAAACAAAGAAAAGGACAGTGAAGAGACGATAAAAGAGATTCATGAGAAGGAAGTGCCAGATGAAAGATTAAGAGAAATTCCAACTGAAAGAACACATTTAGATGGACAGGTGCCAGATACAGAGAGAGAGGGAAAGATTATTGCGGAAGACCCCCGAGGAGGTGTAGGGAACTCCAACATTCAGTTAGAAGCAGGGACAAGTAGTCAGCATGAAGATGGCGTGTTGGAGATTCGAGGAGGGACAGAAGTAGGGAAAACAAAAGAAGTGGTGGAAAAAGAAACTGTTGAGAGTAAAAAGCAAGTTGAAACAGAGTCAGAGGAAAGCGAAGATGAAATACCTGAAGGTCGAGTTCTAAGAAAGAGAGCTTGGAGAACTGAAAAGAACGATAAAGGGAGTAACTTGAAAAGAACTGCAAAAGACGACGTTTGGCTGAATAAAATAAAAAGATTGAGATATCGACTGACACAAGTAAATTCACCAAGGGCTGAACAGGTGAATGAGTGACGAGTCAGGAGAAATCAAAAGAAGAAGAAACAATTGTAGTTAAAGAAAGCAAAAGAACAAGGAAACCTAACCAGAAGTATAAATCACCAGAATGGACGTATGTGGCCCTGCCTGAAGTAAAAGAAGAGGTGGATAGCCAAGGAAATCCAGAGGTGGTTGTACCGGAAGTGGTTGAGGAAGACAAAGAATCGGAAATCCTGAGAGTTATCTTGTCCAATATTGGAGAAGAAACGGATGTTCAGGACATTCTGTATACCGAAAACAAAGGAAAAGTGAAAAATGATGAAATGCCAAACTGAATGAGACAAGAACCCAACTGAGAGAAAGACAATTAAAATATTGAAAAAGACAAAAACTGGTAGAACCAAGTAGGTTCTTAGAGCCTTGGGTTAGGAAACTAGTTGTGAAGTGGGAGAGGCTAAGTCAAAAGGCACGGCCCATTTTAGCTAAGATGGCAAACATAGATAGTCGTAAAGGTAGATGTACATTTTTGAGGAGATGGTGTAAATGTGTTGTTGTTGTACAGGATTATTAATGCTTCTATGGAGTATACTTGCACTATTGATCTCATTTAAAGTTACTATAGATACATTAGTAGGACATAGTGAAAATATGACTAACATAGGGAAGATTCAAAAGGTAGTTCCGACTAGAATAGATAAAAAATATTTACATAAAGACAGGTCTATAACTGATTTTTCTAACAACGTGTTCTCAAAATTGTTGTATGAATATGTAAAGACAATGGACGTAAGGGACTGCTACATGTGTATGCAGTTACCTGCCTCTGTATCGGAGGGAGTGACTTATCACCACCTTCCAGTAACTTATGGAATAACATGTAGTGTAATAGCTAGTTTATTTTATCAAACAGGTAAATTAGAGTATTATTTTTCAAATGTAGATACTATATTTTCACAAGTACCGTCAATGAACAAACTAAAGAAAGTAAAACCTGCAAAGATATTAGGTGAATTTTTCTTAGAGACAAAAGAACTAACCTTAGAATACATATTTAGAAATAATTTGACTTGCAGTTTAAAGAAAGAGGAAAATACATTTTTAGATATGGTTGAAGAAAGGAGACTGAAAATGCAAAGAAAGGCTTCAGAAGGAAAGGTGGAGAAAACAGTATCGGACGTAGAGATGGAAGAACACTTGAAAGGGTAAACGAGTCCAACTATGGCTTTAGATTGCCCTCAGAAAGGGAAATTATGTATTAAGAGGAATCAAACTGCATATGATAATTATTTTGTAGGAAATAGTGAGTGCCATGATACATACCGAATCATGGGTGGATGGGGATTTAAAGGTGTAAAAGATCCAGTTTTCCATGGACTATATTTCATTTCTGGGAACAGGGCGTATTATCGTTTGCCAGACCATTGGTATGGCACATGTTATGTAGGCCTGGTTTTCCCAAAGATTTTTCATATGGATAGAGGAGAAGATGGTGTACATAGCTTAGGTAGTTATTTAGCACGTAGCAAGAGAGAATCTTGGACAGAAATTGTGGGTGACATTTTTGGAGCATTGATACCAGCAGTGGGAATATCTCTGAATGCAAACAAAATTAGAAGACTTTCAACAGTAGTGGATCGCTTGTCAACAAGCACCTCTGGAGGATTTTTATTGGTAAATACTGAAATGGTTGCCATGCGCGCTATGGTAATGCAAAATCGACTTGCCCTTGATATATTATTGGCAAAAGAGGGTGGAGTCTGTGGAATGCTGAAAAATCAACACTCTTGTACTTACATTCCTGACGAAAGTAAAGATTTGAAAAATGTTATTAAAAATATTACAGAATTGCATGACGAAATTGCACCACTGGAGGTTGAAGGTGTTTGGGAAAAAATTGGAAAGAAATTATCAGCTATTAAAGATTTTGTAGTAAAACTAGGTAGTACGTTTTTAGGTAAGATATTATTTCCATTAACATGTGTGATTTTCATAGTATTAATAATTAGATTAGGGTGTATTTGTCATAAAAAGGATAAAAATCTGAAAAAGTTAAGAAGAGAAAATTTAAGGAAAAGAGATAAGAAACAAGAAAGAGAATTTGAAGAAATAGAATTGGAGGAAATCAAGGAGAGTATGTATAAATAAGCAAAAAGAGAAGAAACGGGAAACTGAAATTTGAATAAAAACAAGAAATCACTTCGATATTCCGTAAAAGGGATACAACATTTTGTTGGTGTGGGGATATCATCACCAAAGGGGGGATTGCTGGAGCGGGTAGTACAACATTTTGTATACCCCCCCATTCTGCATGTTTATATTAATCTGAATAATCGATTAATGGTAATATTATTAATCCGTTTGAAGTGATAACTCACCAATTATATTAACAAAAGAATTACATGTGGGATTTGCATTTTGCATGGCTAAATTAATTGTATACTAATATATGTACTAATATATGTACGCATACTAATGGTAGAAGATTAGATGAATGATATATGATGCTTATGTGATATAATTGTAACTTTCACCAGATGACATCACTGGGTGAATATAAACGCTTTGAATGTTGTTATTATGCTAGATAATTACTTACACATAGGGGAATTAGTGAGGGTTTAACATTTTATGAGCCATTTCAATGTTTAATTACGTTTTTGTGTTTGTTTTGCTTAAGTTGACCATTTGGGCCTTCGTAAAGATGGCCGACTGAGACGCACGACGTGACTGCTACTGTCCCACGAGGTTTTGGGTGACGTGCGCCTGCGCCAACGCCAGCAACAATGGCCTCGTCCTGACCCCAGGAAAGATGTCCCTACCAAGGTCATACTGGGAGAGTTGCCAGGACTACAAAACAATGAACTGTCTTTAAAACCGGAACCAGCAAGTGCGATGACTTAATCTAAAGGACTATGTGAGAACTTTACCGAGTGACCCCAAATCCACCAATCAGGACTGTCTAAAACTCATTCTTGATACATTTTGACATTAAAATCATTATAAAAGACGGTAGAATAGTGAGTTAAAAAGGTACGGTCCTGTCGTTCGATTTGTCTTGCTGCAAATTTCCTGACGTTATGCTGACGGAGAGGACGGTGACACTGCTGGACAGCTGTTATCCTGAATCTTTGAGAGACTGAATTGCGGCCTGACTTTGATGAATTTAAAGATTTTCCACGACTTGACTGACTTAGAGGACAACTAATAGCCATATTAGGTAAATATGATGCTATGCGGTTTGGACGATGATTTTTTAAAAATTTGCAATTTAATTAGATAAACGATGCTTTGATTAATGGACAAACGTGTTGTGTCGATTATTTGAAGAAATCAGATTAAGAGAAGAGTATAAATAAATTAATTGAATTATCAAACTATAAAACAACTAAATGATTCATCGCCAAATGAGGGGAATATCATGAGGTTTGAAGTTAATAAAAGTTTTCAATGCATATTAGGGTTTAGGTGAAAAGATATTCCTTTCATGTCAGCGTTTGGAAACCTATCCCTCTAGGGAAACAGATCAATGAAGTGTGAGTGTTGGTGTTATGGGCCCCACCAATGAATGTATTTGAGTGAATGTATTATTGTGATATTTGGTCTGTGACGAAGGGGGAATTTGACATTCCACGCTGCATCAGATGTAGCCCAAGTATAGCCCAATGACAGAATGTCCCAGAGTGTTCTTAAGAACAACTAGAGCGCTTACTGTCTTACTTATGACAAATGTATGGCACACCTGAAGCCATCCTGATTGGAATAAACTGGTAACACTTAAAACATTTAATTTAAAAAGGATCACAATGAGGGGGTTCATTTTACCGTAGAAATTATGATTAGTGCTGAAGAAAGAAAAATTAGGGCATATTTTGAGTAACTTCTCAAATCCTCTTCTATTTCGTTAAAAAATTCTGACATGCAGACTGAAACATGCACTTTTAATACTAGCAGCAGACTTCCGTGGTGAGCAGTAGCTTTACTACAGTGATCTAATGAGCAACTAGAGTGCTAACATTCAGAATTTATGGCAAATGTGTGACATATCTGAATACCTTCTTGATCGAATCAAAGTAAAAAACTGAAAGCATTTCCTACTGAGGAGACTGCAGTAAAAGAGGAAATTAGGAAACTTCATAACAAATAAATCTCCCAAGATGGCCACCAAAGACAAAATAGCCGAAATGCAGCACAAATATCACCCAGATGTATGTAGCCCACATGTAGCCCAATGACAGAAGTGTTCAAAACACTTATTTTTTTAGCTTTTTCAGTTTTATACAGTGCAGACTTGTCAGGTATTGGACTGCTTTACATGAGCATTGGTTACATCACACAAGATCAAATTCATTTTGGTTGTAGACATGGCGAGATTAAGTGATTTGACCAGAATCACAGAATGTTGAGCTGAAGCAGAAACTCCAACTTCCAAAGTCTGCAGCTCTGGAAGTAACATCACATCCTCTCCCCTAAGTGCAACATTTAATCAAGTGGTCGACTGGATAAAAAAACATAAAGATAACAAATAATTTAAAAGTGCTTTGTCGCTATTTGAAAACTCAGAAAATATGTCCTCATTTTAGTTTTTTAGAGCACTAACCATAATTTAGATGCAAATGAGACCCTCTCATATATGTAATTTCTAAAGGATATGCTCTAGGTATTACAGTTTTGATTACATCAAGATGACGTAAGGCGTTCCACACTTTTGTAATAAATATAGAATGTTAGCAATCTAGTTGTTCATTAGGATACTGTTGAGAGGCAGAGGCCAGGGGCACGGACTCTGAAAATTGAAGGCAGGTAGGAGGGTGCAGAGACAACAATTTGACCACACTGGGCAGGCAGGAAGGGCAGTGGCAGCACAACAGACTATGGAGGGTAGTGGAAAGGGGGTCAGGGGCAACAAACCAACAATACAGGACTGGCAAGAGAGACTGTGGCAATATAATAGACCATGGTGGGCAGAAGGAAGAGGCAGTGGTAGTACAACCATACATGCCAACAGACCTGATTCAGCCAGGAAACGTCCAATGTTTTAAGCTCAAATAGGCTTTATTTGATCTGTCTCCTGTCTACCATCTCCTCTTTTTCAATGTAACGCAAAAGGGAAAATCAATACCCAGTTTTTTTTCAAAATCTCCCTCTTACCAAGTTCAAAATGTTCGCAAGTATGGTACATTGGATCATGGAAGACAGGAGGAATTGGGGTAGGGACATGCACTCGGATAACAGAGGACAGGAGGGACATGGAGAGGTGCACCAAACTGACCCTACAGGGCAGACATCAGTGTTTGCAGCAGCACAATGCACCACACAAGGAACGCGGGACGGGAGTGCAGCACAACAATCCATAGAAAGCAATAGGGAGGGGACAGGACCATGCACATGAACAACAGAGAACAGAGGGGAAAGAGGCAATGGTAGCTAGCTGACCATAATGGACAGACAGGAGAGAAAGCTGCAGCATAACAGACCATAATGGACAGGAGGGACGGATTAGGGGCATTACAATGGAACAGACAAGCCAGGAGGGAGGGAATAGGAGTCTGCACATGGAAACAGAGGGCTGGGGGCAAGGGAGCAGGGCAGGAGCAGCAAGATAACCGTGGAGGTCAGGCAGGATGGGCACTAGAAACAAGACACACCATGGAGAGCAACAGTGAGACTATGATGGCATGCACACAGACCATGGAAGGAAGGTGGGAGGGGCTGTGGCAGCACAGAAGACCATGCATGGCAAGCGGGAGGGTTAGTGGCAGCACAATGGCTATGATGGACAAGAAGGAGGGTGCAGGGGCATGCACAAAGGACCATGGAGGATAGAAGGGAGGGTCAGGACATGGGCACAGACAAGAGAGTTCAGGGGAAGGGGCCTCACAACAGACCGCGTGGGGCAGGCAGGAGGAGCAGTTGCAGCACAACAGACCAGGGAGGGCAGAAGGGTGTGGCAGTAAAATGGACCACGGTGGACAGGAGGAGAGGGATAGGGGCATGGCATGTGGACAGGCAGGGTGGCAGGGACAGGTTACAGTCATCCGACAATGCTAGGCAGGTGGGAGGGGAGGGGCAGCTCATCAGAACACTCAGAGTAGATAGGAGTGGCAGGTCCATGGAACATGGTGGGCAAAAAGGATGGAGCAGGGGCATGCACAAAGACATCGGAGGGCAGGGGGAAGGAGAATAGGTCCAGCAAGCTAAGCACAGAGGCTAAGCAGGAGGTCATAATGGGGCATAGAATTGGGCAATGTTGGGCAGGAGTAGTGGACTGGTACATCATGCTAAATGGAGGGCAGTGGCAGCATATCAGACCATGCATGGCAGGAGGGAGGAGGCTAGTCCATGGATTTAGACAACAGAGGATAGGGAGGAGGTGGATGGGGCAGCAAGCTGACTGTTCAGAGAAGCTGGGTATTAGGAACTTTATTGTTTTTAAAATGTGTGTCTGTGCGAGCTACTTAAAATATGAACAAGTATGCAGCATAATCTCACTTTTATTCAGGAAGAAGAGGACGTTTGTGACTGTGACTCTGGGCTCACTTGGCAGAAACACCCCCTGACCCTCCACCCCCATCGCAAAATGTAATGCCCGTGAAAAGGGTAGGTGAACGCAGTGTTATATAGAACATAGTCCTGAGAGCACAATTGAAAATGAAAACTAGATATAGTGTATGGTATAAACTATGCACCAAAAAGTTTGATATAAGATGAACCAGGGCGTGAAATATAATATGCAATACATTGTGCGCAATGACAGATTCATTGGAGAGCGTGCTATGCGATATGCGCCTTGGAGTGTAATATGCACAGGGCAGTGTTGTGTAACCTAACTAGTCTCTAAAGTTGTAATATAAAATATGTGCTGGGGATTGTAACGGTGCATATGCACTGTGACAAAGATATGGATCCCAGATTGTAATATGTATGGCATAGCGCTGTGCGATATAACATAGGCATCGAGGAAGGCACGTTAGATGGGGCAATATAACCCATGCGAAGGCAAGTGTGGCATGACATATTCACGGGGTCGTGTTACAGTGCACATGGGCTAGAGAGTGTCATAGCATACGCACTAGCTGGTGGAATACAACACAGAGGTGTGTGGCACTGGGTGGACACTGGTGGGTGTAACACAGCATTGGGCTCAGCCAGGAGCACGATGTGACTCTCAAGTGAGGTTCGTCTCCTTTACAGAGAGTAAAATAAAAACTATTACACATCCGGCAGTGGATGTGTGTTTTATTAACCGTGAGGGGGGTTTCCTGCATAGTTTTGGTCGAATTTTTGTTGAATCCCCTTTGAATGGCTTGGTGTGTGTGTGTATTAAATGTGCCCATCAATAACTACTCATGTTTGTATAACTAAACGACAAGGGTGTCTACTTGGAGAGTACCCACCGGCGGGGGCGCCGGGATTAGGCACGGTAGGGCATCAGACACATCAGAGCTTCACTAGCGGTGTAAATACATTCCACGTGGATTCATTGTATGCATAGTCGCCTTTTAATGAATATCCTTGTTAGAACCGGCGGTTTCTAGTTGGCAGAGGTATACACTTCTGACAAATAGGGACCCACCAACTCTAGTCAGGGCAAGGGGATTACACACTCAGATAACCCCTGCTACCCCCTTGGTAGCTTGGCAGAGCAGACAGGCTTATCTCAGAGGCAGTATGTTAAGCATTTATGACCACATACAGTAATAAAGTGAATACACTACAAATGGACACAACACAGGAGTTATTATAAAAATAGTATTTTTATATAAGGCTTAGAACAAAACCAAATAACGACAAAAATATACCACAATCTTAATAAATACTCTTTGGAAGGAAAAATAGTAGTTCAGGTAAAGTTTCTTCTTAGGAAATAGTTCTTTAGCAACAAAAGTAAGTATTCTTCTTAAAACACAGTTCTTGGCAACAATGTGACCCCCACAGGAGTCACACGACGTCGAGTTTACGATATTCCCAAGGTTCGGCGTCGACCGCGAGGAGCGCTACGTCGAGCCTGGAGTCGCAACAGAACCCCCAACCACAGTACCTTTGGAAATGAAGAAAACGATGATCCACGGCGTCGAGATGTCGGCGTCAAGGTCGGCGTCGGTTGTGCCTCGGATTCGGGTCGATCTGCAGCGGCGTCGAGAGGTGTCGGGCCGGAGCAGCGCTCACGGCGTCGAGACGGGCGTCGAGTCGATGCGATCAGCAGTGGCGTCGAGACGGGGTCGCTTAGAGCTGGAGCCGATACTCACTACTCAGCTGCGTCGATACCGGCGTCAAGACGGGGTCACTTGGAGCTGGAGCCAATACCCACTACTCCTGGCGTTGCTGCTGGCGTCGATCGGGCCCGGCGGCTGTCGTCGAAGGCTCGGAACACTGGAGCCGTTACTCACGATGTCGAGCTGGATTCGGCGGCGTCGGTGGCGTCGAGACTGCAGATTTCCCCGGTGCTCTGGAAATAACACTTTCCAGCAACCAGCAATTCAGCAGAGGGTGAAGTCCTTTGGCCCTGTGACTTCAACAGGAGGCTGGCACTCTTCCAGTCCTTGGAGATTTTCTAGCAAGCTTTTGAGAGTACACACCAAGTTCCTCTCTCCTTGTTCCTTGGCAAAAATAAAGAAGCAGCTTCAGGTTCCCCCCAGCAAACAGCACACTGGCAGAAGGGGGAGGCAAGTCCTTAGATCAGCAGGCTTCTTGTCCTTGGTAGAGGTTTCCTTGTCAGAAGTGATCTGAGTTCTTGGTTCAGGGGTCCTTCTCTTATACCCCTTTTCTGCTTTGTTCCCTTTGTCCAAGCAGGGAAATTCCCCCCATCCTGGGTTTGTTGTGGGTGTTGCCAGGCAGAGGCACCTGGCCTATTCACTGAGCAGGGCAGGGTCCTCAGCCGCCCAGCAGGAGGCGGAGCCAGTATTGTCACTGGCAGGAGCAGGGCTATCAGTCGCCCGGCAGGAGGTGGAGCCAGCATTGTGTCAGGAAGGGCAAGCTATCAGGGACTACTCTTCCCCCACTCTAAGTGTAGATGCCTCATTCACCCCACACTGACTCATTCAGACCTCTGGAGCCACCCAGCCCCTGACACACACACCAAACCAGCAGAGACCGGTGGATAGTTGGACAGGAAAATAGCCACTTTCTAAAAGGGCTATTTTCAAACACAGAATTTAAAAACCATCCATCCTAAAGGGTGTGATATTAAATTCTGAGTTCAGGGATACTAAACTCGACCTGCTACCATGCTCCCTGAGTCAGATAGATTATAATGGAGTTAATAATCAGTCTGCCCAGTCTGGCCTATTGGAGGCAGGTAGCCCTTCAATAGTGAAAAACGAAAATGGCTGTAATTCACTATTAGGTCATGCCACACACATCAGGGCATGACCTACCTTTTACCCACAATGCACCCAGCCCTAGGGCCTACCATAGAGGTGTCTGAAATGTGGCAAAGTGAAGGTTTTAGAGACTGGCAAGTAGGTTTCCTTGCCAAGTCGACATGGCAGTCAGGGACTGCACACAGGCTCTGCGAGGCAGGCCTGAGACACATTTTACACGCTGCTTCTGTGGGTGGCACAACCAGTGCTGCAAGCCCACCAGCAGCAGTTAACTTACACGCCCTTGGCACACGCAGTGCACTAGACTAGGGTCTGAACAGTAAGTCAACCAAGCCAATCATGGTAACACCAATCAATGTAACAATTTAACATAGGGAGCACTTGCACTGTGGCACTGATCAGCAGTGGCACAGTGCCCAAAGCAATATTCCAGCAAAAACATCGTAAACAGAGGAGGCAAACGGAAAAAAATGGAGGAGAGACTCATGCCAATGATGCCAGGTCTAACAATCCTGCAAATCGTTATGGTGATAGGTACATACGGTTTGTCCAGCATGTCCTAGGTGTTTCTATAAATATCTATTTTTTAATAATAATAAAAAACAAAGGACTGCCCCGGGGGATGGGGTCCCCTGGGCCATAAGTGGCCTGAGGAGGGGGGCAACGCAGCCTCCCTCCTAAATAATTTTTTTAAAAAAAGGCCATGGGGTCCCTGGGGCCGATTAAGGCCTTGGGAGGGGGGCCAGGTGGCCCCATTCCAATTTATTTTTTTCAAAAAAAAAATTAGGGGTTTGGCCCTGGGTGGTGGGGTCCCCAGGGCCAATAAATTAGAAAAAGAAGGTGGACCACACAGCCCTCCTTCTTAAAAAAATAAAATAAATAAAAGACCGGCATCGTACTGGAGGCCACGCGCCCTCCTTGCATCACTCTGCAAACGCGCACCCTGGCCAGTTGTAAGTTGGGGAATTAATTCCCCTTCAATACTGAGGGTCCCTGAGAGCCAACTAGCCCAAGAGGTATCTCCAGTATGCGCCAGGGAGCTGCATTGCAGACAGGTGTTCTGAGGCCACGCCCCTTTTTACACCTTTCTGCAACGCAGCTCTGTGGCGCTTACTAGAGGTACCTAGCGGGCTAGTTTGACCCTAGGGACCCTTAGAAATCAAGGGGACTTAATCTCTCAACTTAGAACGGCCAGAGGTTGGGTTTACACAGTTTGGAAGAGAGGGGACGTGGCCTGAGGTGACGTGTGCAAACACGCCCTGTGACGAGTTTTAAGTTGGGGAAATAATTCCCTTTCAATCCTGAGGGACCCTGGGGGCCAACAAGCCCACCAGGTGCTTCCAGTAAGCGCCACTGTTCTGCGTTGCAGAGAGGTGGTGCAGGCAGTGCCCCTTTTTACACCTCTCTGCAATGGCACTTACTGGACGTACCTAGTGGGCTATTTTGCCCCGAGGGACCCTCAGGATTCAAGGGGACTTAATCTCCTAACTTAAAATGACCACAGGGTGTGTTTACACAGTGGGGAAGGGGGGGGACGGGGCCTGAGTTGACGTGTGCAAACACCCCCTATGGCGCGTTTTAAGTTGGGGAAATAATTCCCCTTCAATCCTGAGGGCCCCTGGGGGCAAACTAGGCCACCAGGTGCTTCCAGTAAGCGCCACTGACCTGCGTTGCAGAGAGTTGGTCCAGCCCATGCCACTTTTTACACCTCTCAGCAACGCAGCTCTGTGGCGCTTACTGGAGGTACCTAGTGGGCTAGTTGGACCCTAGGGACCCTCAGGATTCAAATGGACTTAATCTCCCAATTAAAAACCGCCACAGGGCATGTTTACACAGTGGTGAAGGGAGGGGACGGGGCCTGAATTAACAAGTGTAAACACGCCCTGTGGCGCATTTTGAGTTGGGGAAATAATTCACCATCAATCCCGAAGGACCCTGGGGGCCAACTACCCTACCAGGTGCTTCCTGTAAGCGCCACTGTGCTTCGTTACAGAGAGGTAGTCTAGGCAGTGCCCCTTTTTACATCTCTCTGCAACACAGCTCTGTGGCACTTACTGGAGGTACCTAGTGGTCTAGTGGGACCCTCAGGATTCAAGGGGACTTAATTTCCCAACTTAAAACGGCCACAGGGCGTGTTTACACAGTGGGGAAGGGAGGGAACGGGGCCTGAGGTGACGTGTGCAAACTCCCTGTGGCGTGTTTTAAGAGGTAGTTTTAATCCCCTTGCCCTATTATATACTAGGGGCTTACAGAGGAGGTCATGCTAATCACAGGGGGACCCCAACGCATTGTGTTCCCTAGTGTATGTAGGTGTTTACACTGTATTCTGAGTGTCTTTCAACATAGCACTGGCTCTAGGACTGGTTAGTCAGACTCAGTTACCACCAGTATCCATCTGAAAAAGTTGAGGGTACAGGATGATTTTGCAACAAGGCTTCTTTATGCTCTTCTGTTTGTTCTTTCTGCATGTTATCCTTCTTCCTGCACTTTTCTTCGTCTTTGAGGACTGCTGTTGCTTCTTTCTGCATTTCTTTTTTTTCTTTCTGTGTGTTTTTTCTTCTTTCTTCACATGTCCTATCTCTGTAGGCATAGTTAGAAATTAGCATTTAAAAAAGCTTTGAAATTCACTGAAAAAAACATAGGTTTCAGGGGTGTTATAGTTAGCTGGACTTTTCACTCGTACAAAACCATTGCAATTCCCCCGTTATAGTTAGTTCAGCTAACTATAACTTGCGCGCCTGCAAAGCACTGCTGATGACACCACATATTACATCACTCATGACATAGTCAGAGACATCACTCATGACATCACTAATGACATCTCAAATGACATCACTGATGACATCACTGATGACATCGTCCTTGTGATAGAGTGGCAGACCTCCTCTCACCCTAATATAACCTTTGATACACACATTCAAAAATAGAAACTAAAATTTTCAAAACAATGGACATACCAATGGCAGTTACAACAACCTATTCAGTAACTCTAAGATTCACATACACATCCACTCATTCACCAACAGTCTTATACAGTCACTCATACATGTACTCACTCATCATATGTACTTATACACCTATACATCCTGTTACACAATGCCATTCATCCATAGAGTTACTCACACACATAGTCACTCATGCTAATAAAGAATCAAACATCCATTTACTTGCATATACAGTTATACACACACCACTACTCTACAGAAACGTACACATACTTAGTCTTTTAAACAATCACTTATAGAAACACAGACTTATTCATACAAGAACTCTTCCAATCTCTCACTCTCACATATACTCACTTATATACACCAATAGTCACATATACTAGTTTAAAACATATGTAGTTACTCATAAAGACACTATTGAGACAGTCATTCACTCACTAACACACCCATGCACACACTCATCTACCCATACAGTCCTGCACACATGTTGTCTTCAACACATACAAACAGTGAGTCACTCATTCATGCACCTATGCACTACGTAATACCCCCACCGAACCATACAGACACCCAGACACTCATACTGATACTCAAAAAACCAACTAATAACCTATATAGACACTCATGTAGCTACTCACCAACCCATGCAGCCACTTATACACAAAGTGAGAGACTCATACAGATATTTACATATTTAAACATTACTCACTAAGCCATGAATTCACTAAGATACACTTAATCAGTCAGTTATACAATCAATTTTTCAAAAACAAATCATCCATTTAGACACTTATATACCCATTTATTCTTCCATCGACCTTGAGATATACATATATAAAACATATTTAATTTTCAGAAAAACACACATTCACTGGATGATGTCATCAGTGATGTCATCAGTGATGTCATTTGAGATGTCATCAGTGATGTCATTGACCATGTCATGAGTGATGTAATATGTGACATCATCAGTAGTGCATTGCGGGCACGCGAGTTATAGTTAGCTGAACTAACTATAATGGGGAATTTCAATGGTTTTGTACGAGTGAAAAGTCCAGCTAACTATAACGCCCCTGAAACCTATGGTTTTTTCAGTAAAAAAAATAAATATATATATATATATATATATATATATATATATATATATATATATATTCACTGAAAAAACCATAGGTTTCACACATGTTATAGTTAGCGGAAATTTTACTGATAAAAAACCAATGAAATTCCCCCGTGCAGGCAACTATAACTCACGCGACCGCAATCCTCTGCTGATGCTAATACTGTATTTAGACACTTATTTGCCCATGTCTTCTTCCATACATTTTTAGCTATACATATATTACAAATATTTTTTTTTCATAAAGACACATATGTCATCAGCAGAAGATTGCGGTCGCGTGAGTTATAGTTGCCTGCACTAACTATAACGGGGGAATTTCATTGGTTTTTTATCAGTAAAATTTCCGCTAAATATAACATGTGTGAAACCTATGGTTTTTTCAGTGAATTTGCAAGGTTTTTTAAATGCTAATTCCTAACTATAACGTGTGTGAAACCTATGGTTTTTTCAGTGAATTTGTACGGTTTTTTAAATGCTAAGTTACTTTACGCCATTCGTGGCGTGCGCGCCCACTTAACGCAGTTCGTTCCGTGCGCGCACGGTGCGCTTCGCGCACCGTGCGCGCACAGTGAGCACGCGGTGCGCTTCGCGCACCGCGCGCCCACTTTAGGCAGTTAGTGCCGTGCACGCACGGTGGGCACGCGGTGCGATGACAAAGCAAGAAAGCACGTCAACAAATCTGTTTCTGCTTTCCTCCGTGACTATGGTATGGGTGCCATTTACCACAACAACTTGCGTTATGACATGCAAGACATTTATAGAGGAGATGGTGTGCACTTCAATGATGAAGGGAACAGAGTCTTCCTCTTGAACCTTAGACTCTGCATCGGTACTTACTTGTAGGTACCACTAAAAATCATTTCATAAACACAACGGCTCTTTTTAGAGCCCCCTAATATCTAAACACTTAAATCTGATTTTCATTTTTTTTTTTGTTTTTTTTCTACCGTACGCTTACCGTAAGCTTACCGTACGCGTACCCCGTGATTTTTTTTAAAATCAATAAATGTTTTCTTTGTACTTTACAGTCCTTCTTTGACCCCCTCACAAATGTAAGGGGGTCTGTAACTCTCCTCATTGCCCCCTTTTCTTGTTTTCACTCTTTTTTTTCTGAGTGAAATACACAAAATGGCGGCCGCCGCTTCCTGGTTTCGGCCGATTCGAATGTTTACTAAGATCTAAGAGCCAATCAGAATCGCGCTCGCGCACGCCACCGTACGCTTACGGTAAGCGTACGGTAAGCGTACCGTAAGCAGGCTCAGATATATATATTGATTTAAAGGCTATTTTCTCAGAATCTACTGAACAGATTTACACCAAACCTACAAAAGGCACTTCCTTGACCTAGGGACTACCTCTCTGCCAAATTTCGAGTAATTCTGTTCAGCCGTTCGGGCTGTAGCTCGTTCTAAAGGTCCTATGGAAAAATGCATGGGGAAAACGCGTTTTGGGACCCCCCTTTTATCTCAGCCCCCGCTTGACGGATCCCCCCAAGACTTTCAGGGTAGGAGCGGAGCGTAGCGCCCCACCTATTTTGCGAAATTCGCGAGGATTCATCGACCGGCGCCAAAGTTATTCAAAATAGAATGTTGAGGTTTTCCTATGGAAAAGGGGTCCTAACTATAACTACCTACTGGCGACCGCCAGTAGGTAATATTTTGTATATATATCTATAAATCTATAAATATATATGTATATCTATTCACTTAAAAAACCATAGGTTTCACACATGTTATAGTTAGCTGGACATTTCACTCGTAAAAAACCAATGAAATTCCCCCGTTATAGTTAGTTCAGATAACTATAACTCGCGCGCCCGCAATCCACTGCTCATGACGTCACATATTACATCACTCATGGCATGGTCAGTGGCATCACTCATGACATCACTGATGACATCATCCTTGTGATAGAGTGGCGGTCGCGCGAGTTACAGTTATCTGAACTAACTATAACGTGGGAATTTCATTGGTTTTTTACGAGGGAAATGTCCAGCTAACTATAACATGTGTGAAACCTATGGTTTTTTAAGTGAATTTGCAAGGTTTTTTTTTTTAAATGCTAATTCCTAACTATAACGTGTGTGAAACCTATGGTTTTTTAAGTGAATTTGTAAGGTTTTTAAAATGCTAAGTTATGTATGTATTATTATACTTTTTATATATTTATTTTACAATAAACTACCTATGTATATAGTTATAGATTGACTGTATCCTGTAATATGGAATGGCTCGTTTAAAGTGTTTTTTTTTAAGGTTTTTCACCGTGCGCGCACTGTGCGCGCACCCTGCACTTTTTTGACCCCCTGACAAAGGCTATGGGGTCAGGAACTCTCTACCCTGCCCCCTTTTCACGTTCTCCACCTTTCTTTTTCACTGTTACACACCAAACACACAAAATGGCGGCCGACACTTCCTGATTTCGACCGATTCGAATGTTGACTGACATGTTACCACCAATCAGAATTGCGCTTGTGCACGTTAGGGTGCGCGCACCGTGCACGCACTGTGCGCGCTTATAGATATTTATGTACTTTTAAATGCAATTTTCTCAGGAACTACAGAACAGATTGACACCATATATGCAAAAGGCACATGCCTGACTTGAGGACTACCTCTTTGCCAAATTTCAAGTAATTCTGTTCAGCCGTTCGGGCTGTACCTTCAACTAAAGGTCCTATGGGAAAATGCATGGGGAAAATGCGTTTTGGGACCCCTTTTTTCTCAGCCCCCGCTTGACAAATCACCCCGAGACTTTTAGGGTAGGAGCGGAGCGCCCCATTAGTTTTGAAAATTTCGCGAGGATTCGTCAACTGGCGGCAAAGTTATTCAAAATAGAATTTTCAGATTTCCTATGGAAACACGGTCCTAACTATAACTATCTACTGGCGACCGCCAGTAGATAATGTATGTTTCACAACTTGGCCTGACTTGATGATGCACTCCTTGCTAGGTGATTCATCCAAATCCTTTTATTTGAAAACCGGCATTTACAATCCAAAATGTTGCCATCCCTGACGCGTGTCAGAGCACCCAGCTCCTTTCTCATAGGCTGTGCTGAAAACCAACAGAGGCACTAGCTCCCTTTCTTTTATCTGCATACCAATGGTGGTTTGCCCTCCGGTGGGCCTCCCAGGTGGTTCCAATTACCAATACATGCTGGGACTAGTAGTGAATATTGCGCTTATTTTTCCCTCCAGTGAGTACTGTATCTTTTCAGTTTGTGTTTGCAGAGTGGTGGAGAAAGGAAGCGTGGCCTGGGACCACCTCTCAGCAATCCCACTGTGTGGAGCTTACTGGAGGTAACAGGTTGGCTGATTGGCCCCTAAGGGCCCCGAGAACTGAAGGGGACTACATCCCCCAACCAAGAGCACGCCAGGAGGCTCGTTTGTAGGGTGATGGACAAAGGGCCAATGCCTGGTATCAGAACTCAGCAATCCTGCTGTATGGCACTTACCGAAAGTAATAGGAGGGGTAGTTGGCCCCCGAGGACGTCCTTGGGGGCCAACTACCCCTCCTGTTACCTCCAGTAAGTTCCACACAGTGGGATTTTTTGGGGAGGCCATGCCCTTTTCTCTACCACTCTGTAAACGCACCTCCTGGTGCACTACTGGTTGGGGGATGAAGTCTACTTTACTCCTGAGGGACCTTGGGGGCCAAGAAGCACTCCTGGTACCTCCTGTAACTCATACGTAGCAGAGTTCCTGAGCGGTGGTTGAAGGCACCCTTTCTCCACCAGTCTGCAAACGCAACTGCTATTTAAAAATTCACAGAAAAAACCCACAGGTTTCAGGGACATTATAGTTAGAAATTAGCATTCAAAAAACCTTAGAAATTCACTGAAAAAACCACAGTTTCAGGGACGTTATAGATAGAATTTATCATTTAAAAAACTTTAAACATTCAGTGAAAGAAAACACAAGTTTCAGGGACGTTATAGTTAGGAATTAGAAATTCACAGGAAAAAAAACAAAGGTTGCAGGGAAGTTAAAGTTAGGCTAACATTTCACTCGTACAAAACCAGAGAAATTCAGAAGTTATAGTTAGCTGAGCTAAATATAACTCGCACCCCCGCAGTGCACTGCTCATGACCTCACATATTACATCACTCATGACACGGTCAGTGACATCACTCATGACATCTCAAATGACATTACTGATGACATCAGTGATTACATCATCCACAGGATCTGATGCACCCACTTTCACCCCTATAGAATCTTTTGTACACCCATTGCCACTCCTACACAACCATTCACAAACCCATTCACAGAGCCATACCAGTAAATACACACCCACTCACTGATTCATAGATCAGCACACACATCCACTCGCTCACCCATACTGCCACTTATAGACCCACTCACTCACAAATACAGCCATTGACAATCAAATACAATAGAAAGGTATATGAATGTCAAGATGCTTTCATAAAGGATAATGAAGAAAACGGAGGCAAAATGCAATAAACCAATTGCCTAGGATCACACAATTTGATCATGTGTGGCCCCGAATTGAACCGAGGTTTTGTTCTCTTACCATGTGCAATTTAGCCACTAGATGGGTATCTTCTTAACCACAGACTATACTATATGACTCTTGGAAAACTGTTTGTGAGTGCTCATGTGCAAAAACGTACAAAAGCCTTAAAGCTAAAATTATTCTTCTGAGACTCAGGGAGTTTGAAAAGTTACTGTGTCTGGTTACCTATCGTACAGGGTGTATTGTCCTGGCATGGGTTGTCTTAAGAGAAGGTTCACTCCTGCTGCTTCATAAATGCTAAAACAAAGCCCTACATGGCAGCATCAACAGAGCATCACAAAGTGAACCTATCAACATGACGTGTTATGCTGTGCTTTCCCTTACAGAGATTTTTGCATGGAACTCCTGTGAAAGCAACTTACTAGAAATTGTAGGATATCCAAGTATAGGAAAGTCAGGCAACAGTTATTCATGGATGTCATGTATGGGTTGACATGGGTGCAGCTGTGGCCCCCGGCTTTCCCTCTGCACACCTGGCATTGCCTTTGTGACCCCTGCAATAGAGATCAAGAGGGAATTATGGAAAACAAACACAGCTGCCCCAGAGCCCAAAATACATCCTGCTATTGCTGCTCAACAAAGGCTAGAAAAGTAACTTTTTCTCTGTTGCCTGAAGCAAAGGACAGGGCTCGAGAGAGGAGCTGGCTGCTCCAGAGGCTATAGAGAAGCCCCCTGGACCCATATCATTGTTGCCCTGCACTGTTCAGAGGCCTATTTCTTTAACTTCCACTAGGACCTATGACACCATTGCTATGCCATTGGTTGGTGTATATCCCCTACCACGCATTTCACATGGGAAGAGAGCTGCTGCACATGGAGAGGTAGGAGTAACCCATCATGGTGCGACACAAAGGGGTATATTTACAAGGGAATATCACCACCAGAACATCACTTTTAGCTACATTCTCGTGGCGATATTTCCTTCTCCATATTTGCAATGCAGCGTTAAGCCACCAAAAGTGGCTTAACGCCGCTTTGTAAATATGCCTCTGTACATGCATCACTTAGCATGAAAGGGGCGTGTAACAGGTGTTGCTGTGGGCATTTCACCGCAACATCCACTGCCCCAGATTTACAAAGAGGTGTAAATCTCAGGCAAAGCCAAAAATAACACAATTTCTCCTCGTTTTTGCTTTTTCTATGTGTGCTACATTCTGCAGCCAGTAATGAATGTTTATGTGCAGGAAGGTGTCCCTTCCTGCACATGTGTTGGCACTAGGCATCTGAATTTGGTGCCTGCACTAGGGAAAATACAGGGGTGCGCCATATTCTTGTGACTATGCCGCATTCCTGCATCTTGAAAATGTTGGAGCATGGCGCTGCCAAATTTGGCACAGCTCAGCGCTCCAAACTTTTTCTCATAAACATGCCCCAAAGTGTTTTATAGTTTTTAAACAATGGCTTTTAGTGTGAAAAATACAGTCTCTTAATGTTTAGCAATTGTGTAGGGTGTTGCTGATGTTTGTGTAAATCCAAACTATTTGTGAAGCAAAACTAAGAATAAAAATACACTATCTGAACACATGGAGTGAACATAGTCAAATGCTTACCTTTTAAAAACAAGAACTCTGAGTCAAATGTTTCCATTTTAATTTCTTTTTCGAAAATGCAAATTAAAACTGTGTTGAGTGCCTTGTTCTGTGTTTTCCCATTTATAGGATTTCAATAGGCATAGCTCCCAAACTGTCTATTTTATCCTGGATCATGTTACAAATATTGGTGTGTCTTTAACTTGCATATCAAGTGCACTGTACTGGATCGAGACTACATTATTTTGCTGCAATTGTAACAAACTAAATAATGATAACTTGGGGGCTTATATGTTTTGTTTACAGATGTACAGTAGGTGCTTTTTTAATCACGTGTCATTCTGTATGCATGCACACTGCATTGTGGCATAAAGGGCTGTTTGGATGCCATTTTTTTAATCAACAATACAGTGCCACAAGCTGAAGATAAATTGTTTGTCTTTGACTAGTATGTTGTGTCTTTTTCATCTATGTCAATTTGTCAAGTACTTGAGGAAGGAGTTGCACTGTGCTTATCGATAACTAGACGTTTTGCATGGCTCTCAGCTGTACAGAGGGAGGCACCTCAAATATTGAATTGTTGGCCCAGTTTGAATTTACTATTGGAAAATGTTGAACGGGTTATTGTTAATAATTGAGGGCAACAGGGAGAAACACATACTTTTGACTAAAAAGATGGGCAAGAGTAGGCAAAATGAGAGAATTACCCCCAAGTAAGAGTAAATTGAAAGCATCTATGTCACACAAATGAAACGTTGTGCCATACCTACGTCACAATTAGTCAGATTTGCATTAAAATTCACCAGTCCAGAACACAGTGACACCATACACTGACAGGAAGTCAGAGGTTATGTGACTCATTTCTTATAAGGTATTTGGGCCAAGGTTTCAGTGATGTCACTTCCTGGGATGTCATTAATAGATCACAGGGAATGTGTAGTCACTTCCACTAACCCTGACATTTTGATGACTCAACGTCCATGCACCTGGGGGCAGATTTACAAGCCCCTTGTGCCTCTTTTACGACGCCGTTGCGTCACTTTTGTAACACAGTGGCGGCGGAAAACCAGCGACATGCTGCGGGGTATTTACAACGTGACGCATCTGGGAGATGCGTCACGTTGTAAAGCCCTGCGCCAGAAGTAGGCGTTCCGGTGCAGGGGGCGGCGTTCCGCCGCAGGAACGCTTCCTAAAAGTGGCTGAGTGAAATCTACAAGATTTCACTCAGTCACTTTTAAGCCCATGCTGCGTCAAAACCCTGCGCCTGCTTGAAGCAGGCGTAAGGATTGATGCAGCATTTCAAAGATAGGGCACCCTGGAGCCTTGCTGGAGCTGTGTTGCGCTTGTGACGCAACTCCAGCAATGCGCCGCCTTTACGGCACAGATGCGTTACGCATCTGTCCGTTTTTGCCACATGGTGCGCTGCATTGTAAATGCGGCGCATCCATGGTGGCGGAGCCGTGACGCACAATAACTGGCGCATCCCTGCTGATATGCATACTAAATCTGACCCTTAGTACTTTTTAGGGGGATGTGTGTGTTTAAGCATCGTTTTATACTAAAAATGAGGTGATGTGTATATAATACCATAATCCGGTATTCCATATAGTTTGGGACGAGACGTAAATTCACTTGGAAACTTGCTATAATGAGTAAAGGAATTCAATACCATTTTGCAAGACTTTGACATTTACATGTAATGGAAAAAAGCAGAGAAGTTCAGGAAGCAACATATTTCTAAAAATAAAAAAATACAGTATGACTTAATCAAAGACTGCAAAAACAACAGGGAATTCAGATGGGGAAAAAACTGAACAGATGTAACAGATGCTTAAAATGTAGGATGCCTGACACTAAACAAGCTTGAGAACATTCAACAAAACATAAAACAAAAACATGCACTCTGTAGGACCGCATTACATAATAAAATGTAGTTTATAGGATGATATCATTACTCTGAAATGGTTTTCTGCAAGAATCAAAATTGTCACGTTGCAATGTACATACAAAGCTCGAGCACACTCTAAAACTATAGCAGCTCTGTTTTCTTCCTAGAGAACGCAAATGCTTGTGTTCAATATCTTTTTCGAAATTGTTGTTTGCATTATATTTTTGAAATGGTGTCATACATTTGGAAATTACCAATCACTTCCCTAAGGAATTTAATAAATGATAAAGAGAGCAGGAGCAATGTTTTCATATCATCTTAGCTGATAAAAAAATGTAAGGGAATGAAATGAGCAGCGTGTATTGGGCTGTTATCGTCTGGTTTTCAGCAGATTTCTGTTTTCTTGCACAAGAATCTTTAAGGTCCTTGAAAGTCAAAGAGCCTGATTAACAAAGTTAAACTTACACTTTCGTGTAAGATTAGGATTGTTTACTATTCAAAAAGATGTTTTGCCAGTAGTATCTTTACGACTGGGGAGATGAGACTGCCCATCCTTTCACGAGTAGAGACTGTAAATATACTACTAGTAAAATACCTGTGCAAATATCAAACGATTGTAAACTTACACAAAAGCACTAGTTTGCCTTTGAGAATCAGGCCCACAGACTTAAAATCTTGTAGCTAAAATGTTTTGTGAATATCCGAATCAAGACAAGGCTAACTCCGCTTTCCATCTTTCCAAAATCAATTAATTGAGTAATTTTAAATTGAGTAACAGTAACAGACGTCATTAAGTGCAATTAGAAACTGCAATTGAGATATGCAGCATCATTTATCTAAAGAAAGTTATTAAAACATATATGTAAACTTTACTTATAGATTATAAACATATTAAATGGCCTACATGAGCAAAGACTTAAAGCCTTATTATGATGTTGGTTGGAAAGGCTCAAATGGCATTCGTATTTTTTTTTATTTTTTTTATTCATTATTGCATTTGTATGGCGCGACAGCTACCCAAGAAGGGTTTCCCGGCGCCTGAACGGACTGAGTACAAAGTAGTAGAGGCAAGAGTGGAAGTTACTGGTTGAACAGCCAGGTCTTAATGGATCTGGGAAAACTAATGTAGTTAGGGGCAGATTTATAATGGACTTGCGCCACTTTTACGCTGCCGTTGCGTCACTTTTGTGACGCAGCGGCGGCGTAAACCCTGCGCCATGTTGCGCCCCATTTACAACGTGACGCACCTAGGGAGATGCGTCACGTTGTAAAGCCTGAGCCATATGTGGGCGTACCTGCACAGGGGGGGGGGGCGTTCCGGCGCAGGAACGCCTCCGAAGAGTGGCTGAGTGAAATCTACAAGATTTCACTCAGTCACTTTTCCGGCCATGCTGCGTCAAAACCCTGCGCCTGCTTGAAGCACGCGTAAGGATTGACGCAGCATTGTAACGATAGGGCACCCCCGAGCCTTGCTGGAGCTGCGTCGCACTTGCGACGCAACTCCAGCAATGCGCCAACCTTCCGCCATCAGATGCGTCACGCATCTGTTTATCCTTGCGCCACGATGCGCTGCATTGTAAATGCGGCGCATCTTTTGTGGCGCAAGGGTAAACTTTCGTGACGCATCTTCCCTGGCGCATCCATGCTGATTTGCAGGGATGCGCCAGGGAACATAAATCTGCCCCTCCGTTTCTTTGCGGATAGGAGGAGGAAGAGTGTTCCAGAGGGTGGGGCCAAGATGAGAAAAGGACCTTCCACCCATCCTGGCAAGTTTGAAACGTGGGACCGAAAATTTTCCAAGAGTTGAGGAGCGAAGCTGGCGATTCGGGACATAGGGGCAGACGAGAGACTACAGATAGGGTGGTGCTGAGCCCCATTTGATCTTAAACATAAAGCTCAGAGCTTTGAACTTTATGCGGTTTTCCACTCTGAACCAGTGAAGATCATGGAGATAGCCAGAGATATGAGTAGCTCTGGGAACTCTGCATAGAAGTCTAGCTGCAGAGTTCTGCACCAGCTGCAGTTTACGGGTCACGACCTTGTTAGCACCTAACAAAAGGACATTACCGTAGTCCAGATGTGAGGTTATAAGGGCATGGACCACTGTTTTTTGGGTGGCTAAAGATAGCATCCAAATGATTTTACGAAGCAATTTTAGGATGGTAAAACATATGGCCGTAACCCTGGCAGCTTGGTGATGCCAGGATAGAGAATCATCAATATAGATGCCAAGGTTACGAACATGCCTCGACGGCTGCGGGAGGGCACCCATCTCGATACGCCAATGTAGTGGACCCCAGAGGTCCTTTTGTTTTCCCAGGATTAGGACCTCGGTTTTGTCACCGTTAAGTTTCAGATGGTGTTGGTTCATCCAAGTAGCGATACTCCCGAGGCCCAGTTGTAAGCCAGATGTAGAGTTGGGGTCTGTGTGAGAGAGAGAAAATATGATCTGAGAGTCTTCTGCATAGGAAAAGAGAGTAAGGCCAGCTTGTTCAGCGATGTCCGCTAAAGGCCTAACGTAAAGGTTGAAAAGCAGTGGACTGAGTATGGAACCCTGGGGTACCCCGTGAGGTGATGGGTGGATGTTAGAGCTATCAGTAGCAGAAAAGATCTGAAAAGTATGGCCATCCAGAAAGGAGATAATCCAATCCAGGGCAGAACCGCAGATACCCAAGGATCTCAGAGTTTTGATTAGTGTAAGGTGAGAAATAGTGTTGAACGCCGGGCTGAGATCAAGTAAAATGAGCGCAACAGTCTCCCCACCATCAAGATGGTGGCGGAGCCTCTCTGTGACTCCTAGCAATGTAGTTTCTGTGGTTCTAAACCCGGATTGGGAAGGGTGGAGAATTTTGTTTGATTCAACAAACTGGGAGAAATGGAAGTGAATTTGGCTCTCCAGAATTTTAGAGAAAACTGGCAGAAGGGAGATTGGACGGTAGTTGGAGAGAACGGTGGGATCGGCAGTGGGCTTTTTCAGAAGCGGGGTCACCATGGCGTGTTTCCATTGAACTGGAACTGCAGATTCACGTAGGGAAGAGTTTAAAACATTTAAGAAGAAGTGTGTAAGTGTTTAATTGGAGAAGTGTGGCTCACTGGTTAGAGTAGGCAGACCTGGAAGCAGAGGTCAGCCCGGGACCAGGGTTCAATTCCCGGCTCGGCTGGGTCTTGAGTCCATAAATTGCCCATGGACTCGATAATTCTCGCTCCAGTGCATACTCGATTCATGGGTTCACACTCTGCGACTCTGGGCAATAGCTTGCTTAATCTCCACAATGGCCCCTTGCGGCGGGATGCCTGGCTTTCACCTTGTGGATGCCCTGCTGGGTTATCTCACAGGGGAATACCAGGACGGGTTCCCTAAGCAAGCGCTTAGAGACCGGTTGGTGATTTGCGCTATATAAATATCTGCACATTTACATTTACATTTACATTAAGATAGCGTGCATGTGGGGGGGATCAAGTTGTTTAAGTATAGAGGGAGGTAAAGGGTCATTGGGAGAACCGGACTTTACTTTGTTTAATATGATCGCTAACGCATCCATGTTGAGAAGTGGCCAGGAGTCAAGAAGAGGGGCCGTGATGACCTGAATTGTGGAGAGATTTTCCTATCCCAAGTCGAAACCCATGTTTCCGACTGACCATGAAACATTTCCGACCGACCGATTACGATAGGAGGTAACTGTTCGGGCTTTCCGACTCGGTTCCAACCGGCATTCATTGAAACCAAGGGGCATATCATCAAGGCGGGGCTATAAAATTATCACTGCTTTTGCATCCCCTTTCGGGTGAAAAGCGGCGATAATGTAATCGCCTTATCAGCAAAGACACGCTATTGCGTGTTTTGCTGACTTAGCGCCCATCACAACAACGCTCCCCTTTGCATCACTAATGAGATGCAAAGTGGGCGTTCCGTCCCAAAATAACTGTAGAAATATCGCTAACCAACATTTCTCCAGTTATCAAAGGGCACACTAACAAGCATAGCGATAAGAAAAGTAGCACTAACCACGGTTATCGCTACTTTCCTTATGCTTGCTTTTAGTTTGACTTAGCCAGGATATCCAATGGAAGGTGGATATCATGGTTAAGTCTGCCCTGCCCTATCAGCAAGCTATCGCCAAACTTTGTGCGATTATCACTGGATTTCCATTGACAATCGCACATTTGGCAGCTTGCGCCTGGAATTTTATCGCTTTTGAGATAAGCGTTGCTGATAGCACGGTATCTGAGCGATAAAATTCAGCGCTAGCCGGTGATAATTATCCCCGCACTAAGCGCGCTGAGCGATAATTATCGCCGGCCCTTTCTGATATGCCCACAAGTATCCGGTGTTGGTAATTGTGTTGTGCCCACTGCTGCCCGCTTATTGTTCTGCTTTCTTATTTTTCCGTTCCCCCCGCTATTGTTTGTTGTGCCGCTGCTTATTTTCCTGCTTCTGCTGCCCCTGCGGCCTCGCTCCCCCGGTCAGCCACGCTCCCGCCTCCCACTCCTCTGCTCCCGCCCCCCTTCCCTACTAATGGCAACCGCTGCGCGGTCGTGCAACGGAAGCGCGCAGTGGGCGCGCCTAAGGCAAGCCCGTCTGCGTCCAACCACGACCCGATCGTGACCAGCGCCAGGAACCCTGGTTCTCCTGGCCCCCACCGCTATGATTCAGCCAGCCTCCATGCCCTCAACCCCGGAGGCTTCGCCGCCTGCGTAAGATCCTCACCCAACACGACCCACTGGCAGTTCTCGTGCGGACAATGCCGCCGTTCACCGTCAACACCACGCCCTCAGCCACCGAAGGACCACCTACTGAATGACCCACTGAGACCCTGAACTGCATCCTTCTCAACGTGCGCTCCCTACACCGGCACGCCGTAGAGATCTGGGACCTGATCGACACCCTCTCGCCCGATGTCGCATTCTTCACGGAAAGCTGGACCAATGCCATCTCCGACCCGACATCGCCACAGCTATCCCTGACGGCTACAAGATCCAGAGAAAAGACTGCCCACACAGCCCGGGAGGAGGTCTCGCCATCGCACACCAGACCCCCTCCGACTCTTCACATCCAGCACGAGCGACCCACACTCCAACACGGAACACCTCCATTTCCAGATCCAGACCAGCCCCCGGACCATGCTACCTGGTACACTCATCTACAGACCACCAGGACCCCGTGCCCAGTCCGCAACCACCATCGCCGAGCTCGCTGCACCCCACGCCATCACCTCCACTGACTACATCCTGCTCGGGGACTTGAACTTCCACCTCGAGAACAACCAGGACCCCGATTTCACCCCTCTCCTCGAGAACCCCGCCAACCTAGGACTGAAACAGCTTGTCAGCACTCCCACCCACAGGACTGGGCACACCCTCAACCCCATCTTTGCAGAAGGATCTAACATCCACTTCAGTCACACCACCCAGCCCACCTGGACAGACCACTACTGCGTCCATTTCACTTTCAACACCACGACCGCACCCAAGCCTGCCCCACGCCCGCCTCGACAGAACTGGAATATGGTCACCGAGGAACACCTGAACTCCACCCTCCTCCAAGACCCCCCATAACCACCACCGACACCAACTCCACAGCCAGAGAATTCCACCACTGGGTCTCCTGCTGCGCCGACAAGCTGGCACCTCTCTGACACACCGCCAAACAACGCCCGCCAAAGGCCGCCTCATTCACCACCGAACTTCAAGAAGCCAGACGCACCTGCAGACGTTTGGAGAACACCTGGCGAAACCAGAAGACCACGGGAGCACGAAACAACCACAGGCGTATAAGGGACACCAAAAGAACCTTCATCAGTGACAAAGTCAAGACTAACGCATCCAACACGAAGGAGCTGTTCAACGTCATTCAGCAGTTCACAAAGCCCTCCTGCGAAGCCACCGACATCACACCTTCCCAGGAACTCTGCGAGAAACTCAGCTCCTACTTCCACCTGAAGATCAAGGCCCTCTACGACAATTCCAGCGAGCCCGCAGAAGACAGCACCACACCACCCACCACCACCGAGAAGCCGACCATCACCTCCTGGGCCACCGCATCAGTCGAGCTCATCTCCTCAACCATGAAGAAGACACATTTGGGAGCCCCAACGGACCCCTGCCCCCCTCACATCTTCCACAGGGCCGCAACTGCCATCGCTCCCAAACTAGGACATACTATCAACTCCTCGCTCACATCCGGCACCTGCCCTGATGAATGGAAATGCGCAGAGGTGAAACCCCTCCTCAAGAAACCAACGGCCGACCCTACTGACCAGAAGAACTACCGACCTATTTCTCTCCTCCCTTTCGCAGCTAAAGTCACCGAAAGACTTGTGAACGCCCAGCTGACCACCTTCTTCAAAGAAAACTCCATCTGGCTTCTGCAGCAACCACAGCACTGAGACCGCCCTCCTCCCTGCCACCGACGACATTCGCATGCTGCTCGACCAGGGACACACCACAGCCCTCATCCTCTTAGATCTCTCCGCAGCCTTCGACACCGTCTCACACCGCACACTAGCCGCCAGACTCCACAACGCAGGAATACAGGGGTCCACCCTCGACTGGATCCGATCCTTCTTCTCCAGCAGAGCCCAGAGGGTCTGACTCCCCCCCTTCCTCTCTGACCCCACTGACATCGTCTGCGGAGTACCCCAAGGATCTTCACTAAGCCCGATGCTCTTCAACATCTACATGGCCCCCAACACTGCCATCGTCAGGCAGCATGGGCTTAGCATCGTATCCTACGCTGATGACACCCAACTCATCCTTTCCCTCACCAAGAACCCAGAAACCACCAGACTCAGCTTCCAGGAAGGAATGAGAAATGTAGCAGCCTGGATGAAGGACAGCTACCTAAAGCTCAACTCCGAGAAGACCGAGGTCCTCATCCTCGGACCCTGCACCTCCACCTGGGACAACACCTGGTGGCCCTCCTCCCTCGGGAGCCCACCCACCCCGACAGACCACGCTCGGAACCTCGGCATAATCCTCGACTCCTCGCTCTCCATGAACCGCCAGATAAACACCGTCTCCTCCACCAGCTTCAACTGCCTCCGCATCCTCCATAAGACTTTCAAATGGATCCCCCCGACTGCAGAAAGACCGTCAGCCACGCACTCATCACCAGCTGACTTGACTACGGCAATGCCCTCTAGGACGGAATCAATAAAACTCTTCTACACAAGCTCCAAAGCATCCAGAACGCTGCCGCCGGGCTCGTCCCAGGGACACCGCACCACGAACATATGACCCAACACCTGCGAGACCTCCACTGGCTCCCCATCAAGAAGAGGGTCACCTTCAAACTCCTCACCCACGCCTACAAATCCCTCAACAGCATCGGACCTAAATACCTCGCCGACCGAGTATGTTTCCACGCACCCAAGAGGAACCTCCGCTCCGCTGACCTTACCCTAGAAGAGGTCCCCCGCATCCACAGAAGCAGAAAGAGCGGGAGAGCTTTCTCCTACATCGCAGCCAAAACCTGGAACGAGCTTCCGGTAAGCATCAGATGCTCCCCAACCCTCCACACATTCAGGAAAGGCCTCAAGACCTGGCTCTTTGACTGACCCGGAGCTGCTCTACTCCCCCCCCCCCCAGTGCCTTGAGACCCTCACGGGTGAGTAGCGCGCTCTATAAACCACTGATTGATTGATTGATACTTTGGAACTGTGGTCCAGAATTCATTCCAAAAACTAAAATTGCTCATCAAACCTTCGGTTTTACTAATACTGATCTGCTGGCCACTCTTCATTCAAGGTAATTCTCTCTTTCTAATAAATGTGCTAAAACTATTCTAGCATGGAAGGTAAATTTGGCAAACTCGATTATAAGTACAGTGACAATTTTCCTGCATGTCATTTACCAAAAGAAAAAGTTACTTTTCCTAAGATAGAAGAGGTCTACTGTTTATACCGTATTGAGATGCAAGTCTAGGCCCTACTCAGTACTACTCAGCCACTATCTGCTTTTCTATCAAACGAAAAGATGGGTGATCGGGTCCGACGTGGCTGGATGTAGTGGCAAGTCTGCATGCACCCTGGAGATTTCACTACACTGCACATTTATGTGGGTAAAACAGTTAAATATCCCACTGCATCTAGGTGGGCAAACATGAATACAGAGTCCCAAAGTGAGTAAAAAGAGCAACAACAAAATAGCACGTCTGCAAGCTAGTCATTGGCAAGGCCACAGTTATGTGGTATATACAATTTTGGCTTTAAGTGTCATGCTCTGTCAGAAAATGCAGAGTGAAATTAAGGAGCCATAGTGAGCATGACCAAGTGAGAGATTTAATAAAGTTCTGAGCAAATGAGAACATGTTCAAAAAGCTGTACACTATATTCTCAATGAATGTGCATCAAGTGATGAATAATGTAATATATGTATGTTTTCCAGTCACAATAGAGGGCACAAACTAATCATTAGCAGTATAAATGACAGAAAAAGGATGCATATGGGCAAATGGAGCGACATAGCCCAATAATAGTATAGGCGCACATTTAGGCTAAGAAAATGTACAGATATTTGGTGGATTGTATTAGAAAATATAATGCTAAACTTAAAACTGGTTGTTCCAAACATTTCTCTCTTTATTAAAGCTGTTCACACAGAGATAAAGACCTATTATCAGGTAAGCTTATGTTTTAAATTTCTGTCCATTTGGATGCATTGTGAAAGTAGTACAATGGGTATTTGTAATATTTTGGTGATGGGATAATGCGAAAAGTAATTCCAAATTGGATAACATCATAACATGTAGGTTACTACCATCAGCAAGGGAAAAATTGAGAAACTCTTTCTTTCTTTCTTTCTTTCTTTCTTTCTTTCTTTCTTTCTTTCTTTCTTTCTTTCTTTCTTTCTTTCCTTCTTTCTTTCTTTCCTTCTCATGCCTTCTTTCATTATTTTTTCATTTTCTTTCCTTCTCTTGCTTTCTTTTCTTCTTACCTTCTTTAATTCCTTCCCTTGCCTTCTTATTCTTTCCTTCTCCCCTTCTCTCTTGTATCCTTCTCTTTCTCTCTCTCATTCCTTTTCGTTGCTTCTTCAAGAGAGAAATAAAAAAAGAGAAAGTAGGAAAGTAGAGAAGAGAAGCCAAGACAGAAGAAAAGCAAGAAGAAATGAAAAGAAAAAGAGAAAGACGGAAAAAGGAGAGCAGGGATGAAGGATAGAAAGAAAGAGAAGGAAAGAAGGAATTAAAGAATGCAAGAATCATTGAAGAAGAAGAAAGAAAGAAAGAAAGAAAGAAAGAAAGAAAGAAAGAAAGAAAGAAAGAAAGAAAGAAAGAAAGAAAGAAAGAAAGAAAGAAAGAAAGAAAGAAAGAAAATAAAAAGAAAGAAAAAGAGAGAGAGAAGGAAACAGAGAAGGTAACATGAAAGAAAGAAAGAAAGAAAGAAAGAAAGAAAGAAAGAAAGAAAGAAAGAAAGAAACAAAGAAACAAAGAAACAAAGAATGAATGAGAAGGAACGCACAGGAAAGAAAGAAAGAAGGATAGAAGAAAAGAAAAATGGGAAGAAAGAAAGAAAAGAGAGAAGGACAAAGAAGGAGGGTAAGAAAAAAGAAATGAAGCAGGCAAGAAAGGAAGAAGGTTAAAAGGGGCTAATGTAATACACAACAGTTTCAAATGGGCACAATCTGATTTGGCATGCTCTGAAATAGTAGCAGTCAGAAAAACAAAACTCTCCAAAAAATAATTTACAAATTTAGTGGAATGTGCATCAGAAGCGACCTGTTATCACATCAGGCTCTAAACACAAATGCAAATTAGAAAGTGAAAACAAAAACACTGGCCCTTAAGGAACTAACATATGTGTGGATGTGCCCCTCGTGAGAGAGCAAAATGCACTTTCTCAAAGTGCAGTTAACCAGTGGCTTAAGTAGGGCCGCCCCATGCTATATGCTGTAGTGGGCAGATGTAAAATGTGAATGACACAACAGCAGACCAATGGATAAAGTGCGGTGGCTGAAAGCCTCTTCATGTACAGTACCACCAGACCGAAAGATGTATAGCAGTGGTATATAAGAGAAACGTTAAACCAGGGAGGTAAAAAAACTGAAAGTAAACATAATTACTGCTGATTCCCCCGATATTAAGACAAACATTGGGGCATATTCACAAGGACTTATCGCCGAGTTAGCGGCACTTTATCGCAGCCAAAATGGCGATAAATGTATCGCCTTATTCACAAGCTGGTGCTAACAGCCGATATCACCAGTTTTCCTACGATAGCAGCCGCAAAAAACATCGCCACAGATGACACCGGCAACTAATGCTAATGATATGCAGAGTAGGCGTTCCCGTGCAAAAATCAGTGACAACACCACTTCGCAACATTCTCAACGACCAGCCAGATCAGCGATAAGATCACAAAACATGCAATAAGGCGCATTAGCAGCAGGGATTTAACACTTGCTCCTACCTGATGTTAAGTCGGATGACAACCTGCACGATAAAAGGGAGCCCGGGCCAGAGCTACACCTGAAGAACAACAGATGCCACGGAGCTACTGCTTATGCAGCTCGGGCCCTAAGAGGGCCACAACATCCACTGCCACCACCCCCAGGCCCACTACCGCCCCCATACCATTCCCTCCCCCTGGACTACCAGAGAGGCAGCACAGGCAAAGACAGCGGACCTTCAGAAAACTCCCCAGCCTCACAGACTTAACACCAGAGGATGTCATCGCCCACTACAGGCTCAAAAGGACAACCATCCTCTGCATCCTGACCATCATTGCCCACAGGCTGATGGTACCAACACAACAGACAGCCAACATCCCTCTGCAGACAAAGCTGCTGGCTGTGCTGCACATGTTGTCCTCTGGTACCTTCCAACCAACAACCGCCAAAGTCGGAGGAGTCTCACAGCCAGCCCTATCAAAGTTCCTCACACCTGTCTTGGATGCCATCATCAGCTTGGTACCCCAGCACCTTCACTTCCCCCACACTGCGCAGGAACAGCTGGAGACCAAGCAAGGCTTCTACGCCATAGCTGGCTTCCTGCACGTGTTGGGGGCATCCAAGGTACTATGCAGTTTATTTTTTTTTGCCTTTTTTTTTGTTCTGCTTTTATAGTGCATGTTGACGCACGACATGTGGGAATTGCAGGTCTGTAGCTGATTTTTGTATTGCGCTTGGCCACATGGCAACTTTTTTGCCGGCGCGTTAATTTTAACGCAGCCATTTGGCGCGTTATCGTGAGACTATCGCATGGTGCCGCCGGGTTGAGAATACAACGTTAACATGGTGTTATTTTGTCGCAATAGACTGTGATGTGCAAAGTTGCGTTGAGCTAATTTTTCGATAATTATCACATGTTCTTGAGAATATCCCCCATTGTCTTCAAATTGAGTTCCCACAGGTATTTTAATGTCCCGGCCAGGACAAAAATAAGCAAAATCACCTAAAGCTGGTATTTTTAGTTCTGATCTATATATACTTCAAGCAGCTAAAATAAATTGAATGCACTTTTAAATGTGTTCAGAGGCTGCGTTAATGATCCGTGACTAATAACTGAGGTAAACAAAGACGGAAAAAACCAGGTAACAAATGAATACAAACGATTCTGTTTCAAGTCCTACTTCAGTCTCAGCCGTTGCACTCTTAAAATAGCAACAAATGGCCTAAAATATTCTCTAGGAAAGGTGGTAACAATATCTGCAACATTCAGAAATGTATGCGGTCTCCTATACAGTCTGTCTTTTCAAATTCAGAAGTGCCCTTTTTTCAAATGTGGGCCGCTTTTTTCGCTATTCGATTCGCTAATGGGGCTACATTTATTTGATGTCTTAATCCAACTCTGCCTAAATGCATTACAATCTAAAAATATACTTTAGGGAGTTCAATGTAAATGTTCAGTTCTTAAACTCCAACCTTTGCTTTTGGCACTGTCGGAGATTGGCATGGACTTTCTTTGGCACGCACTGAAAACCAAAAAAACATGTTCTTTCAAGTGCAAGACAGACACGGTTTGCTCATCGTCTAAGAAAGCTCTATATTGTTCACAGAAAATAGATGTTCCAACTTTTTCATGTGTTGTATTTTCTGAAACCCTATCTCTTTATATCCACTTTAATTAGTCCCTTTCATGGGCACATGTTTAGGAAAAAATGCAACATCATAATTTCCGCTCGCAGTGTTGACATCATGTTGCATGATTCATTCTATGTTCCCTGACAGTGAACAAGGAAAGCAGCATGTGTTTTGCATAACCCTTCTGTCACCTCTTTTTTCACAGAACAAAACACCTGCTGATTTAGATTTAAAAAAATGCCATACAGGCAAGACAGCAGCTTCGAATTTCCCACAGAATAAAACACATTTGCTCAATTGTTTGCTATACAGAACAACGTAAAGTGGTAAGTGAATATTGAGGGGCAATTGGTAAGACTATGTACGTGTGTAAATTTAGCTACGAGTGTAAATTCACGTTTTACATGCAAAATGCGCTAATTTTCATTGGTAAATTAATGTAAACAGACATTATATAACCCCTCATGGTGTATAAGGACGTAAAATCTGCAATGCCATCCTAGTTAGCTCATTCTTGGCCACTGAAATAGTAGCCAATCAAATGCATTGATGACGTGAGACTTTGGCACCTGATGGTTACTGCTATATTAGTTTTCAGATAGGATTGCGACTGTCCACTACATTGGAATGTAGGAAGGAGTCTATTCAAGGATATGATAACACCCCCATACACACACCCACACCTACACCCACACACACAAACACACACACACATTTTGAAAGTTATCTGGAATTCTAAAGCTTATTGAACAAATAAACTCCTTGTTATAGTTGATAGTCATGTTTGATCGTGGTGACATAGAAGAAGTCTGGAAAATTGAGGGATATCATCAAGAATGGAGCTGGGGAGATTCTGTATGTGTCAGATGAGGATTTAGCAGCCTCATGAAAGGATGGTGGTTCTTTGCTGGCTTTATCCAAATAAACCGTCCTGGATTAAGCTGCAAATTTGAACCGGATTCTTCAATTACAACTCTGTCGAGTTGTAACCTGTTGGGGACAGGTCACCACCAACTTCACTCTTTATTGCAACCCGCCGCTTGAATTCAATCAGAAACCTAATTCATTGGGATTTGAAGTTGCCCTTTGGTGTTGACTCTGCCGTAAATCGATGACCAATGTAAGAGACATTATTTACAATCATCGTTCAACATACTGTATTGCAAATCTCTACAATGATCCAGCTCCCGCCGGTAAGCGTAAGGATCTTCAAACACAAGTGTCAGAACCCTCCCAGTTTTGCAGAATGTGCTGGTAAGCAAGTGACAATTTGCATTCTGTGAACAGTCAGGCATTAGTGCCGGGCTGTCGGTTCGCACCAGAACAGAAAAGTGATGTCACATGCAATATGCGTACAGATCACATCATTGCATTGTATTGCATGTACGTTGCATTTCAGTTGGGTTGTCTGCACCGGATCAAGGTAGTGATGTCCCATGCCACTTACATGCCAGGTCCTGTCGGAATTGTGAGACTCTTTATGAAGATCAATCCTTAATTTAGAGTCAGACAGTTGTTGTCAGTTTTGGTTCTGTGCCATTCTTTTGTAGGAATCCCCATTTCATGGATGGGTGTTTTTTTATCCCAATTTATTCAAAATCCTGATGGGACAGATTGACAATTACTGCTTCATAGTCATCTTTGACATCAAGCTCTAGCCTTTTCCTAAATAACTAATTCAACCGATGTGTGATGCCAGTCAATCAGACATGACACAGGAAGTGGGCATTCACAACATATACAATGGCACTGGATATTATGACATTTTTGGTATTCTCAAGCAAATGTGGGAGGCATTATGGCAGTTTTGTGGATTGCTGTTGGCACATTAATCGGACACTAAACTCTAACTCACTGGCCACGCCAACGACTATGACCAGGAACGGTGTATTCCCGATGCAGACTTTGGTGCTCCCTGAATGGATCCGTCACTTATTCTATTTAGATCAATTCACATGAACATATGGACACATTCACTTAAGAATGACAGAAAAGGATTAGCGCTTCATGGCTTTATAGAAAGTAATAATAGACAAATCACAATAAACATGCCATCAGCAACTTAAGCAGCAATGTATACAAATCATAAGTACAAAGAACTCAGTGCAGTTCTAAGTGAAATCCAGCATAGATTTGCCTTTTAAAGATCAGGAAAAGGGGCTCTCTCCAATACAGCAATCCACACCCTTTTAAAGGGCTGTAGACAAAGACATTCATACATTCTGTTGGAATACATGGTTCTCTGGATTTGCACCAATAGGGAACAAGCTAGAAGAAACAATTTAATACAAAATACATTCAAGGATTTTCTCAGGATAGCAATACATTAAGATTCAGTTGTCCTCACAACTTTTAGTTAAGCAGTTGAACAGAAACATTGTTCGAGCAAGAGCCCAGGATGGTTGGATATGTCGCTTATTCGGAACTATGGTAAAATCTCTCTGAGATCTCACTCTGCCTGGTCAGGTGACCATTAGTACTAATTTATGTAGAGCAGAAATCAGCAGCAGTCATCACATGGTATGATGCGATGCTGAGGCAAGATAGAGGACAGTGTAAACACAATCTAATGTTAGAGTGAGCGATTTCATAATGCTCTCTTGTTAATAGAAAACAATTCCTCATAGTCCCCCTCTGATGATTTCAATTATCACTTCAAATCTTTATTACAGCACAACATTAATCAACTTAGCATTCTTTTGCTTGGTCTCTCTCAAATCGTTCAGATTGTCCTAAAGTTTGCTTTGCATCTCTTTAACTTTGACAGCAAGTCTTTTTACACTTTCTTCCACTTTTTTCAGATAGCTTCTTACACCCAAAATTCATTCCCTTGTGCGAGGAAATTCCTGTGTAAAACGTCAACAAAAAAAGCACACATGCAATTCCAATTACTATACTCAAGAGGGGAGCTTGTAAGAACCTAAGGTTTCCTTCTCCTACATAACCAAGCCATTCTCCGATCTTAGAAAACTCTTTGCTAATGGATCCAAAGAATGATCCTAATCATTCCCAGATACCTGATTCTTCCAATTCAGTTAATTAATGCATTATGTTAGTATTGTTAGTGAAATAGCTGTCAAGCTGTTTATTTATGAGAGGCATGTATGCGCAACATTTCCGAACATGAATGACTTTGCAAACTCTGCCTTCCTTAGCAAGTAGTAAATGCAACGCAAGGTAATTTTACATAATCATATCTCTCAGTGCTAGCAATTCTTTATTATTCACAGTTAAGGCACCTGCGGTTTTAGTCGTGAGCCGATCAACTATAGTAGGCAGTTTTTTAATCTTTACATCATTTAGTGACATCCCTTTGGACGATGTGAATGCTCCAAAGATATTGCTAAGAATCTGTTCAAAGTTTTGTTTACTTCACCTAAAGTATTATTAAGAGGAAAATCTATCTCATCAGTGTGGTAGATCCTAAGCTGCATAACAACTGCTTAATCAATTGTGTGGTAACTGAAAATAAGCTGACTTACCAAACACATAATAAATGCTTTTGATGCTAGCCTCTTAATTAGAAAAAGTTCTTCTCTTTACTAAATAATTATGCTCGCACTCACTCCATCCCAATTTCTCAACAGACCTGTTCCACTCTGGCTGTTGTATTATGCACAAAGATCTGCTCTTGGTACCTTCAATGCTTAACCTTGGAGGCGTTTTTTTAAGGTCTCACCTTTCCCTATAATATGCTCTGCACTTGTCTTCCCTTCTCACATTTCCTCACCAATTCATATCCTTTTGTTCAATTCGTCAACAAACACCATCTGTTAATTTTGCAGGTTACATCATGCAGTCTACGGTTAGTACTGCTCATGTTAATCACAGAGATACAGAATTTCATCATATACTCACGCCGATTCCTTAATCTTGACTCCTGATGAAAGTGGGAAATGTGTTTAGTAACCTTCAAATACAGATTCTCTCCACTGATGATTGGCACATTTTTGAAAGCATTATCAAAATCGGAATAAAACAATTTAATAGAATTTTTCCGGAAAATACATTTAAGAAGACAGAGCAAGAAAACATGTAAGACAGAGGTAAGTGGAAGTAAGCGGCTCCTTCAGCTGCAAAAACAGGAACGTAAGAGCAGACGTAGCAATCCTGTACTTCCATGACCTCTACAGAGTCAGACAACATCTGGTAATATATATTATAGCTGTCCTCATTGGTATGCTGTGGAAGATGTGAAACCTTACTCTCAGACGAGGGAAGCCTATCTAGAGGGGCAATAGAAAAATTGGTTGACACAAGAACATTACTCCTTCCCAGCAAGTAAACATCCAACGACCATCCAAACATGGAAACTGAAATGGCAAACGAACAAGTATAACTTTGGACTGTGGCTGCATCATGTTTTCTTAAAATCAGAGCAAGGAAATCCCTAAAGCACTAGTCCCCTGGTTATTACCCTATCTCTACACTACCTCGAAATCCATCAGAATTTTTTTTCTGCATCAACTGGAGGCCTATGGGAGCTATTGTCCCTTGACCATTACCCTGACTTTTTCTTCGACCTTCTGATCTTTGTCAACTGTCAATGTGAAGAGGTTTTCGTCATCTCAAGTCCTTGATCTCAGGGTGGCTCAGTCATACAGTTCATACTTTCTCAGTAAAATTGTCCCTATGTTGAACACATGAACATCCAAACTGTACAAGACTGATTCTACGAACACCAGGGGGATATGTTGGCCTAGGTCCTGTTGGCTCACAGTGCACCATCTGTACCCCTAACCTAGCAGTCTAACAGGTGAAATGTGCAACCTCAGAGCATGACAACCCTGACTCCCAAAGGGAATCATGGAAACAGATCTAGAACCCTTTCCTTTGGTAACTCATGCATACCCAAAGAGATCCACAAGAAATGCACATCATGATGTTTCAATATTATTTGAAGCATTGTGATTCTTGTGTAAAATACATGCGCGGCAATATTCAATAGAAGGTAACAGAACATTGTAATCAGCATTACAAGAATAGCATGGAAAATAAACACTTCAACCATTGGGCTGTTACAGAGAGTATCTGCTTGCATATAAGCATGTTCATATTTTGTGATCCTACCTATCGCTACCTATTCTAGTGTGCCTAGTGTGGGCGAATCTGCTAGAATCCCATTAGGGTGATCTAACTCCCCCATTACCTGTGGGTGTCATCAGGGAGCCTGTCTTGGTGGAGAGCTGGGATTTATCCCTCGCAGGAGGTAAGAAGGAAACAACTGGGCTGGAATTTCTTGATGGGGCGACTTCAACAGTGTCAGCGAAATGCTCCTCTTCTTTAACAAAGCAATGATGTTTATATATGAAACTGCACTCATGCAATCATGCTGGAGCCCCAGTTAGGCAGCTATTGTTTATTCTGTCATGATAGCTCAGTCGCTGAGCTGACAGTAACAAACAACATCATTTTGCATAGTGATCTTAGCCCTTGTACAGGTAATTCAAAACACTGCGGCTCGACTGGTCCTTAATGCCCCGCAAGAACAGCATCAAAGCCACTCTTAGAAAAATTGCATTGGCTTTCAATCCGTCAACGGATAAAATTTAAAACATGCTGTCTGATTCACAAAAGCATAAATGGGCAAGGCCCCCTCTATCTGGAAAGGAAATTCATTCCTCACACCCCGACTAGGACCCTTAGATCTAGCAATAGTCATCTGTTGGAAGTACCACGGGCCAAGAAAGCTAGACATGGTGGTAAAGCCCTATCAGCGAGGGGACCAATTTTGTGGAATAATCTCCCGTTAACACTACGATTATGTCCCGATCATCTGAAATTTAGGAAACAGCTCAAAACTCTGTTGTTTAAAAATGAGATCTAGTGCAGCTCTCCCTTATTCTGAATTGAACAGTCGAACAACCTGGCGCAAAGCGCAGAGATACTCCTTTGGAGACGATTCTAGCGCTATACAAACCTAAAAATAAATAAATAAATAAATGTACAAGGCACTTGATAATATGCTCACAAAGAAGTATAAATGTAAATGTAAGCAAAGCTATTTCTGAGAATATCATCCTGCTCAGGTTTGCAAGCACAAATGTGTCAAACATCGGCACTTAGGAAAAGATGACAACCTCAAAACATGAGGATGTAAAATCATGGTGTACCTACTCTGGACTAAATGTGACCAGATGACAGCTTGTCAGAGTCAGTCATGCAGTCATCAGTGTCAAACTTGATCTTTGTAAGGTTTATCCAGTCTGGACCTGAATAATTCTGATTGATCTTTCTTTCTCTTTTAGGTTGTTTTGTGTTGCTCAACTCCAATGCCTACATCTCTGATGCCATTCTGGTCCATTTGTTCTTGTTCCTCTAACTCACTATATTCCCTAATTATTTCTGGTCGCGTCTTGGGCATCAGTAGTCTTTTCTAATTACAGTAGTTTTTTGCCAAACGTCCTTGGAGGTGCTTGGGATTTCTGGCTAGAATCACTGACATGATATCGAAGACAAAAATGTAGAGTACAAAAATATCAATGTAAAAATATCGATAGTCAAAATATCGACATCCTATCTGTAAAATGTAAATGACAAAAATATCGAGAAAAACATATAGATGTAAAAAATATCGATGTCAAAAATATCATTTTTTTAATATATAAAAAATAATGTTAAAACAATTATATTATAAAATTAACTAAAAACAATGACTTAGATATAATATACATTAAAATTATGTAATAAACAAATTTAGTTAAACAAATTTCAAACACATATATCTAAAATGTAATATATAAATGTATATTTGCTTTAAAGCAATAATAAACTAATAACTTTAATTTTTGCGAAAATATTATACATATGATATCAATAGCTATAAATTATATATATATATTCACTGAAAAAACCATAGGTTTCAGGCACATTATAGTTAGAAATTAGCATTTATAAAACCTTAGAAATTCACTGAAAAAACCATAGGTTTTTAGGGAAAGTTATAGTTAGTTGGGCATTTCACTCGTACAAAACCATAGAAATTCCACCGTTATAGTTAGTACAGCTAAATATAACTCGCGCCCCCGCAATGCACTGCTGATGATGTCACATATTACATCACTCATGACATGGTCAGTGACATCACTGATGACATCAATGCATTGCATTGCGGGGGCGCCAGTTATAGTTGGCTGAACTAACTATAACGGCTGAATTTCTCTGGTTTTGTTCGTGTGAAATGTCCAACTAACTATAATGTCCCTGAAACCTATGGTTCTTTCATTGAATATATATATATATATATATACATATATATATATACACTTAAAAAACCATAGGTTTCACACATGTTATAGTTAGCTGGACATTTCACTCGTAAAAAACCAATGAAATTCCCCCGTTATAGTTAGTGCAGGCAACTATAACTCACGCGACCGCAATCCTCTGCTGATGACGTCAGATATTACATCACTGTATTTAGACACTTATTTACCCATGTCTTCTTCCATTATTCTTTAGCTATACATATAATACAAATATTTATTTTTCAGAAAGACACATATGTCATCAGTGTTGTAATATCTGACGTCATCAACAGAGGATTGCGGTTGCGTGAGTTATAGTTGCCTGCACTAACTATAACGGGGGAATTTCATTGGTTTTTTACGAGTGAAATGTCCAGCTAACTATAACATGTGTGAAACCTATGGTTTTTTAAGTGAATTTGTACGTTTTTTTAAATGCTAAGTTATGTATTTATACATTTTTTTTTTTAGGGTTTACACCGTGCGCGCACTGTGCGCGCACCGTGCGTGCTTTGTGGGCACACGGTGCGCTTCGCGCACCGAGCACCCACTGTCCGGCGTGCGCGCACCGTGCGCGCACTCCGCGAAATTTAAAAAAAAAAAAAAAATGTTTTTTCACCCTTGGGGGTCCTTCTGTGACCCCCTGACAAAGGCTAGGGGGTCAGGAACTGTCCACCCTGCCCCCTTTTCACATTCTCCTCCTTTGTTTTTCACCCCCTCAGACTGCGAGAGACAAAATGGCAGCCAACACTTCCTGGTTTCGACCGATTCGAATGTTTACCGACATCTAACAACCAATCAGAATTGCGCTCGCGCACGGCAGGTTGCGCGCACTGTGCACGCACGGTGCGCGCGTATAGATATTGATATGGTTTTAATTGCTATTTTCTCAGGAAATACTGAACAGATTTACACCAGACCTGCAAAAGGCACTTCCTTGACCTTATGGCTACCTCTCTGGCAAATTTCACGTAATTCCGTTCGGGCTGTAGCTGCGACTAAAGGTCCTATGGAAAAATGCATGGGGAAAACGTGTTTTGAAACCCCCCCTTTTTCTCGGCCCCCGCTTGACGAATACCTCCGAGACTTTCAGGGTAGGAGCTGAGCGGAGCGCCCCATTAGTTTTGAAAATTTCGCGAGCATTCGTCAACCGGCGCCAAAGTTATTCAAAATAGAATTTTCAGATTTCCTATGGAAACTCGGTCCTAACTATAACTATCTACTGGCGACCGCCAGTAGATAATATATATATATATATATATATATATATATATATATATATATATATATATATACACACACACACCTTAAACATAAAATATCATAATAAAAGCATTATAGTAAAAAAATAAAATACTAAAATGTTTATAAATATTTAAACTTACATTTTGCAGTCCATTGAGTGCAACAGTAGGAAAATTGTTGAATAGCGTAGGGGTCAAAATTACCTTTCCCACTCCAGTGAGTGCAACAGTAGGGAATGTGTTGGATAGCAGAGGGAAAAATTACTTCTTCCACTCCAGGGAGTGCAACAGTGGAGAAAGTGTTGGATAGCGTAGGTGTAAACATTACTATTCCCACTCCAGAGAGTCCAACAGTTGGGAAAGTGTTGGATAGCGGAGGGGTAAAAATTACTATTCCTGCTCCAGTGAGTGCAACAGTAGGGAAAGTGTTGGATAGTGTAGGGGTAACAATTACTATTCACTCTCAAGTGAGTGCAACAGTAGGGAAAGTATTGGATAGCGAAGGGGAATAATTACTATTCCCACTCCAGAGAGTGCAACAGTAGGGAATGTGTTGGATAGTGGAGGGGTAAATGAAAACATTATACAATTTGCATAGTTATCAATCTGATAATTAATTAATACAAATATAATAAATATTAATAAATAAAAATTATTATTTACTTCATTATAATTAAATTACTTCCCAACCTATTCCACTATAAACCAACAACTCGCTCCTAAAAAAAACAAACACAATTTACATAATTAGCAATTCATTAATTAATTATATTTGATAATCAATTAATAATAAATTAATAAAAACATTAATTATAAATACTTATCCATAAAAAATAATAATTACTTTATTATAATTAAATTACTTCCCATCCTATTCCCCTATAAACCCACAACCTGCTCCTAAAAAAAAACACAATTTATATGAATTAATTAATTAATAAAAAATTATCTCCAATTAATAATTAACTAATAAAAAATGTTACTATAAATACTAACAAATAAAAATTATTTATTACTTTATTATAATTTAGTTACTTCCCACCCTATTCCCCTATAAACCCACAGCCCGCCACAGAACTAAAATACGCAAAATGTAATTGACATAAAATTAATCACTTCTAAAAATTTCACAAATACATTAAAAATACAGCTATACTTATACAAAAAAATATATCACATACTTTTAACATTCATACTAAAATACAGAACACTAATATAAATATTGATATTATTAACAACAATATTTTGACAAATAATATTACTGACTTTGATGTTACAGAAAACAATATTTCTTATCTTCAAGTCGATAATCTGGTCAACGATATTCTTGCAGTCGATATTCTGACACTTCGATATTCACAACTCGATATTCTGGCACTTAGATATTAACAACTCAATATTCTGTCTGTGCAGCTTCTGGCTCTGATAGGTCTGATTCACTCTCTGAGGAGGAGATTCCATGTTCTGACCTGGCTTCCACTCCTTGGGGGAAGTTGCTGTAACAGGTTAGTACGTATTCTCAATCCAGTTGTTAGTATGACAGTAGGTCCTGAAATGGTAGCATTCCCATTAGTCTCTGGCTCCGCATAATGCTCATCTGATAGAGATTGCAGATCTCCAGTCTGGTCTTCCGTGTTTTCTTCTGAAGCCTCAGATACCTCAAACCTGGGGTGACTGGTGGAATTGGCAAATGTTGGCTCTGCTTCTTCTCCTTCATACCTTGCACTCTTGGTATATGAGTTGTGTATCCAATTTGGCACACCAGCACACTTAACAGCTGTGTTGATGGCCTGAACCACCAGGTAGAGCCGATGCCAGATGTCTTCCAAACAAGATGGCTGTGTTTCTTGATGTGGGCCCAGTTGTCAGTTTAAAAGTCATGCCCTGGAGATTCTCAAACAGCTGGAGTAATAACGTCAACCTGATGAGAGCAAGAACACACCACATAAGACAATTCTTTGAAGTCTTTAAGGACCATATCTTCTGTCATTTTCATAAGAGTATTCGCATGGCTCTTCCCATCCAAACTTCAATTTGGTTCTTTTACACAGGTATGGATGGACAGTAAATTTGGAGTTTGCAGAGATTTGCCACTCTGCGCTCCACTTGGAGTGCGTAGTTCCAGAAAAACTTCTCCAACTGCAAGCGAAGCAGAGTTTACCGGTGTGCTCACCCCTGTGTAGTACGTCAAACGGCCTCTTCCTGTCAATTACTTGAAAAAATGGTGGCACGCCTTGCTGGAATTCAAATCATTCATTTCAGTGCACCTTGTACTCAGAAATACAGGCTGCAGTCTGGGACACAACTGCTACAAAGAAGACAGTACGAGGAAAAATACTTGGCTTTGAGGGGGAATTTCATATTCTCTCCAGTCTGGAGCTTTCAACACTTGCTCTTTTTACCTGCCAACTTGACTCTCACTTTTTTTGCACAATAAAACCCCTTTGTGCACATGCCATGTACGAAGTTAGTTCCAGCAGCTGCATGGCATGGGACAACGCATGGGAAAACGTGAACACGTTTTGCCCACTGCCATATTCCTTCATTGAAAACAATTTATCTATAGCCTTTTGTCTTGCTTGGTGGAGCACTATGTAAAGATCATACGCTTTAAATAGGAATGGCCGAGCAATACTCTTCCAGCACGTGGAACTCTGCAGAATTTGGTGAAGTTTTTTGGTAGCTCCGTGAAATTCCATGGAGGGAAGTTTTGCAAGCTCCACACAGGCATACTCATGAGCACTAAAGGAAGGTGGTCAAGCCATTTAAGTGATGTGGAGGCGCAAGATTTAGCCAACTTAGCTTTGATTGTCCCAGTTAGCTTCTCTATAATTCCTGATGCTTCCAATCTCTCACTCACCATGCAGGATTACGCCCTGATCAAATACAGTATGACATATCAGAGGATCAGCATAGAAGAATATACACTGATCGAAGCAAGCGAGTTTTACAGGTAACCATTGTAAATGCTGTAATAGAGCCAATTATTGAGCAAACGATTTGTATCCCTATCGGACTCAACAGCAAGTTAGGATGATAATATAATCGGAGGGTTGAGTGATATGGATTAAGAAATGGTGTACTCGTAAAGCCCACAATTATAGACGTGGAACACAGGGGGGTATAAGAAACAGTTAACCCAAGATACCATTAGAGAGATGTTGGGAAGCTATGAAATGATGTCCTTCCAGGAGTCTTGGCTGAATCAATAAATATTTTTTTATGCTTACTAAAAAGGCAGTGAACACAAAACCAGGACGCCCTTCAGGAGGATTGATTACTTTAGTAGCATCAAAAATAGCCTATAGAGTAACCAGGTCAACGAGCTCTATAGTGGACCCCAAACAACAAGAGAAATAATCATGGTCAATATGTACGCATATCAGAGGCTATAATAGATTATGAAGGGTAGTTGGGACTATTAGAGGAAGATCTGAAGCTCTTCTGCACAGCAAATGCATCACAGTTGATAACGGTTCTAGGGGATTTTAACCATAATTTGGATCCTTCTTTTTTACGATAAACTGTTTACCATGGCACGGGTGCACCCGGCTATCTTCCCTAGAGCAGGTGGTTCTGCACAAGATGAAAAGTTCTTAGGAACTATAGGCCTATTCTGTGCCAAGGGACGTGTAGATACTGACCATCCCACGAGAAAGACTTTTTGCATATGTAACCAGAGCTGCCCAAATTGACTACACCTTCATAAATGCTTGGCACTTTACTGAGGTAGGAGTGTTTGAACTGCTGCAATGTGGAGGCAGTGAACATTGGCTTTTACGAGTATTACTCAGGATAGAACAAGGGTCAAAAGGAGATAGAGGGATCCCTCTGCAAATAGAACACCTTAGACGCATAACCACCTGTATAACCGAGGATAGTTTGAAATTGGTTAATGAGCTGATGATTGACTATACGTCTCTCGGTAAACCAGAGGAAAGAGAGAATTTCCTAACATGGTATGATCAGCTGATTGAGCAGGTGGTAAAATACTTAAGGGTACCTCTAAAATCTGTGACCAATAAAGGTGGTTATAAGAAGGGGGGAAATAAATGGTCGGTTTAAAAATGAGTGCAGGAGCCTCAAATTGAGGGTATGAAAACGTGAGTATAAAATAGGTTGAATGAAAGGAAATCGGAATATATGACTAAAAATTTGCAAACAATGTTTGAAGTGATAGGCACAAATAACATACGATTATTCTGCCATTTAGTGCTGGAGGGGAATGTGCAAGGGGATTGCTGTCCTTAATGGGAGAAGATGACTGGACTAATTATTTGAGCAATCTGTATGATCGGAAGAGATTAGGCGAGAAGCTGGAAAAATCGATTAAGGTTGGGGAAGAAATAGAGCTGCATTTATCGTCACAAAAGGTAAAAGAAACAGCCTAATGCCTAAAACTAACTGAAGCAGCAGGGCCAGACAATCTACCAGCAATTATACAAAAAAATAATGTGGATTGGTGGACTAGCTTTTTAAATATCACCTTCCGAAATATCTTAACTTCTGGGATTTTCCTGGAAAGTTGGAAGGGAGAATAGTAGATAAAAAGGAGGATGCCACACAGCCCCACAATTCTTGCCTTATTAGCTTGCTGCATGCGGGGGAGAAATTATTCTCAAAGATATTGCTAGATGTAATGAAGGCTTGGGTAGAGCAGAATAACTTGATCCTCATAGAGCATGGTGACTTTAATGAGGGCCACTCAACAATAGACCATTGCTTTAGCCTATGGGCAATGGCAAAAGAGGCAATCTAATTACGTGGCAGATTGTTCTGTTGTTTTGTCAATTTCCGAGCCGCCTTTGATTTAGTCGATCGTCAGCTATAATGGAATTTGTTGCGGTGGCTTGGAATCAATAAAGCAGTACTCTCATTAATTCAGGAAATGCATTCGCAGAACTGGGCCAGGGTAAACTTAGACACCCTTGGGACGCTATCAAAGAAAATATAGATACAGAATGAACTACGCCAGGGTTGCGCTCGTTCCCATTACTATTTTCATTGCTCCTGTCCGACCTACCGAATACATTACATAATGCTGGTGGTTTAAACCCTAACATGGGGGAGGGACATGACAGAAGAATCGGGTTTGCAAAAGAAACTGGACATCTTTTATGATTATTGTTTGAAGAAATGCCTTACGGTAAATAATGAAAAGACTAAAATATTGGTGCTGGGGAAAGGAAATGGAACCTTGTATTGGCAATTGGGAGAGGTCAAAGTTGAGAGGGTGGACAAATATGAATATCTGGGTATGTTTTTTGATACCAAATTAAATTGGACGGACCATATAGAATCACTGAAAGCAAAGACTCTTTCCACAGTATGGTGCCTAAAACAATTCAAACGTAAATATGGAGGCCCGTCCTTGCGACCAGCTCTATCAGCTTTTAATGCAAAGGTACGCCCACAGTTTCAATAAGGAGTGGAGCTTTGATCTTTCATTGGTAAATTGGATTGGAACTATGAGAGATTGCAAACTGCATTTAATTTATTGCAGAGGCTGAGTAGGGAAAGTGAATTAAATTGGGCATCCCAAGTTGGACATACACTAGGTAAGATTTGCGTTAAACTATTACTAGAGCCAGAATAATGGAAATATGGTCACCAGATCCCCAAGCAGTAGCTACATGCTATGATAGCCAAAAAGGCTTGAGAAGAAGATTCATTTTACTGGGGAGTAAATCTTCCACCCAGTTCCTGGTAAAAGGGTGGAGCAATGATCATATGTTCCCTCTCATTGAGGCCATGCCAAATCCTTAGCTTAGAAACATGGGGGCATATTTTCAAGCCCCTATCGCCACAGGAAAGTCGCTTTTTCTGACGTTCCTGTGGCGAGAGGGTTAGTGCCTTATTCTCAAGGCAGCGTTAACCCACTTAACGTCGCTCTAAGCTACGTTAAGTGGCTTAACGCTGCCTTGAGAATAAGACCCCTTTCATGCTGAGTTTAGCTTGAAAGGGGCGTGCAGTGGGTGTTGCGGTGAGTGTTCCACCACAACGCCCATTGTGATCGACGCTGCCACCTAATATCAAGGGCGGCGATAATAGGTAGCAGCGCCGAACTCAAGACCAGAAAAATCCTGGTCTTAAGTTGGGGAATCGAGGAGAAATGCTTCATTTTTCCTCTTTTTTGGTTTTTGGCACATGGCAGCACACATGGAAAAAGCTAAATGGTATTTCAGAAATGTTCATGTGGAGGAAGGGACACCTTCCTGTACATGTACAACCCTCCCATGCACACATACACCCATGCAATCTGGTGCAAGGGTGCCTGAATTGGTGCTAAGTCGTTAAACGAAGCACCATCGCAGGGGGAAATGCCAGGTTGCACCACATTCTTGAGAATAGGGTGCAGGCTCTCGTTTACGAAGTGGTGGTGAGAGGCGTTAAGCCAAGGAGGCTAATGCCTCTCACCGCCACTTCATTGAGAATATCAGGCAGGAACAAAAAAGTACAATGAGAAATGAACTGGGCTTGTGTACATTTGGGTTAATGGTAAAATGCAGTGGCCCACATATCTTGCTGGACTGTTTGTGGTTCCTAGAAGAATGGAAAGAGTTTTTACAACCTCTTTTTATTATTTATAAAATTATTAATAGGGATCAAGCTCTTAGTCTGTTGATAAATATGAGATTTGTAAACGCTGAATGTGCAATAGGAAGATTTTTAATTGCAATACAGGAGTCTCTAAAAGAATTGTTAATATATTTTAAAATGGGTTATGGGTAGAAAAGATATTCTCCCCATTCTTTGATGACGTTCTGCAGTCCACGTATGTTTACAGAAATGTACGCTTTACTTCTATATAATTCTCCCCATAACGAGTCATGAATTAAGATCAATTTTAAATAGAGTGGTACTGCTACTATTGTAAGTTTTCTTGGGTTTTTATTGTGCTTTGTCTTGTTCTTATGGTTGTACTATTTGTATTACTTGTATTTTTAACTGTATGTTTTTACTGTTGTCGCCTCATATGGCTATGTTAGCCGAATAAAGTATATTGAGATGAGATGATGCTTCCAGTCAGTAACTACTGTGAAACCTATGGTCAATCCCTAGCCCTGTACATAGTAACTACATTACCTCACTTTAAAAGTGAGTTCCTTCATCTGATTCAAGATGAAATGGCATCCTAAATCACAGCATTAACACTGTCAACAAGTTTGGCAACTGTTATGCTGTCACATCTCTGGGTAGGTTTTGCCTTGACCCGTTGTTAGAACAGACACATGATGACGAGGATGTATCTCAACTGATTGCATTATGGCATTTCCATGTCGTCATTCTGAAGGCTGTTAAAATGACCATCAGATTTTACAATGTGAGTCATGGTCACCGTAACTCTCTTGCCCATATGTTGTTTTTGAAAGGTCATACATCATTGGTACAACTCTTCTGCCATCATTCTGAAACAAGGTTTAAAGCAGAAACAACAGAATGTAGACACCATTCCTTCCCTGCCTACATGAGTTGGACCACGCATGTACCTCGCCACAGAACTAAAATACGCAAAATGTAATTGACATAAAATTAATCACTTCTAAAAATTTCACAAATACATTAAAAATACAGCTATACTTATACAAAAAAAATATATCACATACTTTTAACATTCATACTAAAATACAGAACACTAATATAAATATTGATATTCTTAACAACAATATTTTGACAAATAATATTACTGACTTCGATGTTACAGAAAACAATATTTCTTATCTTCAAGTCGATAATCTGGTCAACGATATTCTTGCAGTCGATATTCTGACACTTCGATATTCACAACTCGATATTCTGGCACTTAGATATTAACAACTCAATATTCTGTCTGTGCAGCTTCTGGCTCTGATAGGTCTGATTCACTCTCTGAGGAGGAGCTTCCATGTTCTGACCTGGCTTCCACCACTTGGGGGAAGTTGCTGTAACAGGTTAGTACGTATTCTCAATCCAGTTGTTAGTATGACAGTAGGTCCTGAAATGGCAGCATTCCCATTAGTCTCTGGCTCCGCATAATGCTCATCTGATAGAGATTGCAGATCTCCAGTCTGGTCTTCCGTGTTTTCTTCTGAAGCCTCAGATACCTCAAACCTGGGGTGACTGGAGGAATTGGCAAATGTTGGCTCTGCTTCTTCTCCTTCATACCTTGCCCTCTTGGTATATGAGTTGTGTATCCAATTTGGCACACCAGCACACTTAACAGCTGTGTTGATGGCCTGAACCACCAGGTAGAGCCGATGCCAGATGTCTTCCAAACAAGATGGCTGTGTTTCTTGATGTGGGCCCAGTTGTTAGTTTAAAAGTCATGCCCTGGAGATTCTCAAACAGCTGGAGTAATAACGTCAACCTGATGAAAGCAAGAACACACCACATAAGACAATTCTTTGAAGTCTTAAAGGACCACATCTTCTGTCATTTTCATAAGAGTATTTGCATGGCTCTTCCCATCCACACTTCATGAGGAGACAATATGGTTCTTTTACACAGGTATGGGTGGGCAGTAAATTTGGAGTTTGCAGAGATTTGCCACTCCGCGCTCCACTTGGAGTGCAGAGTTCAAGAAAAACTTCTCCAGCTGCAAGCGAAGCAGAGTTTACCGGCGTGCTCACCCCTGTGTAGTACGTCAAACGGCCTCTTCCTGTCAATTACTTGAAAAAATGGTGGCACGCCTTGCTGGAATGCAAATCATGCATTTCAGTGCACCATGTACTCAGAAATACAGGCTGCAGTCTGGGACACAACTGCTACAAAGAAGACAGTACGAGGAAAAATACTTGGCTTTGAGGGGGAATTTCATATTGTCTCCAGTCTGGGGCTTTCAACCCTTGCTCTTTTTACCTGCCAACTTGACTCTCACTTTTTTTGCACAATAAAACCCCTTTGTTCACATGCCATGTACGAAACAGCTGAAGCTTCAAAAAACGTCCACCTAGTGGGGGGAAAATTACTTGCCTTTGAAGTTAGTTCCAGCAGCTGCATGGCATGGGACAACACATGGGAAAACGTGAACACGTTTTGCCCACAGCCATATTCCATCATTGAAAACAATTTATCTGTAGTCTTTTGTCTTGCTTGGTGAAGCACTATATAAAGATCATACGCTTTAAATAGGAATGGCCGAGCAATACTCTTCCAGCACGTGGAACTCTGCAGAATTTGGTGAAGTTTTTCGGTAGCTCCGTGAAATTCCATGGAGGGAAGTTTTGCAAGCTCCACACAGGCATACTCATGAGCACTAAAGGAAGGTGGTCAAGCCATTTAAGTGATGTGGATGCGCAAGATTTAGCCAACTTAGCTTTGATTGTCCCAGTTAGCCTGTCTACAATTCCTGATGCTTCCAGTCTCTCATTCACCATGCAGCATTACGCCCTGATCAAATACAGTATGACATACAGTATGACATATCAGAGGATCAGCATAGAAGAATATACACTGATCGAAGCAAGGGAGTTCTACATGTAACCATTGTAAATGCTGTAAAAGAGCCAATTATTGAGCATCCAATTTGAATCCCTATCTGACTCAACAGCAAGTTAGGATGATAACATAATCGGAGGGTTGAGTGATATGGATTAAGAAATGGTGTACTCGTAAAGCCCACAGATATTGACGTGGAACACAGGGGGGTATAAGAAACAGTTAACCCAAGATACCATTAGAGAGATGTTGGGAAGCTATGAAATGATGTCCTTCTAGGAGTCTTGGCTGAATCAATAAATATTTTTTTATGCTTACTAAAGAGGCAGTGAACACAAAACCAGGACGCCCTTCAGGAGGATTGGTTACTGTAGTGGCCTGCTCTGCCTCGCGCTGCTAGAGCGCGAGGCGTACATTCAGCGTCTCGCGCTGTCCGCGATGACGCGGTGTTTGTGACAGTTATGACAGTTTGATTATTATTACTGTGAAGCCACAGGCAAGCGGCGTGCCCGTGGGAGTTCGTTAAATAAAGACTTGCTGTTTTCTACTCTCGACATCGTCTGATTACTACAAGACTAAGTGGCGACGAGTACGACTCCCACAGAACCCACAGGAGAATCCGGTTCATGTACCTGAAGAGTTGGACGCCCTGCGCACTCCTCACGAAACGATCGGTGAAGGTCCACTGCCTCAGCCTTTCACGGAGTTGTGACCGCCTGTCTCCTGACGTCTCCGGGTGATTGTTCGGAACAGCCTGAGGTGAGGGAACGTATGACGACAGGCGTTTCGCGCGTCTCTGCTGTTGCTGTAATCCTACACGTTATCTTCCCCGCCCAGCTCTTAAAGCGACAGCCTCATTTGGGTCAATTTCATTGCCGCGCATGGTTAGAAAAGTATTGTAAAGTCATCTTGAGAGGAAAAAAGATTATCAGCCAAATAATTTCTTCAAAAGGACTGATATATGTTACAGATGTGGATATCCCTCCCATGTGAAAAGTGGTAGACCGTGTCCTGCGAGAAATGCAACCTGTCGCAAATGTGGGAAATTGGGACATTTTGACAAAGTATGTCAAAGCCAAAAATATAAGAAAGAACAGGTAGCATGTGCCATGGATGCAAGTGGGAGTGACAGTGACGACACCCTTTGCGAACTTAAGGACATGGTAGTGGTTGTTAGGGAAGGGAACATAAAAAGTGGTAACCCTGATGACTGTGTAGATCCCTATGCCATCATCGGTGTAGGTGAAGAGAGTGTGAGGCTGCTTGTAGATTCTGGTGCTAGGATCACAATGATCAGTGAATCTTTGTTCAGGAGAAAATGGGGTAACAGACCTCTGCAACCGCCTGACCGTGAGCCTGTATCCTATGAAGGGAGAAGTATAGAACTGATGGGGTACTTTGAGGACATCTTGATTTTCAAGAACAGACACATTTACGGAAAAGTATATGTCGCTGTCAATGGATTAGACATATTAGGATGGTTCCACCAAGGTTTGTTCAGTATGATGCTGTGCCCTGGAGCCAAGGAACAGATTCTAGTGGTTCGGGACCAAACACAGGTCGAGGAACTACTCAATAAATATCCCAGAGTGTTTTCAGGCGAATTGGGGAAAATCAAAGGATTCAAACACAAGATCAAGATAAAGAGTGATGTGGTACCGGTAAAACACAAAATAAGGAGTATCCCTTTCAGCATCAGAGAAGACCTGGAGAAAGAACTTTTGTCCATGCAAAAAAGAGGGGTTATTGAACCCATAGAGTCGTCTGATTGGTCCTCAGCATTGGTCGTGGCAAGGAAGAAAAATAATGATCTCAGAATCTGCATTGACTTGCGCAATCTAAACAAGGTCATCTGGGTGGACTCGCATCCTCTACCGAACATATCGGAAATTCTGGGTGTAGTCGAAGGTGCCAAGGTCTTCACCAAACTCGACCTGGCCTCGGCGTATCACCAAATTGAACTGCACAAGGATTCACGCCATTTCACAGCGTTCAACTCCCCTGCAGGTTTGTTCCAATTTTGTCGTATGCCTTTCGGTTTGGCCTCAGCAGCCTCTGTATTTCAGAGGGTTATGGTCAATTTACTGAAGGGAATAAAGAACGTGGCCATATTCCAGGATGACATTCTGCTGTTCGCAAAAGACCAACAACAACACGACATTGCACTGAACAAGATCCTGTCCATATTCCAGGAACATGGGGTGGTCCTAAAAAGGGTCAAGTGTGAATTCTCTAAAGACAAGATGGATTGTCTGGGTCACACTATATCGAGTGAAGGTGTCACGCCCAAACCGAGTTTGGTTCAAGCCATTGTTGATGCCTCCGCTCCCAAAGACAAAGCTGGTGTCAAGTCTCTGTTAGGTCTCACAGAATTTTATGCCCGCTTTATTCAAGACTATGCTACAAAGATTCGTCCCATTTCCAAGCTGCTCCAAGACAGAAGTGAATTTGTGTGGGATGATGAATGCAAGGCTGCCTTTGATTGGATCAAGGAACAACTCAGCACGGTCAAGGCCTTGAAGCCGTTCGTACAAGGGGTCCAGTGTACTCTGACTGTTGATGCTAGCAGTTACGGACTGGGCGCTGTGTTGACACAGATGGTCGACAAAAAGGAACACACTGTAGGGTTTGCATCCAGAGTACTAAGAGAAGCTGAAACTCACTATTCGGTCATTGAGAAGGAGCTTCTAGCATGTTGGTGGGGCATTGAAAAATTTAAAAATTATTTGTGGGGACAAAAATTCATTCTTCAAACGGACCACAAACCATTAGTAGCGATTTTAGGGTGCACCAACAGCCGGGGGGCCACTCCCCGCATCGCACGCCTAGCCTCCAAACTCTTACAATACAACTTTGAGATTGTACATATTGCTGGGGGGAAAAATGTAAGAGCGGATGCACTGTCACGTTTGCCTGCTAATACGAGTCAGGACATACAAGGCATAGATGAATGCTGTTTTGATGAAAAGGAGGATTATATTATAGCCAGTGTTGAACTTAGTAATGTTTGTACTATTGATCAGCAAAAATGGAGGGAGGCGGTGGCTGGAGATGAAGTCTCTAAAAACCTGATGAAATATATTTCCCAAGGGTGGCCCAGGGAAAGGAATGTAGATGTTAAGTTACAACCCTATGTCAAGGTGTGTGATGAACTTTCGATTGAGGATGGTCTGGTTTTCAGGTTAGAGAAACTTGTTCCACCGGTGGACATCAGACCCACTCTTCTCACCAAAGCACATGAGGGGCACCTTGGTGCCACATTAACCAAGCGTAGAGTAAGAGAGTACTTTTGGTGGCCCAAAATGGATAGAGATATTGAGGAAATGGTGCAAGAGTGCACCGTGTGTTCGTCAAGTGACAAAAGTCTTCACACTAGTAGTCCTCCCCTCACTCCTATTCCCCTCCCGGGTGGTCCGTGGGAAAAACTTGGCATAGATGTTCTAGGACCCTTTCACAGCCTTCCCCAACAGTGCAAATTCGCCATTGTCATGGTGGACTATTACACTAAGTGGCCCGAGGCCAAGTTTGTCTCTAAGGTTGATTCCCAAGAAATCATTGACTTCTTAAGGGAAACATTTATGAGAGAAGGGTTTCCCCAAACTTTAATCTCAGATAACGGGGTACAATTTGTATCATCTGAGGTACAAGAGTTTCTTAGAGAATCTGCCATCATTCATTACCGAAGTTCTCTCTATCATCCTCAAACAAACGGCTTGGTAGAGAGACTCAATAGAGTCATAGGTGATTGTGTCAAATGGGCTCTCGCCCACCACAAAGATGTTCCCCATAGTGTCAGGACAATGTTGTGGTTCTATAGAACCACTCCTCATTCTTCTACTGGGGTGTCCCCCTTTGAACTACTGAGAGGTAGGAAACCATGTACTGAGTTTAGACCGGCTTGGATGTCTAAATGGAATAAATCCTATTCTTCTCCCCAAGAGATGGATGAGAAAGTGAGGTCCAAGTCTGCGGAGGTCCAGGTCAAACAAAAGGAGTACATTGATGAAAGGAAGCGTGTTAAGATCAGAGAATTTGCTGTGGGAGACAGGATCAGAATAAAGAAACCAGGTTTTGTAAGGAAAGGAGAAGCCAAGTATGGGGAAATTGTGGTGGTGGATAAAGTGTGTGGTAATGCTGTTCGAGTCAATGGAAAAGACTGGTGGAATAGTAACAAGGTGGCGAAAGTTAAAAATATGCTCAATGACGTCAAGTATCCCATGTCGAGAAGTGAGGCCTCTCTTAGGATCTCTCACGGTAAACTTGATGTCCCGAATTCTTCTCCCAGCCACGCCACTGTCAGGAGGAGTACCAGAACAGTTAATATTCCTGTTAGATACCGTCAATGACTTTCGGTGTTTCTCCTTACCACTGTGGTGTTTCTCCTGCACTTTTTCTCTCTCTCTCTCTCTCTCTCTCTCTCTCTCTCTCTCTCTCTTTCTCTCGCTCTCTCTCTCTCCCTCTCTTTCTCTCTCTCTCTCTCCTACTCTCTTGTGGTTTTCCTTCTTTTCTTTTCATTTCTTTTCTTTCTTTCCTTTCTTTCTTTCTTCCTTTCTTTCGTTCATTCGTTTGTCCATGTCTGTTCTCTCCTCATCGCTGCTCTCTCTCTGCTTCTCTATTTTCCAAGGAAAGGAGATATGTAGTGGCCTGCTCTGCCTCGCGCTGCTAGAGCGCGAGGCGTACATTCAGCGTCTCGCGCTGTCCGCGATGACGCGGTGTTTGTGACAGTTATGACAGTTTGATTATTATTACTGTGAAGCCACAGGCAAGCGGCGTGCCCGTGGGAGTTCGTTAAATAAAGACTTGCTGTTTTCTACTCTCGACATCGTCTGATTACAGTTACTTTAGCAGCATCAAAATTAGCCAATAGAGTAACCAGGTCAACCAGCTCTATAGTGGCCCCCAAACAAGAAGACAAATAATCATGGTCAATATGTACGTACAGTCAGAGGCTATAATAGATTATGAAGGGCAGGTGGGACTGTTAGAGGAAGATCTGAAGCTCATCTGCACAGCAAATGCATCACAGTTGATAACGGTTCTAGGGGATTTTAACCATAATTTGGATCCTTCTTTTTTACGATAAATTGTTTACAATGGCACAGGTGCACCTGGCTATCTTCCCTAGATCAGGTGGTTCTGCACAAGATGAATAGTTCTTAGGAACGATAGGCCTATTCTGTGCCAATGGACGTGTAGATACTGACCGTCCAACGAGAAAGACTTTTTGCATATGTAACCAGAGTTACCTAAATTTACTACACCTTCATAAATGCTTGGCACTTTACTGAGGTAGGAGTGTTTGAACTGCTGCAATGTGGAGGCAGTGAACATTGGCTTTTACGAGTATTACTCAGGATAGAACAAGGGTCAAAAGGAGATAGAGGGATCCCTCTGCAAATAGAACACCTTAGACGCATAACCACCTGTATAACCGAGGATAGTTTGAAATTGGTTAATGAGCTGATGATTGACTATATGTCTCTCGGTAAACCAGAGGAAAGAGAGAATTTCCTAACATGGTATGATCAGCTGATTGAGCAGGTGATAAAATACTTAAGGGTACCTCTAAAATCTGTGACCAATAAAGGTGGTTATAAGAAGGGGGGGAAATAAATGGTCGGTTTAATAATGAGTGCAGGAGCCTCAAATTGAGGGTACGAAAACTTGAGTATAAAATAGGTTGAAGGAAAGGAAATCGGAATATATGACTAAAAATTTGCAAACAATGGTTGAAGTGATAGGCACAAATAACATACGACTATTCTGGCATTTAGTGCTGGAGGGGAATTTGCAAGGGGAATTGCTGTGCTTAGTGGGAGAAGATGACTGGACTAATTATTTGAGCAATCTGTATGATAGGAAGAGGTTAGGAGAGAAGCTGGAAAAAACGATTAAGGTTGGGGAAGAAATACAGCTGCATTTATCGTCACAAAAGGTAAAAGAAACAACCTAATGCCTAAAACTGACTGAAGCAGCAGGGCCAGACAATCTACTAGCAATTATACAAAAAAATAATGTGGTTTGGTGGACTAGCTTTCTAAATGTCACCTTCCGAATTATCCTAACTTTTGGGATTTTCCTGGAAAGTTAGAAGGGAGAATAGTATATAAAAAGGAGGATGCCACACAGCCCCACAATTATTGCCTTATTAGCTTGCTGGTTGTGGGGGAGAAAGTATTCTCAAAGATATTGCTAGATGTAATGAAGGCCTGGGTAGAGCAGAATAACTTGATCCTCATAGAGCAAGGTGACTTTAATGAGGGCCACTCAACAATAGACCATTGCTTTAGCCTCTGGGGCAATGGCAAAAAAGGCAATCTAATTACGTGGCAGATTGTTCTGTTGTTTTGTCAATTTCCGAGCCGCCTTTGATTTAGTCGATCGTAAGCTATAATAGAATATGTTGCGGTGGCTTGGAATCAATAAAGCAGTACTCTCATTAATTCAGGAAATGCATTCGCAGAACTGAGCCAGGGTAAACTTAGACACCCTTGGGACGTTATGAAAGAAAATATAGATACAGAATGGACTACGCCAGGGTTGCGCTCGTTCCCATTACTATTTTCATTGTTCCTGTCCGACCTACTGAATACATTACATAATGCTGGTGGTTTAAGCCCTAAGATGGGGGAGGGACATGACAGAATTATTGGGTTTGCAAAAGAAACTGGACATCTTTTATGATTATTGTTTGAAGAAATGCCTTACGGTAAATAATGAAAAGACTAAAATATTGGTGCTTGGGAAAGGAAATGGAACCTTGTTTTGGCAATTGGGAGAGGTCAAAGTTGAGAGGGTGGACAAATATGAATATCTGGGAATGTTTTTTTATACCAAATTAAATTGGACGGACCATATAGAATCACTGAAAGCAAAGACACTTTCCACAGTATGGTGCCTAAAACAATTCAAACGTAAATATGGAGGCCCGTCTATGCGGCCAGCTCTATCAGCTTTTAATGCAAAGGTACGCCCACAGTTTCAATAAGGAGTGGAGGTTTGATCTTTCATTGGTAAATTGGATTGGAACTATGAGAGATTGCAAACTACATTGAATTTATTGCAGAGGCTGAGTAGGGAAAGTGAATTAAATTGGGCATCCCAAGTTAGACATACACTAGGTAAGATTTGCGTTAAACTATTACTAGAGCCAGAATAATGGAAATATGGTCACCAGATCCCCAAGCATGCATGATAGCCAAAAAGGCTTGAGAAGAAGATTAATTTTACTGGGGAGTAAATCGTCCACCCAGTTCCTGGTAAAAGGGTGGAGCAATGATCATATGTTCCCTCACATTGAGGCCATGCCAAATCCTTAGCTTAGAAACATGGGGGCATATTTTCAAGCCCCTATCGCCACAGGAAAGTCACTTTTTCTGACGTTCCTGTGGCGAGAGGGTTAGTGCCTTATTCTCAAGGCAGCGTTAACCCACTTAACGTGGCTCTAAGCCACGTTAAGTGGCTTAACACTGCCTTGAGAATAAGACCCCTTTCATGCTAAGTTTAGCGTGAAAGGGTGTGCAGTGGGTGTTGCGGTGAACGTTCCACCGCAACGCCTATTGTGATCGACGCTGCCACCTATTATCAAGGGCGGCGATAATAGGTAGCAGCGCCCAACTCAAGACCAGAAAAATCCTGGTCTTAAGTTGGGGAAACGAGGAGAAATGCTTCATTTTTCCTCTTTTTTGGTTTTTGGCACAAGGCAGCACACATGGAAAAAGCAAAATGATATTTCAGGAATGTTCATGTGCAGGAAGGGGCACCTTCCTGTACATGAACAACCCTCCCATGCACACATACACCCTTGCAATCTGGTGCAAGGGTGCCTGAATTGGTGCTAAGTCACTAAACTTAGCACCATCGCAGGGGGAAATACCAGGTTGCACCACATTCTTGAGAATAGGGTGCAGCCTCGCGTTTACGAAGTGGCGGTGAGAGACATTAAACCAAGGAGGCTAATGCCTCTCACCTCCACTACATTGAGAATATCCCCCATGGCATTGGAATTTAGAGTTGGCCTGATCCCATGTAATGCAGGCAGGAACAAAAAACTGCAATGAGAAATGAACTGGGCTTGTGTACATTTGGGTTAATGGTAAAATGCAGTGAACCACATATCTTGCTGGACTGTTTGTGGTTCCTAGGAGAATGGAAAAAGTTTTTACAACCTCTTTTTATTATTTATAAAATTATTAATAGGGATCAAGCTCTTAGTCTGTTGATAAATATGCGATTTGCAAATGCTGAATGTGCAATAGGAAGATTTTTAATTGCAATACAGGAGTCTCTAAAAGAATTGTTAATATGTTTTAAAATGGGTTATGGGTAGAAAAGAAAATCTCCCCATTCTTTGATGACGTTCTGCCGTCCACGTATGTTTACAGAAATGTACGCTTTACTTCTAAATAATTCTCCACATAATGAGTCATGACTTAAGACCAATTTTAAATAGAGTGGTACTGCTCCTATTGTAAGTTTTCTTGGGTTTTTATTGTGCTTTGTCTTGTTATTATGGTTGTACTATTTGTATTACTTGTATTTTTAACTGTATGTTTTTACTGTTGTCGCCTCATATGGCTATGTTAGCCGAATAAAGTATATTGAGATGAGATGATGCTTCCAGTCAGTAACTACTGTGAAACCTATGGTCAATCCCTAGCCCTGTACATAGTAACTACATTAACTCAATTTAAAAGTGAGTTCCTTGATCTGATTCAAGATGAAATGGCATCCTAAATCACAGCATTACCTCTGTCAACAATAGTTTGGCAACTGTTATGCTGTCACATCTCTGGGTAGGTTTTGCCTTGACCCGTTGTTAGAACAGACACATGATGACGAGGATGTATCTCAACTGATTGCATTATGGCATTTCCATGACGTCATTCTGAAGGCTGTTAAAATGACCATCAGATTTTACAATGTGAGTCATGGTCTTCGTAACTCTCTTGCCCATATGTTGTTTTTGAAAGGTCATACATCATTGGTACAACTCTTCTGCCATCATTCTGAAACAAGGTTTAAAGCAGAAAGAACAGAATATAGACACCATTTCTTCCCTGCCTACATGAGTTGGACCACGCATGTACCTCACCATCATGTGCAGGAGAGAATAAGAAAGAACTGTTTTTCCATCATCAGACCTCCAAATATAAAGGCCATCCTTTACGCATCCCATCCTTTCCCACTTACTTTTTCTACCTCTGGGGCAGAGTGTTGAAATTGTCTTAGCTCAATGTAGGTGTGTACGGTATTCAGTTACAAATTGGACACGGTCACCCTTTCTGTTTCATATGGTTGACCTTGATGGAAGGTACTGCACTGAAGAACGCAGTACCAAGTGACTTCGTCCACACAGCGGTCACCTCTGGTGACAAAGTTACTGACACAAATTTGAAACATACAACCCATTTTGAATGGGGGTATCAGCCGTAGTGAAAAATTCCAGCTGCAACCATAACCGGCCAACTCATGCATAACTTCAAGCACATACTGGCTGCGAATGCAAATGGTAACTCACAAGCCTTTTGAGGTACAGCAGGCTCTGGTAAGGGCGATCAATTCAGCTACTTGCGCAGAGGATACCTGGCACAAGTAGGAAGCTTCCACCACTCTGCTCAGTGTACATACAGCATAGGCGGCTCTCAGGATGCCACGTCAGTCTATCAGACAAGTCCCATCACCAAAAGGGTTATGATCAGTGTAGGAGAGTAGGATCTGCACTTATGGTGCCTCCACTTTTTTTCTGATGTTAACACTGATTTCTGGTTATAGTCTGGCTGGGACCCTGCTAATCAGGGCCCCAGCCTCTCTGTTCTCTCTAAACAACGTGGAGTGCATATTAGATGCACTAGTGATTGGATACTGTGGCACCTTATGAGCCCCTAGTATATGGTACCTTAGGTACCAAGGGCATAGGTACTTCACAGGCCTTCACAGGCTGAAGCATGTATTATGCCACCCCTGGGAAGCAGACTAAGTCTGACACCACAGGCCTGCTCCTGCAGCCTGGGTGAGGTAGTGTTAGCACTCCTCACTGAGATATATGTTCACTATATCTCTACCTGCACACACATATAAACCTATCAGTCACCCCTAAGGCAGGGTGCTTGGTTTCCATGTAAGGGGTGCCTCTGCCTGAGCAGGCCCCCTCTGCAGCTTTCAGAGTCCATTCTCTGTGGCTGTTTGTGGATGTGGTTAAACCATATACTCTTAAGTGCATTATAACCTAGAGGTAAATGCTAACCCTGGGATGGCTGCATCAAAACATGTTGTGTTTGGTGTCAAATGCTTTGGAATCCTACCCCCACACCAGTAACTAGTGTGAGAGTATGATCCCACCCTTTGAGAGGGATAGACATGTATCCACTGTGGAAACACAGTAGAATCCTGAAGAGCCCTGGCATCACAAAATGGATGCCACGAGTCACAGACACTGGGCTGCCCTCCTGCTGCTGACCGAAACTCGCAGTGGAGGAGGCCCAACAATAGGCATCCTGTCACAGGGAGGTGTGGTCACCTCCCAGACAGGATTTAGTGTATTGGGGCTGGGTGGGTGCACTCCTAGAGTGCTTTGAAGTCCTGCACTGGGGGAGCAATAGGCCCCTCTGTGCATTTGCCAGCTCAAACCAGTTCAGGGGCTACCAGCCCCTGCTCTGGCATGAAACTGGACAAAGGGAAGTGGGTGTAGCCACCCACTCCCCTGACCCTCCCATAGGTGGGGTCATAGAGCTAGTCCCTCCCTTCCTTCTAGTATAACTTAGGGAAACCTTGCCATTGCAAACTAGATATCCATGGACGATGCTCTGAAGAAGAATCCTGGACCTTCGACGTTCCACTACCTCTGGAAGACTGAAGAATCGCCCTTGGAGTCAAGGAGTGACTCCCCTGCTTGGCAGGCACCCAATCTTGCAATCAACGGTCGCAAACAACTTTCCCGCTCCCGCCGGAGTTCGAAGTCCCTGCATCCTAGGAAGAGGATTTCCTGACTTCTCCAAGGCCATCGTGAGTTCCCAGTGACGCTGAGGCAAATAGACCCCACGAGTGATAAGGAACCACAATCCCTGGGTACCATGCACTATTTTCGAGTGCAACCCCTTCACGACATTCAACAAACTTGTGCTTTGGACCAAGTGTGGTCCAAGCCTCCAGCAGGATTTCCACTGAAGATCGGAGGCCTACCCTGTCCCGAGTGACTGTGGGCCCCTGTTGAGTGAATCCTCCCAAGGTTTCTTTGCAATCCCTTGCCGGTTGGCTTGTGGGTCCCCAGAAGACTTTTCTACAAAACCAAAGGACTCCCCTAGTTGCTCCAAGCCTGCCCTGACTTACCCTCGCTGGTTGAGTCCCTCAGACCTTGCTGGTCTGCACCACTGACTTTTTACACTTTCCACAAGACTTGCTGTTGCCGAGGCTTGTTGGCTCCAATCTGGTCGCCGACACCTCACAAGCTGCAGACTTCATGGGACAAGCTGAATCCAGTTCCTGGTTGTCATTGACACCTCCTGGACCTCGTGGCTGAAGAGTCAAGACACCTGTGATCACTTGAAATCACCCGATGACTGTGGGCATTCATCTTCCTTGCCCCGGGTCACTGCCAAGTGACTTTGAACACTGTCTCCTCTGTTTTCAGGTCTTCTTTCTTCTGAATCCTTCCTTGGATTCCACCTGACACTTCTTCTGTCTTCACAAGAAGCAAGTCTTCTTTGGCTCCCATTGAAAACGACGCTGCGACCCGACACCAAAAGACACCTATGCACCCGGCTTCCCTGGGTGAGGTAACTCCAGCACTACGGTGCTCCTGTGTGTGTTGGCTCTAGAACTACTTACCCTGTAAGTGACTTGCTTGTAGACTCTCCCGAAGTATCCTAAAACTTTAAAATTCCAACCGCGATTTGCTCCATTGAAGTCAATTGGGATCCGCAGCTGTGTTCTCACACTGCATGCGTCTCCCTTGGGTCCTTTACTTACCTGCCTTGGGTGGATTAGTGAGGCTCCAGCGCTTCTGAAGGCCTTATGACTTGTCCCCTCGAAAGACGATATTCCTAAGTCTCTTTTTTAGTATATGGTCTGGTACGCCCCTAGGGCCCCAGTCATATTTGTGCTTAACTTGTTGTGAAATGTTGATTTGTGTATATGTCCTTGACTTCTAATCTCATAAAGAGATTAGTAGAGTGTGTCTAGTGATAAATACATATATATTTTATATATATACCTGTGTGGTGTTCTTTCATTTAGTGATTCAAGAGATTATAAGGTAAAACAAGCTGCTTTACATTACTCTAAAGACTTAGCCTGAAGGCTGTTCTCCACAGCTACCACTAGGATAGCTTTCTTTAAAAGGTTGTCTTAAACCTATCTACCATAAGAGTCGAATTGTACTGGTGCAAGGTGGCCACTTTAACTAGTGACTAACATATACCAGGCCAACTTCTGACATTGTTGGGCAGCGTGTGGGATTACAGCTTGCCATTGTTTTACCAGAAAATCTCTATTTGAATTTCTAACTGAAAACCACTATAGGTACTCAAGGTACATATAAAGTCAAGCTTAGTATCAATAATTTTTACTGAACTTAGAGCTGTGTGTCAAGGGATAGCACACCCTTTCTACAGCTCAAGCTAGGATCAGTAGGCCACAAACTTGTGTAGATAGTACAACACTGCACAACACTAGAATGTCCTTAAGGGTTGGAGCCAGTGGGTCCACCCAGCCTCAGTATAAGGACATGACTTTCTTTGACTTGAAAGCCATGTGTGCTGCAAGGCACCTGAGGATAGGACAGAGTCCCTCCGCACTTCACCTGATAAATCTGCTGACAGCAGATGATCTTAGATTAGCTCTAGGAGCTAAGGTGTCTGAATCAGGGGGTGGGTCAATTACAGTGTCTGGGTCAGATGATGAAAATCAAGATGACCTGGACTCTGTGGTTGAAGGGCCAGACCCACAAGGGTCTGAAAAGGACAGAGGAATTCTCCCTAAGAGAACAGACAGAGTGGAGGAGAGGTCTAGGTCCATTTCTAGGGACTCTGACCACTCTTATCACTCTGGCAGGGAATCTGTCCAGCAGAGGAACTCCTACCTTCCTAGAAGGGAGACCTCCTCTGACAGGATGTACAAACTGCTGCAGTATGAGGAAGCAAGATTTGCCCTCAAGGCCAAGAAGTTGGCATTAGATAGAGAAGCCTTTGAGCTCCAGAGAGCTTCTAGAAGATAGGGGTTAGAAACCCCTGGTGGCAGCAACAGTGTCCCTAGAGTCAGATAATATATTCCAGACCATAGGAACCTGTCCAGGGTTGTTCCTCCCTACCAGAGTGGGGATGATATCCACAAGTGGATAACTGCTATGGAAAGGGCCTGTAGAGTATAACAGGTCCCCCAAAAGCAGTGGGCAGCACTCTTGTGGCTCTCCTTTTCAGATAAAGGTAGAGACAAGCTCCTCACTGTTAGAGAAGAGGATGCTGATTACTATGAAGTCCTGAAGAGTGCATTGATAGATGGGTTTAGCTTAACCACTGAGCAGTACATGTTGAAGTTCAGAGACACCCAGAAAGCACAGACTCAGGACAAGACTGACTTTGTAGATTGTGCAACCAAGGCTCTGGAGGGTTGGCTGGTTGGTGGTAGAGTTACTGATTTTAAGGGATTGTACAATCTTATAATGTGTAGGATGGATTAAGCCACGCCCTATTTACAACACTAAGTTAGCATAACCGAGATAATTGTTAGCAAGCCAGCTTGTCGTTTCTGCTGCGCTGCACACGACACTGTTGTTATGAGTTATTCATTTTAGAAATGCTGACTCGACTTTGCCTTACAGGATAACAAACGGTTGTTTCACATTCTTAACAGTGAAATGTGCCCTTGGTCTGTACATCATGTAAAGAACGAGTCTGGGTCACTAGAAGGTACAGAGTGTTGTGATTAGATTGATCGTACCACTTTTTAGACATATCATACATGCAGCTGCCAATATCTGAAGGACAAGCGTCTTTAATATTGCAGAACAGTTTGGGTTTGCACACATTCGAACAGAAGAGCTGATGCATGAGAGAGCTAGCTGATCCTTTGATGTGATTCTACTAAGCTGATCTATACGGTATGGGGTCCCCCCTGTTAACCTAAGAGACCTTCTAATAGTCTAATAATAATGTATTAGATTCTAGAGAAAGGAGTGTGGCTGTATACCACTGTCATTATTAGTATGATTGCTCCTTTCATTTTGTATGGTATTGTAACAATGCTTATGGTTCTGATCTGTACCGTTAGTCTGCTAGTGTTAGCCAAAGTACTGCATCTTAGGACGCGAGGTTTATCAAATAAACTCTTTAAACTTTACCGTGTCTGTATTATTCTGTTGTGGACTAACAAATAGATACGAACAGGTATTTCGGATTCCCACCACTCCTGAGAAATATCTAAGTCGCTTGTTCTGGTTTGTCTATACATTGGGACCGCCTAGCTAGATCTAGGCTAACGAAAGGGATACTAAGCTAGTCGGATAAGGGGTTCTTGGTTCTGAGGGGAGTTTCTGGTACACCACAATTCTCTGAGGTCCTGGTCTCCTGCGCATAGTTCTGTGCATAAGCAGAATCCCTGCAACATGGCGCACCTAACGTTTGGTCTTATGATCTGAGACGCTTTAGTAGTACTTGTGTTAGTCCACAACCACCCTCACTCTCGTTTCCGGATAACAGGAGTGACGGTTTAACCTGCCTAGGTTTAGACTAAAGGTTCATTCAAGCTTGATAATTAAAAAGGTTACAACTTTTGAGCCCAAGTGCTACTGTAGATATCGTTGTTGCTCTTTAGTGTGTCCTTATGGCGGTTAATATTCCCGCTCATAGTAGGGTTCCTCTGCGCACTCATTTGAGGGCTTATGGGGTACCTGATGATGGGATGGCCGTGGCCTTTGTGGTCAGTGCTGATGCCACCTACCCTTATGAGTTGTTTTACTCTTGGGTGACCTTTGAGGAGGTGGATACGGACGATAACTTGTTCCACGAATATACAGCCACGCCTGTGCCTGCGGTTTATGCCCATATAGGACGCTAGAAATACCTATTTCTGCTTGGCAGCATACAATTTGGTTTAATGGCGCCCTCCCCCATGAGGTCGTACCGGCGAGAATGGGCCCGTTGTCCATTGCAGGGGCCACTTGGCCGGTACTGGCCGGATATACACCACACCCACGCTACCTGACAGTGGGAGTGGGTGATTTACGAACGCTACACATAGCCCTGATTACGGTCCATAGGGCTTTAGTGCAGTATGTGTCATGCACGGTGCAGGTGGGAGCACCTGCGCTTGCTGGGCACGGGGCTGATCACCATCACGCGGTGGTGATAAGCCCTGTTATGGTTAATGCGGTTGTCGGCAAGCGCCCCCTCAGTAAGGATGAATTTCCTTACTGGCTTGCGGAAAAATTGGATCAATTGGAAGCCGTGTTTACAAACACTACACCTGTGGATAAACACAGGATACTCACCATTACTTTGCCGAAGGACCTAGTCCCTGATATTGTTGATTGTGACAATTGGGGCAAAGTCTTTGCTGCGACCTATTCGAAGTGCTACGGCACTCCGTCTATGTCTGTACTACCCTCCGTCATCAAGAAAGTCCAAGACAATCATGGTGCGGAGGCAGCTATTGAGTTAGGATTAAGGCTTGTCGACAGTTTCGATGTGGTTTGTTCCATGGTAATGGGCAACCTCAAAGGAGATGCCATGCAGTTCCAAGTTGGTAATATGCTGGAACTTGTGGATGATGCCGATAAACCCAGGGAATTCGCAAAAATTATTGCAAAAGTCTATAGGATGGTTGGACGTAGTGCCTTAGGCGTGAAACCCACCATCAAAATTCCTGATGTAGTACAGCAAACTAAGGTGAGTTCGTCTACAAAAGACGAAAAGCCCATCTTTCCTAAACAAAGTTGGTGAGCCAAAAAAACAAGAAAAACAGCAACAGAAACAGGTTTCTCGTTCTGCCTCACCCGTACAGTCGTATAGTGAACGCACTTATGATTTGCGCGATCGTACTCGTATTAAGTAGCCTGATAGGTTTCAGGTTTCTGAACAACGCTCTCCTCGTTCTTCACAGGAAACATCGACTTCTCATACTGGTGGTGGAGAGCGTGGGAGAGGACGGGGTACTCAAGGTCGAGACCAGCCCCGCCAGACTGACGGTAGAGGCAAGCAGGAACACACTGCCAGACAACGTCCACCGTTTCAGAAAAAAAAAGTTGCTGCAATCTCAGCTAGATATGCCTCAGATGGTACGGACACAGCTTCGGAACCTGACATGGGCACTAACGCTGCTAGACAGCGCGGCGGAAGTTACAGTAGTGTGGCAAGCATTGCGTCCATTTCTGGAGGCGACAGCAACTGACATTTATGTGACAGTTGAAACTGCTGATACTCGCGTAACGCCCCCAGAAAGATTATTTGACACAGTCCTTAATATTGAGGGTGACATACAATGCAAAATTAAAGTGTTTTTTTGGGACAATCTTACGACCACCTATGATATTCTTTTGGCGGAAAAAGATTGGCTTCCGGCTTTCATTTTGGATGCTCCAAGGGGAGAGGAAGTCATTCTTCCTTCCTTTGGACACGCAGTGCCCACGGATGAGTCTCATAGGTTAGCTGGGGAGTGGGCACAGGTGCTTGCACCTGCGTTATATTGTAATCAGGTTGGCTGGGATAAATGTTCTCCCAATCATGAGATTCCATTGCGGTCCGATCCCCAGCCTCAACCCCAATACCCCATGCGTCGCGAGGCAAGATCTCACGTCGCGTCCATCCTTGAACAATTGGAATATCAAGGAGTGATTGAGGCATGTGTGTCACCCATGAATAATCCTTTATTCACTGTGACTAAGCCTGACGGGTCGTACCGCCTAGTTTTGGATTACCGGCATTTAAACTCGCATTGCCGGACTTGTGCGGTACAAAATACTCATAGTTCGGCTCTCGTCGATAGTCTTGTGAGAAAACGTTTCAAAACCACGCTCGACTTATCAAATGGCTTTTATTGCCATAACCTGGCCCCTCATAGTTATGAGTGGACGGCATTTACCTCGGGTGGAAAACAAAAATAGTTCAAGAGGCTCCCGATGGGCTATAAAAACAGCCCTGGAGTTTTTTTTCGCTCGCGTGGTCTCTCTCTTGGAGATGGTAGACCTGGAGGCATATTCGTATGTTGATGACATCTATCTGACTGACGACGAGTTGCTTCCACACCTTGCTCGTGTGGATAACATAGTGACTATGTTTGCAGACTTCGGTTACAAGTTTAACTTTAAGAAGTCCCACATTGCTGAGTTCACAGTGTTGTTCTTGGGGTACGAACTCAATAATGAGGGTCGAGGCTTGGCACCGCACTTCCTTGAGAAATGCGCACGCCTTCGTATCCCTACGACACTGAAAAAACTACAATCATTACTGGGCTTTCTGAATTTCGGTCGTTCCTACATTCCTGATTATGCCCAGCGTATCAAGACGCTTTATGCCTTGGTACAACCAACTTTTACCAGATCTTGCTGGCTGCCAGAGCATTCATCTGCATTGTATTCTTTGCAGACTGATCTTCTTACTGCTAAATATTTAAAAACTCGTGATAACCACACCAACCTGGTCATTAGAATTGTTCCAGGCGCGGAAGGTTTCACGTACTTAACATTCAATGAGGGCGACACAGTCCCCATTGCTTACAAATCTCATCTGTACACTTCGGCTGAGCTGCGATTTTCCACTGTTGAAAAAGTCTTGACAGCAGTTCAGATGGCGATCCTGAAAGAACAAGCGCTATCACAAGGAAAGCGCATGCTAGTGGTAACACCGTTTCCTGCTCTCGAAGCGGTCACTAATGCTAGTGTACCGAATTCTAAGGCTTTGCATCCAAGGTGGATACAATGGGCGACCTCCTTAGCTTCGCCTGACGTCGAATACATCTTTGACGTGGCGTTGCAGACTCAGGAGAGTTTGGAGTATGAATTTGTTCATCCTGCTCCTCTCTCATTGCGCCCTATCGAGGAATACCATTGTGCCATATACACTGACGGGTCGATGCAACCCGCAACTGGATCAAGGCACGCTTATTCAGCGGCTTGCGCAATTGTAGTCGGTACTTTCGTAAATGGAGAGTTCCAATCTGATGCAGTGCATACGCAGTCATTGGGTGATTGTACCACGCAATTCTGGACCTTCGACGTTCCACTACCTCCGGAAGACTGAAGAATCTCCCTTGGAGTCAAGGAGTGACTCCCCTGCTGGCAGGCACCCAATCTTGCAATCAACGGTCGCAAACTTTCCCACTCCTGCCGGAGTTCGAAGTCCCTGCATCCTAGGAAGAGGATTTCCTGACTTCTCCAAGGTCATTGTGAGTCCCCAAAGATGCTGAGGCAAGTGGACCCCACGGGTGACGAGGAACCGCAATCCCTGGGTACCATGCACTATTTTCGAGTGCAACCCCTTCACGACGTTCTATGAACTTGTGCTTTAGACCACGTGTGGTACAAACCTCCAGAAGGATTTCCACTGAAGATCAGAGGCCTACCCCGTCCCAAGTGACCGTGGGCCCCTGTTGAGTGAATCCTCCTGAGGTGTCTTCGCAATCCCTTGCCGGTTGGCTTGTGGGTCCCCAGAAGGCTTTTCTACAAAACCAAAGGGCTCCCCTGGTTGCTCTATGCCTGCCCTGCCTTACCCTCGCTGGGTGAGTCCCTCAGACCTTGCTGGTCTGCACCGCTGACTTTTTACACTTTCCATGAGACTTGCTGTTGCCAAGGCTTGTTGGCTCCAATCTGGTCGCCGACACCTCAGTACGCTGCAGACTTTGTGGCAAGCTGAATCCAGCTCCTGGTCATCGTCGACGCCTCCTGGACCTCATCGCTGAAGAGTCAAGACACCCATGATCTCCTGAAATCACCCGATGACTGTGGGCATCCATCTTCCTTGACCCGGGTCACTGCCAAGTGACTTTGAACACTTTCTCCTCTGCTTTCAGGTCTTCCTTCTTCTGAATCCAGCCTTGGAATCCACCGGACACTTCTTCTGTCTTCACAAGCAGCAAGTCTTCTTTGGCTCCCATTGAAAACTACGCCGCAACCCGACACCAAAAGACACCTATGCACCCGGCTTCCCTGGGCGAGGTAACTCCAGCACTACGGTGCTCCTGTGTGTGTTGGCTCTGGAACTACTTACCCTGTAAGTGACTTGCTTGTAGACTCTCTCGAAGTATCCTAAAACTTTAAAATTCCAACCGCGAATTGCTCCATTGAAGTCAATTGGGATCCGTGACTGTTCTCACACTGCATGCGTCTCCCGTGTGTCCTTTACTTACCTGCCTTGGGTGGATTAGTGAGGCCCCAGCGCTTCTGAAGGCCCTAGGCCTTGTCCCCTCGCAAGTCGATATTCCTAAGTTTCTTTTTTAGTATATGGTCTGGTAGCCATATTTGTACTTAAATTGTTGTGAAATGTTGATTTGTGCATATATCCTTGACTTCTAATCTCATAAAGAGATTAGCAGAGTGTGTCTAGTAATACATACATATATATTTTATATATATACCTGTGTGGTGACCTTTCATTTAGTGATTCAATAGATTATAAGGTAAAACAAGCTGCTTTACATTCCTCTAAAGACTTAGCCTGAAGGCTGCTCTCCACAGCTACCATTAGGATAGCTTTATTTAAAAGGTTGTCTTAAACCTATCTACCATAAGAGTCGAATTGTACTGGTGCAAGGTGGCCACTTTAACTAGTGACCAGCATATACCAGGCCAACTTCTCACAATCAGATTCAGTAGGGGAACATCCAGTATATCAGGCCTTGGTTTTGTACATAATTCAGTTGCACTGACACAGTCCTTGTCAAAATCACCCTCATCATCTGCCAACAGAGAAGCAGAATTTTGAGTGTTACATCTCCTACATTTCCAAATGAAAACATTCACAGCTTTCAAAATAATTTTCACATAGCAGGTTAGGCAGGTATTTGTCAAATAATACGAGGATCTCTATAGAATGCGGCACCATCACAATTAAAGGGTAGCCCATTACAATCTCCTCAGTTTGTTGTATGCTAAGACTTCCCTCCGCAACCGTTTTGAGACAACCAGGCAATGCTGTGGCCGCTGGATCAAGAGTATCTGTAAAATAGCCAAAGGGACGCTTGATGTCTCCATGGGCTTGAGTTAGTGCAGACAGTGCGCATCCATCTCTTTAGTGACAAAATAGTACAAAGTCTTTCATATAGTTTGGCATTCCAAGACCGGGTGCGCTGCAAAGCAGATTTTTAGGCTCCTGGAAGGCATGCATGCTTTCATCCTCCTTTGGTACTGGATCATTGACATCCACATGCGTCAGCCCTATTAAAGGCACCACCACAAAGGAAAAGCTCAGGATCTATTGTTGGCAGTAGCCAACCATGCCCCAAAATATCCTCCCTTCTCTCTGCGTAGTTGGGAACTTTATTTCAAGATAAGCATCTATGTGATCATTAAGGGTGGGTGTAGTGGGCGTAGTGGGGCTACGTGAAGCACCGCGTAGTGTGCCCAAATCTACGCACACTCGTGCGCTCCGCATAGCCCCACTGCGCGCCGCCCGCCTCCCGCCCACCCTCCTTTTAAATAATACTCTACATGTTAATTAAAAGTAAAGAGACTTACCTGAAGCGCGGCGTCTCCGGGGCTCCCTCTTCCTCGTTTCCAACTTCTTGTGACAAATGCGCATGCGCGGACGACCACGCATGCGTATTTCTCGCAAGAAATGCGCATGCGCGGGCGTCTGCGCATGCGCATTTGTCACAAGAAGTTGAAAACGAGGAAGAGGGAGCCCCGGAGACGCCGCGCTTCAGGTAAGTCTCTTTACTTTTAATTATTTAACATGCAAGATATGATTTAAAAGGAGGCCGGGCAGGTGGCGGGCGGCAGGCAGCTACACTTCGCCCTGGCGTGTGCGTAGCACTTGCCTGCTTCGCCTACTTCGAAAACTGCAAAGCAGGCAGCGCTACGTACACTACGTGGGCGAAGCGTAGTGTAACGCTCAGGGTTAGTGATCATGAGACACTTTGACGCACTCCCTTTTCTATTTTATGTTCCAGGTACATGACTTCCTACTTGCAGTATTGCAATATCTTGGGCTAGACTGTATGCCCATTCTTAGCCAAATGGTCGAGTAAGACAAGTGTGTCTTGTTTGCAAGCTTCTTTCATCAATGAAGTGATCAGTAGATGGTTGATATATTGAATTATGTTCAAGCTTCAGGACAACTGATGAGGCTTTAGGTTCTTTTTAAGAATCTGATTGAAATAAGATGGACTACCTGTATAATCTTTTGGGGCACAACGCCACATAAGGGGAATCTCTTGGAGCAAAATCGCACAGAGAAACTGACTCACTTTGTGTAACGGGAGCAAGAAAGATGCATGACAAGATCAAGAGCATGAACCACTCTTCTTCTGGAGGAATTTGGAATAGAATTACAGCAGGGTTCTGTACTTCAGGATAGCATGGAATGAAAAATGTGGTTAATCTTTCGGAGATCTTGAACACTCCTTCACTTTTTGTTTGCCTTCTGTAAGGCCAAGATTGGGAGCTACATGGGATCCCGACAACTTCCTTCAGCATACCTTGTTCTATCATGCTCTCAATGACGAGGGTGATTCCTGCAATGGCCTCTAGGGTCAATTTATATGGATGAGTCTGAGGGAAAACCAGCCGCTGGTTTCGAGGGTAATCTTTAAGGATGTAGTACTTTTGATCAATCAATTCTCCTTGCCTGTAAAGTCCCAGACCTCTTCTTTGACCGCCTCCCTCAAGTCCATTGGCAAAACCTCAGTCAGTTGTGAGAACCAAATATAGTTTGAGGACAGGCTCCGGAGACTGATATTTAAATTTGACATTGGCCACTCAGGTTTCAATTCGGACCCTATCCTGCATATAATATATGACACAGTTGAATTTGAAACCTGAGAGGTTTACAGGACTGGAATTACAGATTACGAAGTGGTGTTGTTCTCTAATGTCTCCTAATTTTACTGGCACAGGGGCAGTAACTTGGTTAGTACATTGCTGATTTGTAATGCCTGCAAATTGAACTTTTTTCCCTAGGAGAGAAAATTTGGGTCCTTAACAGTTCTAACTGCTAATCACATGGTTCTTGTGTCTATTAGGAAAGATATGGGGTGTCCGTTAACCTCTCCATCCACCTACGGTATACACTGATCCACTTCCAGGACTGCGACAGGCACACACTCCTTCTCCCGCTAAGGCAGTGTCATTGATCCTGGAAGCTTCAAACTTCATTGGGACTCAGCTTCTTTGTAGCATCATCAGGTTTGGGGGCACCCTGTGGTTTGACTGACAAGGAGGAACACCTCCTTGCATCTAGATTTGATCGACGTTAATAGGCGAAGCCCCAAATTTTGAAGCTCTCTGTACTGCCATTGGAGGTCTAGATATTGGGAGAAGCTTTCACTGTCCTGCTGATGGCATCCCTTCAGGATCTATCATAATTCGATCAGGATTGTACCTACACTCCCGCTTTCAATGTCCTACCCTGTTGCAAATCTAGCACTGTGTAAGCTTCTTCAGGGTAATTGTGTTTGGTCTGACAATGTTTCCCTCACCCCTCCCTGTTCCAGGGGTATTCCCACTGTAATTTAAAATGGTCTATTAAACCAGAATCCAATTCGGTCCCTTGGTGGGGGATATCACATTCCTCAGTCCTTACACTCCAAGCAAGCTATGTCTAGGTCATCATAAACTTCGCTATAAGCCTCTTTATCTTTGCCTCTAACATCTCACTGCAATAGTTTGCATACTGCAAAATCTCCTCAACAGACATGCTCTGTCAACAAAGGACGATTTGAATAACTTGTTAGCTGATTTTCCAGCCTTAACCCATATACAAGTCCTCCCATATTATCTCCTAACTAATCAGTCATCCCACTGTGCTATCTATATACCTACATTAATCTCTCAAAGGAAGCATACAGGGATCTCTTATTCTCTTAAGAGGTTCAGTAAACCTTAGTCTAATTAACCTCTCTCTGGGGACTTTTGTCTTTAGATGTCCTATGACTGCATCATATTTGGCTTTAACAGTGAGTGAAGGGGCAGTCATCCCTGGCATCTGAGGCCATTCTTGCGCAGGGCACTCAACAACTCTCTTGAATTCTGACCACAGATCCTTTGGGACATCTACCTCAAATATCACATCCAGGTCCTCACACAAATCTTTAGATATAGTCACAATTTCCTCCATCTGGATGTACCTCTTGTTGGAATTCTCTCCAAACTGAGGAAGGGAATTGGTAAAATGGAAAAGATCTGATTGCGACAATCGGACATGTACATACACTCCTCCTTGTCCTTCATGCAATGGGAACTCCTTTACCTCTTCCTCAACAGCTCCATCTTCACATGCCTTTCATTTTTGCTTTACCTTGACCCCCTCTTTTTTAGACCATAACTCTCTGAAATTCTCAGTGTCATTCTATTCCTAAATGTTTTTAATCAACTCCCTCACATACATTCTCAGACCTCTCAGCTTCAGCATCTGTAATTAATTCTCATTGTTTCCATCCTAGCATTCTTCTGCAGCCTATTCACTGGGTTATATCAATCTCACATTCATCCCTACTTTCTCCATTTTGGCATGGGCCTCTCTTGCTTCGCTTGCTGGTTCCTTACACAGGTAAAGCAACTCATTCTCCCTGTAATGTCCTAAATGGGCCATGCCCACTTTTCCCTTCACTCGTTCCTCAAATTCCATTTGTATCTGTGCTAGATTTATTTGCAGGATGATTTGACTTGCCAAACCCATGCTGGCCAGTTGGCCTATCATTCTCCTAGTGACTGTGTTCCGTCTATTGCCATGCTTCCTTAGCTTGGTCCACAGTCCTGAAGCAAAGTCGGGAAAAGAGGACCTTGGACAGAGAGAATGGATGCCTCAACTGGGGAAATGGTTCTTGGCAAAGGCAGGGTACTTATTGCGACAGGCACCGGGCTCTAAGTGAAAGATGGAACTGTTGTCTCTTTATAACTTGGAGGTTCACAAACAACCTCTGATGAGGATCCTACAGCTGTTTCTGTCTCAGACAACACCAGTAAATTTGCACTTGGTGCATCCGCTGCCGCAGTGTTATATGGGGGTGGTCTTGCACTAAGAAGTTGTTCTTTGAGGGTATCCTCCTCCTCAATATGTGCATCTGCCTCCTTCTTTGATTCTCCCTTTTCCTTTTCCTACTTCTCTAGAATAGGATATACCCCCAACCATCTCAATGATTTCATCCCTCCACTTTCTCTGCTTTTCTGATTTTCCTCACCCTGCTTCCTTCTCCATGAATGAGCACTACTATAAACCTTAAATTCAAACTTATGTCTTTTCTTTTTGCTTGACATTTTTTCCCAAAGATTTAGAGTCTCAAAATGTGTGGGCCTAGATTGTGGCTTTAAATCATACATACGCCTCCTCAAATTTTCTATTTGAGGGATATGGAAGGTTCCGCTCAATGGAAATCAACGCTCTCCATCGTTAGGCATATATATGTGCCATTGGGTAAGCCACATGCATGTATATAACCCTTTCTTTGCTGCCAAATCCCTAGCTAAGTTGTCTTATCTTCGGAAGGAAGCTTCTCTTTCTTCTTTGCGTCTTTCTCCTATTTTGACGAGGGATTCCCCATTTTAACAACACTCTCGATCAATCTCTTTTATTTATTTTGTGTAAACCTTTTATTAAGCAAAGCCCATCATACAATGCAGTGTGGAAAATACACTTAATCAAGAGAATCTGGTACAGTTGATGGAGCAGGTAGTGCAAAATGTTGTGTACCTTCTCTATTTTTGCATGAAAATACTAATTATATAATCTATTAATTATAACAATATTAAACGAGTGTGGCATGTATAATAATCAACATTATTAATACTAAAATACACATGGGATTTGCTAATTGCATGTCTAAATAACTCTTATAACTAAAATCTGTGTGCATATTAACAATAGCATATGTAGTAATAGAATACTGCATGATATATGCTGCTTTGTGATGTTGCACCCTTGAGGAGGATCGAAAAAGGTGAATATAATTGCTTTAAATGTCGCTATATGCTAGATAAATACAAGCACATAGAGGGATTAGCAAGGGGTTAACATTAGGATCACCATTTCCATGAATTAATTATTCTTTTGTGTTTGTTTCGCTTAAGTTGGTGTTTGGGCCTAAATCCAATATGGCCGCTGTCGCCACACGCAGAAGTGGCCACTGTCCCACGAGGCACGAAGTGAGCTGCGCATGTGCAAGAGATCTCCTAAACCTCGTAGCAACCTTTGCACAGACTGTCCCCGGTCAAGGAGATGAAACGATACACTCGCCAAGACACGGGAACAATCAACCTTACAGTAAACTGGAACAAGCCGATACTTCTCTAACCAATGACTTCACCCCTCGAACTGTACTGAAAATCTTGGGATATTGGTCGTACGATCTCAACCAGCCAATCACGACTGCTCTAAAGTTTAAATTTGTATCTTCTATGACTTGTTTTATTATAAAAAGGCTAGTTGAATAGGGAGGGTACAGCAGCGGATGGGGATCTCTTTATTTTTCATTCATCATTTTCCACGTTCGTTGTGACGCCTTTTCTGAAGATCCAGATGCTTGATGACTGCAAACTTTTTCTAAAAATCCACGCGCTATGATATATGCTTGCACGATTTCTGGTCCTTTGACAAATTTTGGTTATGCAGAGCCAATGAATTAGGGGACTTCAAATAGCCAGACTAGGTAAATATGATGTTCTGCGATTTATTTGAATTGATCTGAAACTCGAAATTTGACGAGACAAATACAAATAATAATCATTCTGAAAATTTAGATAAAAAAATATTGATAAACAAGAAATATGTGTTTGTGGTTTCATTGAGGGAAATAAGGATTCTGAGTCTTAAATTGTGTTTTAGCTGGTTCTAAATCACCATCAACCAATCCAACTAAAATGGTCCATTGACCAGGTGGGTGGAGTGCCTTGATGTTTGAGATTAGGGTTCTATAGACGAAGGATATTAATGTATATTTTGTAAAATATCTTTCTCTCCCTATAGGTTATATAAGGTATTTCCCCCCCACATGTCCAGCGCTTGAATTACTCATCCCTCCTATGTGTGCAGACTCGTGAGAGAGACGTATGAGTGTTGGTGTTATGGGCCCCACCGATGATTGTGTGTGTAAATGAGCTAGTGTGACGTCGGGTCTGCGACACAGGGAGGGCATCAGTAAATGTTGTTCCCCATTTCCCAGTCTTGCGCTGGATCAGTTTTTCTGGTAGCAGTATGATGGTTTTTATTGTTTTGGTTTGGTGATTATTGCTTGTAAATTGTTTGTTGATTATTGATTGTGGATAAGAATTGGTTTATGTATTAACACTCTATGTTGGGTCGCATCGAGTTCTGTGTTGTTTGACGGCTTCTGGGATGTAGGAAGTCGGAAGTTTGTAACGGTTCCGTAGTAGAACAGAGGTAAGCGCTGCTTTCGGGAAAGACGGAATTGTTGTTGCTCTGTAGGTACACGGGGAAAACGTGTAATGATTGGAGTTGCACGACGCATTGTCTGGGTTCGATTCGGTAACATCGTCGTGTGTTACTGCTAGGGACATTTTCTGTATGAGAGAAATGTATGGTAGCGAAGGTCAACTGTGAAATTTTGTTTTTAGGTACCAGGAGTCCAAAAGGCACTCTGATTACTCTTATCACAGGAAAGGTAATAGGTGTTCCCCAAGCTTGTTAGAAGGATAAAGTAGAGGGAAGTGCTACTTTGTTAACGAGTGTCATCATTCTGTATTAGGGCAGAGGTAAGCGCTGCTCTCGGGAAAGACAGAATTCTGTGTGAATGAACTACATTTTCCGTATGAAAGTGCGTGAATGAAATAGCATTCAGGTTAATTGTGAAACTCTGGTTTTATTTCTCAGGAGCAGAGCGTCTCCAACTAGGGTGTCGATTCCGATCCGTTAAAAATAATTTGCGTACGACCCGTATCCGTATTTTTTTACGTACGAGTCATAAAAGTACCGTACAAACGGGCAAGTACGATTCGTACGTGAAAAATAACTACGAATAGCGTCGGGAAAAGTGTACGAGAGTGCGTCGGAAAGTTTTTACGTCCGAATATCGGACATTTTTACGTGCAAATCGTAAAACACAAGTCCGAGCGCGCAAGTACGATCCAGACCGTCCGTCCGAATACACAATCGCACGTAAAATGGCACGTATGGAGCCAACGCAGTAGCACACATGTACACGGGTAAACTTATGCCCGTGTACGAGCCGTACCGCCCCCCCACCCCCAATATGTCAGCACCGTACACCACCCTGTCCGTACTGTGCCCCAGCCCCACAACTGTACGCGCCGTACACCCCATGTACGCGCCGCACAACCCCATGTACGCACCGTACCTCTGCATGTACGCGCTGTACCCCCGCATGTACGCGCCACCCCCCCCCATGTACGTGCCTTACCCCCCTGTCCGCACTGTACCCCAGCCCAGCACCTGTACGTGCCATACCCCCATGTATAGGGGCCGTACCTCCGCATGTACGCGCCGTACCTCCGCATGTACGTGCTGTACCCCCCCATGTACGCGCCTTACCCCCCTGTCCGCACTGTACCCCAGCCCCGCAACTGTACGCACCGTACCCCCCCTGTACGCACCGTACCCCCCATGTAAGCGCCGTACCCCCGCATAAACGCGCCGTACCTCCGCATGTATGCGCCGTACCCCAGGCCCGCACCTGTACGCACCGTACCCCCCCTATGTACATGCCTTACCCCCCGCATGTACGTGCCGTACCTCTGCATGTACGCGCCGTACCCCAGGCCCACACGTGTACACACCGTACCCCCACCGCATATACGCGCCGCACTCCAACACCGTACCGCAGCACCCTCACCCAGCATCGCGTATGTACGGACCGTACCTACGCGAAAAAGACTCTTACAGAACCAGGACACTGTAAAACAGCACAAGGAGGGTCAATTCGACTCGCAAAACACCACAAAACATGTCTACATGACAAAATACATCTCAATGACGGACCTGGCACATCCAAACAGGCAAACAGAGGACCAAATCACAACCACCTCTTATAACACACCCACCAAAATTCAAACACAGCCACACCCAAAAATGGACCAATAAAAAGGGCCCACACACAAAACCCATGAGCCTTTGCAACAGACCCACTGCTGCCAGACCCCACAGAGAAACAACTCTACATTACTGATACCTTCACTACACCTTCACTCAGAAACCTTCACACAACCTCCTTCACAAACATCCCCCTCATCACATTCACACACACACTGTCACATTCACACCCACACACCCACAACCATCCACACCCACACCCACACCCCACACCATGCCCACAGACAAAAATCCAAAGTTCATAACGGCGGAGCTGGACCTCCTTGTCAACAGAGTCATCAGAGTCGAGCCACAGCTGTTTGGAACATTGGTCAGACAGACCAGCATAGCTGAAAAATCTGCCATGTGGCAGAGGATTGTCGATAAGGTGAATGCTGTTGCGCCCATCCGAAGGACCAGGCATGAATGCCAAGCCAGGTGGTACGATCTGCGCAGGGCGGTCAAGAGGAAAATGAACGAAGAATATGCCCAGAGTAACATCACTGGAGGTGGGCCGCCCCGCAGACCCGTACACTACCATCCCTGGGAGGAGAAGGTGATGGCCCTGCTACCGCCGGTGGGAGTACACAAAGTCGAAGGAGTCGCAGAGCCCGGTGAGTACACAAACAACTTACGTAACATGGGGGCAATGGGGTCCACACCACATATACACCAAATGCACGCAACTTCCCACAAGCACTCACCACACACAACAACACTCTCATGCCACTAACGTCTCCATGCACCCTTCACAAATCAAGGCAAGGCCATGTCCAAGGCTACAACAACCACAAACACAAGACTGGATGTCCGGGAGGCTGGGAGGGTGGGCCCCACACAACACATTGTGAAAATGAGACGCAGACACCAATGCCCTCAGCCCATATGGCATAGGTACATACCCATGCACAATGCACAGGGACTGGCAAAGTACTGACAAGGTAGCTGACACTTGGCCCTGCTGTATGCAGCACAAGGCCCTCCTGGGACCACTGTACACTCAAACACCAACTCCACAAGCACAGGTATCTAGCACAGGAACTCACACTCACTGTCATGCCAGCATGCACCATGAGGGGACAGACACATCACCTGGGAGACCCAATGACAACTCACACTACACACAACAGCAGGCCCGGTCACCCCCCCTTAACACAAGCACACACCCCCGGGGCAGGCAATGGATTTACACACTCCCACAATGGACATGTGACACAACAAGACAAATCCATAGCCAAATAAGCATCATAGCCAACAATCTACAGGTCAAACACTCAGGAGAACATCCCAATCTGTCCCCCGCAACATACCCACCCCCAAGTGGACATTGAGAGGAATGCCAGGCACATCCAACTACCTGGAGGAACTGTGTCAACTTGAATATGTATGAAACATAGATGTCGCATGAAACACCATTAACATTGTCTCTCTCTCACACACATCGCAATGTCGTCGATCTCCCTCCAACACTGGGGGGGGAGAATCACAGTCCCAGGCTCCGCGTGAAGATGATCCCACCGGCAGCGACGACTCTCACCACTCCGTGGATGACCCCGACCAACCTGGACCCTCTGGTGCCCAAGCCCCTGCAGCACCTGCGTCAGGTACATCTGTGCCAACCACTCCCCCATTCCTGCCACATCCCAGGACACACCCAGGAGCCCTGCTCACACTGAACAACAGAGCCAGTCTGACCAGGAGGGACAAGGTTCTCCGGGCACCCAGGAGGAGGCAGGCAACCCTGCAAATGCCATCCCTCAGGGGTCCCGTAGACCCAATGTGCCCACAAGGGCAGGCCAGGCTCCAGTGGGCAGGGGTGGTGGGAGTGGAGGCAGGCGAAGGCGCAAACCTGACCAGCCAGCTCAGGACACCGGTATGTCACACATATGCAACATCCTGGACACATACCGGCGTGACACCAGAGGCATCAACCAGGTCGTGTCGAGACTCTCAGAGATTCAGGGGACCCTCGATGACATAAAGAACCTGCAGGTCGAGCATCATGCCAGTCATCAACAACATCAAGGACAGATGGAGGCAAGACTGGCTGAGCTCCTGGCAGTGCACAGGGACATGAGCCAATCACTCCGTCAGATCGCCCAAAGCATGGGCAACCCTCCCTGGGCCACCAGGCATAGACCAGCACCAGGGAGGGAGGAGGAGGAGGAGGATTCATCTGACGGAGCGTCCCAAACATCGTCAAGGCCTGCATCTGAGGGTCCCCGGAGGAAGGTGGGTTGTCCACGGAAAAGACCGTGAGAGTCAGCGGACCATCCACATCTCCCAGGTCACCTGGCCTGGCACCTGGCCCTCTTGCGCAACAGCAGCACCTCATCCAATGACATTCTCTGCCACATGGACTTGCTAGTCACAGTCTGACCAATGATGACCAACACTGTGCCCTGGACTCTGATGACTTCCAATGCCAAGGATACCATCTCCCCCTGTGAACTTTGGATTCTATTTCCCCGGTAGAGCACCTAATTTCATCTACCAAAACACGTACCCCACCGCAAATAAATATATTACTTTGGTCATGAGACGTTCCTGTCATTTTCCATTATTCAACAACATATGTGTGTGGAAATGTCAAACTAGGCCTGAGTGTTGAACTAACTCCAGCCATCCATACCCTGGGATCAGAGTCTGGTACAGGACACACATGGGTCACAAGGTATCATTCAATGTAGGCATGGAGCACAACACTCATCTGTGATGGCCTCTGGCTGCTGAGGGGGGGCTTGCTAAACTGTGCGGACAGACTTATTTGGGAGATTATCATCAAGGCGTAGAGGTCATGGCTCATGTGGAGGTTCCCGGGGAGCGAGTCCCAGGTATGTGTGGCCAGGTGGGAGAACAATGTCCTGTATGCTGGAGTACGGTGGATGTGAAGAACGGTGGCCAGGGCAAGGTTGGATGCACGGAGATGGCCCAACGGGATCTAGGATGACAGACGTACAAGGTTAGTTTGGGGTCGGGGTTGTGGACTGCCTCCTGAGTGTGGGTGGGGAGTGTGGAGGTCATCCTGCAGCAGACAGTGATCCATTGCAGCTATCTATGGTGGACGGTGAGGTGGCTGGGGCGCAGGGTGTTGAAGCTGAGGTGTGCAGATGCACCCTGGATGTGGACAAGTTTCCTGGGAGTTTGGATGTACTTGCTCCGTAGAGGGTAGGGCAGTATTTGACACGGATGTTGTCATGGACCTGGGGGATGGTCTGTCTTTTCTTGGAGTGGATCTATCTGTGGATCATGTGCATAATGCAGAGGGCGTTGCAGCATGAGGTACAGATGCTGTGGACTAGCATGGCAAATGTGAGCGAGCCAAACATGATGCACACCATCTTGTGTGTGTGGCTACTGGGTGTTTGTGCAGGGCTCTTGCGGGTGGGACACAAGCACGTGACCCAGCTGGAAGGGGACAATCCTCAGATGATCACCTCAGTCCTGTACAAGTCCAGCCTCAGGTGGCTCGTGTTCAGTCATTCATCAATGGATCTCATGCATACTTGAATGATGGAACTGCCAATGTCTGTGTCTTTGTTGAGGGTGAGGAGCACCTGGCTGTCTATGGCATATGAGCTGATGATGAGGTGCTGTGCGCATGTGATGGTGGAGAGGGGGGTCCTGGACACTCTGTAGATTGACATGCTGAGATATGATACCTGTGCCATGTCCCAGACGATGACACCATACTACATGCTGAAGCCTTGAGGCCACTCCCATGCCCTTGCTGGGCTACAGAGCCGGTGGGGAGTATTATGGACGTGACCTGGTTGGTGTGACAGGGCCTGGAAGGCGGGGAAGCGCAGTGTAGGCAGTTGGAGTTGCACACTCAGCATGCAAAGGTGTCGTGTGTGCGCCCAGGGTATGTCTGACAGCAGGCGTTAGATGTGCGGATGGACATAGCTCGGAGTGTGGCTGCTACATCAGACTGTAGTGTGATGTGGGTTATGCAAGGACAGGATGGTGGTGCAATGTGCACCTTGCATGTGCTGATGGTCCAGCCTTTGGCACCGCGTGGCGGCAACAGTGGCATAGACAAGCTGAGGACAGCAAAATGAATGGGTGGAGGGAGGAAGTAAGGAGCATCTTGGAGGCGTGTGTGTTGCCAAATCTGGATACTCTGTGGGCCCTTGCTGCAGGGGCCGCAGCAGCAGGCGGCATCTCCTTGCCAAATGCCAGAATTTGCACACAAAGACTAGGATGTCAGAAGGACAACTGCAACAGGCGTGTGTGTAAAGTAAGGAGTGTCCAGTGTCACATGGCACACCCAGAGACAATGCATGCACAATCACCAAAAAAGCATGACACCGGATCAGAAAACTGAAGGCCGACCTGCGCACAGAAGACACACCCTCAGCAGGTGTTGATGGCCCATTGTGTGGACCAACATGCCAAAAAACATACACGACCATGTACTTCATGCCCAATAGGGAGCCTAATCCATGAGCAACTGCATGCATGTTGCTAAACTACACATGGACTCCTATGCATAATCTTCCACAACTATGCCAGATATGCCGCATGCAAAGTGGCTAGAGACCTGCATTGACAGAGATGAGGCACCTTGGAGTGTGACGAACACCTTTATTACTCAGCCTCACACTAAGGGAAATGCATCAATTGGAACAGACTCACAGGTCATTTGGCTGACCATGTGTGACCTACACTGGACACCCCCTTCAACACACAGATGTGGTAAATCCTACTGAGCTAGCACACAAGTGAAGAGGTTGAGCCTAACACCCCTTGCTGCACACGGAGAGTCTGCAATTCCCCATTGAGGCTCATATGGGGATGTCCCACACTATGTCCACCATTAGCATCCCGTATGTTCCTGAGGGACGTTATACACACATTGATGCATTCATCAGAATCCACAAACCATTACAGATGACTGTCAGGAAGGGTGGCTATCAATTCATGGGAGCCATGCAACACGTCATGTGCCCCATGGTGAGTCGACATGTATGCATGGTAACACAACATGCACAGGAGCCTTCCCCACATATCACAAACACGTACCACTCACAAAATGCCTTGCTGCACCCCTTACCCAAAATGACTTTTCACCATGTCTGTGCATGTAACTCTGATCCAGCACACGTTGCAATACTCATGAGGAATAGCAGGAGGGCAATGATGACATGAGCAGACGACAGCCGCAAGAACCTGGGGAGGACAGACACACAACAAGTCAGCGAAGAGCTAGTAATCCGCAGACATGTACATGTACTCTACAGGAATGATGTTGTCACCATGCTCTTAAAAAATGTAGTGTCCCAGCTAAAATGTGCGGAATGACATCATCACTTGAATGACACATCAGAACACACCTCCAAGTCACTTAGCACACAGTCAGATGGACACACACATTACAACACATGCCACACAAGGCTCAAAGCGTGCACACTCAGACACAGGGACTCACCATTATGAGAAGAAGTTGCGGATAAGCTGACTCCGGATGTCCTCATCCTCATCCTCACTTGCCCCATGCCCAAGCCCTTCATCCTCCACGGGTGGATGATCCTGCTCATCCGGATCAAGGATGAGTGGCACGGCCTTCTCCACTGCCATGTTGTGCAGCATGCAGCACACAATGAAGATTTTGCAGACCTTCACCGGGGCATATGGGAGGGCGCCGCTGGTCTTGTGGAGGCACCGGAATCTGCTCTTCAGGAGTCCAAACGTCCTCTCAATCACGTGCCTCGTCTGCCCATGGGTGTCGCTGTACCGGTGTTCTGCGGCTGTTCTGGGGTTGCAGAGAGGCGTCATCAGCCATGGCATGTTGGGATAGCCAGAGTCCCCTACATGGAAACATCATGTGAAGAAGTGGGTCAGGAGATGCCGTAAGATACAAAGATAGCGCGAAACACAGGACTAACAGAGTATACCCACCAACAAGACATGCTCGTTCCGCGTGCAGCCGCAGCATCATTTCTGGCACCCTGCTACGCCTCATGATGTAGGCATCGTGTGCGGACCCTGGAAAACGGGCACAGACATGGGAAATCAGCATGTTAGCAAGACACACCACAAGGGCATTGATAGAGTGATAATGTTTGCGGTTCCGAAAGGCTACCTCCTGTGCCTGTGGTGGTAGCAAAGCCACATGTGTACCATCAATGGCCCCAATTACGTGAGGCATCCCTCCCAGGGCATATAACTCTCCCTTGATACCTGTCAACTGCTCATGAGTGGGAAAATGGATGAATTCATCCAGGTGCACCAACATGCCTTCTAAAACATCATGCAGGACACGGCTGAAAATTGTCTGGGACAGGCCACCGACATCAGCTATGGTCAATTGAAACGTACCGGTGGCAAAAAAATGCAGGGCTGCCATCACCTTCATCTTGGGGGTCAGAGCTGTAGGATACCTGTGTTGTGGTTGGAGGTGTGGTTCAAGCCAGCGGGTCAAGTTCTCTATCAACTCTTGCGAGAAGCGGTATCTGCGTATGCAGTCATGTTCACGCATGGCATCCAGGTCTGGCATTCGTCTGGGGAGAGGCAGTGCCCTGCAGAGATTTGGAAGGAATAACGAAGAGTGAGTACATTACCACACCAATGTCACTGAGGTGAGCACATGTTCAAAAGCTAATACACATCTGCTTAATATAGAGTCCGGTCTGTGCAATACATCCAGGACACGTAGGCCAGCCAGGTGATACTCCTACGAAGAGCCAGCCACAATAGTTGCATGGCAATGTTGACGTGACATGCCATTAAAATAGCTGTGGGCCAGTGTAAGTGACCAGCCAGACACATTACATGAGTGACAGACATCCACATATCAGCATTTGAAGGATGTTATCTCATACAGACAGTTGGCGGGAGTCTAGACGGACAGGTCACATGTCATCCGAAAAAGGACAGATAACACACATTTCCATGAAGGGGTACATGTCAAAAACTGATGACACAGACATTGAGACAACGTAGATATTGCCTCATGTCAGGAAGTCATCTTTGAACCATCATGACACATGTAACATGTGAGTCCACATGTGGCATGGTGTGCGTATATGTGTGTCATGCACATATGCACACAGACACATGTTGGATGCTGCAACAGCAGATGGAGTTGACGGAACACCAACGGCAAGCTCATGGGAACACATGACATAGTCACATCGTGGCACGCTGGTAGTCACATGTCAGGTGTAATTATCCGTGTACCTGGCATCAGGGGACAGTTGCGGGTGTTGGTGACTGTGCCATACCAGTGATGCAGTGCTTGACACGTGTGTCCTACATGCACACATGTGCAAAGTGTGGAGGGGAAGTGTGCCACGTAGTGCCCCATCACACATGACATGTGTAAACAGCTCATCACACATTTTGTGCCACAACATGATGAGACATGTGCCACATCACTGCCTGACACACCTAGGCCCTGCTCATGAAGGACTGCACTGACAATGACTTGATTTCTAGCCTTGTGCGAGTCTCACACCTCCATTCCTTTCGTGTGCGCCTCCTATCACCAGTGTAAGCTGTGAAACGCAGTACACACGCTCTGAGGGCATGTGTACGGGCCGTACTCACGCGTGAGTATGTGCCGTACACGCGTGAGTACGTGCCTATCACTATAGTTGTGTTACCGTAGGCCCTAGTGATACGGCACGTACTCACGCATGTACGGCCCATACACGCGTGAGTACGTGCCGTATCACTAGGGCCTACGGTACCCCAACTATAGTGATAGGCGGGTAACAACCTTTACAACGAAACTTTGACAACGCGTGCAGTTACATCATGGATTTTACAACGAACGTGATGTAACCACGCAATGCCATTACAACGCAAGTCTTTATATCGACTTGCGCTAGATGGTGTGCTAACATTACAAATAGTGTAGTTTACTATCCAAACACCTTCCCTACTGTTAAGTGGACTAGAGTTGGAATAGTAAATTACGCTTTTCTAATGTTAGCACACCATCTAGCGCAAGTCGATGTAAAGACTTGCGTTGTAATGGCATCGCGTGGTTACATCGGTTCGTTGTAAAAACCGCGATGTAACTGCACGCGTTGTAAACACACACGTTGTTACGTCATACATCCGTGATAGGCACGTACTCACGCGTGTACGGGCCGTACACGCGTAAGTACGGGCCTATCACTATAGTTGTGTTACTCTAGGTCCGAGTGATACGGAACGTACTCACGCATGTACGGCCCATACACACGTGAGTACGGTCCGTATCACTCGGACCTACAGTAACACAACTATAGTGATAGGCACATACTCACGTGTGTACGGGCCGTACACGCGTGAGTACGTGCCTATCACTATAGTTGTGTTACTGTAGGTCCGAGTGATACGGCACCTACTCACGTGAGTACGGCACGTACATGCGTGAGTATGACCCGTATCACTGTAGTGATGGTGCCCCAGGGGTACGAGTGAAATGCGCCGTACCTGTGTGGGGATTTAAGAATTACAATGGGGACACATGAGGGACAAGTATTAGGGCCTAAATGCATGCTGGTTGTAATGGATACAGAGTTTCAAGTTCAAAATTTAACATCATGTGGTCTGGAAAAAGCAGTTGGCCACATTATACATTGTTGCAAAGTGGTTGTTGACTTGACATGATGCTGCAAATTCAAAAGATGCTAAGGCTGTCACTGGTGTATGTTTAAAGGGATTGGAGGAAACGTAGGATGCAAATGAGTCTGACCAATCACTCTGTACTCCTATAAATGAAATAAGCCAGCAAGGCAGATATAAGGCAGGCAGAACCCATGGGAGGGCACTTGCCTGCACAACAAGTCAGTCGATACCACTGCTGCTGTATGGTCGACCAGGGGAGCAGGTGAGTGCTGACTCCACTACCTTTGCCTGTGCACCTTTTTTGTGTCTGTCACTTCTGGCATTGTGTCCAGGTGTGACAGACATGCAATGTTGGTTGGAGTGGGTCCCAGAGGGGGGTGGATGGCTTATGTCTCTCATGCAGGGCTTTATGTAGTTCATGTGTGCACTCCTCACTTGCATTGTGCTTACTGTGACATTCACTGCATAGTGCATGGCACATTCAGCCAGCCTAATCCTCTTGGGCATTCTTGTTCTATTGTCCTTGTTGGACAGGCCTCACAGACGGCTTGCTCCCTCCCCGCTCGACAGGGCCCGAACTCCGGCCCACCTGGCATATCCCCACGACAAGCACCTGTACTCCGTCTCCCGACGGACCCTCTGCCCTCGGACCCCTACTCATCACGGGGTCCAGCCCCACCGGCTTCCCCGGCCGGGTCAAGCCGCCATCGGGGGCCCTGCACCACGCGGCCGCATGGCCTCCCCTCGACCCTAACCCCGGGCCTGGCCGGCCCCGACATCCCGGCACCACCATCCACCCAGGAGGTGAGCGGACCACTTGGCAAGTCAATGGGAGAACGAACTGTCAAGGGCTCTCCCCCGCCAGGTGCCGATCGCCCCCAGCTCCCCCAGGCACTGGCTCCACCCCCTGCTGGGTGTCTGGACACCTTCATCCCGGACCCTCCGACCTCCAAGTGCGAGGGTCCGGACATCAAAGGGCACCAGCCCTATAACTGAGGCAGCTCCGGAGCAGGAAGGCAGTTGTATCCTGGAGTCGAGAGACACCGAGTGAACTCAACCTTGACGGTCTACTGGCGCTGCCGTAGCCCGCTCTTGTGAACCATCGTCCTGCCTGCTGGCGCTGCCGCGGCCTTCTGCAACAGTCATCTTCCTGGGACCTGCTGGCGCTGCCGCGGCCCGTTGTAACGACCATCCTCACCGGTACCTGCTGGCGCTGCCGTGGACCGTATATCTCCCGGGGACCTGCTGGCGCTGCCGCGGCCCGTTGTAACGACCATCCTCACCGGGACCTGCTGGCGCTGCCGCGGACCGTATATCTTCCGGGGACCTGCTGGCGCTGCCGCGGCCCGTTGTATCGACCATCCACACCGGGACCTGCTGGCGCTGCCGCGGCCCGTACCACCTAACCACCAAGCTCGAGGATTGTGAGCTCATCATCATCTCATCAGAACTACCTGATTGGTAAATAGACTGCCCCGCTACCCCCTTCCCTACCTTGCGAGACTCTAATCGAGGGGACCCCTGAGTCCAGACCTCCTTGTACCATTCAACCGTACCTTAAATAAGTGCTTATAAAGAACGCTGAACCTTATCCGTGTGTGATATCTGTCTGTGGGGGGGAAGTTACTTGTCTGTACGATCGCTGGAGACGGCTCTCCCCGGAGACCTCTCCTCCTGACCCCGGCCGACCCTCCCGGTCCGTCTACCTTTTCTAACATTGGTGGCCAGCGGCGCGATCCGAATCAACGCGTAATCGTACAGAGAGTAGCTCACCCCACGACAAAACACGATGTCGACCAAAGATAGCAGCTCCACCGAGAAGTTCCAAATGGAGAAATTAGAAGAATACAACCACCGCGAACTGAGACAATTTTGCATAGAACTTGGCATTGCTACCACCGGCCTGAGTACCAAGGATGATCTAAAGCACGCTCTTGAGTCATGGACAGAAACTGGGGTCGCAGGACCCTCCGACCAAAGCAGCGTCACACCAGACCAAAACAGCATCACACCAGAGGGGAACGCCACGGCTCCCGAGGAACGGGGAACGGGCCTCTCGCAGGAGGAGATACGAGAAAGAGACAGAGTCAGATTACACGAATTAGAGATGGCACGACTCAAGATGGATGGGGAACTCAAGTTAGCTGAACAGAAATTCAACCTCGAGCATATGCGGCTTCGAGAGGAACGAGAAGAAAAGCAGAGACAGAGAGAGCTGGAAGAGAAAAAAATAACGCTCGAGCACGAGCGCCGACTGGCGGAAATAGAACTGCGCAAACAGAATAAGGAACTGGGGGTGCCTGAGCGACCACACACCCCGGGGCCAATTGAGAAAAAAGTTCACATCCCCAAGGATGTGGTCCGCGAGTATGTCCGAGAAGACGACATACAACAGTGGTTTAAAGCCTATGAGATCGCAATGACCTCCCACCGGATCGACCGGAGTGATTGGGGATCCGGACTTTGGGGGAGATTTATCAACGAGGGTCGCGATGCCCTACTACAGCTCCCCGATCACCAAATGTCGTCCTACGACCACATGAAGGCTGCCCTCCTCGCCCGCTACGGCCTCACGCCCGAGATGTACCGCCAGAGGTTCCGAGACTGCACCCGGATCCCAGGTACAACTTGGGTAGAATACGTGAACTATTTCAGCCGGGCCTTCGAGGGTTGGATCAAGGGAAGTCAGGTCACCACCTACGAACAACTCTTCAACCTTATGGTATGGGAGCACCTGTCAAACAACTGTTTCGTCGAGCTCAGGCAGCACCTACTCGACAGTAAGCTGACTGACCCCCGGCAGCTCGCCGCCGAAGCTGACCGATGGGAAAGCACCCGAGTGGGCCGGAGAGGGCCACACGAGCAGAATCGAAGCAACCAAAGCCAGCACCGTCCTCGGGGTGGAGGAGGAGGCCAGGGGCGAGGGAGAGACGCCTTGCCGGCAACCCCCGTGGCCAGCACCCCGCCTCCGGCCGGCCGGAGCAACCCCCCGTTGCGTCCTGGGTTCCGGGCCAACGTCACGTGCCACCGATGCCAGCGAGTCGGCCACTACGCCAATGACCCGAGCTGCCCGCAGAACCAAACACCCAAGCCCCGCCAGGTAGCTGCCGCTGCCCTCGGGGAAGAGCAATCATCGGAGGGACCCGAAGAGTATGAGCCGGCCCAGCAAGGGTGGGAACCGGCCGCCATGGTCCTGGCATGCTTAGGGGGAAGAGTCATGGTTCCGCGGGCTCCCCTACCCGCCAACACCAGAAAATACGGTCAGTGGGTGACCATTAATGGACAGAGAGCCGAGGCCTTGCGTGACACCGGCGCCAGCGTGACGGCCGTCCGCTGTCACCTGGTAAAGCCCGAGCAGATCCTGCCGAACATTCTCTGCCCCGTCCGCTCGGCGGATAACTCTGAGAGCATGTGTAAGATGGCCTGCGTCCCGTTTGAATGGGGAGGGGTCTCCGGCCTACTGAAGGTGACGGTCCGGGACGATGCCCCCGTGGACTGCCTCCTGGGGAATGACCTCGAGAGTTCCCCGTGGGCCACCGTCGAGAGAAGAGAGCACTTGGGGATGCTGGGCCTCCCGGACTGGGCCTGCGTAACCACCCGATCCATGGCCGCCCGTGCCGCCCCCCGATCAGAAGAAACCGAATGGCCAGCACCTCTGCCCCCGGTTGCCCCCGTAGAGGACAACGGCGAGTCCGACCTCCCGGACCCGACTACCGAAGAAGACGCGCAACACCAGGACCTTCCGGATCTGGCTCAGTGGCGGCAAGAAGGGGGGCTCACCCAAGAACAGTTCCGCCAGGAACAAAAGACCTGTCCCTCCCTCGAGGGACTCCGCCAACAAGCCAGCACCCAAAACGCCGGGGACACCACCGGAACCCACTGGGTCTACTGGGATAACGACCTGCTCTACAGCGAGCAAAGAATCGCCGAGCTGGGGGCCGGTCGAGTTCTGGTGGTACCGCTCCGCTTCCGAGACTTTCTGCTCAACCTGGCCCACGACGTCCCCCTGGCTGGACACCTGGGCCAGGACAAAACGTACAGTCGCCTGGTGACCCACTTTTTCTGGCCGAAAATGAGGAATGACGTCCTGAACCACTGCCGATCTTGCCCCACGTGCCAAGCCAGCGGGAAGAGTGGTCGGAAGCTGAAAGCCCCTCTGCAACCCTTCCCTGTGGTCACCACCCCGTTCGAGAGGGTGGGGATAGACATTGTGGGACCCCTGGACCCCCGCACGGCGCAAGGACACAGGTTCATCTTGGTACTAGTGGACCATGCCACCCGCTACCCCGAGGCGGTGCCCCTACGGACAGTGACCGCTCCGGTGGTTGGCCGGGCCCTGATGGGGATCTTCTCCCGGGTAGGCTTCCCCCGAGAAGTCGTCAGCGACCGAGGTACGAATTTCATATCCAAATACATGAAGTCCCTCTGGCAACAATGCGGGGTCACCTACAGATTCACGACCCCCTATCACCCCCAAGGGAACGGACTAGTGGAGCGTTTTAACCGCACTCTCAAAGGGATGATTGGGGGATTGGAAGAGCCTCTCCGTCGCCAGTGGGATGTACTGCTCCCGTGCCTCCTCTTCGCCTACCGAGAAGTTCCCCAGAAGTCCCTCGGTTTTAGCCCCTTTGAACTCCTCTACGGGCACCCTGTGCGAGGGCCCCTCAGCCTAGTCAAGGAAGGTTGGGAGATGGCCCCCCTCACGACCCCTCCAGACGTCTTCAAATACATCCTGGCCTTACGAAACCAGACCCGGCGCTTCAGGGAGATGGCCAAGGCGAACCTCGAGGCCAGCCAGGAGGACATGAAGAGGTGGTATGATCACAATGCCTCCTCCGTTGAATTCGAGCCTGGGCAGCAAGTATGGGTGATGTCCCCCACCGAACCATGTGCCTTGCAGGATAAGTGGACGAGGCCCTTCAAAGTGGTCGAGCGCAAAAGCCCCGTCACTTACCTCATCGACATGGGGTCTTCCCGGAACCCCCTTCGGGTCCTCCACACCAACCGGCTCAAACCACACTTTGTGCGATCCGAACTAAGCCTCTTGATGGCTACAGACAGTGGCACGGAAGAAGACTCCGAGCCCCTCCCGGATCTCCTGAAGACTCAGGAGAAGGACGGCTCCGTGGACGGGGTCCGGCTCTCTGACGCCCTCACTTCGGAGCAACGCCAGGACTGCCGGGACCTCCTGCTGCAGTTCGCTGCCCTGTTCTCCCTCACCCCCGGGGTCACCCCCTGGTGTCTGCACGACGTAGACACCGGGGACAGTCCCCCTGTCCGGCACCGGGCCTACCGCGTACCAGATCGGGTACGGGCCTGCATACAGGAGGAAGTGGCCAAGATGCTCACGATCGGGGTCATCGAGCCCTCGGACAGTCCCTGGGCCAGTCCGGTCGTATTAGTTCCCAAGGCCGCTGCCCCCGGCTCCGTCCCTGAACTGAGATTCTGCGTCGACTACCGGGGCTTGAACGCTGTCACCCGGACCGACGCTCATCCCATCCCCCGAGCAGACGAGCTGATCGACCGGCTGGGTGCCGCCCGCTACCTTAGTATCTTCGACCTAACGGCGGGCTACTGGCAGATCGGCCTCACACCCAGGGCCCAGGAACGGTCAGCCTTCTCTACCCCCGATGGCCACTATCAATTTAAGGTCATGCCCTTTGGCATGAAGAATGCCCCCGCCACGTTCCAACGCCTTGTGAACCAGGTCTTGGCGGGACTTGAAGAATTCAGCGCTGCCTACCTGGACGATATCGCTGTATACAGCCGCCACTGGTCCGACCACCTCCGTCACCTCCAGGAGGTCCTACACGCCCTCCAGCGGGCCGGCCTCACCATTAAGGCCGGCAAGTGCCAGATTGGCCAAGGGTCTGTGACCTACCTTGGGCACCAAGTGGGGAGCGGGCTGGTGGCCCCACTACAACTTAAGATTGCTGCCATCCAGTCCTGGCAGCCCCCCGTTACCCAGACCGAAGTCCGAGCCTTCCTGGGGCTCACCGGCTACTACCGGCGGTTCGTGAAGGACTACGGCAGCATCGTGGGGCCCCTCACGGGTCTCACATCCAAGAACCAACCGAAGCGGGTCAACTGGACTCCTGATTGTCAAGCGGCCTTCGAGGAGCTGAAGGCCGCCCTGTGCACCGCCCCGGTGCTCCAGGCCCCCGATTACAGTCGGGAATTTGTGGTGCAGACCGACGCCTCCGACCACGGCATCGGAGCCGTCCTCTCTCAGTTGAACCCCGAAGGTCATGACCAGCCGGTGGCCTTCATCAGTCGACGTCTCCTGGCCCGAGAACAGCGTTGGAGCACCATCGAGAGGGAGGCATTTGCAGTAGTGTGGGCCCTCAAAAAGCTCCGACCCTATCTCTTCGGTACCCACTTCCGGGTACAAACCGACCATCGACCCCTGCAATGGCTGATGCAGATGCGGGGGGAAAACCCAAAACTCTTGCGCTGGTCCATTTCCCTGCAGGGAATGGACTTCACCGTGGAGCACCGACCAGGCCAAGACCACGCCAACGCGGATGGCCTGTCCCGGTTTTTCCGCCTCGACGAAGAGAGTCCCCAAGGAGATGGGTGACTCTCCCCGCCTTCAGCTGGGGGGGACGCATGTTGGACAGGCCTCACAGACGGCTTGCTCCCTCCCCGCTCGACAGGGCCCGAACTCCGGCCCACCTGGCATATCCCCACGACAAGCACCTGTACTCCGTCTCCCGACGGACCCTCTGCCCTCGGACCCCTACTCATCACGGGGTCCAGCCCCACCGGCTTCCCCGGCCGGGTCAAGCCGCCATCGGGGGCCCTGCACCACGCGGCCGCATGGCCTCCCCTCGACCCTAACCCCGGGCCTGGCCGGCCCCGACATCCCGGCACCACCATCCACCCAGGAGGTGAGCGGACCACTTGGCAAGTCAATGGGAGAACGAACTGTCAAGGGCTCTCCCCCGCCAGGTGCCGATCGCCCCCAGCTCCCCCAGGCACTGGCTCCACCCCCTGCTGGGTGTCTGGACACCTTCATCCCGGACCCTCCGACCTCCAAGTGCGAGGGTCCGGACATCAAAGGGCACCAGCCCTATAACTGAGGCAGCTCCGGAGCAGGAAGGCAGTTGTATCCTGGAGTCGAGAGACACCGAGTGAACTCAACCTTGACGGTCTACTGGCGCTGCCGTAGCCCGCTCTTGTGAACCATCGTCCTGCCTGCTGGCGCTGCCGCGGCCTTCTGCAACAGTCATCTTCCTGGGACCTGCTGGCGCTGCCGCGGCCCGTTGTAACGACCATCCTCACCGGGACCTGCTGGCGCTGCCGCGGACCGTATATCTCCCGGGGACCTGCTGGCGCTGCCGCGGCCCGTTGTAACGACCATCCTCACCGGGACCTGCTGGCGCTGCAGCGGACCGTATATCTTCCGGGGACCTGCTGGCGCTGCCGCGGCCCGTTGTATCGACCATCCACACCGGGACCTGCTGGCGCTGCCGCGGCCCGTACCACCTAACCACCAAGCTCGAGGATTGTGAGCTCATCATCATCTCATCAGAACTACCTGATTGGTAAATAGACTGCCCCGCTACCCCCTTCCCTACCTTGCGAGACTCTAATCGAGGGGACCCCTGAGTCCAGACCTCCTTGTACCATTCAACCGTACCTTAAATAAGTGCTTATAAAGAACGCTGAACCTTATCCGTGTGTGATATCTGTCTGTGGGGGGGAAGTTACTTGTCTGTACGATCGCTGGAGACGGCTCTCCCCGGAGACCTCTCCTCCTGACCCCGGCCGACCCTCCTGGTCCGTCTACCTTTTCTAACAGTCCTGCTGTGATTCAGTGGTCACCCCGGTGTGACAGGTGACTGCACCCACAGATGTGTGTGAGAGTTGAGTGGAGCTGTGGTGAGAGTGGTGAGAGTGTCCAAATGATGTGTACGCCCCCTGGACATTGATGTGTGTGAATGTTTCTTGTAATGTGGGTGAGTGTCTATGTGGAGTTTTGCACCACAGCTGCATGGAGGAGGCAACTGCTCAATCCATCTGATGTGAGAAGTAAGCCGTGCTGTGTTTCTGACTTGCTGAGCTAGCCCCACACCTGTGACCCCCCCCTGGCAAGTGGCACATGTGCAGAGTGAGGTTTGCATCCGCTGTTGCCAATGGCAGGTGATTGATGTGTGCCTGTGTGTGTCTGTGTACTCTGCTGAGGTTTCGTCAGTGGCCTGGGGCATGTGACTGCTTTGCGGTGCTGTCCATCAGCCTTGTGTTGCTTGGGATGCACAGTTTGTGCCATGAGCAGGGGTTGTTTCGCACCCCTCATGCCACCTGTGTACTTACTATGCCATGTAGTGCATTGGTGCGTCCACAGTGGAAAAAGTCCCTATGACTAAGGTGCTATTACTGGCCAGCATACTATGCCCTGTTCAACAAATCTAAGATGTTCAAATGTGTGTCTCTGTGACATGGTGCAGGTGTAGTGATGTTATCCCACTTTGTCATCCACACAGGCAACCACCTACCACAAGGGGAAGATCTGGAAGGATGCCGTCAAGGCCGTGCAATCAGTGGAGGGTCGCAGTCGGTGCCTGCCACAATTGAGGAAGAGATGGCAGGACATCCGGTGCTGGACCCGGAGGTTCGCCCGGGTCATGCTGAAGGAGGAGGCTCCTCGCAAGCATGGCGGGCGCCGGCGCCTGACCCGCCAGATGAAGTGTGTCCTGGCGGTGGTCTTCCCTGACCTGGATAGGCGGATACAGGAGTTACAGCAGCAGGAAGGGGGTAGGTACATGTGTGTTTGTTGTGTGTCGCCAGCTTTTGTAGCTGCTCAATCGCCTGGATACACTGCCAGGGTATATATGTGCAGTGCATATCCTGTTCCCCCAAGTCAACCTGTGCTGTTCTTCCTCCCTTCCCTTCCTTGACATGTGTTACCTGGTCTGTGTGTTATCACTATTGCACATGGTTATCTAGGCTGCCAGTTAATCAAGTTGCACACTGCTTTCAGCATCATGTGTGGGGGTGGTCTGCCTGTGCCCTGTCCTGTTCAGTAATTTGGGGGTGCATAATTGTTGGCACTGATGCTGAGTCTCAACATAGGAGTGTGAGGTTTCAAATGAACAGACTTGCAGCATGCATTACCAATGTTGTGGCCTCAGACATGATGTGCATGAGTGGGATATAGGCATAGTGCCAGGACGGTTGCTCCTGTTACAGTCAGCTCATTCCAGGACCATGGAGCAGTGTGCCCACTACAGTCCCCTGACACAGCCTGCCCTCCTACTCATGTGTGTCATCCAACACTGTGCACATTCACTGTGGGTTCAGCATGGCTCTGCCTCTGTGGCATTGTTCCCTGGCCTTGGTAGTATTTTTCATATGTGTGATACATTTGTCCACTGGACAGGGATACACCAGTTTGCTTGTGCATACTCACACTGGGCAGTGCCTGTGTGGCTATTCACAACAATCTGTTGATGTTTGTTTGTGACAAATATGTTTTGGCAGCCCTACAAGGTGATGTCGTGTTAATGAAGCTAGTTTTCAAGCACAGTTATTGTAACCCTGAATAAGAGGTGTCACTTCTTGATCGGTATCAGTCACATTGACTCAGGTATGGGTGGGTGTGTGCGGGAGGGGCATACATGTTCAACCCTGATGTTTGGATGTATGACGTTACAACGCATGCTATTACAACGCATACCTTTACAACGCATTTTTTACAACGCAAGTACTACTACAACGCATTACTTTACAACGAATACTCTTACAACGCAAAACCTATTAAAATACTGAAAAGTGCTGTTACAACGAAATCTATTATAACGCATACCATTACAACGCGATTTTTTTTTTTTTATTTAAAAGTACAATAAAATCTGGCACGGGATGCAGGGAAATTAGGGGTTTTAGGGTGGGGAAGTGTATTAAAATGTGGAGAACAACTGAGCGTAAATCTACTGAAATGCATTACCAAATTAATACTCGAGTATTAAAATTAATACTCGAGTATTAAAATTAATACTCACAATCCCCAATTAAATTCCGTTTTCACACATTTCAAAGATTAACAAAAAGAAGGATAGTTAAAACAACAGTACTAACACAATTTTTATCATGATTAAATCGGAAAGTAAGTAAACAGAGTAAAACACACATACACATAGGCGCCATTTTAACCATCTCACTTGTAAAACTTGTCCTACCACAGTTTCTATGTAAACAATACCAAAAGACATGTTCCAAAATGGATGCCAAAATGGAGCAAATGAATGAAAACAATATTTTTAAAAAAGCATTTTTAAATTATCATTTTCCACAGTAAAACAAAGCATTTAAAAAAACACAACGAACGCAGTTTTTAAAAAAATTAATAGTGACACAGAGTAAAACTTATAAATACAAGGAAGACACCATTTTGCACTCAGTTGATTATCAACTAGCAGAGAGACCAGACGTGAAAAGCTGACCCTCTGTCACCTCCACTACGACCTCCTCAGAGAGAGCACGGAATTCATTCGTAAAAGCATTACAATAGAGCAACTACTAGTAAGTCATTATAATATTTTTAAACGTTGGTTTTGAGGAAAATATATTTTCTTAACCCAAAAAAAATTTAAATAAAATTCTTAATAATAACTTTTAAAATGTACTGTTTCTAATTTATTATCACTAAAAATATACACCAACTTAAAACAAGTATTTTATTTTCCAAAAACAGAAACTCGGAATATATTGAGATTCAACAATAGGTGTACCTAATTGAGCATCACCACCACGTTAACGACTGACATATAAAATTGTGAAGGTAAATGTAATTTATTTGTAATGGTTTTACTTGTAAAACAAATTTTTAAAAATTACCTAAAGTGATGTATGGCAATGGTGTTTTTTTTTTAAACCTCAATCTCACTACATCATAAACGAAAAAATACCATGATGCAGGAGTAACAATTACTAATAAGACTTCAGTTGGGTACTACATCTGAAAAAGCGATTCATATTACTAGGGCAACTATTTCTATTCAAAGTCCTAGAATGTTCTGCATTATAGTAATTTAGTGATAGTATCGGATTAACCTTTTTTTTTTTTTGAAAAATGCATTAAATGTGTAATATGTTTTCTTTCACCAATTGTTACTCATACTCCTTTGTCATATATCAAATTGTTTATAAATTGTTTTTTTTTTCCAACCAACGTTGGCTAAGGAACATTAATTTATTCAACTTTTTTTTTTCCCAGAGTACATCTGTACCAACCAAAAACTTTATCCTGCTGCAAGCATTAACTGAAAGGCACGAAAACAAACAATAACAGAAAAAGGTATGTTACCTTTTCAGTATTATTTTTACTATAGATTTTTAATCCTTCCTTTTGCAATTATTACTCCTCTAACGTACCAAATTAGAAAAATAATGGATAGTTTAGAGTAACAATATACTATTTCTACTCCAGGAAGGTGCAACATTAGGGAGATTTTTTTATAGTGTAGGGGTACATATCTCTATTTCAACTACAGGAAGGTGCATTGGTTAGTACAGTGTCATGTAGTATTAGTTATATTGTATATCCTTATTAATTTAAATATACTCAGATTTTACATTTTAAACCAACGTTAATTTTTTTTTTATCCTCTTTTTTTTCAAAAGACAACAATTTGATTCCTTACAGAAAGATTCTTTCCACCACACACGTTAAATCTTGAACCAACAGACCAACTCATCTTCAGAAGCCTCATCCAGAAAAGCAAGTTCTACAAAACAAGGTATTGATTTTCAGCATGGTTTCTTAACCTTCAATACATTAGACTAGCTATCTCATTGCTAATGTTGAAAAAAAAACCAATTTAATTATGGTTACATTTGCAGAATTCAGAATTTTTTTTCATGACTAAAGGATGGTGTAGCATTAGGGAAAGTGTTATCTACTGCAACTTTTAACAAATATACAATTTTTAAAAAATTATTGTAAAATCGCATTTCTCAACATCGTTCAGTTTTCTCATTCTTTTCTTTTTTCACTTTTCCAGACATTTATTTTTCCATTCGAAATCCAATCACCTCATAAGTGTCTACTCCAGCCTACACGCCATTCCCAATTAAGAAGAGTCAGCAACAAAAGCAAATTCGAAAGAAAAAGGTAATTTTATCCAACATTCTAAGGTGCACCAGTTGTAAAAATGTACCATGCTGTAGGGGTAACAATTACTATTCTAACTCCAGGAAGGTGCATCAGTAGGGAAAGTGTTGGATGATGTAGGGGTGCAATTTACTAATCTAACTCCAGGAAGGTGCAGCAGTAGGGAAAGTGTTGGATGGTGTAGGGGTGCAATTTACTATTCTAACTCCAGGAAGGTGCATCAGTAGGGAATGTGTTGGATGGTGTTGGGGTGCAATTTACTATTCTAACTCCAGGAAGGTGCAGCAGTAGGGAAAGTGTTGGATGGTGTAGGGGTAGAATTTACTATTCTAACTCCAGCAAGGTGCATCAGTAGGGAATGTGTTTGATGGTGTTGGGGTGCAATTTACTATTCTAACTCCAGGAAGGTGCAGGAGTTGGGAAAATGTTGGATGGTGTAGGGGTGCAATTTACTATTCTAACTCCAGGAAGGTGCATCAGTAGGGAATGTGTTGGATGGTGTAGGGGTGCAATTTACTATTCTAACTCCAGGAAGGTGCAGCAGTTGGGAAAATGTTGGATGGTGTAGGGGTGCAATTTACTATTCTAACTCCAGCAAGGTGCATCAGAAGGGAATGTGTTGGATGGTGTAGGGGTGCAATTTACTATTCTAACTCCAGGAAGGTGCATCAGTAGGGAATGTGTTGGATGGTGTAGGGGTGCAATTTACTATTCTAACTCCAGGAAGGTGCAGCAGTAGGGAAAGTGTTGGATGGTGTAGGGGTGCAATTTACTATTCTAACTCCAGCAAGGTGCATCAGTAGGGAATGTGTTTGATGGTGTTGGGGTGCAATTTACTATTCTAACTCCAGGAAGGTGCAGGAGTTGGGAAAATGTTGGATGGTGTAGGGGTGCAATTTACTATTCTAACTCCAGGAAGGTGCATCAGTAGGGAATGTGTTGGATGGTGTTGGGGTGCAATTTACTATTCTAACTCCAGGAAGGTGCAGCAGTTGGGAAAATGTTGGATGGTGTAGGGGTGCAATTTACTATTCTAACTCCAGCAAGGTGCAGCAGTAGGGAATGTGTTGGATGGTGTAGGGGTGCAATTTACTATTCTAACTCCAGGAAGGTGCATCAGTAGGGAATGTGTTGGATGGTGTAGGGGTGCAATTTACTATTCTAACTCCAGGAAGGTGCAGCAGTAGGGAAAGTGTTGGATGGTGTAGGGGTGCAATTTACTATTCTAACTCCAGGAAGGTGCAGCAGTAGGGAAAGTGTTGGATGGTGTAGGGGTGCAATTTACTATTCTAACTCCAGGAAGGTGCATCAGTAGGGAATGTGTTGGATGGTGTTGGGGTGCAATTTACTATTCTAACTCCAGGAAGGTGCATCAGTAGGGAAAGTGTTGGGTGATGTAGGGGTGCAATTTACTAATCTAACTCCAGGAAGGTGCAGCAGTAGGGAAAGTGTTGGATGGTGTAGGGGTGCAATTTACTATTCTAACTCCAGGAAGGTGCATCAGTAGGGAATGTGTTGGATGGTGTTGGGGTGCAATTTACTATTCTAACTCCAGGAAGGTGCAGCAGTTGGGAAAATGTTGGATGGTGTAGGGGTGCAATTTACTATTCTAACTCCAGCAAGGTGCATCAGTAGGGAATGTGTTGGATGGTGTAGGGGTGCAATTTACTATTCTAACTCCAGGAAGGTGCATCAGTAGGGAATGTGTTGGATGGTGTAGGGGTGCAATTTACTATTCTAACTCCAGGAAGGTGCAGCAGTAGGGAAAGTGTTGGATGGTGTAGGGGTGCAATTTACTATTCTAACTCCAGGAAGGTGCATCAGTAGGGAATGTGTTGGATGGTGTTGGGGTGCAATTTACTATTCTAACTCCAGGAAGGTGCATCAGTAGGGAAAGTTTTGGATGATGTAGGGGTGCAATTTACTAATCTAACTCCAGGAAGGTGCAGCAGTAGGGAAAGTGTTGGATGGTGTAGGGGTGCAATTTACTATTCTAACTCCAGGAAGGTGCATCAGTAGGGAATGTGTTGGATGGTGTTGGGGTGCAATTTACTATTCTAACTCCTGGAAGGTGCATCAGTAGGGAATGTGTTGGATGGTGTTGGGGTGCAATTTACTATTGTAACTCCAATAAGGTGCAGCAGTAGGGAAAGTGTTGGATGGTGTAGGGGTGCAATTTACTATTCTAACTCCAGGAAGGTGCATCAGTAGGGAATGTGTTGGAGGGTGTAGGGGTGCAATTTACTATTCTAACTCCAGGAAGGTGCAGCAGTTGGGAAAATGTTGGATGGTGTAGGGGTGCAATTTACTATTCTAACTCCAGGAAGGTGCATCAGTAGGGAATGTGTTTGATGGTGTTGGGGTTCAATTTACTATTCTAACTCCAGGAAGGTGCAGCAGTAGGGAAAGTGTTGGATGGTGTAGGGGTGCAATTTACTATTCTAACTCCAGGAAGGTGCATCAGTAGGGAATGTATTGGATGGTGTAAATGTTATGTTTTAGGTAATTAATAAATTTATTCAGGCTAATTTTTTTGTCTTTTCTCCTCTTTTCAGATAATGTCTAGCCTGGGAGCTGCCAACTTTATTAAATCCAGGAAGGGCAAAAATTTATTAAACCATGGTGGATACATATATAGTAAGGAAAGAATAAGTTTAACTAGAAATCATTGGAGGTGTGTGCAATACTACACTACCCATTGCAGTGGCAGAGCGGTTACTGTTGATAATTTGGTTGTGAAAACCACAGAACATAACCACTCTGCCTCTGCAATGGATGTAGAAATTAGAGAAACAATAAACGAGATGAAAGCTATTGCAAGCACCTCCAATGATTCTACAGGATCAATTTTAAGAGAGGTTGCACAGCATGTCCCCAGTCATGTTGCTAGTAACATGCCTATAATACCTAATTTGAGAAGAATTATTCAGAGACAAAAGCAGGCAAGTAACATTCAATTATCTACACCACATACTTTCTCTGACATTAGAATTCCTCATGATCTTTCTATTTCTTTTTCTGATGAACCTTTCCTTCTGCATGACAACGAAAACCCTCAGAAACGTATTTTAATTTTTAGTACCCCACGTAACCTTGCTAAGTTAGAAAGTAGTGAAATTTGGATGATGGATGGGACGTTTAAAAGTACACCCCATCCTTTCACTCAAATTTACACTATACATGCTAAAATTAACAATAGTGTAATTCCCTTAGTTTATAGTTTGCTACCTGATAAGACTTCTGCAACATACACTGAACTTTTATCAGTGATTAAAAGTAAAACATCTTCAAGTCCTCGAAAAATAATTATTGATTTTGAATTGAGCATGATCAATGTGATCACTAAAACGTACACGGATACCCAAATTCAGGGATGTTTTTTCCATTTTTCGCAGGCATTTTGGCGTAAATTACAGAAAACATCCCTAGTTGCAGAATATTCTCGGGATAGCAAACTACAATTTGAACTAAAAAAATTAACTGCACTTTGTTTTGTTCCTCCCGATAGTGTGGACGAGTACTACACTGCAATTATAGAATCTGTTTATTATACGAGTAACGAAGAAAAATTGGCACCCATTCTAAATTATTTTGAGGACACATGGATTGGACACCTAAGCAGATCGGGTCGCAGGAGGAAGCCACGATTCCATGTGGAGTGGTGGAACTGCTACACGAGTTGTTTAGAGGGAGAAGCAAAAACAAACAATGCCATTGAGGGATGGCATAACTCCTTCAACCATACAATTGGTAAACCACATCCTAACTTCTACTCATTTTTGGAAACTTTGAAGAAGGAGCAAAGTTTCCAAGAAATGAGAATAGCACAAACACTCGCAGGTAGTCTAAACCCACGAGTAACAGTCAAAACAAGGGAAATGTCTGAGAGACTATTGGCAATTCTACAACAATTTTCGTTGTGTGTGGCTATAGACTACCTGGAAAATCTTTCTAATATTCTTTCTTTTTAAAATAATGTAATTACTTACTTTCCTGCTTTGCTTTAAATTTTACTAATTTTCAAATTACAATTGGCATACCAAGGTATTTTCTAAAATAGTATTTGAACTATTGTTCGACATCGGAACTCCATTAATTAAATTACCGAAAAATTCCAATTTAATTACCGTCAAAACAAATCACCAAAACTGAAACATATCTAAATTCTACAATTCAAACCATATTCCGAAATGCACTTTGCAGCTTAATCATCATTTTTATAACAATCGTTATTTTTCATAGTTTGAAAGTACGCAACTTTTTTGCACTTAGAAATGAAGATCGACATTACTTTTGTTACTTCCTAAATAAACAAATTAACTTTCTGAACAGTAACTTTTATTTTTTTAACAGTTACATACTTTTTTAAACTAAATAAATAACTTTTAGCGACCCGACATAGGCATACATTAATGACATTAATGTGGACATGTTTAAAAACAATTAAGTAATCAATTAGTTTTCCCGCAACCTCCCCTTATTCTTTCCTCACTATATATGTATCCCTTTTAAAGGTTTATTGTACAATTACAAATGAAAATATTTCCTACCTGGCCGCAGATCAGCTTCCTGCTGCTTCCTCCTCCGATGCTCTGCAAAATGGCGTATTACGTCGACGCTCACGTCATTACGTCATCGCGTGCATCTAAATTTATAGCGGACTACTTTATTTAACTAATCTGTAAATAAATGTTTATAAATGTTAATAAAATATTTATATTTTGTTTTAAAAATGTTACTTACATTGCAAAATTCATTAAAAATATGGTTTATTTTTTCATGATTTTTCTGTAAATAAAAAATGTGAAAACAAAAATTGTTTGCTGTCATTATTTTTTAAATAGTTATTTAAACTTCAAAATTGTAACTAATTAAATGTTAATTTACTAAATATGTTCCTTACCTCGACTCTATTGTCTTTTCCCTTCAAAACTTTCTCTTTCTTCACTTTCTGATCCTTCTTTTCTTGTTCCGCGGGTTGTATATTCTGATGCTGCCAAAATAAATAAAGGACAAAGACGCTCATAGACTTCAATGGAAAAGCGTGGGAATTTTTTTAAAAAAGTAAGTAATTATTTTCTTTTATTTTTTTTAAACTATTATTGTTTTTAAAATGCATTTTTTATTACTCTTTTAATATTTCAAATATTAATACATTTTTAATTTTTTTTAATAAATTTAACTAATTTTTATAATAAATAATCCAAAAGTACTCTTCCTTTTTTTTAAAAATATGTTCTCTATTTTTTGAACTTATAAATACTCTAGTATTTACATATCTGATTACTTAAATTTTTGATAGATACTGTAGTATTAATATTTTTAAAAAGTACTCACAAACTTTAAATAAATTAAATTTAAAATATGCTGTTTTTTAATTTGAAAAAACCAATGAACTAAATTAATTTAAGAAATACACTTTAATATTTTAAAAATACTCAAGTATTAAAATTTAGTTACTCACTCTTATTTATTATAAATAAAATATTAAATACTCTTTCAATTTTGAATAATTCTCAATTATTTATTTAATTTTAAAAATACTCACTATTCACTGTAATATGTATAAAATTAAATATAAAAAAACTCATTCCATTTTGAGAAATACTCAAGTATTAATTTAACTATCCAACAAAACATTTCTATTAAGTATCAAGAATTAATATTAAAATACTCAAGTATTAATTTAACTATCCAACAAAACATTCCTACTAGACAAAATACTCAAGTATTAATATTAAAATACTCAAGTATTAATTTAACTATCCAACAAAACATTTCTACTAGACAAAATACTCAATTTTTAATATTTTGATAAACTACTCACTTTTTTTCAATTCCAATTTTTTAAATAAAAAATAATTATACGATATATATTTTTTTTAATTAAAATTCCAACATTAAAAAATGCGTTGTAATAGTATATGCGTTGTAAAAGTACTTACCATATAACATCTTGCGTTGTAAATGCATGCGTTGTAAATGCATGCGTTGTAAAGGCATTTTCAAATAATGCGTTGTAAAGGTATATGCGTTGTAAAAGTACTTACCATATAATAGCATGCGTTGTAAAAGCATGCGTTGTAAAAGTTTTTGCGTTGTAAAAAATGCGTTGTAATAGCATAGCGTTGTAAAAGTTGCGTTGTAAAGGTGGTTCCCCCTGATGTTTCATTGCCAGTCCTGACTTGTGTATGATGATTCGCAGTACAGAACGTCATCGTGCAGTGCCCCCATGATGTTGGCCAGTGCTTAATGTTCGTGCTTCGTAGCCTGTGTCAGTTTTTGACAATTATGTATCCTGCTTGTACATTTTTGGCACCTGTGTGTGGTTCAGATGCTACACAGTTGTGACTTTGTGTGCTGACATCTGTGGGTACATTCTGGCTTGCCATGAGGGGGAACCCACAGTACAGCTAGGCTTTTTTGCTAAACAATTGCAGGCCCATTAGCTTATGCATTGTCCTGGGTGTGGACATGTGTGCCACTCGAGATGACAGTCAGTAGGTCATATGTGTAGCCAACTGTGTGATAAGGTGACGGATAGCCATGTGACAAATGACATTATTCAAGTTGTTACTCAGAGAAAATGTCCATTGGCACTCACTGCACCTGTCAACATGTCTCAATGTTTCATATGCTTGACCTTGTTGTTTTGTTGTGAAGAACAATGATGTGCCTGCATGACAGATGTCTCCCAAGGAAGTGCACAAGACACCACCTTTACACTTTCCAGGGACACGCTGGCACATTTTAAAGTAAGGCAAAGTTTGAACAAAACTTGTTTGGAGTTCATACATATACATGTTCCCACAGTGTGGTAGCATTTGGGTTAGTCCTTGGTTGTTGCTGATACCAACTTACGAGTGTCAAGTCATCCAGACCACCGAGGTGCCATGTATATGTACTTACTGATACGCCATTTCTGCCTAACAGTCGCTGATTTGAATGAGTCTGGCAGCTCAGACAATGACTGTGTACATGTAGTTTGGTGTGCACCTCCTTGTGTGACTTCTGCTATACAGACACATGTGTGTTGTGTTCACAGATTGCCACATTCACACATTCTAGACATGTCCATTGTGTAAAGGGTTGTGATTTTCCAGGAGTCACAATGTATTTCTTTGGGGTTTCAAAAGTACTCACAGGTCTCTGAGTGTGGGGACACCTTCTGCATTGGCATGTGGTATTTGGCCTTGGGTGCGACAATACTGTTTGGTTCACAGTGAACAAGAGGTGGCATGCCTTCATAGTCTTGCTGTGCTCAACTGATCCCAGACACTAGCTTCTCATGATCTTGTGATTTCAAGTTATTTGCTGTTGTGTCCTAATTTTCATTGTTTCCAAGTGGCATGGTGGGTCAACCAACTGGGGAGTGCAGGGCTTACATATTAATAGTATTCTAGATGTTACTCATGATGCCTTTCCTGATATGCACTGTTGCCTATTTTGTTTGGACTCATGTGTCAGATGTATACAGGTGACTGATTTTTTCCTGTCTCTTCACCTTGCCCACAGCATCATCGGAGGACACCGAGGGAGACACCGGCATGGACGTGGAGGAGGGATTGAGCAGTGGTGCCACCACTGCTGAGGAGTCGGTGGACTCAAGTGGCACCGAGGGCGAGGGGAGTGAGGCAGAGGACCTGCCCAGTACCAACACTGACTATGAGGCTGACGGGTCCGAGGCTGAACTCCCTGAGGGGGCGGAGGCTGCTCCAACAGCTGGCAGCAGCACTCCATCCGTACCCGCCCCCTCCATTCCCATCACCGCCCTCCCACTTGCTCAGGTCCCTTCTGTCCGTGCTAGGCCACACCGTGTCTCCTTCGTGCCAGGTACCACACCCCTTGCCCCTGTCCCCCCTGCTGCCCTCACTGCCGAGTCTGTGGACATTCAGCGGCAGTTGCAAGTTGGGCAGACATCGATCCTGACTGTCCTCCATGGCCACACCAGACTGCTGACCCAGATGGTGTCGTACATGGAGGGCATGTCATCAGCGATGTCTGACCAACGGATGTTGCTGAGGTCCCTGGACTCGTCACTGACGGCAGTAGTGAGTCACCTGCAGTGCTGCGTCCCCCCACCTACCCCTGCCCCATCCACAAGTCCCACACCCATGCCTGTCCCAAGCACACCAAGACATCCACACACACGCACCCCACCAGACACAAGCAGCACACCACGTAAGGGCAAGCGCACATCTCCTGACACGCACACTCAGGGGGAAGCAGGCACACCCACTGGGTCTGGGGCACACAGGCAGGCACGCAGCCACAGTCCTCGTCCACATGACTCACTCCCCAGTCCCTCCGATGTCACTTCCCTTGGCTCCCCTGCCCCAGATTCGGAGAAGGAGGCCTACTTTGCTGGGCTGGGCCTCAGCCCCACTAGTTCACCTGCCCGGAAACGTTCAAGGCACTCCATGGGTAGGGGAGTTAAGTTCCCCAGCCTATCCACCACCTCCCCCAGTAGCGCTGCAACCCATCCCTCCAACCCACCCCCTCCTTGGGGCCTGTTGTTTCTCCAGGTGCAGGGGAGACGCTTGAAGAACTGGCAGAAGTGTGCAGCACCGAGCTCACCTCCACCTTTGGCGCTGCCCCACCCCCTGTGGTGGAGTCGTCCATCCCTGCACCCACCACACCTACCCTTCCCCCTCCTGTCCCTGCGGTGCCTGGTCCTTCCCCACATGATGCCCCCCCCCCAGTCGACGACACTGAGTCTTCTGATGTGCAGACAAGCTAGGGGAGACGCATGGCCATGTGTCCCCCCCCAAGGACTGATGATATGGACTGGCCATTGGCCTTTGTGAATGGTCTTGTTTACACATTATTATTTTCATGCTGAATAAAGCATTTTCTATTTTCGTTAGAAAAGTCTTGCATTTCAGGTATTGATGTTGATGCTGATGCTACAGGAGTTGGGGTTGTGGGCATGTGTTATATTTCAGGGAAATGTTGTAGTCTGCTGCTCATGGGGTGGAACCTGGTATCTGTGTGCCATCACAAGGTCTCTGCAAAGATTCTTTGTCATGTATGCTCTTTGTGTTTGGAGACATTGTCCCAAGGAGTGTTCCTTCCTCTGTGGCACCTGACATCTTCCCTGCAGAGAGTTGCACAATTGTTGTGTTGACCTGTGTCTACATTTCCTTTGTTAGTGATGGATCCCTTCAACTCTGGCCATGCCTGCTCAGCAATGTCTCCGGCTGCATCGTCTGTGCCATCCTTGGTACTCACTGTACTTGTGTATAGAGTATTTTGCCATGCCTTCATGGAGAAATTGTCCCTTTTTCGCACAATGCATGTGTGTAATCCCAGCCTAGCACACATATGGTACTTGTTCTGCTGGGTATTTCATCACCTGACTCCCAATTGTGGACATTGTATCTGTGGGAACTCCACCCTATTCCTTCCATGACAGACAACATCTTGGTGGCTGGCCCAGCACCTGAACATTCCTATCAGTCCTGGGATGTGCGTGACAGTGTGTGTTCTCTTTGCCTCTCTTAGTTTAGTAGGCAGTGACATGACTATACAGTCTTGTGGCATGATCTCAGTGTGTGTATTGTGCTGTGTTAGACCTGGCATCATTGGCATGAGTCTCTCCTCCATTTTTTTCTGTTTGCCTCCTCTGTTTACGATGTTTTTGCTGGATTATTGCTTTGGGCACTGTGCCACTGCTGATCAGTGCCACAGTGCAAGTGCTCCCTATGTTAAATTGTTACATTGATTGGTGTTACCATGATTGGCTTGGTTGACTTACTGTTCAGACCCTAGTCTAGTGCACTGCGTGTGCCAAGGGCGTGTAAGTTAACTGCTGCTGGTGGGCTTGCAGCACTGGTTGTGCCACCCACAGAAGCAGCGTGTAAAATGTGTCTCAGGCCTGCCACCGCAGCGCCTGCGTGCAGTCCCTGACTGCCATGTCGACTTGGCAAGGAAACCTACTTGCCAGTCTCTAAACCTTCACTTTGCCACATTTCAGACACCTCTATGGTAGGCCCTAGGGCAGGGTGCATTGTTGGTAAAAGGTAGGTCATGCCCTGATGTGTGTGGCATGACCTAATAGTGAATTACAGCCATTTTCGTTTTTTACTATTGAAGGGCTACCTGCCTCCAATAGGCCAGACTGGGCAGACTGATTATTAACTCCATTATAATCTATCTGACTCAGGGAGCATGGTAGCATGTCGAGTTTAGTATCCCTGAACTCAGAATTTAATAACACACCCTTTAGGATGGATGGTTTTTAAATTCTATGTTTGAAAATAGCACTTTTAGAAAGTGGCTATTTTCTTGTCCAACTATCTACCGGTCTCTGCTGGTTTGGTGTGTGTGTCAGGGGCTGGGTGGCTCCAGAGGTCTGAATGAGTCAGTGTGGGGTGAATGGGGCGTTTACACATAGAGTGAGGGAAGAGTAGCCTGCCCTGCCTGACACAATACTGGCTCCGCCTCCTGCTGGGCGACTGATAGCCCTGCTCCTGCCAGTGACAATACTGGCTCCGCCTCCTGCTGGGCGGCTGAGGACTCTGCCCTGCTCAGTGAATAGGCCAGGTGCCTCTGCCTGGCAACACCCACAACAAACCTGAGATGGTGGGAATTTCCCTGTTTGGACAAAGGGAACAAAGGAGAAATGGGGTATAAGAGAAGGACCCCTGAACCAAGAACTCAGATCACTTCTGACAAGGAAACCTGTACCAAGGACAAGAAGCCTGCTGATCTAAGGACTTGCCTCCCCTTTCTGCCAGAGTGCTGTTTTGCTGTGGAGGAACCTGAAAGCTGCTTCTTTATTTTTGCCAAGGAACAAGGAGAGAGGAACTTGGTGTGTACTCTCTGAACACTTGCTAGGAAATCTCCAAGGGCTGGAAGAGTGCCAGTCTCCTGCTGAAGTCACAGGGCCAAAGGACTTCACCATTTGCTGAATTGCTGGAAAGTGTTGTTTCCAGTACACAAGGGAAAATCTGCAGTCTCGACGCCGCCGACGCCGCCGAATCCAGCTCGACATCGTGAGTAACGGCTCCAGTGTCCCGAGCCTTCGACGCCGGACGCCGGGCCCGATCGACGCCAGCAGCGACGCCAGTGAGGAGTGAGTATCGGCTCCACCTCCAAGCGACCCCGTCCCGCCGCCGCTGCTGAACGCATCGACTCGACGCCCTTCTCGACGCCGTGAGCGCTGCTCCGGCCCGACATCCCTCGACACCGCTGCGGATTGACCCGACTCCGAGGCACGATCGACGCCGACCTCGACGCCGACATCTCGACGCCGTGGATCATCGTTTTCTTCGTTTCTCAAGGTACTGTACTTGTGGGGTCTGTTGCAACTCCAGGCTCGACGTAGCGCTCCTCGCGGTCGACGCCGAACCTTGGGAATCTTGTAGACTCGACGTCGTGTGACTCCTGTGGGGGTTACATTGTTGCCAAAGAACTGTGCTCAGAAGAATACTTTGCCAAAGAACTATTTGCCAAGAAAAAACCTTACCTGAACTATTATTTTTCCTTCCAAAGAGTATTTATTAAGACTGTCGTATATTTTTGTCGTTATTTTGTCTTGTGCTAAGCCTTATATAAAAATACTATTTTTATAATAACTTCTGTGTCGTGTCCATCTGTAGTGTATTCACTTTATTACTGTATGTGGTCATAAATGCTTAACACACTGCCTCTGAGATAAGCCTGTCTGCTCTGCCAAGCTACCAAGGGGGTAGCAGGGGTTATCTGAGTGTGTAATCCCCTTGCCCTGACTGGAGTTGGTAGGTCCCTATTTGTCAGAAGTGTATACCTCTGCCAACTAGAGACCGCTGGTTCTAACATTGGTGGCAGCGATGGGATTTGAATTTTGCATTTATGACTCATGTGCAGTGATAAGTGTACGCTACATAGTGAAAGCAGACCATAACGCAGCCACAGTCTGTTTGGTAGGATATTCTATTTTTGTTCTCCGCTTTCCTGGAGCTTATTTTTTTAAACACTGCCAGTTTTGACCATGGAGAATGCCGGAGCTACTACACCTGTGGAGATTGTTGTGGGGGAATTTGATAAGGAGAAGATAGATTCCTACACGCTAAAAGATCTAAAAGGATTTTGCAAGCAGTTTAAAGTTCCTACCACAGGTGTCTCAAAGAAAGAGGGCTTCCTCAAAGCGCTGAAGGCCTGGTTAGAGGCCAGAAATCCCTCTGATCCGGTGGGGGTACCGGAAGAGGAAGAAGAAGAGGAAGAGGAAGAGCCCACAGGTGGGCCAGTGTCATCTCCAGGCAGTAGTGCGTCCTCTAGGATCCTTTCCCCCGAATAATTAGAAGACAGGGAGAAGGAGAGGGGGTACAAGTTAGAAATGGCAAAACTTAAATTAGGAGGGCAGTTGGAATTAGAGAATGCAAGAAGCAAGAGAGAAGCTGAAATGGAGAGCAAAAGATTAGATTTTGAGAGAGAGTAATTAGCGTTTGAACGTGAGAAGATGGTGAGGGAGATGGAGCTTTAAACTAAGAGTTTAGAGTTGAATCCCTCTGGTGGCAGCACTCCATCTGTGCCTGCAGAAAGTAGGTTTTATTTTCCTAAAGATGTGATCAAAGATTACAGTAAGAATGAAGATATTAGCCAATGGTTTAAAGCATATGAGTTAGCGTTATTGGCCCACCGGGTCCCTGAGAAGGATTGGGGAACGGGGTTGTGGAGCCGCTTTACCAACGAGGGGAGAGATACCTTGTTGAGCATGCCTGAAGAGGAAAGGGCATCTTATACTCATATGAAAAATGCTTTAATGCTGAGATATGGCTTAACTCCAGAAAAGTACAGACAAACCTTTAGAGAATGTAAGAAGTTGCCTGGTACTACGTGGGTTGAATATGTGTCTTTTTTCTGCAGAACCATGGATGGTTGGATAAAGGGTAGCAAGGTTGATAGTTATGATGCTCTTTATGATTTGTTTGCTTGGGAGCACTTGTCTAATAACTGTTTTCCAGAGCTACGCCAGCACCTTGTTGATAGCAAGATATCTAACCCTAGAAAACTTGCTGAGGAGGCGGACCGCTGGGTCAGTACCAGGGTCCACAAGGGTCCAGTGGGAGACTCAGCCAAAGGTGGGCAGGGTCCCCAGCAGAAGAGTGGGGGGGACAGGGGTAAACAGAGGGAGTTTCAGAAAGGGCCCCAAAGTAGTCCCCAAGGGAACCAAGGGAAGGGTTCCCAGCCTCCCCCTGTAAAGAAGCCAGAGGCCCCGACAGGTAAACCTGTTCACAGGGGCCCCATGACCTGCTATGCCTGTAAGCAGGTGGGACACCGTTATTATGATCCCCAGTGTCCCATGAAGGATTCGAATGCACCGCCGCGTGCACCCCCTCATCAGGTAGCGAGTGTAGCCCTGGGAGGGGATGAGATGGGTGCCCCCGGTGGGTGGGGTCCCGCAGAAATGTCCCTGGTCTCTTTAGGAGAAGTGGAAATGGTCCCTCCAACCCCTCTGCCTAGTAACACTAAGAAATATAGGCAGTGGGTGACCATTAATGGCCATAGGGTGGAAGCTCTCAGAGACACCGGAGCGAGTGTGACAGCTGTCAAGTGTCACTTGGTGTCCAGAGAGCAGGTGGTCCCTCATGCATTCTACCCCCTTGTAGCTGCTGACAACTCACAGAGTCAGTGTGAGGTAGCTCAAGTTCCTTTTGAGTGGGGGGGTCTCAGGTACTCTTCAGGTTGCTGTGAGGCCCGCCATGCCTGTTGATTGTCTCTTGGGCAATGATTTGGAGGACTCCCCTTGGGCTAAGGTGGAGAGAAAATCGCATCTGGAAATGTTGGGTCTGCCTGAGTGGGTGTGTGCGACCACCCGGTCCATGTCAGTCAGTAAGGGTGTTGATGGGGCCCTGGAGCCTGAAAGTATGGCCCAGGTCCCAACCGTGAAGAGAAGGGGCAGGGGGCGCGGGAAACCGTCCCCCATCGTTCCCGCGGTCCAGGAGGGAGCAGACCCTGAGGGGGATGCCCTGGAACCGACAGGAGAACAAGTGGCCGAACTGGGAGACCTGCCCGAGCTGACCCATTGGCAGCAGGATGGTGGTCCCTCCAGGGAGGAATTTTGTGCTGAACAGAAAGTGTGCCCTTCTCTTGTGGGTATGAGGCAGCAGGCCTCAGCCCAAACGACAGGTGATCAGTCAGGATCACATTGGGTCTACTGGGAGAACGACCTCCTGTATAGCGAGCCTAAGGCTGCTGAACCTGGGTCAGCCCGTGTGCTGGTGGTACCCCAGCGCTTCAGAGCCTTCCTACTGGGGTTGGCTCATGACGTTCCCTTAGCTGGACATCTGGGGCAGGACAAGACCTATGACAGGCTTGTCACCCATTTTTATTGGCCCCAGATGAGAAGGGATTCAGATATCCATTGTAGGACCTGTCAAACTTGCCAGGCAAGTGGGAAAAGTGGGTGGAAGCAGAAGGCTCCCCTCCAACCTTTTCCCGTCGTCAGTACCCCCTTTGAGCGAGTGGGAATTGACATTGTGGGGCCACTGGACCCCAAGACAGCCATGGGCAACAGGTTTATCCTGGTCTTGGTGGACCATGCCACCCGGTACCCGGAAGCCATCCCTCTCCGCACAGTGACGGCCCCCGTGGTGGGACGGGCACTGATGGGTGTTTTCTCCCACATGGGGTTCCCCAGAGAGGTGGTGTCAGACCGGGGCACCAACTTCATTTCGAATTATATGAAGTCTCTGTGGAAGGAGTGTGGGGTAACCTACAAGTTTACCACTCCTTACCACCCTCAAGGGAATGGGCTGGTTGAGAGATTCAACCGGACCCTAAAAGGCATGATCATGGGTCTTGAAGAACCAATGAGGCGTAAATGGGACGTCCTCTTGCCATGCCTGCTGTTTGCTTACCGTGAGGTGCCACAAAAGTCTCTAGGGTTCAGCCCCTTTGAGCTTTTGTATGGTCACCCGGTAAGAGGACCTTTGAGTCTGGTCAAAGAAGGCTGGGAGCAATCTCCCAGGAAACCTCCCCAGGATGTATATGGTTACATGCTGGCCTTTAGGAACCAGACTCGGCGCTTCAGAGATCTTGCTCAGGCAAATCTGGTGGCCAGCCAGGAAGAGATGAAGCGGTGGTACGATCAGAATGCCACTCTGGTTGAGCTTCAACCTGGTCAGAAAGTTTGGGTCATGGCCCCTGTGGAACCTTGTGCGCTCAAGGACAGGTGGACCGGACCATTTGAGGTTGTGGAGAAAAAGAGCGATGTCACCTACTTGGTGTACTTGAAGTCTCCCAGGAACCCCTTAAGGGTCCTGCATGTCAACCGGTTAAAGCCCCACTTAGAAAGGTCCGAAGTGGGCATGCTCCTTGCCACAGATGCTGGGATGGAGGAGGAGAGTGAGCCTCTTCCTGACCTCCTGTGTGCAAAAGAAAAAGATGGGTCAGTGGATGGTGTTGTCCTCTCTGACACACTGACCCCTGAGCAGCAGCAAGATTTCGCCATCTGTTGGTACAATTCCCTGATCTGTTCTCCTTAATCCCTGGTGTCACTCAGTGGTGTGTCCATGATGTGGACACTGGGGACAGCACTCCTGTGAGGCACAAGGCCTACAGGGTGACTGAAAAGGTCAGAGCATATATCAAGGAGGAGGTCTCCAAGATGTTTGCCTTAGGGGTGGTTGAGTCCTCTAGCAGTCCTTGGGCCAGCCCAGTGGTCTTGGTCCCAAAGGCTGCAGCGCCTGGTGCTTCACCAGAACTTCGGTTCTGTGTGGATTACCGAGGACTCAATTCGGTCACCAAGACTTACGCGCACCCCATCCCCAGAGCTGATGAGCTCATCGATCGGTTGGGGGCTGCCCGGTACCTTAGTACGTTTGATCTAACGTCTGGGTACTGGCAGATCGCCTTGACTGATGGGGCAAAAGAGAGGTCTGCATTCTCCCCGCCAGATGGGCACTACCAGTTCCGTGTGATGCCCTTTGGGATGAAGAATGCCCCTGCCACATTCCAGAGGTTGGTTAACCAGGTATTGGCCGGGCTGGAAGATTTCAGCGCCGCCTACCTGGACGATATAGCAGTGTTCAGCGCCAGCTCGGAGGAACACTTGCGCCACCTCCAGGAAGTGTTTTTGGCCCTGCGCAGAGCAGGCCTCACAATCAAGGCTAGTAAGTGCCAGATTGGGCAGGGTTCAGTGGTGTACTTGGGGCACCAAGTAGGGAGTGGCAAGGTGGCCCCCCTGCAACCCAAGATAGATACCATCCTGGCTTGGCAACCGCCCAAAACCCAGACTCAGGTGAGAGCCTTCTTGGGTCTCACGGGTTACTACAGGAGGTTTGTCAAGGGGTATGGCAACATTGTGCACCCCTTGACCTCGCTGACTTCCAGGAAGCAGCCGAGACTTGTGATCTGGACTGACGCCTGTCAGAACGCCTTTAACACCCTGAAAACTGCAATGTGTACAGCACCGGTCCTCCAGGCACCTGACTTTTCAAAAGAATTCATTGTCCAGACAGACGCTTCAGAGCATGGTGTGGGGGCTGTTCTAGCACAGATGAATGAGGAGGGCCGAGACTTACCTGTAGCCTTCATATAAATGCACAGGAGGTTCAGCACTATGTACTATGGTTAAATCTCCAAGTACCTAAATACTTTTGTATCGTTAACAGTTAACGAGTAAAATTCTGATAAAGCACACGACACATTAAACATATAAGTTTTTCTTTTTCTTCTTTATTGATTTTGTATGAAGATTTCTTCCATGTCATATTTCACATTTTCATAGCCAACGCGTTTCGTCTCCCATGAGACTTCTTCAGGGCTCGATGATATGGTGAATCTAATTCCTTTTTATCGTGTCGTTCTTTAGGGTATGGTTTCCAAAATTATTTGCGACGATCTAGTAGCCACCGACTTCGGACATGATTTCAGCGAAATCATGTCCGAAGTCGGTGGCTACTAGACGCATAGTACATAGTGCTGAACCTCCTGTGCATTTATATGTTGTTGTAGGACTTTGTCCCACATTATTGAGAGTAAAGAGGGTAGTACTCTCTGGTTTCGTGCACTATTTGAATTGCTTACGTTAACCACTAATATTTGTTTGGTGCGGTCCTAATCAGCCTCCACCCTCTCCCCTTGTATATTACCTGTAGCCTTCATCAGCCGGAGGTTACTTCCCAGGGAACAAAGGTGGAGTGCGATAGAGCGTGAGGCATTTGCTGTGGTCTGGGCGCTGAAGAAGCTAAGACCCTACCTGTTTGGGACTCACTTCCGAGTTCAGACAGACCACAGGCCCCTCAGATGGTTAATGCAGATGAGGGGTGAGAACCCAAAACTGTTGAGGTGGTCCATTTCCCTACAGGGGATGGACTTTACGGTGGAACACCGCCCTGGTACAGATCACGCCAATGCTGATGGTCTGTCCAGATTTTTCCGCCTTAGTGATGAGGACTCCCTGGGTGAAGGGTAGTTCTCCCCACATTTCAGCTGGAGGGGACACGTGTTAGACCTGGCATCATTGGCATGAGTCTCTCCTCCATTTTTTTCTGTTTGCCTCCTCTGTTTACGATGTTTTTGCTGGATTATTGCTTTGGGCACTGTGCCACTGCTGATCAGTGCCACAGTGCAAGTGCTCCCTATGTTAAATTGTTACATTGATTGGTGTTACCATGATTGGCTTGGTTGACTTACTGTTCAGACCCTAGTCTAGTGCACTGCGTGTGCCAAGGGCGTGTAAGTTAACTGCTGCTGGTGGGCTTGCAGCACTGGTTGTGCCACCCACAGAAGCAGCGTGTAAAATGTGTCTCAGGCCTGCCACCGCAGCACCTGCGTGCAGTCCCTGACTGCCATGTCGACTTGGCAAGGAAACCTACTTGCCAGTCTCTAAACCTTCACTTTGCCACATTTCAGACACCTCTATGGTAGGCCCTAGGGCAGGGTGCATTGTTGGTAAAAGGTAGGTCATGCCCTGATGTGTGTGGCATGACCTAATAGTGAATTACAGCCATTTTCGTTTTTTACTATTGAAGGGCTAGCTGCCTCCAATAGGCCAGACTGGGCAGACTGATTATTAACTCCATTATAATCTATCTGACTCAGGGAGCATGGTAGCATGTCGAGTTTAGTATCCCTGAACTCAGAATTTAATAACACACCCTTTAGGATGGATGGTTTTTAAATTCTATGTTTGAAAATAGCACTTTTAGAAAGTGGCTATTTTCTTGTCCAACTATCTACCGGTCTCTGCTGGTTTGGTGTGTGTGTCAGGGGCTGGGTGGCTCCAGAGGTCTGAATGAGTCAGTGTGGGGTGAATGGGGCGTTTACACATAGAGTGAGGGAAGAGTACCCTGCCCTGCCTGACACAATACTGGCTCCGCCTCCTGCTGGGCGACTGATAGCCCTGCTCCTGCCAGTGACAATACTGGCTCTGCCTCCTGCTGGGCGGCTGAGGACTCTGCCCTGCTCAGTGAATAGGCCAGGTGCCTCTGCCTGGCAACACCCACAACAAACCTGAGATGGTGGGAATTTCCCTGTTTGGACAAAGGGAACAAAGGAGAAATGGGGTATAAGAGAAGGACCCCTGAACCAAGAACTCAGATCACTTCTGACAAGGAAACCTGTACCAAGGACAAGAAGCCTGCTGATCTAAGGACTTGCCTCCCCTTTCTGCCAGAGTGCTGTTTTGCTGTGGAGGAACCTGAAAGCTGCTTCTTTATTTTTGCCAAGGAACAAGGAGAGAGGAACTTGGTGTGTACTCTCTGAACACTTGCTAGGAAATCTCCAAGGGCTGGAAGAGTGCCAGTCTCCTGCTGAAGTCACAGGGCCAAAGGACTTCACCATTTGCTGAATTGCTGGAAAGTGTTGTTTCCAGTACACAAGGGAAAATCTGCAGTCTCGACGCCGCCGACGCTGCCGAATCCAGCTCGACATCGTGAGTAACGGCTCCAGTGTCCCGAGCCTTCGACGCCGGCCGCCGGGCCCGATCGACGCCAGCAGCGACGCCAGTGATGAGTGAGTATCGGCTCCACCTCCAAGCGACCCCGTCCCGACGCCGCTGCTGAACGCATCGACTCGACGCCCTTCTCGACGCCCTGAGTGCTGCTCCGGCCCGACATCCCTCGACACCGCTGCGGATTGACCCGACTCCGAGGCACGATCGACGCCGACCTCGATGCCGACATCTCGACGCCGTGGATCATCGTTTTCTTCGTTTCTCAAGGTACTGTACTTGTGGGGTCTGTTGCAACTCCAGGCTCGACGTAGCGCTCCTCGCGGTCGACGCCGAACCTTGGGAATCTTGTAGACTCGACGTCGTGTGACTCCTGTGGGGGTTACATTGTTGCCAAAGAACTGTGCTCAGAAGAATACTTTGCTAAAGAACTATTTGCCAAGAAGAAACCTTACCTGAACTATTATTTTTCCTTCCAAAGAGTATTTATTAAGACTGTGGTATATTTGTGTCGTTATTTTGTCTTGTGCTAAGCCTTATATAAAAATACTATTTTTATAATAACTTCTGTGTCGTGTCCATCTGTAGTGTATTCACTTTATTACTGTATGTGGTCATAAATGCTTAACACACTGCCTCTGAGATAAGCCTGTCTGCTCTGCCAAGCTACCAAGGGGGTAGCAGGGGTTATCTGAGTGTGTAATCCCCTTGCCCTGACTGGAGTTGGTAGGTCCCTATTTGTCAGAAGTGTATACCTCTGCCAACTAGAGACCGCCGGTTCTAACATGCTGCATCTGCCAGGGGTGGGTATGCATGTGTTATTTGTCCTCAAAACCACATGTGGTGTGTCATGCAGTGGGGGAAAGACATCCATCCTCCTGGGAGTGGGACACTGCTGTCAGTGATGTGTTGTTATGGCACTATCATCATTGTCCAAAGTTAGGGATGCGTACATACACCCATGGAGTTGTGGTCATCTGATAATGATGTACACCCCCCCATGTCTCTGTCCACTGCTGGGAGTCCTCTGCACCCACTCATATCTGTCTGTCCACTGCTTGGAGTCCTCTGCACCTACCCCCATGTCTCTGTCCACTGCTGGGAGTCCTCTGCACCCACCCCCATGTCTCTGTCCACTGCTGGTGTTGATATGCACCCACCCCCATGTCTCTGTCCACTTCTGGGAGTCCTCTGCACCCACCCCCATGTCTCTGTCCACTTCTGGGAGTCCTCTGCACCCACCCCTCACATGTCTCTGTCCACTGTTGGGAGTCTTCTGCACCCACCCCCATGTCTCTGTCCACTGCTGGGAGTCCTCTGCACCCACCCCCATGTCTCTGGCCACTGCTGGGAGTCCTCTGCACCCACCCCCATGTCTCTGTCAACTGCTGGGAGTCCTCTGCACCCACCTCTCACATGTCTCTGACCACTGTTGGGAGTCCTCTGCACCCACCCCCATGTCTCTGTCCACTGCTGGTGTTGATATGCACCCACCCCCATGTCTCTCCACTGCTGGTGTTGATATGTACCCACCCCCATGTCTCTGTCCACTGCTGGGAGTCCTCTGCACCCACCCCCATGTCTCTGTCCACTTCTGGGAGTCCTCTGCACCCACCCCCATGTCTCTGTCCACTGCTGGGAGTCCTCTTCACCCACCCCCATGTATCTGTCCACTGCTGGGAGTGATGGGCACCCACCCCCATGTCTCTGTCCACTTCTGGGAGTCCTCTGCACCCACCCCCATGTCTGTGTACACTGCTGGTATTCCTCTGCACCCACCCCCATGTCTCTGTCCACTGCTGGGAGTCCTCTGCACCCACACACATGTCTCTGGCCACTGCTAGTGTTGATATGCACCCACCCCCATGTCTCTGTCCACTGCTGGGAGCCCTCTGCACCCACCCCCATGTCTCTGTCCACTGCTGGGATGGGAGTCCTCTGCACCCACCCCTCACATGTCTCTGTCCACTGTTGGGAGTCCTCTGCACCCACCCCCATGTCTCTGTCCACTGCTGGTGTTGATATGCACCCACCCCCATGTCTCTGTCCACTGCTGGTGTTGATATGCACCCACGCCATGTCTCTGTCCACTGCTGGGAGTCCTCTGCACCCACCCCCATGTCTCTGTCCACTTCTGGGAGTCCTCTGCACCCACCCCCATGTCTCTGTCCACTGCTGGGAGTCCTCTGCACCCACCCCCATGTCTCTGTCCACTGCTGGGAGTGATGGGCACCCACCCCCATGTCTCTGTCCACTTCTGGGAGTCCTCTGCACCCACCCCCATGTCTGTGTCCACTGCTGGTATTCCTCTGCACCCACCCCATGTCTCTGTCCACTGCTGGGAGTCCTCTGCACCCACACACATGTCTCTGGCTACTGCTAGTGTTGATATGCACCCACCCCCATGTCTCTGTCCACTGTTGGGAGTCCTCTGCACCCACCCCCATGTCTCTGTCCACTGCTGGGATTCCTCTGCACCCACCCCCATGTCTCTGTCCACTGCTGGGAGTCCTCTGCACCCACCCCCATGTCTCTGTCCACTGCTGGTGTTGATATGCACCCACCCCCATGTCTCTGTCCACTTCTGGGAGTCCTCTGCACCCACCCCCATGTCTCTGTCCACTGCTGGGAGTGATGGGTACCCACCCCTCACATGTCCCTGTCCACTGCTGGTATTCCTCTGCACCCACCCCCATGTCTGTGTCTACTGCTGGTATTCCTCTGCACCCACCCCATGTCCCTGTCCACTGCTGGTATTCCTCTGCACCCACCCACTTGCGCCCTTGCTGTGGTACACTGCTGTCCTGGGCATACACCACCCCCAATTTACAGCTGATTGTCATGGCCCAACAGAGGGGGCGCCGTAGAGCAGGCACGGTATGAGCATGAATCAGAAGGGCTTTTGAAACTACAGTCCCCAAGATGCAATGGGGTAGATCTGCCGTCCCTATAAAAGCCCCTCCCCCACGAAATCAGGTGCTTGTCACTCAAGTACCTGAGACCTGAAGAGAAGCCACGTATTTCCCAGCTCCAAGCGGAGATACCCGTTTAAACCCTACCAGACGAAGAAACCCGTGACGTTCCTCAGCGCGGAAGCACCACGACGCCCGCCGCGTTCCCCAGCCGTTATGGGCTGGAACAAGTTCAAGGAGTCCTTGCGGACCAACATTCGCAACACCACTCGTCGCGCGGACGAAGAGCGCTACACCAACCCTGCATCTCCCCTTCCTTCGTACCTACCATTCCTTGCTACGGAAGTAGGGCGGGTGCCGGGTAATCATCCCGAAGCGCCTACCCACCGCGTTGCACTCCCGCCGCAACCGCGGGGATTCCATGCTCCTGGGAGGACTACAAGACCCAGGTGTCCCCGTGTTCTGTCGCTTAGGAACAACTCCTTTTCGACCCAGCTCCCTGAGTCCCGTCACCCTTCCATTGTCGGAATACCTTCACCGTGGTTCATACCAGACATTGCAAGCGGAAAGCATGGTGCGCTTATGATAGCGCTGGACCTCCGTTTAACTCTACCCACGAATCTCTTGGTGCGCTTATGATAGCGCTGGACATCCGTTTAATCCTGCCTACGAATCTCTTGGTGCGCTTATGATAGCGCTGGACTTCAGCTTGAATCTGAAAGTCGTAGAAGCTACACAGACCTGCACGCGACAGGAGGATAAGTATCCTTTTACCTCTAATTCCGAGACTGTGATATTTACTTCAAGACATTAGAGGTATTATTGTTTGGTGAACTCGCCTGTAGCTACGACCTCTGCCTTGTCATTACCTCTTGTAAGTGCCAACCTGCGGAGTGGGAGGGGGTTAGGAAGCGCATGATTGTTTCTGCCACTGAATATATGTTATATTCTCGTTACAGGGCCTAGTGGTATACACAGACCAGAGAGAGCACCCTTCCCGTCAAGCGGGCCCGAAGTACAGGCGACAACGCTGTTTTTGTTTCCTTTGTCCCTTTTTTCCCTTCCCCGGTAGGGGTGTAATTTGTGCCGTAATAATACGCTACGCGCAGGTGTCACTTCTTAGGGGAGGAGATTACCTAGCATCGTTCCTGCTGTATCCGGCTTTCAGGTCAGTGGCTCTCGTTACATCCCAGACCACGACACTGATGTGCTGCACCAAGCCATACACCTACATCCGTGGCGTGTGTACGCCTTGTAGCCATCATGTAATGGGGCTGTAGGGGTACGGGTGGTACGGCCCGTACCCATGCTCTGGGGGCGTGGGTATGGGCCGTACCACCATTGTGCCGGTGACATAGGGGTATGCGTGGTACGGCCCGTACCCATGCTCTGGGGTCGTGGGTACGGGCCGTACCACCATTGTGGCAGTACCGTAGGGGTACGCGTGGTACGGCCCGTACCCATGCTCTGGGGGCGTGGGTACGGACCGTACCACCATAGTGGCGGTGACGTAGGGGTACGCGTGGTATGGCCCGTACCCACGCTCTGGGGGGCATGGGTACGGGCCGTACCACGCGTACCCCTACGTCACCGCCACAATGGTGGTACGGCCCGTACCCATGCTCTGGGGGGCGTGGGTACGGGCCGTACCACGCGTACCCCTACGTCACCGCCACAATGGTGGTACGGCCCGTACCCATGCTCTGGGGGGCGTGGGTACGGGCCGTACCACCATTGTGGCGGTGACGTAGGGGTACGCGTGGTACGGCCTGTACCCACGCTCTGGGGGGCGTGGGTACAGGCCGTACCACCATTGTGGTGGTGCCGTTGGGGTATGCGTGGTACAGCCCATACCCATGCTCTGGGGGCGTGGGTACGGGCCGTACCACCATAGTGGCGGTGACGTAGGGGTACGCGTGGTACGGCCCATACCCATGCTCTGGGACGTGGGTACCGGCCGTACCACCATTGTAGTGGTGACAGGTACAAGTCGACGTCCACTTCCGTTGTGGAGGTAGGTAGGGATTGGTGGACACGCCCCCCAGTGACCAGAGCCTGGAGGTCATTTCTGTGCAGGACATATGAATATTTGTAATTGGGTGGGGGTAATGTTTCCTGCCCCAGCCACCCCCTCCCCTTTGCCCCTGGGTGTTGTTCTGACCTTCTGTGGCGTCTGCGTCGGTTTCTGAACACAAGGTCGTAGGCTATGAGGGCCGGGATGACGCGTAGGTTGGGGTCTATCGCTGTCCGTCGCGTACCGGTGCTCCTTCTTTGCGTCGTCCTCAATTTCACGGGAGTTTTTGGCTGCCGTAAAAAAATAGCGGTGCGGAGTGACGTAGGCACGGATCGTACTTGCTGGTCCGTAAAACGCTGCCTGACTCCGTCCGGACGTCGCGTACGCGTTGTCCAGATTCAGATTTTATGTATTTTTTTGCCGGTCGGTCATTTGTACGACTCGTACGGAAATGGTATTTCTGCGCGAATCGTACTTGCGAGTTTGTAAGGTGTTTTACCCGGGTACGAGTCGGACGGAGAAAACGCTCCTTACGACCATTTGTACCCGGGTTTTACAGGATCGGAATCGTAACCTAGGTGTCTTAATTCTGGAGAAACGGTTAGCTGATGCTTGTTAGAAGGGTATAGTAGAGGGATGTGCTACTTTATCAACGGAAGTAACGATTCCGTAGTAGGGCAGAGGTAAGCGCTGCTCTTGGGAAACATGGAATTCTTGTAAGAAAGGTCAATAACTATTCTTTGTTAGCGAAACAGATAATGGTGGCATTTTTATGTCGTTACTAACAGATTTGTAAGTCAGAAAGAATGAAAGAAAGTTTGCCGATACATTTTGTAAAGGAGGGGTCAGCAGAAGCAGGAGTAGCGAGAAAAGCTGACGTCAGAAAGACCGCGCTGGGATTGGCCAGTCAGTAAAAAACGTAGGCGCTCCTGATTGGTGCGTTAGTGTATGCCACGCTGAGAGTGGAGAATTACAGGGTGACGTAGACACTCCTGATTGGTGCGTTAGTGTGAGTCACGCTGGGATTGGAGAATTACAGAAGTGACATAGACGCTCCGGATTGGTGCGTTAGTGTGAATCGCGTTACGATTGGTTAAAACAACGGAATAGTCGTAGGGAAATCTAGCGATACACGGAATAGAAAATGATGTATTACGATCCACCAGAAAAAGAGAAAAAGTCCTGGTTTGGAAAAACAAAGAGCTTATTTAAAAAAGACAAACCAATTGTGACTAGAGAGGGACAGTTGCTTCTCCCACCAAAATCGCCTGCATCCTATATGGTTGCGAAATACGAATACCATACTTGTATCTGGTTGGATAATTGGGCAAAGTATACAAAAGGATGGAGTTTTAGCATTTCCAGAACATGGTTCATTTAATTTAGCGGTTTTGAGAAAATAAGAGAAAAAATGATGAATCTAGAGCCGAGACCTAGACCAACACAGTTTGAGGCATTGACAGAATGGGAAGATGAGATGCATGGCAGAGAACGACAGAGGAGTGGCGGAAGGTACAAATATATGTTTGGCAGATCATATGGACAGGAGAATCATGATGATAGAATGAGGGGATGGCGAAGCGCAAATATGGTAAAATAGGTAATGAAAATTCGGCTAAACTATCGAAGACCACTTTAGAATTAATTGAGAAAATTAGGGAATTAACAAAAAACGTGGAAGCTGTAACCGTTCCAGTAACTATAGGACCTGTAATGCATATTTTTGATAAACAGAAGGATAGTGAGCATTGCCTGACGATTCCCTATAACAGTAATAAACAAAATGAGAGACTAGAGAAAATTGCCAACGAGAACCCATGGAGACAAACAACAGGTATTTCAGAACAAAGTACGCCTACAAATTTGACAGTAAATCAAAGTCTAGTAGATAGAATAATAATGACGACAGAATCAGTCCCAAGATCACCAAAGAGATTAGCACAACAAACTATTGAGAACGATAGTGTAGGGCCTACTTCAGATGAATTAAGTGAATGGCTAAGGAGTTTGCAGCAGAAAGATAAAGAATCCCAAACTATAGATGTGGCCAAGCTGCTGATTGTTTCGGAAGAATTAATAGTAAGGACTATCCCCACGGAAAAGTTAAAAGCCTATCAGGATGAAGAATTACTATTTTTATGTAAAAGTATAACCTGGAGAGCAAGAAATCTACATGAGAGACTAGAAGAAGTGGCAAATGAAATGGGTATAGACTTCGAAAAAGTAAAAGCTTTACAAAAAACATACAGAGTAGATTTTTCTGAGAAAGATATTGAAAATCTGAATACCACAGGAAGAACAACTCAGATCAAAGACATAATCATTTTATTAAGAAAATGGGGAGATGTAGATAAATGGAAGAGTAGATGGTTCCGAAAAAAAGATGATGTCTCGGACAAAACTTTGGCAGCTTTCCCCGTAAGAAAAAAACAAAAGGTAGGAACAGAATGCCCCATGAAAAAAATTCCAGGAGGAGGATATGTACATGTCCCATTGGACTAGACAAGATATTTTGTCATTTACCAATGATTTTCCTCGACTATACGAAAAGCCAGTCGAGTGGTATAGGCAAGTGGATAGGTTTGTAAAGTTATCAAAAGTTTTATGGATTGATTTAAATAGTCTTTTTGACATAATAGTACCAGCAGATTTATGGACAGAGTGTAAAATAATGATAAATTGGCCTACACAAGAATACCCTAGAGACTCAAAAACAGGTGCCCCTGATCCAGAAGTGATGAAAAAATATGAACAAGTAATTACCTTTCTGAAATACTAAGTACCTCACAAGGAGACTGATTGGGTAAAATTTGACAGGACTCATCAGGAAGCTAAGGAATCAGTACACGCTTATTATGAGAGTTGATCCTTGCCTTTAAGCAGTTCAATGGTGATGAAAATGTGAGTGAAAAGGATTTAAGTCACTTTGTATACCGATTTGTGTATGGGCTGCGTCCATAAATAAGTGAAATGATTAAGCAGCATACATTAGACTGGCAAAATAAGAAAATAGATGAAGTACTGAGACATGCCAAATATTTTAGTGATGAAATTGAAGCCCAATAGCGTAAGTTAAAAGAAAAAGCTATGTGGGCACAGGTAATGGTGGCAGAAATACAGGAAGCTCAATTAATTGAACAGGCAAATGGTGCAAGTATGAAACCTAAATTTAATGTTGGAATGGGAAAGGGACAATTTAATATAGAAGAAGCCAAAAAGAAGTGGCCATGTCATAATTGCGGAAGAATAGGGCACTGGAAATCCGAGTGTAAATTTCCCCCGAGTACTAATGGTGATAATGCAACATTGAATTCGCAGGTGCAGAAAGAGGTGAGTTGTCAACCACAGCGACAGCAGCAGGTTGTTGCCCAACAGAATCAGGCGCCAAAACCGCCTTTTCCACAGAACGTAAATCCTCAGAAATACAGTAATGAGACAGGATTCTACAATGAAGAACAGGTAACTAAGCTGCCGCGCGCTAGTGCTGTTTCGCAGTAGTGGCTACAACGCGATGAGAGTGAGTCAGAAGAAAGCTCTTGACGGTGCCGAGAGGAGGAAGAAGAGTGCGTACTTGGCGCAACTCTAGAAGTAGACCAAACAGGCCCTTTTGTCGATGGAAAGGTAAATGATGAAAATATTACTTTCCTAGTAGATACTGGTGCTACTCGTTCAACTGTCAGGTCAGCTGATGTTAAAAACCTTCCTCTCTCGGATGAAACAATCCAAGTAGTTGGGGTATCCAACAGACAGATTAAAACATATCTCACTGAACCAGTAAAAGTTAACATAGGGAGATTTTCTGAAATGCACCACTTTGTCGTGTGTGATTCAAGCCCTGTAAATTTGTTAGGAAGAGATTTATTGTGCAAAATGAATTGCACCATATTTTGCACTCCCGATGGTATAGCATTTGAGACCCCTGATGAATATGTACTGTATAAAATGACTATGGCTAATATGGATCCTGAGATTACTGAGGCATTTGCTGTATTTAATCCTGAAGAACTACCAAAGGAACTGAAAAAGACAGTAAAGGCAGAGGTTTGGGATTTCACAGGAGAAGATGTAGGATTAATGAAAAATGTGGTTCCTATAAAAGTGACTATAAAAGAATGAATAAGTTACCCAAATATTCCTCAGTATAAATTGACACCCGAAATAGTTGAAGGAGTTACTCCTATAACAGAGAAAATGATTAAACAAGGTATTTTGAGAGAAATAATGAGTAGTCCATGTAATTCACCAATTATGGGTCTGAAAAAGCCTAATGGAACGTTCATAATAGTGCAAGATTTGGGAAAAATAAACAAAATAGTTGTGTCATGTTGTCCTATTGTACGAAATCCATCATTGATTTTGTATCAGATTCCACATGATGCAGAATGGTACACAGTGATTGACCTGTGTCATGCTTTCTTTTCCATCCCATTGCATCAAGACAGTCAGCAGATTTTTGCGTTCCGGTTAGGCGAACGTATTTTGGCATGGTGCCGAATCCCACAGGGGTATACAGAGAGCCCCTCAATATTTAACCATATATTGAAAAAGTCCTTAGAAGATCTAGAGATGTCCGAGAGCTCCGTACTAGTCCAATACATTAAGGACCTGCTTGTGGCATCAAAAACACGAGAAGCTTGTGTAGAGGATACCATAGCATTGCTAAATCATCTAGCAGATGAAGGACTTAAAGTATCCCCATCGAAATTGCAATTATGCCAGAAAGAAGTACAATATTTAGGCCATAAAATTGAAAAAGGACTGAGGAAAATAACAGCAGAAAGAATCAAGATAATACAAGGAATGAGAGCACCAATGACGCAAAGAGAAGTGAGAATGTTTCTTGGAATGGAAGGATAGTCATCAGTGGATAAGCAACTTTTCCCTGATTGCAAAACCTTTGGTATGCCTGACAAGAAGTGATGTAAAAGATCCCATTGAATTGAATAAAGAAGAGTTAATAGCCTTTAAACAATTGAGAGATAGTTTGTGTGAGGCACCAGCACTTGGTATGCCTGATTATGAAAAGGAGTTTGAACTATACTGCAGCGAGAGGAATGGATGTGCACTCTGTATTAATACAGAAACATGGAAAACTGAGAAGACCAATTGCATATTTTTCAGCTATACTTGACCCAGTAGCTGTAGCGTTACCTGGTTGCCTGAAAGCAGTGGCTGCCACTTGTAAGAGTCTGGAACAGAGCGAGGGAAACGTGATGGGATATCCTGTGCGAGTATTCGTACCTCATGATGTGGTAATCCTTTTAACAAGGAGCCGCACTCAGTTCATGACACATAGTCGGCTGACTAAATATGAAAAGTCATATTAGGTGCAACAAATGTGAGCCTTGTAAGTTGTATGAATGTGAATCCTTCAACATTATTGCCGGATGCTGAGAATGTGGAAGTCAGAGATGATGTGGATCATGACTGCTTGGATGTGCTTGATTTCTGTACCAAACCACGACCTGATATAAAGGATGTACCTTTGACAGAAAGAGACTATGTGATGTTTGTGGACGGATCATGCTTGAGAACAGACGAAGGATCTCTGAGTGCAGCATATGCAGTGTGCACAGTAGCAGCAATAATAGAAGCATCTTATCTAAAGGGAGTAAAGTCAGCCCAAGTTGCTGAGCTATTTGACATTACCAGAGCATGTAAGTTGGGAAAGAATGTGAGAGTGACTGTGATAACTGATAGTCAGTACAGCTTTTGTGTTGTGCATGATTTTGGCCAAATTTGGTCACAGAGAGGATTTTTGACTTCAAGTGGAACCCCTATAAAGAATGCTGAAGTGGTTGGGAAATTGCTTGAGGCGATACAGCTACCTAAGCAATTGGCTGTTGTGAAGTGAGCTGCCCACTCCAAAACCGGAGATTACATCTCAGCTGGGAATCAGTATGCGAACGATATGGCTCAATATTGTGCGCAAAACCAAACAGGGCAAAAGAGAAGGAAATGAATTCATGTCCCTTGTTGTTTACTAACATTGTGAATACATGGGAACAAGTGAGACAGTTACAGGAAGAAGCTGGAGATGAGGAAATGAGACAATGGGTCAAGGCAGGATGTGCACCAAGGAAAACAGATCATGTGTGGGTCTATCCGGATGGAAGACCAGTTATGCCTGATAGCAGGGTCTCAGCCATGGCCCGGATGTATCATGGACAAGCACATGTAGGGAGAGATGCAATGCTTAGACTATTTAAACAGACATGGTACAATGCAAAATTCAGACTTGTAGCTGAGAGTCTTTGTCAACGATGTATGTCAGCAGTTCAATCCTGGAAGAAAAACAATGGTAAGTCTAGGAACGATAGGTCGAGAAGGAGGGCCGTTCACCAGAATGCAAATTGATTTCATTGAGATGCCTCCCTGTAACAGGTTGAGGTATGTTTTAGTGATGGTCTGCCTATTTTCAGGATGGGTAGAAGCATATCCCACAAGAAGAAGTGATGGAATAACAGTAGCAAAACTGCTTTTGAGGAAGTTCATCCCAAGATACGGATTTCCAGTCACAATTGAGTCAGATAGAGGAAAACATTTCCATAATGAAATCATGAAGCTAATTTGTGAAGCATTGAAAGTACAACAAAAAATGCATTGTGCCTATCGGCCAGAGGCTTATGGTGTGGTAGAACAGGTAAATGGCACTATTAAAAACAGATTAGGAAAGATGTGTTTAGCCACAGGACTGAAATGGCCTGATGTCTTGCCTCTGGTACTCATGACTATTAGATCAATTCCAGATAGGAACACAGGTTTGAGTCTCCACGAAATTGTAATGGGGAGAGCAATGAGGCCTGTATTCATTCCAGTCAACAAGTTATTGCCTATCTCTGATGACTTGGTGTTGGATTACTGTAAGGGGCTGGCTGACGCCATACATTCTGTGTTTCATCAGGTTGGATCGGATGCCACCACCCTTGAAAAGAAGCCAGCTCATGATCTGAGCCCAGGTGACTGGGTGAGAGTTAAAGTACACAGAAGAAAGAACTGTTTGGTCCCACGTTGGGGAAAACCACGACAAGTGATTTTAACTACAACAACAGCTGTAAAGTGTGCCGGAATAAAGAACTGGATCCATGCTAGTCATACCTTGCGAATTCCAAATCCAGTAGATAACAAGGAAGGAGAGTATTTGGAAGAATCAGAATCCAACTCTGAATCTGATACTGAAGACATTAAAACAGGACAAAACCCTGAAAGGGGGGAGTCAGAACCAAATTTGACTGTTGCCCCAGAGAACATTCCTTTGAGGAGGAAGTTGCAGATCTCAGACACCAGCTCAGAAACTGAACAAGCCCAAGTACGTACAAGAAAAGAGAAAAACAGTGAAGAAACGATTAAAGAAGTTCTCGATAAATAAATTCCTGATGGAAAGCTGAGAGAAATTCCACCTGAAGTAATAAAAGCAGATGGTCAGGTGACAGATACAGAAAGTGACGGAAAGGTTTTTGCGGAAGACCCCCAAGGAGTTGTAGGGAATTCAAACATCCAGTTAGAGGAAGGGCCAGTTAGTCAGCAGGAAGATTGTGTGCAAGAAACACGAGGAGGGACAGAAGTAGGGAAAATAAAAGAAGTGGTGGAAAGAGAAACAGCTGAAAGTAAAAGTCAAGTTGAAACAGAATCAGAGGACAGTGATGAAGAAGTACCAGCAGGTCGAGTTCTGAGAAAAAGAGCATGGAGAGCTGAGAAAAACGAAAAGGGAAATAAATTGAAATAGATCAGCAAGAGATGAAATCTGGCCAAACAAAATAAAGAGATTGAGATACCGACTGACACGAGTAAATTCATCCAGAGCTGAACAAGTGAATGAAGTATGTAGTCAAGAAAAGTTGAAAGACGAAGGAAAAACGACAACTGAAGAAAATAAGAGAACTAGAAAACCTAACCAGATGTATAAGTCACCTGAATGGTCATATGTGGCGCTGCCTGAAATAAAAGAAGAGGCAGATAGCCAAGAAAATCCAGAGGTGACTGTACCAGAAGTGGTTGAGGAAGACGAAGAATCAGAATTCCTGAGAGTTATCTTGCCCGACATTGGAGAAGAAACGGATGTTCAGGACGTTCTGTATCAAGATTGTGAAAGAAAAGTGAAAGACGATCAAATGCCAAACTGAAAAGACCAAAAAGTTACACCAATGGAAAGACAATAAATATTACTGGAAGAGACATAACTGATAGAACCAAGTAGGTGCTTAGAGCCGTGGGTTAGACAAAACTAGTTGTGAAGTAGAAGAGGCTAAGTCAAAAGACACTGATCATTTTTCAAAATAGCAAATAGAATAGAAAAACTAAATGTATATTTCTTAGGAGGTGGTTAAAAATGTGTTGTTGTTGTACTGGATTACTAATGCTTCTATGGAGTGCTTTGGCTTTGATGATCTCATTTAAAGTTACACTAGATACAATAGAAGGACATTGTGAGAATAAAACTAATGTAGAAAAGTTTCAGAAAGTATATCCAACAAAAATAGATAAAAATTATTTACATAAAGACAGGTCTATAAATGATTTCTCCAACAATGTATTTTCAAAACTACTATATGAATATGTAAAGACAATGGACGTGAGGGATTGCTACGTCTGCATGCAGTTACCAGCATCTGTATCTGAGGGAGTGACCCATCATCACCTCCCAGTAACGTATGGAATAACATGTAGTGTAATAGCAAGTTTGTTTTACAAAATAAGGAAATTAAAATATTACTTTTCAGATGTAGATAACATATTTTCACAAGTACCTGTAATTAACAAATTGAATAAAGTACAACCTGCAAAGGTATTAGGTGAATTTTTCTTGGAAACTAAAGTATTAACATTAGAGTCTATTTTTTGAAATAATCTAACTTGTAGTTTAAGGAAGGAGGAGAAAATGTTCTTGGATATGGTTGAAGACAGGAGATTAAAAATGCAAAAGAAATTATCTGAGGAAAGAGAGGAAAGGACAGTCTGGGATGTTGAAAAGGAAAAACATTTGAAAGGAGAAGCTAGTCCAACAATGGCTTTAGATTGGCCTCAGAAAGGAAAGTTGTGTATTAGAAGGAATCAAACTGCATATGATAATTAATTTTGTAGGTACCAGTGATTGCCATGATACATATCGAATCATGGGTGGATGGGGATTTAAAGGAGGAAATGATCCAGTTTTTCCTGGATTATATTTTATCTGCGGGAACAAAGCATATTATCGACTACCAGATCACTGGTTTGGCACATGTTATGTGGGCCTGGTTTTCCCAAAGATAGTGATGGTGTACATGAGTTAGGTAGACAAGTAACACGTAGAAAGAGAGAATCTTGGTCAGAAATTGTGGGAGACATTTTTGGAGCATTGATACCAGTAGTGGGAATATCTCTGAATGCACATAAAATTAGAAAATTATCAACAGTAGTGGATCGCTTGTCAACAAGCACCGCTGGAGGATTTTTATTGGTAAACACAGAAATGGTTGCCATGCGCGCCATGGTAATGCAAAATCGACTTATCCTTGATATAATTTTGGCAAAAGAGGGTGGAGTCTGTGGAATGTTGAAAGTTCAACATTGTTGTACTTATATTCCAGACGAAAGTCAAGATCTAAAGTTATACATTAAAAATATAACTGATTTGCATGAGGAAATTGCACCACTGGAGGTTGAAGGTGTCTGGGAAAAGATTGGAAAGACGTTATCTTCCATTAAAGAGTTCTTATTAAAATTAGGTAGTACATTTATAGGTAAAATCTTAGTTCCATTAACCTGTGTAATTTTTCTAGTATTAGTTATAAGACTAGGATATTTCTGTTGCAAAAGAAAGAAAATACAGAAAAACTTAAAAAGAGAAACTTTGAAAAAGAAGGAGAATAAAAGACAAGAAAGAGAATTTGAAGAAGTAGAATTAGAAGAAATGAAAGATAGTACGTATAGAAAAGCGAGAGAAGAAGAAATTGGGGAAACGGAAATGTGAACTAAAATTCTATGAATTCATTTTCTTTTCATGATACATTTACAAAATTTTAGGTATAGTGGTGATAAAATCACCAAAGGGGACATTGATGGAGCAGGTAGCCATGCGCGCCATGGTAATGCAAAATCGACTTATCCTTGATATAATTTTGGCAAAAGAGGGTGGAGTCTGTGGAATGTTGAAAGTTCAACATTGTTGTACTTATATTCCAGACGACAGTCAAGATCTAAAGTCATACATTAAAAATATAACTGATTTGCATGAGGAAATTGTACCACTGGAGGTTGAAGGTGTCTGGGAAAAGATTGGAAAGACATTATCTTCCATTAAAGAGTTCTTATTAAAATTAGGTAGTACATTTATGGGTAAAATCTTAGTTCCATTAACCTGTGTAATTTTTCTAGTATTAGTTATAAGACTAGGATGTTTCTGTTGCAAAAGAAAGAAAATACAGAAAAACTTAAAAAGAGAAACTTTGAAAAAGAAGGAGAATAAAAGACAAGAAAGAGAATTTGAAGAAGTAGAATTAGAAGAAATGAAAGATAGTACGTATAGAAAAGCGAGAGAAGAAGAAATTGGGGAAACAGAAATGTGAACTAAAATTCTATGAATTCATTTTCTTTTCATGATACATTTACAAAATTTTAGGTATAGTGGTGATAAAATCACCAAAGGGGACATTGATGGAGCAGGTAGTGCAACATTTTATATACCTCCTCTATTTTTGCATGAAAATACTAATTATATAATCTATTAATTATAATATTATTAAACGAGTGTTGCATGTATAATAATCAACATTATTAATACTAAAATACACATGGGATTTGCTAATTGCATGGCTAAATAACTCATAACTAAAATCTGTACGCATATTAACAATAGTATATGTAGTAATAGAATACTGCATGATATATGTTGCTTTGTGATGTTGCACCCTTGAGGAGGATCGAAAAAGGTGAATATAATTGCTTTAAATGTCGCTATATGCTAGATAAATACAAGCACATAGAGGGATTAGCAAGGGGTTTACATTAGGATCACCATTTCCATGAATTAATTATTCTTTTGTGTTTGTTTCACTTAAATTGGCGTTTGGGCCTAAATCCAATAAGGCCGCTGTTGCCACACGCAGAAGTGGCCACTGTCCCATGAGGCGCAAAGTGAGCTGCGCATGTGCAAGAGATCTCCTAAACCTCGTAGCGACCTTTGCACAGACTGACCCCGGTCAAGGAAACGAAACGGGACACTCGCCAAGACACAGGAACAATCAACCTTACAGTAAACTGGAACAAGCCGATACTTCGCTAAGAAATGACCTCACCCTTCGAAATGTACTGAAAATCTTGGGATATTGGGCGTACGAGCTCAACCAGCCAATCACGACTGCTCTAAAGTTAAAATTTGTATCTTCTATGACTTATTTTATTATAAAAAGGCTAGTAGAATAGGGAGGGTACAGCAGCGGATGATGATCTCTTTTTTTTCATTCATCATTTTCTGCGTTCGTTGTGACGCCTTTTCTGAAGATCCAGATGCTGCCCGACCGCTTGATGACTGCAAACATTTTCTAAAAATCCACGGGCTATGATATAGGCTTGCACGATTTCTGGTCCTTTGATAAATTGGGACTGTAGCGTGCTGAGCAGAGGACTTTGAGCTTTGGCCTACTTCTCAGACAATTTACGACAAATTTTGGTTATGCAGAGCCAATGAATTAGAGGACTTCAAATAGCCAGATTAGGTAAATATGATGTTCTGCGATTTATTTGAATTGATCTAAAACTCTAAACTTTGACGAGACAAATGCAAATAATAATCATTATGAAAATTTAGATATTGATTAACAAGAAATATGAGTTTGTGGTTTCAGTGAGGGAAATAAGGATTCTGAGTCTTAAATTGTGTTTTAGCTGGTTCAAAATCACATCAACCAATCCAACTAAAATGGTCCATTGACCAGGTGGGTGGAGTGCCTTGATGTTTGAGATTAGGGATATATAGGCGAAGGATATTAATGTATGTTTTGTAAAATAACTTTCTCTCCATATAGGTTATATAAGGTATTTCCCCCCCACATGTCCAGCGCTTGAATTACTCATCCCTCCTGTGTGTGCAGACTCGTGAGAGAGACGTATGAGTGTTGGTGTTATGGGTCTCACCAATGATTGTGTGTGTGAATGAGCTAGTGTGATGTCGGGTCTGCGACGCAGGGGGGGCATCGGTAAATGTGTTCCGCGTTTCCCAGTCTTGCGCTGGATCACAGTACTGTGGCAAGCACATAGTAGAGGTATAAAGCATTGGACGTTGAACAGTAAGTCTTCCTCTGGTGCTTTTACTGCGTTGCTGTATATCAGGTCCTGCCAACTCCACAATCCATCAGTCATCCAGCTTGGCTCCATTGACTCAGTGTGCCAACATGTCAGTGCCCCAGCACTCTCCACAGGCTCCTAATGCTTTTTCACACTTTCTGGGGCATCCACATTTGTAGACCACCTCCTCTGCCCCCTGACACCAATATAGATCTGACTCCAACTCTGCTGCACTGGGAGGGTGACTCACTCCCGATCATCTTGTGACATTTCGTTTTACCACTCCGGCTGTGAATGTTGGCAAATCTTTGTATAACAAGGCCATGCCTCATCTCCCTGTGCCATCAATAAAAGTCACCTGGCATCAAGGGGCACCCGCACCAACATGACCCTGTACGTCACATCCATCACCTCCGTCAGAAGGTCTGGATCACTCCCATAAAATGTGAAAAAAGGTGCCCACTTGGGTGCAGCCCTAATGCAATGCAATGTATCAGTCGTCCCAATACTATGTAAAAGAGTGTGTGAAAAATAAGGCCTATGAAGTATTTTGATTTGTACTAGTCTGAATTCACACTAAGGGGGACCGAGGAGATTTAAGGACCTGCGTGGGCTACCGCCCCACTCATAGTATTCAACACAAAAAAGGCCACGGGTCCAAACGAGCAGAACAAAATGTGACAAAGTGTAATCAACCTCGTGCTGAAGGGGGATCCCTTTAAAGGACGGTTCCCCTCACACACCAGAGGTGTTGTGCTTCATCATAGGGGTGCCCCCTCGCTTGAAAGACCTAGTCCTTACGCGGGCTAAAACCCCCTCGCTACAACGGATGAGCTCAGGGATGTTTTTCAGTATAGATGAGGTGGGTTAGACTAAAACCCTATGTCAGCATGGTGTGCTTAAAAAGAAGTGCAATGCTAAAGTGAATGTGATTAAACCTGGCTACAAAGTTAGCTCTGTAGCAACTGTATTCCGCTTCCTTGTGACAGGGTTAAAAACAACAAATAGCTGAAAACACAGCTGCCACAATTAGAGTCTTCTGTATCAGTATATGACCAACATGTTTCGGCCTAAGGACCTATAAAAGTGTCATGGCCTTCATCAGGGTTGAGTATAAAGCTACTGGAAAGTAAGGTACATGCACATCCGAAAGAATGCGCAGTAACGGCAGTGTATTTATACTGAACCAGTGGTCCTGATGTTCAGTTTTTTTACCGTTGGAACCTGTTGGTAAGACAAAAAAACGATGTGCACTATTTACAATGAGGCATGTGCAAATAAGGACAGTGCATAAAAAACAAGGTTGACTGAAAACAGAGTGTATTTGCTCAAATGGTCAAAACACTGGAAGGCATGTAACTACTTCAGTATATATGTAACTACTTTAGTATACATGAGCATTAATATAAGGATGTGTGGTCAAAGAATTCACCACATCTGTCCTGGCCTATAAGCCAAAGAATACATGCGCCAGTCAACCTGACAGAAAAGATGGTGGCGTTAAAAATAGGTAAGAAATCAAAGAATGCTTTTCAAGAAAAGGAAAAGTATTATGTGCCTTAAAGAAGCAACTTGTCCAGTTTGTACGAAATACGAAGTATCAGTCAAGCTTAATGGTATATATGGCCAGAGCTCTTTGCAATTCTCAAACAGAAGTATTTTGTCATATGACCCAATCCATAGGTGTTGATATTATGGAAATTGCTTTGAAATGAATTTAATAACAGAGACAGCAAATAATTAAACAAAGACATCCTGATTGGCGCTATGGCAGGAACGAGGCTTTTCGCTCGAGTAATTATGATGTGAAAAGTAGAAGCATCACTGTCTCGCAGTGATAGCTAGGACTGGTGCTTCTGGGTACAAAATGGCAAGCATGGGTGGAACCTCATGAGTGAGCGTGTTATCAAAACGGGCAGCGTCAGAGTCCCAAGTCGTGGAACTAATCCACTGGATTTAATGGGCTGAGTTTAAATGTGAATCACCGGCGGGGCCAAAATTAGTCTGCTCAGTGGAGCGGTAACAGGGGAGTGGGTGTTATTAAGACCTTATTCGAGAATGGGCTGGAGAGCTCAACGTGTAAAAGTGACTCATGAAAGTGCGTGGGTGAGCAGAATGGCAAAGGCCACGCAAAATACATGATGTGTGACCCTCATCATTAAGTCAGTTCACCCAACCCAGTGGGCTGTCGGGCATGGCCACAACTAGATGCTGTATGTAAGCGCGAGGCTCGGTGGGGGAGGGAGGAACAGTGCAAGCAGGGACGTGGACGCTCACCATTGCCAAATAAAAGCCTAAATAGGAGACGGAAAGATGCAAATGCTACGGCGCTTAGCGCTATGTGGAGGCTTGAAAACCCCAAAACTTACCGCCAAATGTTGCGTCGGGAACCAAGGCACACATCCTCAGGTCAGGAGATGCTGGCATGGAAAACTACGTGTTAAAATATCGCTAAGTGAACGCCCACTGGGTGGAAGGCTTTTGGAGTAATGGAAATGCTTCAGGGCAAGGGAAACCGGTGTGATGGTATCAGGCGGCTGCATCGTCAGGACATGTTCTATTGTTGTTAGGGTCTGGTCCTGTAGAATACAGGTATACAGTGATTCCATGTTGAAGAACACAAGATAGTCTGTGTCCGGACTGAATTCTATTCCTTTTAGAAGGTGGAGAACATCTGTTGTGTCCTGGGCATCCTGCTGACCAAAGGTCAAAGAAAAAAGTCAACGAATTGTAACAGAGGCTCAAGTGCAGAGCCGATGCATGAAGTTATCGGTCTCCCTGTAGGTGGTCTCTGTGGCTTGTGTATTTTGGGTAGAACGTAGAAGTAGGGGATCACCGGTTCTTTAGTGCCGAGGAAATCAGCATCTCTGGGTGTGGTCCATCCATTGTTTCTTGCTTCTTGTGTCATGGCGAAGATAGTATCAGTAATCCTCTTAGTGGGCTGATAGGATGTGGTTACGTTCAATTGTCGAAGACATTCAGACCTATACGAGTCTGTGTCCATGAGCACAGTCACTACACCTCTATCAGCCGGCTTGATGGTGATACTATTGTCCGTAGTGAGAGTTCGCAAGGCCTGTTGTTCGCATTTCGGCATATTGTGGTATGTCCTAGATGGTGTGGATAGTCCAAGGTTAGGATCTTTCAGGACAGCCTTCGAAGGTGGCCACCTCCGCTGGGACTGAGCCGATGGGTAGATTGAATGTGGATTTTAATCGTAGATTAGTATTTTAATCTCTGGTTCAGTACTTGGGGACTCCTGTCTGCAAAATATAAGTGTAGCCTAACCTTCCGAAAGAACTGGTGAACCTCCTGTTGGAGTTGGAAGGAATCACCACTGTTAGTGGGAACAAAACCCAGTCCATGGTTAAGTACAGCAGTCTTGTCAGGAGTCAATACCCATTGGCTCAGATTCACTATGAGGCTGGATGTACTAGGTGTACTAGCCTGAACCTGGCTCAGATAGCTATTTCCCATGGGGACCTGCAGAGCCTCTGCCCAGGCCTATTCCTCTATTTCTCCTACGTCGTCTGTCCAAATATTTCTCAGCAATCCTAAAAGGTTAAGGGAGTTGTTTATCAACTTCCAGGAGATCACATAGACCCCTCTATGAGGGATGGGTTCAGTAATTCCGATTAATCTCGGTTCAAACTCTCTTTTCTCTTGCACCAGCAGTCTCTCTAGCCATTCACCAATCCCAGTGCATCTCTGTCCAAGGTCACCCTATTACAGCATGGCTACAGAATCAACCAGCCAATCACTGCATGGTACCTTAGTTACACAATACTCCAAAATAAAAAAAGTCCTTCCAGAAAAGCAGTCCAGTTGAGTCCTTTAAGCAGCACAGCAGTCCTTTTGACAGAGGTTCAGTTTAAGATTCAGAAGTGTCTGGTTTTAGTTGGTTATAGACCTAAAAGCACCTTTGACATAGGGGTTGACTTCAAAAGATATCTCTGAAGTGCACAAGGATCCCTTTTAGCCCAGTCCTGTATTCCAGGCTACCTAAAGGGGGTAAATCAGTGCTTTGTGTGTGGACAGGACACTACCTATTGAAGTTTAAGTGTGAGCACCTTCCATTCCTCCCTGCCCAGGAAGACCCATCAGAATGCATATGAATGCAGATGAGTGCTCAGATGAACCTCACCTTCCTGTATTTGTGGCTGTCTAGAGGAAATGCACAAAGTGTAGCAGTCATCCAACCCAGACGTGCATTGGAGACAAAAAAGCAGTAAGTACAGTGAAATGCTCACTTCTATAAATAGTAATGTTAAATCCAACCTCATCAGAAAGGAGGATTTAACATTACCTTTCGAAACATATGAAACATGAAGAAGCTACTCACCTATGATCAGGAAATGCAGCTTAAAAGTGTATTAATGTATCCCCAATACTGGCCAATTTGAGTGGTAGGCCTCACGTTGTGAAAAACAAAATAGGCTATTAGTCACTACCAGGATATGAAAAACATACAGGTACATGTCCTACCTTCTTCTTACAATGCACCCTGGCCTTATGGTTACTTAGGGCCTACCTTATGTGTGACCTATGTGTAATAAAAGGGGAGTTTAAGGCATGGCAGGTAGTTTTAAATGCCAAGTCAAAGTGGCAGTAAACTGCACACACAGGCACTGCAGCGGCAGGCCTGAGACAGGTTTGAAAAGCTAATTCTGTGCAAGGCACAATCAGTAGCATTTGAAGTCCAGGCCCTGGGTATATGGTATAGCACTTCACAAGGGACTTACCTCTAAAATACATATGCCAGGTATACAACAATGTCATCATGATTAGTAGAGAAGCACAAGCACTTTAGCATTAGTTAGCAGTGGCAAAGTGTTCAGATTTCTAAAATCAGCAAAAATAATCAGAATAATGAGAGGCAAAAGGCAAAACATTGAGGGAACAACAACTCTAGGGCTGACATGTCTCACAGCAATGTTTTTTTATTACAGAAAAACAACTTTCGCACTGCAGTCCAACCTTCGGCTAGCTTGCCAGAGGATTGCAAAGTTACCAATATTGCCATTTATCTGACTTTTGTAAATCTGACTGAGGTATTTCTTCAGGACACCTGGGATGTAGAACAGAAGAGTCATTCCTGCTCATCGTTAGATGGAATCCCCACCTTATATGAACTCAAAATTGAAGTGCTGCCCCAGGAAGGTTTTTTTAAGAACACCATTGTCAAATCAAAATAAATGCATCACGAAATCAGAATGCAATGTGATCAAGACAACTAGAACTAAAGCACACACAGCACCACATGAGCATGCAAATTGTAATACAACCATAAGCAGAAAAGTTGGTACTTTAATAGTTGTTACAACCAGGGTATCACATAAAAGTCTCCAGTATATAAACAATTCAGCTTATCTTTACACAGTGAGAGAGGCCAGTAGGGGGGTTTGCTCATTTCTAGTAAACATTTCTCTGTAGCGCCATTGTACTAGTGGGCTAATCTGCTACCTTTTGGCTAAGTTCACACTATAGAAATTTAACACAGATGTATGCATGTTGGATGGGTGGAAAAGATGCCTAATATCCCTGAACCTGGCAATGATGTAGAGGATACTGCTGGCACTATAGAGGGTTATCCGGTACTCCATCAAGGAACATGAGCACATAACTGTATAAAAAATAAACATTTTTCCCACATCAACGACTTTCCAGCTTCACAATATCCACATCACTCTGATCTATCCATGTTGTATTCAACGTTGAGTCTAGAACTCTTTCTCCCAACACAAATGGTAAAACACCCTTGCTAACATGAGGAGTAGTTCTGTGAGCCCATATTGCATACTTGAAAACCTGTTTCAATGACACTTCAATGATCAATGATAAGTGTATCTGATCTTTCAAGTTCATTACTACTGGGAATGTATAAGGAGGTCCTAACATGCTTGATCCCTTATGATTCTACATTTTATTTTCATTTCTAGGGCAGTTAACAGGGTACCATTGTCCATCACCAACACGGATAGAACACCTTCTCTCCTAAACATTGAATATCCAAAACCCAATATCAGAATTAGCATTGATACCATTGATAACCTTGATATCCAGCCATTTCATGTATAATCAATCAATCCCTAAGCAAATTTGAAAGTACTTCATAATACATCATTGAAGGAATTAGTTTTTTTGTGTGAGGGGTGAGTTAGCCCTCCTCAGTCAGCAACCACAATCCCTGTCAGGGTGAACCACAAAAAGTCACCAAATTAGCCTGTGCTTAACAATCTGGTAGTTTGACACAAAAGCTGACAGGCTTAACTTAGAGGCACTGTGTTACATATTTATGCAACACACAAACAGCAATAAAGCAAAAACACAACACAAGAGATGTCCCACAGCAATTTAGGAAAATTGGATAAAATCTAATGAATAAAGTTAGACCATAAAGACAAAATCCCAATCAGTAGAACCGGCGAAATGCAAGTTGAAAGGTTTATGTAAAAATAACACCAAGAAGCAGGAAGCACTAACTATGTGTTTCTGAACGCGCTACACCATGACAAAGTCACAAGTTCAGGTCGACCGCAATAGATTGTGGGCCCAATACGGAGCATGATTAGTCCTGTTGAAAAAGTTGCCTTCTCAAAGTCCATTATGGAGAGTACGAAACTACAGCATTTCACAGGAGGAGCTCATGTGATGGCAGCCAAGGGTCCAGGACCTGGAGAGACACCTTTTGGGGAATGGGAACTTACTACAACTGAATACACCCAGGCTCAGACAGGTCCATTTGCAGGTCCAGGCAGGACCAGTTAAAGCAGGTCTGCTGGGCAGTTGCAGGGAGGCCTCCTGAGCTTGTTATGTACCTGCTGCTCAGACCAGGAAGTCAGCCAAGTGACTATTGGAGTCACTCAGGTTAGCATAGGATGAAAGAAGGAGGTTCAGTCATTCTTCTCAGAGAGCAGGGCAAGCCTCAAGCAGCAGTGCAGTTATCTAAAGAGCAATGCAGGCCTCAAGCAGCAGGACAACGCTCCGAGGATCAAGGCAGTATGTCTTCTATAATGTTCACAGGTCCAGGAGTGTACTGAAGAGTTGGTCTGAGGGTCCAATATTTATACCTGGTGCGAGCCTTTCAAGTGAGAGAAACCTCTATATTTCCACTAAGACACCCAATAGGGGATTTGGGGGTGCATCCTCCCATGGAGGTGGTCGGGCTAGACCCCAGTGTGGCACATGAGTCCCCCCTGGCCTACCCCGCATGAGAAGGGAGACATGCCCTACAGTTTGTTTTCTCCTCCTTTCTCGCCATTATAAATAAAGACACTAAGAGCCCCCCTGCTCAGGGCCAGTGCTGCTGGGCTGAGAACCGCTCTGAAATCCCAGGTTACCTCCACCTACAGAAATTCAGCGGTTCACTGGACTCAGAACCTATTCTACGCATGAGATAAAATACCAAGCGCTAACTCTAAGCAGAGCATGGTGGACTGCTATACGGGAGCGGGAACACAGATGGGTGACCCGGGAGTCTCGACTGGCACCCTGCCAGATAATGCAGCATTGATGGAAGGTATTACCCATTACAGAGATATACTAGATGTTAAAATAGGCTCTGTTTGCTCATTTGTGATGCTTCTACGTCAAGACCTTTGCAATACATATGAAAGAATTACAGAAACTGAGACAAGAGTGTCAAGTGTGGAAGACACAGTCACTACCCTTCAAAAGACAGCGAGCACCCTAGAGACCATCACAAAAGGCCTGGTGATGCGAGTTGAGGACACTGAAGGGAAGGCTCTCAGACACTGTGGGCTTTCCTGAGGGATGGGAAGGCGAGGATGTGGGAAATTCGGACTAGATCCTCGTCCCAATGCTTCATCATAGAGCGGGCACGCCAAGCCGATCATCGCCAGGATCCTGAATGTTCATGGTAGGGTCACCATCCTGAGGCAGGCCGGATTTAAAGATTTCGGCTCCTTTGATTCTAATTGAATCATGATATTTCCAGACTATATCAGAATAGTCCAACAGCTTCCTCAATCCTTCCTGGAAGTGAATGCCGAGCTGAGGAGCCTTAGGATCTCCTATGCCCTATTGTTTCCAGCCCATCTGAATATGATGTTTCAATCATGTACACTCTTCTTTGACACCCCCTTGATGATTCAGGGACCTCAGCGAGACCAGCTCAGGAGCTTCCTGGGTCGGAAGTGACTGTGCAAACTTTTTAATTGATAAGACAGGGCAAACTTCACAATCCAACTTACTGTTGTACACAACGGCAACATTGAAGGGCTACATCCCTGGAGAAATACTCTATGAACTCTGGAGGTGATCATACATTAATGGACAGTTTGATGGGGATCCACTTGAGGGGCTCAGGGGCAGATGCATCATGCATTTTTATGTTTGCAAACTGGCAGATTCACAGAATCTGCCTGTTTGCGAACGCAAAAATTGCTTTTCCGATGCAGCAAACATAATTTTGTGATTCGGTAACCGAAACGCAAAATGGGTTTGTTTTTCAGTACTAGCACAGGGTGTGTTTAGGACGTCCCTTCCTAATACCGAATCGCATTGGTATCTATGAATTTTTTGTGACCGCAATTGCAATTGTGCAACATTTGCATTGTACCACCTACTTCAAGTAGGTGGTAACCCAGTCACAAATAAGAAGGGGTCCCCAGGCGACCCTCTTCCCTTTGTGAATGTATGTAAAACCATATTTAAGAGCAGGCAGTTTTCCCTTAAGGAAAACGGGCTGCTTTACAAAAAAAAGATTGCTTTATTGAAAAACAATCACGGACATGGTGGTCTGCTGATCTCAGCAGGTCACCTTCCCCGTGATTTTTGCGGTTCGTAGGGGTTCGCAAATTGCGGCCTTGCTCATTAATATTCATGAGGAAGGTCATTTGCCACCCACTGGGAATCGCAAAAGGTGTACTATTCTCCTTCATACATTGCATTTTGCGATTCCCTAATTGCGAATCCTTGTGATTCGCAATTAGGGAATTGCAAAATACTAGCTACATACATCTGGCCCTAAGTCTCCAGCTCCTTTTGGGGTTGGGACTCCACGACAGATGCCTCAACTGTTCTGAGGTATTGGGGAGGGAGTGGAAGGTGTTAATTGTTGTCTGTGCTATTCTATGCTTGCATATGGTACTCCCCTTGGAGTGGTTACACCAAGATCCAGTCCGGTAGGCACAAGTCACATGATCAGATGACAAGTAGTAATGCTAGTGTACTGCGAGGTAGGCTGCAGATAGTAAGCTGGAATGTACAGGGTATCCTAGACAAGATAAAAAGAGGGGCGGTGCTTTGACAAACTAAATGCCATGAGACAGATATCTTGTTGCTACAAGAAACACACCTCTTGGCACTAAAACACCTTGTCTGTCTCACTTTGGATATAACCAAGCTTTTCACTCTGGGTTCACTAGGGGCTCCTGGGATTCCCGGGAATGGCCATTCTGATACAGTGCAGAGTCCCTCCCATGCATGCACGTTCATGGGCAGATACCCAGGACTGGTATATTATTGTTGCAGGCTCGCTCTAGAGTGAGCAAGTAGTATTAGGTAGTCTAAAAGCTCCCCCATCCCTTGCTCAGGCCCTTGCAGAATGCCTGATGACTAATGTCCTGGATGGGTTGATGGTTTTCGGGGGGGGCTGGAATGAGGTAATGCACCTAGGCCACGACTGCCCCCCCTTCCACTGGCATCTTTCTCCTTGGCACTTGCAGGACCAGCAATATAGGACACACATGCACCGGGCTGTAGCTGAATATTTCACCCGAAGCACCGGGACGGTTGCCACAGCCGGGACCTTTTGAGAGGCCTGAAGCCAACTCTAAGTGGACTAGATATCTCATTTTGTGCTGTGAGGCATAAACAATGAATGGATGGATCCGGAGCAACGGGGTCTGGGGGAGGATGAAGGCTAGGTGCTTCATCAGCTTCTCTTAGTGCAACAGCGTTACCATGGAGAATAATTAGAAGAGACCTGGGTGGCTTGGCTGGCCTACCATAGCCAGATATACCAATGGGGGGACAAACTCAGGAAATTATTGTACTGCCTGCGCCAATACACACCATGACCGATCCATGTTCCCTGTATTCGCCACTCGGATGGCAATATTCACACTGATCCATCGATGATTGTGACCAGTTTTACAGACTGCTACATTGAGCTTTACTCCTCACACGAGCCACTGCCAAAAGCTCTAGTGCATACATTCCTAGATGATCTACCCTGAGAGCCCTATCAGACATGGCTAGGTCAATCCTAGATACCCCCTAATGGTTGAAGAATTTGGCGCTGCCCTAGCGGATGTAAACTAGGGTAAACCACCGGGCCCCAATGGCTTTCACTGTGAGTTTTTTAATGTATACCAGTCACAATTCAGCGCTCATTATCTGGAGGTGATTCATACCGCTGTGAAAGAAAGGCAGCTTACTCCGGACAGGAGACGCGCTGAAGTAGTGGTTTTCCTTCAACCAGGCGGTCCATAAGAGTGTCACTCATCATACAACTCAAACTACTCGCCAAAGCCTTGGCCAACCATCTCATGCCCCACAAAACCGACCCAGTACACCCAGATCAGGCTGACTTTATGCCCCGTCGCGCTACCCGCCACAATATTCGCTGTATCCCCATGCCTTAGCGGTGGTGGATCCCCTGGGATGCCCTGGTGCCCTGCTACCGGCTGACATTGACAAAGCCTTTGATTCTGTCAGCTGAATCTATCTCTTTGCGCTCCTGCAATGGCTTATTATATGTGGTAGATTGCTATTGTACATAAATCCACAATACACAGATCTCACAGCCTCGGTGTGGGTGTCAGGCTCGGTTTCCCCCAGGTTTCCTATTAGGCATGGTACCTGCCAGAATTGGCCCCGATCCCCGTATCTTTTTTCTCTAGCCATGGAGACGTTGATGGCATGGGTGAGGGTGGACGCTCTTGTTCAGGGATTTGAGTGGTCGCAGGAGGATTCAATATGCATAGGACTCACACTGCACGACAGAGCAGCATGGGCATTGGCCTGAGCATGCTGAAGAGATGGTCCAGTCAGGTCAGGGAGCGTGTGGGTTTTTTCTAACCAGGCTATTCATTACAGCCGGGTTAGAGAAACCTAAGTGCGCATGTGTGTTTTGGTCTGTCTGAGACGACCGGCCAAACACACGTGCACTTAGAGAGTGAATATACCACTCCTCCTCCCCCCTCCCATGCCCCAGCCGTGACCCTCCCTTCAACTGCTTAAAAATAAAACTATAATGAAATATCATTTTATTTTTTGATTCTGGCCCTAAGCCAGTGGGGCTATGCTCCTCCGCCATTGCGGAGTAGCCTCCCCTGTGTCAAATTTCAATTCAAGTCCCCGTATCTGTATCTCTAGCGAGACAGGAAAGGTTGATTGATTTACTTTCAGATCTTTAATTTCTGCTAGTACACTTTGTAGCAAATGTTCAGTTCTCCCCTCACCATGCAATGGTTGACGACCCAGTGCTAGATGGCCCTGGAACACTTCTTGATCTCATACATATGCTGTGTGGGACCTGAGACAGCAATAGTGGTGGATTTTGTTGTAGAAAGAAGATGTCCTTGGGTTTTATCTGATGGTCTCTGCAGTTTGGCAGTTTTTAGTTAAATAGTGTTTGTTTGTGTCTCAGTGTATAACTATGAGGTACTTGGCACCAACGCCAGGTACTGATTGTATGGCATAGTTTGCTTACGTCTTGCCCCCAGAGCACTGTGTTTATTCCCAAATATCGGATAGTTGGGGTTCTTAACACCACTGGATACCGCAGAGATCGAGTTATCTAGGGGATCAAGGTGTGCAATTTGCATTCCTTATTTAAATTAATGTTCTAATTTATCATTTCTGCCGTGTCTAGGCAAGCATTCCTAGCAGTTGCCAAGATATTGTTTTGTGGCCGCAGCACAGGGTCTGCTAGGAGAGACCAGGGATATAGGGTATATTTATTTAAGACAGTGGCATCTAAGGATTGCTTTTAACCAAGGAATCACATGCCTTTTCCATTCCACAGGCACTATGGTGGGTTCAAAAGAAGAATTAGCAATATTATGTGACACTGGTGCAGTAGTAGATGTCCCAAATTGCAGGATGTGAGCAGGGCAAAGCTCATCTGGTGAACCTGATTTGACCATTGTCATCAATTTGAGCATCAGTAGGGAGAAATCCCCGCAGTGAGCACTTATCATCTATTGTTCTAGGTAGATCACCCAATATATCTTTAGGATAGCTTGAAGAGCCTCCAGTCCAAAATATATTCCAATATTGATAATCCCACTGGCTTACTGCAATACTGTGCTATCATCCCAGCTGCTTGCAGGTAAGGCACAACAGAAGAATAAGAAAAAAGGATCAGATCCACATCCACACACTGAGGCATGTGAGACTATGTCTCAGTCTTAGGAAATGAAATCATACGAAGGCATGGGCACCAATGGAGTGGTGTGGGAGCTCCAAATGCACAATAAGCTATTTACAAATGCAGAATATTGTATTTGGATACAAGAGATGCAATACAAATGTGATGGTCACATTGCAAGGTAAAGCAAAAGCAAATGTCGGAAGCCCAGTCAAGAGAGCTGACTGATATTGTCCACCAGTGAGGTTAACCGTAAGTCAGGGGGCAGTACACCACTATCTACTCTCTTAGCTCTGACAAGTTTTGTGCAGCTTGTGGATGGGATAAGTATGCCTTTTAATTATATTAAAATCAGAGGGGCTAATTTACAAGAAACTGACCCATCTGTAGAGATGCGTCAGTTTCCCTGCACCTGCTCCTGCGTGCGAAACCCTTGCGCTACCATGGATGTGCCATATTTACAATACGGCGCACCATGGCGCAAGTATTGACAGATGTGTCAGAAATTATTATGCATCTGTCGGAGCAAAAATCACGCATTACGGGAGTCGTTTCGCAAGCACAATGCAACTCCACCTATGCATTGGGAGGCCAATTCCTAATACACTACATCACTCCAAGCAGGGTTAGGGTTTTGGCGCAGAGGCGTCCCAGAAGTGGCAAAGTGAAATCTTGTAGATTTCACTGTCACTTCTACAAGGATTTCCCGCGTGGGAACGCCCACCCTGCATACATTATATCTGATGCAGGTATAATTTGGCGCAGGGCTTTACAGGGTGACGCATCTCACTAGAGGCGTCACATTATAAATGGGCCACAATGTGGTGCATTGTTTGCATCGCCATTGTGTCACAAAAAGTGATGCAACAACAGTGCAAAAGTGTCGCAAGGGGATTGTAAATCTTTCCCTGAGTATTCAGCATGGTGTATTGTATTTCCAACTTCTACAGTTTCTTGTGAATGCCAGCTCCTGCACCTGGTACCACTGCCCTCACTTTTCGCAGACAGCACATTGGAAGGATGTTGGGAGCTGGCCATCCACAGAATGCTCCCTTTACTGGCCTCTGGAGTCAGAGGAAATCAACAAAGGGAGTTTCTGATTGAGTGGGCAGCTCCCAACAACCCACTCTTTTGCCAATAACCAATGTTCATATAATTCGTAGCCTTTTATGGTATCACACTTTCCGCTGCAAGAATTAAAATTGATGACACAAAGGGGTTTTGAAAAGTTCTGTGCCACCTGCTCACTTGAAAGCATGCATTCAGCTCTATCAAGAACACCTAACATTTGTCACCCCTTCAATCTGTACAATAGTTAAATTGCATCATGACTGGAATTCATGTGATAAAAGAGACTTTAGAACTTTTTTCGTTTTTAAAGTCATTAAGTGTGAGATAATTAAACTAATTAATTTAATGGATGCGCATGCCATGCATATTTTTCCTTTAATCATGTTGAGACTTTTATACAATTTGCTTCAAAGAAGTCTGTAATCACAGCAGCAGTGAAGGCATTTGCATAACGGATTCCCTGCGACAGGTACAGCTTTCTCCTGCCAGCCTTGCACCGTAATTGAAATGTCTTTTCCTACTAACCATCCGACTTTGATTTGAATTTATTTAGGCTAAACATTTCTATTTTTCAGATTAATAACTCCAGTCCCTTGTGCTCCACTTTGAAGTCTGTAACACTCATTCAATTTGAAAACATTTCAGAAATCATTGGGCGGTGGAGCAGGAAACAGGTCATTCTGCTGTAAGTGTTATAACCTAAGGAGGTCCTTTTAGTGATAGGACATATTGTGAAACTAGTTTGACATGTTAGGCAACATGGGAGACGTCTTACTATTTAAGCGTACTTATTAGTGGCTACATTATGAACAATGATGAGATTTTGACACACTACCATAAGAACACTCAAATTATCATCTAGAATGCTTTCTTAGGTTTAGCAATTGTGGCAGCATGTACTTGAGGTCAAAGTGGCATTCAAAGACAACACTGCTCCAGGCAATAGATTTTATAAAATTATGCTATGGAGATATTTTTATAAATAAACTAACTGCAAAAATATGCCCAGTGACCCCTTACACACACTCTCCATCGCTTCATTGTTCTCTTGCATCATGATTGCGAATCATGTAATGTGAAGTACCGTGGAAGTTAAAGCAGAGCTCCACAGCAAAACCACATCTGCACTATGACATCCATAAAGGTCATGTGCAACAAACCAAGGTGCATGCTTTCTAGTGCAATCCTAATTCCAGTGCACCAGCGGCAAACCAACATCACCATAAAAACAGAGGGAAATAAACCAAAACTGTGAATGTGTCAAGGATGATGAGATAATGGACAATTGGAGTGCAGGAGCGGGGACCTCTACATTGATGATAAAAGGATTAGTGTAGAAAATCCTCATTTTCTGAGTGGTCACCCCAGATTTGTACCTTTTGCTGGACCCTCTATTTTTGCTGAAGTATAACTCTGTGGACCTTAACTTGAACAAGTGATGAAGTGCTTGTGTGCCTCCTGTCAACATGGCAAAATTGGGATACCCATAATTGGGATATTTAACTTACCTATACTCCCCTAGTATATGGTACGAAGTGTACCCAGGTCCTGTAAGTTATATTTTATTAGCGACTGCAGCACCCATTGTGCCATTCACTACAAAGACAGTGTAAATTTGGATGCAGACCTAGCCTTTATAGCATAGCTGTGCAGTTTAAAACTACAAATTGGACCTGATGAGCATAAAAGATACTTTTGAAATTCATACATTACACCTAAGAAGTCCTTAATAATAAGGCAGGGTGCATGGTAATAAAAGTAGGACATGTAAATGTTTAATGATACACATGTTCTTACAGTGAAAAGGCCCCTAAGGCTATTTTTAGTGTAGCAAGGTTGGCTGTTCCATAATAAACCTATGTGATGCAATACTAAAAAGTAATATGTATATCAGGAATGAGACTAGCTAGAAAAATAGTTGAACAACTATTTTATAATAGTTAAGAAAATTCAATTCAATGGTGAAGTCAAATTTGTACTTTTAGAAATTCACCTTGTCCCTGCCTGAGGTTGTTTGATGTTAAATTGCATTTCGCTCTCCCACTTCTGCCAACTAATAATTACCATTTGAAGAAGAGTGAATTGGTATAAATTGCCTCCCAGGAGCAAACAATCAGAATGGGAAGAGATGACGCCCTTGAAACGGACAGAATATAGAGGGTGGGGGTGTGAGAATCCTTTTTGTCATAAAGGAGTCAAATTCCACTTGACTGTCACTGCTTGACAGGTCTGCTAGGGTTTGTCATATAACACTGGGGGTGCACTAGAGGGCAACACAGTCACAGGAAAACAATGGCGGACACCTGGGTAGAGCCCTTCCTTTGTCCCCACACAGGTAGGCTCCAATCACAGAGGGCCTCCTTTGACATTACAGTGTCAAAGTCTGTTTGGCAGGTCTGCTGGGTTTACCAATAATACTTGGGGTGCACTTTAAAGGAGGGAAACAGGATGCCAAAACAAATCTTGTGCATGCACAGTCTGGTTGCTGAAAACTCATATTTTGTTTTACCAGACGTTTGTTTCTTGGGTTGTTGTGGGTACAGAACCTTCCTCAAACTGGATTTTACTGTTAGATGGGAAGGACACTATGATCACCATAGTACACTCCCCACACACATACCAGCCCACAGAGCCCAATTTTAGATTGGCTGAAGACTTTGGTCATCTTAAAAATGTCCAAAGAGGGTGTGGTTAAACCTGGGAACCTGTACCTCATTGAATAGGGTAAATCCCACCCACTAGCCCTTGCCAGGCATACATGTGGTGTTTCTAGGCACCCACTTCAAAACACTTCTGGACCTGTGAAAAATGAGAAGAGGACTGAATTTGCTGTGGATGAGACCTGAGAAGAGCCCCGAAAGGATTGGACCTGTTATCCCTCTTGCACCCAGGACAAGTAAGTGGACTTCAAGGGTCATAAGGATTACATCATTTTCAAGCCACAGAGGCCTTTCCTGCAAGTTCCCAGCTGACCAGTGAAAACTGTGCCTAGCCTGGACGCTGCTGCTGGCTTCTGCCAGACAGCCTGTGAGTCTCTAAGTGCCTCAAAGTGCCTCCCTTGAGCTCATTTTAGATCTTAACAAGAGTACTCCTGTAGCGCTGTAGCAAAGTGGGACTCAAACCCACACTTTATAATAAAATTGGAGCTGTGGGGGGAGTCCCAAGGCCCCTGTGGCTACCCAGCCAGCACCCATAGTAGGTGCTGGCAGGAGGCAGTATTTTACAGTAGGTGCCTCAGTGCCTATCTGGAGCATCCACAATATTTGGATATGTTGGGGGCATCTGGAAGAGCCCCATGGCCCCGGCATCCATTCTGAGTATATTCTGAATACATGCACTGCTTCTACCCTTGCAACATTACATCACTCATGATATTTTCAATGACTGCATTGATAACATTTCTAATTACATCTGAAATTACATCACTGACAATAACAGAATGCATGGTGGAAGCACGATTTATAGTTACTTGAGATAACTAAAAATGATTAATTTCTGTTGTTTTGATAGTTTAAAACAGTACATTTTAACTGACATTTTCACCTAACTAAACATCCTGTTACTCTTTGTTTCTTTCAGCGAACTTCTAAAAAATTTTTTATTGAAAGTAAGGTACTATTGCATATGTATGTATATATATATATATATTCACTGAAAAAACCATAGGTTTCACACATGTTATAGTTAGCTGTACATTTCACTCGTAAAAAACCAATGAAATTCCCCCGTTATAGTTAGTGCAGGCAACTATAACTCACGCGACCGCAATCCTCTGCTGATGCTAATACTGTATTTAGACACTTATTTGCCCATGTCTTCTTCCATTAAATTTTAGCTATACATATATTACAAATATTTTTTTTTCATAAAGACACATATGTGATCAGCAGAAGATTGCGGCGCGTGAGTTATAGTTGCCTGCACTAACTATAACGGGGGAATTTCATTGGTTTTTTACGAGTGAAATGTACAGCTAACTATAACATGTGTGAAACCTATGGTTTTTTCAGTGAATTTGCAAGGTTTTTTAAATGCTAATTCCTAACTATAACGTGTGTGAAACCTATGTTTTTTTCAGTGAATTTGTACGTTTTTTTAAATGCTAAGTTACTTTACGCCATTCGTGGCGTGCGCGCCCAGTTAACACAGTTCGTTCCGTGCGCGCACGGTGCGCTTCGTGCACCGTGCGCGCACAGTGAGCACACGGTGCGCTTCGCGCACCGCGCGCCCACTTTACGCAGTTAGTGCCGTGCACGCACGGTGGTAACGCGGTGCGCTGCGCGCACCGCGTGCCCACGTTATGCGGGATGGGCCATGTACGCACGATGCGCTTCGTGCACCGTGCGCACATGGGGGACATATTATGCGCATCTTTGTGAAATTTATTCTTTGTTTATTTCTTACCTGTAATAAGCCATGCACAAATTGTGCCCTTCGGGCACCATTTGCACACGGGGTGGGGAGGGTGTGGATAATTTTTTGTTTGAAAAATTTTTACCGTACGCATACGGTAAGCATAATCGCCAATTTTCCGAAAAAAATAAATAAATTATTTGGGCTTGGGGGTTGTTTGGGGACCCCTATATAAATGCTGGGTGGTTAGGATCTCAAGAAACTGCCTCTTTAGACATTTTTTGGCATCGTTTTTGCTGCCCAACTCAGAGAGCGAGAGAGAAAATGGCGGCCGCCGCTTCCTGGTTTTGACCGATTCGAATGTTTACTAAGATCTAACAGCCAATCAAAATCGCGCTCGTGCACGCCACCGTACGCGTACGGTAAGCGCACCGTAAGCGCACCGTAAGCTGGCTCAGATATATATATTGATTTAAAGGCTATTTTCTCTGAATCTACTGAACAGATTTACACCAAACCTACAAAAGGCACTTCCTTGACCTGAGGACTACCTCTCTGCCAAATTTCAAGTAATTCTGTTCAGCCGTTCGGGCTGTAGCTGTGTCTAAAGGTCCTATGGAAAAATGCATGGGAAAAACGCGTTTTGGGACCCCCCTTTTAGCTCAGCCCCCGCTTGACGAATCCCCCCGAGACTTTCAGGGTAGGAGCGGAGCGTAGCGCCCCACCTATTTCGAAAAATTTGCGAGGATTCGTCGACCGGCGCCAAAGTTATTCAAAATAGAATGTTGCGGATTTCCTATGGAAACGTGGTCCTAACTATAACTACCTACTGGCGACCGCCAGTAGGTAATATATATGATTACCTTGATTGTCATTCATCAATTCACAACTCCCTGAGATTAATTGTAATGAATTTTGTAAAACTTTATTCACTTCAACAAATAACCACCATGGTGGCTTGAACTACTGTGATTCTAAATTGATTTATATTTTTATTTACTTGTAATTTATATATTTCGATTGACTTTGCGATGTATGTCTAGTATGTCTTCAGTTTTTACTACTTAATTTGAAAATGTTGCTTTAAAAGAGACATTCTGGACATTAGGACTCTATGGTCCAGTTGAAGGCTGAGTGCCGAAACGCGTCGACCGTCCTTTTTTGCGTGTCCTTGAAGATTTTGATTGAATAAATACTTAAGGTGAACTCTCTGTGGTGCCGTGCTTTCCTTTGCTGCGACGAACCCTGGGACTCGGGGTGAAGCCTGAGAGAAGTTTCTGTTCCATATTGAGCGATGGCTGTCTGCGCTCTACGTGCACCCGGGAAGTGAAACGGCATGGTGATTCAAGCAGCCTCTTGATACCGGAAGGAGAAATTCAAAGTTCGCCGGCTGTTTCTGACCGTGGATTGCAGTTCATCATTGTTTGGAAACTCCGCGACAGGAATTCGTTCACGGAGGGACAACGGGAGAGCTTCGGGTGAGTGAGGCTACGGGGCAATGGTGGGTGGCGCCTAGAGACTGCGGCGCGGTTTCCGAGCTGCCCCCGCCTTGTACCCGACACCTTCGGTAACCCCTCGCTTTCCAAATATTGTCCAAGTACGGAGGAACTGCTTTTGTGAAATTGTTACACTCAGAGCCTCGTCACACTTTTTCCTGCAATCTTACTCTTTACGGCAAATTACGAGCATATTCCCGGAATTGACCAATAACGAATCATTGGTCAAGTAACAGAGACACCGTTGTATAAGACTAATCATTGGACAACACGCATTTCAAGAATCACCTCATTTGCATCGCTCAATCTTTAGAACCACAGTACCCAGAATCCACCATGGCGGAAAGAGTAAAAAATCGTGCACAGAGAGCATGCGATCTTCTTAACGACGACTCCAGTTCTTCCCTTAAAACTGCGGATGGTGCATCTAGTGGAGATAAAAACAAGAGAACTCTCTCTCATATTCTGAAAGAATTACAAACTGCTCGCATCCAAGAAATAAATACATGGTGGGAGAAAACAACGTTAGAGAAGTACATTGAATTTAAAAGGATTCCCAGAGGGCTGAGGATTCTCATTATGCCCACATTAAACGACTTGGATGCTGATCTAATTAAACAATGGCAAACTGACACCAATGAATGCTCTTTCAGATTAATGACCACACTGATTACCCACGCTGAAAGAAAACTTGCAACTCTTGCTACAACCATCAAAGAATTGGAGAGCGAATTAAATCAAATCCCCACAGATGAGGACACTACTAAATTAATTGATTTAATGGAAAAGAAAATCAATAAACACGAAGATGATGTGGAAAAACGTAAAGCTAACAAATTTAATAGGGACAGACTTGACTACACTCATGGCCGAATTTATACTTTCGCCAGAAAATATGATACACTTAGAAATCGTGTAGTAATGGATAAAATCAGTGGACAAGAAATTCCTGTCTCAGAAGAGAGCTCAGAATTAAGCTCAGCGGATGAGGATCAACCCACCTCTAGCCTGGATTTTTCCGGGGAAATGCGCCTCATGCAAATGACAACGCGACAGAGGGGACGCGGCCAAGGACCATCACGGGGGAGGGGACGCCAGCAACCCCGAAACGGAGAACCAGGAGAGGTGGCCAGACCCAAAAGAGGAAGAGGAAGAACAAAACAAAATTAAAACCACAAGATCTCAATTTAATTGTCAATCTTTCCAACAAAATCCTCACCAAAGCACAAACCTCACTGCTAAACAAAGGTTTATCCTTCTGTCCTAACAAAGAGATGGACCTAGCTAACATACGGATTGATTTGTACAAATTTTGCCGTAAAATCAAACTTAACAAATATTTTGAAGAGAAACCTTCAGAATTATCTTCTGCATCTTTACCAAGCTCTACTATTCAAACCTTGAGCATCAAAGATATTCCAGCATTAAGAACAGCCCCCTTATTACAAACCGAATCATCCACACAAGCTGGTACCAGCGATCACTCTTCTATGTCTGATTTAGAATATTGTCAGGACATAGGCATTGAGACTAACAGAGGAGGTGACAGTGGTTCAAAAAATCGATCGACGTTTTGTCCACAATTCCCTCCTGGTAATAAAATTGATCTCTTCCAAGAAATCATGGTTGAGGAGATCAATAAAATGTCCACCAATTGTCCTATGTCATCCATCAAACAGGGTAAAGTTATTACCAAACACAAGAAGAAGAGCAAAATATGGAACCTCACTTTTGAAGAACACAATGCTTTAAAAGAATTACGTAATGATCACAACATCATTATCAAAGCCTCTGACAAAGGCGGTAACATAGTAATTCAGAACTGTGATGATTACATTACAGAAGCTGCCAGACAACTTGATAACAAGGATCACTATGAAAGGCTCAATAAGAATCCAACTAAAGACTGGACAGATGAATATCATTTGAAACTCAAGACCTGGAAAGAGAGAGAACTCATTGATTTGGAAGAATACTTATATCTTAAAACTAATCATCCCATCACGGCAACAATTTATTTCTTACCAAAGATTCACAAATCCATAATCAACCCACCAGGAAGACCCATTGTCAGCTCCATCGGCTCTTTGTTGGAATCCACATCTCGTTTCATTGATATCTTTTTAATAAATTATGTTACAGCTCTCCCATCATACTTAAGGGATACAATGGATTTTCTGCAAAAAATTGATCAACTACAGTGGAAAGAAAATTACATCATGGCCACTATTGATGTTTCTTCACTTTACACCTCCATTCGTCATATTGATGGAATCACAGCAGTAAAAGAATTCCTCAATACCAGAGCAATTTGCTTTTTGGAACACTCTGCAATGTTGATTGAAATGTTGACTTATTGTTTGACACATAATGTCTTCTTGTTCAGAGGTGAAGTGTTCCTACAAAAACAAGGGACCGCGATGGGTACATCTTTTGCCCCAACATATGCCAATCTTCTGATGGCAACATGGGAAACTGAAGTCCTAAAAGACGATCACGCAAAGAACATCAAATTTTGGTCAAGATATATTGATGACCTGTTCATCATCTGGGAAGGTGACTCTGAGCTCCTTAGGAATTTTCTGGATTCTCTCAACACCAACAGATACCAATTGACTTTTACTTTTACCATCAGCACTTCCAACATCATATTCTTGGATGTCGAAGTATATATACTTAACGGCAGATTTTGCACCAAAATGCATAGAAAACCTACGGCCAGTAATAGCATACTTCATGCTAACAGTGGGCATCCAGCAAATCTGAAATGGAGTATCCCCTATGGGGAAATGTTGAGAGCCAGAAGAAATTGCTCAGAGATGTCAGACTTCAATCTACAAATTGAGGAGATGAGTCAACGTTTCTTACAACGTGGTTACCCCCTGGAAGTGATTCAAACAGCAGTAAATAGAGTCCAGAACAAAAATAGAGCAGAATTACTCCAAGTGGGTCGGCACAAAGATGATACTGCTAACATCACGAGACTCATTATTGATTTTAACAATCAAAGCAATGCACTACAAAAAATGATCTCTAAACATTGGGGAGTATTACTGCTTGATGAAACCTTAAAGAAAATCTTGCCTCCCACACCCAGAATTACCTATCGGAAGACAGCCTCTTTGGGAGATATACTAACACAAAGCCACTTTGAAGTTAAATTACCAATCACCAAGTCCTGGTTAACCACACCTGGATTTTGGAAATGCCCAAAATGCAAGGCATGTGAACATGGCAAGAACATCACTTCTTATCAACTACAGAATGGCCATTATGAAATGATCAAAGACCATATCACTTGTGAATCAAAATACGTAGTCTACAGACTGGAATGCCCTTGCCAGAAATATTATATAGGTAGCACGATCAATAAACTTAAACTTCGCATCCTACAGCATCTGCGTGCGATCAAGAATAAGGACTTTACATACCCTATGGCAAAACATTTCTATGACTTCCACTCGGGTGACAAAAGTCAGCTTAAATATTCTGGCATCAAAATTGTCAAGTTGAAGGAAAGGGGTGGAAATCGCATGCTTGCCTTGAGAAGAGCAGAGTCAAGAATGATACTACTAATGGGTACTGAAAACCCATTAGGACATAACTTGGATGCTGAGTTATATGTGCACCTTTAATGGCTCTCAAACTGAAAATTCATGTGGGGCATTTTTCAGTCTCTCTTTGGTCTTTTTTGCCTTTTTGCACTTGTACATATTTCCACGCTTGATCAATAATTGTCAGTTGTCCATTATTCTCATTGCATCTCTTCCAAAACCATCTACTTTTTGTTGGCATATGAAACTTACCTTAAATTAATTCAGTATAATCTCTTCTTGATTCAAGATTGGGAACGTAATGAATTTTGACAACAATGCGTACTTCATTCATGAATTTACATACTTGATGTAAATGTCTACTTCCAATGGTACTTTCCTTGATTGTCATTCATCAATTCACAACTCCCTGAGATTAATTGTAATGAATTTTGTAAAACTTTATTCACTTCAACAAATAACCACCATGGTGGCTTGAACTACTGTGATTCTAAATTGATTTATATTTTTATTTACTTGTAATTTATATATTTCGATTGACTTTGCGATGTATGTCTAGTATGTCTTCAGTTTTTACTACTTAATTTGAAAATGTTGCTTTAAAAGAGACATTCTGGACATTAGGACTCTATGGTCCAGTTGAAGGCTGAGTGCCGAAACGCGTCGACCGTCCTTTTTTGCGTGTCCTTGAAGATTTTGATTGAATAAATACTTAAGGTGAACTCTCTGTGGTGCCGTGCTTTCCTTTGCTGCGACGAACCCTGGGACTCGGGGTGAAGCCTGAGAGAAGTTTCTGTTCCATATATATATATATATATATATATTCACTGAAAAAACATAGGCTTCAGGGGCGTTATAGCTAGCTGGACTTTTCACTCGTACAAAACCATAGAAATTCCCCCGTTATAGTTAGTTGAGCTAACTATAACTCGCGCGCCCGCAATGCACTGCTGATGACGTCACATATTACATCACTCATGACATGGTCAGTGACATCACTCATGACATCACTGATGACATCTCAAATGACATCACTGATGACATCACTGATGACATCATCCAGTGAATGTGTGTTTTTCTGAAAATTACATATGTTTTATATATGTATATCTCAAGGTCGATGGAAGAATAAATGGGTATATAAGTGTCTAAATGGATGATTTGTTTTTCAAAAATTGATTGTATAACTGACTGATTAAGTGTATCTTAGTGAATACATGGCTTAGTGAGTAATGTTTAAATATGTAAATATCTGTATCAGTCTCTCACTTTGTGTATAAGTGGCTGCATGGGTTGGTGAGTAGCTACATGAGTGTCTATATAGGTTATTAGTTGGTTTTTCGAGTATCAGTATAAGTGTCTGATGTCTGTATGGTTCGGTGGGGGGTATTACGTAGTGCATAGGTGCATGAATGAGTGACTCACTGTTTGTATGTGTTGAAGACAGCATGTGTGCAGGACTGTATGGGTGGATGAGTGTGTGCATGGGTGTGTTTGTGAGTGAATGACTGTCTCAATAGTGTCTCTATGAGTAACTACATATGTTTTAAACTAGTATATGTGACTATTGGTGTATATAAGTGAGTATATGTGAGAGTGAGAGACTGAAAGAGTTCCTGTATGAATAAGTATATGTTTCTATAAGTGATTGTTAAAAAGACTAAGTATGTGTAAGTTTCTGTAGAAGTAAGTGTGGTGGTGTGTGTATAACTGTATATGCAGGTAAATGAATGTTTGATTCTTTATTAGCATGAGTGACTATGTGTGTGAGTAACTTTATGGATGAGTGGCGTTGTGTAACAGGATGTATAGGTGTATGAGTACATATGATGAGTGAGTACATGTATGAGTGACTGTATAGGACTGTTGGTGAATGAGTGGATGTGGATCTTACAATTACTGAATAGGTTGTTGTAACTGGTATTGGTATGTCCATTGTTTTGAAAATTTAAATTTCTATTTTTGAATGTGTGTATCAAAGGTTATATTAGGGGGAGAGGAGGTCTGCCACTCTATCACAAGGATGATGTCATCAGTGATGTCATCAGTGATGTCATGAGTGATGTCACTGACCATGTCATGAGTGATGTAATATGTGACGTCATCAGCAGTGCATTGCGGGCGCGTGAGTTATAGTTAGCTGAACTAACTATAACGGGGGAATTTCTATGGTTTTGTACGAGTGAAAAGTCCAGCTAACTATAATGTCCCTGAAACCTATGGTTTTTTCAGTGAATTTCTAAGGTTTTTTAAATGCTAACTCCTAGCTATAACGTGCCTGAAACTTATGTTTTTTTCAGTGAATTTTAAAGTTTTTTTAAATGCTAATTTATAGCTATGCCTACAGAGATAGGACATGTGAAGAAAGAAGGAAAAAAGCACAGAAAGAAAAAAAAGAAATGCAGAAAGAAGCAACAGAAGTCCTCAAAGACGAAGAAAAGTGCAGGAAGAAGTATAACGTGCAGAAAGAACAAACAGAAGAGCAGAAACAAGCTTTGTTGCAAAATCATCCTGTACCCTCAACTTTTTCAGACGGATACTGGTGGTAACTGAGTCTGACTAACCAGTCCTAGAGCCAGTGCTATGTTAAAAGACACTCAGAATACAGTGAAAACACCTACATACACTAGGGCACACTATGTGTTGGGGTCCCCCTGTGATTAGCATGACCTCCTCTGTAAGCCCCTAGTATATAATAGGGCAGGGGATTAAAACTACCTCTTAAAACGCACCACAGGGCGTGTTTGAACACGTCACCTCATGCCCTGTCCCCTTCCTTCCCCACTGTGTAAACATGCCCTGTAGCCGTTTTAAGTTGGGAGATTAAGTCCCCTTGAATCCTGAGGGTCCCTAGGGTCCAACTAGACCACTAGGTACCTCCAGTAAGCGCCACAGAGCTGCGCTGCAGAGAGGTGTAAAAAGTGGCACGGCCTGCACCACCTCTCTGCAACGCAGAGCAGTGGTGCTTACTGGAAGCACCTGGTGGGCTAGTTGGACTTCAGGGTCCCTCAGGATTGAAAGGGAATTATTTCCCCAACTTAAAAACGCGCCACAGGGCCTGTGGGCGTTCTGAGTTGAGAGATTAAGTCCCCTTGAATTCTAAGGGTCCCTAAGGTCAAACTAGCCCACTAGGTACCTCCAGTAAGCGCCACAGAGCTGCGTTGCATGGAGGTGTAAAAAGGGGCGTGGCCTCAGAACACCTGTCTGCAACGCAGCTCCCTGGCGCATACTGGAGATACCTGTTGGGCTAGTTGGCCCTCAGGGACCCTCAGTATTGAAGGGAAATTAATTCCTCAACTTACAACTGGCCAGGGGCTGCGTTTGCAGAGTGCTGCAAGGAGGGGGCATGGCCTCCGGCGCGATGCCGGTCTTTTATTTCAGGGGTGTGGAATTTTCCAAATAATCTAGTTGTCCAAGGGACAAAATGCCACTGAGATCTACATGTCCTGTAAAATCCACTTGTCCCACCTACCCCCGTTCCACATCAAACCTAAGGGCTCCGGCTGACAGAGAAACATTAATATATTTTTGCTTTATTAAAATCAGTAAACCATTGGATGCTGTGCAATAATAATGCTAAAGGAAAACTTGTCAAGCAATATTATCGTGTCCCTGCCCCCCTGCGCCCCCTCCCCTTAACCCTGACGGCAATTCTTTTATTTCTATTCCCCTTTTTTTCCATTTTTTTTGGCTGTGTATTTATTCCCACAAAATACGTACATTTCAAACCATACGTAATGTACTAATTTACCGTCACCCTTGGCTGTGTATTTATTCCCACAAAATACGTACATTTCAAACCATACGTAATGTACTAATTTACCGTCACCCTTGTAAAAACGTATGGGTGGGATATAAAAGGTGTCAGCCAGCGTGCCTCCTGCCATTTCCCCCTCACTTTTGCAGCTGGCCAGACGTGAGCCCTACATTCCTTGCGAATCGGTAAGTTGTATCGAAAAAAAAACAGCAAAGTTGGGAGCTTCCTTTAATAACAAGAATCGTTTTTTCGCCAAATGTACCCTCTTTGCAACATTAATCGATTGTGTAATGTATATTTGTCGGTGTGTTTACGCAGTTATGGGCTGAAAGTTAATAGCTCACTATTCTATACTAGGACTTTAAGTTATAAATTGCAAGTCACCAACGGATGTCTCTTTTGAAAGCATTAATCTGCAGATCTGTTCCCATCCTATGCACTCTGTAATTGACTTCGTACATGTTCTTTTCAGCAGGCATATTAACCCTCTGCACTAACTTCACCGAGGTCACAACCTCAACTATACAAAACACGGATCTCTTTCCAGGATGGTAATTCATCACACAAGTTTCCTACACATTTCTGTGAGGCCTGGTAATTGCCGGCGGAAAGAAACGCTGCAGCAGGTGCTTCGAAAGCTTTTAGTGCTGGCTGCGCCGTGTGCGACAATGTTTTTTTGCCCATAAGCCAAAGGAGTGAAAGTGTAGGAGTCACATGTCACCCATACTGGTAGGCAGTAGTTTAAGAGTGCTTGGTGTGGGGAAGCACAAACGCAGAGTCGAAAAAGCTTCCTTTAATATTAAGAATCGTTTTTTTGCCAAATGTACCCTCTTTGCAACATTAATCAATTTTGTAATGTATATTTGTCGGTGTGTTTATGCAGTTCTGGGCTGAAAGTTAATAGTTCACTATTCTATATTAGGACTTTAGGTTATAAATTGCAAGTCACCAACGGATGTCTCTTTTGAAAGCATTAATCTGCAGATCTGTTTCCATCTGCGGTATGAAGGCTCCGGACCCGCGATGTTAAACCCGTGTTGCGATGGCAGCGCGTGTATCTGAATTCGTTGTAATGGGTGTTTCCCCCATGAAGCGGTGGTAGCGCAGCGCGCCTGCTTGCGATACGCTTTTTTGACGTCCTCATCTGAGGCGCCGAGGCGGGCCAGGCCTAGGCTTTAGTACTAATTAATCTACCCACGCACGGTTGCAAAAAATATAAATAAAAGAAAATCGCAGCACCTCCGTCACAATATCACACAATTCAAGCGGGCAAAACTGCTTATTTTACCTGAATGCTTATTGCAAGCCTCGTGGCGGCCACGGACTACTGCTTGCAGAGGCTGAGTGACGTTTCACTCCCCCAGCCAATCACTGGCTAGAGCCCAGTCATGGGCTGCTAGCCAATCAGATGCCGCCAAAGGCTCTCTGCAAGCTTCGGATTGGCTGTGAGCCCCAGAGTGCCCACAGCCTGTTGTTTTAACGTGATTAAAACGTGATTAATGTCTACATGTCTGTCGGACATAAATAGACAATAAATCTTCTTGCCCGTCAATATAAACAACATGGTTCGGGCGTCGGGCAATATGATTCCCCCACCCCTGTTTCTCTCAAACATGGTTCGTGATATCACAGCAGAAGGCTTTTTCACATGGTAAAATCACCTTAGAACACACCACTATTCCTAAAATGAGTATGGTACCATCAACAAATGATTTATAATGTAACTAAAGTCTTAAAACCTTCTATTAACTGCAATGCTTTTTAATGAGGTGCTATCATGTATATTGGTCCTAAGATGGCTGCCAACACTTCTTGGATGAAGTACTGACAGCCAATCAGATCTCACGATGAGATGTGTGGTTAGGCTCCGCCCAGATATGTATATGAATTTACTTTTGATTTTCTCAGGAACTACTGAACAGATTGACATCATATATGCAAAAGGCACATGCCTGACCTGAGGACTACCTCTTTGCCAAATTTCAATTAATTCTGTTCAGCCGTTCGGGCTGTACCTTGGACTAAAGGTCCCTACGGAAAATTGCATGGGGAAAACGCGTTTTCGGACCCCCCTTTTTTGTCAGCCCCCGCTTGACGAATCCCCCCGAGACTTTCAGGGTAGGAGCGGAGCGGAGCGCCCCACCTATTTTGAAAATTTGACGAGGATTCGACAATCGGTGCCAAAGTTATTCCAAATAGAATGTTGCAGATTTCCTATGGAAACACGGTCCTAACTATAACTATCTACTGGCGCCAAAATGTGATATTATCAACTTGTGAAAGAGACTTATAAGAGAAATATGTACGTAACTTTGGAAACGAACAAGGCTGAGGGGTTGCAAGTATCAAACTTTGCATATGTTAAGATGGCGCTTGATGTTTACCAATCGTTTTCACTAACCGTGTACGATGAAATGAAAGTCCTTTCTCTTTGATTATGACATGCAACAATATGGAATGGTGTCTCATGTTTTACAAACGCTGTGTGAACAAGCCACCACGGTGGCGAAACGCGTCACGGCGGGTTTATGACTAAAATAAACCCCCAGATTTATTTGGAATAAAGTCTGGTCTTCCTGCGTCAATGACTGTCTGAGAGCGCGAGTGGTATTTCGTTTTTGGGACATGTTGACTACCGGTTATGCTCCGCTGGTCTCGCGCCACCCCTAAATAGATTGAGGACACGGAAGGAGGACCTTGGATATATATATATATATATATATATTCACTTAAAAAACCATAGGTTTCACACATGTTATAGTTAGCTGGACATTTCACTCGTAAAAACCAATGAAATTCCCCCGTTATAGTTAGTGCAGGCAACTATAACTCACGCGACCACAATCCTCTGCTGATGACGTCAGATATTACATCACTGTATTTAGACACTTATTTACCCATGTCTTCTTCCATTAATCTTTAGCTATACATATATTACAAATATTTATTTTTCATAAAGACACATATGTCATCAGTGATGTAATATCTGACGTCATCAGCAGAGGATTGTGGTCGCGTGAGTTATAGTTGCCTGCACTAACTATAACGGGGGAATTTCATTGGTTTTTTACGAGTGAAATGTCCAGCTAACTATAACATGTGTGAAACCTATGGTTTTTTAAGTGAATTTGCAAGGTTTTTTAAATGCTAATTCGTAACTATAACGTGTGTGAAACCTATGGTTTTTTCAGTGAATTTGTACGGTTTTTTAAATGCTAAGTCATATATTTTTTTATTTTTTTTTTCAGGTTTTTCACCGTGCGCGCACTGTGAAATAATTATTTTTTTTTTTAAATCGCGAGGTGCGCGCACCGTGCGCGCACGGTGGGCGCTCGGAGCGCTTCGCGCACCGAGCACCCACGGTTCACAGTGCGTGCCATGCGCGCGCGTAGCGCGCACCTAGCGATTTAAAAAAATATATATATATTGTTTTTTTCTCCCTTGGGGGTCCTTCTGTGACCCCCTGACCAAGGCTAGGGGGTCAGGAACTGTCCACTCTGCCCCCTTTTCACGTTCTCCACCTTTTGTTTTTCACCCCCTCAGACTGCGAGAGACAAAATGGCGGCCGACACTTCCTGGTTTCGACCGATTCGAATGTTTACTGACATCTAACAATCAGAATTGCACTCGCGCACGGCAGGGTGCGCGCGTATAGATATTGATATGCTTTTAAATGCTATTTTCTCAGGAAATACTGAACAGTAGATAATATATATATATATATATATATATATATATATATATATATGCACACCACCATCCTGAAGTAATCGACGTCTTGATCACATCAAACAGGTACGGACCACCGCATGGATAGTTAATTCTTCATTTTATTTTATTTTAGCAGATTCAAAAAAAGTGCAAATGCAAGTGCAAAATCAATACGAGCAAGTGCCCAGCATGACGCGTTTCGACTGCACACAGGCAGTCTTGATCACATATATATATATATGTATATGTATATGTATATGTATATGTATATATATATATATATATAAATTCACTGAAAAAACCATAGGTTTCACACATGTTATAGTTAGCTGGACATTTCACTCGTACAAAACCATTGAAATTCCCCCGTAATAGTTAGTTCAGCTAACTATAACTCGCGCGACCGCAATCCACTGCTGATGACGTCACATATTACATCACTCATGACATGGTCAGTGACATCACTCATGACATCACTGATGACATCTCAAATGACATCACTGATGACATCACTGATGACATCATCCTTGTGTAAGAGTGGCAGATCTCCTCTTATCCGAATATAAACTTTGATACACACATTGAAAAATACAAACTAAAGTTTTGAAAACTATAGAGATACCAATACCAGTTAAAACAACCTATTCAATAATTCCAAAATCTACATACGCATCCACTCATTCATCAACACTTCTATATAGTCACTCATACATGTACTCAGTCATCATATGTACTCATACACCTATACATCCTGTTACACACCTACACTCATACATAGAGTTACTCACACACATACTCACACATGCAAATAAACATCCATTTATTTGCATATACAGCTATACACACACCACTACACTTACTTCTACAGAAACGTACACATACTTACTCTCTTAAACAATCACTTATAGAAACACATACTTATTTATACAGGAACTCTTCTAATCTCTCACGCTCATATATCCTCACTTATATACATCAATACTCACATATACTAGTTTAAAACATATGGACTTACTCATAAAGACACTATTGAGACAGTCATTCACTCTCTTACTCACCCATACACACACTCATCCACCCATACTGTCCTGCTCACATACTGTCTTCAAAACACATACAAACAGTGAGTCACTCATTCATGCATCTATACGCTAAATAACATCCCCCACTGAACCATACAGACACTCATACTGATACTCTAAAAACGAACTAATAACCCATATACACACTCAAGTAGCTACTCACCAACCCATGCAGCCACTTATACAGAAAGTGAGACACTGATACAGATATTTAAATATTTAAACATTACTCAATAATACTTGTATTCACTAAGATACTGTTAATAAGTCAGTTATACAATTAATTTTACAAAAAAACATCCATTTAGACACTTATTTACCCATTTATTCTTCCATTAACCTTTATTTTTTATTTTTCAGAAAGACACATATTCACTGGATGATGTCATCAAAGATGTCATCAGTGATGTCATTTGAGATGTCATCAGTGATGTCATGAGTGATGTCACTGACCATTTCATGAGTGATGTAAAATGTGACGTCATCAGCATTGGTTCATAGTAGTTTCTGTTCCAGAATCTTCAAACACCACACCCACTCCCCTCACTATTTCTTCTTATTTCCTGGGACAAGGAGCTGAACAGCTATTCTAGTACAATTTTACTTGAAAATGGCAGAACAGCAGTCTACTTCAGGGAGTGAGGAGGAGACCTTTGTGGTACCACCAAGGCAGACCAAACAAAAAGACTCTTTTATCTGGAAATTCTTCACCTTTCCAGAGGGCCAAAAGAAGGTCAATGCCCCGAAGGTGACATGCACTATTTGTGGAAGTGTGCTATCCAGAGGAGATCCCACCAAGAAATACTCGTTTAGTATTTATTCAATGTTGAGACACTTCAAGACAGTGCATCCTGTACCTTATGCTCGAGAGTTAACTAGAGCCCTAAGAGACAACCCTCCACCTGCGCAGCCGAGCACTTTTCCAGAAGGTGCATATACATTGTAATGTGTGCAATGCTGTTCTTTGCTACACTGAGAGCAGTATTAACTTGATCGAAAACAAAATACAGCAGCACACATGCTCCAGACCATAATTTTTTTCATTTATTGTTTTTGTTCCTGTTGAACAGTTTTTCATTACCAGTTTTTTTGGTGCTCTAAAAAAATAAAAAAAAATACAAAATTGTTAAAAAACTAAAAAAAAAGACAAAACAAAAAAGATAAAAAAACCTGTTCTTTTCAGAACTCACTTCACTTCTCCAAGAAGAGCTATATTCCTAATATACTGTGTTGTAATTTTATTGAATGAATGTGTAGTGTATACATGAATGATTGAAATGATTGAAATGACTGAGTGAAGAGGAGGAAAGGACAGACAGAATGAGTGAGAAAAGGAAAGTATGATCAGTCATGAAAGGGAAGTGAAAGACTGACTGCAACAAAAGAACTAAGGGTAGAGGATACAGGTAAGAAGAGTGAATGAGTAAGGGAATGGCAGTGAGTGATGGAGAGTGATGGAGGGGGGTGAGAAAAGGGGAGTAAGGGACGGAGATAGGAAAAGGGAGTAACAGATGAAGCGGATGAAGTACAGCAAGGTAAAGGGATTGAAAGTAAGAGAAGTGGAGTGATGGTGAGATTAAGGGTATGAGGATTAGAAAAGGGGGTAAGGGAAAGTGAAAGATGGGGAGTGAGGGGATGGAGGGATTTAGGAAACTGGAGTGAGAGAAAGGGAGTCAGGATTTCAATGAGCAAAGGAGAGTGAGGGAGAGTGAAGGAAAGAATGCGAAAAGGTGAAGAGGTGTGAGATACAGACAGGAGGAAGTGGAGTAGGAGAATAGGAGTGACTATGAGTAAAGGATAGTGACAGTTAGGGAAGGTGAGGGAAGGAGAATGACGGAGAAGGTTAAAAAATTACCATAGATGGAAAATGAGTGATGGAGAGAGGAGGAGTGGTAGAAACAGAGATGTTAAGGAAATTAAGGGTAAGACAGACAAAGGGAGAGAGACAGAAACAGAGACAGAGAGCAAGGAACTGAGAAGGAGTAAGGCAGTTAGAATGACTGAGACATATGGAGACAGGGAGAGAAACATGGTTGAAAAAATAGGGATGGAGGCAGCAAACCTAGGGGAGTAGTAGAGAAGGAGTGAGGGAGTTACGAAAGAGCAGTAAAGGAAGAAGAGAGAGGGAAGGGGAATGAGAAAAGCAGAGTGAGGAGAAGTGAAGAAAAGGGAGCATGAAAGTGAAGGGGTGAGAAATACAGATATTTTAAACTTACCTGACCAACAAAATAACTTAATTAGAAATAAATGGTTTTTTTTAATTACAAGGAAAATGGATTCAATTTCCTAAATTTTCTTTCAAGATCTGAAAAAAAAGTAGTAATATTTAACAATACATTTTAGAATACAGTACACATATTTTCATATTTAACAAAGTCATTTTTTGCCCTTTTTTTTGCTGTTTTCTGAATATATTGAATTTCACTGAAAATAGTGATATCAATTGTATTCATCACTTAGCAGCGGGCAAAAAAATAAATAATCTGAAAGATTGTTTAAAACAGCCCTGAGTCTATCCTCAGTAAAATATACCTTGATAGAAATGTAAAATATATATTAAAAATATCTTCTAAGAACAATAACTATTTGCAATAAATAACGTCTGTAAATCTTGTTGCTTAAGCACATACACCAAAATAATATCTGTCAAAGAAGTCCACAATAGAAACACTTACCTTTCCATGAGGCCAAATGGTAATTTTTAAATCCTTTTTAGGTGAAATATCCAATGGTAATCCTATAAAATCAAAATATTGGCTTCTTCAGATGCTGCAATTTGTATCTAAAATTTTGGTTTTAGAAAAATTAAGTAGGAATTTGGTAATTCTGCAGGCAAACGATGCTTGAAAATCAATTGAGAATCATTACACAGTGACCAGCCTTTTTCACATTTTAGATAAACTGTGTAATGACCAGAAGTTATAGAAGGCCCATCATGGAAAATTTTTGCAACTGCAACAAAAGTCTTTCCTGATATTGATAATTGATTTCCTACAAACTTCTTTATTAAAGTGTCCAATTTTGTTCCATCAGCTCTACAGCGTTGCATCATTAAAATTATATACTGTCCATATTTCTTTAAAATTAACGTTGATAACATTTCTGATTTACATTGCGAACATTCCATGTTGTGATTTGCATCTTTAACTAATTTACTAAAAGTCACTGATTTACTCTCTGGTAATGTTAAATGTATGAACCTTTCAGAATCAACATTAGTACTGCATGTGTTCATACAGTTTTCACAACAATGTTCCCATTTATAAAAGAGACCAAACATATTTTCTATTTCTACCCCTTCATCTTCCAGTACCATAAGCATATACATTAAGAATTCCTGTGCATCTTGCTGGACATTTTGTGTAAACTGTGTACATCCAGAACATACATCTAAAAGATTTCTAACATCAGAAGCACTTTCTATTTTAGTTTTATCATTACTCAACTTCTCATAAAGGAAACTCAGCAGAGAACAAAATCTTTTTTCATGATTTAGTATTATCTGCTCTTGCAAACTTTCAAGATAAAATACAACATTCAGCACTACATTGGCGTAGCAGTTGACACCAGAGCTATTTTCAAAATGACAACCAACAACCTCTTCAACATTGTCCTTTTTCTTTTTGCTTGCAATCACATCACTCTCTTTTTGTTTTCTCTTCTGTACATCCTCATTACAGATATTCTCAATTCTCCTTTTCCAACAAACAACACGTTTTTCAAACACAGGATACTGACCTAAATGAGGAGCATAGCTTCTTCTTAATCTATTATACTCCTTTACACAATTTGCATCAGCACTAACTTTTGAGTCATCAAAGTCTATCATGAATAAACCAGATAATTTTTTCACTCGTGACAAAGCAACATATGCCATACCTTCTTTAAACACACTAGAACCAATGTTTACAAAAGCACTATCTACAGTTAATCTTTGAGATTTGTGAATAGTTACAGCATATGCTAGAGAAAACGGAAACTGCTTCCTACGTACATATAAGTCTTTCACAAGCAAAAAACGAACTGAACCACGACTAATGTCTTTAACCTCTTCAATCTGATCAAATTTTATTTTTAAAAATTCAATTCCATCTTTTTTCTGGTAATTAACAAAACCCACAACTTTACCTATAGCTCCATTCACTAAACCTTTTTCTACATTCAAATTACGTCTTAAAATTACTCGACAGTTCATACATACATAAAGATTATTTTCTAAACCAGCTGTTTTCGATAAGTTTTTCTCTAGAGAATCCAATTTAGTTTTCAATTTGCCTGTCAATATAATAGTTATTCCTTCATGCTGTATTTTATCCACGGCTTCCATTTTCATAATCTCTTCATTTTCCAATTTCAAAAGTTCTTCATTGAATATAGAGCATTCATGTAGTGTTGGCATTAAGCAGATTACAGTATTTTTTTCTGCAATTTTCTTGTATATTTTCTCTGGAACTATTTGTTCTGTTGGAAACAAATTATATAACAATCGACTCTGTAAAGCTTTTCTGCCATGTTCTGTGTGTAGTCCAATTCTGATATCTTTGAGAATTCTTGCATAATCATCATCATTTGCTTGCCGCATATTGGTAAGGTGTTCTTTGTACTCAAAGTATGACCAAATATTCACATTACCTATACTTCCTAATGACTTTTTCGTGTCTTCGTGTGCAAGAGTATTAAATACTGGTTGTCCTTTAACTGGAGTGAGCTGCAGTAGATCCCCAAAAACTATAACATGTTTTCCTCCAAATAACACGTCATAGTCTGTCTTTAGAATTTGCTGCATTCTTAAATGCACAAAGGCAAGCATTAAGTTTGATACCATGCTTACCTCATCAATAATGAGAACTTTCATTTTCTTCAACACTCTTGAAACTTCAAAACATGCTTCTCCTGTTAGCTTGTGGTATTCAATTTTGTTTTCATGCTCTACTGGTAACATTAGCAAATGATGTAAGGTAATTCCTTTTATGTTATATGCTGCTAACCCAGTTGGAGCAGTAACAACACAAGACAAAGTTGAATCAGTTTTTTTCTGTAGGTAGCTTCTAATTACTTTAATTAAGAAACTTTTTCCAGTTCCAGCTTGTCCACTCACATACATTCTGATTGGTTCAAATGATGTGCATGAGCACTCTTTATTTTCATGTAGTAATCTATGATCAATTTGTTTTGTGACTTCTTCATACATTTGTTGTTGTTCATCATTCAGTTGTTGTTCCAAATTTGGTAAGTCTATTAAATCTTCCTGAGCTTGATTCATAGCTGTTCCCACTTCAGTCATGGCTATTGCAGCTTCATTTTCTACGATTGGTTGTCCTAGGGGATCTTGACTGAGCGTACCAGAACTTTGACTGTCTTGAGAACTGCCTGTAGCTACTTCAGCTGCAATTGTAGCTTCTTGTTCAATTTCTTCATTTAACATTTGTACATCATTTGTGAAAGTACTGCATTCTATGCTATCTTTACATGCATTAAAGGAATCTACATAGCTCTGAAAATCTCCAAGTAATTCATCCTTTGAACGCCATGGTTTAAACAGCTGTAAAAGTGCAAAGTAGTAAAATTCCTTTTTGTCAGTAGTGTCGCAACTCAGCTTCCTGTGATTAATCAAACTTCCTTTTGTTTGTTTCACCAAACATCCTTCCTCACCAATGACTTTATATTTTCCATTGTTGATGTCTTCTGTGGCATTCCGTGTAAAAATGTAGTTCTGCAGCACTTCATAGAGACACATGTTCTCAAGATGATGACTTCTGTTTGGGTAATATGTGTCCAACATATTTGTTTTCAAAATGTCTGTAGTTTCTGGTTCGTTCTCTGCTAAATATAAAATTTCTCGAACAGATTTCAGTACCCGATTTCGCATTCCTGCAAGGCCTAAACTTACCCAAATTATTCTTCTGGATTTGGAGTACAGACTTGCAGATGATAACCTATCTGAGCATTCGTATGACCCAATTTCTCGATGTGATAACATCTTTAAACTGAAACTGTATAGCTTTTTACTGATAGTCTTCTCGTGAGAAATCTCTTCCCACATTTCTTTCAATTCTGTTTTCTCAGATTTAGTGATGTAAGATGTGACATACCGAGCAACAGCAATAGAATTGTCAGCTACATACTGAATATCCATGTTAGCATTCCACATGGATAAAATGACTGGGTTGTAGTCATTTATATATTTTGACTCTTCTTTTCTTCTTAGGTTGTAGGTGTTTTTCGGAGATTTTCTTGTAATGGTATGTCGCACAGCTGACATAAAACTGTTTACTCTTCCTTTTGAAAGAACAGGTCGTGGAAATCCAAATCGACATTTTGTGCAGAATTTATCTTTACTCTTGTACTTTCGTCGACAGTATTTTCCACACCGATGACTTTGGAAATGTAAAACTTGCTCTTTTAAGTTTTTTTCTTCTGTGCTTTTAGGTATAGCACATGTTGCACATTCTTCAATGAAAGATAAAACTGCATCATCAGAATCTGTTCCAAATTTTGGGGCATCCTTGATCCACAACAGCATATGAATATGAGGAGCACCTCTTGCTTGGTACTCTTTTCTCCAAAAGAAATCCACAACTTCTCCAAGAGGTGGATTTTGTTTAATGCAGATGAAGCACATCGTAGCCTCAAATCTATGATTGAAATATCTGCAAATATTAACCGGATCCAATGAGCACAATTCTCCTGCTTTCTTGTATTGGATGTTTACAATATTTGAATTTGCCTCTCGAAGAAAATCCAGTAAATCATCCCAAGCGTACTCAGCATAGCTTAGGGTAAGGAACCATGTAGGAGTTCCTAAATTCTGTAACATACATTTTAATTCTCCATGGCGTCGGTACCAATATTCATTAGTTCCACGCTGACAAGCCATCAGATTAATCAATTGAGATTCCAAATGATCATCTCGCTGTTGCACTTTGTTCATAAAACCCTTTGCAGACACATTATGTAGATGTACTCCAGTTTTTAAAATGTGATTTACTGCATAAGATAGTGCAGACAAGTCACTTTCAAATAAAAGATGGAACAAATAAGGAATACTTTGACGAAATCTTGGATCTTCTGCATATAATCTTGTAGTCCGATACTCAGAAGCAGGAATATGTACTGGACGTTCATCATATCGTCCACCTTTTCCTGTAGGAAACAGCTGGGGAAAACAACGAGCTTCCAAGCTCTCCTCCCATACACTCACGGGAGTTCCTTTTGCTTTTTTCATCTGAAGCAGATCAATAGCATTTCCCATAACTTCTTTAGAATAAAGAGGATGTATGCTGAAATGTTCATAAATTTCTTCTTCTTTTGACTTATCCACTTTTTCAATTTGCCCAGTTGGTATTCCTGTGTCTGCTAGTAAAACTTCTTCATCTTCATCCATATGAATTGATTCATAGTACTTTTTATTTCTTTTCAAATATAAATTTGCTCTTTGTACTTTTCGTACATCTACTAGCTCCTGCCAAATTGTCTTATTCTTTGTAGGTACACCATTAACCAGCATGACTAATGGTTCAGTTTCCAAACTATCTGCATCAATTGTTTCAATATTTTTTTTCAAATCTAATGGCAAATAGACAACTCTTCCTTTTAAACCTCTTTGTAAATCTGAAGAAGGTAATTTACCTGTTTTGGGGTCCATACGAACTATAGTCTGAAACGGATGGACACATTGAATGAGTATAGACTCATATATATTTAAATCACTAAGTTCTGCAGGAATATTAACCAATTCTAAATTAATATGTACAGCTCTAGCTGGCATTTTATTTTCTTCTAACTTGTTATAACAGTATTTAAAAATACGTTGATCTTCACCCAAATCAAAACAATTTTCCAGAAACAAATATGTAGCAAAATCCTTCCACTCATAATTATTTTCTTTTTCACTTTTTTTTATAGAGATCAACATTCCTTGTTTGAGTTTTATAATGGCTTCTCCGGCAACAAATACAAGTAATAGTAAATTTTGTCATTTGATCTTCAAAATTTTTACTAACAGTGGGTTCTACATTCTCTTCCACATTTTCTTCAATAACTGTGTCATTTCCTGCACTTTCTTGTTCTGGACCAAAGTAACAAAACTGAATATCATCAGTAACCGGGTCAAAAAAAGGAGGGGGGGACCAGGAGCTGGTTGTGGTCCAATGTCCGTGCTCCACCAATGACAGTTAAATCAATGAGGACATTGTTCCATGTTGGCAGTGAAACAAACATCGCGATCACCTGCTCAACACAAGAAAAAAGAGAAAAGAGAGTGTAGAGGGGGGAGGGAGGTAGAAGGGAGGTGAAAAGAGGCAGAGAGAAATTTCCCCAGTCTCAAGGATCTAGTCCCGAAGGGGAGGACTCAATGTAGCCTTTGTTAGCCCTCACACACCCCGAAGGATGTCTTGCTTCATCATTGGGCTTGTTGTTGCTCCTCGTCGGGCCGGCGCTGCAATGCCCGATGGTCCCCCGAAGGGTCTCTCTGTCGGAGGTCTTTTAAAGAGAAAAGCCGTAAGGTGAGTGGGAGTATGTGGGCTAAAAAAATGTTAGATCCGAGAGGTAAGTGGTTGCGTGCGTGCGGGGTGTGTGAATAAAAATGCCTAGGGGTGTCCAAAAAGTATTGTTTTAATATTGCAGGGCCCCTGGCAAAATAAAAAGACCAAGAGGTCACGGGGTCACTAATAAGCGCGAGGTGCTAGTGTGACTTATAAAAAGGTCGACATGTTTCACGCCTAGTATGCCCAAGAGGGTCAGTGGCGTTTCATCAGGACCAAACTAGAGTGAGAGGTTGTGCACGGTGAAGACGAGGATTCCAGTGAAGGGAAGGGTGACCTGCGTCTGGGAAAGGTAACGAGCGGTACGGGGCTGCGGGGTACAGTGACCTAGTCAGCAGAAACAGAGAAAGCGTACCAAGCTAGTGTAACCTGTAAGGGGAAATAAACGGGGAGGGAGGAAAAAAGAAAAAAGAAGGAGGGGGGGGGGAAGAATGGGGGGGGAAGTGGGGAGGGGGGGCGGGGACGACAAACACACATGGATGGTTTAGACAGAACTGATACAAAACAAAATAACAGTTTATCGAGAGGACACAGCAAAAGACTGTCTGTGCCCCCGATTGCCATCCACATCGTAGTTGTGCAGTCACACCAATAATAATGTCCAAAGGAATGAACACAGATGCCAAAGCAGTCGTACAGCATCGGTGTCAAAAACACACTTCTAACCGGTTGGTAGGGTGATACCCATGGGTTGGGGGGCGGTGTAAGGAATGAACAAGGCATGTAAAATATGCATCAAAATGGATGCCAAACAGACAAGATCACATAGTAAAGGGGCAAAATCGAAGCCAGGCCAAAGAGCTCGTAGGTCTGCTCGTTCACTTATGCTCTGAGCTATCATTTTTTATCACTACACGTTACTCATGAGCAGAGCGGGACCGGTTCCGTTTTCTGTGGACTGCATTTGTTAGTTTACCTCTGTGTTATCAACCTCCACGATGCCACACTGTTTACTCCCTACGAGCTCTTTGGCCTGGCTTCGATTTTGCCCCTTTACTATGTGATCTTGTCTGTTTGGCATCCATTTTGATACATATTTTACATGCCTTGTTCATTCCTTACACCGCCCCCCAACCCATGGGTATCACCCTACCAACCGGTTAGAAGTGTGTTTTTGACACCGATGCTGTACGACTGCTTTGGCATCTGTGTTCATTCCTTTGGACATTATTATTGGTGTGACTGCACAACTACGATGTGGATGGCAATCGGGGGCACAGACAGTCTTTTGCTGTGTCCTCTCGATAAACTGTAATTTTGTTTTGTATCAGTTCTGTCTAAACCATCCATGTGTGTTTGTCGTCCCCGCCCCCACCCCCTCCCCTCTTCCCCCCCCCTCTCCTTCTTTTTTCTTTTTTCCTCCCTCCCCGTTTATTTTCCCTTACAGGTTACACTAGCTTGGAACGCTTTCTCTGTTTCTGCTGACTAGGTCACTGTACTCCGCAGCCCTGTACTGCTCGTTCCCTTTCCCATACGCAGGTCACCCTTCCCTTCACTGGAATCCTCGTCTTCACCGTGCACAACCTCTCACTCTAGTTTGGTCCTGATGAAACGCCACTGACCCTCTTGGGCATACTAGGCGTGAAACATGTCGACCTTTTTATAAGTCACACTAGCACCTCGCGCTTATTAGTGACCCCGTGACCTCTTGGTCTTTTTATTTTGCCAGGGGCCCTACAATATTAAAACAATACTTTTTGGACACCCCTAGGCATTTTTATTCACACACCCCGCACGCACGCAACCACTTACCTCTCGGATCTAACATTTTTTTAGCCCACATATCCCCACTCACCTTACGGCTTTTCTCTTTAAAAGACCTCCGACAGAGAGAGCCTTCGGGGGACCGTCGGGCATTGCAGCGCCAGCCCGACGAGGAGCAACAACAAGCCCAATGATGAAGCAAGACATCCTTCGGGGTGTGTGAGGGCTAACAAGAGGCTACATTGAGTCCTCCCCTTCGGGACTAGATCCTTGAGACTGGGGAAATTTCTCTCTGCCTCTTTTCACCTCCCTTCTACCTCCCTCCCCCCTCTACACTCTCTTTTCTCTTTTTTCTTGTGTTGAGCAGGTGATCGCGATTTTTGTTTCACCGCCAACATGGAACAATGTCCTCATTGATTTAACTATCATCAGTAACCTTCTCTACATCTGGTACAGCTCCACGCAACAGAGTACTTTTCAACTCATTTAACTTTAGTTCTGGACTTTTAGCAAAATACAATCTTCTCACAAACTTTCTCATTTCAGTATGATGTACTGCCATCCTAAAATGGTGAAAAACACTTTGACAAACTTTCCTAGAAAGACAAGCCAGAGAATGTCCTTGCAAACCAGTATTCTTTCTCACTCTGCATGGATCTAGTCTTTGAAGCACCTTAATCTTCTGTTTAACACTTTTTTTTACTATATTCTCTTAGAAAGTCACGTCATTTATCAATAGATTCTTGTCGTACAGTACAAATACTACTACAATTCCAAGTGTACACTGGGGCTTTAGGACGTTTCCCCATAACCTCATCAGCTAACACTTCTTCCTCATTTCTTGGAACCATTTTCTCCTTTTCCATTACACAACCATCTTTAACTTCATAAGTTCGACCACTGGTGTCAACTGCATGCAGCAAACTATTACTTTGAAGATAACTCTCTTCATTAAAAAATGGTTCAGTACTTGAACTATGCTTCCATTCTCCTAAGAACACATTACAAAAGTTATTTTTTTTCACTACTCTTTTCCTCTTGCTTTTTGACTTCATTACATTGACTATTTTATCTAATGTACGGATCCTGTTCAAAATTAAAATGAATAGTTTTCTTTTTAATTCCAAAGCCTTTGCAACAATTGATTCAATATATTTCTTTTTCTTATAAAATATTGCTTTCTTCCTATATTTTTTCACATCCTTTAGCAAATTGAACACCACTCTTCTCTGAAACATTTTTTTACGAATGTTTTGAAATTCGTTTTTTCTTTTTAAGTCATTCTTTCTTGCTTCTGATTGTACATTAACATTTAGTATTTTCTTTCTATTGTCTTGTTGTTTTCTTCTTGAAACACTATTTGCAGTGGATATACTTTGTACATTTTTTCTATGTTTGAGGATATTTAAAAAAAAATCCTTAGTCTGCTTACCAGAAGACTTTTTCTTTTTTCCAACATGAGGTTCTTCAACTAGTTTTTGTTGTCCAGTTGTCTTCAAATATAGATGTTTTTGGTGTTCTTTTCTCTTTCTTGGTTTTATAGGCATCTTTAATTTATTTCAGTGTTGTTCAGCAATACCTAAAGGAAACTAAAATAGAAACACCTTTATGTAATTTAAATAAATTACTATATTTTTTTGAGCTTTTAAAATCCTATCATATGAGCTGCCCCTTTCCTATGAGTGCAAGTCTTACAGAACAAGAGCAACACAAATTAAATCTCTGACAACAATTCCTGTGTGCAGACAGACTCATGGTGTGATTCTAGGCAGAAAACGATATTTGATTGGCAATTTCAAAGCACATTTACTACTGTGGTAGAGCAAGTGATAATTACTGTAACAGCCTGACACATTTTCATTATAGTTTAGAGAGGCAGAAAAGAGCACATGTCCTAGCAGCTACTTGATACCATGAGCATGTGGAACCTGGGTGAGTGATTAGACTAGAGCAAAGGAAATGAGCCTTGGTGATGTTGAATGTGTTAGCATTACACACTGCTATCTGAAATACCACACAGTGCTGAATAGTAAGCATGGGAATGCAGGAGAAGCAGCTGCCTGTGTGCTAAGAGTGTGTTTCTGGAAACTGTGTATTGTCAAGTGCAAGAGAGATCTGCATGGACGCTTGCACAACTGCATGAAGACTGCAGAGAAGTATGTAAGAGCACATGTGGTAAGGGTTAATTGGGCTTATGAACATGTAGGAACTACCTCACTCATTACAGTACTGCAAGGAAAATCTACCCTGTTGTTTTCAAATGTGTTAGCATTTGCCTCTCATCTGTGAGATAGTGATTTGTGCTGAATGCTAACCATCACAGTTCAAGAAAACAAGCTGCCCCTTTCCTGCGAGGGCAAGTCTTACAGAACAAGAGCAACACGAATTAAATCTCTGACAACAATTCCTGTGTGCACACAGACTCATGGTGTGATTCTAGGCAGAAAACGATATTTGATTGGCAATTTCAAAGCACATTTACTACTATGGTAGAGCAAGTGATAATTACTGTAACAGCCTGACACATTTTCCTTTTAGTTTAGAGAGGCAGAAAAGAGCACATGTCCTAACAGCTACTTGAGACCATGAGCATGTGGAACCTGGGTGAGTGATTAGACTAGAGCAAATGAAATGAGCCTTGGTGATGTTGAATGTGTTGGCGTTACACACTGCTATCTGAAATACCACACAGTGCTGAATAGTAAGCATGGGAGTGCAGGAGAAGCAGCTGGCTGTGTGCGAAGAGTGTGTTTCTGGAGACTGTGTATTGTCAGGTGCAAGAGAGATCTGCATGGACGCTTGCACAACTGCATGAAGACTGCAGAGATGTATGTAAGATCACCTGTGGTAAGGGTTAATTGGAGTTTTGAACATGTAGGAAATACCTCACCCATTGCAGAAGTGGAAGGAAAATCTACCCTGTTGTTTTCAAATGTGTTAGCATTTGCCTCTCATCTGTGAGATAGTGATTTCTGCTGAATGCTAACCATCACAGTTCAAGAAAACAAGCTGCCCCTTTCCTACGAGTGCAAGTCTTACAGAACAAGAGCAACACAAATTAAATCTCTGACAACAATTCCTGTGTGCACACAGACTCATGATGTGATTCTAGGCACAAAACAGTATTCCTGGGCGATACCACAACACCTTAACTTATGGTGAAGACATACTCCATAATATCTTACAAGTTCAAGACAGTTAAATATCTTCCAAAACATAAAATGTAAAACACAACTTTAAAAGAAGAAACAAATTTCTATTATTTTTATCAAAATACACCACATACATCCCCTCTCAAATTCATAACTCACCTTTAAAAGTAGTTAGTTGAGAAAGAAATGTGCCACTCACACAGCAGATTATCAGAGCCAGAATCTCTGAGCTGTACTCCTCTCACCAGAACCACTAAATGGCAACATTTCCCTGTCTTTTTTTCACGCATATACATGTTAACTTCAAATCACATTGCTTCCCACATTTTTTTAAATGGAAACACACATTTCTATTGGTTGCAAATTTCAAACCTTTCCAAATGATTCCTACCCCCAACATGACTTCTGCCTGCTACCATAGCAACAGATCATGGAACACTGGTGTGAGCAGAGAGGTCAGAAGTTCAGCACACAATGTTTCTAATCCAAAGAGCAAAAGTGCTTGACTTTTCAAACCTAACAGCATATCCAAGGTAATCTTCTGTGGGAACACATTTTTCTGAACCAATACAAAACATGCTTTTAAAAATTTAAACATACAGCCTAGTTTTTAGTGTTGAATGGCCTGAAACAGCCAATGAGTTCTTTTTATTAAAAAAAAAGTATGTAAGCCTCCATTTTACAACTATGTTTCTTTTCATATTGCCATTCTACTGAAAGACACCTTCTGAGTGCATCCAGATCTCCTTGAAAGATGTTCACAGTGTGGATTGTAGGTCATAGCTATGTCTACTGGAGTGAAAAGTATGCGGGAAAAAGAGGTATTGTGAAAGACCTTGCTTTGCCAAATGTAGACATTAAATGGATTGGTCAGAGAGGGTTAAAGTGGCACCAATTAATGCCTTTGGTGAAATCCTTTCTACATCTCCCACAGCCTGACCTTATAATTGTGCACTGTGGTGGAAATGACCTAGGCACTTGAACTGGGGTAGGTCTGGAAATGCTTGTTAAGGACACCTTTGTGCAATCGATGTCACTTTTTCCACAAACTACCTTTGTATATTCTAATATATGCCAAAGGCAAAAGTGGAACTGGTCCAACCAATATTGTCCGCAGATTGAGAAAGCAAAAAAGCACGTCAATAAGTCTGTTTCTGCTTTCCTCAAATACTATGGTATGGGTTCTATATACCACAACAACTTGCGTTACAACATGCAAGGCATTTATAGAGGAGACGGTGTACATTTCACAGATGAAGGGAACAGAGTCTTCCTCTTGAACTTTAGACTCTGCATCGGTACTTACTTGTAGGTACAAAAAAACACTCAATGAACACAACGGCTCTTTTTAGAGCCAACCAACATCTAAACACTTAAACTTGATTTTTAATTCTATTTTTTTAATGAATTTTTTGCCGCCGTGCGCGCACCGTGCGCGCACCGCGCAATATTTTTTAATTTTTTTTTATTTAGGGACCTTAGGGGTCTTTCATGGTCTCCCTGAGAAGGCCTAGGGGGTCAGGGACTCTGTACCCTGCCCCCTTTTCACGTTCTCCACTTGTGTTTTTAGCTCTCTTCTGCCTCTAAAACTCAAAATGGCGGCTGGGGGGTGCGCGCAACGTGAACACACACCGCGATTTTTTGAAAGAAAATAAAATGTTTTTTTCACCCTTCGGGGTCCTTCAGGGACCCCCTGACAAAGGCTAGGGGGTCAGGAACTAGTCTCTACCCTGCCTACTTTCACGTTCTGCACCTTTCTTTTTCACTGTCACACACAAAATGGCGTCCGACACTTCCTGATTTCGACCGATTGGAATGTTGACTGAAATCTAACCACCAATCAGAATTACGTTCGCGGACATTTGGTCCGCACCCCGTGCGCGCATATAGATATTTATGTACATTTAACTGCAATTTTCTCAGGAACTACTGAACACATTGACACCATATATGCAAAAGGCATATGCCTGACCTGAGGACTACCTCTTTGCCAAATTTCAAGTAATTCTGTTCAGCCGTTCGGGCTGTACCTTCGACTAAAGGTCCTATGGGAAAATGCATGGGGAAACGCGTTTTGGGACCCCCCTTTTTTCTCAGCCCCCGCTTGACGAATCACCCCGAGACTTTCAGGGTAGGAGCTGAGCGGAGCGCCCCATTAGTTTTGAAAATTTCACGAAGATAAGTCAACCAGCGCCAAAGTTATTCAAAATAGAATTTTCAGATTTCCTATGGGAACTCGGTCCTAACTACAACTATATACTGGCGACCGCCAGTAGATAATATATATATATATATATATATATATATATATATATATATATATATATATATATATATATATATATATATTACCTCCTGGCGGTCGCCAGTAGGTAGTTATAGTTAGGACCACGTTTCCATAGGAAAACCTCAACATTCTATTGTGAATAACTTTGGCGCCGGTCGACGAATCCTCGCGAATTTCTCAAAATAGGTGGGGCGCTACGCTCCGCTCCTACCCTGAAAGTCTCGGGGGGATCCGTCAAGCGGGGGCTGAGATAAAAGGGGGGTCCCAAAACGCGTTTTTCCCATGCATTTTTCCATAGGACCTTTAGAACGAGCTACAGCCCGAACGGCTGAACAGAATTACTCAAAATTTGGCAGAGAGGTAGTCCCTAGGTCAAGGAGGTGCCTTTTGTAGGTTTGGTGTAAATCTGTTCAGTAGATTCTGAGAAAATAGCCTTTAAATCAATATATATATCTGAGCCCGCTTACGGTACGCTTACCGTACGCTTACGGTAAGCGTACGGTGGCGTGCGCGAGCGCGATTCTGATTGGCTCTTAGATCTTAGTAAACATTCGAATCGGCCGAAACCAGGAAGCGGCAGCCGCCATTTTGTGTATTTCACTCTGAAAAAAAAGAGTGAAAACAAGGAAAGGGGGCAATGAGGAGAGTTACAGACCCCCTAACATTTGTAAGGGGGTCAAAGAAGGACAGAAAAGTACAAAGAAAACATTTATTGATTTTAAAAAAAATCACGGGGTACGCGTACGGTAAGCTTACGGTAAGCGTACGGTAGAAAAAAAAAAAAAAAATGAAAATCAGATTTAAGTGTTTAGATATTAGGGGGCTCTAAAAAGAGCCGTTGTGTTTATGAAATGATTTTTTAGTGGTACCTACAAGTAAGTACCGATGCAGAGTCTAAGGTTCAAGAGGAAGACTCTGTTCCCTTCATCATTGAAGTGCACACCATCTCCTCTATAAATGTCTTGCATGTCATAACGCAAGTTGTTGTGGTAAATGGCACTCATACCATAGTCACGGAGGAAAGCAGAAACAGATTTGTTGACGTGCTTTCTTGCTTTGTCATCGCACCGCGTGCCCACCGTGCGTGCACGGCACTAACTGCGTAAAGTGGGCGCGCGGTGAGCGAAGCGCACCGCGTGCTCACTGTGCGCGCACGGTGCGCGAAGCGCACCGTGCGCGCACGGAACGAACTGCGTTAAGTGGGCGCGCACGCCACGAATGGCGTAAAGTAACTTAGCATTTAAAAAACCGTACAAATTCACTGAAAAAACCATAGGTTTCACACACGTTATAGTTAGGAATTAGCATTTAAAAAACCTTGCAAATTCACTGAAAAAACCATAGGTTTCACACATGTTATAGTTAGCGGAAATTTTACTGATAAAAAACCAATGAAATTCCCCCGTTATAGTTAGTGCAGGCAACTATAACTCACGCGACCGCAATCTTCTGCTGATGACATATGTGTCTTTATGAAAAAAAAATATTTGTAATATATGTATAGCTAAAAATGTATGGAAGAAGACATGGGCAAATAAGTGTCTAAATACAGTATTAGCATCAGCAGAGGATTGCGGTCGCGTGAGTTATAGTTGCCTGCACTAACTATAACGGGGGAATTTCATTGGTTTTTTATCAGTAAAATTTCCGCTAACTATAACATGTGTGAAACCTATGGTTTTTTCAGTGAATATATATATACATATATATATATGAACACACCATCCAACTCCCACAGAGTAAACCGTAGAAGGAGGCATGGACACGAGGGTACAGCATCAATTTATTCATTCAGGGCCCCCTCAATCCATGAGGTAAGAGATTTTATCTCGTACCGCCTGCCCATATAAAAATGGAAACATATAACAGTTTAAGAAATACTACTGCTAAAAGTCATTCAATTGTTCAATGGAGACTGTCTCAGCCCCAAAATGTATACCGCTAATGCTCACAGCTTCGTCATGGGGAGACCTCTGACCTCCGTTTAGCATGCCGTAATGACTCCTGAGGTGTTGTGGAAGGTCACGATCCAATGGCAATTGCCAAAGTGATTATAATGAGGATAATTATCGTTCCCACCCGGTGTTAGATTATACACACAGTGTGAAATATCCGCATAAATGGTTTCACCAATCACCGGGATGAATCATCAAGGGACTACCACTCCCAGAATGCCGCATGACGATCCAAAAGAAAAATACCCCAGAGGTTACCAGCAAATATCAAATACAAGAGGTAGTGTCATAAAGACTATATGGTCAAGGCGAGAGTCTCAATGTCTGAAAGACTAACAGTATGAATGTTCAGTTCAAAACAGGCACAATAATCAGGGTTGAAGGGGGCCGATGGAAAAAAATGTGTGAGTATGCCAAACAGACCTCACCACTTCCGCTTTGGCATCATCAGTGCCCAGTCACTAGTTGGCGCGAGTCTCCTGGGTAAGGCATTTCTTGCTGTAAGTTGTGAATATATATATATATTATCTACTGGCGGTCGCCAGTAGATAGTTATAGTTAGGACCACGTTTCCATAGAAAAAGCATTGTTTCATGTGCTTATAACTTTGGCGTTGTTTGATGAATCTATACGAAATTTTCCCAAAAGTTTCTCTTTTTTGATCAGCCCCTATCTTGAAAGTTTGGGGGTGACTGGTCAAGGGGGCCTGAGAAAAAAAGGGGGTCTCAAAACGTGTTTTCTCAATGCATTTTCTATAGGAAACTTTAGACAAGGCTACAGGTCAAACTGCTGAATGAAATTACGCCAAATTTTGCAGGGAGAAAGGTCTTGGTCCAGAAAGCACGCTTTTGTTGAAATGGTGTAAATCCGTTCAGTAGTTTTTGAGATATTAAAGGAAAAAAAATATATATAGATATATATCTGGGCGGAGCCTAACTCCTGAGCACAAGCTTGCCTCTGATTGGCTGCTTACTTTTCAAACCAGGAAGTGTCCTCTAATTGGCTACTAACACTTCAAACCAGGAAGTGTTAGCAGCCATCTTGTGCCTCGCATCGAGTGAAAATATAAAACAAAGGTGCCGGGGGCAATTTAATATACCGGAGCTCTGTCTGTGTGAGATACCCCTTTCACGCTCCCTCTGCCCTCATCACCAGCTCACAGCTATGCCTTTAGAAGGCAGTCCGTCGGCTCACAGCTCTCTACCTTTGCGAGCTAGTACGCTGCTCTGCCTCTTTTCGAGCGGATGCGCCACATTTGGCAGAGAGAAAGGTCGTGGTCCAGAAAGCACGCTTTTGTTTATACTCCTTTCACGCTCCCTCTGCCCACATTACCAGCTCGCAGCTATGCCTTTAGTAGGCAGTCTGTCGGCTCGTAGCTGTCTACCTTCGCGAGCTAGTACGCTGCTGTGCCTCTTTGTGAGCGAACGCGCCACATTTGGCAGAGAGAAAGGTCGTGGTCCTGAAAGCACGCTTTTGTTTAAATGGGGTAAATCTGTTCAGTAGTTTGTGAGAAATATCATATTGTACAGATATCGATATTTGAGAATTCTAACATCTGATTGGTTTAGGCGTTATGAGCATGAGCTTGCGGCTCATTGGCTGCGAACTGTTGAGACTAGGAAGTGTTGGTAGCCATTTTGATTCATTCTGTCAGCTTGTATCTTTCTGTTGTTCTACCTCTGCAAGGCAATACTGAAAATATACCGGAGCTCTGTCTGTGCGAGATTCCCGTTTCACGTTCCCTCTCCCCACATCACCACTTTGCAGCTATGCCTTTAGAAGCCAGTCCGTCGGCTCGCAGCTCTCTACCTTTGCGAGCTAGTATGCTGCTGTGCCGCTACCTCTGCGAGCTAGTATGCTGCGGTTCCTTTGGCAGCTGAAGGGCCGTAGTTCTCCCTCTGTGAGTCGAGCCCACGGGCCACAGCTTTCCCTCTGCGAGCCTGGGTGCGAACTGTTGATAAGTCACACTATATGAGCATTGAAAAGCTATTTTGTGATTCAGTCCGTCAGCTCGCATCTGTCCGAGACAACTCTGAAAGCATACCGGAGCTCTGTCTGTGCGAGATACCCCTTTCATGCTGCCTCTCCCCACATCAGCAGGCAACGTACCCTCTTCCCATATCACCAGCATACCCCCAACAACCTTCTTGGTCCCACAAGTCTCCATCTGCGAACCACCGGTCGGCTTGCAGCATTTTGGGTGCGACTTCTCAGGCCTGCAGTTGTATCTGTGAAGCTAAGACTGGAAATATACCGCAGGTCTCTCTCTGCGAGATACCCCCTTCATGCTTCCTCTCCCCACATCACTGTTCCTCAGCTATCCCTTTGGAAGCCGATGGCCCGCACCTTTACCCTATACATGTCGGCCCCCAGCTGTTCCTCAGCAAGCTGGCCCACATCTCTCCCTCTGAGAACTGACAGGCCGCGACACTCCCTCGATGAGCCAGCCAGTCGGCTTGCAGCTCTTTATCTACGAGCCAGCCCGCCGCCTCACTAGTCTGTGAGAACAGATGCAATGGAGCCAACGATCATGCAGGTCGGGCACCCAACACTGCTCCGACACTACCCAGCAGCAGCTCCTTGTCCGCCATCCCCCCTCACACCCACCCCCCCACAAACAAATGTGACAGTCACGTTAGGGAATCTGGAACATAAAAAATTGGCTAATGTCGTACAATTATTAATAAGATGCTTGTGAGGTTGGACAAATAAGAATCTTAGTCATATCTGGATTTACATATAAAACATCTTATTTAAACAAAAGAACAAAATAAAAGAAGGAACAGGTATGGCGTGTCATCCGTCGACAATTTGTGAATCACAGCCTTCAAGACAAAAAAAGAAAGATAAGATGGTGCGTCATGTGTCCAGCAAAGGAGAGAGAGAGAGAAAGAGTGAGCGAGAGGAAGAGAGAGAGAAAGAAAGAAAGAGTGAGAGAGAGAGGAAGACAGAGAAAGAGAGAAAGCGTGAGAGAGAAAGAATGAGATACAAGGAAGAGAGAAAGAGAGAAACAGTGTGAGAGAGAGGAAGAGAGAGAGAGAAAGAGTGAGAGAGAGGAAGAGAGAGAGAAAGAGACAGATAAAGAGAGAAAGTGTGAGAGAGAGAAAGGAAGAGATAGAGAATAAGAGAGAGAAAGAGTGTGAGTGACAGAAAGGAAGAAATGGAGAGGGAGAGTGAGTGTTGACACTGTGGAGAAAATCTTCACAGCTCTCCTTTCTGCCACAGTAAACAAAGTTTACTGTGAAACTTTGTCTCCGCAGGGAATCACAACGCGGTCGTTACAACAACCGCATTGTGATTCCGCATACCATTACTCCGCAAGTCGGAACAACCACTTGCGGAGGGGGGGAAGGTGTTGGATTTAAAATCCAACACCTTCCCTAGTGTCCGCAAATACTGGAGTTGGAATAGTAAATTATACTATTCCAACATCCAGCACCCCCCTCCGCAAGTCGTTGTTCCGACTTGCGGAGTAATGGTATGCGGAATCACAACGCAGTCATTGTAACGACCGCGTTGTGATTCCCTGCAGGGAAAAAGACTGCAGGATGAGGAGATATATTCTTCTGCCACTGGTGTGTCTCCAACCACATGCTGGGATGTAATGCAGCCCTCATGTTTGGTCATCTGAAAGATAGTATAGAAACAGTGATGGCAGAGTACATGCAACTGCACATGCGTAATTCTCTGTTTCGCCCCTGCACACTCAGTCTGCTGCACCCCATCTACTCCCTACGCCCAGAGGTGTATGTCCAGCCTGCGCACTCAGGCTGTTGCACACCATCGACTCCTGCCACCCAGAGGTGTCTACCCGGGTCTGCGCATCAAGGCTGATGTACCCCTTCCACTCCCACTGTCCAGATGTGTCTGCCCGCTGCTGTGCACCCAGGCTGCTGCACTCCATCCACTCTAAGTGCTCGGAGGTGACTGCCAATTCCTGCGCATCCAGGCTGCTGCACCCCATCCACTCCCAGTGTCCGGAGGTGTCTGTCCGCTCTTGTGCACCCAGGCTGCTGCACAGTATCCACTCCCACCGCCTAGAGGTGACTGCTGCGGAAGCAAGCCTCTCTGCTCACCTTCCGCCACTGGCATGTGTGTAAGAGGGTGCACCACGTGCCGAATCAACCTTCTCAGACATTGCGTACACGCGGTACAGCAGAGCTCACAATTCAGACTGGGTGTTGATTGTCAGGATGGTCACACATCATCGCAGACTGCACACGCGTTCAGCTCTGGTGGCACTGAATGGCGGGAGTTCTGTGTTGGGGGGACGTCAATCTGTGAATCATAGCCTTTTAGACAAAAAGCAAGATAAGATTGTGCGTCATGCGTCCATCAAATGAGAGAGAGAGACAGAAAGTGTGTGAGAGAGGAAGAGAGAGAGAAAGAAAGAGTGAGAGGAAGACAGAGAGAAAGAGAGAAAGAGTGAGAGAGACGAAGAGAGAGAGAAACAGTGAGAGAGGAAGAGATAGAGAAAGAGAGAAAGAGGAAGAGAAAGAGGAAGAGAGAAACAGAGGAAGAGTGAGAGAGAGAGAGAGAAAGAGAGAGACAGAGTGAGAGAGAGAAGAAGAGAGAGAGAAACAGTGTGAGAGAGAGGAAGAGAGAGACAAAGAGTGTGAGGGAGAGAAAGGAAGAGATGAAGAGAGACAGTGTGTGCCCACACTCTGGACAAAACCCTCACAGCTCACCTTTACACCACCGCTGTGTCTCCAAGCATATGCCGGGACCCAGTGGAGACCTCAAGCTCCCACATCTGAAACATAGTACAGAATCAGGAATGGCAGAGTATATACAACTGTGCACGCCTAAATCACTATCCCGCCACTGCACACCCAGGCTGCTGCACCTCATCCACTCCCGCCACCCAGAGGTGTCTGCCCGCCTCTGCGCACCCAGGCCACACTGCTCACATTTTTGCAGACATGGCACCCTCCACATCATGCAGCCCCGCTCCGCAGGCCACCAGGTCTCACATTTGGTGCTGCGTCTTGATTTTACCATGGCAGAGGACATACCAGTGTACCCACCATCATTGCAGGTTGCACACCCGCTCAGCTCTTGTGGTGCCACTAACTCAGTGGCCAGTGAGGCCACGCACATGGCGGTAGGCCTCCACTGTTCGATGGCTCAGGCCTACACAGCGGTCCAGCAGGGCACACAAAACATGAGCTGTCCGGACCACCGGGACGTGGCATCATCGCAGGCTGCACACCCTCTCAGCACTTACAATGCCCCTACCTCAGTGGACCCAAATTCACCGTTCCGTGGTGGTGTGCCTGTGCCAGCCGCAGTGCATCCGGTGCACCGAGTCTGAAATGGAAATGGCGTGGAGTACATGCGTCTGGTCGTTTTTATTGGCAGGGTCACGTGTCCTGTGACGCCTGCGCTTGATGGGTGTGGTGTGGGTGTAAACCAACCGACAGGGAGTGGCTGTGGCATACTGAGAACTAGATCTGTGAGCAGCAGATCACTACAATGAAAAGCTGGGCCATGTAGCCTTGTTATCCCTCCCTGCATGTGTAAACGGATTGTGCTGGCCTGGCATCTGCCAGTCCTGCGTGAGGCTGTGAACAATGACTCCGGAGCTCTGGGTTTGGTTCCATCCTGGGCTGTATGAGGAATCAATTGATGCAGGTGTCCCTGTTGTAGTGGTGCCGTTATGTGGCCTTCTTGGGAGTTGGATGTGCATGAACAGTAGCTCTATGACATGTGTTGGGCTTCAGATGTGATTCAGTGCTGGGCTCCCTTTCACACTGTAGGTAGTCATCCTACTTTACACCAGTAAAAGGCAGATGTTACATTCCTACTGCTAACGCAGCTTATCGCCTGTTTTTGGAATGCACTGCAGATTTGGCTGCTCGTTGAACATATTGGGAAGTGGTGTTTTTTGTGTTATTTTTGTGCAGGAATGCCTACTCTGCATAACATTTGCGTTAAAAGTTGCTCTCATTTGTGGCATTTGTTTTTGGGCAGGAGCTATTGCTGGAAAACAGGCAATGTCGGCTGTTTTAACCAGGTCAAGAATGGAATGATAATTTAAAATCAATGAAAAAACTATAGGTTTAATTAACGTTATAATTAGAAATTAACATTTAAAAACCTTTGAAATTCACTGAAAAAACCATAGGTTTTACAGACGTTATAGTTAGAAATTAGCATTTACAAAACCTTTGAAATTCACTGAAAAAACCATAGGTTTGAGGGGCTTTATAGTTAGAAATTAGCATTTAAAAACCTTTGAAATTCACTGAAAAAAACATAGGTTTCAGGGACGTTATAGTTAGTTGGTCATTTAACTCATACAAAAACATAGAAATTTGAACGTTATAGTTATTAGAGTTAACTATAACTCGCGCCCCCGCAATGCACTGTTGATGACGTCACATATTATATCACTCATGACATTGTCAGTGACATCACTGATGACATCACTGATGACATCTCAAATGACATCACTGATGACATCATCCCCGTGATAATCTGATGCACCTCCTCACACCCTAATATAACCTTTGATACACCCAGTCTAAAATACAGACTACCATTTTTGAAACCATAGACAAATTAATATCAGTTACTATATACCCACTGACTAATTCCTAGCTATACAAACATATTCATTTATTCACCCATACAGTTACTCATACATGCAGTCACTCATCAATACAGCATTATTATATGTACTCATACACCTATACAAACACTCATACACCGTCACTCATCCATAGAGTTATTGACACACCTAGCAAGTTATGTAAAGAATCAATAACACAATAACACTGCCGTTTACTCACCTATACAGTTATATATTCCCCATCTAACCTATTCATACAGAAACTAACTTATACAATCACTGACACAAGCACACACTCATTTATACAGCCCCTCTCATAATTACTCACTCTCACATATAGTCATTTATATACTCCAACACTCACATATACTGCCTTTCCCATATGTAGTTACTCACACATACACCAATGAGACATACATTCACTCACCAACACACTGATACACATACTCACCTATACAGCTATTTCCACATGCACTATTGAACCCATACACCCAGTAAATTATCCACTCACACATCTAGGCAGAAAAGCACACACCGCCCACCCACCCACACACACAAACACTGAGGCACCCATACAGATACTCATGCAACTAATAAGTAACCCATATAGACAGCCATGTACCTAATCATCAACCCATGCAGCAGCTTACACAGCACCTGACAGACTGATCCAGACATTCACACAGTTTAGTCACTAACCCATGCATTCAGTAAGACACATTTAATCACTAACTTGTACAGTCAGTCACCTATTAAATGCTCCACCCACACACTTATACACCAACTCATTCTTCAATACACTTTGGCAATAACATATATAAAATATATTTCAACTTTACAGAAACACACATTCACTGGATGATGTAATCAGTGATGTCATCAGTGATGTCATTTGAGATGTCATCAGTGATGTCTCTGACCATGGGCCATATGTAGAAAGCAAAATTGCGATCGCAAACACCGAAATTCGCCGAATTTCGGCGTTTGCGATCGCAATTTTGCTAAGTGGTATGTAGGAAGGCAAATCTGTGTGCAAAATAAGGAATCGCTAAATTTGCGATTCCTTATTTTGCAATTGCATTTAAGGAATCGCAAATTTTGCGATTCCTTAAATGCAATGTACGAAGCACCAAAAAAGTGCAATTTGGCCTTAAGGAATCGCAAATTACCACCAACTACAGGTTGGTGGTAATTTGTGATTTCTTTCAAAAATGCATATTTTTCATTTTTCAAAGTGGCATGAGGTGCACACACATGTCCTTAGGGCATGTATGTGTGCCACATGTGCACCCACGCTCATTTCAGGGGTGCAACAGGGTGTCCTTTTGACACCCTGGCACACTTGAAATTGCATTCTCAATTTGCGATTCTCTAATTGAGAATCGCAAATTGAGAATGTCTTCCCATTCATTCCAATGGGCCTCTAGGCCCATAGGAATGAATGGGGAGGTATTCCTTTATTGCGAATTGCAATTTGCAATTCGCAATTAAGGAATATGTAGGATTCGCAAAATTATTTGCTAATCCTACCTACATTCCGTTTTGCAATTCTCCAATTGCGATTCCCTAAAAATTGCAATTAGAGAATCGCAAAACACGTTCTACCTACATATGGCCCCATGTCCTGAATGTTGTAATATGTGACGTCATCAGCAGTGCATTGCGGGGGTGCGAGTTATAGTTAGCTGAACTAACTATAACACCGGAATTTCTAAGGTTTTGTACGAGTGAAATGTACAACTAACTATAACGCTCCTGAAACCTATGGTTTTTTTCAGTGAATACATATATATATATATTACCTACAGGCGGTCGCCAGTAGGTAGTTATAGTTAGGAGCTAGTTTCCATAGGAAAAACTTTTTTTCTTTTCCCTATAACTTTTGCGACGGTCCGGTCAGCTCGTGTCTTGAATGTTTTGGGGTGATTCAACAAGCGGGGGCTGAGAAAAAAGGGGGTTCCAAATCATGTATTCCCCATGTTAATTTCTATAGGAAACTTTAGACAAAGCTACAGCTTGAACTGCTGAACTTAAATACACCGAATTTGGCAAAAAGGTAGCCCTTGGTTCAGAAAGAGTCCTTTTTGTTAAATGGTGTAAATCTGTTCAGTAGTTGTTGAGATATTAAAGGAAAAAAATACATATAAATCTGGGCAGAGCCTAACTCCCGAGCACGAGCTTGGCTCTAATTGGCTGCCAACACTTCAAACCAGGAAGTATTGGCAGCCATCTTGTGCCTCGCATCAAGTGAAAATCAGTTTTGGATCGCTCCCACTGTGCTTACCACAACTGCTTCTTGCAGTAACCAGCAGCAATTCAGCTAAAGAGATCTACCGATGAGCGCGGTACTCCACTGCAGATAAATTGTTCATATTAATGAAACTCCATTTATAGAGGGTGGGTGGGCAGATACCTGAGCACCGCCCACCCCGGTCAATGGTACTTTGTCCTAATAAAATGAACTTGCGTCAATTCAGTTGTTTAAAGGAAGAACTTGTGCTAGGTATTTACATATCTGGGTTACAAGAGACAATGAGCTGTAGTTAAAGGTGCCACCCGACAATCTTCAACCACATGCCTCAAAACACTGGGAAGAACCAGGGCTTTAAGTGGGATGAAAAAACTGGGGGGTCTCTCATAGGGACGTGGCCTATGTAATTAAGGGCACAGCTTAAAAACACATAAGCTTAACATCTGTGCTTAGCAGTGTGCCGCCCTATTTTTATTTTGCTGTTTCTGTCATTGTATCCAGATAAATGATACAACAAGTAACATCATACCCACAACAAGTCAGAACTATTGGCTTTGTCAATGGTTGTTAGTTGCATAAGATAAATAAGCAGCAACTATGGCTTGTATATAATATTGAAAAAGCTTCCACTTAAAGCCCTGGTGACACCAGGACAATGTTGCTGCTCCTGAGTTTCAAAAAGAGAAGGGAAATCAAGAGAGAAAATGACTCTTTAAAGGATTTCCCTTCCCTACAATGCTCACCTGGCATGACGTCATGCCGCAACTTCTCCACTAGTGAGAAGTGAGGAGTGTGAGCATGCGCACATCAATGTGCCTGCTGTCACTGCAGTCCGGAAAAAAACGGACCGCCTGTGCACAAAACAGAGCCCAATAGAGACCCGTTTGCTTAATAGTCATAATATCGAATTTTAAATATCGACTGACAATAAAATTGTTTTTTTATATCGATAATACCATTATATCGATGTAATTAATATCAATATCAAAAATATTGTTTTTTTTAAATATCAAAATATGGAATATCGAGTTAAAAATATCGTTAAAAGAAAATATCGTTTTTTAGTGTTGTAAAAATATCAAAAAAAATAATATAGAATGTATAAAATATTGTTTTTGGAAAGTTTAGAAATAGTATTTTTTAATATTAAAATATTGTTGGTTTTATTGTATTAATATTTGTAGTAAATTGTATTAAAATAATAATTGTAAGATACATTTTAGGAGTGGGATGTTGGGTTATTAGGGGATAAGGGTGGGGAGTCTTTTAAAAATATTTGTTAAAAATTTGAAATTAAAATTAAAATTAAATTTCGAAATGTAAAATGTTGTTTTGGGAGCGGGATGTTGGGTTATTAGGGGATAAGGGTGGGGAGAGTTTTAAAAATACTTGTTAAAAATTAAAATTTGAAATTTAATATGTTGTTTTAGGAGTGGGATGTTGGGTTATTAGGGAATAGGGGGGGGAAGGTTTTAAAAAATTTAGAATACATTTTTAAATTAAATTTCAAATGAAAATTCTAAATTTAAAATGTTGTTTTAGGAGTGGGATGTTGGGTTATTAGGGGATAATGGTGGGGAGTATTTTATCAATATTAGTTTAAAATGTAAAATTAAAATTAAAAAATAACATGTGAAATTTAAAATGTTATTTTAGGAGCAGGATGTTGGGTTATTAGGGGATAAGGGTGGGGAGTGTTTTAAAAATATTTGTTTAAAATCTAAATTTAAATTTAAAATGTATTATTGTGGCGGTCCCACCATATGAATTATGATGTGCCCGCCAGCAGCACCCACCGCAATGTAAAAAATACATGTTGTGCTTTTACATGCACAATGTGATAGGCTCAGTGCCTGCCACATTGTACATGCAAACTCAGGGGGTACCCCCCATGTGCACCCCCCACCCCCCAATACCCTGGGGGCCCGCAATGGGCCCGCAACAGCAGGCACCGCCAGCCTTTCCATGGCGGCAATGCAGCCATGGAAAGGCTGATCACAGCCTGCATTGTAATATGGATGGCAGTGTCTTCCAGACACTGCCACCATATTAAACCCGTTTTCCGCCGGTCGACGAGTCCACCAGCGGAAAAGCGGCAGACGGTCTTTCCGTCCGCCGCGGACCCCCCAGCCATCATAATATGGCGGGGGTCTTTGCAGTCAGGCAGGCGGGCGGATCGCCCCCACCGGGCCGGCGGTGACCACCACTGGCCCGGCGGCAGCAATCCGCCTGCCATCGCAATCAGCACCTAAGTACCCGCGATGTCCGATCCGCGCAGTACGATGCAATGTGTGTAAAACCAGACCGACTCACACGGAGACCAAGCCACACGACCGACATGCACCGACAACCGGGCAATTGAGACCGCTGCAACTGACGCGTACCAAACACAAAAGATAGGCTGCATGACCGAGGCAGAGAAGCCCGCACGAGACAACAGCAGCATCCGTTTCCGTCACATGAACGTCTCCTTCAAGCCTACAAAACCCAAAAGAAAAAAGACAAAAAAAGGACCAAACAAGCAATGACAAAGCCAATAAATACCAAAGAAAAAAATATGGGACAACGACACATCCACAACTCCAACTATATAAAGGACTACAATCACTACCATCATCCCTTGCAAACAGGAGACACAGCCAGCAGCAAACACCAGTACACAGCAACCACACACACACTCACAACTCACCCATCACACAACTCACATACCATCAGCACTCAAAAGCACACACACACATACACCCAGCAAAACCAACACCAAACCACCCTCACTTGCACCCTCACACACACATCCCTCACCACCACCACCCATCACCATGCCCCCAAAGAAGAATCAAAAGTTCATAGATAGTGAATTAGAAGTGCTGGTAGATGAGATCATAAGAGTAGAGCCATATTTGTTTGGTACATTGGTCCAAAGGACCCCCATCTCACAGAAAACCAAGATGTGGGTGGGGATTGTGGACAAGGTGAACGCTCAAGCACCAGCAAGGTGCACAAAGGACGATATCCAGAACAGGTGGTATGACTTGTGCAGGAGGGTCAAGAAACTCATCGAAAAAGATCACGCCCTGAGTCAGTGCACTGGCGGTGGCCCTCCTGCTAAACCAGTCTACTTCAGGACCTGGGAGGAGAAGGTGCGGGACATCCTACCACCAGAGAGCGCCCATTGCCTATCAGACATCCCAGAGCCTGGTGAGTACGCAAGCAACATACCCAAGATTGTGTGGCAAGGGGACAGTGAAACCATGCACCTCAAGCAATGCCATACTAACCAACAGATAATCATCCCAAGATGTGTATGCCAGTCAGACAAACACAATGCCTGCCATCTCATAGTGACTGGGAACTGTGTCATGACATGCAACAACCTACAAACAAATAGAGCATGCCAGTGGCACAAAGCCAAATAGACCCTGCCAGACAGTTTGCCACCACAAACACACCACCTCACAGTGCAGCTGACTGTCAGGAAGGAATAGTGGGGATGCAGGTGAAGTGAGTGTATCCAAAAGCATGATGGGGCCTGTAGTCACAGATAATGCTTCCCCTCCTGATTGGCACATCAAGACCTCTCTGAAACATGCCCACATCACAGGGAGTGGAAAATGACTGACAAGATGGCTGACACTGGGTCCTGCTGCGGGGAGCACAAGGCCTTGCTCGGGGTTGTGTGCAAATCAGAAGCAAGACACCACTGACTGACATCCTGAAAGACAACTTGCACGCCCTACAATGGAAGCATGTTTCATGATGGGAAGGAGGACTGACAGCGCTAACCATACTTACCAGCACGTGGAGACACCCCCCCTCAACACAAACTCCACACAACTCACCAGGTAGACTGCATTGACACACACCTCATTGAAATATCAGCAAAAGATACCCCGTACTGGGTGCTGCTGTGTGAAGCACAGGGGCTCACTTTGGACTTGTAGCCAAACAAACACCAGGATTTCACAGTCAGCCATCTTGCCATTGCTGTCACACCACCTCACAGGGAAGCAGAGTCAAGAGGGAGGAAGTATGGGCATGCTGGGAAGGGGGTGTAGCCAAGAGTATGATCGCAGTCGCAGTCACAGACAATCTACACCCACCCACATGGCCCAGCAAGATCAAAATGAACCATACTCGCCTCACAGGGAGTGGTAAGGGACTGCCAAGATGTCTGACACTGGGCTCTGTCGTGGGGAGCACAAGGCCATGCTGGGAAATGGCCAACAACAAACACCATGACTACACAGTCAGCCATCTTGCCATTGCTGTCACACCCCCTCACAAGGAAGCAGAGTCAAGAGGGAGGAAGTATGGGCATGCTGGGAATGGGGTGTAGCCAAGAGTATGATGGGAGTCGCAGTCACAGACAATCTACACCCACCCACATGGCCCAGCAAGATCAAACTGAACCATACTCGCCTCACAGAGAGTAGGAAGGGACAGCCAAGATGTCTGACACTGGGCTCTGTCGTGGGGAGCACAAGGCCATGCTGGGAAATGGCCAACAACAATATCAAACTCTGTCCATGACAAGATGGGAAAAAGCAGTGTACAGGCAGGCATCTGTTCGAAAAGTAGAAAATGTCATGTTTGTGAACCATCGATGCATGTAGAATCATAACTCACATCGTGTGTCTCTTTCAAACACAGGTGGTGTTGGGCACCCAGCACCAAATGATGAGGATACCCAGTCCCAGACTCTGGCGGACACTGAGCTCTCTGGTCTGATTCTCTCTCTGTCCTCTTCGGATGACGATGACCAACCTGGCCCTTCCGGTGTGAGCCATCTTGCAGCACCATCAGCATCAACATCTGCACCCCCTGTACCCACGCCTCCAGCATCTGGACACCGACAGGGCACCCCCGCCAACACGGACAGACCAAGGCCAATCAACACCCACAGCACAGGGACACAGGGCCCCCCGGAAGCTACAGCAAACACCACCAGCAACACCACCCAAGGGGTCCCAGTGTAACCTGTGCGTCCCGCTGCTGGTCCTGCCTGTGTGGATAGGGGTGGTGGGAGGGGTGGTTTGCACAGGGCGTGCCTTGCAGAGGGGTCTGGACTGCATGATGACCCCCACATGGCACGCATCTTAGATGCGTACCAGGATAGCACTGGAGGATTTGGCCAGGTAGTGGGGATCCTCAAGGACATGCAACACGAGTAGGTCGCCCACCATGCCCGCATGGAGGCCAAGTGGGATGACATTACTGTGGTGCATCAGGACATACTCCAATGCCTCCGCCAGATGAACACCAACCTGTCCACACATCCCTGTGTGGCCACAACATCTGTCGCAACACCATCTGCCAGCGCCACAGGGAGGGAGGAGGACTCTGGCGGAGAGTACCCTGCACCGCAGAGGCCTGCACATGAGGATACCCCCCCCCGGAAGAAGAGGGGTGGTCCGAACAAGGACATGTGAGAGGCAGATGACCCAGCACATCCCCCAGGGCATCTAAACCTGTTCTGAACAATGTCCTTTGTGCACAACCCGTTCACCTTGTCCAATCGCACACAACTCGCCCACATGACATGGAGGGTTCATGGTGGGCCAATGTAGCAGATGACTATGGACTTTACTCTGGACATTTCATCTACCAGCACTTCAACTCTAGTGTGAACTTTGGATTCCCAAACCAATGTACAGCACCCACCATCCTGTGGACTTCCCTCACACATGTTTGAAAATAAACTCACCAGTACACCATACTTGCCTCTTTTGTGATTCCAACTTGTCATGTTCAGGGAGATGTCGATCTGCTACACAAAACAGTGCATGCCAAATACTGCAACAATGTGACCAACGTAAGGTGAGTCATGGTGATGTGACACAAGTGAGGGAGACACACCACTATGGCACCACAACACATACTCACCATGGCCATGTTACTCATCACACACAATGATGTTGACCTGAAACACATTGGCATGCACAGACACAACACGAATCCCAGTCAGTGGTAACAAGTCCACAGGTGAGGTAAGCAGATGTCACTCAGATGTGGGAAGACAGACAACGCACATATGAAAGTGTAGCACAGGGTTATTACACATCAGCAACACGTTTATTCCACAATAGTTGCACGGTAATTGTACGTAACAGTGGACACACACTCACAATGTGTTGGAGAATGGAAGTCCAGGGATGTGTGGTACATCAGTTGATGGGAATTGTCAACTTCCACACTGGTGTTGGCTTCTGGGTGTTGGGGGTCAGTGTTGACCAAACAACAGGCAAAGTACCCTGGGAAGGACAGACACAAGACACAGTCAAAAGCACAGAAGAACAGGAGAGAACTGCAATACACATGCACAAAACATGTTGCAAGACACCTAAACAAAAACTAGTTAGCAGTACTACCCTATTGTGGAGTACACACCACCTGAATGGACACATCACTGCACGCATCCAGTCAAGTGGCACACAGACACACTCAGACAGCAACAGAGCTGCCACAACACATTCCAGGCTACCTCCATACATTCACATAACAACCCTTGAAACTCACATTCAGGTGAAGAAGTTGTTGATGAGCTGTGAGCGGATGTCACCCTCATCTTCATCATCACTGGCCCAGGCCAGGATCCTCCACAGGTGCCGGAGGTTGGTCATCGTCATCCTGGATGAGAGGCACCTCCTTCCGCACTGCCTTGTTGTGTAGCATGAAGCATACAAGGATTATTTTGCACAACTTTGCAGGCTCATATGGGAGGGCCCCTCCGGTCTTGTCCAGGCAGCGAAAGCGGCTTTTTAGGAGGCCGAATGTCCGCTCAATCACCCTCCTGCTCTGACCATGTGCCTCATTGTAGTGCAGCTCGGCTGGTGTCACAGGGTTCCTGAGGGGTGTCAGCAACCACGGCATGTTGGGATATCCGGAGTCACCTACACACACAAAAATGAACAAGTAGCTGAGTTTTGTAGGAGTGTGGAATACAACAGTGACAAACACACACAATGAGAAACAGTCAGTACACACCGACAAGCCAGGCATGCTGAGCTGGCATCTGTGACATCAGCGTTGCAATGCGACTACTCCTCATAATATGGGTATCGTGCGCAGAACCAGGGAACCATGCACACACATGTGTGATCGACATGTCAGCAAGACATACCACCAGAACATTGATCAAGTGGTAGTGCTTCCTGTTACGGTATGCCTGCTCATGTGCCTGTGGTGGTATTAGGGCCACATGTATCCCATCAATAGATCCAATGATGTTCGGCATCCTCCCCAGTGTATAAAAGGCATCCTTTATTTCAGGGAGTTCAGCTGGGCTCGGGAACTTGATATACAGGTCTAGGAAATGCAACATCCCCTCCAAGACATCGCGTAGCACCCGACTAAACATCGTTTGTGACATCCCACCAGCAGTAGCCACAGTGTACTGGAAGGTACCAGTAGCAAATAAGTGCAGGGCTGCCATCACCTTCACCTCTGGGGTCAGTGCTGTAGGGTATGTCCGGCCAGGTAGCCGATGTGGCTCCAACTGCTCCACCAACTCCTCAATCAGTGGTCTGGTGAAGCGGTACCATCTGATGCAGTCGCGTTCCTACATGGTTGTAAGGTCTGGGAACGGTCGATGGACAGCTGATGCCCTGCAGTACAGAGATGCACAAAGGAAGATTGTCAGTTCATCCACCGATGTGGCCATGACCAGGATCAATATCACATGCTAGATCATGACATTACACAATGTACTGAGGTGTGTGCTGTTGGGCATGGACACATATGTCACCTACATGACCACCACCTCACATCTCAGTTCCACATGTCCACATGAGTCCCATGTAGTGCAATGGCCACTCATCTGGCTGTGTCACCCAACCTATGTACTGCTGCAACGTCTCAAACACACACCACAGTGACAAGTGAGGCCTGATGTCTCCCAGGCATCACAGATCTTTGCCATGCAGAAACCCATGGTCCCTGTATTGCCACATCGACACAGCAATGGACATGGCGTAGCACGTACACACCACAAGGCAAGCGTAAGTCCCACAGGTAGTGGCCACTGTAGTTCCTGCCGTCCCTACATGTATGTCTCTTAGACACACACCCCATCAAGGTTGATGCATATACCACATGGATGTGGAGACTATCACCCATTGGGCACATCTGATCAGACACATCTGAGACACAACATGCACACAGACTGTGGGTGCACATCAGTATTGTGGCTACAGGTCTCACTGTGACGTACATGCCATCACCCCCAGGACTCATGGTGTATGTGACATGTCCTAAACATATCCAACCTGAAACTGTGTCCGTGACTCATGCCCATTACTGTACAATTGCACATCACAGTGGTAATGTGCACAACACACAAAGGATTCTGCCCCCATGTACACGTGCACAGCCTGGGAGTGGCTGCACAAAGTGCCACCCAACAAACCATATGTGGCCCCCCCAAACACCCAGGGAATCCAGCCTCACATGCCATGGGACACTGTGTGGCCAATGCTGTAGTGTGGTAGGTGTGCACAGGTGTCCCTGGCCAGTAAATGTGTGTTGCATCCATATAATAGTCACACCAATGAGGTCCGATGCGGGTGACAATGCGTACGTATTGCACGGTTCATGACTGAGCCGTGCGTACGCTTTGTCATTGAATGCAATGAGGTACGACGCGGGTGACAATGCGTACTCATTGTACGGTTCATGACCGAGCCGTTAGTACGCTTGTCATTGAATGCAATGAGGTCCGACGTGGGTGACTATCATGCATACGCGTCGGACAGGTATGGTCCGAGACAGGCGTACGCCTTGGCATTGAATCGTATGGAGGCAGGTGCATGTGTATATTCAAAATACACGTTGTACAGTCAGTTGAACGAGCCGGGCGTACCTATTGGCTCCGGACTGTCATGGAGACGGATGCGGATTCAAAACTTGTACGAGTTGTGCACTGGAACTTCAGTTGGATGCCTACAACAATGTTGCAATTTCGAGTGTTCCATGAAGGTGAAGATTTGAATGATGCGTAAGGCGTGTACGAGTCGTACATTTAAATGGATTGGCCACATTCGTAGAATGCAACCGTGTTGGACCTATCACTTGGGACACATGGCACAGTGTCTGCCTCTGCAGCACATATACAAGGCTGGCTGGCCCCCAGGGTGCTCACATGCCTGCACTACATGCTACTGGAACACATCCCTGCAAACACTGATGCTGTCTATGCATCCTCTGGCTCCTGCTATGGCACGTACTCTGGAGAGGGCCCCAGCCTTCACTGAGGAGGAGAACCAGGCCCTGCTGGATGGGCTCCTTCCAAAGTACAGCAAGCTCTATGGGAAATCAGGGGAGCAGGTGAGTGTGCAGTCCACTGCCTTCCTAATTATGCTTGTTGTCTGACTAGCAGTGTGAACACCAGTGGCAAGCATTCTCACTGACTACTTTCATCCCCCAAAGTGTGTAGGTACATGTCATGAATAGGTTTCCTGCTGCCAAAGTGCATTAGTGCAAGCTTAAACTATCCAGGTATTGTTAACATGTCAGACATGCAGGTGATTTTTCCTTCCCCATGGTTGCACTACCTGTGTAATTCATTTCCCTTTGTGATGATGACATGTGTATCCAAATGTGTGCTGCACAAATCTGGGCATGTGTGTTAATGTACTTTTCACTTTGTCATCCTCACAGGTTGAGCCTGCCAGAAGCAGGAGATCTGGCTGACCATCGCCCGGGCTGTTCGTTCGGTGGGGGTCTACAAGTGACAGATCCGCAACTGCCAGAAGAGGTGGCAGGACCTTCGGGGATGGACCAGGAGGATAGTTAGAGTCCAGCTGAAGCTGTCACCTCCACGCAGGAGGGGCAGACACCGGACCCTGACTCCCCGCATGCTCCGGATACTGGCGGTGGTCTTCCTGGACCTGGATAGGCAGCTGAAGGCCAGACAGCAGCAGGAAGGGGGTAAGTCCATGCCTGATCTGTGTACTATGTCTGACATGCTAATAGCAGTCTTTTGGCCTGGTCACACGTCCACATTACGTAGGTCTTGTAGTCCAATACTCATGTCCCTCAATTCTGTGATGCACCCTCCTCATCTGTTCCACAGGTGTGGCCCCTACAGTCTGTTGCTTGTGTCACTAGGGCACTGTGTCCCTGCAGTCAGCTATGCTTCAGCTACCGGTCTGCATCTGTTCCCGTGACTCTGTTGTGTGTTTCATGGGTGGGTCAATTGTTTACACAATGCCTGAGATCTGACATGTGATCTGTGTGTGCCCTTGAGATGTGTTCCAATTGCTGGCCTGACTCGCAACATGTGGCTGGGATATTCCAAACAAACCCATGCAGCAGGGTACTCCAATTTTTGGGCCTCAGTAGTATGTATATCAAGTATGTCACACTTGCTTAGCCACCTGACTACTGTCCAGGGCCAAACACTGTTTCACGTAGACCTGGCCAGTCATGCCTCCTCAAGGGCATTTAGAAACACTCTTTAATCCCACTCCTGTGTATGAAATTGCAGGTTGTGCTTAGTGACATGTGCCCTCAGGTGTCTGCCTCTGTGTCATTAGGGTGTGGCTTGTTGTTACGTATAACTGGGGTGTCCATGATCCAGAGGGCCAGCATGCCATCTGAGATGTGACTGTGAGAGACAAGATCTGTGTGACATATAGCTGTGTGATCATCTGACAGCGCACAATGGTATATGCAACTGTGTCCTTCATGCAGCTGGGTTACATGCATGGCAGATTGTGATGTGTTAATGTACAGGGTTTTGTGTTTACAGAGACTCATATGTATGATTTGCATGATGTGGGGTCTTCTGGGTCCTGGATATGTTGTTTGCATGGTATGGGCAAGTGTACCGGTCATCTGCAGAGTTTGCTTTACCCCTGAGCAAGGATTGTGAGTCAGTGCATATTGTTGTTGTCTGGATGCCCTGCCCCTGTGGCAGGAGACAGTGTTGACTGACTTTCAGGGCATCCCAGTGCCATGGCATTTAACTTGCTATGAGTGATCCTGCATTGTGTTCATGTGTGCACCATGCACCCCATTGTGGCATTGCCCATCAGGACATGAGAACATCATAGTGTGTGTTGCTGGCATGCATCACAAGCATGTGAAATGAGTCTCTGCCCATCCCTAATCCGGACACCTGTACTGTGTGTATAGTGACATACTCCTACATGTTCACTTGCATGTACAACTAATGTGTGGGTGGTGCATGTTGGCACATTGGGGTGTTAGCATCCAACATGCAACAGACATATGTGTGAAAGTCAAGAAGGGGTATGTGTGCCATGGTTGATGTTGAGAATGACAATTGTCGTACTCACTGTGGTGTGTGCAGTCGGTGCAGGTGACTGATGTTGTTCTCTTACTTCCTATTCATATCCATATACATCCACGGCCAAAGGAAGGGACATCTCCACGGACCAGGAGGAGCCACAGAGCCTTACAGGGACAGAAGGAGAGGAGTCGGGTGGACCCAGTGGCACGGAGGGCGAGTGGAGCCACATAAAGGAGTCGTCAGCACCATCCCCCCAGCTGAGGGCCTCAGCAGCTCTGAGGATGACTCCCTTGTGGAGGCGGGTGTCAGCAGCCACCAAAGCCCAGCTAGTGAGGCTGTCCCCGCCAAAGCCACCTCCACCACCACCCTCCAAACTGCTCCCATCCCGGAGGTCCCTATGGGTCCCGAGTTTGTGAGCATGTCTCCTTTGTGCCAGGTACCGCACCCCCTGCCTCTGTGTCCCCTGCTGCCCTGGGTGAGGAGTCTGTGGGCTTACTCAGACAGATCAATGTAGGGCAGACGTCGATGCTGAAGGTCCTCCATGCACACACAGGTCTGTTGACACAACTGGTGTCATTCATGGAGGGCATTTCCTCGGGCATGTCTGCCCTACAGAGGGCCAATCAGTCCGTGGCCTCCTCCCTGACGGCAGCAGTGTCTCTCCACCAACAGTCCTGCACCCCTCCTACCCCTGCACCACCCACGATTCCTAGCAGCCTACCTGTCCCAAGCACAGAAATACCCAAATCAAGGTCTAGACGTGCACACAAGCAAGCTCAGGGGACTGATACCACACTCACAGGGGCTGGTTTGCAGACACACACACAGTCATCCACAACCACTCCGCAGTCCTCCAAGACCTCTCCCTCCCAGCCCCCTTCCCTTGCATCACCTGCAACCCTATCTCCCAAGAAGCTCTTCCTCTGTGACCTTAGCCTCTTCCCCACCGACCCAGCAGATCCTGATTGCAAGGGGAAGAGTAAGTCCCCACACACAGAGGGGAGTGCCCCTCACACCCGGACACCCTCCCCCAGCCTGTCAGACGGAGACCCCCACCTGCAAGTCCCCCCTGTGCCAGAAGAGCAAGACCCCCCTCCACCACACAGCTCCAAGGAAAAGTCTCCGTCCTCCATCCCCCAGGCCACCACTCCAGAGGTTCCCCCACCACTCCCTGCCCCGGGATCCCCCACCCACAGATACACCATCCCCAAAATGCTAAGGCCATCCCCCCTATCACTTGCTCTTCACACCTGGTCAGACGGTTAGTGCCACTGATGTGGGGACCATGTCCCCTCCCTGCCCTGCCGACCTCACCTGCCCCCATTCCACTCCCATGGGTGTAGGCACTGCAGTGGAGTCCACAACCACCCCGTCTGACTTGGGGCACTGCAGTGGTGACCCAATCCACTCCATCTGACCTGCCCAATGGAGTTGTGCCGGCACCCACCCCATCTGACTTGTGCCCCACAGTTGTGACAACACCCACCACTTCAGTCAGCTCCACTGCAGTTGCAAGTGTCTCGCCTGCATCCACCACCTCTTCAGTGCCTCCTGCGCCCTGATCCTGTCACTGCGGTGCCTGGCCTGCCCCCATGTATGCTCCTCCGAGGGGATGACCCTGGTACTTAGCAGTGTAGGCAAGCAAGGTGTGACAGTTGTCACTCTACTTCACTCCTTGGCATTTGGACATGGACTGGCCATTGGCCTTTTTTTTGAACAGACGTTTAACTTTTAATATGCTGAATAAAGCTTCTTTCTTTATCCCTGTGAACTAGATTTAGCTGTACATTATGTTGATGATGTTTAACATTCCCTTGCACCTGTGATGCTTGGTTTTCAATGTTGAATACTGATGTGTTGCTGTGAGGTACTCCCTGTGGTACATGAGATATGTATCCTATTCTGGTGGGTATCCATGTCATCCTTTGCAGCTACCTGGGAGTGTCATGATCAACTATTTGTGGACATCTCTGTGAACATTTCATTTGCATGGTCACATCTCTGGCTTGCACCCCTGCACATATGATGTGCTCCCCATTGTCCAATTTGTCACTTCCACAGACTTGGTGCCCATCAACACTGGACCTACAGGTGTGGGCATCATTGGTATAGGAGCAACGGGGTCCTCTGTGCAACTTGCAACACATATGTTTTGGGTGTGTGCAGATGATTTAGGGGAGGCTCACGTACCCAGGCTGTTGTGACCAGAGCATTCATTGTGTGGTAACTGATGGCTGACTGACCAAGTGTTCTGCAGACATGAGTGAGACATGCGGTGAATATGTTTGGCACAGCTGGGCTTCCACAGGAGTTGGGTCCCCTCAAGTGAGTGTGTTGTCCAGTGACATGGCCTGGGCCCATGGTGTGTGTTGTATGAGCATGTGTGTGTGTCCACATCCCTGTTCATACACAGACAGTGTTCCCTTGATATGTTCCTGTTGTTGATGCTTGCTGAGTGGTACTGGGTTCATCCCACTACTTTTCCAATGGGCTACCAGATGTGTGGGTGCATGATACACTACTGTTAATTGGTGTATCATCATTGGGATCTGTCAGTTCTGAGTGGTGATGATGTTGTCAGACACAGATGGGACACAGTCAGGGTTTCGCAAGGCACCTGTTTATTTGTTAAATCATGTAGTTGTCCCTAGTTGGTACCTTTCAGTGATTGAGACATTTGTATGTGTGTGTGACTGCTCCCACTTGTCGGGTTCATGACTGCGATGCTGGTAGGTGTCAGCATGTGTGCCTTGTGGTTTTCCTTGGCTTCTGCATTGTCCTGGGACTGTGGCAGGGATTCTGAAGGTTGGGTGAGCTTTGAGGTCATGGCCATGTACTGCATACTGTGCAGTATGTCTGTCATTCCCCAGGGTTGTAAACTGTCCTTGTGTGATGTGTCTGTCTACCTTAGTTCCTCCCAACATTCCTGTGTTTGTCATGGGTGCATGTGCAATGTCACCTGTCCATGTGGGCTTCACAGATACACATTGTTGCAGTTCAGGGTGTGTGGTGTTGAGGGTGGACTGATGTAAATGTTTGCATGGATGGTCTTCTAGCTCCCGTTTGTCCATGGATGAGGGGCCATGCTGAGTGAATTGTGTTTGTGTATGTGTGATGTACGTTTGTGGCACAGGACACATGTCTGGGTTTCCCAGTTTGTACGACATCTGCTTATGTCATCGCAGTGGAGGTGTCATGCATGCTTGTGTCACCCCAATGTCTGGTCCCTAGGGGTAGTGCTGTTGTGTGTCAGTCTCTTGCTGTGTTAGTTGGTGTTCATTCCAGCTTGTGTCACATGTGTCTGTTGTGCTCCCTCTCATCTCCCAATGCCTGATTGCCCACTGAGGGTGTCCCAATGATGGTTTACTTTTGTATGACACTGTGTCCACATTTGTGTCACTCTGGTTCAGCCCCCCTCTTGTGTTGTGTAGTTGCCTGGGGATACTGTGACACACACACACACATGCTGTGTCAGATGTGCAGTGTGAGGTTGCCTGTTTGTTTTTGTGCATCTGCACCAGTGCATTGGTATTGCTGTTGTATGCCTTTGTCTGGATGCTGTTTCTGTGATTTTGCCTGCTGTTCCTGTGAGTCATGTCACATTATTGTGGACATTCATCCTGGTTGTTAGGTGCCATTGCTGGCATGGAATGTGAGTTTGTGAGCTGACACCTACAGTCTACACATGTTGTTTTGATCAGTGTGTCTATTTTCGAGATGTGTGCCTGCTTGGTGATGGTCAATTCTGCTCTTGTGTCATTGTACACTGTATGCATTGTCAGCCCCCATGTGTGGTGCTTGTCTGCACATGGCCGAGAGTGTGTTATGTTTTCACAGCACTGTTAGCCTCATCACATATCTGTGGGAATGGGACGCAGCCACTAGTTTGCCCCAGAAGTGTTTAATGTGTTGGCAGCAGGGGTCATACATGCTGTTTGTTATTTGCAGCTTTGACCATGGTGACACTTACCTTTTGGCCACTGTGATGAGGGGGGTTTAGTCCCCATCACCACAATGCTCAACATCTGCTGCATTTTGGAAGCCCCCACTTAACTTTTGTTCTACACAGTGAGGATGTGTTCTCTTTACATTGACACAGTGCTATAGTGATGCTTGCCTTGTGTAGGGCACACTCATTTGTTGGTCACACATGTGCTGTTAGTTACATTGTATGTTTGAAGTCATAATCACTGTTGAGGGCATTTATCACAGACTACACACTGTTGTCATGATGTTAGGGGGGAAGTATTTGCTGACATACCTGATGTTGGAGTATGATGGATGTGTGGCGCATCACCCATCCTATGAGTGGGGGTGGCAGGGGTGATGGGCAACAGGTCCCCTATGGGTGGGGGTGGCAGTAGTGATGGGCAACATATGGCCTATGGGTAGGGGTGGCAGGGGTGATGGGGAACATAAGCCCCATGGCTGGGGCTGGCAGTAGTGATGGGCAACAAAAGCCCTATGGGTGGGGGTGGCAGGAGTGCTGGGGAACATATGCCCTATGGGTGGGGGTGTTGAGTTTTAATGGGTGGCCCACCTAAAACTACCAGACCTGGGTCTCTAAAGGCAGTACAATGAAAAATGTGGTCATGGTAACAAGTTCATTATGTGAATCAATGAAAAATGGCATTCACCACTCATTTTTCGTAAATGCTTTAGTCATATTTAATTAGAAAATCTCCAATAAGCATTATATGCAAAATAAAATATTCAGGTGGCAACACAACACAGTTGCTCTTGAGAATGGTAACAGTATTAATGAGTGCTCTCGACGATGCGATTGACTGTGGATTTATTCCAACTCGTGAGAGACTGATGACCTCACTTCTGGACATTCTGCTGCACTCAAGCGTTGTCCCTTTCGGATTACACACTCAACGTGTTCTCTTCCTTGTGAGGACGACAGTCACCCTCTCCATCTGGGGTCGAAACGTAGACTACTTACAAACCTCTACACAAGCTCAATGAACTAAATGTGACAATTAACATGTACAATTGAGTATTGTTTGGATACTACGAACTATTGACCTTTGTCAGGCTGAAAAAGGTTCCATTTGAGGCGTTAAAATGTATATATGTCACCTTACCTTTGTCATGTCCCTCACTCACTGATTCAACACTCCCTATCCCACTCTTGTCTCTTTTCCTCGAGAGCACTCATTAATACTGTCACCATTCTCAAGAGCAACTGTGTTGCCACCTGAATATTTTATTTTGCATATAATGCTTATTGGAGATTTTCTAATTAAATATGACTAAAGCATTTACGAAAAAGGAGTGGTGAATGCCGTTTTTCCTATGGGTGGGGGTGGCAGTAGTGATGGGCAACAGGTCCCCTATGGGTGGGGGTGGCAGGAGTGATGGGCAACTTAGTCCCTATGGCTGGGGGTGGCAGTAGTGATGGGCAACAGGTCCCCTATGGTTGGGGGTGGCAGTAGTGATGGGCAACATAAGCCCTATGGCTGGGGTGGCAGTAGTGATGGGCAACATAAGCCCTATGGGTGTGGGTGGCAGGGTGATGGGCAACATGAGCCCTATGGCTGGGGGTGGCAGTAGTGATGGGCAACAGGTCCCCTATGGTTGGGGGTGGCAGTAGTGATGGGCAACATAAGCCCTATGGCTGGGGGTGGCAGTAGTGATGGGCAACAGGTCCCCTATTGGTGTGGGTGGCAGTAGTGATGGGCAACATACGCCCTATGGCTGGGGGTGGCATTAGTGATGGGTAACAGGTCCCCTATGGGTGTGGATGGCAGTGGTGATGGGCAACACAAGCCCTATGGTTGGGGGTGGCAGTAGTGATGGGCAACATAAGCCCTATGGCTGGAGGTGGCAGTAGTGATGAACAACAGGTCCCCTATGGGTGTGGGTGGCAGTGGTGATGGGCAACACAAGCCCTATGGTTGGGGGTGGCAGTAGTGATGGGCAAAATAAGCCCTATGGCTGGAGGTGGCAGTAGTGATGGACAACAGGTCCCCTATGGGTGTGGGTGGCAGTAGTGATGGGCAACATTAGCCCTCTGGCTGGGGGTGGCAGTAGTGATGGGCAACAGGTCCCCTATTGGTGTGGGTGTCAGTAGTGATGGGCAACATAAGCCCTATGGCTGGGGGTGGCAGTAGTGATGGGCAACAGGTCCCCTATGGGTGTGGGTGGTAGGGGTGATGGGCAACATGAGCTCTATGGCTGCGGTGGCAGTAGTGATGGGCAACATGAGCCCTATGAGTGTGGGTGGCAGTAGTGATGGGCAACATAAGCCCTATGGCTGGGGGTGGCAGTAGTGATGGGAAACAGGTCCCCTATGGGTGTGGGTGGCAGTAGTGATGGGCACCATAAGCCCTATGGCTGGGGGTGGCAGTAGTGATGGGCAACAGGGCCCCTATGGGTGTGGGTGGCAGTAGTGATGGGAAACATAAGCCCTATGGCTGGGGGTGGCAGTAGTGATGGGCAAAATGAGCCCTATGGGTGTGGGTGGCAGGGGTGATGGGCAACATGAGCCCTATGGCTAGGGGTGGCAGTAGTGATGGGCAACATACGCCCTATGGCTGGGGGTGGCAGTAGTGATGGGCAACATGAGCCCTCTGGCTGGGGGTGGCAGTAGAGATGGGCAACAAAAGCCCTATGGCTGGGAGTGGCAGTAGTGTTGGGCAACAAGTCCCCTATGGGCGGGGGTGTTAGTGGTGCTGGTCATGCAACCCCTATGGTGGGCTGTTGTTAGTGGCCAGGATGTGGATCCCCTGTGTGTGTGTGTGCCATTTTGCGGGTACGTGTCGTTTATTTATGTGGTAGGTGTCTGACTTACCGCCTGCGCCATCGGCGTCGGTTCCTGATCCGGTCATAGATGTAGAGTACTGGTATAACCTGCGCGATGGGATTCATGATGTGTTCGTGTTGTACACGCTGCTTGTTGCTCCGTCTCGTACCCGCTGCAAGCTGGTCCGTCTCGTAGCCGTGTATTGAGTTGTAGCGCGAATCGTAGCTGATATGCTTGTTTTCGGATGCTGTGACGTCCCGTACGTGGCGACCCGTCAAGCGCGTAGGAAGTACGCATCGTACTTTTCATGCCGGAAACTGCTATGGATACTGCTTCCAGGCGACTCGGTTCAGCGTTAGGAGTTACGGCTCAGACGGAGAATGGAGTTTGAATCACAGCCTACATGTCGGTCGTGTTTTTGGCAGTTATGCGCATCGTACTTACTCTACAGGACGGACCGGCTATGGGTACGTGTCAGTTGCGCGGTAAGGCTACGGACAGCTGTCCGACCCGGTATCGGAATCGGCCCCTGAGTGTGTGGTACTACTATTTTAACTATTTAAAAAAAAAAATTACTAAAAATCTGCAATTAAAATAATTATTGCTTTTATGGAGTGGGATGTAATGTTTTGGGACGATTTGGAGGGGGAGTGTTTTAAATAAAAAAGTTTAGATTATAGTTAAATATTGTTTTTTTTTAAATAGTTGTTTTGTGGTTATTATTGATGCATTTAATAATTATTAAATGTATTTCGGATTTATTTAATTAAATGTATTATTTTTGAAAATCAAAAAGAAAATGTAATATAAAAACATTAAATTATATTTCTATTGAAGATTAGTATTTTTCTAAGCTGATCAAGTTATATAAATGTTAGAATAATGTATTATACGTTTGAAAAAATACTGTATTAATGCTTTATAGATTTTTTTAATTTTTTAGTGATTAATATTATGTAAAAGTGTTAATTTAAAATTAATTTAGATAATATAAAGTTTAAATTCAAACATGTTCCATGAAATGTTAATAATTTTAGAGGTAATATTGATTTACTTACTTTTAGTGTTGTTTGCTTTACCTAATATAATAGAAAGTAGAGGGTGAATAGTTGATTATATAAGTTTATTATCCAGTATCTTTCCTGAATTAATAGTGAATGGAGTGGGACTAGTAAATGATATAGCTTTAATGTCCAGCACCTTCCCTGACTTAGGGGCCGATTATGTTGGTGGGTGGATCGCCACTGCCCGTATGGTGGTGGCGATTGGCCCGCCAACATTCACCGCCCGCCTACTTTCCCCCCCACCACATTATGATGGCGGGAAGGACCCCAGCGGACGGGAAGACCGTCCACCGGTTTTCCACCGGTTGGCAAGTCGCTGAACAGGGGCTGAACATGGTGGCAGTGTCTGCAGGACACCGCCATCCATATTAAGATGCAGGCGGTCACTAGCCTTATCATGGCGGCGTTGTCACCATGAAAAGGCTTGTGGACTTTGCTATTGGGGGCCTGTAGTGGGCACCCAGGGTGTTGGGGGGGTAGGGTCTGCACATGGGGGTACCTATGGTACCCCCCTGCATTTGCATGCACAAGGTGGCAGGCACCGCACGGTGCCTGCCATGTTGGGCATACAAACGCACAACATGCCTTTTTTACATTGCGGCGGGTGCTGCTGACTGCACTGCCCGCCGCAATGTTAAAAATGTGGGATGCAGCCGCCAGTGTGGCGGGCACATCCTAATTGCAATTGCGGGACCGCCGCACATATGGCAGGCGGTCCCTTTTGCCGTTACGGTGGCGGGCGGACATCGTAATGGACCCCTTAACACTTACTGGAGTTGGAATAGTAAATTATATATCTTTAGTGTCCAGCACCTTCGCTGACTTAATACTGACTGGATTGGGAATAGTAATTTATATACTGTTAGCGTCCAGCACTTTCCCTGACTTAATACTAACTGGAATGGGAATAGTAATGTATATGGGCCCGATTCACAGAACTAACTTAAGACAAAATCCTAAACTTACTACCATTTTGGTATTCACAGAAGGCACTTACTCATTTTGGTATTCACAGAAGGCACTTACTCATTTCGGTATTCACAGAAGTTAGGAGTGCTAACTTTAGGACTCCTAAGTGCCTTCTGTAAATACCGAAAGTCTTAAAATTAGGGTTTTTCTCAGTTTAGTAGTAGTATAGTTAGGACTCATAACTTTAGGACTCCTAAATGCCTTCTGTGAATACCGAAAGCCTTAAAATTTGGATTTTTCTCAGTTTAGTAGTAGTATAGTTAGGCCTCCTAACTTTAGGACTCCTAAATGCCTTCTGTGAATACCGAAAGTCTTAAAATTAGGATTTTTCTCAATTTAGTAGTAGTAAAGTTAGGACTCCTAACTTTAGGACTCCTAAATGCCTTCTGTGAATACCGAAAGTCTTAAAATTAGGATTTTTCTCAGTTTAGTAGTAGTAAAGGTATGAGTCCTAACTTTAGGACTCATAAACTGAGAAAAATCCTAATTTTAAGACTTTCGGTATTCACAGAAGGCATTTAGGAGTCCTAAAGTTAGGACTCCTAACTTCTGTGAATACCGAAGTGAGTAAGTGTCTTCTGTGAATACCAAAAATAAGTAAGTGCCTTCTGTGAATACGAAAATGGTAGTAAGTTTAGGATTTTGTCTTAAGTTAGTTCTGTGAATCGGGCCCTATATGTTTAGTGTCCAGCACCTTCCCTGACTTCATATTGAGTGGAGTGAGAATAGTTAATTATATCTTTAGTGTCCGGCACCTTCCCTGAATAAATACTGACTGGAGTGGGCATAGTAAATTATATATCTTTAGTGTCCAGCACCTTCCCTGAATTAATACTAACTGGAGTGGGAATAGTAATTTATATATGTTTAGTGTCCAGCACCTTCCCTGATTTAATATTAAGTGGAGTGGGAATAGTAATTTATATATCTTTACTGTCCAGCACCTTCCCTGACTTAATACTTACTGGAGTTGGAATAGTAAATTATATATCTTTAGTGTCCAGCACCTTCCCTGACTAAGGGGTCCATTAGTATGTCACGCAGTGGCACCACAGCGGTGCTGGCGGTGCGGAGAAATGCTGTTTCCGCCTGCGAGCAGCGAACCTCACGTCCGCCATATTAGTATGGCCAAACATAGCCCATTTCCCGACTGCCGCGGTGCGACGCGAACCACCATCAAAGTGTGCCTGCCACCTCGGCGGTGGGAAACAATGGAGATTTTCTGCCGTGCGGAATGACATCCACCCTGCTCCACAAATTAGGATGCCCCAAACAAGCAGACGCACCGCAGCGGAGATACCGCCCAACCAGAGACAGCGGAAGTTCGACAGCGGAGCGCGAAACCAGAGTCCCGGTCCACACCACCCGGTCACGACTGCCATGGATCCAACTCTACACGTTTTTTCGGTGCTGTACCTGCTACATCACCAGGAACTAATGGACCGCCACAGATGCCGCCGCAGGTACGCAATAACACAAACACAAAACACAACACATGGGCAAACACAGGGTCCAAATCCACATCAGACACCCTGGTGGGGACAGGGACAAATACACAAGGGCACCCACACATCACCCAATTGCCACCAAGTCATCCCTCTGCATCTTGGACACACAGATACCGCCACCATGCAGCAATATCCCGGTCACGTCACCGCAGCGGTGAACACAAGGGAATACATGCACCCCATGCACAACAACAAGCCAGGTGAATTCACACCCTGCACCACACAACAAACAATCATGGAGACAGACACTGCAGGAGTGGCTGCACAGGAACACACAACACACAGCACAGTAGCACAGGGGCAGGGAAACACACACACCACCCCAACACCACAATCAGGGTAACAAAAATGAGGACACGCATCAAATGCACACATACAAGGAATTAACATCCAAATGGACACACAGCCTGCATAGTCACACATACATACCACATACTGACACACAGACACATACACACCCCACATGCAAACAGCAATGGAGCACAACAAATAGGGAAACCAAAGTGGGCTGCACACAAATGGAAGGCCATGGAGACACACAACAAGCATGTGTACATCACATGCAAGACAAGGAACAGAGAACAGCACCCTAAGACCATCAAAGCACACATGGCTGGTACAGGCAGTGAGGTCAAACCACAGACATCATAGTTCAAGAACACAGGTAGACAGCAAGGCAAACCATGTATAGGCACAAGGATGAAAGGAAGGCCCTGAAGTCAAACTGTGAACAGCCACACATCTATACAACTACTTCACAGGAGTACAACAGCAGAACTTCACACAGGGCCCATTGACACACTCCATGACTGACAAACACCAGTAGGAATCTACACACATACCACCCCTCACACCAGCAGCACACAACACCAGTGCCAAACACACTGAAGGCTGGCAATACTTCCCAATCAATACACACACAAACAATCACACACCCTGGGGGTAGCCACAAACATCACACACACACACAGGGATGCCAGAACAAATGACTGCACAAAAACAGCAGACAAACACATAACCCAACAGAAACACACACAGAACCACAACAAGAACAGACATGCTCTATTCAGCTAAACTGTGGAAAGGCAATGGGAACACAGACACAACCTCATAACTCAGGAACAATCCACAGACAACATACTACAACACACACAAGAAGTGCACCATCACAGAACAACACAGCCACATCAAACAAACAACAGACGCACAGGCACAAATATGACATAGCAAACACAGCAGGGCATCAGATGATGCACACCAGGCAATGACAAGGCAAAATACACACACAGCACTGCATGCACAACAAGCAGTGTGTGCACACAAAGCATACCAGCCACACACAGACATCAGTGACAGAACAGCAACCCACACAACACCACACAGCACAGCACAAAGACAACAGCACACCCAGGAAGTGGATCAATAACACAACCAACACACTTACATCCAACACAACACCAACAGATGCACAAGTTTGGGACACAAAGGTGGAAACAACGTGACCAGAGGACTGGGCAGCACACACAGTTGAACTGCATCGGAGCAACCATGACTGACAAACAGCACCAGAACATCACATACATCCCATTGGCGAAATGCCCTGCGTGACACATTGACCCTGCCAAAGAACTGCACCACAAAGCAAAGTGTCACAAATGAAGTGATGGGGAGGCACACACACATGTAAACCAAGGGGATAGCTTACACCAAAGTGAAGTGTACTGCATGTCAGTAGGTGACATGGCAGGAGTGTACCATACAAAAAGAGAGGGAGTGCAGACCCACAATGGATAGGCATCTGAAGCACAGATAGGGGATGGTATGACAACACACACAACATGCCACACTGGAGGAAAGAAGGCACCATGTGACAGCAATGCATGAGAAAACACAACCACAATGGCAGTGTGGAACAGCAGGTCTGCACAGTCTCCACAAAAAGCAACAAGACACATAAATGTGCAACAAAACACAAAACTGACTTGCCAGTCACACACTCTGCATACTCACAAGTGACAAAAACAACAAGTAGGAGTCAGCCAGATCTGCAAGGACACACCAACACACTGCACAGTGCACAACATACAACTCACACGTGCATACAACCACATCCACAGGGCTGAACAATCAAAACAACAGGCATACAACTCCTGGGTGACACATCAACACTCCCGACAAACTCACCCCCTTCACACTGCACACTAACTGACCATCCAAGAGCACAAATTTAAAGTAAGCCATGGGACTAGGATGACTGGCCATCACATGATGACCACACACATACACCACTGGCACACATAAAGGAAGAACACACATACATGATGACCCTGGCCAGCCTGCCTGCAAAACTGTGTGCAGAAACCCACTCTTTGCGGGAAGTACCCCCCACTCTGACATGTGTAGAATATAGCCAACATGAACAAATTAAGTAAATGACAACTGCTATCCATTGTAAATTGACACCATTGCCCCATATGTATCTGGGTCGGGAGAACTGAAGACTCTGTCACCCCTGAAAAAAGAGAGTAAGTGAGCCCAAACATTGACTATGTTGAAGTGCCACACAGACCATGTGGCACAGTAAACCAAATACACACAGCAAAATAACTTTAATCAGTAAGGACACTGACAAAATAGACAACTGTAGCAACTGTCTTTATTCACATATTGCACAGATAGGCACCATGAGAAGAGAAGAGCAAGGCACAAAATGCAGAGCATGTCCATGAGAAGCTGCACAGGCAAGGGCAAAACAGCAGTGAACAACAAGGCCAGTGGCCAGGGCAGAGTGCAGAGTATGTTCATGAGAAGCTGCACAGGCAAGGGCAAAACAGCAGTGGATAACAAGGCCAGTGGCCAGGGCAGAGTGCAGAGTATGTTCATGAGAAGCTGCACAGGCAAGGGCAAACAGCAGTGAACAACAAGGCCAGTGGCCAGTCCAGGTTTCAGAGTAGGTCCATGCGAAGCTGCACAGGCAAGGGCAAAACAGCAGTGAACAACAAGGCCAGTGGCCAGTCCAGGTTTCAGAGTATGTCCACGAGAAGCTGCACAGGCAAGGGCAAAACAGCAGTGAACAACAAGGCCAGTGGCCAGTCCAGGGTGCAGAGTAGGTCCATGAGAAGCTGCACAGACAAGGGCAAAACAGCAGTGAACAACAAGGCCAGTGGCCAGGACAGAGTGCAGAGTATGTCCATGGGAAGCTGCACAGGGAATGTATGTGACTACCTTTCCATGGTCAGCAACACAGTCAGTGGGTAACAATGTGCAGTACAGGCTTATGTGTGTGAGAGACAGGTGTGTGAGGTTGACCAACACTCAGACTTGGCTGTCAGGAGGACTGGGAGCTAGCTGTGTCTCGGGGACTGTCAGGGCACTTGACCGGGGAGAGAGCAGAACAGCTGAGGTAGAGCTATCAGTGGCTTGGCAAGCCAGAGGGCTCCTTGGACCAGGTGGTGTAGTGGCACGTGGAGGTGGAGTCATGCAGACGGGAGACACAGTGTGGCTGCGAGTTTGCGGAGGGGTGCCTTTCCTCTTCTTGGGGACCCTAAATGTCTTGACTGACTCTGGATCAATGGGAAGTGGTGTGGACACAACAGGAACACTCACCACCAAAGCTGCATCAGGTGCAGACCCTGGCACCTCCTCTGGTGATATGCTGGACCCAGCGGAACGCTTTGCCTGGCTTCACCTCTGCCCCCTCTTCCCCTGTTTACTAGGTGTCACCCCTACAGTGCCCTCCTTCCCCTGCTTCACTGGGCTTGGAATGGTAGTCGAGGTGGTGGGTGAATCTGCCTTGGAGCCCTTCCTAGGTGTACCCTTGGCATGCACCACCTCCTTGATGGGCACAGACACTGTATGCTTCTCTTTGCGAGATGCATTAGGGACAGGAGAGTCCTTGGATGGGGATGCCTCTGAGGCATGTGTGCCTGAGGTCTGCTGCTTTGCTTTTTGTCCTCTGGTGTCACCTGATGGGCTTTTCTCTCTGTGCTCTGGGGTGGCTTTGATCTTCTGTGGGGATGGTGTCTGCGCCTGGGACCGCTTGGGTTGCTGCTATGTGCTTCGTGTGCCGTATCGTGACTTTGATGTATGTGGACCGTGGTCACTATCATCAGATGTGGCCACTGCCAGGGGGTGGACAAAGGGACCGGAGCTGGACTGTGAGTATGTGCCTGTTGAAGGGCACACGTCACTGTGGAGGACAAAGACTGGACAGTCTGGTGCATCCCACCCACATCTGAATGTATGCCCTCCATGAAAGCAACCACCTGGGCCAAATTCTTGTCGTGGTCAATGAAGGCATTGAGGGGAGCTGTTTGGACTACACACAGCTGGTGCAAAAGGTCCACAGACTCAGCACTGATGGCTGCAGGGGGGACAGGGGCAGTGGTGCCAGGGGTGAAGGACAATCTTCACCTCTTACTGAGGCGGACAGGGGCAGCACCAGAAGAAGTAGCTAGGAGGGTGGGCACTGGCCGCTGTGTGGTGGAAGACGATACAGAGTCCCCGTTCCCTGTGCCCGCCAACATGAATGCATCCCCGCTGGCATCAGATGATGTGGTGCTTTGCGTCTCAGGCTGTGATTCCTCGACCAGACTCCTGTTCCCCTCTGAGGAGCTGGTAACATCTGTGTCACTGGGCTCCTGTGCAGATGTTTCACCCCCACTGGTGTCCATCTCCTGTCCCCCCGTGACCACAGGAGATGCTGCATGAGAGGGAGAGATGTAGGGTCAGGTCAGTGGCAGCAACAGAACAAACATATGCTAGCAATGCATGACAAAAGTTGACCAATTCTACATGTTGCACACCACCCTGTGCAATCACATCGTGCCAACTCACTATATAGACTCAAGCAGTGCGTGTAAACTGGAAACTCAGGCATGAGTGAGCCATGTGATGACCACACAGCACAACACCCTGCTTGTGGCTCTATTCAACCAGACACACAACTAGCTCTGAGCACACCTAGGGACATGATGGGGGCACACTACTTGTTGCCAATGACTGATCTGGATGGAACAGGAGGGGACAACACAGACAGTTCACAATGGCCATTAGCCCATGCCACCCACCATGTTGTACTTTGGGGACAAAAGACTGGTGCACATTGTTGTCAGATGTCTAGGCCTCCCCAATCTGGGTGCATGCAATGGATGCATTGATGACGGCACAGTCAGATCGGGCACACTGCCGTTCCCTCCCATGGGATTCCCAAGACTACCCCAATGCAGAAAAAACCTGAAGAGCACAACTCAGAATGCAATGTGAATGCACAGCATCCAAATCACCTTTGTAAGTACAGGTAGGGCAAATGCATGACACCGGCACCCAGCCCAGTAGCCACTTACATGCCACTGCACACTACCAACATCACATAGGCCAGCGCTGGCACAGGCTCTGTACACATGCAGCCACTCCCAGCCAAAGTCACCCTCCCCAAATGCTCACCCCTGACTTGCTGCTGATGCTCCTTCAAACGTGCATCCAGCTCAGGCTGTGTCACTGCCAAGATGTGCCCGTGGTGTCATGCTGCGCCGTGCCAAACGCCCAGTGCGACGAAGCAGCCCCAAGGTCATCTCCGCCACGTTCTTTGCCAGCCGGCTGATGTCGTCCCATCTCTTGTGGCAGTGGGTGCGCTGACGGTTTGAAACCCCCAGAGCTCGCACCTTCACTGCAATGGCCCTCCACACGGCCTTACGCTGGTGCACCTTGAGCTGCAGGCATGGGAGACAAGAGGGGGAAATGATCAGTGACACAGTGTCATGTACCGACATCTATCAGTATAGCAGGAAGATACAAACTCATCACATATCCAATGATATATCTATCAGAGACAAGAGTACATCTCACATGGTACATCTGCATGGGAAAAGCTGATGTAAAAGCATGCAGGTTTGAGGGGAACACAATCCCTGCACATCTCAAACACAAGCAGGATGCCTGCACTGGAACCCCTATGTAGCCTGCCCACATCTCCAGTCCATTGTTGGGTTGAGCAACACATACATCACATATCAACCTGTGTTTGGGGGTAGACTCACTGTGTCCAAGACTGCGCAGCCCTCAATGTCCCTGCCCTGTGAATAGATGACTGTGTGAGGGATGTCACATTGAGGGACATGATCTCACAAATCCAAAATCCTCTTCACAGGGCTGGTCGTGTGAAATCTACAGTGCTGAGATGGCCCATAGCTGGAGTGCAATGTGAAAAGACTAATGTAATACTCTGTAAGTGAAGTGATGTGTCCTTATCTTTGTGGGTGGGGACTGTGCTGGCCTGCTGGGCTCACACTGAGATGGACTACAGGGGCACACACAGCCATTCAGCCAAGCAATCACTGTCCTGACTCCTGCATGAACAGCCTTCTTCATCACTGTATGGCTGACAACACAACACAGGTCACTCATACATACATGTGCAGGCAGGCAAACCTGTGGCATTGGGTACACACAGCTCACCCCTGGAGACAGCATGTCAGGCAGTGCATGACACAGCCCCACACTCCCAGGCACATACTGCATCAGTCCAACTACATGTGTGCCCCCCCTGCCCTAGCCCCCCACTGTTGAGGACCTACCACGACATTTAGAGCACCATATAGCCTTGGGTACTGTCGGAGCACCTCGTCCACCAGGACCTCCAGCTCCACGCTCGTGAAGGGACTGGCACGGATCTTCTCTGCCCTTGCTATCACTGTGGACATGAGACAACAGTGGCAGAATTGGGTGGTGAGGGGTATCAGGCAGTAGCCCCTGGAGGCAGCAGCAGGTGAGGGGTCTCAGGCAAAAGTCCCTGGAGGCAGCAGCAGGCAGCAGGTGAGGGGTCTCAGGCAGCAGTCCCTGGAGGCAGCAGCAGGTGGGAGGTCTCTGTCAGCAGGCTCTGGGAGCAGTGGAAATGTGAGGCTCACTCCCCCACATATATACAGCCCCCCGGGGTCGTTTCAAAGGTGCCAAGCTGCAGCAATTGGTGGTCCAGGTCTGCTTCTTTCAAATGCACCCAATGACCGCCTCCGCGTTGGCGGAGCACGCCTACCGCGATCTTCAAAATTGCATCATACCACCGCAATCATGGTTCCTATTGGCTCTAGGACAAGCTCCATGGCGGTGACACACCACAGGGGCCAGGTGTGCACTACCGCAATTTTGGCGGCAGAGCATGCCAACCGCCATTTCCCCATGTCTCCATGCCTATCACTACTGCACTTGTGTGAATGGGGTTGCTGGTGACACTGACAGGGCCAGGCGGTAGCTACCGTGATATGGGTGCCATACATTGACATTTACGCACAAATCACTGGGTAGAGCAACTATCTCCAGACCCCATCCCAGACAGTATCTCTTCTGTTTCCATCGTTTAATGGAAACCGAGCACCAGATGGATCGGTGGCACGGTTTTCCATTGGGAAGCCTGCCGGTTCCCAGATCAGAAAGGCGGGAAACCAGAGATAAAACAGAGCGTCCCGCAGGCGCTCGGTGTCATTGCACCCGGAGCCTACCTGGGAGGCCTCACTGCAGCTGACACACGCTGCTGCCTAAGAAATTGATTTATCCAGACAAGAACAACAAGTAAGTCCCGAGCCCCGGTTTCTCATCTCCCCACCTTTTCCACTCAGAACCCATCCCTAAAGCTTAACTCTCCGTATGCCTTATTTCACAGTACCCTACAGTGCACCGTCACTGTAATCAGCACCACGCTGTCAAACAGAACGCTACGGCTGTAGCGAACTTAAAGAAGAGCTTACCGGCCATCTAACATCCTGAAGTGCCGTCCTGACCTCACTTTGAGGTAAATATAATTTCTTCCACCACGGGGAAACATCGTTTACAACGCGGGGATTACATCGCGATGCCATTACATCACGGTTTTTACAACGCAAGTCATTACAACGACTTGCGCTAGATGGCGCTCTAGGACAAGGAATAGTATAATTTACTATCCAACACCTTCCCTACTGTACGTAGACTGGAGTTGGAATAGTAAATTATACTACTCCCTTTATGCTAAGGCGCTGTGCGAGGTAAAGGACATGAGGGGCTCTCATAGAATTAGTTGGCTCTCAGAAATCAAACTTATTCTGACAGGAATGGGCATGGGTGATTTGTGGTCTAACCCTGCGTCGGCAGTTTTTCCCCAAAAAAAAATCTTTAAGGAAGTCTATTGGCAATGGTCTTTACACAATCGCAATACTCTTCTGATTGGTAGCTCTCTGACCGCAACTTATTTGTCCATTAAGAATCAACCCTCTCTCGAAGCATACTGAGATGTAATAACCAAAAAGCAGGATCGGAAACTTTATCACCAATTTAGAATTGGGACCCTACCACTATGTTCCTTCACCTCAAGTTGGTCCCCAAATGGTAGTGATAAATGCCCAACCTGTAAAAATTTGGTTGAAACAGTTGATCATTTTTTATTTGTATGTCCAGTATACCTTCAACCCAGAAGAGTGTGGTTGCGTCCTGTGTGTCGTGAATTGGGTGTTAGATCAGCCCAGACCGCTAGAAGGATTTTAAAGACAGATACATCTTCTCTTGTGGTTATTGGCTTAGCCAGATACATTAGCTGGGCATGGCTCTTACGGAATAGATTAAATTTCCCCACTGGTTCATATATTGCAGCTTAGTATTACCCTCATTATCGTGTAGTATGCTATAATTAACCTCAAATTGAATTGTTTAATACTTTTTTATTATTGCTTTTAACCTGTTATTTATTAAATGGTTTTTTTTTTATATATAATGTAAATAATCTTACTCCAATTTTAATTGTCATGATGAATTACTAATATGTCTTTTAAGATGAAATATTCGAAATAAAGACTATCTTGACTTGACTTGACTACTCCTAAGTCCAGTGCCCTCCAACGCAAGTCGTTCTAACGACTTGCGTTGTCAAAACCGCGATGTAATGTACCGCGATGTAAATGTATGCATTGTAACGTCATAGATCCTCCACCACGACATGTTATAACCAGCTATCTCTATGTCCTTACTATAATGCAGTAACTGACATGCATTCTCTTGTCCTTTCGCTGAAGAACCCGGCCGGGTCCTCACGTGAGTTTTTACCTTCACCTTTGACTTCACTGTCACAGAGGCAGCACTCTCTTCATCCAGGTAATTCCCTATAGATGCCTTCTCATTAGTTTTTCCTGCATCTGTGCCGGTATATGGGCCTTATGCTTTCCTTATTTTGTTTTAGATGTCCCTACATCGTTAGTCCTGAGGAGACCCCCATTGATAGAAGGGTCGAAACGCCGTCGACAAATAAAAAAGAACAGACCATTACCCAGCCCGTATCATTGTGTACTGAAGCTGTAAAAAATACTGTATAAGAATGGTCGTTTTTCACAACTGATGGAAACCGTGTACATAATAATTCACTTTGTATATTCACTTATTGGATCCATTTCTTCACTTGGGGACACAATGCACAAACAGTACTACTTTTGACTGAAAGAAGTGTACCTATTGTTTATATATTTATTTATTTTTTCATAAAATATGTTATACCGAGCAAACTGTGTAGAAAGTTTTTCTTGCCCTCTGACATTAGATGGTCCTTTTATTGCGAATGTGCACAAGTATTTCAAATATTAGTTCTATTTATCCACAGGAACCATTGTTTTCTTATATATATATATATATACATATATACATTGACATGAGGCACCCCGATTCAGGCGGTGGAGCATGCCAACCGCCATTTCCCCATGTCTCCATGCCTATCACTACTGCACTTGTGTGAAATGGGGAGCTGGTGGCACATCGCCGGCGCCAGGCGGTAGCTACCGCGATATGGGTGCCATACATTGACATGAGGCACCGCGATTCAGGCGGTGGAGCATGCCAACCGCCATTTCCCCATGTCTCCATGCTTATCACTACCGCACTTGTGTGAATGTGGGTGCTGGTGACACACCGCCGGTGCCAGGTGGTAGCTACCGTGATATGGGTGCCATACATTGACACGAAGCACCGCGATTCAGGCGGCGGAGCATGCCAACCGCCATTTCCACATGTTGCCATGCCTATGACTACTGCACTTGTGTGAATGGGGGTGCTGGTGACACACCGCCGGTGCCAGGCGGTAGCTACTGCAATATGGGTGCCATGCATTGACACGAGGCACCGCCATTCTGGAGGCGGAGCATGCCAGCCACCATTTCCACATGTCTCCATGCCTATCACTACCGCACTTGTGTGAATGTGGGTGCTGGTGACACACCGCCGGTGCCAGGCGGTAGCTACTGCGATATGGGTGCCATGCATTGACACGAGGCACCGCCATTCTGGCGGCGGAGCATGCCAGCCACCATTTCCACATGTCTCCATGCCTATGACTACTGCACTTGTGTGAATGGGGGTGCTGGTGACACACCGCCGGGGCCAGGCGGTAGCTACCGCGATTCAGGTGTCGGAGCATGCCAACTGCCATTTCCCATGTCTCCATGCCTATCACTACCGCACTTGTGTGAATGGGAGTGCTGGTGACACACCGCTGGCGACAGGTGGTAGCTACCGCGATATGGGTGCCATACACTGGCAATGGCCATCTGGAAAACCTCAACAGTGCACAGTACGCACATGGTCAATGACACATCATTGTGCACACAATGCCAATGTTCCATTTACTCCACTGGTGACTACACATGCCATGTTTGTGTGTGTGATTTCATAGATTGGCCTGTACTCACTTACATGTCACTTATGAATTTGATGGTCGTGTAGGCAGGACAGTGTTGTTCTGGACTCTACAATGTGTACACATGTCAATGTGTTGAGGTGCAGTGACAATCACAGCAATGCTCAGCTCAATGAATGATGATCTATTTTGCATGGATGTCTGCTTATGCACACATTCGTCATTCATGTGCTGACTGTGGTCATTGTGTGGTGGATGTGTGCCAGGTTGAAATGACGCATGAAGGTGTGACAGGTACAGCAGCTAGGTAGGCGACAGTGGGGTTGATTTGTCACACATATGCTGGATGCTATACTCCCAGGTGTGCCCATGTGAAATGTGGCTAATCTCTATGTGCATTCACATTGACCAAGGTGGTGTTTGAGGTACTTGTGTTGTGTAAATTGACAGGTGGGCCCTTTCTGTAGCTGTAGGCGTCACTACATGTAAGCTGGTCAGTTACTCAATATTGATGGCAGTCATTGTTGTCGTGTTGTCATCCAGATCTTGAGATGCTGCGCCAATCTCATGATGTATTGCATTGACATGTGTCCACTTTCATCTCAAATAGGAGGAGACCAAATCTGATTCGTCACTTGATGGTGCTGGAGGACATGGAGGATGTGGCGATCATCCGGAAATGCCATCTGGATAGAGCCACCCTAAAAACCCTTTGTGATCTGTTGGAGCCCCACCTGCAGCCCTGCTGGACATAACCAACAGCTTTCACCCCTAATTATAAGGTAATGGCGGCCCTGCATTTTTTTGCCACTGGATCGTTCCAAGAGACAGTGGCCAGCGCTGGTGGGATGTCACAACCGATGTTCAGCATGGTGCTGCATGATGTACTGTCCGCCATGATGATATACAAGGACAGATACATCTATTTCCCCAGGGGTGCTGAATTGCCAGCTGTGAAAGGAGACTTCTATCCCCTTGGACACATCTCCAATGTTGTTGGTGCCATTGATTGCACCCATGTTGGGCTTGTGCCACCACATGCAAGTGAGCACATTTACAGGAATTGCAAACATTACCACTCCATAAATGTGCAAGTGGTGTGCATGGCAGATATGATCATCTCCCACGTGTGTGTCAAATTCCCAGGCTCGGCCAATGACTCCTACATCCTGCGGATCAGCATTGTGCCCCAGCTGATGGCTAATCTGCTTCCCGAGCGTGCATGGATTGTGGGTGAGTATGCATATTCGTATGGCGTGCTGGGTGTGTGACTCTGCCTCAGCGACATTGCAATGTATATTTGTGTTTGTCATACCTAGGTGACTCTGCATATCCCAACCGTCCCTGGGTGCTGAGCCCACTGTGGAATCCCAGGACCCCAGGTGAAGTCTGCTACAATGAGGCACATGGGAGGACACGTTGTGTGTTGGAGTGTACTTTTGGTCTGCTCAAGTCACGTTTCCGCTGCCTGGACAAGGTGTGTCAGATTGTAGTGGTGTGCTGCATGCTCCACAAACTAGCCCTTCGCAAGGAGATTCCCCTGCTCCTGGTTGATGATGAGGACCCAAGGCCCCAGCCTGCAAACCAACCCGTGTCCAGTGATGAGGTGAGTGGAGAGGAGGATGGTGCTGACCTGCGTGAACAGCTCATCACCCGCTACTTCACTTGAAGGTGGGTGACAATGTACAACATACCCATTGTCTGCTGATATTTCTGTTTTCGTGAAGGGGTATGGGAGAATTGTAACAGCAACCAGTTGTAGACTCAGCAGTGGTTGGCAATGTTTCTGGGACAGGTCATTTGGGAACATCTGCAGGATGTGTATGTTGACACTTGTTTCCCATTGTGACTTGTGCATGTTGGGTTATCCTGATGATAGGTGTTGTGTGATGTCTGCGATGCCACACCCAGACCAGTGAATGTTGTTCTGTTGTGTTTCCCTAGGAGCCTTCAACTTCTCCATGTCTACATACAGCCCATACTCCTGGTACATTGTGATCATGTTGAAGACTGTACATCCTGCAACAAAGACGGAGCAGACACGACAACATGTGTGTAAGGATATTTTATTTGCAATGGTGACATGTAAGGGGGATGTATATTTCCATTGAGGTGGTGGTGGAGCAGTGAGTTGACAGTTATGGTAAATGAGATAATCGAGTAGTCACCACATTGATGTGGTGACCCAGTCCAACAGACAGATGCCATTCACAAGGCAGTGTGGGGAAGGACAGTCCAAAAAGTCAATGCTGTGGTGAAGAGGGTTGCCATCATCGCTGGCTCCGTGACTGGCGACTGGCATGTGCTTGGCCTCCAGATACTCCCAGGGTCTTCTTAGGATGGCCCCTTTGCCGTTTGGCAAGGGGGGGCCCTGCTGCAGGGCCAGTGGGGTCGGTCTGAGGACTCACCCCCCTCTGTGGGCGCAGGAGAGGATGGTGAACTGTCATCCTGCGGCCCACCAGAGGGAGGTGGAGGTGTTGGTTGTGGCGCAGGCCTGTCCCTCAGTAACACCACTAGCTGGACCAAGAGGTCCAAAATTTGTCCCAGGGGGGTGTTGGTGGACCTCATCAGCAGGATGAGCTTGTGCAACAGTTTGTCCGACTGTCCCGTTTGTCCCTGGGCTTGTTCGTATGCACCAAGGACTCTGGTGATGTGTTCCAGGGATTGGGTCCCAGCCTCCTGGTGTCTGTGGGTGACCCTGCCCCTCTGACCTACCCTGCTGGCACAGACCTGTTGCCTCACCACTGTGGGCACCCGCATCCTCTCCCTGCCCTCCTCTGTCGGTGGTGTGGGGTGGTCATCCTCTGGGACAGGGAGGGTGTTGCAGGCAGCACTGGTGGTGGTTGTGGTGGTGGCAGTGGCAGTGGCCACACAGGCTGTAACAGCAGGGTTCTGCAGTGAAGTTGGTATTGCCACAGATGTGGTGGGGTGGAGGATGGGGTCCTGGGACCTGTTGCTCCCTGGCACACCAGATGGGCCAGCTTTGAGCTCATCGTCCAGGGAATCCTGGGAGTCAACAACCAAGAGTCCATGTACCAGGGGGAAGACTGGCTCTGAAGGTAGCTGGTGTTGTCCTCTGCAGTAAGTTCTTGGTCACCTGTGGATCAGATGGGAAATGGTCATTGTAGTGCACCCCGCAAGCTTTGTGTTAGCTGTGTGTCAGTCACTTTTTGTACACTGCACAATTGACTGATCATCACATTGTTTACTATGTGCGCTACTGTGCTTCCTGACTGGATGCAGTGGTATATGCATTACTTATCCATGGTGTGAGGTGTCAAGGCATACCATGCGACCCGTGCATAATTCATGATTACAGGGACCTGTTGCCATCTAGGGACGGGCACAACATGTTTTACATTAAGTACTCTGTTGATTTGTCTGACCTGATAGGTGTCACATCTGGACATGGACTGGCCATTGTCATCTCTTGCATACCTTTGTCCTGTCATGTGCATATCTTGATTTGTACCACCACACATGCTTTCGTATTTTTCGAATGGTCCTTGTTGCACTTGCCCCATGGCGATGCACATGTCAATAGGTTCTGTGCATGATTGTGCTCAGACCTTCTTCTACATGTGCATTGGTGTGTCACACTTTGGTAGCTGTGACAGTTTCCTTAGCTTACCTGTGTGCACACTATGCGTGGCAATGGGGTAGGTGTGCATCTTTGTACAATGGGCTGGTGTTGTCATATGGCACCATTTCTTTTGTGAAGAATGTGTGGGTGCACACACAGGCTACTTACCTGTAATGTGCTCACAATTGGCTTTGTTATGTGACACATCTGTGTGTGTGTGGTGAAGGCTTACATCCTGCTCAGTGGGGTCACAAGACAGAATATTATGTCTACCTACCTGTAAGTTTGTTTGGTGTACTGCAATGACTTCCAACTGCTTCTGGGTGGCAAGTGTTCCATCCTGCTCAGGTGTGGGACAAGGTGCATGGTGGGAATAGTGGTACATGCCTCCTGTAAGTTTGGTTGGTGTACTGCAATGGCTTCCAACTGCTTCTGAGTGGGGAAGTGCTCCATCCTGCTCAGGTGTGGGACAGAGTGCATGGTGGGAGTAGTGGTACAGGCCTCCCACCCACAAACACCCTCACTGTGAAGATGGCTACCTACCTGTAAGTTTGACGAGGGTAATGTAATGGCTGACACTTGCTTCTGGGTGGGGTGTGGGCTCCATACTGCTGAGGTGTGGGCCAGGGGGCATAGTGGGAGTAGAGGTACAGGCCTCCCACTCACAAACATCCTCACTGTGAAGTTGGCTACCTACCTTTAGGTTTGATGAGGGTAATGTAATGTCTGACACTTGCTTCTGGGTGTGGGGAGGGCTCCATCCTGCTGAGGTGTGGGCCAAGGGGCATAGTGGGAGTAGTGGTACAGGCCTCCCACCCACAAACACCCTCACTGTGAAGATGGCTACCTACCCGGAAGTTTGATGAGGGTAATGTAATGGCTGACACTTGCTTCTGGGTGGGGTGGGGGAGGGCTCCATCCTGCTGAGTTGTGGGCCAGGGGGCATGGTGGGAGTAGTGGCACAGGCCTCCCACCCCCAGACACCCTCCCAGGGAAGATGGTTACCTACCTGTAAGTTTGTATGGTGTACTGCAATGGCTTCCAACTGCTTCTGGGTGGGGGAGTGCTCCATCCTTCTCAGGTGTGAGACAGGGTGCATGGTGGGAGTAGTGGTTAAGGCCTCCCACCCACAAACACCCTCACTGTGAAGTTGGCTACCTTCCTGTAAGTTTGACACGGGTAATGTAATGGCTGACACTTGCTTCTGGGTGGGGAGGGCTCCATCCTGCTGAGGTGTGGGCCAGGGTGCATTGTGGGAGTAGTGGTACAGACCTCCCACCCACAAACACCCTCACTGTGAAGTTGGCTGCCTACCTGTAAGTTTGATGAGGGTAATGTAATGGCTGACACTTGCTTCTGGGCGGGGTGGGGGGAGGGCTCCATCTTGCTGATGCTGTGGGACAAGGGGGCCTGGTGGGAGTTGTAGTGCTGTCTGCCTGTAGACATGCCCCCATGGTAATGTTGGTAGCTACATTTGGGGTGAATGAGAGTGGGTGAATGTTGGATCTGTGAGACTTGTTTTTGTGAGTGTGTGGTACAGATGGATGGAATTTGTCCTAGGTGGTGTAAGCTTTGTAGTTGTGCAAGACAGTACATATCAGTGTGGTGGTAGTCATTTGTTTGTACTTACCAGCCTCCAGTCCCCCGGCCACTCCTGTGAGACTCTCTGGATGCGGTATGGCAAGCACCTTCTCATCCCGTGGTGTGAATGGTTTTGGTGGAATGGGAGGGCCCCCACCAGTCCTCTGAGCCAGCTCACGGTTCTTGCTTCTCCTCTCTTTGACAACCCTCTTCAGATCATGCCACCGCTTCATAATCTCCTTTTTGGGGTGGTTCCTACTGCATTGACTCTTTGGACTATCCTTGCCCACATTTGTGTCCCTGTTGGACCAGGCTACCAAACAGTTGTTGTTCCACTCTGACTACCTCATTTACCATGACTGTCAACTCACTCTCAGTGAATTTGGGCATTTTCTGTGTTGACATGGTGTGTGGTGTGCAAAGTGTTTGTGGGTGCAGGGGTGTGAGTGGTAGGTGTGGAAACGCGTCGCAAACAGGGGGCTGAATATCGCTGGACTCACTCTCCCAGAGGTCAGAGGGGCTCACTCACCTGGATGCTGATTGAAACACCGCCCATTTCGCCTTCATAAGGACCTAGCGCTTCCCGCTTCGCGGGAAACGCATCGCAAACAGGGGGCTGAATATCGCTGGACTCACTCTCCCAGAGGTCAGGGGTGCTCACTCACCTGGATGCTGATTGAAACACCGCCCATATCGCCTTCATAAGAACCTAGCGCTTCCCGCTTTGTGGGAAACGCGTTGCAAACAGGGGGCTGAATATCGCTGGACTCACTCTCCCAGAGGTCAGAGGGGCTCACTCACCTGGATGCTGATTGAAACACCACCCATATCGCCTTCATAAGAACCTAGCGCTTCCCGCTTCGTGGGAAACGCATCGCAAACAGGGGGCTGAATATCGCTGGACTCACTCTCCCCGAGGTCAGGGGTGCTCACCCACCTGGATGCTGATAGAAACACCGCCCATATCGCCTTCATAAGAACCTAGCGTTTCCCGCGACACGGGAAACGCGTCGCAAACAGGGGGCTGAATATCGCTGGACTCACTCTCCCAGAGGTCAGAGGGGCTCACTCACCTGGATGCTGAATGAAACACCACCCGTAACGTTATATGTTACGTAGCACTCCCAGCTACGCGGGACGCGAGCGGGCGCGCCGGACGAAGCCCGGACAAAGGGCAGGCCGTCTGTGGCCGTCGGGGGCTGAAGGAGGCTGGACTGGACCACCCCCCTTGATTTTGATTTGTGAGCCGAGTTGGTGCTTTAAGCCATAGGAGTGTTGTCCCTTGTGGTTATCTCATTTTTGCTTATTGTTCCACTATTTGTTGTTTTGGCAAAATGCAAGTTTGTTGAGAGCCATGGAGGGGGGAGTGAGGGTAGCACTGCATCAAAAGTCCGTAAAAGGAAGAGAGCCAGAAGAGCTGCTAAAGCCCCTGATCCTGAGGGGGCATTGGATCGTATTAGCTTGTTGGTGGGGGAGTGTGAAAATATACTGGGGTCAGATGAGGAAACAGCTGGAGCTCTACCTGGAGAGCCTGTAAATGCTCCGGTCCCAGTTTAACCCCAACTATCCCGGCTATGTTTCGGATTAAACCGAAAAATGTTCCCAGGGCTCAAAGTTGTGCTGAGGAGGGTGTCGTAACTGGTGAAGTGGTAGATCCCCCTTCTGGGGTCTCTATTTATTCTGCGGATGCTGTTCCTGCGGTTGTGTGCTCCAACAGGTTTGCACCATTATTAAATGAGCTAGGGGAGAATAATGTTGATCCTATTGCCTCTTCCTTATCTGCACTACCAAGCCCCTCATGTAACATTGTTAAGGTGTATGATGATCCTCTTCAAACTCTTGTGCAGTTAGTTTATTCACTTCAGGAGGAAGTGAGCGCTTTGAAAGTTGTGTTTAATACTCTGACTGTTGCTGTTGGGAAATGTACTTTGGAGCAGCCTCCTCCTCCTTCTATCCCTAAGAAAGTTTTTAGGCCAACCGGGGATGCCAGGTTTCACCCCCATGGTACTTCCTTGGGATTGTTAAATACAGGCAATCAAGGGAGAAAGGAGGTATTGTACAGTGATGTGGTTAGGGGGGGGAATGCACGTCGCCCTGGGGGTATCCTTGCTAATGCTCCACAGTTTAATTCGAATCATATGAGGAATGAAGACATGAGAGGGGTCCCTAATAATAACCCCCAGAGACCGCGTGTAGAAAGAGAGTTGTGTGACGAGCAGCCCACGATCACTGATAGCAGCTGTACAAATAATAACATTTTTATGACCAATGTCCCAAAATTGTGTCATAATCAGGGCTATGAGAATGCTAACTCGTTGAAAAACAAGGCGATCCATTGGCTCAGGCACGTCAGAGGTTGCCGCTCTGTTATTTGAGACGACATTATTAGAGCAACTAGATTGTCCTCCCCAGTGTCCCTTACTGATTGTATTGAATTAAGGTTAAATACTACCGAACTTGTGGAGAATCTTTTTACCCTGGAGATTAGGACGTATCCCTCTAATGGCTTTCCTATCCAGTTAAGGAAATCTATTCTGTATGGCTCAGGGTGGGTAAAGTGGGATCAACAGAGTAGCCATAACAGAGAGGCTGGGTCTGCACTGGACAGTGTTGATTGACTGAATGCCTTGGGAGATACAGATTTTTGTTGCCCTACCCCATGGGAATTAGTCGATGGGACACTTTGGCACAGTACTAATAGCTCTTGTACTGGTTCTTGCAATTTCTCTGCCCCACATATGGTTTTAGGTTCTAATATCTGCTCCCCAACTATGGTTCCAGAACAGACCTTGGACCTTATTTTTCCGACGAATACTGTTAGATTTGCCCCCCCACCCCCTACTCCTATTAATGCATTTTTATCAGTGGAGGGTGGTTCATTATTATCCTGGAATATAGCGAAATTAAATGCTAAGTTGTCCATTGAAGAATGGGTTGCATTTGTTAATAATATGGATATTTGCTTATTCCAGGAGACTTGGTTGCTGGAACCTAGGTTTTGTGTAGGTTATTTAAACTACCATATTCCAGCTATAAAAGGGGCCCATGGCCGTCCATCGGGGGGATTAACGATATGGCTTCACAAGCTCTAAATTTAAATAGTAAGTCTATCCCTATTGGGTGTTCTGATATACAATTGCTTAAATTAGGACTAGCAACTGAGGGTACAATTGATATTTATAATATCTATGCTAGGGGTTCGGGTGGGGCAAGATCCCCAGTTTTTGATGAGCTATTGAGGTTGCTTGATTTTTATTCAACTGGTTCCCAGGTGATAGTAGTAGGTGATTTTAATGTTACCTTTGATCCTCTGGTACTATTTGCGGGAGACGATTTTGAGAACGAAGATGCATTTTGGGGAATCCCCACATTAGAATTGCCTCCTTTAAAAAGATGGACGGAAATAATAATTCAGATCAACTCCTTCTGTATGGAAAAGAGTTTGAGGGCACTGAATGGCAGGATGCCTAGTGATCGTGACGGAGCATACACATTTAATAATGGACAAAATAGGAGTCGCATTGATTATATACTTGCGGCTGTGAGTTTGTGGCATACTCTTGTTGACATGAAGGTCTTTGAATTGCCCGAAAGTGACCATAACCCCCTTTGTCTATCCCATAAGTGGTGGGAGGGAGATTCTGTTGTTCGGGCGGCTGGAGAGTTGTCCACCTCGAATATCGTGCTATCTAATGATGTGCGACGCCTGAGGTGGTCTTGTATACTCCAGAATTCTATTACTCTCCAGAGCATTTCTAGAGTGGTTAATAGTTCTATTCAAGAAATGGAACAGATTTTTTCCTTAAATGGGGAGATAGGGGACATAACAATTATTCATACAAGTCTTTTTGCTTCCTTAAGATCTTAATTTATAAAGAAAAGGATTCCTGGCCCAAAAGCGCCCTTGAGGCGAGTCAACTGGTATAATGAGGACTGCAGACAGTCACGACTATTGCTGGGGAAAGCTTTAAAGGAAGGCGATGTAGGCGCTGTGCGCGTTAGTAGTAATAACTATAAAAGCAGTATTACTAGGGCTAAACGTCAATGGGATGAACTCAAGTGGTTGGATTTATTGGATGCAAGCACTAAGAACAATAGTAAATTGTTTTGGGGTATTGTGAAATGGGGGTATGGTGGCCAACCAGAGAGACCGCAGAACAATGTTACTCCGGAGAGGTGGGTAGAGTATTTTAAACCTCAATATGCTTTCCACCAGGTTATAGCAGCTAGTGTAGATACTGCTGCTGTGATTTCCTTAATACCTGAATTCAGTACTGCGGAAGTGACTCTGGCTCTTACAGGTGTAGCTCCAGGAAAAGCCCCTGGTCCAGATGGGGTTCCTGCAGACCTCCTCTTGAGTGATAAAGTTAAGTGGGGGAGATATATCCAATTGGTTGTAAATGCCTTGGTGTATGGTGCTCCCATTCCCAGTGCGTGGAAATTGGCGGAGATAATTCCGGTCTTCAAAAAGGGGGACCGATCGCTGCCGGAAAATTACAGGCCAATTAGCCTGATTGATGCTACCCAGAAGATTGTAGGCAGGGTGATTTTAAACCGTGTCCATCTGTGGGTAGCCTCAAACAATATTTTGTCTCCATTTCAAGCGGGTTTTCGTGAGCATATAAGCACAGTTGACCAGGTATTTCGCTCTGTCCTCCTATACTGGAAGATTGTGATTTTGGGTAAGGGGAGTCTTTATGCGGTCTTTGTGGACCTAAGGGCAGCCTTCGACTTAGTCCCTTGCCTTAAATTATGGAAGGTCCTGAAAGAGCTGGGACTTCATCCAGGACTGCTATCTTTAATACAGAGGCTCCACGAGGATAATTCCGCTAGAATAAGGTGGGGAGGGCAGGGCGAGATAACGGAGGCTTTCCCAGTAGAAAGGGGGGGTCGTCAAGGGTGTGCAATGGCCCCTACTTTATTTTCTCTATACATTAATGGCATCGCCGATCGTCTTTTAGCAGAAAATATTGATGCTCCTTTTCTTGCAGGTGATAAAATCCCGATTCTAATGTTCGCGGATGACACGCTTTTAATTGCTAAGTCTCCAAGCGGTCTCCAGCGAGCGTTAGGTATTTTTGAGAGTTTTTGTGAGGAATGGGGACTTGAAGTAAATGTCAAGAAAACCAAGTTCATGGCTTTTAATCCTCAACGGCATTTTAAAAATTATTTTTCATTGAATAACCAATCCTTAGAACAAGTACAGACTTTTACATATCTAGGGGTTAATATCCAAAATAATCTTAAGTGGACCAACCAGAAGGAATTGGCAGCTCTAAAACATAGACAGCTCACTGGAGTAATAAGTGGCAAATTTAAGAAATCATTAACTAAACCAATCAAGCCTGTACTCCAGGTTTATAGTGCTAAAGCAGTTAGCGCATCATTATATGGAGCTGAATTGTGGGGCTTCGAGGGCTTGTCCTCTTTAACCATCTCGGAGAACAGATTCTTTTGAGGCATTACATCACTTCCCCAGAGTACGCCTCTGGTCCCTCTTAGACATGATTTGGGAAAGAGTTCTATTGCTGATGTAGCTAGACTAAGACCAATTTTATACTGGCGTAGACTGTGGACTACCCCGGCATTATCCCAGTATGCAGCAGGTTTTATGGATGTTCTGTCCATGGTTGGATCTCGTAATATTGGGTGGTTTAAGGATCTTAGAAAAACCCTCGAGGCGCTGGGTATGAGTGATCTATGGGAAAAACCCTCGTTTGTTTCTTTTCCGTCAAAATCTTTTTTGAAAAATAAATACTGGGAGATGATTAATACAAAGATAATGATCGACTGTAAAACCCCTTCTTTAACTGATGACTTTCTGAATATAAAATCTGTCCCAAGGCTGGAGATCTTTTGGGACTTTGTTACCAAAGTATTAGACAGAAAGTTGTATTTCCAGTTGCGGGTGGGATCTTTGCCCTTAAATTCTTTTACTGCTCGGTGGTCTAAGGCCCCCATGAGCCAAGCTAACTTATGCCCATTGTGCATGTCTCAAGATGAAACAATAAGACATATGCTTTTTGTATGTCCCGCATATCTATCTCCTAGGAGGGTGTGGTTGAGACCAATCTGCAAGCAATTGGGCACTAGGTTATGTGGTGAGGCAAGGAGGATCCTATGTACTAGCACATCATCGGTTATTGTTGTAGCTGTGGCAAAGTTTCTAGGATGGGCCTGCATTATAAGAAAACGCAGCATCTGTGACTAATGTGTTAGCGGTCCCTGGAAGTAGTATTTACTGTGAGTGTGTTGTAATGTAAATTTTTTAACCCATGTATATATTTTAAGGATTGCTTTTTAAAAAAACTTAAATGTTAATCAAGTTGTTTTTAGGGATTTTTAATGATTATGTCTTGTATTTATGTTGTTTTTGTACTTGTTCTATTGCTTTTATGACAAATGTCGAATAAAGCTGTTTTTGGATTGGATTGGTGTGGTTGTGATGTGTATTGTGTGTGATGTGCAGGGGGTTAGTTGTGCAGGTGTGGAAGTGGTGGTGGTGCTGTGTGTGGTGTGGCTAGTGATGTTGTGTTCTTTGTCTCTCCTTTTTGCTGGGGTGTGTGTCCCTTCTCTCCTGGAGTATTGCAAAGGATTGTGGTCAGGGAAGGGGCTGGTTTTATACTCAGCTATGTGGGTGTTGGGAATGGAGTGGGTGTAGTAATTTATACACTGTTAGTGCCCAGCATCTTCCCAGACTTAATACTTACTGGTGTTGGAATAGTAAATTATATATCTTTACTGTCCAGCACATTCCCTGACTTAATACTGACTGGAGTGGGAATAGTAATTTATATACTGTTAGTGTCCAGCACTTTCCCTGACTTAATACTAACTGGAGTGGGAATAGTAATGTATATATGTTTAGTGTCCAGCACCTTCCCTGCCTTAATATTGAGTGGAGTGGGAATAGTTAATGATATATTTTTAGTGTTCAGCACCTTCCCTGAATAAATTCTGACTGGAGTGGGAATAGTAACTTATATATCTTTAGTGTCCAGTACCTTCCCTGATTTAATATTGACTGTAATGGGAATAGTAATTTATATATCCTTAGTATCCAGCACCTTTTCTGACTTAATGCTAACTGGGGTGGGAATAGTAATTTATATATCTTTAGTGTCCAGCACCTTCCCTGACTTAATATTGAGTGGAGTGGGAATAGTAATTTATATATTTTTACTGTCCAGCACCTTCCCTGACTTAATATTAGTTGGAGTGGGAGTAATAAATTGAATTTGTTTACTGTCCAGCACTTTAAAGATTTAATAGTAAGTACAATTAAGCTATATATATATATATATATATATATATATATATTGATATGATATTTTTAGATAATTAAAATATAAACATTGAATTAAAATATAAGTTTCAGGAACATAAATAATGATAAATATTTTGGTGCCAATTACGATCCGGTAAAAAACGTCCCCGTCCGACTCGTATCCGGTCTTTTTACCATACGAATCGTACAAGTGCCGTACAAACTGCCAATCACGATTCGCATGGTAAAAAGTCCATACGAATCGCATTGGGAATGATTCCCCACACGTCCTCGGGTCGGAAAATGTGTCCGACACGTCCCCGGACGATTTACCGTACAAATGTGAAAAGTGAAGTCCGCGGAATCACGATCCATCCTGTGCGTCCGATGTTACAACCGTATGGCAAAAACACCGTCCGCACCGAACTCCCATAGCAACCATGGAGACACGTGCCCGCATACGCGCCGAACACCCCCCCAGCCCCCGTATGTACGCGCCGCCCCCCCGTGTACGTGCGAGTCGTACCCCCATGTATGTATGGAGCGTACCCCCGTGTACGTACGAGTCGTACCCCCATGTATGTATGGAGCGTACCCCCATGTACGTATGAGTCATACCCCCGTGTATGTATGGAGCATACCCCCCGTGTACGTACGAGTCGTACCCCCTGTGTATGTATGGAGCGTACCCCCCGTGTACGTACGAGTCGTACCCCCGTGTATGTACGGTGCGTACCCCCAACGCGCAGCGCTGGGGGTATGCACCGTACATACACGGGGGTACGACTCGTACGTACACGAGGGGTACGCTCCATACATACATGGGGGGTACGCACCGTACATACACGGGGGTACGACTTGTACGTACACGGGGGGTACGCTCCATACATACACGGGGGTACGCACCGTACATACACGGGGGTACGACTCGTACGTACACGGGGGTACGCTCCATACATACACAGGGGGTACGACTCGTACGTACACGGGGGTACGCTCCATACATACACGGGGGGTATGCACCGTACCTACACGGGGATACGACTCGTACGTACACGGGGGTACGCTCCATACATACACGGGGGTACGCACCGTACATACACGGGGGTACAACTCGTACGTACACGGGGGTACGCTCCATACATACACGGGGGGTACGCACCGTACATACACAGGGGTACGACTCGTACGTACACGGGGGTACGCTCCATACATACACAGGGGGTACGACTCGTACGTACACGGGGGTACGCCCAATACATACACGGGGGTACGCACCGTACATACACAGGGGTACGACTCGTACGTACACGGGGGGTCGGCGCGTACTCATGGGGGCTGGGGGGGGTACGGCGCGTACTCATGGGGGCTGGGGGGGTACGGCGCGTACTCACGGGGGCTGGGGGGGGGGTACGGCGCGTACCAGGGCCCTAATTCCACTCGCATCGCGGCATACTTCGCTTTTCCGGCACTTTTTGGGTGCCGTAAAAATATTGCCGTCTGGAACGCTGTCAGTTCGAATCGTACTTCCTGGTTTGTGAAACGCTGCCTGAGAGCGTCCCGACGTCACGTCGGCGCTTTCCCCGGATCACATTTGTATGTATCTTTTCGTCGGTCGGTGTTCTGTACGACTCGTACGGAAATGGTGTTTCCGTGCGAATCGTACTTGCATGTTCGTAAAGTTTTACAACCGGTTCAAGTTGGACGGAAAAAAGCCTCCGTCCGACGGTTCGTACCCGGTTTTTACAGGATCGTAATTGGCACCCAAATAGAGAAAGAATAACACATTTTATTTGTCAACATAACTTTATTATTTATTAATAACATGTTTAGGGTAAAGGAATACATTTTATTAAGGTTATATTATACAACTGATGAAACATAGAAAGTAAATATATATATTTAAAACATGAAAATGAAATATTTTGCATATATATGTTTATTCACATACACATTTTTTATACATACATGTGTTTTAAACTTTTACATTTTAAAACATAGGTATAATATTTTTGTATCAGGACACATTTTTATACATTTTTGTTTATAACATTTGTTTAGGAAACATAATTTTTACAACATGTTTTCACAGTTTTGGTTTTGCATTTATAACATTTATAAAATATTGATAGATATTTTTGTATGTTTAGTACATCATATTATACATATTTTCACATAAAAAAACAAAAACACATTTTAATAGGTTTTTTAACATGTTATATATTTTTTTAATTAATATTATTAATTTCTGAGAAATTAATAATGTTGATTAGTACATTTTAGCTTTTTATACAAATATGCTTTTCTAAAGGTTAAATTATTCTTTAACATTTTAAACATTTTAAGCATTTGTGGACATACATTGTAAATGATACAAATTAATAAGTAATTATAATATTTACTGATATTTTTATATTAATTATTTTTATAATTTTAAAATATAAAAAAAATTATATTGTTTTAAAAAAATAAGTACAATAATCTAATATTTTTAGAAAAAATCTAAGTCGTCTATTTATGTATGTTTCCTATGTTTTAGAATTATTTTGTATGTGTTTAATTATTTAAACAGCCATTTTAACAGGGACTATTTTTTAACCGCTTACTGTTGTTTTGGGTCATTTTACAGGGGTGAAGCTCGCGGTTAAATGCTGCGTCGTGTCGATGAAGGTAAGTTTAATTTACTATCTTTATATTACATTTCTACGTGTAATCGTATGTTGTTAAGTGGTAGTTAGTATGTCTAGTGGCAGGTTGTTGTGTTTTGGTAGTTATTTCTACTATAGCGAGATGTCGAGATTTTGTGTTTGCGGCCTAGTGTAGAAAGGGTATGATATGTTTCTAAATGTATGTTTATGGTACATAAATGGGCCGGTTCCAATCATGGAAAAAGGCAGTACGAATAGTCGTACGGAGCGTTTTTTCCGTACGACTCGTACCAGGTAAACTCATTCTACAACCTAGGAAGTACGATTCGTACAGAAAGCCTTTTTCTGTACGAATCGTACAAAAGACCGTACATCAAAAAAATACCCACGATTCCGATCCGGAACTGCTTGTACGCGACGTTCGTACACATTTCAGCAGTGTTTTTCGGCCCAGCAAGTACGATTCGTACCTCACTGTGACTACGGGAGCGAAAAACTGCTGGCAAAGCAGAACCCTACGCCACGGAGTCCCGGTACGCTACGTACAGCCATGAACCCCATCGTACGTGTCAACTTACCTGTAAACCTCCGTAATCCATAGTTTACTACCCCCCACCCTGCCCCTTCCCCTCCCCACGTCATCGCCCTGCAGTTTCTCCTACTACCGACCGCAGCTGGTGCAGAGGACTCCCAGCAGTGCCCAGACATATGAGGGGTGGGTGCAGAGGACTCCCAGCAGTGGACAGAGATATGAGGGGTGGGTGCAGAGGACTTCCAGCAGTGCCCAGACATATGAGGGGTGGGTGCAGAGGACTCCCAGCAGTGTCCAGACATATGAGGGGTGGGTGCAGAGGACTCCCAGCAGTGGAAAGGCATATGAGGGGTGGGTGCATATCACTACCAGCAGTGTCCAGACATATGAGGGGTGGGTGCAGAGGACTCCTAGCAGTGGACAGACATATGAGGGGTGGGTGAAGATGACTCCCAGCAGTGTCCAGACATATGAGGGGTGGGTGCAGAGGACTCCCAGCAGTGGACAGACATATGTGGATGGGTGCATATCACTCCCAGCAGTGGACAGACATATGAGGGGTGGGTGCAGAGGACTCCCAGCAGTGTCCAGACATATGAGGGGTGGGTGCAGAGGACTCCCAGCAGTGGACAGACAAATGGGGGTGGATGCATATCACTACCAGCAGTGGACAGAGATATGGGGGTGGGTGCAGAGGACTCCCAGCAGTGCCCAGACATATGAGGGGTGGGTGCAGAGGACTTCCAGCAGTGGACAGAGATATGAGGGGTGGGTGCAGAGGACTTCCAGCAGTGCCCAGACATATGAGGGGTGGGTGCAGAGGACACCCAGCAGTGGACAGATATATGGGGGTGGGTGCAGAGGACTCCCAGCAGTGGACAGACATATGAGGGGTGGGTGCAGAGGACTCCCAGCAGTGCCCCACTCCTAGGAGGATGGATGTCATTCACACACTGCATGACACATCACATGTGGGTGTGAGGACATACAACGCATGCATACCCACCCATGGCGGATGCCCCACAATACACGCACTGATTTCATGCCAACAGACTGTATAGTCATGGAAATGCATACTAAAATAAGTTAGCCAAGGGGAAGACACACTGCCATGCACATCACAGGAGTGATAGGAATGTCCAGGTGCTGGTCCAGCCACCCAGATGTTGTCTCTCATGTAAGGAATAGGGTTCACTGCGACTAGATACAATGCCCACAATTGTGAGTCAGGTGCCCAAATACCCTGCATTACACGTGCCATTTGTGTGTTAGGCCGTGATTACACACATGCATAGTGCTGAAAAGGGGCAATTGGTCCCTGATGCCATTCCTACATACACAAAACACAAGTACAGTGACTGGCAAGGATGGCACAGACGATTCAGCAGTAGACATCGGTGAGCATGCATGGCCATTGTTGAATGGATCCGTCACCAACAAAGGATATGTTGACACAGGTCAGCACAACAATTGTGCAACTGTTTGCAGGGAACATGTCAGGTGCCACAGAGGAAGGAACACTCCTTGGGACAATGTCTCACAATCCAAAGGAACACACACTACCAATTAATATTTTCACAGACATTGTGATGGCACACAGATACCATGGTCCACCTCATGACTATCATACTAAAACATTTCTCATAACCCTAACACATTACCAGAACAACAACTTCATGAGCCTCATCACCAACATCAATAACTAAAATGCAATAGTGTGGAAACTAAATGAAAAGGCTTTATTCAGCACACCAAAAAAAATTGTGAGAAGACACTATTTACAAAGGCCAATGGCCAGTCCATAGTTTGAGTCCAAGGGTGGACTTATGTGACTGTGTCCACCGCTACCTTGCCTGCACAAAGTCACCTCAAGGTTTGTCGACCGGGGGGGGACATCATCAGTGGGAGTACCAGGCACCACAGGGACAGGAGTGGGTTGGGTAGGTGTGGTGGGTGAAGGGCTGGACGTATCCACCACAGGGGGTGGGGCAGCGCTAGAGGTGGTGGTGAACAGCTCGCTGCACACTGCTGCCAGGGTGTCCAGAGGAACCCCTGCACCGGAAGAAACACCAGGGCCAACGGAGGGGGGGGTGTCCGAGGGATGGGGTGCAGCGCTCTTGGGGGAGGTGGTGGACATGGGGGGGGACTCAACTCCCCTGGCCGGAGACTTCCTCAACCGCTTGCGGGGTGGTGTCACAGTGGGGTTGAGGGACAGACTAGCCATGTAGGTCTCTTTGGGTGACATTTTGGCAGGGGAGCTAAGGGGAGTGGATTTGGAGGAAGTGGGTCGTGAGGACTGCGGACTCTGACTGTGGCTGCGTGTCTGCCGTTTGCCCCCAGACCCTGTGGGTGTGACTACATCCCCCTGAGTGTGCGTGCCAGGAGGTGTGCGCTGTGCCTTAGTTGGGGGTGTGCTGGATGTGTCTGTTGGGGTGTGTGCCTGTGACTGTCTGTGTGTGCTTTGGACAGGCATGGGAGAGGGCAGTGTGGATGGGTCTGGGGTAGGGGGGGACGGAGCGCCGCAGGAGAGACACTGCTTCCGTCAGTGAAGAGTCCATGGACCGCAGAAACCTGCGTTGCTCAGTCATCGTTGATGACATGCCCTCCACGAACGACACCAACTGTGTGAGCAGTCTACTGTGTTCATGGAGGACATGCAGCATCGATGCCTGACCAACCTGCAACTGCCGCAGTGTGGTCACAGACTCTTCACTGAGGGCAGCAGGGGTGACAGGGGCAGGGGCTGCGGTGCCTGGTCCGAAGGACACACGGTGGGACCCTGCACGGACAGAAGGGACAGGAGCAACTGGGAGGGCGGAGATGGCAATGGAGGAGGCGGGTACAGATGGTGGGATGCTGCCAGATATTGTTGCATCCTCCGCCTCCTCAAGGATGTCAGTCTGGGACCCGTCGGTGTCATACATGCTCTCGCCTCCAGACAGGTCCTCCGACTAACTCCCCTCGCCCTCCGTGCCACTGTCTCCTGCTGACTCCACAGCACTGGTGGCACTGTCGCTGGGTCCCTCCTCAAGGTCCATGCAGGTGTCTCGCTCGCTTGTGGATGATGATGCTGTGGGCAAGGAGAAGAAACCAGAAAGCATCAGTCACCTGTATACATCTGACATATGAGCACAAGAACAATTGGTCACAGTGCATATCAGGCAATGCATCATGAGTAACAGCTGGATTACTCCGCACATATGTAAGCCCTGTACTGCCCAGTTGGTAGACCCACCATGCCACTTTGACACCAGGAAACTCAATACACAAAAGGCCACAACTTGAATGAGCAATACACTGAGAAGCTAGTGTCTGTGAACCGGTGAGCACAGCAATACAATGAAGTCATGACACCTCTTGTTTACCCTGAAATAAACAGGAGTGGTGCACTCAAGGTAAACTAACACACCTCAATACCTTGGAACACAAAACGAACAAATGTTGGTACCCTGGGACTCACAATACTTTAACCAATCTACATGTTTGGGATGTGCCAATTGGCCATTTCGTGAAAAGAACACTGATGTGCCTGCATGCAAGATGTTGCACAAGGCAGTGCGCACAAAAGTACATTGACACTGTCATTGAAGAAGCTGGCACCTTTTCGGAGGAGCCACTGTTAGAAATAGATGGGGTTGCAGAAAGTACATATACATGGGCCCACGGAGGTCTTGACGTCTTGACACTCGTTAGTTTGTATCACAGACAACTAATGAGTCTCACAAAATCAAGACCACCGTGGGAACATGTATATGGAGAATCTGCAACACCATTTATTTATAACAGTGGCTTCTTTGAAAAGGTAAACAAAAGAAAGAGTTCCCTTGCTTGCACACTATTATATGAAAACCGAAAGAAAGTTTTTCTGAACTTATCCTGTACTTTTAAAATGAATTTTATTATAACAGATATCGTTCTGCAATCATTAAAAACAAACTCCTATTTTTGTCAGTGTGACACAATTTTTCATTAAAAATACATATTACACAATCAATTGATAAAAACGAAATTAAAACAGGATTACAAAAACAACAATTTACAGATACCCAAAAATGACCAGCATTATGGAGACAAACAAATACGTAAGACACTATTTTCTGTTCTTTACCATTACATATCCATTCAACTCAGCAGAACATTAGATTATATTTGCAATTTTTGTGTCTGTTGTTCTGTGCTGGTTATAAGATTATGTTTCCAGAAGCTAGGGCGTCGACGCGTTTCGATGGCTTTTACATTGATACTGCCATCTTTATCAAGACAAAAAGTAATTTTGCTGTCTCCTGTTTTCTTTTATGGCTTTCTTGTATGGCTTTCTTATTTCCTAAATAGAGTAAATATATATGTTATTATGATAGTGATACTTATTTCTTACACATAGTCATCAACTGATACATTGTCGGTACCAGGCTTCCTTTTTAGCATTTTATCTGGGTGAAACCTTCTAATGTTATGTTTCACCAGGTGGTATGTCGGTCTCCTATTTTAAGGGCCTCAAAACATAAGGTGTCCTCCCAGACTCTTAATGTCTAGCAGATTTACAAAGGTTCATTACCCCGATATAACACCCACCGTTTCCCTCTTCTATGGATATGCCAAGATATTATTTCTATGTTGGTAATTGCTTTCTCACCTTTTTATTCCTTGAAAGTCAGAAAATAACAAAAGAGGATGAAAAAGGTGCCGTCATCCGTAGTAAAACCACGATCTTCTACTGCTGTTCAAAATATTTAACTGTGATATAGTACTCTGTATATCAAAGAAGAGGGGGGGATATATAAACACATTTTTTTAATTATTATATATGTCTACTCGATTATAATTATCAAAGCATCTGCCTAAGCACAGATTTGTATTGTGCTTAAATAATTCAAATCTGTCTATCCCTCACCATAAGGTTCTATAATCTTAAATTACCTTGTTCTAAGGTGCCGTGTGAGTATATGCTACCGATTCTTCTTCCCTAAGATGCGGGTCGGTGTCGATAACGGCATAGAACTGCAGGACCCACACTCTCGAGGCTCGTTGTCCTCCTTATTATTTGAGTGGGACTGAAAGGTAACGAATATTAAACGGCTTTAAAAGGTTGAAAAATGCCTCCCAATGTTAACCACAACTATCGTACTATTAAAATGAAAGCCCTGTCTTGACTCGGAAACACATACCTTTTGTTTCGTTCGTCGCGGTCCGACGGTAGTATCCGTATTCAGTAAAAAGGATTGCCGTCAACTTAATTCTGACTTCCGTATTTAACCTATGCGACATCTATTCTAATTGGCTGAAACGAACGTATAGTTGGCGCCATTACTCAAATTGTTTGTCATAGGTAGTAGCCGTTTCGAGAGACCCAATGAGATGCTTAGTTCTTCTTACATGTTAGGTCTGTGTGGCTGATCTTCTGATTAGTTAGAAAAACCCGCGAATAAGCGTTTTTTTCTTACTCGTTTGTGATTGGTGCAGACAACCTGAGGGGTCCAATGGTAGGCTCAGTTCCTAAACCTATGTTACTCTGGCTTTCTATATCGATAATTGTTGTCCAGTTTTATCGATTAGATCGCTAATTTATGTTCTTACGTAATCTTTATATTACGCATCCACCAGTTGGTTTCCTATTGTCAACAACCTAACTTTATCAATTAGATACAAAAAATGTCATTTTTTGTTCGTATAATTTTTTATATAAAGCTGGTGTTATGATCAACTTCAATCCACCAGAAATAGTCATCATAATGGTGAGAAAGATTAGTGTTGCTTCCATAATTATATTGCTCTACGTCAGGTGCACATAAATCTATACAAAACATACTTTTATATATGGCGCATTTTATAACAGAGACATGGCCATAATGGAAACGAAATACGTATAGTCCTTACAATCGATACTCTGATGTATTTCATACTATGTGCATATCCAAACATAGAGTCTTATATTCATCATGTTACATTCCTAACAATTCATGATCCACTAAGTATATATTAATCATAGTGGTTAGAGTACAATTGTTAATTCTCACATTAATTTATTATGCTCATTCAGGTGCACACCTATTAACACTGACCCTAATACCTGTGATATATATCACTGACCAAACAATCAGAAACAGGGTCATCCTAGAAATACAAAATCATAAGGTTACCGTCTCCTAATGACGTCATACTATAATGTAATAACATATATTAGTGGATCATGAGTCCATTACTGGTCCATTTTTCAATGTCTCATGATCTGTGAAATACATTATCACCCTCCCGGTGACATACAATTCTTAATTTCACACGTTATTTTGTAATGTTCGCTATAGTGCATACATATCTATACAGGCCCTGGTTATGTTTATGATACATATCTTCATCCTACAAACAGAAACATAGTCACAGTGGAGGTAAAGAATGATAAAGTTACAGTCTCTTAACAATGTCATTGCTATAATGCAAGAAACTAACCACATATTTATGGATACATCATGACAAGATTTTACTTAAAATTTCATACTCTTACTCAAAATCTACAGACAACACACTTGTTTTCGTTTTGAGATAATAATATCCAAATATTATGTCAGTGTTTTATGATTAGTTTCATCCAGTCTTCCCTGGAATTCAACCCCTTTTCTACTGTGTTAAGGTGGCATATATACCACTGTTCTCTTCTCTTTCTTACTGCATCAATATCACCTCCTCGTCTGTTCATAGTGATTTTCTCTAATATGAACCATTTTAAGTCGTTACAATTATGGTTCATTTTGTAGAAATGATCCACCAGGGGAGCGTTTTCCTTTCTTGTTCTAATAGCAGATTTATGTTCCAAAATCCGCACGCGAAGTTCCCTACTGGTTTCCCCTACATAACCTAGCTCACAAGGGCATATGAGGAGGTAGATAATGTTTCTGCTTCTGCAATTATTTAGTGTCGTGGTCATCAAATTCTTGCCTGCGAACAACAGATTTTTACTTTCAAGGCAGTGGGCGCATATTGAACATGTGCCACATTTGTGGTTGCCTTTTGCTTTTTCCCCCCTTATGGTGGTTTGTTTTTCTCCTGCTTTTGGATATGTTCTTACTAGTGAATTTCTTATAGTTCTGTTTCTTCTGAACGAGAAAAGGGGTTTGGGTAGCTGTATTTCTGTATCATAATTAAGAATTTTCCAGTTTCTATTTACAATGTTTTTGATTTGGTTACTAATGTTTGAAAATTGGGTTACAAAAATCACCTTACCTGTCGCCACATTATTTTTGCTAGATTTAGGCTCAAAGAGGCTATCTCTATTATAAAATCTCGCCCTTTTTAGTGAGTTCTTAATTAATTTGTTTGGATATCCTCGTGCTTTCAGCTTGGCTTTCATAATCTCTGCATGTTGATAGAAATCTAAAGTGTTGGTACAGTTCCTACGAAGTCTGAGAAATTCCCCGAAGGGAATATTGTCTTTTTGTGAATGGGGATGATTGCTGTTATACTGTAAAAGGGTATTTTTATCCGTAGGCTTTGTGAAAAGTTCTACCTGAAGTTCACCATTGATATCTTTTATCTTTATGTCTAAAAAATCAACACTCTGGTCGCTATAATGAGCTGTGAACTTTAGATTAGCATCCGCTAAATTTATCCATTCCAGGAACTCCGTAAGTGTTGTGCTGGAACCGTTCCATATAAAAATGATATCGTCTATGTAGCGGTGCCAGCACAAGACATTTTCAAAAAATGGGGCCATCTCATTAAATACATTTTGTCGCTCAAATTCGCCTACATAAAGGCAGGCCAGACTAGGAGCGCAAGTCGCTCCCATGCTGGTGCCTTTTGTTTGCAAATAAAGTTCATCTTTAAAGAGAAAAATATTATTGAGAAGCTAGTGTCTGTGAACCGGTGAGCACAGCAATACAATGAAGTCATGACACCTCTTGTTTACCCTGAAATAAACAGGAGTGGTGCACTCAAGGTAAACTAACACACCTCAATACCTTGGAACACAAAACGAACAAATGTTGGTACCCTGGGACTCACAATACTTTAACCAATCTACATGTTTGGGATGTGCCAATTGGCCATTTCGTGAAAAGAACACTGATGTGCCTGCATGCAAGATGTTGCACAAGGCAGTGCGCACAAAAGTACATTGACACTGTCATTGAAGAAGCTGGCACCTTTTCGGAGGAGCCACTGTTAGAAATAGATGGTGTTGCAGAAAGTACATATACATGGGCCCACGGAGGTCTTGACGTCTTGACACTCGTTAGTTTGTATCACAGACAACTAATGAGTCTCACAAAATCAAGACCACCGTGGGAACATGTATATGGAGAATCTGCAACACCATTTATTTATAACAGTGGCTTCTTTGAAAAGGTGTCAGCTTATTCAATGACAGTGTCAATGTACTTTTGTGTGCACTGCCTTGTGCGACATGTTGCATGCAGGCACATCAGTGTTCTTAACACAAATCATCAAATTTCCACATGTTAAACATGAACAACTGTTGACAAGTGCTGTGAGTGCCAAGGTACAATCATGAAGAGTAACAACTTGAATCATGTCAGTTGTCACCAGGCCATCCGTCACCTGATTACACAGTTGGCTACACATATGACCTACTGACTGTCATCTGGAGTGGCACACACTTCCAGACCCAGGACAATGCATAAGCTAATGGGCCTGCAATTGGTTGGTAAAAAAGACCAGCTGTACTGTGGGACACCCTCATAGCAAGCCAGAATGTACACACAGATGTCAGCACACTAAGTCCAAACTGCGTTGCATCTGAACCACACACGTGCCAAAAATGTATGAGCAGGATTCTTGTTGGTAAAAAAAGCACGTACATTAAGCACTGGCCAGCATCACAGGGGCAATGCCCAGTATATTTTAGTCCAGGCAATTCTCACAAGTCAGATCTGGCAATGAAAAATCAGGGTTGCACATGTATGCCTCTCCCGCACCCCCCCCCAATACCTGAGTCAATGTGATTTATACAGATCAATAAGTGACACCTCTTATTCAGGGTTACAACAACTGTGCTAGAAAAATTGCTTCATTGACACCACATCACCTCGTGGGGCTGAGAACAACAAACAACCATCAACAGATTGTTGTGAATAGCCACACAGGCACTGCCCAGTGTGAGTATGCACAAGCAAAATGTGGTATCCCTGTCCAGTGGACACATGTAGCACACATTAACAAAATCCAAACTAGGCCAGGGAACAATGCCACAGAGGCAGACCTATGCAGCACACACAGAGAATGTGCACAGTGTTGGATGACACACATGATTAGGAGGCCAGGGTGTCTCAGGGGACTGTAGTGGGCACACTGCTCCATGGTCCTGGAATGAGCTGACTCTACCATGTTCAACCGTCATGGCACTATGCATATCTCACACTCATGCACATCATGTCTGAGGCCACAACATTGCTCATGCATGCTGCAAGGGTGTCCAGTTGAAAGCTCACACTCCTATGTTGAGAATCAGCATCAGTGACAACAACTATGGACCCTCAACATAGTGAACAGGTCATGGCACAGGCAAGGTACCGACACAAGTCACAGACCACCCTCCCACACGATGCAGAAAGCAATGTGCACTTAGATGTACTGGCACCCTAGATGACCATGTGCAAATGTGATTACACACACACCAGGGGACACATGTCAAGGAGAGGAAGGGATGAAAAAGATCCCCAGGTGACATTTGGGATCAGAAAATGCACTGCACATATGAACTCTGGGAGTGCATTCATGCAAAATAGCACTTCCTAAAGCTGGCGACACATAACACGACAAAAATCCATGTACCTACCCCCTCCTTGCTGCAGTCTGTAACTGCCTATCGAGGTCATGGAAGACCACCGCCAGGACACGTGTGGTGGGTCAGGTGTCAGCGGCCGCCGTGGGGGCGAGGAGGAGAAAGCTTGAGCTGGACCCGGGCGATCCGTCGGGTCCAGCACCGGATGTCCTGCCACCTCTTGCGGACCTGGGCCAGCTGCCGATCACACCCCCCGCAGTCCTCATGGCCCTGACAACATTGGTCCAGATCAGCCCCTTCTCGTAGGCAGTTACCTGTCAGGATGACAAAGTGACACAACATCAATACACCTGCTCCCTGCTACATGTCCCAGAGACACACATTAGAACATCTTTGAAATGTTGAACAGGGCATAGGATGCTGACATGAATAGCCTCATTCACAACATGAAATTGGCCTGTGTGCAAGCGCCAATGCAGTACATGGCATTGAAAGTCTACAGGTGGCATGAGGGGTGCAAAACACTCAATGAACATGCCAGACACTGTGCAGCACATGCAACAGCAGGCTGATGGGCAGCACGTGCCATGCAGTCACATGTCCCACTCCACTGACGCACCCTCAGCAGACTAGACAGACACACTCTGCCACAGATCACTGGCCTGTCATTGACAACAGCGGATACAACCCTCACTCTGCACATGTGTCATTTGCCAGGGGGAGTCACAGGTGTCATGCTAGCTCTGCAAGTCAGACACAAAGCACGGCTCACTTGTCACATCAGATGGTTAGATCAGTAGCCTCCAACATGCAGCTGTGGTGCAACACTTCACATAGACACTCACCCACATGACAAGGAACATTCACACACATCAATGTCCATGAGGTCGTACACGTCATTTGGACACTCTCACCACAGGTCCACTCAACTCATACACATCTGTGGGTACAGTCACCTGTCACACCGGGGGGACCACCTAATCACCTCAGGACAACAGGAATAAAAGCCCCCAAGGATTAGCCAGGCTGAATGTCTCATGCACTATGCAGTGAAAGTCACTGTAAGCACCATGCAAGTGAGGAGTGCACACAGGAACTACATGATGCTCTGCATGAGAGACATAAGCATGCCCCCCGGGACACACTCTAAACAACATTGCATGTCAGTCCCACCTGGACACAATATTGTCACACAACAGGTGCATAGGCAAAGGTAGTGGACTCAGCACTCACCTGCTCCCCTGGTCTCCCATGCAGGCTGGTGTACTGTGGGAGGAGGACGTCCAGCAAGGCCTGATTCTCCTCCTGGGTGAATGGCTGGGCCCTCTCCACAGCACGAGACATGGTCCAGGGAAGCAGAGACAGCAGCAATGTTGTCAACAGGAAAGTTGTGCAGGCAAGTGCCCTCTCATGGCTTCTGGCTGCCTTATATCTGTTTTGCTGAGGGTCATTCATTTTGAGGAGTACATAGTGATTGGTCAGAATCATTCGCATCTTACGTTTACTCCAATCCCTTTAAACATACACCAGTGACAGCATTTGCATTGTTCAAATTTAGAGCATCATGTCAAGTCAACAACCACTTTGCAACGTTGTATTTTCTGGCCAACAGACTTTTCCAGGACACCTGATGGAAAAATGTGAAGAGAAAACTCGGTATCCATGACAACCAGCATGCATTAGGGCCTAATACTTGTCCCGTATGTGTCCCCTATGTAATTTTGAAAGCCACACACAGGTACAGTGCGTTTCACACGTACCCCTACGGTACCAGTTGCACAGTGCGTTTGACACGTACGTGTAGGCACTGGTAGTACACGTACATGTACAACTAGTGCGTACACATACTTGTACACGTATGTGTAGGCACTGGTAGTACACGTACGTGTACAACTAGTGCGTACACGTACTTGTACACGTATGTGTAGGCACTGGTAGTACACGTACGTGTACAACTAATGCGTACACAGTGCACGTACGTGTACAAATAGTGCGTACACGTACTTGTACACGTATGTGTAGGCACTGGTAGAACACGTATGTGTACTACCAGTGTGTACACGTATGTGTACAACTAGTGTGTACACGTACTTGTACACGTATGTGTAGGCCCTGGTAGTACACGTACGTGTACAACTAGTGCCTACATGTACTTGTACACGTACGTGTAGGCACTGGTAGTACACATGCGTGTACTACCAGTGCCTACACGTACATGTACAACTAGTGCGTACACGTACTTGTACACGTACGTGTAGGCACTGGTAGTACACGTACATGTACAACTAGTGCGTACACGTACTTGTACACGTATGTGTAGGCAACAACTGGCAACAACTAGTGCGTACACGTACTTGTACACGTACGTGTAGGCACTGGTAGTACACGTACGTGTACTACCAGTACCTACACGTACGTGTACAACTAGTGTGTACACGTACTTGTACATGTACGTATAGGCACTGGTAGTAAACGTACGTGTACTACCAGTGCATACACCTATGTGTACAACTAGTGCGTACACTAGTTGTACACATATGTGTACTATCAGTGCCTACACGTACGTGTACAAGTACGTGTACGCACTAGTTGTACACGTGCGTGTACTACCAGTGCCTACACGTACGTGTACAAGTACGTTTACGCACTAGTTGTACACGTATGTGTACTACCTTAGTACACATACGTGTACAAGTACGTGTACACACTAGTTGTACACGTACGTGTACTACCTTAGTACACGTACGTGTACAAGTACGTGTACGCACTAGTTGTACACGTATGTGTACTACCTTAGTACACGTACATGTACTACCAGTGCATACACATACGGGTACGCATTTCACACGCTTACAATGGTAATACAGCCATACACATGCCAGGAATGGAGGGCTACGAGTCGCACATGGATGTCCATCAAGTACTTGTCATTGCATACTTTCATGTGCAGGCCCTAGGTGTGTTAACCAATGATATTGCACAGGTCCTCTCATCTAGTTGCACAGTTGATGTGTTCTGACCTGTGGACACATGTCATGTGTGATGGGGCACGATGTGGCACACATCACCTTGACACTTGTCACATGTGTGTCTGTAGTCCAACTGTGTCAGACATAGCAGCAGTGGGTTGCACAGTCATCAACACCCGCACCTGTCTCCTGATGCCAGGGACAGGGACACTTTATCAACTGACCTGTCACGATCAGCGTGCCCCTTTGGGACTATGTCAGGTGTGTGTCATGTGTTCCCATGAGCTTCATGTCAGTGTCCCGTCAACGGCATCTGCTGTTGGTGCATCCAACAGGGGTCTGTGTGGAGATGGGCATGTAACACATCTACGCACACCATGCCACTTGTGGATTCCCAAGGCTGTAGGGTCTGTGTGCATGGGACATCATATATTTTCATTCATACATGTGTTTGTTGTCTCAATGCCTGTGTCTTTGTGTTGTCACGTGTACCCCTTCATCCCACTGTGTTCGATATGTACATTTGACATTCCATGTGACCTGTGCGTGTGCCTTGCAGTCAGCTGTCTGGATGAGATGACATCCTTCAAATGCAGCTATGTGGTTGTGTGTCACTCCGGTCATATCTGTGGCTCTTCACTCAGACTGGCCCCCAAATCATTTCAGGGCATGTCATGTAGACTTGACAATCAACAGGTGTATCAGGCTTTTTGTAGGAGTGCCAGCAAGCTGGCATCTGTGTCCTGGATGTTTTGCACACACCCAACTCCATAGTTACCTGATGTGTATTAGCAGTGTAGCATGTGCTATGTTCATTGACATTGAGTTTGCCGACTCTCAATCTTCATTCTTCAAAACGATGTTTTGCATGGCACCACCTGTCCCAAGACTAATGCCAGACTTGACTGTCATGAGGGAACGTGCCTGCATCCGCCGTTACAGATTCACTCAACAGTTGATTGAGGACCTGACAAACAAGCTGGCACCACACCTCCAACCGCAACACAGGTATCCTACTGCGCTGACCCCCAAGATGAAGGTGATGGCAGCCTTACATGTTTTTGCCACAGGTACGTTTCAATTGACCATAGCTGATGTGGGTGGGATGTCCCAGACTATGGTCAGCCGTGTCCTGCGTGATGTTTTAGCAGCCATGTTGGAGCACTTTGATGAATTCATCAAATTTCCGACTCCAGAGGGGTTGAGGGATGTCAAGGGGGATTTCTATGCCCTGGGTGGGATGCCCCATGTAATTGGGTCCATTGATGGTACTCATGTGGCTTTTGTACCACCACAGGCACAGGAACAAGCCTATCGCAACCGCAAACATTACTACTCGATAAATGCCCTTGTGGTGTGTCTTGCTAACATGCTGATTTCCCATGTCTGGGCACGTTTTCCAGGATCAGCCCACGATGCCTACATCATGAGGCATAGCAGGGTGCCACAAATGATGCTGCGGCTGCACAACGAACGAGCATGTCTTGTTGGTGGGTGTAGTCATTTTGTCCTATGTGTTGTGGTATTTTTGTCTCTTACGGCATCTCGTGACCCACTTATTTACATGATGTTTCCATGTAGGGGACTCTGGCTATCCTAACAGGCCATGGCTGATGACACCTCTCCGCAACCCAAGAACAGCTGCAGATCACCGGTACAACGATGCACACGGGCAGACCAGGCGAGTGATTGAGAGGACGTTTGGACTCCTGAAGAGCCGATTCCGGTGCCTGGACAAGACAGGCGGGTCCCTCCCTTATGCCCCGGAGAAGGTCTGCAAAATCTTCATTGTGCACGAGGCTAGTGATGAGGAGGAGGAGGGGGATGATATCCGGAGTCAGCTCATACGCAACTTCTTCTCATAATGGTGAGTCACTGGCTATGAGTGTGCAAGCTTGTAGCATTGATTGTCATATGTTGCAATGTGTGTGTCCAGCTGACTGAATGCAAAGTGACTTGGATGTGTGTTCTGATGTGTCACTCGAGTGATGATGTCATGCAACACAGTTTTGCGGAGATACTTGATTGGCAATTTACATGTGTCCAACATTGTTCATGTTTTGTACACTTCCATTTGTGCGTTGAGAATTTTTTTATGTGACTTCTCATGTGTCTGTCATTCCCAGGTATTTTGCACCTGTTGTCTGGGCGTGTCATCGTTGTCCTCCTGCTATTCCTCGTGAGGATTGCAACGTGTGCTGAATCAGCGTTCCCTGCACGTACATGTGGAAATGTCAGTTTGGGTAAGTATTGCAGCAAGGCTTTTTGGTGGTGGTACAGGTTGGGAATGTGTGGTGACTGCTTCTGTGCATGTTGTGGTACCATGCATACATGTCTTCCCACCATGGAGCATATAACATGTAGCATCACTCCCATGACATGATAGTCAGCCTTCTTGACAGTCATCTGTAGTGGAATGTGGCGTCTGATGAAGGCATCAATGTGTGTGAACCTTGGCTCTGAAACATTGCAGATGCTACGGGTGGACATAGTGGGGGACATCACAACAACATGCTCTATGGGGAATTGCAGCCTCTCCGTGTGCAGCAGGATGTCTTTTGCTCATCCCCTCACCTTGTGTGCCAGTTCATTGGGATTGACATCATCCGTGTTGTGAAGGGGGGGTCCAGCGTATGTCCCACATGTTCTGTCAACTGACCTGTGAGTCTGTTAACATGGAGGCATATTCCTTTGTGTGTGTATGTGGAATAAAGGTGTTCAGCACAATCCAAAGTGCCTCATCTCGGTCACTGCAGATCTGTTACCAGTTTGCATGCGTCATCTATGGCATAATTGACAAAGATTGAGCTTATGAGTGTATGTGTACTTTGGCAGCATGCATGCAGTGCTTCATGGCTAATGATCTCTAATGTGCATGAAATACCTGGTTGTGTATGTATTTGTGCAGGTTGCTGCCCACAATGGGACGTGAATGCCTGCTGATGGTGTGTCTCCTTTGCGCATCTCCACATTTTGGTGCGTGATACAGTGGCTATAATTTATGGTGATTGATCATACACTTTCTGGGAGTGACCCATGAGTGAGCTGACACTCCTTTCTTGACATACACCTGTTGCACTGTGCCTTGCAGACCTCCTTGTCTTTGTGTGTTGATTTTTGCATGATTTCTAACCCCTTCCACCTGCTGCTGCCTCACCTGCAACATGCACAGTTCACGACCATCTAGTCTTTGCATGACCCACGTCACACAACAGGCTCATGCTGCAGCCACTCTCCAAGCAATGTCCTTGTGACAATCATCCTCCTGCCATCAGGCAACCCCTAAGCACACACACAACACCTTCGCATGCTGAGTGTGCAACTCCAACTGCCTACACAGCGCTGCCCAGCCTACCAGACCCTGTCAGTACAACCAGGTTATGTGCCTCCTACTCCACACCCGCTCCATCCACCAGCATGCCATTGGACTCTGTTACCTCCTCAACACTACAGCCCAACACATCACCTTTATGACAGTAACCTGGACAAAAGCATCCTCAGCACATGATGTCTTCATTGCCATCTCAGATGGATCCAAGATCACCCACAGGGACACCAACACCAATCCCAGGGGCTGAATTGCTAATTATTCACAAGTACACCCTCAGAGTCACAAGTCCGGGTTCGCAGCAACTCCCTAGCAACCCTCGGAGTAACACTCATCTACAGATCTGCAGGCCTACATCCACAATTACGCTAAGCCATCAACACGTACATCTGCACGCAGGCCCTCACCTCCACAGGCTACATGTGGCTGGGGGCCAGTATCTTCTTGCTGGAGGGGACACACACCACCATCCATCATTGGTCCATCAACATTTGAATCCACATCTCCAACAAGCAACACAGTGCCACACACCCCGCTACCGATCCCCCAAAGATGCTTGATGTAAGTCGCCACAGACAAGCTGTGTGGGACACTCAAAACAACACCACCGCCACACCCTGCAAACTCACACACTGGATCAGAACTGATTCAACAATCTTGCCACATTGACGGACTTTCCTGTGAAGCACAACAACAGTTAAGGCACCTGGGACAAAGCAGACCTACTGGACTCCTACAGACCTAGCCGGACTCTTGTGCAAACCTTGCAACACAAAGAGACATAATTTTCCTTACAGCCCTGGAAAACACCACACACAGCCATCACCATATCATCAGCAAGGACAAGTGGAGATACTTCAGATAGTGCAGAGACACCCAAACACACAACATCAAGGAGCTCATCAGCATTGTGAGTGAACTGACAGCAGATCTCCATCCAAGACACCCCACCCTTGCAAGGCAGATCCCATCCCTTGCAACTTTGTACCACTGCAAGCTCATGGCCATACACAACAGCCTTGGCACACAGAGGCAGACAGCACTATTATCGGCTGGACAAACCCCCCTCAGGTCATGGAATCCCGTCAGCAGCAAGTACACAACCGGGATCATGTGCACCATCCACTCTGGCTCTCAATCAGGCCCCTTCCCACACACCATCTCAACCACATCATTCGCCATCCTTGAAGCCCACGTCCTGGCAGGATCTCCTGGCACATCACCCTACTTCCCTACCCAGCTAATGTCACCAGGAAGACACTCAACAAGCAACTGATCAATTTCCTACATGCAACCAGCTCCAGCTAACCGGCACCAGACCATTTTACACAGTAATCACACCACTGCAACCGTCATCATTGCCACCACCAACGACGAATGGTGAGGCCACCACCCTTGACCTCTCAACGGCATTCTGCACACTGTCAGCTCACACACTCCAACACTGGTATCCAGAGGAGGGCCCAGGATTCAATCAGGAAGTAGCTCACCAGCAAGGCCCAGGGAGTCTGCCTCCACCCTGCAACATGTAGTACACTGGGGTCATCTGGCCCATGCCCCAGGGATCTTCTCTCAGCGTGAAGATCTTCAATGTCTCCATGACCCCCCTCTCCACCATCACATGCGCACACAACCTCATCATCATCTGGTATGCCATTGACACCCAGCTGCTCCTCAAACTCACCACATGCACTTACTACTTTTGGTATTCACAGAATGCACTTACTACTTTTGGTATTCACAGAATGGATTTACGACTACTAACTTTACGTCCGCACTCGGGCCGGAAATTCCGGCCCGGAGGAGGAGCTTCCGGCCTGGAGGCGTGTTGTAAATTGCAACTTCGATGTGATTAAGCATTTACTAAAGACATGAATTCTCCTGCCTTACACATGTCTCTTTTGTTATGTTGACTGAAGTCTGGACTCCATTTTGTATTGTCATGTCTCCACGTGTGCAACACGAGGAGAGTCTTATCTTTGTGTTAGTTGCTCTTGTGATCTGCCTAGTAACAGTCTATAAATAGTTCCTTTATCCGTCTGGCGCATGCCCAGACTTGACCACATCTGTTATCAGTTAGTCCTTGCTTGACCATGTTTTCGCGGGCTTAAGGAGTATGTCAGCTCCGCCCACATATCGATCTTGTATTGAAAATGTCCATAAAAGGTAACATTCTTCGTCTCATGTCGTATCCTCCCACTTATGAGCCCCTCTGTTGTGTATAAAAGGGGACCGTGTATGTAAGTTCTTTGTGCTACTCTATGCAATACTGAAGGGTATTGTATGGATTGTAGGACCACCCTTAAGGGTTAATAAACTCTGTCTTTGTACTTTGCAGTTTCCGTGCCAACTTCCTTATAGATTCCTTTACAGGAGAGCGAACCCTTGTGTCCTGCGGGCCTAGCTGGGGCCTGTATTCATCAATTGGCGCCCGTCACGTGGGGCTCATCGGCGACTCGGATGCTCGAAGGATTGGTCGCGACGAAGGTGAGGAATTTGGCCCGGGATGTGATCACTGCCAGAGGCATTTTTAGTCCTGGCATCCCGAGGTTTTTCTTCCTTCCCTTCCGACCTGACCATCTGGGTGGCGCCGGTCCTCGACTGAGACCTCTTCTGTCGGTCCTGCCGTGACAGCCGTTTGGGCGAATTTCGGAGCTTGGCAGTTGGAATCTGGACTCTTGATTGGTAAGAACCGTTGTACGGTACTTGCTCCGAGTTTTTGAAGCCTGGGTTGGCTATTTGAGTTTGATTTGTGATGACCGGTCATATCTTGTATTGATTATTGTGAGAATATATGCGTTGCAACACATATAGGCAGGTAATGTGGAGATATTTCTCCGGAACTGTGTAACTTTGAACAGCACAACGTTTAAGTGCCATTTTTTTGATAATACTGCATATTCTGCATTATTTTTGAGCATGCCTGCTTTTAGCGCACTCCGTAAGTGGTGTTGCTGCTTTGGAAACGGGTTAAACCTCGAGGAATCCGCTCCAGCTCCCCCAGAGGGGACTCCTAATAGGGATATGTATGTGAAGCATGGTCTTTCCTCCATAATGTACAGCACAGTATGGAGGAAATATACCAAAAAGGATCCTGAGTTACGGTGGCCGTTGTATGGGTCGTTTGATATACGTAAGATTGAGTATGTGGAACAGTGTCTGTGTAAACGGCGTGCTCGTCAAGACATGTTTGAATGTGTGCGATTATGGGTGAAGGAAGTGCGTGAGCGAGAGAAACGCGAGAAAGCGCTGTTTGATAAAGAGCAACGAAAGAATGATCATGTGAGAGCGCAGGAAGCAAAGCGTCGGGAGGAAAGAGAACAGACGGAGAAACAAGAGAAAGAACGCAGGTTACAAGTCTCGGGTCAATATGCTGTTCGTCAGCCACTCTATCCTGTCCTTAATAATCATGACGATGATTTTTATTTATTAGATCGTTCTCCGCCTCCTTATGTTGGCGCGTCTGCCCCGAGGTCACAAGATTCTGGATCGGGTTCGAGTAAGGTAGACACGCGGTCCATGTTATCGGCTGAGCGAATGGGTGAGCTTCGACAGTTTTCCTATCGTGCATGTAAGGGCAAGTTATCCCTTGATGAGCTGTTGGATTCTTGGGAGTCGTGGCAGGATAGAGAAAGGTTGTATTTCTTGGGACACTTTTCTGATGAAGTGATTGCTGCCTTTCGGAAATATTCCAGTGTCTTTGAACCTGACGATGTGGTATTAGATGCTAAAGCATTGCGTAATGGTGTTTTTTCTCCCTCTAAGGCACCGGAGGCGGTTCGGCGACTGTTTGCGTTGCGGGATGCGGCAAAAGATCTTAAAGAGAAAGCACGCCAACATCTTGAGGAGGAAAAGCGGTCGGATTCGCGTACCGGAGGCGGCCATTCATCCACCTCTCAATCAGATAAGAGCGATCCAGTGCATGCTAAACCAATGCGCGAGGCGGCGCCTTTGTATGTTCCTCCTAAAGGAACGGGGACTAGCTCGGATATTACCTCCGCCGATGCTAAGGGATATTTTGTGTATAATTGGGTTTATACTCCCTGGCACAGGGCTGACGTCATGGCATTAAAGAATGCGTTGCCTTGAATTCTTGTATTATGACCTTAGCGGATATAGATTTGTTCTTTGGGCTTATTCTACCACCAGATATGTGGCGATCTGTGCGGAAGGTGGATGATGCTGCCACTTTTAAGGCTCGATGGTCTGAGCTTGAGGATGAGGATAGGGAGAGAAAGCCCGCGCAGAAACCACCTCAGATTATCTTAGATCTCCCCGCTGCTATTCTGACTAAGTTGAAGACAATCATTCCCCCTAAAAAGATTGACTGGAATATGCTAGCCTCGTGCAAGCAGAAAGCCGATGAATCAGTTGCAGATTTCTTTACGCGCTTTGAGGAGACGTTTCATGATTTTAGTGGTCAGTCTCTTACGGATGATACGGGTCGGCACCTTTTTGCTGACAAATATGTGGCGAATTTATTACCGGCGATTGCAGCTCGCCTCAAAGCGAGTGAAAGTTCTTGGTCCACTACGACCCCGACAGCCCTCCTGACTATAGCTCAGTACTATGTGCGCCAGGAGCAAGAAGCGAAGGGGCAGGAGGAGAAGAAATCGAAGGATTTAAAAACAAAGGTGATGTTAGCACAAGTATATGGTCCGCCCCGACGGGGTGTAAATAGAGGTAGGGGAGGATTTTATGGTCCTCCCTCGGGCCGATCTGATCTGAATAGGAATCAATGTGCGTATTGTAAGCAATCGGGACACTGGGCCAGAGATTGCCCAGCGTTGCATGCTTCGCGTCAGGGACACAGTCAGGGACACAATCAGAGTGGCCCGAGAGGTAGAGGGGGTTTCTCGAATTTTAGAGGGAATTCTAATGATCACGCTCGTTTTGACCCTGCCGGGCAGCAGCGAGATAGGTCTAATGTTTTCGATCGACAAAATCAGTATCAAGTGTCGGGGATTGACCGTTCTGGGTACCATGATTCTCAGCATGCATAGGAATGCGTTGGATGGGGGTTAGAATCAGTTGAGGTGCCAGTTGATCAGAAGGGTCCTTACGTATCAGCTGAGGTTTTGGGCTCTACTGATCAGTTCCTAGTGGATACAGGAGCGACTCGTAGTGCGCTGTCTAAACAATTGGTTCCGAGGGCTCCCCCATCTGGCTTAATGGTTACATCGGTAGGGTTTGATGGTACGCTCTCCCGAAGCCCTCTTTCGCAGCCCCTCACATTTCAGGTTAATTCCTTTTCTGCACCCTGTCCGTTTTTGTTAGCCCCGAACACGCCGGATAATATTATGGGCCTTGATATGCTGAAGCACTTCAGAGCTACGATCCGGTGTTCCCCTGCTGGAGTGCGGGTGATATTGAATGACAATTACCCCCTGTCTGAACGGATGTGTGTGGTTACAGAAGATGCTGTGTTAGCTGCCCTCCCTCGTGCTCTGTGGGCCACCTCGGATACTGATGTGGGACAGATGGTGATTCCGCCTGTTCACATTAGTGTCCAGGAGGGGGCGGTGTTACCACGCCTTCCCCAGTATCGTATTTCGCAGGAGGGGGAAGAGGCTCTTATACAGATTGTGCAGGATTTGATTAAGGTGGGAGTGGTGGAAGAAGTTCCCTATAATGTTTGTAATAGCCCGATTCTACCCATTCTGAAAAAGGATACGGATGCCAAAGTCTATCGGTTTATCATTGATTTGAGAGAAGTAAACAAGATCGTGATACCTCAGTACCCAGTGGTTTCGGATATCACGACGTTGCTTACTTTGGTCCCGCCTACGGCGACCATGTTTTCTGTTATTGATTTGAAAAATGCCTTCTTTTCAATTCCCATTCATCCTGATAGTCGATACCTTTTTGGTTTCACTCTAAATAATAGGTCTTACCGATTTTGTAGAATCCCTCAGGGCTATACGGAAAGCCCTAGCATCTACAGTCAAGCTTTGAAAAGACAATTGGACTCCTTTGTTCTGCCCGAGGGTGTCGCCCTCATTCAATATGTCGATGACATCTTGCTGGCGGCTGACACTCCGGAGTTGTGTGAAATGAGTACGTTGTCTTTGCTTTCCTTTTTGGCATCCCACAATCACAAAGTCTCTCGGAAAAAGTTGCAATTCTGTAGACCAAAGGTGACTTATCTGGGTCACCTTTTGTCTAAGGAGGGACGTGCACTCACACCAGATCGTGTCCAAGTGATTCTGGATACACCGACGCCGTCCACGCAGAAGGACGTGCGCGCATTTTTGGGTCTTGTTTCTTTTTGTAGGCAGTGGATATTAGGGTTTTCGCACATAGCCAAGCCATTGTTAGCCCTTTTGACAAAAGATACACCTATCCCGCTTCCTTGGACGAATGAGTGTGACACTGCCTTTCAGACACTGCGACAGGCCCTCTGTTCAGCACCAGTGTTAGGGACTCCTGATTATACCAAGCCTTTTTCGCTGTATGTGCATGAGAAAGATGGATGTGCATTATCGGTTTTAGTGCAGATGCACGGCGACAAGCAGCGCCCTTGTGCATATTTTTCGGCTGTACTTGATCCTGTTGCCCGAGCATTGCCTGGTTGTTTTCGCTCGGTCGCGGCGACAGCTGTGTCAATACGCCAGAGCGAGGGAATTGTGTTATCTCATAAGCTGTTGGTATTAGTCCCCCATGCTGTTGATGCCCTGCTTAATCAGACAAAGACGCAGCATTTGACCAGTGCCCGTTTAACGGGATATGAGCTGACGCTTTTGGCTCCTCATATTACGTTGAAGAGGTGCGTGACGTTAAATCCTGCCACATTGTTGCCATACCCCGAGACTCGGTCTGAGGCACGAGAAGCACATGATTGTATCCTTGTGACCGAGGAACAAACAAAGGGTCGTATTGATCTCCAGGATACGCCCTTTTCAGATGTAGATGGAGAACTATGGGTGGATGGGTCATGCCTGAAGCTACCAGATGGTACGACTTCAGCAGCGTATGCGATTACCACATTGCAAACAATAGTGGAGACAGCGCGCATACCACAGAAATCAGCTCAAGCAGCGGAACTGATAGCATTAACACGAGCGTGTGAGCTCAGTACAGGATTGTGTGTGAATGTTTATACAGATAGCCGCTATGCCTTCGGAGTAGCGCACGATTTCGGCCTGCTCTGGAAGGAAAGAGGGTTCTTAACGTCGCATGGAGTACAAATAATGCATGGGGAGTTAGTTCATAATCTTTTAACTGCATTGACATATCCGAAGAAAATTGCCATCGTTAAATGTAGCGCCCATAGGAAGGTAGTCGATAACATTGGAGAAGGGAATGCGTTAGCAGACCGGGTGGCACGGGAGACTGCGATGCAGCCCGGTGCTACTCCCATGTATGTAGTGAAGTCACAAGTAGAAAGATGGCATGATGCGAAGGAAGAAGTGCGAGAAATACAGAGGACCGCTTCTGACAAAGAACGGGAGCAATGGTCCAGTGAGGGAGAACTGGATGATGAGGGTTGCTGGAGAAATAAGCAGATGGATAGATGGAAATTACCCACGGCTTTTGTACAACCTATGGTTCAGATGGCACATGGGCTAGCACATGTTGGAGCTTCCGCAATTGTAAAATTGCTTACCCAAGTTTGGGAGCATCCAGAGATTGCTAGCACGGCAAAGAGGGTGGTGCAGACCTGTATGATTTGCCTGAGGTACAACCCAGGAAAGGGTACTCAGACCCCAGCAGGAGGGTTTGTAACACCTACTGCACCCTTTGAGGTTTTGCAGATGGATTACATCCAGCTTGAGCGTTGTAACAATTTGAAGTATGTTCTAGTAGTGGTGTGTGCCTTTAGCAAATGGGTTGAGGCATACCCTACGAAGAACAATACTGCAATGACTACCGCTAAGATGCTGTTGAAGGAGTTCTTCCCTCGATATGGCGTTTGTAGACTTCTGTGGAGTGATAATAGACCCCACTTTATAGCGGATGTTATAAAGTATGTTTTGAAGGGCCTAGGCATCACCCAGAAGTTCCACGCAGTATTCCACCCTCAATCTGCAGGGCTAGTCGAGAAATATAATGGTACACTGAAGCTCAAGATCGCTAAAATTCAGGCTTCGACGTCTTTGACTTGGCCAGATGCTTTACCGCTGGCATTGTTGTCAATTAGGTCGGTACCGCACTCTCGAATCGGTCTTACACCGTATGAGATTGTCTTTGGACGTCCAATGAATATTTGGGGTCCACCAAAACCTAAGACTGTGTATGATGTACCTTGTGTAATGATGAATGATTATCTGGCACAGTTAACGGATAACTTGGTTTCCATTCATCAACAGGTCCGGGAGGCGCTCCCTGATCGGTCCACCGGCGAAGGACATAGTCTCCGGCCTGGAGACTATGTCATGCTGAAAATCTTTGACAGGACGAACAGCCTGGAGCCGAGATGGGTTGGCCCTGATCAAGTCTTACTGGCAACGAGGACGGCTGTGCGAGTTTCCAACAGAAAGAATTGGATCCATTCCCTGCACTGCCGCAAAGTACCGCCCGGATTGGTGGAGCCTGCTGTATTGACCGATCAACGAGAGATTCTGACCACAGAGAAAGGCCGTACTGTGGAATCGAACGACGCTGAGGAGCTCTTTCCGGACCACGCGACTCCTATAGGAAGGCGATATCATCTGAGGCCAAGAAAGTGAATCCTTCAGTATCGGGACATGTTGTCAGAACGGCCCTTGGGTTAGTGAAACAGAGAGCCAATGAGGCAAGGGGGGGGGATCAGCCCTGCATTAGTGTAGCGACACCCGTCTTGGCCCGTTGGTGAAGAAATCGACCGCTGCCCAAGGGGAAGAGTTCTGACAAACCTTTAGTTTCAGGAAGATATTGATTCTCTATTCTGACATGGAGAAAAAGAAGATCCTTTGTGCAACAGGTTTTATGCTCACAGTAGCTATTGTTGGGATAACCACATGGTTTGTGGAGGATGTGACTCCTGTTCGAGAGTTGCTTGTGTTGACCACTCCAGTGCCTGCGGAGCACTATTTCTATACCCTTCCGTATCAAGAATTGAAGCATCGTCAGTCCTATTTGAATAACACTTTCATCCAGATGTTACATCATACCCATGTTGCCACCAATGCTACGAACTGTGGTATGATGCCAGCTCATCAGAAGAAAGGAGGAACGCCATTCATACCTCTTCCTTTCTCTCATAATGGCTCTTGTAGAGCATGGTACACTTTGCTTTTTGCCACTCGGAAACCCACAGTGGGACGATTACTCTTCAGACTCAATAAAGAATGTCATCAGGATAAAGATGGATATCCGCAAGCGAATGGGACAATTTGGGAATGGGACGAGTATCGACCAGACAATGAATCGATTCCATATGTTTTCATGAACACCAGAGACACTGTGGGAAAAGACAAATTTGTGATTCAAGTGGCACAAGCTCAAGCGGACCTGTGTGTCCAAAGTGTGGGTTATATTCCTGTTGGTGTTAGCGATTGTATTACCATATTAAACATCGATGGGTTGAATAACAGTACCTTCTTAGCATCCCATAATACGTACTTTGTATGCGGAAATAAAGGTTATTACCGTTTGCCAGCCGCTTGGTCCGGAGTATGTTATGTATCATTTTTGTTACCTCCTGTATTTCTGGCACCTGCATCCTATCATAAGGATTTAAAGTTGTTAAATAATGTGACTGTAAATAGGTATAAACGTACTCTATCAATTGATGACGTGGACCAGACTGACACCAGTTTGCAGCAGTATATTGACTTCAATTTAGGATTGTTTTTCTTCGTTGGAGCTGCCCTAAATAGTAGGAAAGTTCGAAGATTAACACGAGTGGTAGAGGCTGTGACAAACCAAACCGCTGCTGCTCTTGGGAATCTTACGGAAGAATTACAGATTACCAGAATTGTTGCATTGCAGAATCGTATGGTGTTAGATGTTATGTTAGCTGATCGAGGTGGAGCTTGTAAAATTATCGAAAGCAGTTGCTGTGTGTTTATTCCTGACCACACACCTTCAGTCTATAATGCAATTAACAGGTTGCATAAAATTGCAGCTGAAATCCATACAGAAAACGGCACTTGGTCCTTTTCTGGATGGTTCTGGGCATTGATCACTGCTTGGGGTTGGAAGGTTTTAACTGGTCTCTGTATAATTATAGCAGTTCTGTTTTCTTGTTGCATCTGTGTTCAATGTGGTCCCTTGCTCTGTTCCTTATGTGTATCATTCTGTATCCCCGATAAGAAAGCTATTGCCAATGTCACTTATCAGAAACGTTTAGCTAAGGAAGTAGAAGAGATGATGATAATTGATATATATGATGATGATTCTAACAAGCCGGATGTCTTCAGTAAATGCTGAAAGGGTCGTCTGTTGTAAATTGCAACTTCGATGTGATTAAGCGTTTACTAAAGACATGAATTCTCCTGCCTTACACATGTCTCTTTTGTTATGTTGACTGAAGTCTGGACTCCATTTTGTATTGTCATGTCTCCACGTGTGCAACACGAGGAGAGTCTTATCTTTGTGTTAGTTGCTCTTGTGATCTGCCTAGTAACAGTCTATAAATAGTTCCTTTGTCCGTCTGGCGCATGCCCAGACTTGACCACATCTGTTATCAGTTAGTCCTTGCTTGACCATGTTTTCGCGGGCTTAAGGAGTATGTCAGCTCCGCCCACATATCGATCTTGTATTGAAAATGTCCATAAAAGGTAACATTCTTCGTCTCATGTCGTATCCTCCCACTTATGAGCCCCTCTGTTGTGTATAAAAGGGGACCGTGTATGTAAGTTCTTTGTGCTACTCTATGCAATACTGAAGGGTATTGTATGGATTGTAGGACCACCCTTAAGGGTTAATAAACTCTGTCTTTGTACTTTGCAGTTTCCGTGCCAACTTCCTTATAGATTCCTTTACAGGAGAGCGAACCCTTGTGTCCTGCGGGCCTAGCTGGGGCCTGTATTCATCAGGCGGGGCTTCCGGCTCGGAGGTGGAGATTTTGGCCATGGCTAAATCTCCGCCACTGGCCGGAATCCCCACCTCCGGGCCGGAAGCTCCGCCTCCGGGCCGGAATTTCCGGCCCGAGTGTGGACATAAAGTTAGTATTCGTAAATCCATTCTGTGAATACCAAAAGTAGTAAGTGCATTCTGTGAATACCAAAAGTAGTAAGTTTAGGATTTTGTCTTAAGTTAATTCTGTGAATCGGGCCCTGCGTCTGTCCTGGCGGTGTCTGCTTGCGTAAGGGGTGTGTATGACAGGGCCTGCTGGTGGCTGTAGTGTGATTTGGCACTGGGGCTCCCAGGTGATGTAGCTGTCCCCCCATGGAGCATGCTGCCATGACAGTGAGTTTGAGTTCCTTTCCTAGATATCTGACCTTGTTGTGTTGGTGTTTGTGTTTGCACTGGTCACAGGAGGGCCTTGTGCTGCCTACACCAGGGCCAAGTGTGAGCTATCTTGTCAGTACTTTCCCAATCCCTGGGCAATGCGCATGGTGCATGGGTATGTAGCTGTGCCATATGGGATGAGGGCAATTGTGTCTGATTTGGAATTCAAACATGCGTTTTGGTGCACCCACCCTCCCAGCATACCGGACATCCATTCTTGGGTTGGTGCTTCGTGCAGCATGGGACATAGCATGGCCTTGCTTTCTCAATGGGGCATACACATGTTATTGGCATTCAAGTTGTTTGTGACTGTGGTTCTGGCTGGTGAGGGCTTGGGGGTAGTAGCGTGCATTTGGTGTAGTTGAGGTGTGGATGCCATTACCCCCATTTTACGTAAGTTGTTTGTGTACTCACCAGGCTCTGGAGGTCCTTGGAGTCCATGTACTCCCACCGGCGGAAGCATGGCCATCACCTTCTCCTCCCAGGGATGGTAATGTACTGGTCTGTGGGGCGCACTACCTCCAGTGATGTTGGACTGGGCGTGCTCTTCATTCATTTTTCTCTTGACCGCCCTCCGCAGATCGTACCCCCTGGCTTGGCATTCATTCCTGGTCCTTCTGATGGGTGCAACAGCATTCACCCTATCGACGATCCTCTGCCACAGGCGTGATTTTTCAGCTATGCTGGTCTGTCTGACCAATGTTCCAAACAGCTGTGGCTCGACTCTGATGACTTCATTGACAAGAATCTCCAGCTCCTCCCTTGTGAGCTTTGGATTCTTGTCAGTGGGCATGGTGTGGGGTGAGGGTGTGGATGGTTGTGGGTGTGTGGGTCTGAATGTGATGGTGTGTGTGTGAATGTGGAGAGGGGGTATGTGTGAAGGGGTGTGTGTGAAGGTGTATATGTTAAGGTGGATGGGTGCAGTGGTTTGTGTGTGCTCTGTAGCAGAAGTGAGTCTGTTGCAAAGGCTCATGGTTTGTGTGTGTGGTCCTTTTTTATTGGTCCATTTGTGGGTGGGGCTCAGTTTGAATTTTTGATGGTTGTGTTATAAGGGGTGGTTGTTAGGTTGCCCCTCTGTTTGCCTGTTTGGACGTGTCCAGGTCAGTCCTTTCCATTTTTTGTGCAGTGTAGACGTGTTTTGTGGTGTTGTGCGAGTCGAATAGGCCCTCCTTGTGCTGTTTTACAGTGTCCGTGGTTCAGTACGCTACAGGGGTACGAGTCGTACAGCCACACACCCCCATGCATAGTGGATGTGAGGTGCGTACATGGACATTGCTATGTACGGTGCGTACACCCCATTGCTTCTGTACGGTGCGGGTGCGTAGACCGCCATCGCGTATGTACGGTGCGTACCCGCAACATCGCGTACCCACGACATCTGCCGTACATACATGATGTTGGGGGTACGGTGCGTACCCACGCGCGGGGAGTACGGAGCGTACCTACGCGCTGGGGGTACGGTGCATACCTACGCGCTGGGGGTATGCACTGTACATTCGCACGGGGGTACGGTGCGTACCCACACGCTGGGGGTATGGTGCGTACCTACGTGCTGGGGGTACGCACCGTACATTCACACTGGGGGTACGGTGCGTACCTACGCGCTGGGGTACGGTGCATACCTACGCGCTGGGGGTATGGTGTGTACCTACGCGCTGGGGGTACGCACCATACATTCGCGCTGGGGGTACGGTGCGTACAAACTTCGCTTCATAGCGGGCAAAGTCATTCCCCTTGTACGGGACATTTTCCGTACGAATCGTAAATTGTAACGCCGCTCCAGATCGTACTAGTACGGTCAGACTTCATTTTTACGATTTGTACGGAGAAGTGTCCGGGTCCATCTCGTACTAATTTTCCAGCTACGATTCGTACGGATCGGGCCGATCCGTATGTACTTTTTCCCGTACGGATCGTACTTCACGGGTCGGACGTGACTTGTACGATTCGTACGGAAAAAAATACGGATACGAGTCATACGGGAAAAAAAAATACAGGATCGGAATCGTCCCCAAAGTGTGTATATATGTTGTTTATTATACTGTAGGTGTATGTTTGTGTGGGTGGGTAGGTTTCTTTCTAATTTTGCAGGTTTTGTTCTCGGAATCGCGTTTTGGAGAGGATAGAATTTTTTTTTATTAAGAAGTGTGTATTAGTATTTAATACTAATATTTATTTAACACTTTCTTAATTTTTCGGGTTTTTCTGTAGCGTTTCTTTTTTTAAGCTCAATTTTGATTTGGGTCGGAAAGCTCTCTGACCGAGCCGGATCCGGAGTGCTTTCCAACAGAGCCGGAGTCCTGCAGTCCGACCGAGCGAGTATGATGCGGACGTATGCTGCCTGACTCGGTTCGGTCGGACTCCCATAGAAGTCAATGGGAGCCGGTCGTACGATGCGTACATGGGCTCCCATTGACTGAATGGGTACGTCTCGCACAAGAGCATCCCCTACAGTGGGTACACGTCGGTGCCATCTGCACCGTACATGCCTGTGTTGCATGCCACGGTTAGCTTACGGCTGAGACATACGGAGCGGTTTGGACCTTGAAACGACTTGGTCTGTGAATTTCACTTAGCTCGCATCGTACTTGCTCGCTCGTACAGCTGTACGAGTCGGGCAGAAAACACACTTACGGCTCATAGTTTTTCCGTCCGGATCGCGTTCGGTGCCCTTCCGACGTGGATCGGAATCAGCCCCTATGGGACCTATTAGGATGGCGGGTGGACTTATGTCCGCTCGCCACCCCAGCGGTGCTGGGACCTGCCGCCAGTGGTGCGGCGGTCCAGCACTGGCAATTAGGATACCACCGTCATGGTGGTGGTGGCATCCCCAATCCACATCATTGTGGCGGGCGGTGCACACAGCACCGCCCACCACAATGCTGTGGCTACACCTTGTGCATTTGCATGCACAACGTGGCAGGTACCGCGCGGTGTCTGCCACGTTGTGCATGCAATCAGCACCCCCTAATCCCCCGGGAGCCGCAGTCACAGCCAACAGTGCCCCACCCACATGTCTCAGCAAGCTCACACTGAACCATGCTCACCTCACAGGGAGTGCTAAAGTACTGCCAAGATGGCTGACACTAGGCCCTGCTGTGGGGAGCACAAGGCCCTGCTGGGACTTGGGCTCAAACAGACAACAGGACACCAATGCCTGACAGCCTGAAAGGTAACTTCTACTCCCTGCAATGGAAGCATGCTGCATGGTGGGAAACTGGACTGGGGGGAGGAGGACCGCCAGCTCTGACTACATCTACCAGCAGCCCCTGTCACACACACCCCTCCCACCAACACCAAAATACACACCTGGGATTATGCTCCACAAGACAGTGAGTGAAAATTCTCTACCAAGAACCCTGACAATGGGCTCCGCTGTGGGGATCAAAAGGCCCTGCTGGGAAATTGTACACAAACAAAAAACAGGATACCACTGTCAGTCATCTTGCCATTGCTGTCTCAATCACTCACACGGAAGCAGAGTCGCAGGAAGGAAGGTCAGGTATTGTGGGAAGGTGGGTGTAGCAAAAAGCATAATGGGAGTAACAGTCACAGCCAACAGTCCCCTACCCACATGTCCCAACAAGCTCACACTGAACCATGCTCACCTCACAGGGAGTGCAAAAGTACTGCCAAGATGGCTGACACTAGGCCCTGCTGTGGGGAGCACAAGGCCCTGCTGGGACTATGGCTCAAACTAACAACAGGACACTACTGCCTGACAGCCTGAACATAAATTGTGACTCCCTGCATTGGAAGCATGTGACATGGGGGATTACCTGGCCTCTGTGGGTGAAGGAGGTCCTACAATCACTCCAAATCCCATCAAGGCTGCCTCAAAACACACCATCTCTACCAGAACAAATTGCTCTCTTGGGACCAGTCACTCCAAAAGTAAATGCCTTGGCAAGATGGCTGACACATGGTCCTGATATATGAATTGGTTGCAAGTCACACCTACGCACTGGCCAACTCAAACACATTTACACTCACAGCCATTGGAACTGTAGGTATCCTCCCACTCTCTAGAGATGCAGTGTCCCTGGGGTGTCCCCTGACCTAGCTATGAAGATGTGTCTCGTAGATGACAATTGGGGAGATGTAGACATAGTACATAGCACCAAGCACACACAATGTCACCTATACATCATTGACAGTGGACACCTGACAGTGACTAGAATGGACACACACATATAGCTGACACTGTAGCATGGTGTCCTTCACAAAATGTGCAGTTGTGAGCTGAATTTCAATCCCACATCGGTCTGCGTTGTACGCATCATTCACACAACACATCACTCACTGTCATGGACACTCCAAACACAATGACTAATCTGAACTGCCTCGGAGGAGGCATGCAACTCACAGCAGCTGAACTGTAACACACACACCTCTGCCCATCACTGTCATGAGCATGGAAAAGAAAGAGAGCTAATGTGCCCAATCCCTCTCACTATGGAGAAAATTGACAAGATAGAAGACGGTAGCACTGACAAAACTCAGCACCAACATCATCAGCTACGCTAACACCATGACTTGTATGAAATGAGATGTGAACTAGGAAAACAGACAACAAATTAGTATCTCACATTGGATCTCAGGCATACAGGACTGTGACCATGTTGCACAGACATACCAATGTGATGCACAGAGCAAAGAAAAAAATCACACAACACATGCCCCAAGCTTGCTACATACCCTAAGTTTAATTGTACGTATGTCATTGTTAAAGCACAAATGTGGACAGGGCTAATTCAGCTGTGCCATGCATGTGATGGATCATGAGTAGCAATGGCCATCTACAGACAATTGATCAATACATGAGCTGGTCATGCACACAGCTTGACATGCACATCGAATTGCTTCAGGTTGCCATTACAAAGTGCTTCAACAATATCAACTTGTCTGTCACAACTTAGAACAATGCAATATACAGACTCTCATAATGATGTCCAGTGGCAAATGTGATGTGTGTGAAACGTTGATGTCGGTAGAAACATAATTTACATTGTGTGTCTCCTCCAATCACAGGGGATGCTGGGGACACAGCAGGACCTGAAGAAGAGTGCCAGTCCCAGACTCTGGCGGACCCTGGGATGCCCGGTGTGGACCAGTCTCTGTCCTCTTCAGACAATGACCCTGAATGACCTCGCCCCTCCGGTGTGAGTCATCGTGCAGCCCCAGCAGCAGTAACATCAGCACCCCCGGCAACTACTCCTGCCACATCTGACACCACACTGAGTACCCCTGCAGGCACGGACAGGCTGAGGCCACAGAACAACAACGTAACAGGTACACAAGGCACCCTGGAAGCAAGGGACAACACCACCAGCGCCAACACTCAAGGGGGCCCAGTGTCGCCTGTGCCGGCCACGGCAGGTCCTGCCCGTGTGGGTAGGGGCAGTGGGAGGGTGGGCAGGCAGAGGACATAGCCTGCAGAGGGGGCTGTACTGCATGATGAGCCACACCTGGGACGCATCATAGATGCGTACCAGGAAAGCACCGGAAGGTTTAGACGGGTAGTAGGGATCCTCAAGGAACTCAAAGAACAGCAGGCTGTCCATCATGCCCGCTTGGACTCCCACATGTCTTGGGTGGGGTCCAAGTGGGACAAATTGGATGAACTAACAGCGGTGCATAGGGACATACTGACATGCCTCCGCCAAATCAGCACCAACATGACCACACCTCCCTGTGCACCCACAACATCTGTTGCCACAACAACCGCAATAGCCACAGGGAGGGAAGAGGACTCTGGAGTGAGAGTCCTCAGCACAGCAGCAGCCTGCACATGAGGATCCCCCAAAAAAGAAGAGGGGTCGTCCGAAGAAGGGCAAGTGAGACACTGATGGCCATGCATATCCCCAGGTACTCAACGCATGGTCTTGATATCGTCCTTTGTGTGCAAACCATCTAACCTTGTCGAGTTACATCCAAATCACCCACTTGACATGGAGGGTCAAACTTGTGACAATGAACCAAAAGACTGTGGATTCTACTCTGGATATTTCATCTCCCAAGACTATCAACTCACCTGTGAACTTTGAATTACCATCACATTGTACAGCTCTTCAAATTCCGTTCACCATCCTTTCACATGTCTGTAAATAAAATCACAGTCACACAATACTTGCCTCTGTCGTGATTTATACTTGGTTTATGTTGTGGCAATGATGATCTGCTAAGGAACACTGTGCATGCAAACTGCTACAGCAATGTGAACACCGTTATGTGAGTCATGGGAATGTGACACATATGAGGGAGACACACCACTAGGGCAACACAACACATGCTCACCATGACCATCTAACTCATCGTCAACACTGATGTTAACAGGAAATACAGTGGAATACACATACACAACACCCATCCTGGGTCAGTGGCAAGCAGCCCACAGGTACAGGATGATAATGACTGTCAGATGTGTGAATACACATGGAGCACATCCCAAAGTGAAGCACAGGTTTATTAAAGATTCACAACGTGAGAATTCCACAACTGATGCAAGTTAACCTCACGTGTCAGTGATCAAAAATTAAACAAGTGGCAAACAATGAAAGTCCAGGGGTGTGTGGCACATCATTGGTTGGGACAACGACTACTTGCACTCTGGAACAAGGATCTGGGTGTTGGGGTTCAGACCCCACCATACAGCAGCCAAGGTACCCTGTGAAGGACAGACAGAAAACTCAATCAAAAACACAGACTTACAGCATACAACAACAATATACATGCCCAAAACAAAACCCAAAATACTTACACACAACCTATCAATCAGGTAAACACTGTTTGGGAGTACAGACTACCTGAAAGGACACATCACAGCAAGCATCCTGACAAGTACCACACAGCCACACTCAAGCAGCACCAGTGCACCACCAACAGATATCAGGCAAACACAATACTCTGACAACACATACCTGTATACTGACATTCATGTGAAGAAGTTGTGGATCAGCTGGCTCCGAACATCACCATCACCCTAATCATCACTGGCATCATGCCCCAGGGCAGGATCCTCCATGGCTGGCGGAGGTTGGTCATCGTCATCTTGGATGAGAGGCAACTTCATCCTCACTGCCAGGTTGTGTAGCATGCAGCACACTATGATGATTTTTCACACCTTCGCAGGTACATATGGGAGGGCCCCTCCTTTCTTGTCCAGGCAGCGGAATCTGCTTTTCAGGAGTCCAACTGTCCGCTCGATCAATCTCCTTGTCGGACCATGTGCCTCATTGTAGCACATCTCTGTCGGTGTCACAGGGTTCCTGAGGGGTGTCAGCAATCACGGCATGTTGGGGTATCCAGAATCACCTACATAAAGACAATTGCACATTAGATGAGTCTGGAAAGAGGGTGCTAATCAACTTTAGCAAACACACACAATGGTAAACAGTCAGTACACACTGACAAGCCAGGAACGCTGGTACTGCATCTGTGACATCATCGTTGGGATGCGACTACTCCTCATCATGTAAGCGCCGTACGCTGAACCCGGGAAACGTGCACACACATGTGAAATGGTCATGTCCGCCAAACATACCACCAGAGCATTTATTGAGTGGAAATGTTTCCTGTTCCGGTATGTCTGCTCATGTGCCTGTGGTGGTACCAAAGCCACATGTGTCCCATCAATAGAGCCAATGACATGTGGCATCCTGCCCAGGGCATAGAAGTCACTCTTGATGTCAGCAAGTCGTTGTGGTGTTGGGAAATGGATGTACTGGTTGAGGAAATGCAACATCGCCTCCAACATATCTCGAAGCACACGGCTGAACATGGTCTGTGACATCCCACCAGCAGTAGCGACAGTGTATTGGAAAGTACTGGTGGCAAAAAAGTGTAGGGTTGCCATCACCTTCATCTTGGGGGTCAGCGTTGTAGGGTATGTCTGGCCAGGTTGCAAGGGTGGGGCCAACTGCTCCGCCAATTCTTCAATCAGTGGCCTAGTGAAGCGGTACCGTCGCATGCAGTCACGTTCAACCATGGTTGCAAGGTCAGGGAAGGGTCTGTGGACAGCTGGTCTCCTGCAGTACATAGATGAGCAAAGACAGTTTGTAAGTTCCCCTATCTATGTGCCAGTGTACATCCTAAATAGCACATGAAACAACATGACAGGACACACGGACATGATGTGTGTGTTGTTGGGTATGGGCACACATGTCAGATACATGCTCATCATCTGACATTTCAGCTCTACAGGTCCACACAACAAGGTCCATGTTGTGCTGTGACCAATCAATGGGCTCTGTCACAGTACATCAGTACGTGTGTCACATACCAGACACACACCACAGTGACATAGAGAGTACAGATGTCTACCCCACATCACAGGTTTTTGACAGACACACACAGGGACCTTGTGTCGCCACAAGGACACCATCATGATGAAGCGTCTCATATACACACCACAACGCACACATGACACACACATAAAGTGCCACCTGATTTCTTGGCAGCTCACACATGGATCTCTGTGACACACAGACGCAACATCAACTCAAATTGACAATACACACGGATGTGGTGACCGTTCGACATTGCAAAAAGAACTATTGATGGACAGAATGCAGAACAATGTGATACATTCACCCCAGTACAGAGATCTGGGCCTAAATCCATCGTTTTTTTGCTCACCATGCAATTCCAGTTTGGACCCAGCCATATGCAAATCAGTCTTGACCCTGTGCCCAATGGGAACAGTCCAGTCCGAACTGCCTGATCAGGTCCTCCCTGGACTGGAAACAAGCATCCTAGGACCGGTTTCGGGGTTTCACCCCTCTTCAGCCAGGATAGCTTGATTCCAGTGGAATGGAGAGCATGGGACTCACGTCTGAGCGTACCCATCCCACTCGAGGTGACAATTGCAAAAAGAACTATTGATGGACAGAATGCAGAACAATGTCATACATTCACCCCAGTACAGAGATCTGGGCCTAAATCCATCGTTCTTTTGCTCACCATGCAATTCCAGTTTGTACCCAGCCATATGCAAATCAGTCGTGACCCTGTGCCCAATGGGAACAGTCCAGTCCAAACTGCCAGGCCAGGTCCTCCCTGGACTGGAAACACGCATCCTAGGACTGGTTTCGGGGTTTCACCCCTCTTCAGCCAGGATAGCTTGATTCCATTGGCATGGAGACCACGGGACTCACGTCTGAGCATACCCATCTGACTCGGGGTGACAATTGCAAAAAGAACTATTGATGGACAGAATGCAGAACAATGTCATACATTCACCCCAGTACAGAGATCTGGGCCTAAATCCATAGTTTGTTTGCTCACCATGCACTTCCAGTGTGAACCCAGCCATATGCAAATCAGTCTTGACCCTGTGCCCAATGGGAACAGTCCAGTACGAACTGCCATGCCAGGTCCTCCCTGGACTGGAAACAATCACCCTAGGACCGGTTTCGGGGTTTCACCCCTCTTCAGCCAGGATAGCTTGATTCCAGTGACATGGAGAGCACGGGACTCACGTCTAAGCATATCCGTCTCACTCGGGGTGACAATTGCAAAAAGAACTATTGATGGACAGAATGCAGAACAGTGTCATACATTCACCCCAGTACAGAGATCTGGGCCTAAATCCTTTGTTTTTTTGCTCACCATGCAATTCCAGTTTGGACCCAGCCATATGCAAATCAGTCTTTACCCTGTGCTCAATAGGAACAGTCCAGTCCGAACTGCCAGGCCATCTCCTCCCTGGACTGGAAACAAGCATCCTAGGACCGGTTTTGGGGTTTTACCCCTCTTTGACATTGAGCACATGAAATCAGAGTCATCTCCGCAGTGAAATGCACACATACTGTAAATGAACATCACATTTGTGGCACTGTGACACCCTGTGACACACATACCATTCCACCTAAGAGTCAGGGTGTATGTCACATGACATACACAATGTACACCGGGAACGGTGTACATGCCTCATGCTCTGAACCGTACAGTTGTCAATCACAGGGGTTATGTGTCCAACACACAAAGGTATCTGTCCCCATGACACCTTGCCCTGCCTGGGAGTGGGTGCCACTTAGTGCCACATACCAAATCACATTTTTACCCACATACACACTTAGGTAATGCAGCCTGACATGCTCTTTGATATACTGTGTCACAGGCTGTATTGTTGTTGGTGTGCCCATGGGTACCTGGCAAGCTATGATGGGTGGCATACTTAGCACATTGACTGCAATGCGGCCTGACACGGGTGACCAATTCAAAAGACGCGTCGGACACCTAGGGAACGAGCCGCACGCACGCCTTGCACATTGACTGCAATAGGGCCTGACGCGGGTGACCAACTCAAAAGACGTGTCAGTCACCTAGGGAATGAGTCGCGTGCACGCCTTGCACACACGTCTTGCACATTGACTGCAATGGGGACTGACGCGGGTGACCAATTCAAAAGACACGTTGGACACCTAGGGAACAAGTTGCACGCACGCCTTGCACACACGCCTTGCACATTGATTGCAATGGGGACTGACGCGGGTGACCAATTCAAAAGACGCGTCAGACACCTAGGGAATGAGTCGCACGCACACCTTGCACACATGCGTTGCACATTGACTGCAATGGGGACTGACGCAGATTTGACGCTTGTACGATTCGTGTTCTTAAAAATCCGTTGGCTCCTACAACAATGTATCAGACTCGTTGGTGTACTGGATTTGACACCCTGTGACACACATACCATTCCACCTAAGAGTCAGGGTGTATGTCATATGACATACAGAGTGTACACCGGGAACTGTGTACATGCCTCATGCTCTGAACTGTACAGTTGTCAATCACAGTGGTTATGTGTCCAACACACAAAGGTATCTGTCCCCATGACACCTTGCCCTGCCTGGGAGTGGGTGCCACTAAGTGCCACATACCAAATCACATGTTTACCCACATACACACACAGGTAATGCAGCCTGACATGCCCTTTGATATACTGTGTCACAGACTGTAGTGTTGTTGGTGTGCCCATGAGTACCTGGCAAGCTATGGTGGGTGGCATACTTAGCACATTGACTGCAATGGGGCCTGACGCGGGTGACCAATTCAAAAGACGCGCCAGACACCTAGGGAACGAGTCGCGCGCACGCCTTGCACACACGCCTTGCACATTGACTGCAATGGAGACTGACACGGGTGACCAATTCAAAAGTCGCGTCGGACACCTAGGAAACGAGTCACGCACACGCCTTGCACACATGCCTTGCACATTGACTGCAATGGGAAATGATGTGGGTGACCAATTCAAAAGACGCGTCCGACACCTAGGGAATGAGTCGCGCGCACGCCTTGCACACACACCTTGCACATTGACTGCAATGGAGACTGACACGGGTGACCAATTCAAAAGTCGCGTAGGACACCTAGGAAACGAGTCGCGCACACGCCCGGCACACATGCCTTGCACATTGACTGCAATGGGGACTGACGCGGGTGACCAATTCAAAAGACTCGTTGGACACCTAGGGAACGAGTCACACACACGCCTTGCACATTGACTACAATGGGGACTGACATGGATTCGTGTTCTTAAAAATCCGTTGGCTCCTACAACAATGTATCAGACTCGTTGGTGTACTGGATTAGAATTTTTCAAACGATGCGGAAGGCATGTACGAGGCGTGCAATGCAATGGTTGGCCAGATTCATAGGATGCAAACGTGTTGGACCTTTCGCTTTGGACTCATGGGACAGAATCTGCCTCTGCAGCACAGATATAAGGCTGTCTGCTCCCCTGAGAGCTCACTTGCCTGCACTACATGCTCCAGATTGACATCTCGCTACCACTGCTGCTGTCTCTGCATCCTCTGACTCCAAGAAAGGCACGAACTATAGAGAGGGCCCCAGCCTTCACAGAGGAGGAAAACAAGACCCTGCTGGACAGCCTCCTTCCACAGTACAGCAAGCTGTATGGGAAACCAGGGGAGCAGGTGAGTATGCAGTCCACATACCTTATTCATTGTGCATGTTGTCTGACTGGCACTAATGGCATTGTGTACACCAGTGGCAAGCATGCTCACTGAGTAGTTGTTACCCCCAAAGGGTGTAGGTACCTGTAGTGGACAGGTACTGTGCATGAAAAGTTGATTTTTACACGGTTATAATACTCAGGCAATGTTTCCATGTTGTAAATGCAGGACAACTGTCAATCACCATAGATGCACTACGTGTGTACATCAAATGCCCTTGTGATAAAGATATGTATATCTAACTGTGTGATGCACAAACTTGTGGCATGTGTGGTAATGGACTTTTATCCTTGTCATCCTCACAGGTTGATGCCCATCAGAAGCAGGAGATCTGGCTGACCATTGCCTGGGCTGTTCGATCTGTGGGGGTCTACAGACGCCGCATCCGCAAATGCCAGAAGAGGTGGCAGGACCTTCGTGGATGGACCCGGAGGATCGCAAGAGTCCAGCTGAAGCTGTCGCCTCCTCACAGAAGGGGCAGACGACAGACACTGACCCCCCACATGCACCGGATACTGGTGGTGGTCTTCCCTGACTTGGATAGGCAGTTAAAGGCCAGACAGCAGCAAGGAGGGGGTTAGTGAATGCATTTTCTGTGTACTATGTCTCACATGCTCTCTGCACTCCTTCATCCTGGTTACACTCCCACAGATCTCCAGTCTGCTTGAACAGGAGTCATGTGCCCAAATTAGGCCATGGACCATCCTCATCTGATACACCAGTATGGCACTTTCAGTCTGTGACTTGTGTCACCTCGGTTCTTTGTCCCTGCTGTTGTCCAAACTTAAGGTTGTAAACAGCATCTGCTACCAGTGCATTGTTTTGCATTCATGAGTGAGGCAATTGATTGCCATGTGTCTGCACATTGCCAGAAATCAGACATGCACTCTGTGTGGGCAATTGATATGTGTTCCAATTGATGCTTTGGCTCACCATATGTGCCTGGGGTATTACCACACAGCCATACTACAGGTACGCCAATGTTGGGGCCTCGGAAGAATGTACATCATGTGTGTCACACATGCATGAACACATGCCTAGTGTTCAGGGTAATCCCATGTTGCACATGGACCTGGACAGGTATGCCTACTCCGGACATGACTACTCCTGTGTGTCAGCCTACACTTAGTGCATTGTGAAATATGCAATATGGTGTCTGCCTCGGTGTCATTGCGGAGTGGCCTAGCCTCTTAGACTCCTGTGGTGTTGGGCATTTTGGTTTGGGCAGCTAGCTGAGGTGTGGCTAATGGATCATCACAATGGGGCTAAAACATAGGTGTGTAATCACTTGACGGTGCATAATGTTGTATTATACATTAAAGTGCAGGCAGCCTCAATTCATTCTCATCAGGCTGTGATGTTATCATGTTTACAGATTGGTGCTTGCAGTCACATTTGTATTACATGTGATCATCAGATGCCTTAAGATGTGGGTAGCAGTGGGGAACATGTGCACTTGACAGCTGCAGGGCTTACAATCCCCAAAATGATAATGCTTGACACAGTGCAGACTGTAGTGATGGGGGTTTAGACCCCATTACCACAATGATCCTAAAATGCTAGTGTTTTGAACCCCACTCTCACCTTTTGGTCACTGTAGTGATAGGGGGTTTATTCCCCATTACCACAATGATACTGAAATGCTGGCGTTTTGAACCCCACAATCACGTTTTGGGCACACATGTGATAGGAGTCACATTGTATGTTCACTGTCAGAATCTGTGTTGTGGGCATTTTGCACACACAAACATACAATCTTGCCAAGATATTAGGGGGGGTTTGCTTGGTCATCCTATGTGTGTGAATACTGGTGGTGCTGTGCATCCAGCCCCCTATGAGTAGGGATGGTTGTAGTGCTGGGCATCCAGCCCCCTATGAGTTGGGGGTACTGGTATTGCTGGCCATCCAGCCCCCTATGAGTGGGGATGGTAGTAGTGCTGTGCATCCAGCCCCCTATGAGTTGGGATGTTAGTAGTGCTGTGCATCCAGCCCCCTATGAGTTGGGGGTACTGGTATTGCTGGACATCCAGTCCCCTATGAGTGGGGATGGTAGTATTGCTGTGCATCCAGCCCCCTATGAGTAGGGATGTTAGTAGTGCTGTGCATCCAGCCCCTATGAGTATGGATGTTAGTAGTGCTGTGCATGCAGCCCCCTATGAGTTGGGGGTACTGGTATTGCTGGGCATCCAGCCCCCTATGAGTGGCGATGGTAGTAGTGCTGTGCATCCAGCCCCCTATGAGTAGGGGGTACTGGTATTGCTGGGCATCCAGCCCCCTATGAGTGGGAATGGTACTGGTGCAGGGCATCCAGCCCCCTATGAGTAGGGATGGTAGTAGTACTGTGCATCCAGCCCCCTATGAGTTGGGGGTACTGGTATTGCTGGGCATTCAGCCCTCTATGAGTGGGGATGGTAGTAGTGCTGTGCATCCAGCCCCCTATGAGTTGGGGGTACTGGTATTGCTGGGCATCCAGCCCACTATGAATGGGGATGTTAGTAGTGCTGTGCATCCAGCCCCCCATGAGTTGGGGGTACTGGTATTGCTGGGCATCCAACCCTCTATGAGTGGGGATGGTAGTAGTGCTGTGCATCTTGCCCCCTATGATTAGGGATGCTAGTAGTGCTGTGCATCCAGCCCCATATGAGTTGGAGGTACTGGTATTGCTGGGCATCCAGCCCCCTATGAGTGGGGATGGTAGTAGTGCTGGGCATCCAGCCCCCTATGCGTTGAGGGTACTGGCATTGCTGGGCATTCAGCCCCCTATGAGTGGGAATGGTAGTGGTGCAGGTCATCCAGCCCCCTAAGAGTAGGGATGGTAATAGTGCTGGGCATCCAGCCCCCTATGAGTTGGGGGTACTGGTATTTCTGGGCATCCAGACCATTATTGTGGTTGGTAGTGGTGATGGGCACCCCCCCCTAGGTGTGGGGACTGCTGGTAGTGAGGACCATGCTACCCCTGTGGTTTTGCTTTTGCTGGTGGAAGGGATGTCCCCCCCATGTGTGTGTAGAATTTCACGTGTTCGTGGCGTTTGTTTGTGGGGGTGTCTGACTTACCGTCTGCGATGTATGCATCTGTTCATGATCCGGTCATAGATATACAGTACTGTGATGACCTGCGCGATGGGATTCATCATTGGTTCGTTTCGTACTTGCTGATTGTTGCTCCGTCTCGTACACGTTGAGAGTTGGTCTGTCTCGTAGCCGTAGATCGTGTTGTGGAGCGAATTGGACCTGATATGCAGCTCTACCAGATGCTGTGACGTGCTGCTAGTGGCAACCAGTCCGGCGTGTAGGATTTGCGCATTGTACTTGTCCGGCCGGAAACTGCTGTGGAAACTGCTTGCAGGCGACTCGAATAGGCGTTTGGAGGTACGGCTCATACAGGAAATGCTGCTGGGATCGCAGCCTACGTGTCGGACGGAATTGTGGCACTTTTGCGCATCGTACTTCATCGTCCGGACGGAGTCGGTAGCAAGGTAAGGCTACGGACAGCTCTCGGAGGGCTGTCCAACCCGGATCGGAATCGACCCCTTAGGGTTGACTTTTGTAGATGTTTCCAGAGACATTGATTAAAGTGGTAATAGCAACCCTGGATTGCTGTATGGGGGTAGCATTTTAGTATGGTATTGATCATGGCATGCTCAAAATCAATAATTATTTTCTGGGGAAATTATTATTGGTTTTTTCTTTTATTTTGTTTAAAATGTCAAGGTAGGTAGCTTGTTGTTTATTGGGGAGTAGGGTATAGATCAATGGAATATTAGTATTTTGGAAAAAGCCATGTATTGTGTATAACTGATAAAATGGTTTGGGACAAATTTTGAACATCCCATCCGTCATCCAAGTATTACATTGTTGCAATTTAAGTAAATTGTTTGCAGTAGCAAACATAATAATTTGTTTGTCTTTGAATTTATTGTCAAATAATATGAATGGTTCATTGCTGTGTGTTACACTTAGCTCAGGGGGAATCTCTACCTCTTGAAAGGTTTTAGAGGCAGGTGTACTAGTTGTAGTGGCTTTCTTTTGTCTTGCTATGATTGACTAGATGCATGTTGGGGTACTGTTAGTAACTGCTCCTTCAGTATTTCTGTGGTAGGTCTATCTGTACTAGTGCTAGCTTCTTTCATTGTTTCAAGGGTACCTCTAATTTCAATCTCTGTTCCATTTGTTTGATGGTCATGTCCTTTAACAGATGTAACAGTTGTTTCCTGCGTAATAGCTCAACCATAGCATTTATTAGAATAATATTTACTACATTTCCAAAACACTTTTAAACCACTTTGGTTTTCAGGTGTGTATACATAACCCATATAACACAATAACATTTTGCCTTTTTGTCACGTAATAAATTGGGCTCCTTCTGTCATGGTGGTCTTTTTAGTTCTAAGGGAAATATTTATAACTATTAATTGATATAACATAGTACATTTTTAAGGAAAATACATATACATTTCATCACATATACTTACTAGGTTGCTGTTGAGGTCACTGAAGATGGTGTTGGTTATTTTTAAACTTCTATTTTCGTTTTTTGAAAATATTTCTGTTGGTAAGAAGAAATATAATGTTATAATGTTTGTTCTATTAACTTATAGGTGATGGGGAAATTGGGAATAAGTGGGTTTTTGGTTGGGCATTTTAGGGAATTGTGGAATATAAAACAGAAATATACATACTTTTTCAATAACGTTTTTTTGATGTAGTAGAAGAAGTTTTTGGAGCCTTTTAGAAGGTATCTGCAGAGGAGATATAATTGTAAGATAGATATATTAGTAAATTACATTTTGAAATATTTTTAAGTGAAAAGTATAAGTAGCGTTTTTTTTTAAATGGCGTTTTACTTACCTGGTGCTGTTGTAAATTTCTTTCAGAAATGTAAATCTGCTTTCTGGAAGTAATCCGGCAGAGTTTCCTCTTCTTTTTTCTGTAGGGTTGTAGTTTGCATTATGTGTAAAAATTTCTTGTTTATATAGTGTTTGTTTAATTGATGGGTTTATTAGTTTGATGTTTTCATTTGTTGTTCTTTATTTATTTTTAGTTTCTGGCAGTTAGTTTCCATATATGGGAAACGCTAATTAAGAAGTTGTTTGTGCTACTTTTAAACATATTTCTTTGATTTTGTATGTTTTACATAGTTTATAATGTATACATTTATATGTGTTATTTGCTAAAATATTTAATGTGAAGTTTAATAGTGTGATTTGTAAAGTTTTGATGTTTTTATATGTTTATATGTTATAATACAGTTTTAGAATACTTATAATGTGCGTAGTTAATGTTTATATAGTGAAAATAAGTTTCGGAGTTAAGATATGTTCATTTTATTTACTTTTTTAAACGTCGATATTTAAATAAAAACAATAAAATTGTAGTCTATATTTTAGTTTTCGATATTTTGGACATTTTAATGTTTATTAAAGAAAATCATATAATTTTTGTAACAATATTTGTGTTTTCGATAATGTTGTATAAAAAATTTTATGTACGATATTTTCATTTTGATATATGTGTAATTTCTTAAATAAGTATTGGTAGTCGATATTATTGTAATCGATAATTTTGCGCCGATATTTTTCTTACTCGATATTGTGCTCGTCGATATTATGTCAGTGATTCGAACCGTTTCCAGGCCTCCTTTAAAAAACTGCCGGTGCTCAGCACCGGTGAGACCTGGCCCACTTAAAGCGCTGGGAAGAACTATCTCTAGAAGGCCGATACCCAGGTTTCACAGTTCTAGCGCCAAGACGCCACGGCATTCGCGCGCTCTACAAATAATAACTCAAATCAAATCAAACCTAGAACCTGTTTCTCTAGTGTTTGCTTCTGATAAAGGAGTATGTAAATAGATTGCTGCCCCTTTGAAACACACACCTTTTCCCTCGGTGTCTCTCAAATTTCACAGTATTTTAGCGGGTACACCATGACAACTATTTTGTAATTATCTCAGAAAGGTCCTTTTTACAACCTTTCTTCAAACTGTAGCAATCGTGCATCTAAGCTTTCCAGTGCATCACCAGTGTTCCTAACATCTGGATATCTGTTTTGCAGATGTATATATTTATTTCCTCCTTTATATATGATCCCCTTCCTTTTAGTTTCCATTCTTTCTACCACACTGACTATGGTGCTGCTCGCTGAAGTACGGCCCTCAAACAGTCCAACAGTTTCTCATCGCAATTGGACTGATAAGAGGGTTACTCTAATTAGTCCAAATGAGAACAGTTATCCCATGCTCAAAAGCTCGCCTTTAAATTAGTTCTAAGTCCCTGCCAAACTTAGCATTTTGGGAGGGAGGTGGGCAGACCAGAGTGAGACCATTTTGTGTGTGAAAAAGGCCGTTTTATTGAAACAGGTGCACATTACAAATACCATACCTGGCCACTGCCTTACAAAACTTAAAATTCGCTAAACATTCAACAACTGATCCCTGCCCCCATGCCCTTACGATTCCGTCAAAAAATCCCCCACCCTGCCATTAACATATCAACAACATTACAATGCATTGTAGTTAAAAATTTGCCTTACTATAAAAATCAACCTCCCATACCTGCCTATCTGAAACAGTAAATAACAAAACATCCACAACTGAAACTTAAACTACCTGCCTACCCTTTCCCTGCTCACAACTTCCAGCACTTAACCAAAAACCTCTGCCAACCCTGGCCAACTTTTCAAAACCCCACCAATCACCTATTTCAAGCGACAATACATTTAAAATACCCTTATGCACCTGTCCCAAACAAAGATAGCCTGCAACAAATTATACAACACCAAAATAACCCCCCAAGAAACCAATTGAATAGGGGATGGGAGGGAGGGGAAACATTTCCTACTACGCTACCACAGCTCCCAGCCACCAGGTCACCAAGCTAAAATGGTGGCTGGGAGCGATCCTCGCTAAAACTTATACTTGGGCTATAATTGGGCTATGTTTTACTTGCCCAAACGTTTACAAATGGCTGACACTTGGCCAGCCCGGCCCCTCCCAAACTGCCCGGGGGGCAGACCTCCCTATGCTCGGCAGACCCCCAAATCCCCATTGTAGCATAAAAGGGCAGTTGATGCTGGCAGTCTATCGTAAGGAAATGTGCCCTGTTTTAAATATGAGAGTGAGATTTGATTGGTGTCGACTGTATTTCCACTGAAATTATTACCGCCAAACAAACAACAGGTTACAAACTGTTACAGTTTACAAACAAATACCTCTGGTATGTCTAATATAAGCCTATAGATATCTCTATATGACTATTCCATTTTTACTACAAATTCCACAATGCCTCAAGCTAGCTTATAAAAAGCGCTACAGAGTTCATAAACACCTTGATTGGTCACAATAGTTGAAAATACATGTGACATCAAGGATGACACTGATGGTACATATAAAATAAAGGCTTTTTGAGAAACATAAAGGCAGTTTGAGAAACGGCATGAACACCCGAAGGGGCTTCACAACTACGTCGAACAGCAATCACCAAGTAAGCGGGAGCTTGTTGATTTGTGTTTTACAAATCTTTGCCATCGAAGAGCTATTATCTAAGTAACGACAACTCTATGCTGATTGACGACAGCACACATTAGACAGTAGCCCGCAGCAGCTCTGTCTCCCTCTCCACTGCGGCACACTCGCTAGGATTACTTTGTTTTAATTGAATCTTGACAGAAACCCCTACAGGCAGCCCCGACGATTAACTTCTGACACAATGCATTAAGTACTTCGTATTGTCCTAGATTGGACGAGCATTCATTTTGGCATTAATTACTTTACAGACTATGTGTCAGAAGACAACGATCGCCATCCATAAGCAGGCGATAACTACTGCTACTAAAACATTCCTTCCAAATGAGTAGAGTTTCTTAGTAACTTTCCAACTGTACAGTGTTTTCTAAGCTTGCACCCACATAACACTATGAATTTGAACAAACCAGGGGGCGTGTTATCAAGGGCCTATCGCCGCTTTAGCGGCACTTTTTTGCTGCTAAAGCGGCGATCATTTTAGCTCACTATTAGCAAGCTGCAGCAAACGGGCCTTAGCGTCAGTTTTTGGGCGATAGGTGCCCGTTTTTTAATCTCAAAGCATGTTAGCGATATTTATCGCTAATTACATGCAAAGTAGGAGTTCCCGTGCAAAAAGGCATGCAAACACCGCTACTCCATATTATCAAGGGGCTCCTTGAGATTCTGAAGAGCCAAATAACTGGCTCTAACAGCAGTTAGAGCCAGTTACTTAAGACGACAAAATAGCTGGTCTTAAAAATGGTGATAAAACTTGGGCCCATATCTCTGCAGGTTTTGGCGCTGGCCAGTGCTGCAAGCAATGTTGCAGCGCTGCCCTGCGACAAAACTACAGTGCAGGAATGCGCACAATCAATAAGATAGTGCGCATACCTGTGCCCCAGTCATGAAAAGTGTTGCTGCGCTGCGACAAGACAGCATTGCAACACTTTTCACAACGCCCTTCTTGCGACAGCATGGATGCGCTGTAATCACTGGACAGTGCTCCATGACGCAAGTAATGACAGATACGTCAGGAATCCTGACGTATCTACTGGCGCTAAAGTCAAGCATTGCTGCAGTCGAGTCACAACCATGACGCAACTCCAGCAATGCATGGGGCCAGCCTATCCCTGTGGCACTGCCTCACCCTCATGCCTGCCATTAGGCAGGCAGAAGGTACTGATGCAGTGCTGGTCAGGAGGGGTGCCCTAATGTCCGTGTTGTTGGAGATCCATCGGTGGTGGTTGCGCGCTGTGATGTCGTCATTTGGAAGCATTGGTAGAGAGTTGGTGCGGCGGGAGTTGACAAGATGTTCTTCGCTGGCCTTGATCCAGCTGTGAGGGGGTGCGATGATGACAGTGGCGTCCGATGGGCAAGGTGAAGACGTGATGTTACCAATGATGGTCGGTCCAGGAGAGTCCGGTGTGGTGGCTGTAGTTGAAGTACCCGCTGGCGGAGGTGACGTGTTCGACCATGTGTCCTGCTATGTGGCCTGTTGAGGTGACTTGCTGCTTGCGTCTGATGTTGGTGACCCTCCACGGGAGGGGGTGGTGCTCTGGTCACTGGGGTTGTCCAGGTGGAACTTGAGTACACCGAGTCGGATGTCGTAGGTGGATGGGAGACCCTGGGGTGCAATGAGGTCTACAATGGAATTGGAGAATGGGGGGCCATGGCCCGGGGGGCCTGCACATTAGGGTGCCACAGAGGATGTTCCTGGGCTTGGTCCGGATCTGGGAGTTGACGTTGTCCATGGTCACCCTTGGCACATTAGAGTGCGTTGTCAGTCGGAGTGTGCCTCTGTAGGTGGCGGCAATGCCTCCTCCTTGACGGTCGGGGTGGTCCTTGCGGGTGATACTGAAACCGTCAGTGATGGTGAAGGTGATGTCCGGCATGGAGCAGAGGTTGGTCCTGGCAGGCGAGGTGGCGTCCAGGGTTGATGGCGAGTAGGGTGCTGGCGTTGTAGCAGTGGAGTGTCTAAGAGGAATGCTCCTTGGTGCTGAGAGCGGTCCAGGGGCAGACGGTCGCAAACGGCATAGCCAATGGGTTGCCTTTGGCACGGGAGACGACCATTAAAATGCAGGCAGTACATCGTTAACAACGCAACTCCGACAACGCGGGTGCCTTAACATCGCATTTGATCACAACACATTGTGAGGTCAGTAATGGGGTAAATTAAAGTTTCTCATGTTTGTATGGGTTTTGGGGTAAAATTTGAAAATGTACATTATTTGGATGTAAAATATAGAACATTTGGTGTTTTATGGGGTAAAACATAAAAATTGGGGTGAATATTGGGGTAAAATATAAAAACATTGGGTGTTTTTTGGGTAAAATATAAAAAATGGAGTGAATTTTGGGGTAAAATATGAAAAATGGGGTGAATTTTGGGATAAAAAATTAAAAAAGGTGTGTGCATTTGTCTCAAATGTGATTTTTGTGTGGGGGGCTGGACAGCTGTGAGGTGGGAAATGCCGGAAATAACACTGGATGGTGCGTGGACGAGGGGATGTGTGTGTGAGCATGTGTTGTTAAAAATGTATTGAGAGAAGTCTTACCTCAAAGCCGTGTCCCATGTCCTTGGAGCTCCTGCTCTCATGCATCTGCTTCCAGGAAAAGGAAGTAGGCAGCCAGGCTCCTTCCCCTGAGGCAATCACGACGCTGCGATGCAGCGGTGGGATTGGTAATCGGCAACGGGAAAAGACATGCAGCCAGGGGCCGGAGGGGTGGCCATATTCTCCATGCAGGCTGTAATGCAGCCTGCATTGTGAACAGGGAAGTGCACATGACTGCTTTGGGCGGCCTGAGTGGGCCGACAAAACAGTCACTGCACACTTGAGTGGGCATGTCAATCCACCCATGCCCTGCTCTGTGTTTGGAGCAGTCCCACCCACCCTACCACCCCCTGAGGATACATAGCATGATTACATCAGTTCGTTATTCCTTGTTTTTAACTTTTGATGTTTTTCTTTTGGCTTCTTGGAGCCCACACTTCCCGCCGCTGCTGCCCCTGTGCCCCGCACCCCTGTCCTCACCAATTGCCACCTCCCAGATGATCGTTTCTCCCCCATCCCCTACTAAATGGCAGACGCTGCGCGGTTAGGCAGCAGACATGCGCCACTGGCGTGCAGAAGGCACACCTAAGCCAAGCTCGTCGGTGCCCGTCCGTGACCCCACCGCTACCAGCACCAGAAACCCTGGCTCTCGGGCCACCCACTGCTACAGCACAGCCACCCTCCATGCACTCAACCCCGGAAAAGTCAAACACTGCCACCAGCTTTCATCAAACACGACCACGGCCAGTTCTCCTGCCTCCACTGCCGCCAGACCTTAACCACCACACCGGACTCTAACACAGCCAATGCCAGCCCCGGCAACACCCTAAGATGCATCCTCCTCAACGTGCGCTCCGTGCACAAACACATCGTAGAAATCTGTAACCTACTCAACTCTCTCGCACAACAATGATTTCTTCACAGAGACCTGGATCAACACCTCCTCCGCCCCCAACATCAACACTGCCATCCCGGACAGATACAAGATCCAGAGGAAGGACCGTCCCAACCACCTGGGAGGGGGCCTCGCCATCACCTACAAGAGCCCCCCTGCCTCAACACCTCCAGCAAAACCTTCCCCTCTGCCGAACACCTACACTTCCAAATCCAGACTAGCCACAACTCCACACTCCGAGGAACACGCTTCACCACCACCATCACCAACTTCATCGCACCCCATGCCATCGCCTCAATGAGCGACATACTCATTGGAGACCTGAACTTCCACCTCGACAACCCCAGCGACCCCAACTCCACCATCCTTTGTGACAACATCGGACTTAAACAACTCGTCAACACACAGACCCACAGACCAGGCAACACCCTCGACCCCGTCTGTGTATCAGGAAACATCGTTCACTTCAGCCATGCAACGCAAACGCCATGGACTGACCTCCACTGCATACACTTCGTTGTTGACAAACACAAGGCACCCAAACCAGCCCCATGCACACCATGGAGGAACTGGAGCAAGGTAACCGACGAGCAACTCAACTCCACCTTCACCTGAGACAACCACACCTAGGCACCCAACACCAATGTCCCAGCCAGAGAACTCCACACTTGGATCTCCAACTGTGCATACATGCTCGCCCCGCTACGCAACCCTGCCAAACAGCACCCCAGGAAAGTCGCCTGGTTCACCACCGATCTCCAAGAAGCAAGGCCCACCTGCAGATGCCTGGAGAAGAACTGGAGAAACACCAAGACACCCAACATCTACACCACCTAGAAGGACGCCATGATGGACTACCACAACCAAATCAGGACCACCAAGAGGGACTGCAGCTGCAACAAACTCCTCGAACAGTACACCACTGCCATATTCTCACAGCTGGATCAAGACTACCGAAGAACTTTTCGTCAACTCCCTTAGCACCACCACTCCACCAACGTTTACAGACGAGAACAGCGCAGTGCGTAACCTCCACCTATGGATCTCCAACTGCACCGACACTCTGCTACCCATCAAGACAAGACCAGGCAAACAACACTCCAAGGAGGCCAACTGGTTCACTCCCGCCCTCCACTAGTCCAGACGCACCTGCAGACGTCTCGAGAAGTGATGGAGCAACAACATCAATCATCTCCACAACACAGTCACCCTTTGACCATGGTGCAAGGGTCACTGCGTTGGCACATGGCAGCCATAGTGCGCTAGTGTAGGGGAAAAAGACAGGGGGGCCTATTCATGAGCCCCTTCTGACAGTTTCACACCGCCAGTGTGTCATTTTCTTGACATACTTATAGCGTGATTATTGCACCACATTGCGCCGTATTTGCAAAGGGAAGCATTTAGGCATATGCGTGCCCTTGTGAAGCCCTGTGCCACATTATACCTGCATCAGGTATGATGTATGCAGGGTGGGCATTCCCACGCAACAAAGCCTCATAGGAGTGGCGCAGTAAAATCCATCAGATTTCACTGCAACAATTGTAGGATGCTACTGCGTCAGTACCTTACGCCTGTGCCACAGTGATAGGCTGGCCCCATGCATTGCTGGAGTTGCATCATGCTTGTGACACAACTGCAGCAATGCATGAATTTAGCGCTGACAGATACGTCAGTATTCCGGACGTATCTGTCAATAATTGCTACATGGAGTGTAGTGCATCCATAGTGTTGCAAGAAGGGCATAGTAAAAAGTGTTGCAACGCTGTTTTGTCACTGCGATGCAACACTTTTCTTGAATGAGGCCCAGGAATGTGCCCTATCTTATGGATGGTGTGCATTCCTGCCCTGTAGTTTTGTTGCAGGGAAGCGCAGCAACATTCCTTGCAGCTCTGTCCTGCACAAAACCTTCTGAAATGAGGCCCCAAGTGTTTGCACCATTTTTAAGACCAGCTATTTTCTGGTCATAAAAACTGCCTCTAACTGCAGTTAGAGGCAGGTTTTTTTGGTTTTGCACCATACAAGGAATTCCTTGTAGATATCGCAAAGTGAGGTTAGCAGTAATTTTTGCACTGAAACGCCTACCTTGCACCCCATTTTCGTTAACTCTCGCTAACAGATGCTTCAATCTTAAAAGTGCATGTTTTCGCCAGAAAAATGCTACTAACTGAGATTAGCGGCAAATTGTAAATAAGGTGATAAAAAAGACTGCCATAACGTCAACAAAAAGATGCTACGGCGGCGTTAACTCCTTGTAAATATGCCCCCTACTTTTCACCTGTCCTCATGTACATGTCTCAACTTAATTTAATTTTTGATTCCAAAATTCCCTTCTCTATCACTAACTTATTTTTAGGAAGTTTATCTACCACTTGGATTACTCGCAATTCCAAAGTTAAGATCTTAGACCTATTATTAGCAGTTGCTTTTCAGCAAATTACTAAGAATTGGAAAGATTTCACTAAATGATCTCTTCAAGCTTGGTGGTATGCAGTTTGTCATAATCATTGAACAACCTATTCAAATTGCTACAAAACATTTGAATTTATGGTTACGTGTCACAAATTTTCTGGATGCTAATGCTGAGCGATCATTTTCTCTAACCCCTATATAACAAGAAGTAGTTCAACCTCCATGACTTTCCTTACTTTGATATCGTACTAACATGCCTATGCTTATTATTACTATTTTATTATTTATTTATGATGTAACACTTCTGTGACCATATGCATTTAATCTCTTTTTTTGTTCTTGTATTTTCATGCCATGTTTAATTTGTATTTATATCCAACTATTCCTTCTAATGCTTTTTATCTTTGTATGTGACCATTTACTCCTTTACCATATTATATAATTCTATTTAAATTCCTTTTAATAAATGTTTTCTGAACATAAAAAAGAACTATTGTCTGTATTTACCATAAACCTTGCTAGCTTTCTGGTAAAGGTTGTAACAGTGAGAGACATGTCCCTACTGGATTTCCTCAATTCAAATTGGGTCATATACCAATGAATACCCCAGCAGTTAAAGACTTCCTCTGTGGGAATCAGAACTACACAATTGACTATGTGTATGTTCAAGCCTGGGCCTTTAGCTATATCGAGAAGTTTGAGGTACTGCAGATTGAAGGTAGTGAATCACTATCCCCTCAGCACAACCCTAAGACTGGGTACTGCTATTAAGAGGAAGCAAGTGCTCCTCCTAAACATTTGCTATCCAAGGGCCATATTATCAAGGAACGGCGATAACATTATTGCCGCTTTAGCGGCAGGAAACTGCCGCTATAGCGGCGATAATGGGCTTGATAATATGTCCTTGTGAATTTCCATAGATGCCCAGGTTCTTGGCCCCAAGACATTTCTGCACAAGGTTATCGAGGAAGTATCTAAATCGGCTAAAGGCTCTTCAATACAAATATAGAGAAACCAGGGAAGAAGAGATACCCCCAGAATGTAAAATTTAGTATGAGGATCTAATTAACGAAGGAAAGAATGCCTGGCATAGAAATGAAGATAGCACATATCTCCCTTCTTTAAGGAAACAAAATAAAATAATTATTTCGTATAATGTGTTGATACTGAACATTATAAAATGAAGACAAATGATGGAAGTAAAAATACATACACACAATACATTAAATAAACAGACAAGAGAAGGCTGTGAGGAATCACAAACACGTAGCCCTAAACAGAAATTCTAATGATAGGAAAACAAATCACACAGGAAAATCACCCCCACTCTACCCCTCAGCAGACAGCAAAATAGTGAGGTGCAGCATTATTGCTACCCAGAAGAGGTGCACAACATGTATCCAAACGGGTGCTATACAACTGCCCCATCAACCAACTACATAGGTAGATGTGAGAAAGTACAAAACATATGCTCCTGCGGGTGCATCGCATATGCCCCAAAGAAAAGGTTTGACAGCAAAGAACATGCCCAATCACTAACAATTGTAATTAGTAGTAATGTAGGTATTTTTTGGGTAGCAACATCCACATCCATCACAATTCAATGTCAGGGTGTAATTACTATGCCCCAACACAGGTAAAAGTAAGTGTGGTTTGGTCGCAATGCAGAAGCCTCATCAACAGAATAGAGTAGGAATAACAAGTATTGTTCAGGTACAAGTAAAAATAAGTATGCTTTGAGCGCAATGAACATACCCGATCACCAGAATAAGTAATAACAGCAAGTAATGTTCGGATTGCATGATACCTGCTTCCAGAATAAAGGATTGTTTGGGATGCAAACGACATGACCCAGCACAAGTAATACTAAGTGATTATGAGAACAAAACATAACTCTCACCATAAGAAACAACAGGTAAACGTTTGCACAAAGAGTAACACTCAGACCCCATCCGGCCTAACCCACAGGACTGTCGGTTGCATTCGTCGTGCATAGCTCAACCATGAGGTGCTGCAGGCAGAACCTTTTCAGCATTCAATTAAAATGAAATTGATGAAAAGACTCTAACACTCTGGTTTAAAAGTATAGTTCTTAAGAAACTGTCTGCAAACACTGCAAGTTTACATCATTGTTAGCGCTGCCAGTACATTTGAATTACACAAATTAAATACTCTACCCTTCTGTTGTCTGTGGGCTGTCCAATGAAGAGGACAATGGTGGTGCTTCTATGGCGGTTCAGATTACTTGCAGCTTCACATTAATTTCTTTTAATCTTCTTGTTAGTGTATTCAGCAGTTCTCACAGTAAGTTTAGTTATTCTTCAGTTTCTTATCCTCTCCTGTTCCAGCAGTAGCCCTTTCTTCACTTTTTGTCCTTTTTCCGCTTGTCACCATTGTGGTAAATGAAGATGCCAGTGCTACAGATGATAACCGGATTGTTTATTCTTAGTCTCAGGTTACAGATGAAAGAAACAGTAAAAAGTTACAGGAAAGCCCCACCAGGAGCATCATCCTTGCCGCTCAGCCCACACACTCCAACTAAAAATTCACTCCCCCAAGCACACATCAGAATTCTCACACTCACATTGGCTGAGCAGCAGGGGACATAAAACTAAGTAGAGAATGCATGGCATAGAAATGAAGATACCACAGTTATTTACTCAGCGATCAGCCATCTTTTATATTAGCGAGGAAATAAAGGAGAACTTTTTCTTAGGAATAGTTACGAAGACAATTGAGTCCCTAAAGCATACAAGAGTAGCCGGCCCATATCAATCAATCATTCAAATAATCAGGGTTTTGTATAGTGCGGCTACTCACTATTGTAGATCTGAAGGTGCCGGGGGAGAAGGGGCAACTGGTCAATTGTGGAGGATCATTCAAAGAGCCAGGTCTGGAAGTCCTTTCGGACTGGGTCAGCGATGGGGATTACTTGAGGTAGAGGGGCAGGGTGTTCTAGGTCTTGGCGGCTAGGTAGGAGAGCCACCTTCCTCCGGTTCTGGTCTTGTGGATCCTGGGGATGGAGGCAAGGGCAAGTTGGGAGGATCGGAGTTATCTGGTGGGTACATAGCAAATGAGGTGGTGGTACAGGTATGCTGATCTTTCGTCATGTAGAGCTTTGTAGGCATGAGTGAGGAGCTTGAAAGTGATTCTCCTGTTAGCTGGGAGCCAATGGAGTTGTCGGAGATGTTGTAGGATGTGGCTGCAGTGGGGGATGTTGAGTACCAATCTGGCCGCTGCATTTTGGATGTTCTGTAGTCTCTTGAGCAGTTTCTGGGTGATGCTGGCATAGAGTACATTGCCGTAGTCGAGCCTGCTGGTGATGAGTGCTTGGGTGACCATATTTCTGGATTCTGTGGGGACCCATATGAATGCCTTTCAAAGAAGGTGGAGCGTGTAGAAGTAGGCTGAGGAAACTGCATTGATTTGGCAGTTCATGGTGAGCGATGAGTCCGTTACGAAGCCACGGTTGCGTGCGTGGTCCGACAGGGTGGAGGGAGGTCGCAGAGTGTCTGGCCACCAGGAGTAGTCCCAAGCTGAAGGGGTTGGTCCCAGGATGAGTACTTCGGTCTTGTACAAGTTGAGCTTGAGGCAGCTATCTTTCATCCAGGCCTTCATTCCACTATGGAAGTTGGTTCTGGTGGATGTGGGTTTGTTGATGAGGGAGAGGATCAGCTGGGTGTCGTTGGCGTATGAAACGATGTTGAGTCCGTTGCTTCTGACGATTGCTGTGAGGGGAGACATGTAGATGTTGAAGAGGGTGGGGCTCAGGGACGAGCCCTGGGGCACTCACAACTGATCTCTGTGGGTTCTGAGAGGAACAGTTGTAGTCTGACTTGCTGGGTCCAGTCGGTGAGGAAGGAGTAATGCATTCCAGATCCTTGTCACGGATGCCGGTGTCGTGGAGTCTCATGATTAGTATGCGGTAGGAGACAGTGTCAATGGTGGCCCAGACAATCTGTGTGCAGAAAAAATAAAAAAAATATCGATTGGTGGTCAAGCTTGTTCCACTCACTATTCAATTTTTTTTAAACTATAGGATGGTTTCCAGATAGTTGGAAGGTTCAGTGATTCCTGGAAGCTATATGCAAATAAAGTTGTTAGATGTGGGAAAAGTCTACATCAAAATGCTCTTGGGGATATTGAAAGAATGGGCAGATGCAAACTTGATAATCCCTGTGGAGCAAGGTGGATAAAATTTGAGGTCACTTGACAGCAGATCACTGCTTTAGTCTATGAGCTATAGCCGAAAAATAGATTGGGCGACGTGGAAGGTTATTCTGTTATTTTGTGGAATTTTGCTCCGCATTTGACAATGTTGATCGGGCCCTGTTATGGGAAGTTTAAAAAAATTATAATATTTCACACAGTTTACTCATGATCCTACAGAAATAGCACAGAGATAATATGGCTCAAGTTGAATTAGATGTCGATGGGTACCTCTCAAAGAGTATATATTTTATAAATGGCCTCAGGCAAGGCTGTGTTTTGGCACCTATACTGTTCTCCACATTTTAGGCGTATCTACCAAAGGTGTTAAGCCTATCCAATACCTTTAGCCACAAAATGAATGGTGTACATGTAAGTTGTCTTCTCCATGATCACTAAATCTATGCTCATGATATAATGATCATATATTTAAATCAGAAAGCCTAAATCAGAGCTCCACCAACTAAAGAGATTAGTTACAGTACTTACAGAAGAAAGAATTAAAACAAAGAGCCACACACAGGATGCTACTCGGTGCTGCAAAATGAACAGGAAGCAAACCTCAAAATAAACCTACACTGTTTCCTGAATCCATCTTCCTTTCTGTGGCAGGGCACAATGACTATGGAAGAGGCAGCAGCAGGGAACACAAGGCTCAATGGAGAAAATAAAAGAAGAGATAAACACTCAGGGCCTCATTTATGGCATTTTGGTGTAGGGCAGAACAGCCAGACACCTTGCTGCACTGCCCTACGCCAAAGTGAAAAAGTGCAGAAATGCACCGTATTTAAGCAATACGGTGCATTCCTGACCTTTCTGCCACTCTGTCTGGGCATATCGATTTGTGCTGCGTCGCTTTACTCAGGATTTATACGGCGACTCAAACCCACCCAGGGTAGTTTTGTTGGCCTTCATAAATCTTTATGAAAGACTTGCAAGATGCATGTAACAATTTACGTGGTGCAAAAGTGATGCAGGGCTCTCATAAAAAATCCCCTCAGATCAGAAACGTGGAAACGGTGAAGGACACATCCTTGCTATGCCCTTGTCCCAATTCTGGTCATTTAACACACACTGGGAGCTGTTGCCTGCATATTTCCAGGTGAAGGAGATCATCACTGTCTATTGAGAGGGTCAGTGACCGCATGTGACTAGGTATAGTGGGTATAGTTTTTGAATCTCAAACTCCGACAGTCCTGTAGGATCCTCACTCCCACACCCCTGCTCCGCATGACAATAGGACAGCAGAACCCCAGGCATGTGGAGAGTGCTTTCTTTACTCCAAATCATTTCCTATTTACTTTCCCATCAGTCGTCTGCATCGTTTGAAGGACTGCCCGTATGTCCTGGTCTACATTATTTGCATCTGCAATGTCCCATTAAAATGTCATCATGCGACCGCATAGATGTGGGTGTGTCCTATGGAATGCTGTGGCATAGAAAGCCTTGTGGAAATTATTTTGTGAAGTCTGCTGGACACAGAGAACAAGTCTAAAAATTGATGCCCTCCGCCGCCACTAACTACTCAACCCCCCCAGTGTTTCTGCTATAATAAAGGGTGGTAGGTGGAGTGGCGAACGTGTCCATCTCACAGTGCTTTGAACTCTGTAAGAAGGTTTTATATATGATGAGATCAAAAATATTTCTGACAGTATAGGTTAGATTCAGAATGTAAGGTCTGCATTTTAATATTTATCATGCTGGTGATTCTATGAGTAGCGACAAGATGCACCTGATAGGGGAAATCACCACACATAGGCTAATGCTGTAAACATTGTAATTTGTAATAATCTGTAATCGGTGCCTCACTGTAAACCAACCAGCAGCCTTTGTGTGCCAGTGTCCAGCCCTCAGGAAACACATACTTACAAAAGATACAGGTCAAGCAAAACCCTCACAATAGTAATAGCCAAGTCAAGTCAAAACAAGCTTTATTCGGTGCAAAATATACCACCATAAAAGCATTCTAATAAAAGACAACCATCACAATTTAAAAAAAGAAAAAGAAAATATACCGTCAAATTTAAGACAGCAAAAGTTCATACTCAATGAATACATCAAGGTGCAGTACACGTTTACATGATATATAGTGCAAATAAGCAAAAAGACCTATGTCTTTTGTATACAAAAACTGCTAGCCTGTATCATATAGGTACAAAAAGTGCATTGTGCTATCATATGTCCCAATAAACAATACATAAAGTAACTACATAATCTATAACAAATACATACAAATAGTGCAAGGTATTATTAAATATCCTGGTATAATACACAGGACATAATGGACAAAGAAACCTGCATCATGTAGAAACGTAAAGTGCATTGTGCTTTTGTAAGCCCTAATGGGCAATACATGAAATAACTACATACACTCTTCTGGCTTATCATGTAACAGTGCTTCTAGATATGAGTAAATATTTCTTCTTCTTGTTGCCATTAGTATTAAATTTAAAAAGTTAAAAGTTTAAAAATTGGTTTATTCGTTAAATATAATTTCAAAAAAAGCATTCTGCATCTGTGCATACGCAACACAGCAATTATATAACAGAAGAGAAATTGGTTGTGAATTTAAAATTATTGGATAAGTTGTTCCGTCTAGAAGCATTATATCACAAAATGGTGGAGCAGGACGTCCTAGTAATTTTAATTTGGCAATAAGACAGTTTCACTTCACAGAGGTTTCTTTTTGTATTTTTTGGACGCTTGTTCCATTCACGGCCTAAGAACTTGGCCACCCCACAAGCCAACAATGGGGTGCCATCTGTTCTTAAGATTCGAAGAGCGACTAAATGTTTTATTGTCCTAAGTTTTCTGCAGACTGGTTTTAACCATCTGGCCCTTGCCAATTTGTATGCAGGGCAAGCAAAAAGGAAATGGGCAATACTTTCCTCCGGGGCAGGGCAGCATGGGCATGTTTGTAGAGGTGGTTTTGATGGATTCCATTTAGCTGTGAACAGGTTTAGAGGTAAGGAGCCTAACCTAAATTGAATATACAAAGTTCTGTCTCTTGGTACTTGGATAAAATACATATATGGTTCAAAGCAGCTATATTGTTTATGTGAAAAGTACTCCTCAGTTAGTTTTCCCAGATGGAGGGTTCTTAACTCCCGTTCTGCTACCCAGTTCCAGTAAAGCAATTTGAGCTCCTCTTTTGGGGGAGGGATCTGGATTGCCCATGCCCCGGACAGCCCTAGATCAGTTAGTAATTTCTTGAGGTTCACCAGCCATTTAACTTTGTTGCCTATGTCCAATGTCAGTACCTCTGAAAGTGCAACTGCATACCCGGAGACCTCCTGTGTCCACCGAAGGCGTGCCCAAAGAAACAAGGGACGGGACCTGTCGATGTCACCAAAGGGACGCCTACCCATATCATATAAAATTGGTCTCAGGGGAGTACTAGCAGGAAGTGAGACTAGCTCTCTAAGGAATTTGTGTTCAGACTTGGAGATATCATCTGTATTGTCAAAGCCCCAGAGCTCGGCGCAATATAGGGCCGAGCTCACTGCTTTACTCTCATAGACTGCCAGGGCAGGAGCGACCGGTTTACTTAATGATAAGCTTTGTGCTTTCCTGATATCTCCTGCCACTCGCTTGTGATTTAATAACATTTTGTCTAAGTGGAATCGCCAATTTATCTTGTCGGAGAGTCTAACCCCCAAATAGTCGAAGGTTTTGACTCTCTCTAGCTGGGTTTCATCTAAAATAAGGCTAGTTCTTAACTGTTTACAAGGATTAAAAGCCATAAACTTCATTTTTGCAGTGTTTATCTTGAGGCCATGAGTTGTACAAAAGAGATTGAATCGGTCTAGTAACTTCTGTAGAGCAGCTGGAGTTTTGGAGATGAGCAGTGTGTTATCGGCAAATAGGAGGGTCGCGATTTTATCACTAGCCAAGGTGGGTGCGTCGGCAGGATCTTACCCCAAAAAATCAACCACCCCATTCACATACAATGAGAATAGGGTGGGGGCCATGACGCACCCCTGGCGGACCCCCCTACTGACAATGATCCTATCAGTAACTTGGCCCTGGGCGCCCCATCTTACACAAGCGTAATTAATCTCGTGTAAGGAGATCAATACATTTAAAACTTGTGACGGGGTGCCCATTTCTGCCAGAACTGACCACAAGTTCCCCATGGGTACCAAATCAAACGCGGTCTTGAGGTCAATGAAGGCAAGATATAAGCTGCTCCTACTAAACACTACGGGCCCGATTCACAGAACTAACTTAAGACAAAATCCTAAACTTACTACCATTTTGGTATTCACAGAAGGCACTTACTCATTTTGGTATTCACAGAAGGCACTTACTCATTTCGGTATTCACAGAAGTTAGGAGTCCTAACTTTAGGACTCCTAAATGCCTTCTGTGAATACCGAAAGTCTTAAAATTAAGATTTTTCTCAGTTTAGTAGTAGTATAGTTAGGACTTGTTAGACCTGGCACCTTGGCGTGAGTTTCCCTTCCACTTTTAGATGGTGTGCCTCGATTGTTTTGCTGGTGTTGTCCGCTCAGGGCACTGCGCCACGGCTAATCCGTGCCGCAGTGCAAGTGCTCCCTAGGTAAAGTGTACCTGTAATTGATGTTCACGATTGGTTTATTGGATTCACTGTCAGTCCCCAGTAAAGTGCACCAGGGGTGCCAGGGCTCGTGAATGCCAATGCTGCTGGTGGGCTTGCAGCGCTGGTTGCGCCACCCACGGAAGCGGCCTTGTAAAATGTGTCTAGGGTCTGCCACCGCAGACCCTGTGCGCGGTCCGGGACCGTCGCGCTGACTGCGCAAGTGCCCCCACTTGCCAGTCCCTAAACCTTCCCTTACCTACATATTAGCCACCCCTCTGGTAGGCCCAAGGGCAGGGTGCATTGTAGGCATAAGGTAGGACAGGCCCTGATGTGTGTGGCATGTCTTAGTAGTGAATTACAGCCATTTCCGTTCTTCACTATTGAAGGCTACCTGCTCTCCATAGGCCAGAATGGGCTGCCGGGATCACGCCGACGCTGTGACCCCAGTGGACTCAGAGAGCATGGTAGAAGTGTCAAGTTTAGTATGCCTGAACTCAGGATGATAAAATACTTCTTGTAGTCAAGTCTATTTTAGTATCCTGGGTTTGTAAATACTACTTTTAGAAAGTTAGTATTTACTGACCTGACCATCTCAGTCCGCCTCTGCTGTGTGTATGTGTTCTGCCTGGCAACAGTAAGGAGCAGGGTTGGGGAATCCCCAGAGACAGGTTGGCTGCCAGGTGGTGGGTAGAGAGATTACACCTGGATGGGTGGGAGGAGTACACCTTGACTCTTGAATAGACCTGTGCTCTGCCACCACAAAGCCGGCGCCACCCCCTGTGGGGCGGCTGATGTCTCTGCCCTGCTGCTGAAAGGAAAGAGCAGAGTCACCATAACAAAGTGCTCCAGAACTGGACTGAGCCAGGCCTAGGCCCCCTGGCGCTAAAGAACAAAAGAATCATGGTATAAAAGTAGGAGCCTGGCTCCTAAGAGATCAGAATCCTGTTTACCACAAAGAACCTCTGCCCGACTAGAAGGAGAAGGAGACGCTGGAGGAGCTGGCCTGCTGCCTGCCTTGCTGAGAAAGGAGAGGAAGAGACTTACTGAAAAGACTTTGCTACTTTGTGCTTGAACATTCTCCAAGGGCTTGATCTGAGCTTGCCCCCTGAACTGAACCCCAGGAACAGTGGGTTCTCTGTGCTTCTTGCTCGTCCTCCAATTCGAGCCGTGTGTGCATCCCGCTGGAAAAGAGACTGCGCCCCTCATCGCCCCTCCTAGGGCCGTGACACTCAGAAGCTCGCCTGCCTCCAACCCGTGAGAGCCCCGCTCCGTCCCGAGCCGCTCTCTGTTCCCGGGCCAGGCCGCCTGCATCCCTGTCACCGCCTGCCATTGGAGTGCGCTGAACGCGCTATCACCCCTCCTGCCGGAAGCCGTCCGACGACTGTGATCTACGCCGGGTCATCCAGCTGCACTGACCGTGCCCTGCGACCCCGCTTCGCTATCCCCGGACATCTCAGGCCGCGCCGCCCCCGCTGTGGAGACCCTCCTGCACCGCCGTGCTACAGGGTCGCTGGCCGCGCCTGCCTACGTGCCCACACCTGCTGATTGAGGACCCAAGAACACTTCCTGAGCTGCGAGTCGCACCGACCTGTGCTGACTCTCCACATCACGAAAGAAGTTCCAGTACCGGGCTCGGGGCCCGCAACGCCTTATTTCCCCGTTCGCAGGAACCGATCTCTGTGAGTACTGGAACTACAAGTAAAGAGACTACAAAGTATCCATTTGAAACTACGAACCCAGAACATTTGCCTGCTGTATAACCTGGCGGCCTAGCGAAAACGTTATTGGTCTTGTGATAAGTCTGCTGAGATATATATACCTTATTTTTACATAAAGAAAGCGTATTTTTATATATATCCAAGTCTAGTGTCCGTTTCTGGGGGGATTGATGTATTTACTGTGTGTATGATTGTAAGTGCTTAACCAACAACGCCTGAGGAATCGCCTTGGCTGCTCACGCCACGCACCTAGAGGGTGAGCAAGGGTCATTCGCGAGGGGTTATCCTGCGCCCTGACGTGGAGGAGAGGGTTCCTGCTTGACTCAAGGGCAACCTTGCGCCAACCAGAGATCCCCGACTCTAACATTGTTGGCAGCGGGTGGGATTTCGGATTTGCACTTGTAATTTGCATACAGTGAATTATTAATCACCAGATAGTGAGAGCAGACCAAATAACGCAGCCACAGGTTTAAATTTGTTGAGACATCTGCCATTACTGCAACCATGCCTGGCTCGCACTCCGCTGGAAGAGCACTCTCTGTGATTTCTGGAATAGATGAGGTGGATTGGGAGAGACTGGAAGGCTACTCGATGGAGCAATTGAAAGGCTACAGTGTAAAATTCCGAGTCCCCCATGCTGGATTCAAGAGGAGAACCCAGTACGCCAAGGCGCTGAGAGCCTGGAAGGAGTCACGAGACCCACGGAATGCGGGGGACATCGTTCCACCCGACAACCTTGAGGAGCCCAGCAGGGTCCGGTCGCCAGAGGAGCTGGCAGACAGGGCAGCCGACAGGGCGCATGCAATGGAGATGGCAAAGTTGGCCGGACAAATGGAAATGGAAAAGCAGAAGTTGGCCCTGGAGGCACAACAACGCCAAATGGATCATGACATAAGATTGAAGGAGTTGGAGCTGAAGGCGAAAAGTTTGGACACCGCTCCTTCTGGTGGCAGCACTCCACCAGCGCAGGTAGAGTCCAAGGTGTACATCCCCAAAGATGTAGTAAAGGAGTATTTTAGAAAGGATGACATAGGGCAGTGGTTTAGAGCCTACGAGGTGGCCATGTCCTCACACCGGGTCCCTGAGAAAGACTGGGGAGCGGGGTTGTGGGGAAGGTTCCTTGCAGAAGGGCGGGACACACTGTTAGATTTGCCCTTAGAAGTCCAGACCTCATACCCCCATATGAAGGAAGCTTTAATGACCAGGTATGGGTTAACTCCTGAGCTATATAGACAGAGGTTCAGGGAGACCAAGAAGATCCCTGAGAGTACGTATGTGGAGTATGTGACCTTTTTCTGCAGAGCGCTGGATGGTTGGGTGAAGGGTAGCAAAGTGAATGATTATCAAGGGCTACTTGATTTAATTGCATGGGAGCACTTGTCCAGTCAATGTTTTCCTGAGCTACGCCAGCACCTGATAGATAGCAAGCTGTCCAACCCGAGGAAGCTTGCTGAGGAGGCGGACCGCTGGCTCAGCACCAGGGTCCACAAGGGTCAAGTGGGAGACTCCGCCAAAGGTGGGCAGGGTCCCCAGCAGAAGAGTGGGGGGGACAAGGGTAAACAGAAGGGGTTCCAAAAAGGCCCCCAAAGTAATTCCCAAGGGAACCAGCAGAAGGGTTCTCAGCCTCCCCCACCCCCGCAGCAGAACGGGGCCCCGACAGGTAGACCTGTTCCAAAGGGGCCCTTCAATTGTTATAAGTGTGGTGACCCGGGTCACATTACCTCTGATCCTAAGTGTCGCCTGTTTGGTAAGACCGCACCCACTGGTGCTCCACCCCGGCAAGTAGCTAGTGTTAACTTTGGGGAGGAGGTAGCAGTCCAGGAGGGTGGGGGTCCCGGGCAGATGACCCTAGTCTCGCTAGGAGACAGTGAGATGGTCCCTGTAACCTACCTGCCCTCTAACACTAAGAAATATGGGCAAGTGGTGACCATCAATGGAAAGAAGGTTGAGGCTCTTAGAGATACAGGAGCCAGCGTGACCTCGGTGAGGCAACACCTGGTGTCTCAAGAGCAAATTGTACCCAATGCCTACTGTAGGGTTGTCAATGCTGACAACGTAGAGAGTCGTTGTCCAATGGCTCAAGTTCCCTTTGAGTGGGGGGAGGTCTCTGGTACTCTACAAGTCGCTGTGAGAACTGACATGCCTGTAGACTGTCTGCTAGGGAACGACCTGGAGAGTTCCCCTTGGGAAAAGGTGGAGAAGACCACGCATCTGAGGATGGTGGGTCTACCCGACTGGGCGTGCGTGACCACCCGGTCCATGGCAGCCAGTAGGGGTGTTGAGAGGGTCCTGGAGCCTGAGGGAGAGGTCCAGGAACCGGCCTTAGGGAGAAGGCGCAGGAGGCGCGGGAAACCGGCCCCCGAAGTTCCCACGGCCCGGGAGGAAGTAGACCCTGAGGGGGATGCTCTGGAGCCTACCGGGGAACAGATTGCCGAACTGGGAGATCTGCCTGAGCTGACCCATTGGCAGCAAGAAGGAGGTCCCTCCAGGGAGGAATTCTGCATGGAGCAGAAAGAATGCCCTTCTCTCGTGGGTATGCGGCAACAGGCTGCAGACCAGGCCAATGGTGTTCAGGCCAAAACACACTACGTGTACTGGGAGAGTGACCTCCTGTATTCCGAGCCTAAGGCTGCTGAACCTGGGTCAGCCCGTGTGCTGGTGGTACCCCAGAAGTTCAGAACCTTCCTACTGGGGCTGGCTCATGATGTGCCTTTAGCAGGACATTTGGGGATGGACAAGACCTATGACAGGCTTGTCACCCACTTTTACTGGCCCCAAATGCATAAGAATTCAGATTCCTACTGCAGAACCTGTCAGACTTGCCAGGCAAGTGGTAAGAGCGGAGGGAAGCACAAGGCTCCTCTGCAACCTTTCCCTGTGGTCGGTACGCCATTCCAACGAGTGGGTATTGATATTGTGGGGCCTCTGGACCCCAAGACAGCCCTGGGCAACAGGTTCATCCTGGTCTTGGTGGACCATGCCACCCGGTACCCTGAAGCCATCCCTCTGAGGACAGTGACGGCCCCCGTGGTGGGACGGGCACTGATGGGAATTTTCTCCCGAGTGGGATTCCCTCTAGAGGTGGTGAGCGACAGGGGGACCAATTTCATATCCACATATACGAAATCCCTGTGGAAGGAGTGTGGGGTAACTTACAAGTTCACCACTCCTTACCATCCCCAAGGAAATGGGTTGGTTGAGAGATTCAACCGAACCCTCAAAGGCATGATCATGGGCCTGGACGGTCCAATGAGGCGTAAGTGGGACGTCCTCTTGCCATGCCTGCTCTTCGCTTACCGAGAGGTGCCGCAGAAGTCTCTAGGGTTCAGCCCCTTTGAGCTTCTGTATGGTCACCCGGTAAGAGGACCTCTGAGTTTGGTAAAGGAAGGCTGGGAGCAATCTCCCAGGAAACCTCCCCAGAATGTATATAGTTACATGCTGGCCTTCCGAAACCAGACTCGGCGTTTCAGGCAACTTGCTGAGGCAAATCTGGAAGCCAGCCAGGAAGAGATGAAGCGGTGGTACGACCGGAATGCCACTCTGGTAGAGCTTCAACCTGGACAAAAGGTGTGGGTCTTGGCCCCAGTGGAGCCTTGTGCACTTCAGGATAAGTGGACAGGTCCATTTGAGGTTGTGGAGCGCAAAAGTGCTATCACCTACTTGGTGGACATGCAGACTCCCAGGAACCCTTTGAGGGTCCTACATGTTAACCGCCTTAAGCCCCACTTAGAGAGGACCGAAGTGGGCATGCTGCTGGCCACTGATGATGGAATGGAAGAGGAGACCGAGCCTCTTCCTGACCTCTTAGTGGCCTCTGAGAAAGATGGGTCAGTGGATGGAGTTAACCTCTCACCCACCCTGACGCCCGAACAACAGGAAGACTGCCGCCACTTGCTGGGACAGTTTTCCGACCGATTCTCCCTGGTTCCTGGTGTCACAGATTGGTGCGTCCATGATGTGGACACAGGAGACAGCTTACCTGTAAAGCACAAGGCTTACAGGGTAACTGACAGGGTCAGAGCTTGCATTAAGGAGGAGGTCTCCAAAATGCTTGCGCTAGGGGTGGTTGAGTCCTCCAGCAGTCCTTGGTCCAGCCCCGTGGTCTTGGTCCCAAAGGCTGCTGCGCCGGGAGCCACACCTGAACTCCGGTTCTGTGTGGACTACAGAGGACTCAATTCAGTCACGAAGACTGACGCGCACCCCATCCCCAGAGCTGATGAGCTCATTGATCGGCTGGGGGCTGCCCGGTTCCTCAGTACGTTTGATTTAACGTCTGGGTACTGGCAGATCGCCTTGACCGATGGGGCCAAAGAGAGGTCCGCATTCTCTACACCAGATGGGCACTTCCAGTTCCGAGTCATGCCATTTGGGATGAAGAATGCCCCTGCCACCTTTCAGAGGTTGGTCAACCAGGTACTGGTTGGGCTGGATGCGTTCAGTGCCGCCTACCTGGATGACATCGCAGTGTTCAGTGCCACCTGGCCTGAACACCTGCGCCACCTCTGGGAAGTGTTGATGGCGCTGCACCGAGCAGGCCTCACGATCAAGGCAAGCAAGTGCCAGATCGGGCAGGGTTCCGTGGTGTACTTGGGACACCAAGTGGGGAGTGGCAAGGTGGCACCCTTGCAACCCAAAATTGAGACCATCCTGGCTTGGGAACCCCCCAAGACGCAGACCGCAGTGAGGGCCTTCCTGGGGCTCACTGGGTACTACAGGAGGTTTGTCAAGGGCTATGGAACGATCGTTGCCCCCTTGACAGAGCTGACTTCGAAGAAGCAGCCCAGGAACGTGATTTGGACTGACACCTGTCAGAAAGCTTTCGACACCCTGAAGACTGCCATGTGCACGGCGCCCGTGCTCTTGGCCCCTGACTTCTCCAAGGAATTCCTAGTACAGACAGACGCTTCAGAGCATGGTGTAGGGGCTGTTCTCTCACAGATGACTGAGGAGGGCTGGGACCAACCCGTAGCCTTCATCAGTAGGAGGTTACTTCCACGGGAAAGTAGGTGGAGTGCAATTGAGCGAGAAGCATTTGCTGTGGTCTGGGCGCTGAAGAAGCTAAGACCCTACTTGTTTGGGTCTCACTTCCGGGTTCAGACGGACCACAGGCCCCTCAGATGGTTGATGCAAATGAGGGGTGAAAACCCGAAGCTGTTGAGGTGGTCCATCTCCCTACAGGGTATGGACTTTACGGTGGAACACCGTCCCGGTACAGATCACGCCAACGCTGACGGTCTGTCCAGGTATTTCCGCCTTAGTAACGAGGAACCCCCTGGGCAAGGGTAGTTCTCCCCACATTTCAGCTGGAGGGGACACGTGTTAGACCTGGCACCTTGGCGTGAGTTTCCCTTCCACTTTTAGATGGTGTGCCTCGATTGTTTTGCTGGTGTTGTCCGCTCAGGGCACTGCGCCACGGCTAATCCGTGCCGCAGTGCAAGTGCTCCCTAGGTAAAGTGTACCTGTAATTGATGTTCACGATTGGTTTATTGGATTCACTGTCAGTCCCCAGTAAAGTGCACCAGGGGTGCCAGGGCTCGTGAATGCCAATGCTGCTGGTGGGCTTGCAGCGCTGGTTGCGCCACCCACGGAAGCGGCCTTGTAAAATGTGTCTAGGGTCTGCCACCGCAGACCCTGTGCGCGGTCCGGGACCGTCGCGCTGACTGCGCAAGTGCCCCCACTTGCCAGTCCCTAAACCTTCCCTTACCTACATATTAGCCACCCCTCTGGTAGGCCCAAGGGCAGGGTGCATTGTAGGCATAAGGTAGGACAGGCCCTGATGTGTGTGGCATGTCTTAGTAGTGAATTACAGCCATTTCCGTTCTTCACTATTGAAGGCTACCTGCTCTCCATAGGCCAGAATGGGCTGCCGGGATCACGCCGACGCTGTGACCCCAGTGGACTCAGAGAGCATGGTAGAAGTGTCAAGTTTAGTATGCCTGAACTCAGGATGATAAAATACTTCTTGTAGTCAAGTCTATTTTAGTATCCTGGGTTTGTAAATACTACTTTTAGAAAGTTAGTATTTACTGACCTGACCATCTCAGTCCGCCTCTGCTGTGTGTATGTGTTCTGCCTGGCAACAGTAAGGAGCAGGGTTGGGGAATCCCCAGAGACAGGTTGGCTGCCAGGTGGTGGGTAGAGAGATTACACCTGGATGGGTGGGAGGAGTACACCTTGACTCTTGAATAGACCTGTGCTCTGCCACCACAAAGCAGGCGCCACCCCCTGTGGGGCGGCTGATGTCTCTGCCCTGCTGCTGAAAGGAAAGAGCAGAGTCACCATAACAAAGTGCTCCAGAACTGGACTGAGCCAGGCCTAGGCCCCCTGGCGCTAAAGAACAAAAGAATCATGGTATAAAAGTAGGAGCCTGGCTCCTAAGAGATCAGAATCCTGTTTACCACAAAGAACCTCTGCCCGACTAGAAGGAGAAGGAGACGCTGGAGGAGCTGGCCTGCTGCCTGCCTTGCTGAGAAAGGAGAGGAAGAGACTTACTGAAAAGACTTTGCTACTTTGTGCTTGAACATTCTCCAAGGGCTTGATCTGAGCTTGCCCCCTGAACTGAACCCCAGGAACAGTGGGTTCTCTGTGCTTCTTGCTCGTCCTCCAATTCGAGCCGTGTGTGCATCCCGCTGGAAAAGAGACTGCGCCCCTCATCGCCCCTCCTAGGGCCGTGACACTCAGAAGCTCGCCTGCCTCCAACCCGTGAGAGCCCCGCTCCGTCCCGAGCCGCTCTCTGTTCCCGGGCCAGGCCGCCTGCATCCCTGTCACCGCCTGCCATTGGAGTGCGCTGAACGCGCTATCACCCCTCCTGCCGGAAGCCGTCCGACGACTGTGATCTACGCCGGGTCATCCAGCTGCACTGACCGTGCCCTGCGACCCCGCTTCGCTATCCCCGGACATCTCAGGCCGCGCCGCCCCCGCTGTGGAGACCCTCCTGCACCGCCGTGCTACAGGGTCGCTGGCCGCGCCTGCCTACGTGCCCACACCTGCTGATTGAGGACCCAAGAACACTTCCCGAGCTGCGAGTCGCACCGACCTGTGCTGACTCTCCACATCACGAAAGAAGTTCCAGTACCGGGCTCGGGGCCCGCAACGCCTTATTTCCCCGTTCGCAGGAACCGATCTCTGTGAGTACTGGAACTACAAGTAAAGAGACTACAAAGTATCCATTTGAAACTACGAACCCAGAACATTTGCCTGCTGTATAACCTGGCGGCCTAGCGAAAACGTTATTGGTCTTGTGATAAGTCTGCTGAGATATATATACCTTATTTTTACATAAAGAAAGCGTATTTTTATATATATCCAAGTCTAGTGTCCGTTTCTGGGGGGATTGATGTATTTACTGTGTGTATGATTGTAAGTACTTAACCAACAACGCCTGAGGAATCGCCTTGGCTGCTCACGCCACGCACCTAGAGGGTGAGCAAGGGTCATTCGCGAGGGGTTATCCTGCGCCCTGACGTGGAGGAGAGGGTTCCTGCTTGACTCAAGGGCAACCTTGCGCCAACCAGAGATCCCCGACTCTAACAGGACTCCTAACTTTAGGACTCCTAAATGCCTTCTGTGAATACCGAAAGTCTTAAAATTAGGATTTTTCTCAATTTAATAGTCCTAAATTTAGACTTAGGACTACTAAATTGAGAAAAATCCTAATTTTAAGACTTTCGGTATTCACAGAAGGCATTTAGGAGTCCTAAAGTTAGGAGTCCTAACTATACTACTACTAAACTGGGAAAAATCCTAATTTTAGGACTTTCGGTATTCACAGAAGGCATTTAGGAGTCCTAAAGTTAGGAGTCCTAACTATACTACTACTAAACTGGGAAAAATCCTAATTTTAAGACTTTCGGTATTCACAGAAGGCATTTAGGAGTTCTAAAGTTAGGACTCCTAACTTCTGTGAATACCGAAATGAGTAAGTGCCTTCTGTGAATACCAAAATGAGTAAGTGCCTTCTGTGAATACCAAAATGGTAGTAAGTTTAGGATTTTGTCTTAAGTTAGTTCTGTGAATCGGGCCCACTCACTTTCCAGTAGAGGAGGAGTAACCGAAACACCTGATCAATAGTCCCGGTATTCCTGCTGAACCCCGCTTGATATTGGGAGATGATGCTACCATCATCTATCCAATCCTGAATCCTGTGTAGGAGAACCCTGCCAACCACCTTTTGGATGACATCTATCAGGCTAATAGGCCTGTAGTTGGCAGGGTCCTCCTTGTCCCCTTTTTATATATAGGAACTACTTCGGCTCCTTTCCAGGAGTCTGGGACCGGTGCACCCTTTGCAATTGAGTTGAGCAAGAGCAAAATGTAGTTAGCCCATCTGACTGGTTCTAGTCGGAGTAGGTCCCCCGGAATGCCATCCGGTCCTGCTACTTTGGCAGGAACGATGCAATTAATTGCATCTACAATTTCTGTGGTATTAAAAGATATGGCTTCATCAACAGAGTGTGAATAGTGGGCATGTTCTGGAGTCTTATGATTGTCCAAGGGGTCCTGACATGAGTATAGATTAGAGAAGTGGGCATGCCATTCTAAGTTAGTGATATGGTTGGGTATTGGGACAGTACCTTTGGAGTCAGCAGTTTTAATCAAATTCCTAAAGGCTGTGGATTCCCTTGGGTTGCAGGCATCTTTAAGTGCCTGCCAGTACGATTCCTCCCAATCACGTTTTGCTTTTTTCTAATAGCGGCATTATATTCTTTCCTGGCTTCTCTAATTTTAAAAAGGATTTTCCTTTTAAGGGCAAGAGATAACGCTTTCCTCTTTATTCTACAACCCTTAGTGAACTAAGGGTTGAGCCCTTTTTTGTTGTTATACTTGTGATTGGAGAATTGCCCAGTCTGAAAATGCAAGCTCATCTGACTGATGGTTGCATCGTAAATAAGAGTTGCCTTGGATGTTACTAGTGGGTTTGTGGCAACTGCCTCCAGTTCCTTAGTTCTGATCGTCAAGATTTCAGAAATAGACTGGATTTTAAAATCTTGCCCTACAACCTTCGTCCACTTCAGGAACCTGCCAGAGTTGGAGGGGACAACATCTTTGGTAACTAGAATAGGATCGGTACTTAAGGCTTGCTCGGGCCGTAACCAGGAATTCTTCAAGCAGCAGGACAGAAAGTCATGATCACTATCCACTGTGGAACCAATTACCATATCAATAGATACAGTCCAAAGGCGGATGTCTAATAAAATATAATCAATGTGTGAAGTGAATCCTACTCTTTTGTATGTATGAGCTCCTAGAGAGTCAGATGGGACTCTACCATTCAGTGCCCTCAAACCAAATTCTAAAATAATTGCATTGATTTGGATAGCCACCTGAGTCCACTTCTTAATGGGTACCAAGTCTAAGGGAGGTATTCCCCATTGGAGATCTTCATCTGCTGTCCCCAAGAGATCATCCGAACCCAAGGGTTCGAAAGTACAATTGAGATCTCCTGCTACCATAATTTTCGCAGATGCATGGCAGCTACTTTTTAGTTTTTCCACAAGGAGTGAGAGGGTAGGCGAAATCTTGCCCCCAGTCGTCCCTCTTACATAAACATTAAAAAGTTCAAGGGTTTCCCCTCCCTTTCGCCCTTTTATAGTGAGCCACAAGATATCTTGGAATGGGACTATATTTTGTTTTACTGTCCACCCCAGATCAATGCTGACCCAGACAATCAGGCCACCAGATGGACGCCCCTTACCAGCATACACCGCTGGAGTAAAAAAGGTGGTATACCCTGACTTATGGAGTGAGATCAGACTCCAAGTTTCCTGAAAGATACAAAGATGGTGATCGTCAACTAAGCTGCTCCAATGGGGCAGTAACGCTTTGTTCTTAAGCCCTGCGACGTTCCAAGAGAGTATCTTAAGGGGAGTATTGCACAACTCGGATTCAGTGGCCACCACATCATTAGCTATGTCCATTATGGGTATCGTAGAATTGGTTTTTGGTTGGTCATAGCCTAGAGCTTTCTGTCCTGCCTGATCTATATTTAAGGAGATCGAGGAAATAGCACGTGGGGTAGATCCCCCTGGTGGTATGAGATCCAAGGATAGATTCTTTGGAACGTGAAAATAATTAAGAATGGGCCCTTCACATCCCCTTCTGCTTAGATCAGCAGTAGATTCTATGCTATGGCTTCGAGAGATAGCCATGTGCGGTGTGTCGTACAAAGAAAAATGAAGGGAGCTGGGCCAAAAAGATTTATCCTGATAAGGATGTATATTCTGCCTTAAAATCTGGACAGGGGTGTTAGGTAGTCAATCAATTTGGGTCAATGCTGAGGGAGGACCACGCACTAAGGATTCCTGTTGGCAAACAGCTCTTTTCTCAGCTATAGGTGGACTGCGCCTAATCTGTATTGAGGACGACTCAGGAGAAGATGTACGATACTCCAGCGCAATCAGATTATACGCCAGATCTACCATTGACAAAGTTAATTCAATATTGTCAAACACCCTGTTTGCAGATGGACACCTACTTGCTCTTAATATGTCCTCCCGTATAATAGAGCGGCAACCTCTAACATTTCTTAGCCAGTGGATAGACTTATTCACTAGCGATTCTTTGCTCTCAACACAATGAGTGGAATTAAGTTTGGGGACATTAACCATAAAGAGAGTATGCATTGCTTTCATTTGGTCCCTATGGTTAAAAGGGGGTAGAAAAGTCGTTGGAACCCGTGATTTTGGATAAGTCTGGGATTGAGAATCAGATGGTGATATGGTACTCCTGAACATGGAATATATTTTGGCTTGAGAATGATTCTCAAAAGGATTATTAATGCAGGGAACTTGAGGTGTCTTGTAAGCGTTATATTTATTTTCGTACACACAGTGAGGCGCGATGACCTGTACCATTCCTGGCCTTTCTCTCTCTTTGCCAATACTCGGTATTATAATAGGAGGGCACTGTAGGGTGGTGGGAGGCTGGTTTGGGTGACAGACTGGGGGGAAAGACCTAACTAGGGAGGTAAGTCCTACAATCACGTTTTTTAGAGATTCGACCTCAGCCTTAAGGGACTGGACGATTTTAATCAGATTATTATCAGGGCATTTACAGGAACAGCTCCCATTCAGATGAATTTGAGGAAGCGAAGTGGGAGCCGTAATTTCCACCGGTGTAGTAGTGGGAAGATCTGCAAAAATTTCAAACCTGTTTGAGCAGGTTATTGGGATGCCTAGTTGGCTCATGGTTGGACTTGAGAGATCAGTCTGTAGATCCGGGGCTATGGCTACAAGTTGTTTGTGGCCCAAGATCTTAGCTGATTGCTCATCAGAGTTGCATGAAGATTTTTTAAACATTGATGGTATAATAGTTGTCGAACCAGCTTTTGTGTTAACTACTAGTGGGAGGGGAGCAGGGGGTTATCAGTCAGAAGATCCTCACATTCTCTGACGAGAGTGTCTATCCGATCCATGACACAGTTGTCAGCAGCACTTTTGGGAATCTTTCTGGCCTTTTTTGTCTTCCCTACTCAGATGTTAGAGCCGTTGCCACCCCCAGCTCCTTCCATAATTTTCCGCTTCCCCATTATAGCACCAAGGGTATGCAGCGAGCCAAGGATACTAAACAAACTGATGACAATACGTTTTGATTAATGTTCCTTATACTTTTTGAAGGTTCAAGGGAGCTTTCGTTTGTCTCTCAGTATTTTAACGAGGCGATCTTATAATCACAGTACCTCTAACATATCTTTAACTTACTGGCATGCGAAAGTATGAAGGTGGGCCCAGCCCAGCCTCCTCCAGGCGATGATGGGCAAGGACGGGCCCGCCCTTGGCCCGGGCGCGGCCCACGCGTGTCCCACGCCGCGGTTGCCGGTAGCGCGTTTCGAGCGCGGAGATGGTGGTGGCTCCTCCCTCCAGGGAGTGAAGGTCTCTGGGACTTGGAGTCCCTGCAGCAGTTCAAGCAAGGCAAAGGCGCGGCCCTTGTCCCAATTCTGGCCATTGAACACACACTGGGAGCTGTTGCCTGCATATTTCCAGGTGAAGGAGATCATCACTGTCTATTGAGTGGGTCAGTGACCGCATGTGGGTATAGTTTTTGAATCTCCAACTCCCACAGTCCTGTAGGATCATCACTCCCACACCCCTGCTCCGCATGACAATAGGACAGCAGAACCCCAGCCATGTGGAGAGTGCTTTCTTTACTCCAAATCTTTTCCTATTTACTTTCCCATCAGTCGTCTGTATCGTTTGAAGGACTGCCCGTATGTCCTGGTCTACATTATTTGCATCTGCAATGTCCCATTAAAATGTCATCATGCGCCCGCATAGACGTGGGTGTGTCCTATGGAATGCTGTGGCATAGAAAGCCTTGTGGAAATTCTTTTGTGAAGTCTGCTGGACACAGAGAACAAGTCTAATAATTGATGCCCTCCGCCGCCACTAACTACTCAACCCCCCCAGTGTTTCTGCTATAATAAAGGGTGGTAGGTGGAGTGGCGAATGTGTCCATCTCACAGTGCTTTGAACTCTGTAAGAAGGTTTTATATATGATGAGATCAATAATATTGCTGACAGTATAGGTGAGATTCACAATGTAAGGTCTGCATTTTAATAATTATCATGCTGGTGATTCTATGAGTAGCGACAAGATGCACCTGGTAGGGGAAATCACCACACATAGGCTAATGCTGTAAACATTGTAATTTGTAATAATCTGTAATCGGTGCCTCACTGTAACCAACCAGCAGCCTTTGTGTGCCAGTGTCCAGACCTCTGGAAACACATACTTACAAAAAATACAGTTCAAGCAAAACACTCACAATAGTAATAGCAAAAATGAAACCAGTTTATGAAATGACTCAGAGTCAGCCAGAGTCAGAGTATAGAGGCGGCAAAACTGTGGTATGAGTCGCTTTATAAAAAAAGGTTTTTTATTTTTTTGTTGTGAAACTGATCTGATTTTGGAAATAGGAGTGTCACCCTTGTGGGCAAAAGATGCTAGGGTGGCGGGCGGTAATGACCCCCTAAATCTCTTTGTATACAGAGGAGGGGGTACAAATAAATTCAATTTAGAAAGAATACTCGTCTACAAACATATTTATACTTCTGCAAAGTGTATTAATTTCTCAGCTTGAAGAGAGGAGCCCCATGTGGCAAGCATTTGGATGGATGTTCTTGTGATATATTTTTTTAAAGAAGTAAGAGCATAAAAGCAGCAACAACCTGATCTAGTTTCTATTCAAAGATAAAGTTACAGGAACCCACCCTTTGAACAGTTTCTAAGAATTGACTGCAATTTCTCAAAGAAGGAGGCTTATTTTCGTCAAGAACATGTACCCAGTAATATGTTGACGACGTAAGGTTATCCAGAGAGAAAGAGCGGCCCGCATCCGAAAATAGCAGGATGATTTATAAAGAGGCCTTAACTTAAATGATGATGGTAGCAATTTAAAAATTGTGTTTGGAAGCACAAACTAATTTAACTCCCTGGCCTTCCCTTTCATGTCAACTAAAAAAGTTAATCTTGTGGAATTTTGCTATACTCAATGATGTAACAAACTGTAATGCAATTTCTGTAATGTAAACACAATCTTGATGGGATGATGGCATAGCACCAGCACAGGTGATATTTGTTGGTCCAACTTCATGCGGACAGACCTTGAGAGGTCTGAGAAGGCAAGACTGGGCTGTGCAGAAATAAAGAGTCGAACCATATCGTTTATACCTAGATACCATCCTTGGGAAACATGGAAATACGGGGGCTATAGTTTCAATCAAGTGGCAGAGAGAGGCGTTAGCTTTCTTGGCTTAATGCCTCTCTTTCCGCCACTTCATAAACGCGAGGCTGCACCCTATAATCAAGAATATGGTGCAGCCTCGCTTTTCCCCCTGCGATGTGGCTAAGTTTCACAACTTAGCGCCAACGCAATCACCCTTGCACCAGAGTGCAAGAGTGTCTGCAAGCAGGGAGTTTTGTTAATGACAGTTTTTTAACTTATATGTGTGCTGCTACATGCAGCACACATGTAAGTTACAAAACGGTATTTTAAAAAAAGGTTTGTTTATGTACAGGAAGAGACACCTTCCTGTACATAAACAATACCATGGCATTTTGCTTTTTCCATCTGTACTGCACAAGGCAGCACACATGGAAAAAGCAAAAACTAGGAGAAATAAAGCATTTCTCCTCGTTTCGCCACCTTAAGACCAGGTCTTTCCTGGTCTTAAGTTTGGAGCTACATCCTGTTTACGCTGCCCTTGTGAATAGGCGGTAGCGTCAAACTCAATGGGTGTTGTGGTGGAACGCCCACCGCAACACCCACTGCACGCCCCTTTCACGCTAAAAACAGCATGAAGGGGGCTCTGTTCACAAGGCAGCATTAAGCCACGTTAATCCACTTAACATGGCTTAACGCTGCCTTGTGAATAGGGCTAAGCCCCTATCGCCACCACAACGCCACTGAAAGTGACGTTGTGGTGGCGATAGCGGATTGAGAATATGCCCTAGTATGTCTTAAAGTGTGCACTGCTAGTGTTTATTTAAGACATGGGGCAGGATCACAAAGCATTTTTGTGAGGCTCTGTTTAGTGTCGTCTGTATTAAATTAAGGTAATGCTTGCTCCAAACATATTTTTGGGAAAACAGGATTTTGGAGGTGGTAATGTGTGACAAGAAGGTTTGTGCACAATTGTTGTGTGGCATTTTGTGGTGGTGGTGATGAGTCCTATTGCTTCATGTGCAGCTGTGTTTTTTGTACTCTATTATTGCCATCTGATTTTGTTGCGTTGTACTGTGGTTGCTATTTTGTAATTGTTTTGCTACATGGCATCTATCATAGTGGCAAATACAATATCCTCCGCCATCTTAACAGAGTACTGTCTGCCAAATTTAGAATCTGGCTCTAAGTCATAGGACACAGCCACACAATCCCTAATATTTTAGGTGACGAGCACCATCTATAGACTATTTTGCAGAACCCACATTTTACCCAGACCTCCCTCTGGAATTTGTAATGTATCAGCAAACGTTTAGCCACTTGTCATCAGCATAATCAACATATAAGCTAGATGAACACAACTCTTTTAACTGCCTGTCTACAGGGCTTAGAGAAGTAAAGACTGTTCTATCATATCGCCCTAAAATCATCTCTCTAAAAGTCCCCCTTGTTCGAAATTATGTACGAATTTTAGAGTCGGACAGCTGAATGAGTTGGGGACCTAGAAGTTTATGAAGACAGTGAGCCAACTACTGATATTCATGAAATTGTGCAGGGCATAGATTAAACTAAGTTTGCACTTCTTCGGATGTTTTCCTCCTTCCATCCACGAGCAGTTGATCTATGTTTCTATTGCCTTTTCTGTCAAAGTCTGGTCATATCAAACTGAATATTTGATTTGCCCACAATTATTTCACCATAAACTGGGTGGTTGTGTGTATTCTGCTGTCTGCTTTTAGTTCACTATGTGTGCAATGCCAAGGATGAGTTGTGGCTTTCAGATTGTGGGTAAGAGGTGACTGGCTTCTAGTTGTCTTTCGTAAAAAAGTATTTAATTCTATGATTTTGATCCAGGTACTGGGCATCTTGTCCGTGAGGGAAAGAGAATGAGTTGTGTGTCAAGAGGCATTTCTAAAAATAGTAATGTTGAATCCAACTTTACCAGTAAAGAGGATTTATAATTACCAGTCAATAGATATAAAATATGAAACTGCCACTCCTTTCTGATCAGTAATAACAGCTTAAATATGTATTAAGAAATTCCCAATGTTGCTCTTTGAGAGGAGTAGGTCTCACAGTAGTGGAAACAAATGGAGCTGTTTGTCACTACCAGAACATGTAGAACTTAAAAGTACATTTCCTATCTTTTACTTACACAGCCCCCTGCCTTTAGGGCTAACTAGGGCCTACCTTAGTGCTTGCTGATGTATAATAAAAGGGGAGTTTAAGGCTTGGCAAGAAGCTTTAATTGCCATGTCGAAGTGGGAGTAAACTGCAAACTCAGGCACTGCAATTGCAGGCCTGAGACATGGTTAAAAGGCTACTTTTGTAGGTGGCACAATCAATATTGCAGGCCTACTAGTAGTATTTAATTTACACCCCAAGTGCACATTACTAAGGACTTATAAGTAGGCCCGGGTGGTGAACTCCACTCCGCTTGCAGAATTTGTGGAGTTTTCCGCACTCCGTGCTCATGAACGTTATGTTGGTGAGCACGAGCAAGTAAAATCCAATAGTAGACCACCTCCCACTGAGATTTCTCAATGCGGGCAGTCGCGGATGTTCGTGACTGCTCACTTTGAGAAACCATCTGTTTGCATTGAGGAAGATGCCGCATGATTAGAAAATCTACTTCAGTGGCAGAAAGAAGCTGCGCCCTCTTGCATTGTGGATGGTGCCATTTACGCTGGAAAAATTTCCAGCACAGGATAAACATCTAGCGCTAAAAATAGTGCAAACGGTGCAGCCAAACCCACTCCACGACTTGCTGAACTCCGCGTAGCGCAGCTGAGTTTTTTGGTCACTTCGCAAACTCCGAAGAGCCACTTATATTATACACTCGTGGGCTTATTCAAAAATAAAAAATAAAACCCTACTGCATTTTTGCAGACCATGTAATGAAGATGGGCCCATCATTACATGGTCTGCAAACATGCAGTAGGTTTTTATTTTTAAATAAGCCCACGAGTGTATAATAAAAGTGGGTCTTCGGTGACTGTGTGGCTTAATTCAATTTTAATTACACTGGGGTGATTTGTGTGATTATTTTACACATGTTCACCGTCCTTCACTGTTTTTCTGGACACTAATTTTTTGTTTTCACAAGGTAGCAACCTATGATGAGGAACGTGGGCATGACTGGTGATGTTTAACCAGTAAGCCCCCCTTGGTGGTGCGCACGTGAGGTGCTACCTTGTTTTGCTCACATTTTTCTACACATTGGTGCACATTTTGTGTGGTATACATACCTGTTTATTTGTAGGGTAGTGTGCCGGAACTCGGTGACTGGTTACTCTGAAGTTTTTTTGTTTTTTTTTAATCATAGGATATACGGCGAATTTGAGTTGGGACAACATCTAAAAAATGAAAGGTTGTTTTGTAGGATGAAAATATACTCCCACTATCCATGCTCAAACAACTATTTCAGTTTTGCCTAACCAGATCAGGTTCTATTGTTGTTGTTTTTGTTAACCCTCTAGTAGCCTGGAACAAAATAAGTCAGGCTTAACTTAGAGACCATGTGTAAGGTGTTTATGCTGCATGTCAAAGAAGAACAAAGGGAAAATGCCACTCAAGAAAAATAGTGTAAAATCAAAAAAATATTTGAGACCAAAAGGACAAAAATCGAATGAGTAGCGCTACAGGTATGCAATTTAAAAAATTTAAGTGAAGAAAAAGAACAAAGCTCCCACTATGTGTATCTGGTCACCCTGGACAGGAAACAAGCTCACAAGTTCCTGCCATCTGTGTTGGACTACAAACCATCTACAGGAACCCAGTTAGGCCCGCTAAACAAAGTACCTTAAGTCCTGGGTGTAGAGCAATGTGGAGCCCCGTGTTGAGGATGCATCGCACAGTGGTGATTCCAAGGAGCGGTACAGCTGCAATGTGAGGTCCTTTGTCATCGTCAAGGATGCTATGGACGAGGGACATGCAATGCAAAGTCCTGCATTGAAGTTGCATTGCACACCGGTTGGTTCTGAAGAAGCTGCGGGGCTTGCAATGTGGAACCCTGCATCTTTGTCGAGGATGCCGCCGATGAGGGGCTTGTGATGAGAAGACCTGCATTGAGAATACATCATGCATCAGCAGTTCCTCGAAGGCTGTGGGGGGTGAAGCAAAGCCCTGTACTGGGGATGCGTTGCGCAGTGGTCCCAATGTGGAGTTGAGTGAAGAGGTATGCCGTGCAGTGGGTCGGATGTGGAGTTTCTGGGAGGCAATGCATCATGAAGCATCAGTTCTGCTGGTACCACAATTGAGCTGGCAGAGTACCTTCTGGCCCACTTCCAAAGGTCCATGACAGGTAGAATCACTTGGGGGGCAGGAATCACAGCTGGCAGAGTCCAGGTGCTGGTTTCTGGATGGAGGAAGCTTGTTCTGTCCCTGAGGCTTCTAATCAGGAGGCCAGCCAACTAGCCCTTAGAGTCATTCTGGTGGTCCTGGGTTCGAGTTGTGGGCCCAGTCCTTCTCACTCAGGAAGGAGGGCAGCAGGAAAGCACAGCAGGACAGCAGAGTGGCAGCGATTCTTGCATAAAACATGTACAGCAGTCCTTCTTCTGAGTCTCCACAGGTCCAGATGTGTACTGATGAGTTGGGGCCTGCGGTCCACCCCCTGATAAATCAGGTATTCCCTTCCTCCCTGCCCTGGCCACTGCTTGTTTGGGGACGCAAAAGGCTAGTGCATATGTTCAGGCAGGGCTTTTGTGATTTGCAAGTGTGGCAGCTGGCAGCTCCTTCCCTCGTTAAGTTAGGGTGGCCCATCCTGTCAAAGCCTATCTTTCCTTTGTCTCACTGTCTGGGAGCAATCCACAAAGACCATCTGTCAGCTAGACATAGTCATTTTTTAAATTGTTTTTATATAGCACGAACTAGACCCGGGATGGGTATGAGGGCGCTTTACAAAGTTACATCAAATGAGTAGTTTGAAACACAAGTACAAAAATGAGAGTTGATAGTAGGAGAAGTCCTGTTTGGTGAGCTAAGTCACGTGTTGGTGTTGGGTTGGAGTTTGTTCATTAGAATCAGTTTGATATCATTCTTGAATGAGGTGCTAGAAAGGTTAATTCTGATTTCCGGTGGCAGGGCATTCAAGATTCTAGGTGTTATTCCGGGGAAAGTACGGTTGTATGTTTTCTTAAATCTTTGTAGTTTCAATAGCCAGGTGCTGGAGATTCTCGACGTTCTGTCACCTCCCGATAGTTCCAGTTTATCGGCTAGATACCTCGGTGTATTGAAGTGCAAGGCTTTGTGGGTCTCGCAGGCAATTTGTAGCTGTGTTCTTGCCTCAAAAGGGAGCCAGCTCAGTGCCTTTAGATCAGGGGCAAAGTGGTTGTTCTTTTTGGAGCTGGTGGCAAGTCATGCGGCCTCGTTGAGAGAGGCCCTTAGTGGAGCCAGCCTGGATCTCGGAAGACTCCATATGGATGTATTCCCATAGTCTATTCTGGGTATCACAAGAGCTTGCACTGCTGATTTGAGGTCGTCGGAGGGGAGGAAGGGTTTAAGTTTTCTAATAATATTCATATGAAAGTTTGTTCCTCTGGTGGCTGTATTGATGTGATCCTGCATGCTTAGATTTTTGTCCAATCTTCAATGTTGATGTGCCCTCGTGGAGGGGTAATTAGGAGGAACTTTGTCTTTAGTGCATTAAGTTTGAGGTGGTTTCTGGTAAGCCAGTTGTGAGTTTTTTGCAGAGTTGTATTGAGTGACCGTATATTACCTGGAGATGATACTTTTAGGTGTAGTTGGGTATCGTCCACATTTATGTGGTAGTGAACATTGGAGAGTTTCAGAATTTCAGTTAAGGGCTCCATGTGACAGGCCTCAAATAGTTAGGACAAGAAAATGTCAACTTTCTAAAAGTGGCATTTTCAGAATTGTAGCTAAAAATCCAATTTTACCCCTAAAGTGAGCTTTTAATTAAAATTCTGTAGACCCCACACTCAACCTGTCCACCTGTTCACAATTGAAAGTTATCATTTATTAAATGTAATAGTAAGGCAACTCACGGTTATCCTATGGGAGAGGTAGATCTTGCAGTAGTGAAAGATTAATTTAGGAGTTTTTCACTACCAGGACATAGAAAAACCTAAAAGTACATGTCCAACTTTTTAAATGCATTGCACCCTGCCCTCTGGGTTGTTCGGAGCCAGGGGTGACTTAAATGTTTTGAAATGGAAGGCTTGGGCCTGGTTTATTTTGCCAGGTTAAACTGACAGTTTTAAAACTGCACACACAGGCTGCAATAGAAGGCCTGACTCGTGTATTACAGGAATTCCTAAGTGGGTGTCCATTTGGTGATATAAGTCCACTAATAGCGTTTAATTTAGAGGCCCTAGGTACTGGGGTACCATTTTACTTGGGACTTACAAGTGAATTGAATGTGACAATTGGGTATAGGCCCATTCTACCATGTTAAGGGGAGTCAGCATAAGCACGTTAACACTGTTAGCAGTGGTTAAGTGCACAGAGTCCTTAATCGAGCAAAAACTAAGACAGCAAAAAAAGGAGAATGGAAAGCAAAAAGTTGGGTGAAAACCGTGACAAGGATGTCATGTCCAACACACTTCATATACAGATGGATGGTGGGAATACCAGTGATGGCACTTCGATTGATAGATAACAGCTCCCTGCACATCTAAAGTCAGCATGACACAGTTATCGACATACATAATGTAATGTATCAGCAAACGTTTAGCCACTTGTCATCAGCATAATCAACATATAAGCTAGATGAACACAACTCTTTTAACTGCCTGTCTACAGGGCTTAGAGAAGTAAAGACTGTTCTATCATATCGCCCTAAAATCATCTCTCTAAAAGTCCCCCTTGTTCGAAATTATGTAAGAATTTTAGAGTCGGACAGCTGAATGAGTTGGGGACCTAGAAGTTTATGAAGACAGTGAGCCAACTACTGATATTCATGAAATTGTGCAGGGCATAGATTAAACTAAGTTTGCACTTCTTCGGATGTTTTCCTCCTTCCATCCACGAGCAGTTGATCTATGTTTCTATTGCCTTTTCTGTCAAAGTCTGGTCATATCAAACTGAATATTTGATTTGCACACAATTATTTCACCATAAACTGGGTGGTTGTGTGTATTCTGCTGTCTGCTTTTAGTTCACTATGTGTGCAATGCCAAGGATGAGTTGTGGCTTTCAGATTGTGGGTAAGAGGTGACTGGCTTCTAGTTGTCTTTCGTAAAAAAGTATTTAATTCTATGAATTTGATCCAGGTACTGGGCATCTTGTCCGTGAGGGAAAGAGAATGAGTTGTGTGTCAAGAGGCATTTCTAAAAATAGTAATGTTGAATCCAACTTTACCAGTAAAGAGGATTTATAATTACCAGTCAATAGATATAAAATATGACACTTCCACTCCTTTCTGATCAGTAATAACAGCTTAAATATGTATTAAGAAATTCCCAATGTTGCTCTTTGAGAGGAGTAGGTCTCACAGTAGTGGAAACAAATGGAGCTGTTTGTCACTACCAGAACATGTAGAACTTAAAAGTACATTTCCTATCTTTTACTTACACAGCCCCCTGCCTTTAGGGCTAACTAGGGCCTACCTTAGTGCTTGCTGATGTATAATAAAAGGGGAGTTTAAGGCTTGGCAAGAAGCTTTAATTGCCATGTCGAAGTGGGAGTAAACTGCAAACTCAGGCACTGCAATTGCAGGCCTGAGACATGGTTAAAAGGCTACTTTTGTAGGTGGCACAATCAATATTGCAGGCCTACTAGTAGTATTTAATTTACACCCCAAGTGCACATTACTAAGGACTTATAAGTAGGCCCGGGTGGTGAACTCCACTCCACTTGCAGAATTTGTGGAGTTTTCCGCACTCCGTGCTCATGAACGTTATGTTGGTGAGCACGAGCAAGTAAAATCCAATAGTAGACCACCTCCCACTGAGATTTCTCAATGCGGGCAGTCGCGGATGTTCGTGACTGCTCACTTTGAGAAACCATCTGTTTGCATTGAGGAAGATGCCGCATGATTAGAAAATCTACTTCAGTGGCAGAAAGAAGCTGCGCCCTCTTGCATTGTGGATGGTACCATTTACGCTGGAAAAATTTCCAGCACAGGACAAACATCTAGCGCTAAAAATAGTGCAAACGGTGCAGCCAAACCCACTCCACGACTTGCTGAACTCCGCGTAGCGCAGCTGAGTTTTTTGGTCACTTCGCAAACTCCGAAGAGCCACTTATATTATACACTCGTGGGCTTATTCAAAAATAAAAAATAAAACCCTACTGCATTTTTGCAGACCATGTAATAAAGATGGGCCCATCATTACATGGTCTGCAAACATGCAGTAGGTTTTTATTTTTAAATAAGCCCACGAGTGTATAATAAAAGTGGGTCTTCGGTGACTGTGTGGCTTAATTCAATTTTAATTACACTGGGGTGATTTGTGTGATTATTTTACACATGTTCACCGTCCTTCACTGTTTTTCTGGACACTAATTTTTTGTTTTCACAAGGTAGCAACCTATGATGAGGAACGTGGGCATGACTGGTGATGTTTAACCAGTAAGCCCCCCTTGGTGGTGCGCATGTGAGGTGCTACCTTGTTTTGCTCACATTTTTCTACACATTGGTGCACATTTTGTGTGGTATACATACCTGTTTATTTGTAGGGTAGTGTGCCGGAACTCGGTGACTGGTTACTCTGAAGTTTTTTTGTTTTTTTTTAATCATAGGATATACGGCGAATTTGAGTTGGGACAACATCTAAAAAATGAAAGGTTGTTTTGTAGGATGAAAATATACTCCCACTATCCATGCTCAAACAACTATTTGAGTTTTGCCTAACCAGATCAGGTTCTATTGTTGTTGTTTTTGTTAACCCTCTAGTAGCCTGGCACAAAATAAGTCAGGCTTAACTTAGAGACCATGTGTAAGGTGTTTATGCTGCATGTCAAAGAAGAACAAAGGGAAAATGCCACTCAAGAAAAATAGTGTAAAATCAAAAAAATATTTGAGACCAAAAGGACAAAAATCGAATGAGTAGGGCTACAGGTATGCAATTTAAAAAATTTAAGTGAAGAAAAAGAACAAAGCTCCCACTATGTGTATCTGGTCACCCTGGACAGGAAACAAGCTCACAAGTTCCTGCCATCTGTGTTGGACTACAAACCATCTACAGGAACCCAGTTAGGCCCGCTAAACAAAGTACCTTAAATCCAGGGTGTAGAGCAATGTGGAGCCCCGTGTTGAGGATGCATGGCACAGTGGTGATTCCAAGGAGCGGTACAGCTGCAATGTGAGGTCCTTTGTCATCGTCAAGGATACTATGGACGAGGGACATGCAATGCAAAGTCCTGCATTGAAGTTGCATTGCACACCGGTTGGTTCTGAAGAAGCTGCGGGGCTTGCAATGTGGAACCCTGCATCTTTGTCGAGGATGCCGCCGATGAGGGGCTTGTGATGAGAAGACCTGCATTGAGAATACATCATGCATCAGCAGTTCCTCGAAGGCTGTGGGGGGTGAAGCAAAGCCCTGTACTGGGGATGCGTTGCGCAGTGGTCCCAATGTGGAGTTGAGTGAAGAGGTATGCCGTGCAGTGGGTCGGATGTGGAGTTTCTGGGAGGCAATGCATCATGAAGCATCAGTTCTGCTGGTACCACAATTGAGCTGGCAGAGTACCTTCTGGCCCACTTCCAAAGGTCCATGACAGGTAGAATCACTTGGGGGGCAGGAATCACAGCTGGCAGAGTCCAGGTGCTGGTTTCTGGATGGAGGAAGCTTGTTCCGTCCCTGAGGCTTCTAATCAGGAGGCCAGCCAACTAGCCCTTAGAGTCATTCTGGTGGTCCTGGGTTCGAGTTGTGGGCCCAGTCCTTCTCACTCAGGAAGGAGGGCAGCAGGAAAGCACAGCAGGACAGCAGAGTGGCAGCGATTCTTGCATAAAACATGTACAGCAGTCCTTCTTCTGAGTCTCCACAGGTCCAGATGTGTACTGATGAGTTGGGGCCTGCGGTCCACCCCCTGATAAATCAGGTATTCCCTTCCTCCCTGCCCTGGCCACTGCTTGTTTGGGGACGCAAAAGGCTAGTGCATATGTTCAGGCAGGGCGTTTGTGATTTGCAAGTGTGGCAGCTGGCAGCTCCTTCCCTCGTTAAGTTAGGGTGGCCCATCCTGTCAAAGCCTATCTTTCCTTTGTCTCACTGTCTGGGAGCAATCCACAAAGACCATCTGTCAGCTAGACATAGTCATTTTTTAAATTGTTTTTATATAGCACGAACTAGACCTGGGAAGGGTATCAGGGCGCTTTACAAAGTTACATCAAATGAGTAGTTTGAAACACAAGTACAAAAATGAGAGTTGATAGTAGGAGAAGTCCTGTTTGGTGAGCTAAGTCACGTGTTGGTGTTGGGTTGGAGTTTGTTCATTAGAATCAGTTTGATATCATTCTTGAATGAGGTGCTAGAAAGGTTAATTCTGATTTCCGGTGGCAGGGCATTCCAGATTCTAGGTGTTATTCCGGGGAAAGTACGGTTGTATGTTTTCTTAAATCTTTGTAGTTTCAATAGCCAGGTGCTGGAGATTCTCGACGTTCTGTCACCTCCCGATAGTTCCAGTTTATCGGCTAGATACCTCGGTGTATTGAAGTGCAAGGCTTTGTGGGTCTCGCAGGCAATTTGTAGCTGTGTTCTTGCCTCAAAAGGGAGCCAGCTCAGTGCCTTTAGATCAGGGGCAAAGTGGTTGTTCTTTTTGGAGCTGGTGGCAAGTCATGCGGCCTCGTTGAGAGAGGCCCTTAGTGGAGCCAGCCTGGATCTCGGAAGACTCCATATGGATGTATTCCCATAGTCTATTCTGGGTATCACAAGAGCTTGCACTGCTGATTTGAGGTCGTCGGAGGGGAGGAAGGGTTTAATTTTTCTAATAATATTCATATGAAAGTTTGTTCCTCTGGTGGCTGTATTGATGTGATCCTGCATGCTTAGATTTTTGTCCAATCTTCAATGTTGATGTGCCCTCGTGGAGGGGTAATTAGGAGGAATTTTGTCTTTAGTGCATTAAGTTTGAGGTGGTTTCTGGTAAGCCAGTTGTGAGTTTTTTGCAGAGTTGTATTGAGTGACCGTATATTACCTGGAGATGATACTTTTAGGTATAGTTGGGTATCGTCCACATTTATGTGGTAGTGAACATTGGAGAGTTTCAGAATTTCAGTTAAGGGCTCCATGTGACAGGCCTCAAATAGTTAGGACAAGAAAATGTCAACTTTCTAAAAGTGGCCTTTTCAGAATTGTAACTAAAAATCCAATTTTACCCCTAAAGTGGGCTTTTAATTAAAATTCTGTAGACCCCACACTCAACCTGTCCACCTGTTCACAATTGAAAGTTATCATTTATTAAATGTAATAGTAAGGCAACTCACGGTTATCCTATGGGAGAGGTAGATCTTGCAGTAGTGAAAGATTAATTTAGGAGTTTTTCACTACCAGGACATAGAAAAACCTAAAAGTACATGTCCAACTTTTTAAATGCATTGCACCCTGCCCTCTGGGTTGTTCGGAGCCAGGGGTGACTTAAATGTTTTGAAATGGAAGGCTTGGGCCTGGATTATTTTGCCAGGTTAAACTGACAGTTTTAAAACTGCACACACAGGCTGCAATAGAAGGCCTGACTCGAGTATTACAGGAATTCCTAAGTGGGTGTCCATTTGGTGATATAAGTCCACTAATAGCGTTTAATTTAGAGGCCCTAGGTACTGGGGTACCATTTTACTTGGGACTTACAAGTGAATTGAATGTGACAATTGGGTATAGGCCCATTCTACCATGTTAAGGGGAGTCAGCATAAGCACGTTAACACTGTTAGCAGTGGTTAAGTGCACAGAGTCCTTAATCGAGCAAAAACTAAGACAGCAAAAAAAGGAGAATGGAAAGCAAAAAGTTGGGGGAAAACCGTGACAAGGATGTCATGTCCAACACACTTCATATACAGATGGATGGTGGGAAAACCAGTGATGGCACTTCGATTGATAAATAACAGCTCCCTGCACATCTAAAGTCAGCATGACACAGTATCGACATACATCCGCACACAGATGAACACATTACAGACATTCACACATTTAACCAAGCAGGCCATCCACCAGACCTACAGGACCCATGCACTCAAAGTACTAGACATATGTACTCATGCATCCAAACTAATGCACATACAAGCACACACAGTCACACACTGCTATTGAATACACATACCGTATAACATGGCACACTTGCAGCCAGACAGTGCATAATCAAGAATCCTAAAACTAAGGGAGAGACAGACAGAAAATGATAGAGAAGAACAAACAGGGGAGTGGATGGACAGAGAGATTGACGGACAGACTTTTGCAGAAAACCTCTATTGAATGATGGAACACTTAAATTTCCTTTCTTTTCCAGTAGTAAATGCGCAACGGTTGATGCACCTGTGAACAAAATCAATCATGGTGATGTTGTAGGTGGCAGCACTAGGATATTGTATCTATTGTCTGGCCTCAGTCACTTCTTAGATCATGAGTTATATACATTTCTCTAACGTTGTAGCACTACTCAAATTAACTAAGGTGCATTTGGATAACAAATTCTTATTGTATTTAGAATTATTCAGCCAGAGAAAAATAACTCAGTGTTTTATCCATTTAATGTTGATAATGCATTTATCAGTTGAAATAATAATCAAAAATTGGAGAGGCACACTCTTGAATAATTATTTATCAGTGTATTCACCTCTAACACTGTTTAATAAACCTTGTTAAACAAAGCGTGCTGCAGTGAATGGCACTCACTGTCTGTCAAGTGCCGGAATAAATATTAAACAAAAACAAGAGTCTGGGAGACTCAACCTCTACGCACTGTTACCAAGCGAAGGTACAACCAACTTAATAATCAAACTTAGCCATGCTCAAATTCGAGAGATCATGAACATTTTATCCAGCATTCAGCTGAGAATATTCTGTTCTATATACGAAAGCTTTTGGATATATAATGCAACTTCTTTGTAATTGTTTAAATTCACAACTTACCTGTATTATGTTGTCTATTTAATTTTGATGTGTGTATATGGGGTAGGGACAGACACCCGGGATTTGGCCATGATAATGCAGCAGGTAGATGGTGATATGATAAGGCTAAGGGTAGAGTCCTTCAGCCTATCAGCCTCTCCATCCCTTGATCCTCCAAAACCCAGTGATATGATGATAAAACAACCTATTTGGTAACTTCCCCTTGGTCCTATCAGGGGGCACTCAAATACCAGACAACCATGTTCCTGATGGCCTCACTGGTAAACAGAATCTAGGAAGGAAGCTAAAAGTACTATCCTGAAATGTTGCTGGCCTGAAAAGTAAATTGTCTTGTCCTGACTGGGGGCTCTTTTTGGACCAGTTCGATATTTGCCTGTTCCAGGAACTGTGGGCATGGCAAGATTCTTTTAGGGTGGGGTTTGCGTCATTAACCATCCCAGCCTCATCAGGAGGGAGGGGTAGACCGTCTGGGGTTCTATGCATATGGGTAGGCTCAAACCTTGGTTGCACACCCAAAAAACTAGACTCCCTGTCCAATGATATCCAATGTGTAGTACTTAGTTTTCCCACGAAGCTGGAATTGGCTCTTATCAACATTTACTCCCACCCTGTTGGTGTGAGCGAGGAATCTCCAACTTTTGATCAACTGAGTTCCTTTATTTCTACCGTCCCCCTAAATATATGGGTGATAGTGGGGGGAGACTTTCATTGTCAATTTGAGCCTCTACCAGATATGACTGACACAATCCCTACTGAGGAGGATGCACATTGGTTAATTCCTGAGCCACAAATTCCTCCAATAAAGGCCTGGTCCCTGCTGGCAACCCAGATTAATTCACTTACACTGACCCACTCCTTGATAGCATGTAACTGTCGCATAGTCTCAGACACAAAGTAGGCCAAGCCTCTCTCCTTGATTACATTCTAGTGGAGACTAGGATACGGCATAGAGATCTCGATTTTGTTGTCCTTTCATGCCATGATAGCGATCACCATGCTTTATCTCTAGTATTGGAATTACCGGATCCAGGATGTGCTTTGGCCACCAATACCAGGTAGACAACAGATTAACGCTCTCCAATAATAGGAAAAGAATCAAATGGGGGGCAATACAACAGTCAGCGGGAAAGCTGTCTGCACTATGTGCAGCAGTAGCTCTGGTCCTAATAGAACTAGAAGAAGTGGCAGTAGCGGCGGGTACCACCGTTCCGTCTAATGAAATTGTTGATGTACATGCAGGGTTGATATCCAATCTGGCTGATGTATTTTATCCAGAGACGGGCATTAAGGGGGAAAAAAGGGCTACCCGATCATGGTTTAATGATAGTTGCCACAAGGTCAAACAGGTTTTATTGGAGGCCATCAAAGCCAAAGACAAGCCACTCATCAAACAAATGAGGGCGCTGTACAAAGAGACTACACGGCTAGCGAAAGAGACGTGGGAAATGAATAGATGGGATGCTTTAAAAACTGCCCTATCCACCAAAGATCTAAAGGAGTTCTGGTCCATAGTTAGCACAGGCAGTAGTGAGGGTAAGCCAGTATTAGAACTTAATCGAGGCGCAGTATACATTTGGGACGTGCTTCATTGAGGGTCATAATTACAAGACGACATCCATACTGGGTTTCTTGCCATCTGATTACAGTGGGAGGACGGACATTGCCTCTCAAACCCCAGTTTACTTAATGATTTGTGTAATGCCTTGAAATAGTCTGATGAACAGACGAAACATGTGTCGGCTAATCGTGTGCTGGGAATTTTAAACATTTTTGAATATCAATAAAGGATGCAAGAAAGCATGAACCTTTGTCCCTGCACTGGCACCAATGCAGGCACCCTTGTACCATGGTGCAAGGGTGCCTGAGTTGTAAGGAGGATTGCTTCAGTGCAGGAAAGAGGATCCCTTGGGGAGTATTCCTCTTTCTTTCTGAGCTACAAGTGGCAGTACACATGGAAAGAGGAAGTGACAAGGAGAAATAAAGACATTTCTTCTCCTGAGAAGGCGTATCTTTTTGGTCTACCACTTTTAGTAAATGTGGGATTGCATCAAATCCTAGGCAATTGCATGAGAACAGTCACGCAATGTCCATGGAAGACATTTCCAGGGCAGAGACATGCAATGTAGTGATCTGCACTGGATTGCAATACTCCTGATTTATGAAGCCACTCAGAGCCACCAGGGTGGCCTTGCATGGCTTTATAAATCACATTTTGGACTTGTGTCACTCTTGCACCATGGTGCAAGATCGATGCAACTCCTCTCATCACTATGCCCCTAAGTATGCAACCATCACAATATCTTTAATTAGTTCAGTTGCAAGACAATCCTTTGCTATCAATTTTGAACAACTAGCAAGTGCTGCAGCTACTGGATCCAATGTGGCAGAAAAGTAGGCCCAAGGCATTTTCACCGCTCAGCGTTTTGAAGTAAGTACTGACAATGGACACCCTTCTCTATCATGACTAAACAAGTAAAAATCTTTTTTCGCAATTCCGTATTACTTCAATGGGGTGAGCTACAGAGTTTATCTCCAGACTCCAGGCAGACACTCATATTTTTGTCATCAAACAGCACCAGACCATTTACATGGCTGTGGATAAGCCTCAGTAAATACTTTACAAACAGGAACAAGAATAAAATCCACTGTATACATTAGCCAACCATTCCCCAAAACATCCTAATTTCTCTCTGTAGTTGGAGAATACATTTTCAAAGTGCTACAATGCTTTCTAGCCCAATTTTTTAATATGCTGTCCCAAGTAGATAAATACTTGTTTTACATTACAGCATGTGTGTGGGTGAATCGGCATAGCCATTGTCTGTAAAATGGTTCAAAAGTGCAATAGTATCCAACTTGCACTCTGCATTATATTTACAAAGGTGTTAGACTATCCTCCACTTTCTTCTCGGTTTTGTTAAACTTATTATTGTCAAGTTGCAAAGACTCCCTAAGACTTATTTTAAAATTCCTTGATCAATCATATTTCCAATCACATGTTTCATCCCTTCTTTTGCTTCCCATGTAAGTTTTTCTGAAGAGTTTGAGGATATAGAGCATTTGGTTTCACTGTAATGTTTGCTGGTTCAACACTTTTAACCAATATAGGGGCATATTTACAAGGGCTTTATCTCCGTTTTTTTGGCTTAAAAAGCCATCAAAGCAGAGATAAAACTATCGCCCTATTTACAAGAGGGTGCTAACATGCATAATCGCATGTTAGCACCCTTTTTCCCAATGCCTCCCTTTGCATCACTAATGAGATGCAAAGTGGGCGTCACTGGGCTGCCCCAGCATTTTAGCACAAGTTTTTGTAGAAAACCGCTGTTTTCTCCAAAAATTAATGTCTGCTAAAATGCAGACTTACCTATCCCTTACATTGGGGTGGACTATGCTGATACCACATGATACGACCCTGTGGGTCGTATCAGCAAGGTTTTCGCCATTTTTCAGGGAACATCGCTGGAAAACCAGCGATGCTCCCTGCAAAACGGCGATAACCTCGCTATCTCTGGAATTTTTATCGCCCTGGAGAAATACGTTGTTAATAACGTGCTACCAGGGCGATAAAATACAGAGATAGCCTGCGATAACAAAATTATCGCTAAGCACGGCCAGCGATAATTATCGCTGGCAGTTGATAATATGCCCCATAAGTTTTTTGCCTGTAAAATCACATACATCCTCTTTCACGTGTGTCTTAAATCAGGCGGTATATCTTCCTTTGTAAGAACTGGAAATAAATAGATTTTATTTTAGCTTCAGAGCTTCACAAGTCTCATTTCAAATATTAGAAATGCATGATTATTTTCAAGTGGAGCCTATTTACAGGAATAATTTTTGTGACCTGATTAGTAATTTACTTATTGTGAATACCTACAACTTGGTCTTCTTTTCCTGAGAGGGATAGGGTGGGAGCCTCCATTGGAAGATCCATGGAGCGGGTAACACATACATCGTTTAGAAATGATACAAGGTGGCCATTCACTTCACCTTCTACATATGTGCCACTCTGGTCTACCTCTAGAACTCCACCAAACATGCAATCCTTCTCCCCACCCTGGTACCGTCATTGTGACTGATTTGGTCTAGTAGGAATTCAGAAAGTCGCTGAAATCTTGGGAAAACCATTGTTAATGATCAGAGGATTTTGATGAAAAATGGAACTCTAATAAACTTTAGCTATTTTATTTAGCATGTTGTGTTGTATATTTGTAGCTAAAGGCATGAAATCACTTTCTTGTACTATACCATAACAGCAAGAGCTGGACCTTTATGATGTGGACCTTCCGGAGCCTCCTCCTTTGGCCATGCACAGATTCTTTGTATTTAGCCCATAAAACCTTTGGAACAATGATTTCAAACAATTTATTCAAATGATCACTCACAATTACATTTGCTTTTTTTCTGCTTCTGACCCTTTCTTTTGTGCCTTACCACTCCCTTTGTTTTCAAACTTGCCAGTATTTTCTTAAATCTACCCAATCTTTTGTACAGTTAATTAATTATATGATATGTGTACATAAGACTAATAAATCTATTCCATTTGCTTCATCATCAGTCAAATCCATTCTGTATTTTCTATACAAATGTGTTCTTTTATATAAATGAGTGTCACATTCTTCTGCCAAAATCTCGAGCCTGCCATTTGCATCACATTCACACCTACCTGCTTCCTCACGCATATATTTCAGTCAACCTTCATTAAATGTAGTCGGTCTTTCTGCACCAATTGAGACCTGTGGAACTCTTCCAAATTCAGTTTTCAACTGGTAAATATTGATTTATCTCCTTGGTGCACTCTGTAGTAACAGTTAGAGCAGAAATTCAGAAAAGATCCTGACCAAGATGAGAATGTGGCACCTTAAACTACACTCACTCACTTGCAGACAAGTTCCACAGCATAAATATAAATATGTCGATTTCTCGGCCCTAATCCATTCATCAAACCAAAGAAAGCCTCAACATGAATCACAATAATTCAATATTTTTTTGGCACATTCAACAATTACTAAGCTGACACTATAATGAGGTCCAACAATCTAACTCAAAAATCCGATTTAGATCAAGACTCCTAATAGGCACAAATCAAATTAACACACACAGAAAGTTTTCAGACACTATAATAACCCCATAGGAAGGTGTGACAAACTATAAATACCACAATGCACTCGACAAAACTATAATCCCCCGCAATGCACTTGCCCTATTGATTCTCACACTATTTTGCTTAGGAGCAGTTCAGTAACACCAGAGCACAACAAGCATTCCAATTAATCTAAATGATAGGAACAAAGGGGAAATATTTTATATCTGGATCATTCTAATCTCTTACCTGTATTGTCTGCATTTTTCATTAAACTGTTGATACTGTTTTTGATAAGATATGAGATAAAGTGCCTTCACAAGACCAGGGCGGTCTTGGCCCCAAAAATATATGAGGTAATGTCAAAACTGTCAGTTAAACAGTCAGCATTACCAATTAAATAGGCGTTCTTAAGTCATGGTATACATTAGAGGCCATCAAAGTTTAATAAGGTAAATAAGTGTATATAAAAGGCAGAATAGGGTTCGTCTCAAAATTAGTGTAAATCAGCATAATAAATCATATGTAGGGAATTTGCATAACTCTCACTCAATGCAGTAAGCAATCTGAAATAAATTCAAACCTCATAAAAAAATATGAAATAAGTCTGTTTCGCAAGTATGAGACTGACAGTCAAGAGTAGGAAAACAACGTATTGCTCACCTCCAAAATGACCCCTTTGTTATAGAAAAATACACAGTTGAAAACCACATAGTAGCATTAAGTGAACAAAATGAGCAAAATGTTGCAAGATGCAACCAATCACAATTCAGATTTCAATGCAACAATACCATGCAATCACACCAAGCACCATCACCTAAATGAAAAGTTATTGATTTCTTATTGACCTAATGTTATTGGATGTGACAATACAAATCTAGTTACACACAAAACAATTGCAGATTCATATAATAAATAGAGCTACTGACATACAGACAGGAAAGACCTGGAGCAGTGACATTTGGGAGGAAAGCTTCCTCTGAGTTCATCGAGAACAGCATGTCTATACAAAGTATTTTATTACTGCGATGAAAGGATAATTGAAAACATGGAAAAGCAGAAATACATGATGGAGTTGGGCCTAGTGTAGGCCTAGTTTGGCCAAGCCCCGAAAAAGTTAGTTCTGTCTGTGCAGTGAATTTGCTTTTAGTGCATAATCTTCAAGATGACAGGCATACATTATTAATTAATCAAAAATATTTCTGACAAATTCCACAGGTCAATTACTGCTGTAGTTTAATTGTCAAAAGACACAGAATTTATGGATGGAATGCAGAACAAATCAAAACATTCACCCCCAGTCAAGAGATCTGGGTTAAATCCATCATTCTTTTGCTCACCATGCCATCCCCAGTTTAGACCTGGCCATATGTAAATCAGTCTTGACCCTGTGCCTCATGGGAACAGTCCAGCCCGAACTGCCAAGCCAGGTCGTCCCTGGACTGGAACCAAGCATCCTAGGACCGGTTTCATTATCTGCAGTAAAAACGCTTTAATAATTTTATTACCATTGCTAGTGTAACCGGTCTAATGTTTGATCCTGTGAGCTCTTTGATCCGGTAACATTTGCTTTACTCTGCTGTCTGTGAGCTATGATTGTGATATCTATATAATGTTTCATTGGTTCACTGTGTTCCTTCTATAGAAAGCTTTAGTCAAGATAAATAACTGAGAATCTACTTGTAAGGAGATGGATGAAACAAAATATAGAAGCGTCAAGACTGATTTGCATATGACTGGGTCCAAACTGAAGTGGCAAGATGTGCAAAATGACGATGGACTGAGATGCAGTCCTGAGTCATTGCCAGCGGTCAGAATTAATTAAATCATTACATACATCACTTTTTTGTATTTTTTAGTGTGTTGCCCTAAGCAGGAAGGGTATTCCCAGACATGGGTCATGTGCACACTTTGTCACTGGAATTAAGGTATACCTGGCTGATGAGCCCAAACTAGAGCAAGACCAGCCCTGGTTTGCATGTGTTCCAATACAGGGAAGACATGGATTGGCAGTTTGAGGTGAACTGTTCCCATTGGAGCAGGGTCAAGACTGAGTTGCAAATGGCTGGGTCCAAACTGAGGTGGCATGGTGTGCAAAATAACAATGGACTGGAATGTGCCCTGTGTGACTGCCAGTGGCTGAGATTAATTCAAGCATTCCATCCATCACTTTTTGTAGACGTTAGTGAAAAAAAATTTAACCAATGGGTACCTCCCATTTAATCTCCCAGGATTTTTTGCATGTGACTTTCTTGTTTTAGGATTTTTACTGTTTTCGAGTTTCACCAGCTGGTTCTCACTCGTGGTAAATTCATTGTAAATGAAGTGAGAGTGCTAACCGCCAGCTTCCACCTTTTCAGATAACATTAGTGTAATGCAGCTAGGGTAAGAGGTTCGGGGCTGATTACCCATGAACCTGTGAGCACATGCATGTGCAAATGTTTTCCAGCTGTGTGAAACCAATGTCTTGCACAGCCTCATATATGCACACAGGTAGCCTATCTCAGAAGGGACTCATCAAGGATTGGTACTTACCTGGGGTCGGCCTTTTAATGTCATTTGCTATGCATAGTGTAGGTCTGTAATGCTAAATGAATAAGTGGTGCTCACTGTGTATTACATATTATATGAGAAATCAGCACTACATTACATTTTCACTCCACTTAGTCCTACAGGGTATCCAATGAGGTACAAATCTGGGGGTGAACATAGAAATAGAGTGTAAATTTACCATCCCAAATATAATCTCTTTCCTCCTAATTATACTTTAAGAATTGTGATACTTTCCTGGTTTAGCTAATAATCAGATTCCAGAGCTTTACCTCCCTCACTAGGACAAGTTAATTACTTTGCTCCTCAGCTGGTGGAACAAAAGCGTCCCTCCACATTAAAGCCATTAGCAGTGCTTGAACCAGTTTTTGGGAAAGGAAGGGCAGGGGAGGAAATCCACACCTGTTAAGTAGCTTGTCACATTTCACCTCAGCTGGGACAGCACTGCCTCACTGAAACAAACCAGGATCTCTGGAGCTAGCACAGACAAAAGGTGCTCACATTCGAAGTTTTGGTGGGAAGAGAACAGCCAGATATGTCAGGTGGGGTGGAGCTGAGGCTCTCAGGGGGAAATTTTCTGTAGACAACTTGAAGTCACCACATTGGATTGACCCAAATGCTGTGTAGGAGGGTTGGGAAAGGGATGGAGTGATGATGTGGCTTGGGGTACCTAGGATTGGCGTGCCTGTCTTCTATTCCTTTCCACCCTCACTTAAAAACTCCTGCAAGAGGGAGAGGCAGTTGAGAAGACACTGCCCCTTGGAGTGACACGATTGAAAGAATACCCATCTGGAAGGAAATGCCATCTGATACCCTGCAATGATGCGCTTCGGGACTTTTGACTCCAGCTGACCCATGGGATTTGAATGAATTTCTCAAGGGTCAGTGCTGCTGTTCTCCTTTTGCCCCTGAGAAACAGTAGGAATCAACCTGCAGGTGAATCCTCAGTTTTTATTTCGCCCTTGACTCCATTGAAACACAGTTGTCTGTTAAGAACCCAGGCGGCTCTGTGACCTGGGGAGTACAGCATCGAGTTCCGATGGTTGGCTGTTGGAGGTGGGCGGTGGTGAAAATTCCCCCCAAGTAGAGGAGAGCACCAGGAATCCATGCAAAGGAGAGGTCTGTTGCTGGAAACAGTAAAAACTAAGGGTGTACAAAATATGAGTAATGTGCTTTTGCATAATAACATGAAATTTCAGGAAAATCTGTGAAATTACATGTAATTATGCAAAATGCAAACCTATCACTTACAGTTATATTGTAGTGCTAAATGCATCATCACATCAATTTGTGATGGAATTAAACATTTCACAAGTGACACAAATTAATTCAGTGTAATTAATAGGTACCCTGGACTATTAAAGTCCCAGATTCCCAATAAAGTGCCCCCTAGAAGGCCAGTAGGCCTGCAGAATATTTAGCTAGGACCTAAGGCTGGCTAACAGGAGCAAAATTAGTCCACGATCCTACGGTGCCAGAGAAAGGGGTCCTGGAGAAAAAGAGCAGAGAATGAAACTTTGCATTAAAAAAAATTCCCCCATTCGACCTGGGGGTCGGCACAAGCTCAATAATTATATTTTGATGGAGAGGAGGCATTTATGGGACCCCTATTCCCGAGCAGAACTTTGGCTGTGGGGTCCCCATCCCAAATGCCTGACGCAATAGGAGCTACCTGGGGGACCTCATCTCCCCAGGGCAGAATGCAGCAAAAACATGAGTGCCACCACACTCTGAGCCCCCCTGGCTGTACCACCTCCTGCTGCAGGGGTAGCTAGAATTGAAATAAATAACAAAAAGGATACGCAGGGCAATGTTGCCAGCAAAAATAATTGCCAGAGGCAAAAGCCACTACTATATTATGCATTCTTCAGGGAAGAAGTGCCCCAGAATCCTCTGAGGCAATCATTAAATCACTATATCGTTTTTTTTGCAGTGCCCCAGACTGGTCAAGAGCATCACCAACATTAATTAGGTGTCATGTGAGAGATGAGGAATACAGCAACCCCCCTAGAAGTCCCCTTTCCCAATATTGCCCTAATTCTTCCAGATGGATTTAAAGCTCTCCATTAGTGAGTGGGCTTACCTATGTGCTTTGGAAGGCAGGGACCCCTAGTTGTGGGTTGTAATTGGCAGCATTAGCCCATTCATTTCATTGGTCCTTGAGAGATGAGGCATAACATGTACACTACTTTTTCTGATGTGGAGATGCACTGACAAAGTCACTAGGCCTGTCACATGGCTAATGACCATTTTATGATGTTGCAACTAGTATAGGTGGGGGGTATTATGGTTATAGGGTTCAGGACCTACTAGGTGTGTAACATAATATGGGGGTCTTACCAAGTTATTTTCATCTGCCTGATGTAAATACTTGTGATTTAATGCATAGTATTACATAGTGTGTGTGTAATAAAAGTATTTCACATTTTATAGGAGAAAGCAGTGGCTGGACAACCATTTATTGAGTGTTGTTGTTCTGTAATAGCAAGCTAGAGGTTTCTACCTCACACAACCTCCTGAGTGGGACTTGAACTGTTCTGGTTCACTACTTTGAGAGAATCAAATGCTACCATGGGGTACTTAGTCCCCAGTCAAAAGGCAATTTCAGACTTATTACTTGTGAAGAGCTCGATTTCTTACATAAAATATTTTGAAAAATGATGGGTCATTCAACATTCGAGAGCCAGATTTTCTTTGTTAAAAAAACAATTGTTTTGTGCCTCATTTTTTCAAAGTTTTGTTATTGCAGGAAGGGTGAGCCCCAAGCCCATAGGAAATTATTAGCTTTTCTGACAGTGATGATCAATTGAGCATACCTTATTAGTGCCCTCCTTCTAATTTATGTATAAATTGTACTTGAAAAAATGCAGCATCTGACTTTGTTTATTACAACATATACTCAGGGAGAAAACTCCTCTGAGGGTTGTGGACTGCTGGGTTTACTTGTTCCCTCATTTAAATTAAGGAAACATAAATGTCAATTTCCATTCCTTGTAAAAATTTATAAATCAGCAAAACTCAAACATCCATTGGACACAATGAGGCCACCAGAGGGGGTATACTCCCTTGCTTTCTACGCTTGAAAGGCAATCAGGTGAATAAAATGGAGCAGATCAGTTAATTAGTCTGGTATTGGACTCTGGAGCAGTGCTTAGTTTGGGGAGTTCCATTTGAATTCTGCAAGGTTAGGGTACGTGGCATATGGTTCTCTGATATTTAAATTAAACTTGACCTGTTACAATGGGCATTCATATTCATGCACACCCATTGCTATTGAAGACAGCTTATTGAAACCTATGCCAAATTTCAACAAATGTGCAGCTTCCTAACAGGTCATATTCTGGAGTTTTTCAACTAAGCATGGGTCATCCACTCTTATTACAAAGCAGTAAGTAATTGGAGCAACCAAACTTTTTTGTCCTATTTCAAATATTTATTTTCTGCTTAATGTTTCTAGAAAGGAATCCTCTGTACAGCTCAGTATTGCTTTACAACAACCCTTGGAATCACTTTAGCCTGGGATGAAGGGTGCAGGTCCAGTCTATGTTCTCAGCAAGCATGGCAGGCCTCAAGCAGCAAAGCAGTAGGGCATCCTTCTTCTACAGCATACACGGTTCCAGGAGTGAACTAAAGAGTCGGTCTGAGGTTCTCCATTTTATATCTGGTGCCCACTTTGAAGTGGGAGAAGCATGTGAGTTTACCCCCTATAGGGGTGTCTGGAATGTCCTGTCTCTCTGTCCTGGTCCCAGTCTCTCTGGGGGCACAATTAGTTAATGTGAAGTGATTTGTGACAGTGCTGGGCCAGTGCCTTTGAAGTGCAAGTGTGGTAAGTGACAGCTCCATCCCCTCATTAAGTCAGGATGCTCCATCCTTCCAACACCAAGACCCTCTATTGTCATGCAAGCTGGGGAATACACAATGGCCAACTACAACTAGCTATGTGACCCAGGCAACAGGCTACAGGCCCCAAATGGTTAGGACAAGAAAATGCAAACTTTTTAAAAGTGGGATTTTCTGAATTGTGACTTAAAATCCAACTTTACCACTAAAGAGGATTTTAAATTTCAATTCCCACAATCGTACAATGGCAGACCTGAGACGTGTTTAAAAGGCCTACTTAACCGCTTCGACGCGCATGACGGAACGGTTCCGTCATGCACGTCGGTTGGGCTGTGCTTATGACGGAACCGTTCCGTCATGGCCCCGCCCGCGCACGGAATCTTCAGCGTGGCGCGGAAATCCGCGTCGCGCTGAAGAGGTTAAGTGGGTGGCACAATCAGTGCTCCAGGCCCACTATTAGCATTTCATTTACAGGCCCTTGGAACATGTAGTGACACTTTACTAGGGACTCATAAGTAAATTAGTTGTGCGAATTCGGTCCAATCTAATTTGATCATGTTTTAAGGAGAGAGCACATTAGCATGGTAAACAGCCATTAGTACGTGACTTTTACTCCGCATACAATTACAACAAAGAGCTGTAACAACGTGTAGCCTTTACTACGCATGTTATTGCATCGCATGCGCTGTTACAACGCAAGAGTTGTAATGTGATCTGTCAACTCTGGAAGGAGAAGAAAGGAACCACGAGAATAGAGAGGTAAGAGGGGCTGTGTAGTTTTAAAGGGTTTAGGGTAGGGGGCAGGTCAATCAGGGAGTAGTCTTTTAGGATTAAGGGTTGTGTTGTTGTGTTTGAGGAGTAGTGTTTTTGGGTTTAGGGTAGTGTCGTGGGTCGTGCAGGGTAGTGTTTGTGTGTAGGGACATGAGTGGGGGTCGGGGAGGGTTGTGCAGGGGGTAGTGTTTTAGGAATCAGGGTAGTGTTGTGGTGTTTGTGTAGTGTAGGGTAGTGTTTTAGTGTTTAGGGTAGTGTCGGGGTGTCATGCAGGGTAGTGTTGGAGTGTAGGGATAGGACTGGGAGGTGGGGGAAGGTCGTGCAGGGGTAGTGTTTTAGGGTTTAGGATAGTGTTGTGGTGTTTGTGTAGTGTAGGGTGGTGTTTTTGGTTTAGGGTAGTGTCAGGTGAGTCATGCAGGGTAGTGTTAGAGTGTAGGGATAGGACTGGGGGGTCATGGAAGGTCGTGCAGGGGGTAGTGTTTTAGGGTTTAGGGTAGTGTTGTGGTGTTTGTGTAGTGTAGGGTAGAGTTTTAGTGTTTAGGGTAGTGTCAGGTCGGTCATGCAGGACAGTGTTAGAGTGTAGGGACAGGGCTGTGGTGTGGGGGAAGGTCGTGCAGAGGGTAGTGTTTTAGTGTTTAGGGTAGTGTAGTGGTGTTTGAGTAGTGTAGGGTAGTGATTTAGGGTTTAGGGTAGTGCTGGGGGTGTTGTGCAGGGTAGTGTTGGAGTGTAGTTAGTGGACTGGGGAAGGGTGGGTCATGCAAGGTGTAGTGTTTAAGGGTTTAGGGTAGTGTTGTGGTGTTTGTGTAGTGTAGGGTAGCGTTTTAGGGTTTAGGGTAGTGTCAGGTGGGTCATGCAGGTAGTGTTAGAGTATAGGGACAGGACTGGAGGGTGGGGGAAGGTCATGCAGGGGGTAGTGTTTTAGTGTTTAGGGTAGTGGAGTAGTGTACGGTAGTGATTTAGGGTTTATGGTAGTATCAGGGGTTTGTGCAGGGTAGTGTTTGCGTGTAGGGATAGGTCTGGGGGAAGGGCTAGTGTCATGGTGGGGGTGGTGTTTGAGGGATTAGAGTAGTGTTGTTTCAGTGTGTTTTGTAGGTAAGTGTATATGGATGTAGAATTTAGCGTAGTGTAGGGGTGTTCTTTAATACAAAAAATGTGTGGAAAATGTATGCAGGGTAGAGAGATCTGTTGTAATTACATTTTAAAAGCATTTCCAGGAACTTGCTATCTAATGGTATGCGTAGAAAAAAATTGCATTGTAATGGTACTTGCGAACTAATAACTTTGTGGTAAAGGTATGTGTTGTTTTGCATTGTGGTGTATCGACATATATTCCATTAGCACTGCTTACCAATGGTAAAGTGTGCAGAGTCCTACAAGCCAACAAAAACGGGTTCAGAAACAGGAGAGATGAAGGCAAAAAGTCTGTGGATGACTGCATAGAGGGCCAAGTCCAAAACAGTTACTATTGTTTTTGATTGAAATGTCCCTACATACCATACATCTTAAAGCAGATAAGTAAATCATCATACCAGCCTGACCTACCGCATTTAGCAGTCCATCTCTCCACAACTGACTTTTACAGATCTAGCAATATTGCTTTTAAGTTACGACTTTCACGTTACTATACAAGGTGTGTTTTCCCACCCACAGGTGACACAGTAGAACTTGGTTCAGTGCACTGGCGATTAATGTGAAAGATAGATTATTGTAGCCCCGCACAAGTCTATTCAAAGTGTAATTGACATAGAAACATTGCTTTTGAGTTACTAATGATCTGTTGTTAAAGAGATCAGGGAAGATCAGGGGCACAGTGGGAAAAAAACTATTTCATTATTCACAGTATTACACACACTGTACTAAGAAGAATCAACAATCTGTTTCTCATTACATCTAACAACTACACAGAATATTATAAAAGCAGCAAGCAGAACAGTTATAAGTAATGAGAATAAAATTAACATTTCAGCATGTTTAAAATGTCATTTAAAATGACCATTTCTATAGAGAGCATGGAAGGAAGAGCAACTTCCAGTCTGGAGTTTCTAAAGGAGAAGAGACACACTGCATACCTTGGTGACAAAAAAGGCAGTGTTTATCAGCAAAGGCGTGGAAACAGTGTTCTCCACAAAGTGCAAACACCCACTGCGGGACTCCTCCAGGACTTGGTTTTATTAGATCCAGGCTTCTAGTGAGATGTAGCATCTGCGAAGTACGATGTGTGCGGGTAGTAGGTGAGACCGTCTCTGGTAGAATATCGTGCGATAATCTGGGCGAAGGACCTCTCCTGACAAATGGTCAAGTGGCAGTCCTCATATACTAAATCTTTTCAGAAATCGGAATTTCTGACAAGTGTAGGAATATCTGCATAGATAATTTGCATATAGGTGTGTGACCCAAACGTTCTATTATAAATATATAAGGTAAAAGGACGTCAATTCAGACTTCACGTTTTGGTTGCCAAGTCTGTATGTGTTCTTTTTTATTTGTGACATGGTGGAAAGAAGACATGTGACCAGACAAATGTTCCATCAAGTGTTTTATCTATCTAATCGATTGGATGACTTGACTCTTTCCAAAATTTTAGAAAGATACGTTCAGACAACATCGATGTTTAATAGCAGACATGACAATAATTCTGCATGAAATGGAAAGAGAGGATTCCCATTGTTAAAGAGTAAAACGATGGTGACCTCCATTTAGCCTAGAGGGAGTCAGGGCCTACCGAAGATGGAGTCATACCTTTGGGGCTTTATGCCATCCCAGGCTTGCAGGTCTGGAAGGGATGTCTTATGGGCATGACTTTCCAATAATGATTTATCTAATGTATAGGGAAATCCATGCACCAAAATTATTGAGGATTTAAATTCTTACACAAAATCTACAACTAGTCAGACTATCTAAATACAATATAACAATAAAAAAGCATTCAAATATTAAAACATAAATGAAGCATAAAACTAAAACACTTGATACATTATGAAAATAAATGGCAAATACATATAGTGAACATAGCAAAGCATGAATAATTTCAAGACTTGCATTGTTTAAAAACATCAATATAAAAGTTGTGGTCCTTCTAGAATTTTTTATGCCTGTTGGTGATAAAACACACCAGTGTGATGATATGACTAAGCCAAATTAATAATATGCAATATAAAAATGAAAAATAAAAGGAAACGAGTCTTATAAAAAGAATATAGTTTATTCAGGTTTTTCATAGTATATTTGTTGAATTCTTGTCGTTAGTCAACTTACTTTTTTGAGTTAGTCCTCGTCAGAGGACATGTCAATAATCTGGTGCACACGCAGCATACGTGTGATCTTTATGAAAGCCATACAGGGCATGTTCAGAGTCATAGACAATCTGTGCATTCGATGGACCAGCAATGGATTGCTTGTCTTGGGCACTAAATGGTATTTGTAGCTCTCCAGGGGCCTCGAAAGATAACAGCAAGTCAAGCCATTCATCAAGAGCTGCATCGAAAACTGCGACTAGTGATATCACTCTGTCAAAGGTGGCATACTGTAGTAGAGAAAGATGCATTGCTCTGCATTATTTCAGGTGCTCATCTAGGGATTGAAAGCTAGCTTCCATATCACGATAAGTCACCAAGGACTGTTCCAGATGTAAGCCAAGATGACTTCAGTCGTACAGTTTATGCATTGGAAGACAGGTTTTACTTGCGTAACATCCACTTTGCGAAAGGTATTCAGCCAGTGCATGCTGAGTTCAGATCGCAAGCATGTCCCATGCACCGTGCTAGAGTCTCTCTGCAGCTTTGTTCAGCTGGATACATGTACTCCATGTTGTTGATTTCTTTGTCAAAACAGGAGAAAGATGATGATACAGCAGCCAATTAGCAGTATGATGATTGGAAAACCTACATGAAAGCTTGGAGAAAAGAGATTGAAAAACTGATTGAATCAGTCCAAATACTGCCCTAAATCCAGTCACCAGACCAGATCCAATGTTTTTAGAAAGATGCACAACACCAGTTGAAACAGACAAATTAAATATTGTTTGTACAATATCTGCATTGGTTATTGTGTGTGTAGCAGTCTCTTGAGCAGTTCGGGCTGTCTACAAATTATAATCTTAAACTACTGAAGTCAAAGTGATTTCTTTTTGTAATTGACCAGACAATAGTTTGTTCAAATCACCAAAACACATAGATTTCATACTTATGCTAAGCCAAGGAATGTTCCTAATGATATTTTGATGTAGAGGATACAAGGTCTTTCCACAACACTGTATTGTTTCAGAAACTGTTATCAGGTATGGCTGGCCAGATTTCAACCCACAGCAAGTAACATTTGTTAAAAATAAATGAGGACTGTTATTCAGAACTTGATTGAGAGTGGGAATGGATGCACTGTGGCAAATGGATAAAACACAACTTAACCCTGGCACCAAAGTGCTACAAATTCCATACAATGAAATGGTGCCACATAGAAGGGATTTTCCAAGGGGGTTTTTTCAGTTTGCTGTACTACTATATACAGGGTCATTTTCATTTTCATTTAGACAGATGTGAGAGAAAATAAACTTTCATGATTGGAATGATTTTGAAGTGTGCACAGTTTCGTACCAGCCAATGGATTTATATTTTTGACAGTGACAGTCGTGAAAATTAAAGCTTGTAATGGGCAATTAAATGATACCATGTATTAATCAGGTAATAGGTAGAGGGCTACTGACTTTAAATGGTACAGAACCTGTATTAGGTGCTTGTAGTGACCATTTTCTTGTATGAGTACTCTTAACTACGCTTGCCTATGTTATAATATGAACAACTTAATCCGTATGTCTACTGGAGCAAAATCCTGTCAGTAGAGGGGGCTCAGAGAGAATGTACCAAGTTGAGTGCAAAAAGAGGCAAATATACAAAGTGAAGAGACCCTAAAGAATAAATTGGATTCCCAACACTCACCAAGGTGATCAGTATCATCATCTGGGTATCCTTTCTACCATCCACTGTACCTCTTGATCATAGAGGAAAATGTGGTGGATTCATCCCAAATGGGTCATGAAGGAAGAACAGGGAGAGAAGAAAAAGCTCTCATAAGTCACATAGATGTGATCTCAGACAATGTGTGGGGATGATAGGCACAGTGCATTAGTGTGAAAGTGAAATTAAGAAAGCATTACAGGAAAGAAGAACTTTTATTTGGATATCTCTTATAATCCTTATTAAAACAGTGCAAAAGCAGTTTTCAAACATAACTGCTTGTAAATAAGGTCGACATGCTTCAGACTAGTGGACTGTTAGTTCTAGGCTTTCTTCAGGACATGTCTGTTATTAGCGTTGCTACTGCGTTAAAAAACATTAGTGAAAAAGTGAAAAAACTGTGAAAAAACACTAAATAGGTTGGAATCAATACAACCTTATGAACCAAATTCGAATCCTCCGTATCAACGGGAGGCAGATGACACCTGTGAAAAAACACATTGTAGTACTCACAATGAAACAAAACTCAACTGAGTCCCAAAATCACAGGATAATGATATGTACTGTGAGGCAGCAATGTCAAGCATCAGTCAACTATATATATGTTGTATAAGAAACAATTAAAATGTTTTTGCTCACCCGTCTCTTACGAGGAGTGGACCTCACCTCGCCTGGTAACAACTCAGGACATAGAGGCCTGCTCTAAGAAAAACAAGGAGGGAGGGGATTTATGAAACTAACAACAGATGCCAGATATTTCTACCAAATCCATCCCATGTTTATCCCTTTGTATTTCTACATCTCACCCTGATTAGGAATGGCGTCAAAGATAATTTGGAAGCTGATGTCTAGTGCAACATGTGGCTAGGAGGTAATGGAACAAACCTCACTAAGCACCATCAGCCTCATGCATCAACAAAGACTTTTGCGATTCCTTAATAGCGATTTTTAAGGAATCGCAATTAAGGAATTGCAAAAGCCTATGCATGTAGGAATCGCTATAAAAATAGCGATTCCTTAAAATTCCTTAATTGCTAGTCGCAAATAGCGAGTAGCAATTAAGGAAAGCCGTCCCATTCATTCCTATGGGCCTCCAGGCCCATAGGAATGACTTGGAGATTGCATGAGCAAATTGCGAGTACCAGTAGGTACTCGCAAATTGCTCATGCAATTTCAAGGGTGCAAGGGTGTCCAAATGACACCCACCCTATTGCACCCCTGAAATTGTTCTGTGCACAAATGTTGCACACACACATGCTCTAAGGGCATGTGTGTGCGCAACATGAAACTTTGAAAAATGCACAAAAGTGCATTTTTCAAAGTTATTGCAAATTACCATGAAGTTCAACTTCATGGTAATTTGCTCCCCCTATTAGCGAAATCGCTAATTTTTTAACTTTAATGCATTGCATTTAAGGAATCTCAATTTGGGATTCCTTAAATGCAATCGCAATTTAAGGAATCGCTATTTACTGATTCCTTAAATTCCGATTTTTGCATTTGGTTGATGCATTGGGATTCGTTTTTTTTTTACTCGCTAACGGGTGTTATTAGCGATTCGGTATTTTACCGACTGGATTTTGGCTTGATGCATGAGGCTGCATATCGGTAGACTGATGGCACCACCAACACATTACATGTTGTGCTGTATAATGCTGTCTAGCTTGAAACATACTCTATGTTAAGTATCCACAAGCACAGTGAAAAAGACACTGGATGTCTTGATAGCAAAGACATTGATATACAAACGGTATTCTTTAGATAATGAGGCATTCTAATCACTCGAGACTCTAATACAGAGTGAGCTGTTCCTTCAAACCTGCCTGACATGCTGTGAATATTAAGAAAAACAGCAAGCCAGTCTCGGCGAGCCCCTAGAAAGGTGTAAGCACGTGAAGCCTTCCTAAGAAGCGCACTCACATTGAAAGGGGTCGAGTAGCGTAAAGATACATAGCTTTTTCTAAGATGCTCTCCCCTCATGAGGTAAGGCAGAAGTCCCCGGACTATGTCCCCAATCCCAAAACAAAAGTCGAAAATCACACCCACAAATATATCACGACTGCCTCATCCAGACACGTCCTTGTAGGTAATTTTCCATGAAGCAATAGTGCGTCCAGGCTCTTGCTCGACGAGCTTGGTTCCCAGGCCTTTCCAGATACGAAAGACATCTTCCTTCATTATTAACGCTGCTTATTCAAAGGCATCCTCTCCTCTCTATATCTGTCTAACTCCTTACTTAAACAAAGAGGTTATTCTAACTAACGTGAACAAATTCTTGCCCCTGCAACAGAAAAGTGAAAGAAGAGAATTCTACAAACACATAGACCATAATTAGCAACCTTCAACATAAGAGTGAACAGGGAGAACCGAAAGTTAGGACTACCAGGTTCAGCTAACATAAGAACAGAGCACACATTTAAAATGAATGCATATATGAACCATTAATATACACACATTATATGAGCCTTAATATGAAAACCTTCATTAGTCATGAATACACTTCACACGTATATGATTTAATATCAACACATATTTAGGGCCTGATTCTGATGTGGTTAGGAAATCTTTCCGATTGAATCGGTTTGGAAACGGTTTCCGACGAACTCAGGTAGGGAGAGTCCGACCGACCGAGCACGATGCATCCGCATGCTTCCAGATACTATTTGGTTGGACTCCCCTTGACTTCTATGGGAGCCAATGTTCCTAACCGAATCATAATCTGGCCCTCAGTTGGGAAGACACGTTCCCTGTCAGATTCGGAAGGAGCAAATGCTGTTAGGAGGCCTTCCGAACCGCATCGTAATTGGGCCCTGGGTGGGAATGCTTTCCTAACCGCATTAGAATCGGGCCCTTAATATATGAATTCTTGATTACGTGCAAAATGTCTCTAACACTTTACTTACACATTATTACATTTTACGTTCTAGTAGCCTAACATTAATGCAAAAGCAGATTATGTGTGGAAGCGGACTAATGCACCCCTAAAATTGAAAGAGCAAAGTTGAGCTCTATCAATATATGATTCAGAAAGTACTATTAGTACCTTGAATTCCAGCATAATATGAAATAGGGGAAAAAAAACTAGAGCAATCAGAAACAGATGTTGCCAATAATATTTTTGAGAAAAATGTACTTAAAAAGGGACTGATTCTTAAGTTAAGGGCGAGGCATTTTCCCCTACAAATATTACATACCAGTTGACAGTCACTTGAAAATAGGACTACAGTGTTTATTGTTGCGTGGCAGTTAAATGAGTTGGTGTGTTGACTGACCCACACCTGGAGTGATACAATCAGACTATAAACTTTACATTGGACAAGCATTTTAAGCTAGTTAACTGACCATCTCATGTTTAAAAACTGCAATATTACCACAATGTATCATACATTTCAGAAAGATGATGGTCATATTGTGTGAAAGGTTTTTTAAACACTTAACATTTTAGAATGTTGTTGCTATGGCAGCTAATCAGTCCTTCCGCCCACTCGGCTATCCACTGAGCTTTGAATCCTCAGAAATTACTCATGGCTTGGAATCATATATGGAGTTCAACCTTACTGCATCCTTGCCCCCACTTTCGGACTCAAAATACCTATTGAATTTGTATGCACATATCTGTAAGAAAATGTGTATATGTAGTGGAAAAATTAAGTATGCAGTTTACAATCGTGTTCTTCCTCATTTACCTATTCTCACTTCTCTCCCCCACACGCAGATATTTTTCCTATTTACACATCACGGGATTCAGAAGCTTGAATGCTGCAAAAACAAAATCCTCTCCACGTATCATCTGTTTTGTGTGTGTGTTGAAATTTTTCCCCATTGAATTTTGTTTTAAAAAAGATTACATATGATAATATTGGTACTTGAAGAGTGACAAGCACTGTTTGCGATACAGGGTAGACCCACCCACCTTTAATCCCTTATACTAGGAAGTTAAAATATAAAAATACAAAGGAAAAAAATACAGCACCATATCACTTAAAGGCTAAGGGGCAGATTTACAAGAAAGTGATGCATCTGTAGATATGCGTCACTTTCCCTGCGCCACCCTGAGAAACCTTTGCACCAACATGGATGGGCCATATTTGCAATAGGGTGCACCTTGAGTGTAAGGATTGACAGATAAACGTCAGAAGTTTTGACGCATCTGTTGGGGCAAAAGTCACGCATTGCTGGAGTCGTGTTGCAAGCACGACACAACTCCAGCAATGCATTTTGAGGCCTATTCCCACTACACTGCATATATCTTTATGCCTGCTTGAAGCAGGCGTTATTTTTGACGGTGTGGCATTCTACAGGTGCCGCAGTGAAATCTTGCAGATTTCACTGCATCACTTTTATGAAGCTTCTCTGCGTGGGAACGCCCATCCTGCATACATTATACCTGATGCAGGTATGTGACTCAGGGCTTTACGACGTGACGCAGAGATGCGTCACTTTGTTAATTGGCTGTATTTTTTATGCCACCACTGCGCCACAGAAGTGACCCAACGGCAGAGCAAAAGTGTTGCAAGGGGCTTGTAAATCTGCCCCTAAGTTCGCAAGTGCTATGAACATTGTGCAATTAGTGCAAAAATGGCTAGTGCTACTTTGCATTTTATATCTCCCACAAGAGCTTGTTATTTGGCTCATGGTGTGAGATGCAGGTATTTCTACATGTGTGTATGAAATAAATTTAAGACAACTTGGCAACAAGCATTTGTTTGCTACACAAAATATTTGATTGGTTAACTTTTCCATAGAATGAATCACATATATAGTCAATTTTCATTATACTTTATGTAATACCCGTGTGGTTACTGCTTTATGAAATAGATTGTTATGATGCTCCTGAGGGTTGGATTTGCAATAGGGTTTTAATAGAAATCCTCTGATTTTAAGAGAAAGCTTTACACAGGGAAGAAAATGCACCTTTGGAATTTCATTAGTAATACTATGGTGAAGGCAATCGATCCATGGTTTCTTCTCTCATTTTAGAACTTCTCCAAGATCTCAGAGGATTTTTCAGTGGCAACTGAATCTAAACCGATACCAAAGTTTCTATTTCTGACCGCATTAATTACCATGACTGCATCTAAGCATTTGATGAAAACTATATCTATCGTGTACTTACTACAACGGCTAAAACAGGATTAAGCTGTTGTGAGATTGGGTTCGGCAGAGGTGGTGGGTTGGTGATGTAATTGATGATCTTCTGCCATATAGAGTGTTCAATAACCCAAAAGCTACTCCAGCGGCCCCTTGGTACTTGCCTACCCTGAGGGAGGCCAAGCTAGGCTGCCACAAACTGGAGAGACTTTGGGAGAGGAACTATTTGAGCATCGCCAGGGACAAACCAGTGGGCATATTAGCAAGGGTTGGCGATTTAATTATCACCGCTTTAGTGTCCGTTTTCGGGCGATAAGCGGCGATAATAATATCGCAATATCATCAAGGACACGCTAGCGTGTGTTTCTCTGATGTAAAGCCCGTTTTTTTCACAGCCTCGCATCGCTAACGAGATGCAAAGAAGGCGTGGCTGTGAAAACAACACATGAAAATATCGCGAAATTAACAAGGAGGTGCAGCGATAAAAAAAAACACGCTACCGCTGCCTTAACACTGGAAATTAACATCTGTTAAATTCCAGACTAAGGCATACTGATAATGGTAGGTATTATGCTGATACGACCACAGGGTCGTATCAGCAATGTTATCGCTGTTTTCCATGGAACATCGCTGGAAAACCAGCGATGTTCCATGGTAAACACCGCTATCGCTGAAATATTATCGCCATAGCGCTATGTATTGTTAACATAGCGTTATCATGGCAATAATTTTCAGCGATAGCTGGCGATAATATTGTTACCGCTATGTGGGGCCAGCGATAATTATCGCTGGTACTTGGTAATATGCCCCTTAATGAGGCATTGAGGGATTATAAAAGGCAGGTATTTCCTCTGGATGCAGAAAATCTTCAAAGAATATGTTTTCTATTGTTTATCAATTGCACACCCCAAAGTGCATTGAAAATAAAATGTCTGACTTTGAGGAGCTTGCAGGCAGTCTGTCGAATTTCTTTGATTACTAAATTATTACTATCTTGAAAACCATAAAATTGATAGACATGATAAACACCTTAGAGGAGACAGTTTTTGGTCCTCCATTACCACAGTTGGGGTGGCTGTATCTAAAAATGGTACCCAAGAAGTATGAGCTGTGCTCTAAAAATATCTTGAAAAATGGGTGCTGTAAATATCCACTAATTTTACAGCTTTCTCACTAGGCTTGAAGTCTGAAACTCTATTAGATACTCTACCAGTTCTTGGTCCACACCTTCTGGACTTCTGCCATAACTCAATAGTGGGATTGTTCCGTGGAGTGGAAAAGACTTTGGTGGTGCTGCTCCTAAAAATAAATCTACTGGGGACACTGATGTATTGTCAAACTAATGACCTATTTCTCTTCTGTGTATTCCTGGAAAACTTGTGGGAATACATGTCAACCCTGTATCTGACTGGTTACTTAAAACCAACGTACTTGAGACATCTCAGTCCAGGGTTTGCCGGTTTTACATCTCATTGAGGAGCCATGTAACAGTGGTAGACCCATGCTGGTGGACCAAATGCAATGAGTGGCCCTTGTGCAATTAGATCTGTCCACATCTTATGATACTGTGTCTCATGACGTTTTACTCACTAGGCTGAAGGAGACTGGCATAACTGGAAAGGCACTTGAATGGTGTAGGTCTTATCTACAAAGGAGATCACAAGCAATTTTCCTATCACTTTATACATCTGAGTTTCAATATCTGAGTCAAGTAAGATCCTTTGAGTCCGACATTTTTCAATATACACATTTGTCCACTGGTAAAACTAATAATCTTTGGTCTCAGAGTAAAGAATTATGTGGATGACACCCAGCTGATCATCACGCTAGTTAAAGCGGCTGAAAATGCACTTGAACCATTTCAGAAATGTGTGGCTGCGGTATCAGTGACAAATCAAACTCAATCAAATTAAACTCTGTCAAAACTGAAGTGGTGTGGGTGACTCATCCCTGTATCCCTAATCTTATGCTACCAGGCTTTCGGCCCAATTCCTAGACCTCCTCTCCATCATTTGCAAAACTGGTAAAAACACCTTGGGATACACCTGGACAGCTCTCGTTAGAGTGTCAGATTAATCACCTTGCATCCACGTTCTTCTCCCTTTCCAAACAGTTGAGGAATATCCTGCCTCCTCTGCCCCGGCCAAGTCTTCAGGTGGTGACCTAAGTGACAGTCTTGGGTCACCTGGACTATAGTAACTCCTCCTTCTCAACCGTAGCAAGATACTCCCTTCCTAATGATCCAACAGTGGCAGGGAGGGCCACAAGAACACAGAGGACCGATCTGAAACTACTTTAAAAAATCTGTAAACAAACTTCTAAAATCATTGAGGCTCTGCCCCAGAGACGGAAATCTAAACCACCTACTTCGCAAAAACAAAGGCCAAAATCAAAAAACTCAAGTGGGACATTAACAGGTCCAACGAAAACGATTTTTTGGGCAAAACTCTACCACGACTCCAAAGCAATCAATAGCACCTGCTTCTGGTCTACCATCAACAACATTTTACAACCGGCACATGGAGGCTTAATATCATACATCACAGTGAATTAATTGACAACCTTTCTAGAATCTCACTTCAATCATCAAACACCTGGATTGCAGGCAATCCTGGATAACCAACTAGCTCATTCCTCTCAAACCATGAGGAATTTAGAGAGAGACAAAAACGGAACCGAGGTATTATTGATTAAAAGGCACATTTCAAAAAGAAGGAAAGAAGGGGCACCAGGGCCAATCGGGATTCAACCAGCTCTCTTCAAACAAGACCCGGAATATTGGCCAGAAACATTGGCCCCCCTTTTTTTATACCGTCAGACAGTCTGGGCTCCTACCCGCATCGTGGAAGGGATCCAGAATTTCACTGATTTATAAGGCCAGGGAGAAAACCTCACCAAAAACTATTGTCTGATTGCCCTCCTAGACACAGAGGCAAAAAACTTTGCAGGCATCTTACTTTCAGAGCTCTAGGACTGGGCAAAAGATAATGAAATAATCCACCTCCACCAAACAGGGTTCCTCAAAGACACAGGACAAGGCGAAACTATCTAAAAAAGCTATTCACTTTTGCTTTATCTTCTTCAAGGCAGCCTTCGATAATGTCAATCGAGCAATACTGTGGAGGAAATTGCCACTCTGGGGAATCCCTTCATCTCTTTTGAACCTCCTAATACATCTTCACACCAACACATGGATACAGGTCAAACTAGGCAACGGCACCCATCTCTTGAGGCGTATACCAACTACTAAAGGACTCAAACAGGGACGTATGCTTGCACCAACACTGTTTAACCTCTATACAGCAGACATGACATCAGCCCTTAGCACCTGCTTCACGACTTGGCGGCAAAGCCATTTCCAGCATCTCATATGCGGATGACGTTGTTCTGGCAAGCCACACTCAAGTTGGCCTGCAACGTTTACTCAACAAAATGCACGAGTACACAGTCGAAAATCACCTAGAAGTGAACATCAATAAAACAAAAACCCTGGCAATCAATGGAAAATGACGGTCCCACTCCTGGTTCTTGGGAAAATCCCCAATTGTGAACACCCCCGCTTATAAATACCTAGGGGTGATCATTGACGAAATTTACCAACCAACTAGAGGCCATTAAAAGGAAAGGGATGGCTATAGCGACAACACTAAGGCAATTAAAAACAAAGCTTACAGGGCCTATTATTCCTCTTCTGCTCTGGGTAGCGCAAGCTAAACTTCCACCCTCTAATACTTACGGCAGCAAAGCTCTGAGGGGCAGGGACGCCAAACTGCTGGATACCACCATGGCCAAAGCGTATGGAGTTATGTTAAACCTTCCATCCTACGTCTCAGCTGCACAGATTCAACTGGAGTTTGGGCTAACCAAACAACTTTTTGCAAGGCAAGGTTCATATATCAAGTGTTGGCACAAAATTAAGAACTCTCCAAGGATTACCCTGAACCATCAGCTCTGGCAAGAACTTGACAGCACATCCATCTCGCTGGCTAAAAAATACTTGGAGGATTCACTCGCCACTACTAGATTAGTCGACCAATGGAAAACCCAAACTACCCATTCATTCTTCAAGCAAGCAGTAAATAAGGTAATCAAGAAGATCTCTCTTGCTGAACACAAAGTTGTATTTGCCTGTAGGAGCCACACCTGGATGACACTTAGCGGCTATAAACTACGTGGGCCACAGGCATACTTTCAAATTGGGATACACAAGGAAGACCAAAGAACAATTTTTAAAATCCAGGCTAGGAATCCTGCCAGCTACACCGCACCTTTTTTCCTGGCAGAAAGAGAAATAGGGAAACTCATGCAGGCTATGAGGGAACAGTATTGAGGACATGGAACACCTGTTATGCTCCTCCACCAAATTAAAAGAGGAAAGGGTAGGACAACTCAAAGCGCATTTTAATGAATGAGGGATTCGTACTCGGAGACAGGCTGTGATTGCATGCTTCGACCCCGGGGTCCCGCAGCTAAATGGGAAGCTAGTAAAATTCCTGTTACTAGTAGAATATAAGCAAGGATCAGCTGCCCCCCATGCATACGAAAAAAAAATACATAAGGATTTATGCCAATGCAACTGTAATCTGTGAGCATAGATATTGGAGCCTCTTCAGAATAATCCAGCAAGGACGCTTTTTACACTGGAGATTTTTTTTAATTTTTAGAAACACAGTCAACCTGTTTTAGTATATATGACTTTTATTAATGTGTATTTTTGTAATGGTTTTAATTAATCAAAACAATTATTTACCTTCTTCTTAGGCGTTGACACATGACCTTTGAAGAAACTACAAAGAATACAGAACTTGTCTGTGAAGTTAGCACTTGGTTGGCTGCGTTCTTCTTCGTCGACCTGCAAACTTAAAGCTTTTCATTGATTGCCAGTGCACCCCAAGCTCCCCTGAACTCTGCTGCTGGGAGATCTGACCTGTCATGAGGTGTTTGTTCCAGTTCTGGAACTCTGGAGGTTGTTCCTGCTGTTGGGAGCTGGAAGAAACCTGAAGAACTGAGAAAATCGATGTATTGCTCTTTTTGCAGATGTTTTCCCGGCGCAGCACTGCCATGCAAGAAGAATCTCCATGCACCGCCACTGCAGAGATAAAGCAGCGCCTGTCACGGCACAAGAACTGATGCATCATGGGATTGCCGCTGAAGAAATCGACACATCCCGCTTGCCATCACTGCATTGATCACAGATGCATCCTAGATTTCTACAATTCATACCTGTGCAGAAAGTTTTCCTGACGCATCACCTGCAGATCAGATCCAACTTGGATTCAACGCATCAGTTCCCCCTGCAGTATGGATTTGATGCATCACTTCTCCTGTTTGCAGCAGAACTGTTGAATCACCTCCCCAAGGACTCAAGAACTGATGCTTCTCTTTGCTTCTCGACGCTTCCTTTTTCTGCGGCTGTTAGGCCTTGTGACTTTTGATGCATCTACAGGTTCTTTGTGTAAAATCATGCATCCATAGTTTTCTATGGACCAAGTTGCTTGAAACCTTTAAAAAGTAATATTCTTATTACATGTAGGCTTGACTTTTGGCGTTTTGGTCTTGAGTTTAGATGAAGATACTTTATTTTTCTAAACTCGCGTGGTGTCCATTTGTGGTGTTATCACTGTATTACTTCGTGTTTTGAGTACAAATACATGACACATTGCCTTTGGGATAAGCCTGTCTGCTTGTGCCAAGCTACCCCTTACCCTGACTAGAAGCAAGGGTCCCTATTTGGACAAAGGTACCTACCTCTGCCAACGGGTGACCCCCATTTCTAACAGGTGTTCTGTGTTTTTAACCCTATTTTAAACTCTAGTGTCTTAACTTACCTGTTAGCAGTGGCAACACTCTCTGGTCCACCGCAGCTCAGCTGTTTGCAGTGGAGAGAGTGTCTCCCTCCATGCTTGCTCCACTTCCGGTTTAGGTGGCAGACGGTTAGCACTCTAGTGGCACTAGACCGCTATGTAAACAGATGCTTGTATGACGGCACAGCCTAGAACTGGTCTGTGGTCATGACAGAAGTGATTTTTAGTATTTGGGGGGGGGGTCTTTGTTATTCATTCAGAGGCGGTCTCTTTAATTTGTTTGGGGCTCTGTGTTTTTATCCATTATTTAAACTCCACTGTCTTAACTTACATGTTAGCAGTGGCACCAGTCTCCAGCCTACCACGGCTCGGCTGTTTGCAGTGGAGAGAGTGTCGCTCTCCATTCTTGCTCCACTTCCGGTTTAGGCAGAATGTGGTTAGAATTCTAATGGCACCCGATCACTACTTAAGCAGATGCTTGTGTGCCCTACCATGCCCATCCAGGGCCTGGGCACAGAACCCCTGCCCCTCCTAATACCTATAAAAGATTTTATTCTGCCCCGGAACATAGGGAACTCACACCGCCTTGCCATATTGAGTCCCACAATCCTCTCGAGCTAGGCAGCCTTCCACTTATATGCACCAAGTGTGGGTTTATCTACAGTCCTACAGAGAAGGAGGGAGTCTGTAAACTAGAACCTAAAAATGCAATTTACTGTTTGGCCACAAATTGCCGCTTCTTCACTAAACATAAACATGAGATTTTTTATATTATCAGGAACCTACAACCTGATGCTCTTTTTCTGACCAAAATATGGCTCACGGACACCTCCACCCCAGAGATTTTAGATGCCATACCTTGTGTATATGGTATTGTGAAATAAGATTGGCTATTCCATAGAGGAGAAGGCTTTGCTATTATTTTTAAGCTTACTATAAAATGTGTTTTTAGAGATGAATCTATTGATGAATTTGAAGCTGCGCTTTTTTCACTAACACTCCCAAACACATGTCCATTAAAGGGGCTTTTAATCTAACGTCCACCAGGGCCGGCGTTTAAGTGTACATCATCTTTGGTAGACTGCACTTCTCTATTGGAAGTCTGGCATAATACGCTTATTATTCTTGGCAACTTTAACCTACACTTTAAAGATAGCTCTTGTAAGCGAGCTCAGTCCCTTATCAATGATCTAGAAACTCTGTAGTACAGAGAGTCACCGGCCCCACTTACTTGAAAGGTCTTCTTACTCTACTTGTGGGTACCCGATTATAGTTCCCTGGTCAGATCACTTGCTGATACCTTTCTTTTCCACTTCCTACGGTAGTTCCAGCAGTGGGAACGATTCTACTGCGCTTCCATAGAAATGGGCCAAGATTGATACAGAGACCTTCACTAAAACACTATTAGCCTCCCCCCCAGTTAGGGAGGAATGTGCATTAGGCAGACACTAATTCCAATCTATGGATGAGTGTAGCCTTAGATTCAAGTGCTCAATTAGGTCCAAAATGCCTGACATGCTCCTTTCCTTCTGCACCCTGGTTTAATGATGAACTAGTTGCAGCCAAGAAAGCGTGCAGGTGCCAGGACTGTATTTGGTGGTTGGACTACAACCAGAGCAGTCGCTTTAATCTTAAATTAGAACTTAAACATTATCATAAGGTAATTAGAAAGACTAGGAAAGAGATCTATGTCAGAAGATTGATAAATTTAGGCATTCCACTAAAGAACTTTGCTCCATACTCAAATCCCTGTCCTCTCTCGACCGAGTATCAGCCGTGAGAACTCCCTTTCAGGAAACCTGCAAGAGCTTTGCTCACTTTTTCCCCACTAAACTAGGTAAAATCTATGATACATTTCCATCAGAAGCCAAGGAATTTAGTGCTAAACTGACGATAATAGATAACCCACTCATGCGGGGTGCTCTTGGGTGTTTCGTAAGCCCTTCGATGAAGAAAGTACAGGATCTTTTCTTAAAGATTAAATGGAAAAAAGTCACTATTGACTGCTCGATTTTGGAGAATCTTAGACCTATCTCTCTCCTGCCCTTTTTCGTGAAAATTGTGGAAAAACATGTTAAACATCAACGAACTTGCACTATCGAAGAAAGAGAACAACTTCCCCCCTCTCAATCTAGTTTTCAGGCTGCCCACTCGACAGAATCCGCCCTTCTTCTTGCGACTGAAACACTAAGACACAATGCAGACCATGGTTTTACTTCGGCTTTAATACTACTTGACCTGAGTGCCGCCTTTGACGCTGTATCCAGGGCCTCTTGTGTGTGTCACAGGCTAAGGAAATGTGGCATTGGTGGCTTGGCCCTAAGATGGCTTTCCTCTTTTTTGTGTAATCGCTCATTTTAGGTAACCCAGAGACCTTTTATCCCTGAGACACTGACTCTTCCTCAAGGAATTCAACAAGGCTCTATGTTGAGTCCCACCCTGTTTAATATTTACATGCGTCCTCTGGCAGAGAATATTGAAAAACATAATGTTAGAGTCCCAACCAATCTACTTTTCCAGTACTTCCTGTTGCTTGCTGGTAATCAATTCCGCAACCCTTTGCTTTCGAGGTACAACCAGAGTGCCTGCATGTCCCACCAAGTGGCTGTCTCCTTAAATTGAGGGAACAAGCCCTGGCTGCTTCTGAGGCCAGGTTTCTCCCTTCACAGACAGATCACAATTAAACAGATCACCGAAAATACCTCATTCACAGGACGACATGTTGTCATCTACATACGCTACTGTTCATCTATTCTTCTACTGTTCAAGAAATGTCAGAGTGGATACCCTGTAATTTACTCCTTCAAGCCGATTATCTTCAGCTAGAGAGATGTTTCATACTTCACCAAAGCTAATCACTTTCACTTGTGAAAGGAAAGCTTAGCTAGAACTTGTTTAACTCCTGGTCAGGATTTCATGCAGAAAAACGTTTCAATAAAATAATATTTGCAGCCCATTAAACGAAATCTATATTTAACAATAATCTAAATTCGTCCACTTTTAAAGCTGTGAAAAAGTGAAGTCTGTAGCAATTTCCTAAGTGGACTAGTATATGTGACTTTTATTCACAAGTACATATTTAATGTAGAAAAATCTATTTTACCCTCTGTAGTGAAAAGAGCTGTTCTGTCCTGCTACTACAAATACATACTAATCCAGATACTAGCTACATCTCACTTTTGCACAGCATCCACCCAGCTCTCATGGGCTTCAAGAAACTACTAATGGGTGATTCAGAACTTTTCGAATATACGACATATAGTTATCCTAACAATGGTATGCTTCAGTTTTACTGACAGCAGTTTCGGCCGGAAGACTTGCTTTTAAAGTCAATCATGTTGATAGTGTACATGCACACTGCAGACATGTGGCATTTAATTTTGATAGCACTAATGCACTTTTCTGTGACAGTTTCCAGTGCTTGGATGTCATGTTATTGTGGCCTTACCTGTAAGTTAAATACACCGTTTGGTCTTGAGCAATACTTCACCATGTTTTTTGTAAACTTTATTGAGTTTTTGTTGCTAAGCAAACTTTGAGGTTTGTAGAGAACTGTGATCTGGTAACTCCACGTCTAACGGCCAGAGCACCTGCACTAAGAACTGGTTAGCTTAGTGCATTGAGTCAAAATATGTTGGCACATCTATTCTAATAAAAAGAAAAAACATTTGGAGAAAACAATGAAAAGATGCTCTTACTCACAGTCATCTTTCCTTTGCTGTAGATGCTGTAATGATGCTAAGTGCTCTGGTTATTACTGGCTACTCCCCAATAACTTGCTGGAGGCTCAGGTAGATAGGTAGATGCCTTTATTACATTTAAATCCACTTCTCGAGAGAGCGCCGGGCAACACGCTCCGAACGCCGTCTCTCGCAGCGCGCTACTGCCGCGCATGCGCAGTAGCGTCCAAGATGGCCGCTACGCACATCGCCGTCCTTACGTAGTGCGCGCGTCAACTAGACCGCGACACTACATATCTCCCCCTTGTCATACCACACAACACAATGTCCCCGACCTTGTGGTCAGTCCATTTCAAAGTCCCTAAACCTGGATGGTCTCACCACTGCTCTCCCCACTCGGGTGTGTCTTACCGGAGTGGAATGTCCTTCTCGGCCTCCCTCTGCGACCGGGCCTCCGTCGGTTCCTTCCGGAGTGCCCTGGCCCTCTCTCTCTTTTTTCTCACCATCTTCCCGGGTCATTTCCCCCAGGGACCATCCGCCTGGTGTGTCTCTCTCTCTCTCTTGCTCTCCGCTCCTGTTCTCTCCTCGGCCTCTTTCGGACGAGTCTGTGTCCCTTATCGGCCCTTCCGTCGGGGTTTCCCCATCCGCGTCCTCTCGGGGCCATTGTAAGATCTTGTTGCACTTGGCCATGCGATCATGTGACCACACGTTTCCGTCACTGAGCAACGCTGCCCGGTCGTACACTTCTTCTACTCTGAGGGGTGGGGAGTATTTGCTTTCTCCCTTCCGCTTCAGGACTGCCAGCTTCACTCTGACCCACTCCCCTTTTTCCAACGCCGTCTCCTTCACCCTCTTGTGGCGGTTGTAGTGTTCCGTATAGATGCGTTGTGCCTTCTCCAGGTTGTGTTGCACCACCGCCGGAGACCATTTGCTGGTGATGGTCTTCTCCTGCCACGCTACATTGTCTCTGGTGAAGGGTTGTCTACCTCGTAAGATCTGGAAGGGACTGTACCCCGTACCGGTGGGGGTGATACGGTACGCCCATATCGTGCTTTGCACTTCTTTCTCTCAGTCTTTGCCCCTCGTGATGGCCGCCTGTATGGAGCCCATCAGCAGCCTGTTGAACCTTTCTACTTGTCCATTGCTGGTCGGGTGATATATCGAGGTGTGTCTAGATAGTATGCCGTTCCTGTTTGCAAACGTGACCCACTTGTCGGAGATGAACTGGGGGCCATTGTCGCTGATTATGATCCTGGGTATGCCTTCCCTGAGGAACACCGCCTTGAGGAAGCGCAGTATCTCGTCCGCGTCCATGATCTCGTTGATGTGCACTTCTGGCCATTTCGAGTACTTGTCTACTAATACACAGAGGTATTTGGGGATCCCCTGATCGTCCAGTATGGGCCCCAATATGTCCACAGCTACCTCTTCGTGAACTTCCCTAAGGGTGGTCTCATTGGCTTCAGTATCTTGTCCGCATCCTGGCACTGCACACAGTCTCTCACGTGCCTCTCTACATGCATGTCCATTCCTGGCCACCAGTATGTTTGTTTTGTCCTGGCCTTTGTCTTCACGATTCCCAGGTGACCCTCATGTAGTATGGCTAGCAGGGCCGGTACTAGGTTCTCCGGTGGTACCACCCTGTCACCTCTGTAGACAAACACCCCGTCGTTTCCCACTGACAGCTCTTCTCTGACCTCGTAGAACTGCCGGACTTTGGGTCTTTGTCTTCTCCTTTCTGGCCATCCTCGTACAATGTACGCCTTGATGTCGTCCATATCGTCATCCGCCTCATACGCATTTTTCCACTCCTGCCTGCTGATGGCTTTTTCCGGGTCGTCGGTCAGGGCCACCATCTCGTCGTCGTCTTCCATGCCATTGGAGGCACTGTCCATCGCGGACGCCCTGCTGAGGTAGTCCGCTATCTTGTTTCTGGAGCCCGGGATGTACTCCACGTCGTACCGCTACTCCAGGAGTTTCAGCGTCATTTTCGCAATCCGGGGTGTGGCGCTGGCGTGACCATCCGATGTCAACACCTTCACTAGGGGCTTGTGATCCGTCTTCACTTGAAATCTAGTGCCCCACAGGAACTGACGGTACTTCGCCATGGCCCATACCACCGCCAGCATCTCTTTCTCGATCACACTGCACTTTTGTTCCGATGCCGTCAACGTCCTGGACGCGAAGCTGATCGTCTCCGTCCCTCCTTCTGGTCTTTCTTGCATGAGCACCGCTCCTAGCCCTTTTTCACTCGCGTCCGTCATCAATATGGACCGTCCCTGGGGATCGTACCCTTGCAGCGGGATCGCTCCACTGATTTCCTGTTTCACTTTGTCAAACTCCTCCTGCATCTCTGCAGTCCAGGCAAACGCCGTCTTGTCCCTCGTAAGTTGCCTCATGTGGTGGGTTTTTGTGGCGAAGTGGTGGACGAACTTGCTATAGTACTCCGCCATCCCTAGAAATGACCGTACTTCTTCCTTGGAGGTGGGCGGAGGTGCTTCGCAGATGGCCTTCACGTTCCCTTTCTTCGGTGTTATCCCCTGCGCTCCTATCTCATGCCCCAGGTAGGTGACTGACGTCATCCCGAAGTGACATTTCTCCCACTCTGCCGTCAGGCCGTTCTCCTCCAGGATCTTCAATACCACCGACAGCTTCTTGTCATGGTCCTCCAGCTCTGTCCCCATCACTAGGATGTCATCCTGGAAGTATTGCACTCCCTCAATGTCCTTGAATAGGCGGGCCATTAGCTTCTGGAACACCGCAGCTGCCGAGGCAAGACCGAAGGGCATGCGGCAGAATTGGTAGCAGCCAAACGGCGTGATGAACGACGTCAGTTTTTTGCTTGTCGAATGCAGCACTACCTGGTGGTATGCCGATTGCAGGTCGATGGTGGAGAACCATTTTACGCCTTTCGTGCGGGCCAACATTTCCTCTATGCGTGGTAAGGGGAACTTTTCTACCACAATGCACTTGTTTAACTCCCTGAGGTCCACACATAGACGCACCTTGCCTGACGGTTTCATGGCCACTACCAGAGGCGCCAACCACTCCGCACTGTCGATGGGCTCGATGATTCCCCCGTCTTCCAGTCGGTGGAGTTCCTGTTGTACCGCCTCTCTCACCGCAATTGGTATGTTCCTTACTTTGTGCGCTACCGGCCGGGCGTTTTCTTTAAGGACGATTTTGTGGAAGAACTTCTCTAGTTTCCCGATCTTCCCGCCAAAAACCTTCGGGTGTCCACTCCGCCATTTCTCCGCCGTCGACTCCTCTCCGTCCAGGGTCACCATCACCTGGGTGTCCCCTCCTGGGTTCAGCTGTACGCCCAGCTCTCCTTGGTCCATCCAGCCCAGGACTGACGGTCCCTTCTCCGCGACGTACAGCTTGCAGAGGGCGCTCCGCTCTTTGAACTGGAACCACAGCTTCTTGAACCCCACCATCGGGATTGGATCCCCTGTGTAGGTGACCGGTCGAATGTCGGGGGGTTCTAGCTGCGCGCCCCACTTGGGTCTGAACCTCTCGTTCCACACCGATCTTTGAACAATCGTGTAGGGAGATCCTGAATCCGCCACGATGGTGATGCTCACTCCTCCGATGATCATGTCGCACTGGGGTTTGCGCGTTCTTCTCCCATCGATGCCTGGTACCTGGTCCTCTACACACAGGACTTCGTCGTCTTCTTCCCGGTCTTCTGCTTCTTCTCCCGCGTCCTGCGCCACAAATTTCACTGCTTGCTGTCTCCCTTTCCTTCGGCATACTTTCTTGTAATGGCCTACTAGGCCGCAGAACGCACACTTGGCTCTGAATGCGGGGCACCGTTTGTCGTGCGCTGCGTGGCTCGAGCTTCCGCATCTGTAGCATCTCATCGCTGCACTCTTTTCCTGCTTCCATGTCTGTCCCGGTTTCGCCTTCCCTTTGGGCGCTCCTCTGTACTCCCCCGTCGCTGTTTTTCCCCATCCGTGCTGGTCCGCATCATCCACCTTGTTGACCGTGAGTCTGGGGGCCGGGTCTCTCTTTGCCGCCTCCGCGCAGCGTTTGGTCAGTTCCGCTCGTTTCACTATGGCGATCACCTCGTTCAGCGTCGCATCCCCATTCGCCCACAGTTTATCCTGCACCGACTTGCTTGTTGTATGCATTACGATCTGGTCCTTGATGAATTCATCCTGTAGCCCTCCATACTTGCACGTCATCGCAAGTTTTCGCAGTGCCGCCACGTAGTCATCTATGGATTCCCCCGCTTCTTGCTTCCTCTGCTGGAAGTTATAGCGGTCAATAGAGGTGCACACTGCAGGCCGATAGTGGTTGTCCAAGTCTTCTATGGCGTGAGAGAACACGTCTGTGTCCCCTCCCTGTCTGACGCTCGGTGTGAGGTTTTGAAACACCCGTATTCCTTCTGGTCCCAGGTTGTGTAGGAGTATCCTCTTCCTCCTGGCGCTGGAGAACGCCTCCTCGTTCTCATCTTCCAGCGCTTCCAGGTAGTTTTTGAAGTACTCCCTCCAGTCTTCCCACTTCATTAGGGGTTCTCCCGGGCGTGGTAGGAACGGGATCGGCGTCGTCAGGGTCGATGACTGTGCACTCATTTTGGCTTCCGCTTGTTTCCTTGGGCTACCTGGCGCGTCTGTCCCCGCTCCCCTTCTTCGGGTACCTGGGACTGCGTTCGAGCTGGCTGCGCCGTCGTCCCCCGATTCCGCCAGGGTCTCCTCTGTCGTTCCACGGTCCACCTGCGATTTTCCTCTACCTCGTGGCTGGCTCCTTTACTGCCCACGTGCCACTTCCTGGCGTCTCTCTGCCTCTGCCGCGCTCTCCCGGTGCGTAGGCGTCTGTCCTCGACCCGCTCGGTCTTCTTACCGCGTGGGGTGACGTCCTTCCTAGTGGACACTCCTCTCTGAAGCAAGTTGGGGGCACCTTCCTCCTGTTGCACGCAGGGTTCTCACCAGCCCAGTCTCGTCGCCACTGTAATGATGCTAAGTGCTCTGGTTATTACTGGCTACTCCCCAATAACTTGCTGGAGGCTCAGGTAGATAGGTAGATGCCTTTATTACATTTAAATCCACTTCTCGAGAGAGCGCCGGGCAACACGCTCCGAACGCCATCTCTCGCAGCGCGCTACTGCCGCGCATGCGCAGTAGCGTCCAAGATGGCCGCTACGCACATCGCCGTCCTTACGTAGTGCGCGCGTCAACTAGACCGCGACACTACAGATGCTATGGTTAAACATGGCTGAACCTGCTCAAATAACATGTTAACCTTTTAAAAAGAAGGGAGTTGGGAGCACACTGTCTCACATCCCAGCACAGTTCGCCCCTTTGCATTGTGGAAAATGCAATACCCAATTAGCACTTCATTATAACTGTGGTTTTTCACCAAAGTTGGTGCAGATAGTGCTGTACATCTCTAGACACATGTTTCTGTATTTCACCCTTCATTAGTAGAGAACAACAATGATTTCAGCTGGGGTTGCTGGAAATGCTGCCTAAGTCCTAAAGGTCACAGTACCACTCACAGGCACACAGGTGCATCTCCAAAGCCGTCAGCTTGCTGGCTCAAGGGTGCCTTTTAAACAGAAGTGGGGTTGGGAGCACACTGTTTCACATCCCAGCACAGGTCGCCCATTCGCAATTGGTAAATGCAGTACACAAGTACTGTGCACTTCAATATTAACCATAGTTTTTCACCAAAGTTGGTGCAGATAGTGCTGTAGATGTCTAGACACGAGTTTCTGGATTTCATACTTCATCAGTAAAGCACAAAAAACGATTTTGTCTGGGGTTGTTGGAAATGCTGCCAAAGTCTTCACATGTCTCAGTAACACTCACGGTGACACAGGTGCATCTCTATTTTAACATTTTAAATCAGAATCCTAGGTTTATGTTTGAGCACTATCTTTTTTTCAATGAGCAGAATTACATCTTTGTGCAACTTGCAATAGAGCTGAGGCCTGTCTCATGTTTATACCACATCAACAATGGATATTGCAAACTGATAGTTCTGTTGCTCAGGAACCATCACTGGCTGGCAGTTGCATCAAAGACTGTGTTTAATCGAAGTGAGTAGACCCACTTTATAAGCAGGTTTATGGTAAGGTTACCAGAGGGCTGCATGTCACACAAAGATGTAATTCTTCAGTCCCTTTACGGACAGTTTCTTTCAGGTGTGTTATGTCAATTGCATCACCAAATACCAGAATGCATTGGGTTGCTAAAGGAAGATTTGGAACAGGAATACCACACCCTGAGTACATTGAGTCACTAAAGGCTTGCCCGCCTTTTGGAAATCCCATTCCAATAAAATTAGAAAATGCCCAAAATCGAAATTCTGATCATGTTTAAGATATTGGACAGTAAACACCTTAGCATGTAAATATATATTTCACCCAACTGGGCCTGGCCCTCTCTGCAAGGTAACCCCTCAAACCTTTTGCCTTCACACCTCCTATTTTCTAAATCTGTTTTTGTTGGTCTTGAGGACTCTGCACACTTTACCACTGCTAACCAGGTCAGACATATACTTTACATTTTTACATATTTTGGTAATGAAAAACTCTCCAATACATTTATAACTATTGCAAGGTCCACCCTTTCCATAGGATAACATTGGGTTACCATTACAGTTAATATGTGATAACATTTGAATGGGAGAAGGTAGGAAAGTCATGTGTGGTGTCTGATGAATTGTAATTTAAAGCCTGCTTTAAATGTCAGGTCAGATTTTAAGTCACAGTTCTGAAAATGACACTTTTAGAAAGCTGGTGTTTTCTTGCCCTAGCCATTTTATGCCATCAGCCTGTTGCTTGGTCACATGACTAGATGTGCTTGGCAGCAGATAGCCTTTGTGTTTTCCTTCAAGACAGCATGAAAATCCAGGGTCTTGGTGTTGGTAAGATGGACCAGCCTGACTTAATGAGCTGTCACCTACCACACTTGCACTTCAAATGCACTGGCCTGATCTCACACAAAGGAGTTCACATTAGCCTACTGTACTCCTAGGCAGACTGAGACAAGGGCAGAGAGCACGGATATTCCAGACAACTCTATAAGGGGGACTCCAGAAACTTCCCCCACTTCAAAGTGGGAACCTGGTATTTGAAGAGGACCCTAAGACCCAATGTTCAGATCACTCCTGAACCTGTGCAAGACTCAGAAGAAGAACTGCTCTGCTGCCCTGCTGCTTTTCTGAAAGTAGGAATACCCAGCTGCTCTGCAACTCTGCTGCCCTGCTGCTCTGACTGCAAGAAGGACCGCTCTACTGTCCTGTTCCCTGAGGAAGAATGATTTCTCAAGTGACTCCAAGGGCTAGTTGGCTGGCCTCCTGTTTTGAGCCAGAGGGACAAAACAGGCTCTTTGTGGTAACACAACTTAATGCATCGGGATGCAGGACACCGCATCACAGGTCGTGTTTGGTGGCCTCGTAAGCAACAACAGAGCACTGCTCATCCCAATGACAACCACCAGCCCAACTCTATGCATGACCACGCATCGCAGAGAGTGTTTGGTGGCTTTGTAAGCACTGACCCAGCATGAACCATTTCAATGCCAACAACTGACCCAGCGTGATGTATCTTGACCCGAGTCCTTACAGTTCTATCAGCTCAATCGGCTTTGACGCAGCACAATGCATCTCGACACCTGCCCCTCAACTCCTGATGGCGACTTCCCTGGCGCTGATGCTGCACAATGCATCTCGACGCAGCATCTGGCACAGCAATTTCCCATTCATGGCTCCTTGATGCCCGTGCAATGCAGGCCAACGCAAGGACTTCACATCTAGACGCCCAGGATGCAAGCTACTTTAACAGTGTGCAGGATTCAATCCTGTATCTGGCAACACAGTTGGACTTGTGAGTTGGACCCCGTCCACCTCGACCAGTTAACCGTAATTGGCACTTCGTGCTTTTCAGTACTACTTTTCTTCAAAACATTAAAAATCACATATCTGAGGTACTACTAATTGGAATTTTATCATTTTGGTTTTAAATTATTTATTGAAGTTGAATCTATTTTTCTAATTTCGTGTGGGATTTTTCCTGTTTGATGTTTTCACTTTATTGCTGTTTGTCTTCTACATAAATACTTTACACATTGCCTCTAAGTTAAGCCTGACTTAATAAATGTAGATAGAAAATATGTCACAAATACTACATCTCTACTATTTGTATTCCTAACTTTCATCGTTCTAATTTATGTCTCCTGATGTTGCCTTTTGCATCATACCTGAAAATAATTATTCTCACGCTGTTTGCAAGACATACATAAATGATAGAGAGTGGATCTTGGGTGTTGGATCATATGTGGTTCCTTCTAATGCATCATAAAAACCGTAAATCGCAAACCATCACGGTGCAATAATGTTAAGAAGACCAAATGATCTCCCCTGAAGCACCGCTGCTGTGCAGAGGTATGTTTTACAGTGTTGCTGCAGAGTACATGAACTCCTGCAACTGTGGTCGCAATAACTCAATATGTTCCGAATTAATGCTCAATTCTGTTCATTTGACATTCATTTAAATAAGCTCACATTTCACAAAATAATTTTATAACTTCAGAGCAATTATGTGGCATGTTTAAATTAAAATCTGAGACGTATTGTTCAATATGTGATATTTTAATTCCACATGAACAGCCATTTAAGAATCTGCCTTTTGTAATCATCTTTGAACTTGAAACGCATTCAGTTCCACCTTTTATTTGACATGCTTGCAATTCAGTTGAGTTTTCATAAAAATGTAATTGCATACTCTATGACCACATTTACATAGAAGATTCGACGCTATTATTTAAAATGAAATCAACTCTTCATATTATGTAAATGCTCAGCTAGATGAAAATTCTCTGATACATTTAGATAGCTTTTGCGGCCATTTTCATAGATAATGTTCGGTTTTCATGTTACAGCACAGGTGTCAGAGCCGTGGAATGATCAACATTGGTCTACAAAATTCCTGGGCGCATGGAGCTGGGTAAGGCAAGCTAGCAACAGCTCACCTGATTATGTTCAATGGACAAGCTTCATATATATTCAAAAGCTTTGACAGGGTTTGATCTAGATCGCCTCCAGTCAAAATAGGACAAAAAAACGAAATAGTAAAGGAAATTTGGGTCACACGTGCGAAAACCTGATGATTCCCAATGCGATGTAAACTAGTTTGCGAATGGAAAAAAATATATATGTGGTGTATGAATGTGGGAACAATAAGAAATTGGTAACCCTGCACAGCCAATCAAATAAAAAAATATAAGGAATCGCAAAAATGCAACTCATGTTTTCCGATTTCCAAAATCATATTTGTTTTAAGGGAATCTGCATTGCAGTGTATTAGTCACAAATTGGGAAAAGTCCCAAAAAGTGCACTTTCAATGTATTTAGATGTTTCCCTTATGCAATGCTGATCAGGATAACATAGTGTAAGAACTTAGGTTATTAGTTAATATGGCCAGGAACCCCACTCCAGTAATAAATACAATCCTTGTCAGGGTGAACCACACAAGTCACTAAATAAACCTTTCCTAAACCCTCTGGCAGCTTGATACAAAAACAGTAATGCTTAACTTAGAGGTAATGTGTGAAATATTTATGTAGCACTCACACAGTAATAAAAAGAAAACACAACACAAGAAAAATCCCAAACCAATTAGAATAAATAGAGTCAATTTGAATAAATAACATGGCACCAAAACAACAAAAGCTAATAAGTAGAACCGGAGATAAGAATATTTCGGACTCACTCCCACATAGGTCAGCAGAGGGGACTAGGTCAGGTCTCGTGGGGCAAGGTCAGCCAGAAGCAAAAAAGGCCTCAGGAAGCTTGATGTGCCCCTGTAGGTCAAACAGTAGGTCAGTCAACTGACCCTTGGAGTCACTTCTGGTGTCCTGAGTTCAAGGCACACAGGTCCAGCCTCATTTCAGACTTCAGACAGCAGGACAATCCTGCTTCTGAGTCACAGCAGGTCCAGGAGTGTTCTGAACAGAGGCTCCCAGGGTGCCACTTTCATACCCAATGCCAGACTGTGGGTGGGAGTCACAACCCTTTTTTGTAATTCCAAACTGGTTATGTTTAGTTCTTCCCTCTTCCCTTGGGTTGGCTCCCATCTGTCTAGGGAGACAAAAGGGAGGGCAGTCAGGCCCAGGTGTTGGCTGCACTTGCCAGTGACACGTCAGGCCTCTTCAGAAGTCAGGAAGCAGGTGGGCACAATCCTAGGGCTACTCTTTTAAGTATAGGAAGGACTAAGTACAACCCTCATGCCATCTTTCTCAGGATAGGAACACCCTCTCACATTGAATTCCCTTTTGTTCGCTGTATGGAAAGAAAACACATCATACCACATGAGAGTAATAACAGTCATGTGACCCTGGGCAATGGCAGAACGGCACATTTGTTTTTGGCAGAAAAACTGCAACATTCTAATAGTGGCTTTTCCAGAATAGTAACTTAAAATCCTACTTTACCATTAAAGAAGATTTTACTTTACAGTTCAAATTTACCAAGTTCCATTTGGGAGCAGACTGAGACATACCTCTGTATTTCTCAGTCTGCTCCCAAATGGAACTTTTCATTTATTAAGTGCAATAAGAAAACCCAGTGTGAGCCTATGGGGTGCTAGCCTTGCTCCATCGAAAATGATTTGTGGAGTTTTTTTACATATAGGACATGCAAACTTTAAGTACGCAAATCCTACTTTTTAAAACCATACACCCTCCCTTATGAGCCTTTAGGGCCTACATTAGTATTAAAAAGAAAGGTTAGGCCTGCCTGTCAGAAGGTTGATTTTGCCAGGTTGAAATGGCAGTTTAAAACTGCACACACAGGCTGCAAAGGCAGTCCTGTAGAAACTACTTTAGTAGGTGGCACCGTGAATAGCCCAATAGTAGCATTAAATTTGCAGGCCTTAGTACATATGGTAACATATACTAAGGACTTTAATTTTACCATGTTCAAAGGAGTGACGTCATGCACTTTACCACTGACTGGCAGAGGCAAAGAGCACAAAGTCCTAGTACCAAAAACGGGTTCAGCTACAAAAGCAAAAACTGCGAAAATCTGGGGGAGCAACATGCAAAGGATAGCTATTCCTAACACGCGCTCATCATTTTTCAATTTACACCGTGTGAATTGTAAATGTAAATGTACAGGTATTTATATAGCGCAAATCACCAACCGGTCTCTAAGCGCTTGCTTAGGGAACCTGTCCTGGTATTCCCCTGTGAGATAACCCAGCAGGGCATCCACAAGGTGAAAGCCAGGCATCCCACCGCGAAGGGCCATTGTGGAAATTAAGCAAGCTATTGCCCAGAGTCGCAGAGTGTGAACCCATGAATCAAGTATGCACTGGAGCAAGAATTATCAAGTCCATGGACAATTTATGGACTCAAGACCCAGCCGAGCCGGGAATTGAACCCTGGTCCCGGGCTGACCTCTGCTTCCAGGTCTGCCTACTCTAACCAGTGAGCCACACTTCTCCACAATTATACAACACTACATATTACAAAACACTATACTGAACTGCATCAAATTGGATGTTTTCCTAACGGCATTTGCTGAGTACACATTCTATATGCCCTCACAGAATAGATTTACAGGAATAGGAAAGCATTTACTTAACATCCAGGTGGTGTGCAATGCTGATTATATTATTATAGACATTGCTGCCCATTACCCAAGCAGTATATATGACTAATTTTCGATAACAGTGCATTTAACAATCGTCTGGCAAGGGAAGACATGGGAGATGGATTTTTGCTTGCTCAGTGGCAAAATACTTGGTGCTATTTCATTCATTCAACTTAGTGCAATACATTCATACCAATATTTGCATGGACAAGGTGACAGTGCATAGATTATCACACCATGCCTAAATACACAAAATCAAATGAAGCACTGCTACAATGCAGCACATAAATGAGAATAATCGAAAGAAACATTGGAATTTTTAAGGGCCGATTTAGTTCTCTTCACAAAAGTGGTGAAGCATTAAACCACAGCCCTTAGACTTGTTGAAGAATGGAAGCAATTTATGCATACTTTATTAAATTGCTATTTCCAGGGGCTTTCCTCAGGAAACAATGGACAATGACTCAGATGATGAAAAGGATCCACATACAACCCAGCATGCATATGTATGTATGTGGTATTTCTATAGTGTAAATCTAGACAAATGGCAATAGAGCACTTTACATGGTCAAACACAAGCATAAGATCAAAGCGTGATTTTAAAAAAGTGAGACTTCTTTAAAGAGGTGAGTCTTCAAGCTCTTTTCCAAATTGTAGCAGCATTGAAGCAGTGCTGATAGATACTATACTTTGGTCCAGATCCTGGGTACATAGATAGAAAACGCCCGCTGTCCTGTTTATTCTATTTTACCCTCTTTAGTCTGCAGTCTGGTTGCGTCCTAGGAGTGGGTGTTCACAGTACTACCAGAAATGGAGAGCCTGTTGGCAAGATAAGTAGGGTAGCTGGTTGTCATAGCTTTGTAAATGATGTAGCCGGCTTTTACGGATGGTGCAGATGAGCAAGGAGAGCCAATGGAGTTCCTTTGGGAGGTGAGTGATGAGGTCATATTTCTTCATGCCCTGTATGAGATGTGCTGAGGCATGTAGGATGTCACTAAGGAGAACCAGTGGGGAACCTGGGAGGCCATTGAGTAGGGCATTACCACCACCACAACAAGAGTACTAGGGTTTGAACAGCAGTGCTTCAGTCACTTTCTGCAAGAAAAAGTTTATAGGAAAGAGCTGGTACAAGGCTGTCTTTGTGTTTTTGGCAATATGTTCCTTGAGGGTAAGGTTAGAGTCCAGGGGGAATCCTAATGACTTGGCATCTGGTAGAAGTTGGTGGTTGAAGCAGTCAATCTTCATGCCAATCAGCAAGGTTTTTTACTGTATCTTGTTTGTTGTATTTGTCAAATAAGAGGAATTCTGTCTTGGTTGGGCTGAGCTTTAGGTAGCCAGGCGCTGGACATCCAGGTCTAGATGATGTGTAAGCAGCGTTTGAGACATGTAATGTCTGAAGTATAGAATACTTTCAAGTAGAGTTGTGTATCATAAGCATATTGGTGACATTTGATACTGTTATCTGTGAGTAGAGCACCAGTCGGCTCTATGTAAATGTCGAAGTTGACAGGAGACAGTATGGAACCTTGGGGGATTAAACAGATAATAGGGATCTTTTATGACTTGGACGTGCCCATGTGAATACAATGGTATCAGTTGGAAAGGTAGGAGGAAAACCATTGAAGAACATTGCCCATGACTCCCGTAGAAAGACTTCAGGGTGATGAGGGTGGGATGGTCAAACGTGTTGAAGGCAGCTGAGGAGTCCAGTAATATGATGAGGCAGAGATTATCTTCATCTGTGGTCAAGGCGACATCGTCTACAATGTGTGCGGTAGTGATTTACATGCTGCAGCATTATCTGAAGACAGACTGGTAGTTGTGCAGGAGATGCTTAGCACTGATGTGATGTTTGAGTTCCTTCTTAGTTTATCTTGCCATTGTTAGGTGATATATGGGTCAGTAATGTGTGAGCTTGATGAGCCCAATGTAGGTTTGTTTAGGAGTGGGACGATCTGGCCTCTCTTGAAAGCCTCTGAGGAGATGCCTTGAGTGACGGAGGCATTAGCAATGGTAAGTAAGGGATAGTGCCCCAAGTGGGCTGTGATGAATGCCATTATCAAGAAGCTATCTTCATAAGAAGTGGCTTTGAGAGAGTTGAATATGTCAGCAAGATCTGGTAGAAATAGGGCTTTGGGGTGCAAAGGGTGATGCAAGCTTGATGTTTTTAATTTGCTGTCAGATCTTCTGTATTTTTAACTGAAGAAGAGACTGATGCAATTGCACTTATCTGTGAAAAGAGGAATAGATGGGTCCGGTAGGGGGGTGAAGCCGTGCTTGATAGTCTTAAACATCATTCAGCTCCTGTTGGGGGTTTCATTGATAGTTGGCATAGTGCCTGTTTTCAGTTTGTGCAGAGGGGCTTCAGTATCAAGAGGAACTCAAATGTTTTTCTTCCATTTTCTTTCCTGCCTGCAGCAAATTAATTAGAGTTCTAATTTTCTGAAGGCTTTGTCTTGTACTTGGAATTTGTAATCAAGGCATGGCTGTTCAGATATCTTTCCCAAAAATTGTTGATGGTTTTGAGAAGGATGTTGGTTTGGAGTTGATAGGGTGAGAGATTAATTCAAACAGAAAGTTATCTAAGTAGACGTCTTGAAAGAATCTGAAGATTTGGTCTTCTCTATTGTGTTGACCCTCATTTGTTGGTAGGAATGTGCAATGTGATAGGAATGGCAAAAAGATTAGTTCATTCCATGGATTACATGGATTATTGGTGTTGCTGAGAAGAGCAGGTTTAGGATGTAGCCATTGGAGTGTGTAGGTTGTGTGACATGATGACTTGCTGCACCACATTGAGTGTATTGATGAGCTTAAAGTGGTTGCCTATTGTATTTTGAGGTTGGTTTATGTGGAAGGTTGAAGTCATCTGAGGGTAGTGTGGGCATGTTGGATGGACGAGTTGGTATTGAAATCTGAGAATGTATCAATGAAGTAATTGTTCAAACCGAAGGCCTCTAAATGAGATGGATGGTTGTGGTTTTGAGTTGCAGAGAGTTGGAAATGGCATGTTAGAAGCTCCCTGGAGTTCATTGTTAATTTCTTGCCTTGGATGCAAGACCAGGTGGACATATAGATGACAGCGTGGTCTCCTCCGCTCTTATGTGTGTGGTCCACTCAATGGAAATTGTAGCCTGTAGGAAGAGGGCATCAATCTTATTATAGGTGATGAGATCTGCAATGGCTTGTGGATGGGGCACTGCACAGTGAGTGTTAATGAGCATGAGTTAAAATGTGTGTTCTATGGTTTGAGGTTGTGTGGTAGTTAGAGGGTTGTTTACATGGTTAGGTCTATGTGTTTGGAGAATGCTTTCTGGGTATCGGGGTCATCTGCAATTGGGTGTGACAATGAGATTTGGCAGTGTAGGGTGCTGGGAGATGCACAACTATTTCTAGTACTGTGTACATTTTAGTGGACCAGTCGTTCTGGCCTATGGCCCTACCTGGTACCAAAAGGCACAAACAGGCAATGCCTGTTGTCTTTGTCTGCCCTTTGATGGAAACGCCTGAGTGATGGCACATCTGAAGAGCTGATTAAAGTAGGGAGAAGTGAGGAAAATGTTTCACTTGCGGTACAGAGGGGTGACAGGAAATGCAGTGGTGCCACTTCATATGAACTAGAGAATGTGTGGTATGCAGAGGAAGAAAGCACAGAACACAGATCACAATTACTCTTCATATTAATGCTTTTAAGTTAGGAAATAAAAAAAATGATTTACCATAACAACTCCTATTAATTTAAAGTTACCTTTCAAATCATTTACTAATTCTAAGTATAAATTTATATGAAAAAATAATTTGTTTTTCTTTACACTTTGTAAACAACATACATGTGATAAAGAAACATGCAATTTCACATGCTTTTTCTGTCTAATACTAGTTAACCTGGTCCTGGACACCTGCCGTGAAGGATTCTGATGGTCACAACTATTGCTCCTGCTATGTGCACCAGTACTACCATCTTTTACTGGTACACTACTCATACTAGAGCTTTCACCACTCTCAGCAACTGGTAGGGAACTCCTGAGCCCAGCATTAGTAGTGTAAATGCATTCATGTATGTATAAATATGTTATTCTACAGCCCTGAAGAAGTCCATTGAATTTGACGAAACGCATTGGCTGGTCTACCCTACGTGTTGCTTGATATGTTTTTCCAATAAAAAAGGAGAACTTGAAGAGCAAACTTTGGATACAGACTTCAGAATTGTTAAATTATTGATGTGTTGGTGCACCAATTGATTTTTATCTTAAATATATATTATGTATATATATATAAATTGCCAAATATCATAAATAAAGGAAAAACAACAACAGCGGGCACGAATACAAAAGAGTCTGATGCTAAAACACTGTTAAAATCACTGGAAAAATGCATGCACAATGAGCTCACAAAATGGTGGAAACAGAAATCCCTCCAAAAATACGAAGAGGCAGGTAGAATCCCACAAGGGCTTCGTATCTTACTGGCGCCTAGCTTTGACAACCCCAACATGCATAAGGAGTGGGCAGAAAACAACCTAATTGCCTCCATGAACTTGGTTAGAATACTGATTAAATATGCTCGAAGTGACAGAGAAGATTTATTCCAGGAAATAGACAGACGAAATGAGCAATTGGGACTGCTTGAACAGAGTACATTACAAAAACCAGAAATGAAATTCAAGAAAGGCTCAAAAAACAAGAAGATAAAATCAAAGCTAGAAAGGCCCATACGTTTGCCAGGGATAATGCCGATTATGAACAAGGACAGATCTTTACATTTGCACGCAAATACGATAATGTAAAGAAAATGAGGCTTGGTAACATGTCTAAAACCAACACAATCCCCATGAATGCAGAGAGGATGGGTGCGGCGAATGCTGGATCATCTACCTCAGATCTCAGTTCTATCACCAGCAGGAAACAAACGAGTCAGATGATGGAGGTATGTACCCAGCCACTACTGGAAGAGGAGGCAATAAACTAAGTCCAGGCGAGGAGATTGATTTTTTATCCCTGGAGCGCAGACAGGCATTGAGACCCCAGAACCCAAAGAAACAACAAGTCAGCGATGGAACGAAAAGAGACGAGCCAGGTGCAAGTGTAGGAGGAACAAAACCCAAAAAACCTCAATGGCGCCGGAGATAGGACAAGATGGCAATACCATTATTAACCTATCCACAATAACGTTAACTATGGCAGAAACCCAATTACTATCACTTGGGCTATCCTACTGCAAAAAAAGTAACTTCAACTACGGACGCACTAGGGTGGATATCTTTAATTTTATCAGGAAACTAAAATTATAGAAGTTTTTCACAATAAAGGAAGGCACTAATAAGCAAAAAGATAACACCAGGACAAGACGGTACAGATGTGGGAAATCTACAAGTCTAAGACATAAGTACTCTCATGACCTTACATGAATTAAATGGGAAACAGTATAACAGCTCTAATCGGGAACAACACAAGAAAGATTACAGACCTCGGAGATAAATCAATTAGGGGCAGGAAGTAGTCCTTTTAAGTCAAAATCAACATTTCATCCCATGATACCAAAGGATGCCATTGACATTTACTATGAAAGAGTAAATGATGATGTAAAAAAACTCTGAGAATCAACTATAGGAAAAGAAAAATCTAATTTCAAGACCAACAATATGAAAACCTGATTAAAAAACTTCAGAACAACCATGAGGTTGTCATTAATAAGTCCGACAAGGGCAGTAACATTGTTATCTGGCCAAGAACAGAATACATCCAGGAAGCCTATTGGCAATTGCACAATACTGACTGCTATGAAATAACGAACATGATTGAATATAAGAAATCAGAGGATGGGTTGAAAAAAGATCTGCAACACTGGAAAGGACAAGGGTAAATATCCGATGAAGAATTCAAATTTGTGCATAAAGAATTCCCCGTACTCCCTACAATCTATTTCATACCGAAAGTCCATAAAAAAATAACTCCTCTCCCAGGCAGACCCATCATTTCTGCCATAGGAGGGAATATTTAAAATACAACACAGTATATTGACTTCTTTGTGCAAGATCATGTCCAAAAACTCCCCACATATTTTAGGGACACTGGAGACTTCCTTAACAAATTGAAAAACATAAAGTGGAAAGATGGTCTATTGTTGATAACGCTAGACATTGAATCATTATACACTGGCATAGAGATCATCTTGTAGGTCTAGCAGCAGTCAAACATTTCTTGGAAACCAGACCAGCAACTTGCCATAATCACAATGTTATGCTACTAGATTTAATCAGGTGGTGTCTTTTGAACAACCTCTTTTTATTCAGCAAAGACTTGTTTAGACAAAAGCGGGGTGTTGCTATGAGAGCCTGCTTCTCCCCCAGCTACGCATGCTTGCACATAGGCTGGTGGGAGGAGCGGGTTCTCAGGGCAACACACTCAACAATGTACAATGCACATGTAATGTATTGGCTTCGATTTATCGATGATGTTTTTATAGTGTGGAATGGCAGCCATGAAAGTGCAGAAGAATTAATTAAATCTATCAATACCAATAATGTAAATATAAAATGTACATTTCACATTAGTGATACCAATGTTGAGTTTCTTGACACAAACGTATATGTATCTGGAGGTAATCTGGAAACTACATTACACTGCAAAACAACAGCGGGAGACTACACGTTACATGCTACAAGCTCACACACAAGACACTTAATAAGTAGTATCCCTCACGGAGAATTTCTCAGATTAAAAAGAATAGGTAGTACAGAAAATGAATTTGAAAAATGTATACTAGAAGCCAAGAACAGATTCAGGCAGAGGGGATACAATGAAAGAATTTTAAACGAGGCCATTTAAAAGACTAATTAGAACAAAAGAAACATCACACAGAAGCAAATACTGTAACTACACCACAATCTTCTAGCAATAGGGAAGATGATAGCACCATAAGACTCATCACCACATATAGTGGTCAACAAAGACAGCTGAGATCTATACTTAATAAAACCGGCCCATTATCCTTACAGATGGAGTTCTGGCACCTAGGGTACCAACATTACCAACTATTACCTTTAGACGGGCGTCATCACTGAGGTCTCAATTGGTTAAAAGCAGTCCAGAAATTAGTTCTAACATTACCTGGCTGAAACCCAAGCAGGGATTCTTTAAATGTTCCTCATGTAGGGCATGTAAATTTGATGAGAATACTACGCACTATGAAACACCATTTAGCCCTAACAAAATAGCCATCAAAGGTAATTATAGCTGCCGGAGGGAATACGCAGTATATGTGCTGACGTGCACCTGTGGCTTGAGATACGTTGGCAGTACCAAGCTACAGGTGCACCAGGTGTTTACCTACCATTATAAATATAGGATGGTGATATTTTGGACATCGATATTTATAACTCGATATATGTGTATGGGGATATTTTGGGGTTCGATATTCTATCAGTGAACCCTAAAAGTTTACCGGTAACCATATAGTTTCCTTATAGTTCAGTTAGGGAATGTTCTAGAATCAGTGGGTAGCCACAAAGTTCCTACCACCCAGTGTTCCCTCACATCCCCCAATAAAAATGGCACCTCACTGGTGAGAGTGGGCCTACCACCTGTCAAAGGAAAGACAACAGACAGATTACATTTTTTCACTCAAAAAACGCCCCTTTTTTATACAACATGGCTACCTTTGTATTTTGGGCCCCTAGCTCTGTTAGCACCCAGGGAAACTTACCAAACTTTCACATTTCTGTAGGCCAGGGCGATGTGACTCATTTGAATCCCTCAAAGTGTTCTGACTCAGAAGCACTTGCAAACCCCAATCTTTTCCTAAAATCACACAGGCCCAATTATAAGTTGGCTAGGCAAGTCCGACCCATGGGTAAACCACTGTTGCATATGGGTCGGAATAACAAGTTGAAGGTATTTAACACATTCAATAATTATCAGATATGTTAAATAACTCAACTTTTGTTAAATTTCTGCAGGTTGAACATGCCACAGTTTAACAGGGAAAAATGATACGTTATTTACAGTATCAAGCAGATTTTGGTGCATCAAACACCAAAATCTACATGTTGTTTCCCACAAACTTGTTATAGTACCCATTAAATAATGTTCACAGTGGTATCATTATTTATCAGATGCATTAATTAACACCTAAACTCCTAATCAGGCCCACATTTTACAATTTACCTCGCATTTATCTGAAGAAAAGTTCTAGAATCTAAGGGAATCCACAAACTCACCAACCAGCATTCCCCCATGTCTCCTGATACAAATGAGGGTGGGCCTAGTGCACAAGACAGGAAAGGGCAGAAAACCCAAAATGGACACGTAACATATTTCTACAAAAACTAACCCTATTTTCACAGTGTGTGTTGCTGTGGATTTTCGGCTTCGCTTGGCAGCCACCTTGGGACCAAATCTGCATATTTCTGAAACCTGGACCTCCAGAGAAGTCCGGGGTGGTGTGGTGTAAGTGGATTTCACAATGTTTTCTCAAATTTAGGCTAAAACACAAATTTTTCTCATATTTCTGTGCAGGAAAATTTAAGAATCTGCAAGAATTCCCAAATTTCCTCTCACCTTTCATCAAGTATCCCCCCCCAAGACTTCCAATTACAATGGTGCCCCACTTGGGTGCGTGGGCAAAGAGACTGCCACACAATAGGCCCTATAATACTATGTTGAGAGAGCAAAGATTAAGGTAACTACTGTAATTTGTGTGGGGTTCGGCCACAATCCATGGCAACCTACCAATCACAATAATTACTGAAAAAGACACTGAGGGTTGGGAGGATAAACTCACACAAGCCACGCCACTTTGGTACTGTGAGCAATTGGGTAGACTGATCCGTTCGAAGGGCTTTGAGAAATGGGACCTTATAGGCATCTCCAAGGTGGGTGATCAATGGAAGTCGGGTGAGGTGGTTCCCTTTTCCTGTTTGCAGCACAAGTACGAACTAGCCCTAACTGAATTTTTTAGATATCTTCAAATAAGGCATGCCCTGCTTGAGGTTCTCCCCAGGGGTGGCGCTCTCCCTGAATCCTCCCCACTTGAAGATAGGATCCTGGACGGAGACCTACCGGAAAAAAGCCATATCCCTTATCTACAAAAAGCTCATCAACAATATGGCGGATCCCCTGACCCGCTTGAGAGCTAAATGGGATCACGATGTCGCAAGTCTAGATGATGAGGAGTGTCAGGCGGCGGTGGCCTCCCCTCGTGAGGTGGCCATCTCCTCTCGGCTCCACCTGATCCAGTTAAAGCTTCTCCATAGATCCTACTTGTCATGGCCTTTGCTGGTTAGTATGGGTTGCACCCTGGATGGTGACTGTTTACGACAATGTGGGCAGGAGGGCACCTTTATTCACACTCTCTGGGAGTGCGCAGTGATCCAGAGGTACTGGGAAAGGGTGGTGCGCCAGATGGAGGAAGCACTGGGGCAACAGATTCATTGTAATATTAAGTTGGCATTGTTGGAAATCTGAGACCCTACAGACTTGAACTCCAGGGAGCGAATATGGGTCTCATTGGGACATATGGTTGCTAAAAGGAATATTGCACGGTTGTGGCGGGCTCAGAGCCCACCAAAGATAGTAGACTGGGCCAATGATAGGGATTGGTGCATGGTGATGGTAAAAAGCCATTAGTGAAGCCAGGGGGTGCCCGAACAAATGGATGCAAATATAGGGGCAGTGGAACGTTTACAGGGGGGAGATTTGTGAACCACCGAGGGATCTGATACTGCACGTTGAAGATTGTCAACCTCATGTTGTGATGTGTACACTCCAAGGAACCATTCATTGTGTGACTGTTGCAAAGTCATCCCGTGCCCTGGGCACCCCCCAACCTTTTGCTGACTGATGCTGGTGGTAACTGATTTTGACTGACCCTGGGCTCTGCCTAACCAGGCCCAGGGCCAGTGCTGAGCCTAAAGGAACAAATTAGAATACAGTTAAAACACCCAACATACACTAGGGTACACTATGGTATGGTGGGGTACCCCTGTAATTGGCATGACCTACCCCATAAGCCCCTAGTATATAATACGTAGGGGATTGAAACTACCTAGAAGTCCCCAGTACCCTGGGGTATGGCAGTTTCGAGGCTGGCAGCTTTTTCTGCACTAGCATGTGTGCAGTGCTGAAGCCTGAGGTCAGTTTAAAAGCAGCACTGGGTGCCAGGAAACAGTAAATTGCTGGTCAAATTCGACTTTGATGCTAGGAGCACAGTAAAATGAGAATCTGCAATATCTCTACAGATTTAGAACCCCTAAAGTCTCCCCTAGTTGCACAGGGGGTGGAGGGTCCTGTAGAAATTAGGGAAATACTTTTGAAATATGTTTTTATAAGCCCTGGTGCTAGAAGACTGGCCCAAGTCATTTTCCCCATTGCAAACCCCATGGCCCATAGGTTAACATGGTAGGAAGTTAATGATTAATAAATATTGATAGGAGAGGACTAGCCGGACCATACAAAGACTTCCCAGAATGGTAGTAGTAAATCCAGCAATATTATATTGTTGATTTTCTCCTAAAGTGTACACACAAAAAGTTATAAGACTCTTGCTTGTAAATCCAAATTCAGCCTTCCAGTGGTCTGCCCTGATTGGTCAGAGTTAAGTGGATTAGCCAGGCTGCTTTGAAGAGGTGGTAAAGAACCCCTGGGGTTAACATCTCTGCTGGGAGGGCAGTGTGCTGGTCTATAGGAATGCCAGGCCAGGGGGTGGAGTCGTAAACCATGCTCTTCAAAGGCAGAGGGGAGGCCTGAGTTTCAGTTTTATCCCAGGGGGTGTGTCTAGCCAGCTCTTACCTCCTTGCTGGAAAATCAGCCATTATGGATTTGGAAGATTTGATGCACTCTGGGACAAAATAATGCCACACTCTACAGGATGTGGTCATAACTATGAGGAGTTACCCTGCTCTCATTGGTCAGAAGTGACCTGCGGCTTGACCCAGAGAATTTTGAATACGTATCTGAGCGGGGCAGAGCCCTCCACTGGAAAGCGACTAATCTTTAAAAATGCATATCTCTGGTTCCCTACAGTGGATTTTGTTTCATTTTGGTGTCATTTAAAAGATAAAAATATTACCTATTTTTATAAATTGGTGTTGGATTTTTATTTTGGGTTGTGTCTTAAATATTTACTGAAATGGTGTTTTTAAATGCATTACATACCTGTCTTTGAAGTTAAGCCTTTCGGCTTGCAGCCACGTTACCAAAGGTTGAGCATAGGAATAATTTTCTAAGACCTATGCTGGGTCCTATCATGTGTTAGTGGCCTTATTGCCAGTTGCAGACCTACATTTGCCCCTACCAATAACCCTCTTTCCAACAGTGACCTATAATGATATTCTGCTTGCTATTGCCTTACCCATGTAACATGCCTTCTTTTCAATAAAAAGAGTTATAATAAAAAAAAGAAAAAGACACTGAGGCGATACCAGGGTGGTATGCCTTGTAGAATCAGCAGGAATCCAGAAAATCCCTGCCACCCAGCATTACCTAGCAAAATGTTGGCCGAGACTGATTTGCATATAGCTGTGTCTGACCTGGAGTGGCAAAGTGAGCTAAAGAATGATTATGGATTCAACCCGGATCTGTATCTGGGTGTAAGTATCTGAATGAGTTGCAGAAGTCCAGAAGTGAGGATACTAAGGTGAGAACACCAACTTAACATAGATCAGATGGAATTAAAGGATATACCTTTTATAAAGATCTAATAATATGGAAAAAAGAGAAAGAGGTCTGACTGACTTGTTTCTCAAAGACAAGCTGATCATCCAGGATCACCCTCATATTCCTGGCCAAGTTAACTGGGGATGTAGGATGATCTAGCTCTTCCGGCCACCATCATGAAGTCCAAACTGCGTGGTGGCTGCCAAAGTACAGATTCTTGGTTCTATCAGTATTCAGCTTCAGGCAGTTGTTATTCATTAACCTGCTAACTTCTAGCAGGCAAATCCTGAAACAGATGGCAGCTTACAGGACATCATCTGTGATGTTGTCAGCATGTGATAACACACGAAAACCAAACGATTCAATCAGTTCAGCTAGAAATGACACATCCCGATTAAAGAGAGTGGGGCTTATGGAGGGGCCCTGTGCAACCCCTTGAGGAAGATGAAAAGATTCCACAGTAAACTGTCCACACTTGGCCATCTGATGTCTATCAACCAGAATGGAGTCCAGCAGACGGACTGCTTTAGCCTTGGCACCTATCTGGGCAAGGTGAGACGACAGGAGAGTCGGGCAGACAGTATCAAAGGCAATGGACAAGTCAAGCAGGGCTAGAGCCACTGCCTTCCCACAGTCAACCACAGATCTAATGTCATCGATCATTGCAACCAGGGCCTATTCTGTATTATATGCTTGCTTCTGAAACCTGCATGTGATGGATTCAAGAGCTCCAAGAGCTCCTGTCTCTCAATAAACTCCATAAGATGATTATTTAGATGTTTTTCTTAAATCTTTGTCAGGGTGTGCAAGAGAGAGATTGGCCAGTAGTTTTTAAGCTCTTTCGAGTCTCGTTTGGGTTTCTTCAGTAAAGGAATCACAATTAAAAGAAAAGGGGAATCACCCTGCTTCAATAGTTGCATCACATGTCTGTGTGAGCCGCTTCACCACTGCATCTGAAACTCTAGAATTTGTAGGGGAAAGGAGACCCTGATTTAATCTGTGAGCGGAGCTTACCCACCTATGACACCAAAAGAGAGGGGAAAGAAGTGAAATCGGAGACACAATTGTATGGAATTGTGTTGGGCATCAGAATGGAGTACCAACATTCTGAAAAATTCTGAGCAAATATTAAGAACCTTAGATTGGAAAAAGGCTGCAATGTTGTTGCAGAAAGATTGAGTATTATCCGCATAACACTTGTTTGGCTGACTCTTTGGTTGACACACAGGTGATTGACTGTAGAAAAGTAGGATCTGCTTTTATGGTTACCTCCACTTTTTGCCTGGTGCTAAGCTGTTACTGACTAGTCTGACTGGGTCCTGCTAATCAGGACCCCTGTATATCTGCTTTCTCCATTAAACTGGTATATTCAGTACTTAGGTACCTCCCAGAACGGGTACTGGGGTACCCCTATCAGTCCCTAGTATATGGTACTAAGGTACCCAGGGCATAGCTGACACAAAATTCACCCATGGGCTGAAGCATGCATTATTTCAACCATGGGAGACCGTTTAAAATGGAACTACAGGTCTGCCATTGCAGCCTGTGTAAGCTGGTGCTAGCACCACTTACTTCAGATATAGGTTTCCAATATTGGGGTCACTGCACTTAAAACCTATAAGTCACCCCTACAGCAGGCCCTTATCAATCCTGAAGGCAGGGTGCTTGGCTCTACATGTGAGGGTGCCCCTGCATGAGCAGGACACCCAACCAGCCTAATGAGTCCATTCTCCCATGTAAGTGAAGCTGGCATATTCTATATAAAGCAGCACCAGGTAATTACGCGATGACCATCTCAAAACTGGCTGCAATGAATCCTCTCATGTTTAGTATCAGTGTGGGAGGTATGATTTCAAGCACTGGAAGAGCCCTCCCTTAGGCTCTCCGTGTTGCCGGGACCAGCCTTATTGACCCTGACAGCATAATATGGTTTCTGCCGACCAGAGACACGATTCTGCCCACCTGCTGCTGAGCCATGGTCGAGCGGGGGAAGGCAGAACAATAGGCATACTGTAACAGGGAGGTGTGACAACCTCCCAGACATTATTTAGTGTATTGGGGCAGGGTGGGTACTCTTGTCAGTGACATTCAGTCTGCATGAGGGGCACATTTGGTGTCCCCATGCGTAGTCCAGTTCAAACCAGCTATGAGGGCCGTTGGCTCCCACCCTGGCGCGAAATTGGACAAAGAATATCCCCCTATCCCCCTATCCAGACCCTCCCCTGGGAGTGTTCCCTGAATTTTCCCAACCCTTTCCTTAGGGTACTTAAGGGCTTACCTGTGGGTAGGTCCCTAGATTCATCGTGGGACAACATTCAGATCAGACACCACTTCTTCTTCTACCGTCTGGGCACTCTGGACTTTGCGGGACTTTGTTTGGGCATGACTGACTTCATCTCCCTTCCAATCTGCAGCATCGTCTGTGCCTGTGCACCATACAGGACCTTTCAAGACCTGTGGCCATCAAAGACACCTGAAGAAATCTCCCTTGGAGTGAAGGAGTCACTCCCCTGCATTCGTAGGCACCGCAACTAGGTCGACCGGTCTGCTGATCCTGAGCTCTTCCGGACTGCGTAAGGTTCTGCCACACAGGTGGACAGTGCATTCGTCTGCTGATCCTGAGCTCTTCCGGACTGCGTAAGGTTCTGCCACACATGTGGACAGTGCATTCATCTTCCAAGTCTCCTGGTCACTCCTGAGTGACATAGACTCTTACCCCTCTGCTTGGAGGTACCGCTTACCTAGAATCCCCCCTTCGGATTCCACTGGGCACTTTCCCCTTCTTCAGCGGCAGCACTTTCCTGAAGTCCTCCCTTGGGTTTGACTGCTGTTTCTGACACCACTTCACACCTATGCATTTGGCTTCCCTGGTGTAGATAACATGGGTACCAGAGTATCCACAGGTGGGGTGGCTCTCCAACCTTCTGTTTTCCATGGCGTTTCTTCAGGGTCCACTGGGAAGGGTCCTTAATCTTTAAAAATCCAACCATGACTTACCTGTAGAGTTGTACGGAGTACGTGGTCCTGTTGCCAGACTGCACAGGCTTTCCGTGGGGTCCCTATTTACTCACCATGGGTGGTTATTTGGGTCAAAAACTCACTCAACAGAGAAGTACTAAAAACAGTGCTGTATCACAGTACTACGGGCCAGACAAGTGCTACAATACAAACGTCCACCCCTTTAAAAAAACTATAAATCTTATTTACCCTGGGGAGATAAACTAGTCATGGGAAGACAATGAATGTCTTAGTACTGCCCTCACCCACTTTGCAGTGTCATGCTTCATCATAGGGCCGCATCATACATCCGAGTGCAGACCAACACTCTGGATGGAGTGCAATTTTTTTTTGAAGAACAGTGGCGAGGGTAGAGAAAATAAGAAAGAACACAAAACCACAAAGTAACAAACGTAAGCAAAACTAGAAGGAGAAGTCTGTTCCCTTCGAAACAGGGACCAAAAGGTGCAGATACATATAGTTAAGACTCCCTAGAAGTCAACACTCTATTATTTAATCCCTGTTGACCTCTGGAAGGATTAAAACAAAAGAAATGGGATAAGCAGGGGAGGTAAAGACCCCTATATCCCCACTGCAGATACCAACATGTTTCTGCCAATTTTATGCGCCCAACCGAGTCGCTCTGGCATTCATCAGGGTGTTGGTCCCTAAGTTTATAGTCTACACCCCTAGTCGGGTGTTTACCTTCATACTTAACCCCTTCCCCGCTCATGACGGAACCGTTCCGTCATGAGCCACGGTTGCCGTGTGCTCATGATGGAACGGTTCCGTCATGCCACGACCGTTGGCGGCCGCTCCGCCCACGCGGCGCTGTTTCCCCGCCTGTGCGGGGGGACAACGCAACTGGGCGGAGTCATGACGGAACCGTTCCGTCATGAGCACAGCTCAACCGTGGCTCATGACGGAGCGGCTCCGTCATGAGCACAGCGCCACCGCGCTGCCCCCCCGCACCCCCCCGCGCCGCAGCGGAATTCCCGCCGCGGCGAAGGGGTTAAATGCGTGGGACAGTGTCCAATTGTCAAGTACTCTGGCAATATCCGAGAAGGAATCTATTTCTGTAAAGAAAAAGAAAAGAAAAAAGGGGACAGAACCCATAAGTCTGGTCCTGTCCAACAGTCATGTGTTCGCTATTGTTTATAAATTAGAAATCATGTCTTCTCTCTAGTGCCAAAGACAAGACAGGGTACAAAGTTCCTCTGGTACATAGAAGAGATTACTCAGGAGATAAAGGTGAGTGTGGGAAGGTCAATCCTTCATTCAGACCCGGGAGTAGCCGGGGAGTGACTTGGGTAATTCCCTTGGTTGAACTAGAGCTCTCACACACCCAGCAAGCTGGGTGTCATGCTTCATCATATGAGCTCTGCCCCTCGTCAAGACGGCGCCGCAATCCTTGACGGGCACCCGAACCGGGGCTCTTTATCGGGGATCTTCTGTTCCTGCCGGTTGGTGCTTGGGGGTGAGGGGCCTAGTGTGTGTAGATGTGTGACGGCGTGAGTTTAAAACGGGTCAGTTAGTCCTTGTCAGTATTTATTCAGAAGGTAAACTACCCGATTAAAATGGTGTAGAGTGGCTGTGTACTAGAGAAGGTGTCTAGTCATGAAGCTCTACTCTAAAGATCAACATGTTTCATGCCTTGTGTGTCAGGAGGATCTAGGCACTTCTTCAGGATCAAAACAACTATCTACACTGCGTGGTAAGGTGCAATCTACCTACCACGTCTTCAGGTTCGTGACCTGCGGAAAAAGGTGAGGATAAGTGAAAACACAGGATCTAAAAATTATCTAAGGATATCTCTTCTTAATGTTAACAAAGATTACAATGGGGTGGTGAAAAGAACACGCTATTAGAGTAACAAGTGCTCGTAGGTAGGTCAACTCTAATTACTGTAGCGTGCGGTGCCTATTTGGACCAAGTGTGCAGTCTAAAGAATATAAAATTGTGAAGTTAAAAACTAACTGGTGAGTAAAATTTAAACACTCATGGTCAAGGAATTAGCGACAACGAACTCACCTAGTGGGTTGCTAGAGTTTGCTAGCAACAGTCCTGGCGGTGGCTAGAGGACTCCAGTAGGGGTCCTGTAAGAATAAAACGTCAGAGAATAAGAGGGGTCAAAAGGACCTGGTAGGTAACGTGGGTAAACTAGCCACACATCGTGACTACATATAGCCAGGTTATTGCATAAAAACACACATCCGAACCATTAGGAGAGAAAACACACCGCGTAGATCACACCATGTGTGTCGCCCACAGCCACTTAAACACTCAGTGACTGTATACATAAGATTTAATTCAACTTATGTATACAGGTGCTTCCAGTCAAAGTAATACTACAAGTAAAACCAACCCCAGTGTATCATATCACAGGAGTGCGACTAAAACTATATCGTTGTTATTTCTTATCACTTTGATTTACTCACAAGAGTTCACAAGGATTTCCCTAAACCCGGGACCTTTGTGGGACTGCGCTCTTGTAGTCACACTCTATCGTAAAAACACAATAGATAAAAACAGAAAGACATAATTCCATCAGTTGTTCGTACTCCTCATCTATCGTGATTCATATTTAAGCAAACCTCAAACCACCCTCCTCAAAGGTAATGATAGGCTGCCATGAGCTCAACTCAGTCCCATTCTGTGATCTGCATTAGTAAAATCGACAACCCTGAGATCCAATTCACTCTAGGAACTCTCTAGGGGTTCTAGCAACCACTGTACAAGGAAATACCCAAATGCTGCTGGTCCCACACCGCCCACTTACTACTCCAAAGAGGCACCGTCACTTGTGTCCTCACGCCGGTCCTCCATCGAACACGGAGTGCTCCCATTGAATCATATTTAACGGGCCCCAGCTATTACGCTCCACCTTCTCTTCACCACGTGAGCGCTACTCGGCATCGGGATGAAGAACCAAAGACATAGAAAAGGGCTCACCAGAATCAAGCGAGTCACGCATGGTGGCCATTTTGAAGGGGTGTAGATATCAAATAGTCCCCTATAACATATAAAACATACTGAGTTTGCTAATACAAACTTCAGTACAGTCCAATTTTCCTCAGTGATTACTGGTATTTCAAGCAAATGTTGCACTAACCACTCCTCAATGGACATGAAATGCAGTCACCTATCTCGAGATACTTAGTACTCGTGTGTCTCGATCGTGTAGAATCCACGAAGCATCATACTCGAGTATAAAACCAAGCGCCATTAGATACAGACAACCAATTAGGGAATCCTTAAAGAGCCTCAAAACCGATACTAGCACTATCCTAATTTATTAGTGACCCCATGAAGTAAGAACCAGGGAATGCCATCATTCAGTCCCTTGATACTACTTTTGAGTCTATCCACCCAGCGCTGTTCTCTTATCAGAAGAAAATTCGAAATGTCACTCGTATTTGGTGGAATGAATGGTTTGTCCAACACTGTCCACCTCATGTTAAGTTCGCTATGACCCAGCTCATTACAGTGGGAAGTATCGGTTTGGCTCGATTGGATTGAGATTTGGCTGATTTTGGGGTGTTTTTGTGGGTTTGCGGGGGGCGTGTCTGGGTGAAAATTCGTCCCCGTTCCAGTGGATGGATTTTTGTAATTCTTACTGAGATTGTTGGGAATGGGTGGAACTAGTGTTCCAGTGAGTTTGAAGATGGTCGAAGCAGTGGAAGTGCTGAAAAGAGCATTTTTTGTGAAGGCCCGGTTTGCAATGATATCCAATGGGCGGTGTTGGTGTGCGTGGAGAAGTGTTTTTTAGGGGGTTCCAGTTGCTCAACAAGAATGGGGATGCTGTGAGTGGTGGGGAGGGGGAATTCATGGGTGTGCAGGAAGTTTGGGAGGAATCAATCTATCGAAGGGTGTTTTTCGGCAAAGTCGAGGAAGGGACACTGCTGCTATAGAAGCCCGTGTTAAACGTGAGTTTTGCATGTTTTTTGGGTTTGATTGTAGGGTGTTGCAGGTGGTTCCGAGTGGATTTGCTTAGCTGGGATGAGAGTTGGGAAGGTCTAGTTTTTATTGCAAGTGATTTGAAGAAAATCCATGGAGGGGAAGGGGTGTTTTGGGCCTAGTTTCAAAGTGCGTTTTGACGCAATTTTAGGCCTCGTGGAGCTCGCGGTAATGCAGGTTTTTGGGATGGTAATTTGGGGTGTTATAGGGTTTTGGGAATGGGTTTAGGGGTTTGGGAGCAATTTTGGGAAGGTCTAGTTTGTGGGAAAAAGAGCAGTTTGGTTGTAGGTGAAGGGGAAAGGGTAATTTGGGCCTGTTTTCTAGGTGCACTTTGTGCCATTGGCAAACATAGCCTGTAATGGGTAATTGCAGACGAGAGCCACAGGAGGGCGACTGATTTCAAGCCTTTCACTTGTATGCATCAGTGGCGGGCAGAACCATTGGAATTATATAGTTTTGTGGGTGCAACATTTTCTTCATAAATAATTATGGATTTGGCGTATTTGCACCGTAATCCAGCATCAGCGGCATAATCTGCAGATTAAAAAAAAAAAGCTTTTAGCTCGAAACAATCGCCAACCACTAGCACAATTGAAGCACTGCTTACACCACCGATTCCCCCTTAAATTGTTGGGCTAGCTCGCTATGCTTGCTTGCCATAGGGCAGTACGGCAATAATTTTACGCTCACCACTTTTGAATGTCACCAGCCGTCACTGTCCCTCTGTGAGAGAGGGGCATTTTAATTTGAATGCAAAAGGAGCATTTTAATTCAAAAGCAAAAGCCAACTGTGAAGTGGTCCAACCAGCTAAGCTTAGGAGACATTCCCTGTAGAGATCCCTGAAAGAATAGAGCAAATCCCGCTTAGTGTATGGCCATCCACATGAGTAGGGAGCTGAGAGTACATAAGTGTAGAGCAGTACCGGCAGGACAAGTCCACAAGCATAAGAGGGTGAAAAATAAGCACCCCCATAAGAGGAGATGAGGCAGGCATTTTCAGCTTAAATAAAGCAGCCTCACAGAACAACTGTGAGCTGAGAGGTCCAAACATACAATGAAGAGTATCTTTAAATATTCCCACCTGTTCTGTTAAGGCGATCCTGTCTAACGGATAACCTCACGGACAGCCTCCAGGAGGTACGGACCCCAGTGTCCACGCACCCAGGCTTCAGTGAATAACATGCACTCTAAATTCTGAGCTTGAATAAAGTTCATGGGTTCAATCCTGTTTTTAATCAGCAAATGGGAATTACTAATAGCACAGGTTACCGTAAACTTCCAGGTCCTCATTTATGAGAAGTGTTGCATCACTGCTTGAAAGCAGCGATGTGACACTTCTCAGTGCGCCCTCCTTGCGACATGATGGATGAGTCATATTTACTGTATGATGCATCATGTCACATGAAATTACTGATGTATCTGTCGGCGTAAAAGTGGCACATTGCTGGGGTGTGTCGGAAAACAGATGCAACTCCAGCAATGGGTCCTTTCACATGGGTCAAGCTCCATGTGAAAGGGCCTGCGTCACCCTGATGCCTCTGACGAGGCAAGCGCAAGGTTTTGATGCATTGTCGTCCTAGAAGTGGCGCAGTGACATTTTATAGATTTCACTGCATCACTCCTTTCTTGTGGGGTAATGCCCACCCTGCACACAGGTATAATTTAGTGCAGGGGTTTACGAAGTGATGTATCTGCCTAGATGCGTCACTTCATAAATATGGCGCAACATGGTGCATTATTAACGCCGCCGCAGCTTTACAAAAAGTGATGCAACAACTGTGTGGATATGATCCAGGCCTTCATGTATAAGGCCCCCAATTTCCAACCTCTTCCCCGACCTCATTGGCCAAATACCCAGTGCTCATGTTAGAAATAGACCTAACAGGCGTCACACACTCGAGCGCCTCATCTTAGCTAAGCTCGCACAGCTGCATCTTCTGATTAAAATTGCTAATAAAATAAGCACTTAAAAGTGTTAAATTTATTGTTGACTTCATTATGTATATGTGTTTGAGAAAACCATCTGGCTAATCACTGCCTCAAAAAATAAAAAACAGAACCGAGATTCTGCTCAGCCAAGGCAATGTGGTGACAACAAGCATTTATGGAGCTGTCTGCCAGATGGGCCAGCAGAAGAAATAAGATGGGTGTTCTAGCAGGAGTCTCACGAAATTACAGGCAGAGCACTGAATAGTAGCTGCTTTAAGACCTTGTTGCAGTTATATTTGGAATACATCCATATGTTGAATCAAATAAAAAAGTTGGAGTCTATGTAAAACATTTTCTGCACATCAATCACCATTGTCATCAACATATGAAGGTTGATAAGATACAACTGCAGGGCACCCAATATCTGATGATGCTTTATCTAAATGAAAATCTAAAGGCATTTTTTCAGGATTTCTATAAATATTATGTTTTTGTGTTTTTTTAAGAAAACTAATGAATCTATTTTTCTATGACAGCGAGGCTTATTGCTTGCATTTTCTAAAAGGTTCTTTGGTCAGCCTGCACACACACAAAAGTCTCTATTCTCTATAGTAAACATTTTAAAGCAAAGAAGTCAGTTTAACACTAGCCCAGATTCACGAAGGTTTAGCATCGTGTCAGCATTACTTTTTTAATGCTAAACTGATGATAAACCTTTTTAGCAATTAACAAGCCAACCCAAATTGGTATTTGCATTAGTTTGTATGGAAAAGTAACACAAAGCAGCGCTAAACGCTGTTTTGCATTATTTTGCGTCAAGGGGGCCTTACATGGGTGGTACATGGGCATTCCCATGCTTTTTGATGTCCTATCTACTAACAATAGTAGTAAGGGTTTAGCGCCAACAATTAAATGCTGCTCGTAAATTGCACCAAATTGTGAGTCATAAATTGCAAGTCGCAAAATTCAAAGTACAACAGTGTCTCAGACACTGTTTGCGATTCCCAATGGGGTCGCAAATTGCATGCGTCATGAATATCAATGAGGCTGTCCCAATTTGCGACCCTTGGGAATGGCTAGCACTCCCAGGGATGGTGGCTTGCTGGGATCAGCAGACCACCATGTCTGGGACTGATTTGTCAATAAAGCAGTTTTTTTCCTCAAAGGAAAACGGGATACATTCAAAAAGGAAAAAAAAGAAACTTTTCAGATTCATTTCTTAAGGGCAGGCCGTGGCCCCTGGGACCACTGCCTGCTCTTAAAAAAGATTTCCTCTTTGCAAATGGTTTACCACCTACTTTAAGTAGGTAGCAAACTGTGGTCGAAGATGCAAAACACTCATACATGGCATTTGCACTCGCTATTAGGAAGGGATGCCCTTGGTATGCCCATTTCTAACAGCGAGTCGCTAACCCTATTTTGCGATTCGCTAATAGATTCACGTTTAGCAAAATAGGGTTAGTACATTGCGCATCTGTTTTTTGTGTTCACAAATGGGCCAAATGCCCCTTTGCAACTGCAAAAAACGGTCGTACATCTGGCCAGAAATGCTTTATTTTCTGGCCAGGAAAAGGTTTTAAAATTGTCTAGCCATAGTATTTTGTAGAGGAAGGATACCCTTTCTGTACAAAACCTCTAATAGACTCAGGCAGCATTATGGGTGTGTGCCTGGTTCACAGCAGCTGAAATCAGCGTCGGAGCTAGGGAGCGGGGAGGAGAGTGACATAACTCTGTGAATATGGTGCTCTCCTGCTCTCTCCCTGTAACACAATGCAGCACAGCATTTTTGGCTGCTGTGCTGCGTTCTGTGATTCTTTGAGTATCTGGGCCTATGACTCTCACTAAGTGTGCCCCTTTATTTGCCATGGTAATGCCTATGCTACGGGGTGTGGTATTCGACCAGATTTCAGATGGAGAGCTTTGCGTGCAAAAATGTTTGGTATCTCTGCATGAGTTGCAATCCTGATTCAGTCTTTTGGTTGTCATCAGTGATGTCATCAATGATGTCATTTAACATGTTATAAGTGATGTGATAAGTGATGTCATAAGCAGTGCTTTACAGGAGTGCAAGTTATAGCAATCTCACTGAACTATTACTGGTGACTTTCAGTTTGTAAACATTATGTATTGTGTTTCTTCATCACCTATCTATAAGGCACTTTAACCTTTTTTTGGTGAAGTTTTGCTTTTTTCCTGCAACATGATTGGCTAGGGGAGTCTGGCAGCCTGGGTTCTTCCTGTTTCTGCTTCCTGCATTGACAGAAGAAAAGAGACGTGGCAGGCAGCAGGTAATTTTCATTTTTTTCTTTAATTTTTTTTAACTTTTTAAATTTATTTTAAGCCCCTTTCCCCCACCAACAACTACTGCCCCATAGCAGCCGCTACTGTTAATTTTGTCCATTTTATTTATCCTTTTGTAACGTTTTCCTATCAGGAATTTCCTCACTGGTACATAAGGTGTACAACGGTACCCATGTCCAGAAATAATATTTTTTAATTCGGCCCCTGGGAGGGTCAAGGGGGACTCCCTCTATGTCACTCTCACAAGTGCCTGGGGGTCAGATTATGGCAGCCACACATTTGCTTCTTGGTTGTGGCCAGCCAAACAGCTCCATCCCAAGGGACCAGAAACACTCCTGCGGTGGCAAATTGGCCAAAGAGAGAAAAAGATCATTTAGCCAATCAAAAGGCCCAATTTTTGTAAAAATGTCGGGACAGTGGGACTCTCGTGGAACCAACTGCCCTAGCATACCAAGATTTCCAAACCCATCGCGATCCACTTTTTAAAAGCTAAGTTCTCACAAAGACCTGCTTCCTAATTGCAATTGTAACTTTCTGCCAAATTTGGTAAAATTCTGCTAAGTGGAATTGCACCAAATTTGACAGGCAGTTACAACTTCGCTGCCACTGCCAGGGCCAGACTGGGAAACCGAAACCGGCCACGGCAACCTGCTCCGCTGGCTCCCCAGAGGGGGGATAGTGTAGCCAAGTTGTATGATAGGGCCGGTTTCAGCCGGTTTTGTTGCTGTCCCCCTGTAACAAAAACGGCCCCCAAGAGACCAAAATTGGCCCCCACCAAGGCGGCCCACCGGGGAAATGCCCGGTGTGAGCTACAGCCACTCAGGCCCTGGCCAATGCCAAGAGAAATGGGAGCACAACAATGGACTTTGAGTGTTGAAAATAATATTTGGAGAGGATAGCTGGTGCCCCTCTGACCTCAGGAAATGTTCAATGGCAGACAGAAACAGTGCTGCTAGCTAAGCTAAATGGTCTTGCGGGTTTCATACTTTAAATGGTATTTCTTCACCAATGTTTCATCTGTGCTTGGGTCTCCTTGGTTATGGCTTCATAACCCTGAAATCAACTGGTAATATGACTACATCACTGTAAACAACTTTGATGGACATGATCCACAGATAAGCTGAAACAACTTTTGACTTATCCGCAGTACAAGACCATGCAGATGAAGTATTGATCCTATGCTGATCCTATCAAGATTATTTTCATTGTTTTTAATTCAACTAAGCTAATTCGTTTCAAAGAAAATATTTTTTTCATCCAGTATATCTGACATTCCCTATATTAAACCTGAAAGCCTTATATTGGTCTTCCATAAACCTTTTGCCTGTTTACCTCCACGTTATGCTCTATTCTTTTTGTTGTCCTTAGAACTATGATCACTTTGCTACTGCTAACCAGTGCTAGCAAGGTTTCATTGACTTATTCACAATTACTATATTTAATGTTTCTGTAAGTCCCTAGTAGAGTGTACTCCCTGTGCCCAGGGCATGTAAATTAAATACTACTGTGGAATAGCAGCACTGATTGTGTAACCCACAAAGATAGCCCTTTAAACATGTCTACATATATCTCAGACATGTTTACACTGCCATGATGACTTTGCATTTAAAACCCTTTGCCAAGCCTTAAATTCCCCTTTTATTACATATTTCACCTCTGAGGTAGGCCCTAGGGCAAGGTGCCGTGTAAGTAAAAGGTGGGAAATATACCTTTAAGTTTTACATGTCCTAGTAGTGAAAAAAAACTACATTTGTTTTCACTACTGTGAGGCCTTCCACTCTCATGGCTTAACATTGGGAATTCCTTATTACCCTTTTAGTCTGCAATTCCTGATTGAGAAGGAGTCTCTCTACCATGTTTAATATCATTGGAATAGTAATGATAAAACTGCTTTGCTGGCAAAGTTGGATTTAACATTACTATTTTAGAAATGCCACATGTAGAAATGTATATCTCCTGTAGGGGGAGTGATTCAGTTCAGGACTGTGGAGGCTGGAATCAAAGTTAATTGTCAACAGAAAAGGACCCCCGAGACCATAAATTTGCATTAATCTAAAACATAAGTGTTGTATCTTGGCTTGCAAGCCATTGTATGTGTGTTCTGTACGCGTGAGTATGCTCGTGGGGATTCTAGTGCGTGTGGGGAGAATGCGGGTTTTGAGTAGTGAGACGGTTGGGATGAGACGGTGAATCGAGCGAAGGTGCGGACCGATGGGGCGCTTGTACTGATCACGCTTGTTCCAATAAACTACATTGGATTTCAATATTCGTCTTGTTAAGCTTCTTGAGAACTTCACTTGAGGGGTTGCCTAGGGTTGGAATGTCCAGATGGTCTAAACCTAAGGTGGTTTTGGAGACTAAAGGGAACTGCGTTAGGTTAGGGGATGGTAGATGGTGGAATCTCAGGAAGGTGACGTTATGTAATGAGCTTGAGTCTAGAGAATGGACCAAGGATGAGGGTAGTGTCAATGTTCCAAGATTGTGTAACCCAAATTCTATTCCTTCATATAATAAGTTTGGGGAAGGAACATCTGTTGCACATCATGCGGGTTATAGGAGATTATCTGGGCGAGTTATTCATAAACCAGAGTGGCAAAAGGATTACATTTGTTCTTAACAATATTGGAGTCAGTGTATAAAAAAAAAAGGGAAAAACTTTATGTTTAAATCTGAGCTGTTGGGAATTGGAATGTATTGTTATCTATTTTTTTGTATCTTATTTTTTTTTTATTATGTTGTTGTTTTTATCTTGTTAGGTTTTAGTTTTGCTTTTGTAAATAGTTCTGTATTTGTTTTGAAGAAAGGAGATGTGTTGTATCTTGGCTTGCAAGCCATTGTATGTGTGTTCTGTACGCGTGAGTATGCTCGTGGGGATTCTAGTACGTGTGGGGAGAATGCGGGTTTTGAGTAGTGAGACGGTTGGGATGAGACGGTGAATCAAGCGAAGGTGCGGACCGATGGGGCGCTTGTACTGATCACGCTTGTTCCAATAAACTACATTGGATTTCAATATTCGTCTTGTTAAGCTTCTTTCATCACGACACGAACTTACAAAAATAACAATCTACAAAAGTCTTCCACTTATTGTCCTTAAACAGACTTTTTATCTTTCGTTACTTTTTTAAGTGAATAGTGATACCCCGTACTTGATTTTAATTTCAAAAAAGGATTTTTGCCAAATATTTGCCAATTACGAATTTACATTTTTTCTTATTCAAATTATATACACATTTTTACACATACTTAGACTATTCACACATTACACCATGATAACAGAAGACAATAGGTATTCAACAGTATTTTGAGCACCAAAGGAAACGTTAAGTTGCAGTAAGCAATGTCTAGTGGTTAGTTGAACGGATGTTACATTTACAAAAACATAAAGATGACTGACATTACATAACTTCATTACTTAATACAACATATATTTACAAACTCCTCCCACCTCAAATCCTTTGAGGATGAATCTTGTATATAAAAAAAACAGCAAATGTTGTGACTGGTGTCCTTATGGTAATTATTGTAGGAAACTAATTCCCTTTGGTCCCCTGTGTTATTTATGTGTCAATGCTATTCTGTGGCCCTATGGAGGTCAGAGCATTTGATATTATGCCGGGGTATCATCCCAAATTATGCTTCCTGTGATGCAGTGCTATTTGTGCACTGACTATAGCAATCATTGCTAGCTCTTGGCTTCAATGAAGGTTACATCGACGCGTTTGGACCTTCTGGGTTGGACCTGGGCAGCTGATAAAGGAAAGGTCTTCTTCAGGGCAGGTGTTCTCATAGGGCACGTTTTACAGGTTGATAAATGGGTCTTAGCCTAATGTTGTGGAATGGTCCTTACATCGAATTCTGTCTATCTTGCCATGTTCAAAGGACTGTGAGTCTTGTCAGGCGGCTTCTTTAACTGCGCTTCCTCCTTTTTAGTAGTGTCGAGCTTCCTCCATCCTCTTGCTCTTATTTTGTGGTGGTGCTCCTGTGGTTCTGCTGCTACACACTGTTTAGGCTCTTTACGGACCTTTCGGTGTTTCTTCCACAACCGGACGGTCTGTAAAGAGACTAAACAGCGTGTAGCAGCAGAACGACAGGAGCAACAATTAAGTTACAATTACATTTTTCCTTCGCCGAGCAAGTCAACAAATGCCCCATTTTTTCCCCTCTTCATAGAACTGGTTGTTAAAAGTGTGCTATGTAGGAGCGCTTTTTTTAAATAGAGTTCCTTTAAAGTCACTCTCTTGTCCTGCCATAAGCCATATGCTTGGCCCGATTGATCTTCCATGGCTTTGTAATATTTCGTATTGGAGGCCATTGTACATTTTTTTGTTCATCCCTTTCTATTATTCTCTGATAGGAATAATCAATTTTATTTCACTGGTCTCTATCCATACACCATCTCATTTAGTTTTTTGAACCACTCCACAAGAATTTTAAAATCACCACCAAATGATCCAAAAAAGCCCCTGTATGGTACTGCTTAAAAAATTCTAGAGACAGTAATCGGGGAGAAATATAAATGTATTTGGAAGGCAGTCTTGTACTGTTTAGAGAAACAGAAATATATATTCTGCCATTTGGGTTTTGTGTCCACCAAAAGTCCTGAACTGCTATCCTGATTGCAAAGTTCAGCAAATATCTACCATGTTCACCTCTTACACTGAGGTTTTTTTTTCTTAATGATTTAAGGAATCAATAGAAGGGGATGTTAAAAAAATGTAAAACCTTGTATGTGAGTAGACCTGCACACCCAATGAATCTATTTCAAAACTCAATCATATAATTGTAAATCACAAACGATGTTGTAGTGTATTTATGCGTGCTACCGCATTATGGGGTATAGCCCTAACCCCGGTATGCAACTAGTAGATGTGAGGACCCGGAAACATCCAAGCATGCGCAGTTCACAGCTAAGTCCCTAAAGTTTTGTATGTATTTATCGCATATCTTACATTTCTCATAAATAAAATGAAATGTTCGCAATTGTTTATTTTGGAATCCTGTATTTCTTATTACCATATTTAAATGATTATGTAGAAAACAACAGTTAATGTTGCATAACAAAAGATTAAATCAATTGACTTTCCGCCATAAATTGTTTAACAAAAACAGCCTTTGTACATCAAAAGTTTGTTCAACATAAAATTTCAAAATGCGACCCAATGCATTTCGGGTTTGAAAAAACCCTTCTTCAGGGGTACTTGCAATGTGATATGGACGATTTGAAGATTGGTAAAGCAACTTCAAGCAACCTCCGTTTGGAACTACACGAACAGAAATATAAACTTTTATCAGTTCTCTGTGTCCTCAGTATAAGAATACATGTTTAAAATAGGATTTGCACACAACATGCTGTAACGTGAGGTGTATGCTGGTGTAAATGTGCAAAAGGAATCAAATAGTGGAGCCCTAACTGTGAATAAAGAGGTGGATCGGTATGACAGATGGTTAAGTCCAAGTATGTGTTTGTTTGCTGAGTAAACAATCGTGCCAGAAACAGAAACAACACTACACATGTGAGATCTCCCACTGTAAGTGCTCGTGATGTGAAGATGACACACCAATGTGAACAAAAAAATACATGAACCATCTTGTGTGGTGTCCAGCTGTAGTGTTGTCACTTGATTACTGTATCTGTTCACAAATGCTTTACACACTGCCTCTGAGATAAGCCTGTCTGCTCGTGCCAAGCTACCAAGGGGGTGAGCAGGGGTTATTTTAGAAGTGTACCCCTTTACCCTGATTAAGGGAGAGGGTCCGTATTTGTCACAAGTACCTACCTGTGCCAACTAGAGACCCCCAAGTGTTAACAATGAGTGAACTGGGTATGCCAGATTAATGCCTTGCACAAGTTGTGGGTGGGAGAAATTCCTGACCACTCCCTAACCAGTAGAGTACAAGTTTAAAGGGCTATCACTACCCACTTTTGCAGAATTTCCTGCGAGCCCTACTGCAAACAATCCCACAGTGCCCCTCTCTACCTAAAAACAAGGTGTCAGAAGTTTTCTTCCCCTTTGCAGAGCTTCTGTGCCAACCCCAGAGATGTGACCATGGAAACGAGCAGCTCTTCTTCTGTGATCATGCTAAACCTGTTTCTGGGGCAGCTCCCCACCGTTTGTGATTGGTACCTGCCTGGCTGGGAAAACAAAAGAGACAGTGGAAGGGGACAGGCCGGATGTAAGCTAGCATCTGCTTATGACAGTGGAGGTCTATTTGAAGTTCGTGGGCCTAGCTTACAGGACATCCTATCAAGAGAGCACAACTCCTCACACCCAAGGTCTTTTGTCACCACCCTTCCCCTTCACTTTCCTTCCTAGATTAGTGGGCTCTGCTGCAACTTAACTGCCACACCATGCAAAATAAGGTAATTTCTAGCACCTGATCTCTGCTATTTCCATCAAAATGACTATTCTTCAGATAGATAAGGCATCACTCCAAACTCAACCCCATGTCCCACACAGTGATATTCAATAACAGTGAAGGAGATGTTTCTGCTGTAATCCCTCTCTGTAACTTAAAAAGATAAGAACAACAAGATACCACCTTAAACTAAAATTAGAGAATATGCCTCTTCTGTGTGGTCAACCTAGCGTTTTCTGCACCCTATTTTCTTTTTACTCTGTGCACTGTGACACTAATATTTAGAGCCAGAGTCGATGTGCTTTGGCCCTCAAACGGTATTGGTAGAATTGGTTCTTCACCTATTTGACATTCCTGTAAGCTATAGGAAAGCCACAGAACATTAACCAAAGGCATGGACGTTTAATGTTAAATGCTAATTACAGTTTGTATTGACACCACTTGCATATATGACAAAAGTACATATTGCTACCGGTAGCACTGTTGCCCTGTGGTCTGGCTGGCCTGCGGTTTAAATGATCTACAATGAATCGTGGAAAAGAATAGCATTTGCCATATAAGAAAACCTAGTTTTATATTAAGGGTGTACAAAAGTTTCATAATTTGCTTTAGCGTAATGATGCCAAACTATTCCCAAATTACCCGAAATGCAAATCCGTAATTTTGCTCTATATTTTACTGTGAAATACACCCTCAAATCAATTTTTAATGTGAGAAAACATTAAATATAATCACTACAAAAACATCCACTAGTATTCCGTTGCTTCTTCGCATTCACAGTAACATTTACAACAAATTATGCTATTCACTGTAAATTCTTACCATGGAGAGTAATTATGCAAAGTGGCGAAATGGCTCTGTGTCATGAATTTCAAGTAAGAGTCGTAATGGAAAATTTCCCAAATCTCTGCCTGAAAAATGCATTGTCCGTATTATAAGATAAGGTGTGTAAGGAAATCTCACTTTTTGCGTAATCACCCACAAAGGTTTAGACTGATGCTGCTAGTTTTGTGACTCTGAGAGTGCACTGAGGCCTGCTAACCAGACCTCAGTGCCAGTGTTTTTATCCTTACAAAGTATACGTTTGATAAGGTGTGTAAGAAAATGCCTCTTTTTGCATTTGCTAACTCAACTTTGACATTTAAACGAATGGCAGAATCCAGACCTCCCTTTTCAAATAGATATAAAAGTCACCCCTAAGGTCCGCCTTTCGAGTCCAAAGGCAGGGTGCTTTATATTGAAAAATAAGACATGTACCTTTAATTGTCCTAACACCTAAATTGTTAATTTTAGGGTGGAAGTCTAGTAGCCGCATTGGCAAGTACAGGGCTACACGATGACATCTCAGCTGTACTAACTTCTGGAGGGGTCTACTCGAGTTGGTACTTCAAGGTATCACCGTAATAGTTGCAATAAACCCAACTTTATGCCCTAGTCAAACTTATCTGAACTTTTGAGTAAAGGCAACTTTTAAAAAGTTGCCAATATGTTGCACAAATTTTCCAGAGGCCATTCACAGATGCTGGCCACAATGCAGCCTACTGCCCTCCTGGTGAAAAGGGTGAACTACACCCAGGAGCTGGAACAGTAGAGTCCTGCCATTGGAAGAGGTGTCTCCTTTCTCTGGCAGGAATCTACAAAGGGTGTGAGCATAAAAGGCGAGCTTCAAGGGGGAAGCTGCCTTTGAAGAGCAAATTGTGAACACACAAGAGGGACTCACATTTTGTTCATGCAGATGGGTTGGCATCAGGGAAAGAGAGTAGAGACCAATTGCCAAAGTTTAGGGGGCGTGTAGCCCTCAGGTAGACTCACCTCTAAGGTGGACCACCAGGCTCCACACAGCACGAGAAGGATTTAGCCATCTTGGGAGTAGGCAGATTAGTGCACTCTAGGACAGCTAGTTTCCACACATTGCAGAGAGTTGACATCAAGCCGGGAGGGACCTGTTAGCCCTTTAGCAAAGTAAACACTCCATCCTCTGAGGGCACTTTCTGAGCATAAATATGGACTCACTGGCACTCCAGACCTTGTATCAGTTCTGGACTGGAGAGGGGACCAATGAAGCACTACCCTGCTGTTCCCTGGACCTGGCAAGAGAGGCTGTACCAACTACTGGACTGCACTTGCTGATCCTTGGGCTCTCAACTTGAGGAGCGTGCCTGTGCTGCCTAGCTCATGGAAAAGTTGCTCCTGAGACCCACACAGAAAAAGTGAAGTCTAAGAGTCAGTTGGCTGACTTTTTGTTACAGCACGAGGGCCACAAAAGTTCTGCAAAGTCAATAGTCATGATCTCTTAACAGCCACTGACCGCCAACATGCAGACTGACAGAACAAAAATCAATGTTCCAAATTTGCACCAGAGTCTGCTTCATCTGGGAGAGTCATCAAAATGCAGTATGGTCACCCAAGATGAACTCTAGCCTTCACCAAAGGGAACCGATGGGTTTGCTGTGATTGGAGACCAGTAGACCAAGAAGGCCTCAAGAGACATAGATCTCAACCAAAGTCACCCGACCTGGATCGTATACAGAGGAGTAGCTACAGGTAAACCCACATAGACTGTACAACATCCTCAGCATCCTACAGCATCTTTACCATCCTGTATCCATGGAATCAGGACTCCTGCATTGAAAGTCTATGGTGGTTCAGCCATAGAGCTTGAAACTGGAATTGAGACTGCTCTGATGGCAAGATAACTGTCCTACACCTCGTTACCCCCTTGATCTCATCCCTGCCTGAGTTGGTTGCCCAAATGGGGCAGGAATAGTCAAACACAATTGTAAAATGTTTTACAGTTTCCACAATTTATAGTTACCAATGCTTTTGGAACTTTGCACTGATTAATGTATCATTTAAAACTGGAGCCCTATGGTCAATTGTGTTAATTTTCATGTCTAAAAATTCATAAAAATATCTCTACATTTAACAATTGTTGCCAGATTTATTTTGTGTTGTGTCGCTTTTATATTTTGTTTATTTTGTTGTTTGATGCTTCTGATGCTTCTGAATACTTTACACTCAAAGGCATAGCTACATAGGGTTAAGCTAAAGGTTGTACAAATGAGCCTTACTGGACCCAATACGTTTTCAGGAGTGTATTACACAGTTAGGTCTCTCAACTTACAAGGATTGGAGTACAAATTGTGCTTATTTTTCCCATTTCACATATATTCGTCACTCTGAGGAACATAGGAACGTAGTTGCATTATGAAGGAGACTATAATGATACCCATATAAGCTGCAAACATCCCTTTTACATTCTGATTGATTAAGTCTATGGGCATTATCTCTGGGTGTGAATGTAACTATGTGATATTAATTTGCATTTCAGTCTGGGTATAGTGTTTGCAGATGCTTTGAGTGCAATCCTTTGAGGGTGAGGAGGCACGATTGGATGGCATGCTCCCATTGATGAGGTAGATACTTGCTTTTCCCCTGGATGGCGGCAGGGCACAGGCCAAAATACCACAGCTATCCATTTTGCCAATTTGTGAAAACTTGATCTCTCAAAATGTTGTTTTCCTGCAGTGGATGATATTCTCAGCCACACAGAAGTTGTACCATTTTTAGCTGGAGAAGTGTGGAAATACTGGATGGTAGGACATGTGTGAATTCATACAGACATGTGCTGCAAATATGTGATTTTAGCCAAAGTTTGAATTTGGGAGAGCATCTTGGGTGAGACAGCATAGAAGGATTCATGCAAGTCAAATCACCCAGGACTCTCTTGAGTGTCTAGTTTTCTTAAATATATATGTTTAGATTTTCCGCTTTGGTACCTAGCTCAGGTCCAAATACTGCAGCCACCCACATCACCGGAATGCGTCCATTTGTAAGACAAAATCTTGGTGTCACCACATTCTGTTTTGTGGCCTGTCCTGTCACAGATCCTAAGGCCAGAGCCACAAGTGGGCTACCATTTTTATTGGAAAAAGTGTGGGAATACAGATTAGAATAATATTTGCTAATATCTATTGAATTTCGTTCCATTTCTGGCACCCATATGTAAACCAGGATCCAAGAAAGAACACATTTTGAAAATGCCCCCCAAAATCACATGATCGTATTGGGAACTCCAAATTCAGAACTGCATCAATATGTACTGTGCCTAAGCTACCTATACTTGACCGCATTGTCTTGGGCACATTTAAAAAAAGCATAGGTTGCCTTAATACCCATTCTTCACTTCATAAGATTTTACGTTATGTATTGATGCATGTTGTTTGGCAATGACAAATTATTATAAGCTACAGCTCAGTTGTTGACTCTCTAAATCGTTTTTGTTTTTTTGCACAACCAACAAATATGAAATATCTCTGTGGCAATGTACTGAGGCCTACTTGGGCCCACTTTGTTATCCATACTTAGTTCCTATTTTACATGTTTAAGGCTGACTTCATTTTAGCACTGGTATTTTATTAGTTTAGGATTGCACAATATTATTCTGAGAAAGCGTTACACATGCTCCTTTCTGCTACATTGTCTGTACTCTTCGTTTAAGAACAGAACAAGATATCCTGGTGTTTGCGCTGCCCGTTCAGAGACAGCTTCCAACATCTAGGCACATCGCTGCATGAGAGCTGCACTTATAACACAGTGATTTTATCATATACACAGTGCACTGTCCCTTTATGGGTCAGAGGGGGTACTCCAACCACAAAGGTCTAGGAATGACTGCTGTGTTCAACAGTCTCACCTAAGCAATCAGACAGTGGGTACACCCACTATACTCCCAGAGTAGGGGTAGTGATAGTTATATATATAGATAGATATCTATATATATATATATATATATATATATATATATATATATATATATATATATATATATATATATATATATATATATTCACTGAAAAAACCATAGGTTTCATGCACGTTATAGTTAGGAATTGGCATTTAAAACACCTTTGAAATTCACTGAAAAAACCAAAGGTTTCAGGGGCGTTATAGTTAGGAATTGGCATTTAAAAAACCTTAGAACTTCACTGAAAAAACCATAGGTTTCAGGGGTGTTATAGTTAGCTGGACATTTCCCTAGTACAAAAACCTAGAAATTCCCCTGTTATAGTTAGTTCAGCTAACTATAACACGCGCCCTCGCAATGCACTGCTGATGATGTCACATTTTACATCACTCATGACATGGTCAGTGACATCACTGATGACATCACTGATGACATCTCAAATGACATCACTGATGACATCACTGATGACATCATCCATGTGATAAATTACTGCATCTTCTCACACCCTAATTTAACCGTTGATACACCAACTCAAAATTTCAGACGTCCATTCTGAAAACCATAGATACTCCAATACCAATAACTACATACCCACTCATTAACTCTTAGGTCTACATACACCTCCACTCACTCACCTGTACAGTCACTCATACTTACAGTCACTCCGTACAAGACTATCATATGCATTTATACACCTACATAGACACTCACACACCACCAATCATCCATAGAGGTACTCTCACACCTAGTCAGTCGTGCAAATAATCAATCACACTCCCATTTACTCACCTATGCAGTTATACACACTCAAGTTCACTTACTCATAAAAATAGCACCACATTCTTACGCTCTTATACACTCATTGATACAATCACACACTCATCCATGCAGCCACTCTTACAATCACACACTCTCACATATACCCACTTATATACTCTTACACGTATATATATTGCCTTTCACATATGTAGTTACTGACACATGTACAACTGAGATATACATTCAATGCCTAACACACCCATATATACACTCACTCAGCCATACAGTTAATCACAGATGTACTCTTAAAACCATGCACCCATAGAATCACCCAGTCACACATCTATGCACAGGGTCACACACACCCTACCCACACTAACACTCAGGCACCCATACAGATACTCAGACAACCAATCAATAACCCATATAGACACTCATATAGCTATTCAGAAAACCATGCAGCCACTTATACACCAGACAGACACATACAGACCATCACACAGTTTAGCCACTAGTCTGCAGTAAGATACATTTAATGACTCACTTATAGAATCAGTTACGCACCTAGAAAATCATCCATTCACACACTTGTACACCCACTCATTCTTCCACAGGCCTTTCACTATAAATATATAAAACATATTTAAACTTTTCAGAAAAACACACAGTCACTGGATGACGTCATCAGTGATGTCATCAGTGATGTAATTTCAGATGTCATCAGTGATGTCATCAGTGATGTCACTGACCATGTCATGAGTGATGTAATATGTGACGTCATCAGCAGTGCATTGCAGGGGCGCGAGTTATAGTTAGCTGAACTAACTATAACAGGGGAATTTCTAGGGTGTTGTACGAGGGAAATGTCCAGCTAACTATAACACCCCTGAAACCTATGTTTTTTTTCAGTGAATATATATATATTCACTTAAAAAACCATAGGTTTCACACATGTTATAGTTAGGTGGATATTTCACTCGTAAAAAAACAATGAAATTCCCCCGTTATAGTTAGTTCAGATAACTATAACTCGCGCGCCCGCAATCCACTGCTCATGACGTCACATATTACATCACTCATGACATGGTCAGTGGCATCACTCATGACATCACTGATGACATCATCCTTGTGATAGAGTGGCGGTCGCGCGAGTTATAGTTATCTGAACTAACTATAACGGGGGAATTTCATTGGTTTTTTACGAGTGAAATATCCACCTAACTATAACATGTGTAAAACCTATGGTTTTTTAAGTGAATTTGCAAGGTTTTTTAAATGCTAATTCCTAACTATAACGTGTGTGAAACCTATGGTTTTTTCAGTGAATATATATATATATATATATACAAATCAGACTGTCATGGTTGTATTATTCATTCTTTTCACCATGTTCTCAATGCTGGTTACATTGTTTTGTTGTATCTGTCTAATTATCACAGCTCAATCTTTCTATGCAAGATTACTTCAAAAATGTATTGAACACTTTATTTGTATCTTTCCTTGTGTTTACCATCAGCAAGCATAAGTAAACAACAAACGTGGTAAGATCTGCTTCCATGATACCCTTGTGGATCAGGGTGCCATGCTTGAGGTTGCCACCCCAGGAAGGTTAGGGTTTCAGGTGAGGCATTGTGATCTAGCTAGGAATTCTGCCAACAGTTTCTGATGGTGTAGATGGACTTAGTCCCTGCCTTCTGAAGTCCTGTTCTAATATGCAGTGCTACCTTTTCTAGTGGGAACTGTGTAACAACAGGGATAACAGGACATTACTTTTGTTCATTGGCCATTGGAGTGCAAAAATGGAACTGTTGTCACTTGTTTCTTCGATTTTTACTACTTATTTTCATTATTTTTTATTTAATCTTTGTTTCTTTGGGAAAACCATGAGCAATCTACACAAATGACCCCTTTTGGATTACAGATTTTGACTACTTTTCCAAAATGTACAGGTGTGTGTATTCACCCGTGGATTTTACACCTGTTTCTAGATCAAGCTGCAAGCAGATGGAAACGACAACAAAATATGAAAAAATATGAAAATCAACGCCAATTTGAAAATTGCAAATGATGTAGTAAAAAATATAATTCTTTTTACAACTGTGCCTGTTCCTGAAAGGTAAGCTGGGAAGAGGATGATCCTGACCCACCAAACGTCTTGTTGATGCCACTTATTTTAGGCTTAGCACTTTTTCCCACTTTTCTGAAAAAAATACATAATACTTTGCTAAATTTTGGGCATTTCCCTACAGTGGAATCCACAAACCTTTGCTCCCAGAATTCACGGCATGTGGGTATCTTTTGTGGGAGAAAGATATGCTGACTGCTCAAGTGACGCCAACACCAAATGTCAGAAAGAAGAAGGGCTTACATTCTAGAGGGAATAGAATTAGTAGCTAAGTGGTGGAAGGTTTTTGCATACTTTATTGAGAAAGAAATCACTGTGTTTCCTTGTAAAATTAATCACTTGAAGGGCAAGGCCCAGTAGGGGGGCGTTTCTCTATCCCTCAAGATACAATGACAGACAGCTCATTAGTGCTGTGTCAAAAAGAGAACATATGTTTTCACACTCTTTGCACAACATTAACAAGCTGTCAAAGATAGTTCTTTGCAGCAGGCCTGAGGACTGCATTTATCATGAGGGATCAAAACAATACCAGACCCATATAATAAACCCTGGTGTGGCCCACTGGCCCCCACCATTTTTTAATTGGGATTATCTTTTTTACTGCATAGCACTGCTTTGTGTTACGTTGCTTCGCATAGATTTTACAGCAGGAGAAGTGTTCCCATGCATCCACCCATATATTGTGATACAAACCCAGATTTGCAAGGACTTGTAAACCTGGGTATGCACCAACATGGTGAGCCTATTCACCAGAGGCATAACAAGGAGAAATATCTTTATTTGTTCATGTTACTTTGTGCTGCATTATTTCCAAGGATTGTTTATGTGCAAGAGCATTCCCCTTCCTGTCCAAAACATTCCTGCCCACAACATACCTTTGGGGCAAGGGTGCCTGCATTGGCTCTGGGCAGCTCACAGTGTTCCAGCACAAGGAGAGAGCAGATATGCTCCATATCTTTATAAATATGGTTCATGTCTGCTTTCTCCTTTTCATGTAACACAGTGCAGCAAGTTTCTTTGCTGTGCCTCGATGCATGAAATAATACTAAATGTGCCCTCAGTAATTTGCATTGTAGACAGTATGGGCCGTCACTTCCTTCTCCCACCATTGCTCATTTGTTTACTCATGCATATGCACTTTTGGTGTAACCAAGAATCCTTTCATATTTCATATTAACAAACAGTTAATATTTGGCTGAAAATTCTATATTTATTTCTGCTATGCTTTTAATGTTGTAGTCTGATTTCAAAAAGAAAAATTGATGGAAAAAATGCAAAACAATGTCATACATTGAGATCATACAGAGATCTGTGCCCAAATCCATCGTTTTTTTGTTCTCCATGTCATTCCAGTTTGAACCCAGCCATTATGCAAATAAGTCTTGACCCTGCTCTCTATGGGAACTGTCCAGCCCGAAATGACAGGCAAGTCCTCCCTGGACTAGAAACAATGACCTGTTTTGTAGTTCCACCCTTCATCAGCCAGGATAGCTTGACTCCAGTGGCATGGAGAGCACCGGAACCACTTCTAGGCACACCCGTCCCACTCTGTGAGTCTCATGCTTTCTCACTCTTAAATGCGCTGGGCATGCCCAGATGTGGGTCCCGGCTCACTGTGCCACTGGATTCAAGCTAACCTAGCTGATGAGGGGTAATCCCCTGAAACCGGTCCTAGGATGCTTGTTTCTTTCCAGGGAGGACCTGGCTTGGCAGTTTGGTCTAGACTGTTACCATGCGGGACAGGCTCAAGACTGACTTGCATATGGCTGGGACTAAACTCGGGTGGCATGGTGAGCAAAAGAACAATGAATTTAACTCAGATCTATTGACTGGGGGAGAATGTTTGATTTGGTCTGGATTCCGTCCATCATCTCTGTGTCTTTTGCAGTCTCATTTAAGTTTCATTATATAATATTCATAATCAAGCACTGCATAATGAAACAGTTTCAGCAGTTGTCTGTACACAATTATTAATTTGCAAACTGGTGAATGCCTAGAATTTCATTTGGATGGCGAATATGAATCTATTCAAAGGATAAAATCATTTTCATTGCAAAATATAAAAACACAGGGCCCAATTCACAAAGGTGAACTTAGACCTGAAGTCTAAAGACCCAAGTCACAAAGGTGAACTTAGACCTGAAGTCTAAGGACCCAATTTACAATGGTGAACTTAGATATGAAGTCTAAGGACCCAATTCACAAAGGTGAACTTAGGCCTGAAGTCCAAGGACCCCATTCACAAAGGTGAACTTAGACCTTAAGTCTAAGTTTAGACATGAAGTTCAAGGGCTCAATTTACAAAAGTAAACTTATATGTCAGGCCTAGGCTTACCTTTGTGAATCTGGCCCACAGATTCTAAACACATTTCAAATAGTACAGCAGCTAGATTTAAGAACCTCTTTTCTTAGGTCTCTCAAAGAGTGAAGTCAACTTTATAAACAAAAAATGTACTGATGTTCTTAATCTGTTGGCTACCATTATGGTCACATTTCTGTGCATCATTTCATTCTGTCCTCCGATGTTCTTCAGCAATGACTTTTGAGGAACCAGGTATTCATGCTTAAAAAATGTGTTTCAAAACTGACAGAAATTCTTTCCATGCAAATCAAAACTATATTTGGCCTGCCTTGAACTTCTCAAATGCTGACTGCCCTTTGTAACTGTAGAGTAAAGTAACCATTTGCGCTTGGTAAGTTATTGATCAGCAGATGGAGAGTAAAAACTACAATGATCCATAGAATAGAGACATTTTCCATCTAAAGTATTTGCTGTGTTTCTGGCAGCAGCAGTTATAGAAGAATTAGTGCTATTGCCATCAACGCTAGCAGCATTGAACGAGAACATGCATTAGAACATCTCCGAGTAGTCAGACCTCTGTGTTTTGTGCTCTAGATGTCTTTGTTGTCAAAATAAAAAAACTCAGCAGTATTCTGGGCAGGCCGTGCTGAACTGTGCAGTGCTGGGTTAGATCTATGAATTACCAGCTGGTGGTGATTGCGCCCCACCCCACTCAGCATTCCTTACCTACCTCCTATTACACTCAGTGGACTCATACATCAGCATTTCCATCCCTCTTCCTGTGTGTTTGTGCTCTGGTCTGGGTGCAGATCTCACCACTAACTTGCTGTTGGAAAACCTTTTAGTTCTGACTCCAGACAGCTTCTGTTTGTATTCTAGATCCCACAAAACACACAAATATACAGTGAGCTCAACTACAGACTGTGGGCTCTCAGGCAGCTGGCTTCAACCTGCATCGGCCAAAAGACCCGTTGTGCAGTTATACAGATTGCTTAGTTGATTTTGCATTGGTGATTGGCCAATGAGGAGTAATCTTGATTATGACTCCCCATCACCTGAGGTGCCTGTTGCAGTAACATGATTAATTTAGCAGTGCATCTAGTATTAAAGGCACAGCACCCATTCTGCTAAATTCAAGGAGATTCCTTGTGCTGATCTGCAGTATTCCATCCTTTCTGCTGACTTTAGAAGAACCTCTAGTAATAATATGCGGTACTGCTGACGTCAGACGGTCCTCTTGAGTTACCACATTATCTCTGCTCATTTCAGAGGGACATCTAATAACAACCTGTGTGTATCAGCCTTGTACAGCTTGCAGAGTAAGAGGAAGAACCAGACACAAACATCTCATTTGGGGTAGGATGTAAAAGAGTGTAGTGTCATCAGCATTCTATGTATGATATTTACAAATCAAATTGGCCAATTGTAATAATGATGACAGTTTATTTGATATATTTTCAAATGCAATGTGGAAGTATCGAGTCACAGTTGAAATATTGGGTTGTACTGATATTTATCGCCTAAATGATCACTGAGTGATGGTGGAAGTCTGAATATCCACTAGGATTAACTAGTGGTGATGCACATGCACCCATGTATTAAATGATCTAAGTAATAGTGCAAATGTGAAGAAACATGTTAGAAAAGTGAGTGATGAAGCAACCCTAAACACTTGTTAAGGACTTCTGTGTCAGGGAGAAAATGTAAACACACCCTAATAAACAATAAGCAATGGGGCAAATCCCGACAAGTATAATGACTGTCGTGGTAATTTTTGACATATTGTGGGCATTCTTGATGATGGTGCATGCTCTAATGATGGTAATTTTTGGCATATTGTATACACAAGAAATAGTCTTTATAACACAATTTATACATCGCAGTGCCTTTAGCACGCATTTATTACCACCTATAGGTCTTTACCACAAATGACTTTACCGCGCATTTAAGGTAAGTATGGGATTCCCCCAAAGAGATAAAAATTAAATTAAAAAAATGTAAACATTTGGAACAACCCTATTCGGCATGAGTTAATTGCGATATACATTCAAAGCCAGTTTCTCCTTCTACCTATAATATGTATGTGGGGTGACTTACATGTGGCATGTATGTCTAAATTTCCCAAAAATTTCAATTTTTGAAGTTTTTGCATTTAAATCTATATTTTGCCTTTTTGGGTTTCAACATGAGGTGTTTGATGATTCAATCACTTTAATTTTCAGTTGCAATGTACATATATTTATATATAAATGATCGTTTAACAACTGCTTTTATACTATTAGGCATGCCTGCATGTTGCCTCGCACATTTTTAATAGTATAGGAATAACAATTTTCAATTGCAAAACATGACCCCTTTTGCTGTCTTCTCAAGAAATTACTATGTATTTTACATGTATAAGGAGGACGATTTTTATCAACAAATGTACAGTTGTTTGCGTATTTTGCACAGTTGTATTGCATTTCACAGCTATATTCCTAAGCTGTTTTCTATGTCCATTGTCATGATGTCATCAATTATGTATGCACTTGCACTTTAAAAGGTCAGGCTTCTGACAACAGCGTCATGTGATCAAGGCCTCCAGTAGGCCGAAACGTGTCATGGCGGCTGTGTAAAGTTTTTTGTCCAAATAAAAAATTTCCAGCACTCACTTTGGGTCCGTGTTCGTCTCTGCGCATTGAAGCTGCGTAACCGATGAGGCGATTCCTGGTGGCATATATATATATATATATATATATATATATATATATATATATATTCGCAATCCTCCAAGTGGGTCATTCCGGGATTGAGCCCAAAGTCAGGTGGTGCGTTTGCCGGTATGCCCTCGCCGGTAAATAATCTTTTATCCTTTTTCAAAGTAACACGCACTCTCGAAGAAAATGCTTAGCAGGAAGCCAATTTATTGTTTGCTACGCGTTTCGACAAATGAATTCATTTGTCGAAACGCGTAGCAAACAATAAATTGGCTTCCCGCTAAGCATTTTCTTCGAGAGTGCGTGTTACTTTGAAAAAGGATAAAATATATATATATATATATATATATATATATATATATATATATATATATATATATATATTTCTATACATGTATGCTGTAAAGGGGTCTGATACCCCTCGGGTCTTGTAAGTGCTATAAACTCCAAAATAAATAAATAAATTATATATATATATATATATATTTTTACATATAAATGCATATTTATAGATATATATAAATATATACATATATATATATATATATATATATATATATATATATATATATATATATATATATATATATATATATTCACTTAAAAAACCATAGGTTTCACACACATTATAGTTAGGAATTAGCATTTAAAAAACCTTGCAAATTCACTTAAAAAACCATAGGTTTCACACATGTTATAGTTAGCTGGACATTTCACTCGTAAAAAGCCATTGAAATTCTCCCGTTATAGTTAGTTCAGATAACTATAACTCGCACGACCACAATCCACTGCTGATGACATCACATATTACATCACTCATGACATGGTCAGTGACATCACTCATGACATCACTGATGACATCATCCTTGTGATAGAGTGGCGGTCGCACGAGTTATAGTTATCGGAACTAACTATAACGGGGGAATTTCAATGGTTTTTTACGAGTGAAATGTCCCGCTAACTATAACATGTGTGAAACCTATGGTTTTTTAAGTGAATTTGCAAGGTTTTTTAAATGCTAATTCCTAACTATAACGTGTGTGAAACCTATGGTTTTTTAAGTGAATTTGTAAGGTTTTTTAAATGCTAATTTATGTATGTATTATTATATTTTTTATATATTTATTTTACAATAAACTACCTATGTATATAGTTATAGATTGACTGTATCCTGTAATATGGAATGGCTCAGCTCTTTTTTTTTTTATTTGGATAAAGTTGAACAGCATACTTAATATCTTCTATAAACTTATAAACAGTTTAAAATGTTTTTTTTTTTTTAAGGTTTTTTCATGGTGCGTGCACCGTGCGCGCACCCAGCGATTCTTTCCAAAAAAATAAAATGTTTTTTTCACCCTTCGTGGTCCTTCAGGGACAAAGGCTAGGGGGTCAGGAACTCTCTACCCAACCCTACCTTGCCCCCTTTTCACGTTCTCCACCTTTCTTTTTCACTGTCACACACAAAATGGCGGCCAACACTTCCTGATTTCGACCGATTCGAATGTTGACTGACATGTAACCACCAATCAGAATTACGCTCGCGCACGTTAAGGTGCGCGCACGGTGCGCGTACGTTGCGTGCTTATAGATATTTATGTACTTTTAACTGCAATTTTCTCAGGAACTACTGAACAGATTGACACCATATATCCAAAAGGCACATGTCTGACCTGAGGACTACCTCTTTGCCAAATTTCAATTAATTCTGTTCAGCCGTTCAGGCTGTACCTTCGACTAAACGTCCTATGGGAAAATGCATGGGGAAAACGCGTTTTGGGACCCCCCCTTTTTCTCAGCCCCCGCTTGACGAATCACCCTGAGACTTTCAGGGTAGGAGCTGAGCGGAGTGCCCCATTAGTTTTGAAAATTTCGCGAGGATTCGTCAACCGGCGCCAAAGTTATTCAAAATAGAATTTTCAGATTTCCTATGGAAACTCGGTCCTAACTATAACTATCTACTGGCGACCGCCAGTAGATAATAATATATATATATATATATATATATATATATATACATACATATATTTAGACTTACCTTACTAATACTTACTTTAGTTAGACTTTTAATGCGTGCTAAATGAATGCAAGGTAAAAAACATGCGTCCTAAAAAAATGGAAGGTAAAAAATGCGTTGTACAGCCATGCAATGTTTTTACCAGCGTTGTTCCCTCATACAATTACTCTTAGATGAATGGTGCACACCCTTGATATAATGTTTGTACTGGCCTGACATTGGTAACTTTATATATATATATATATCTATGTATATATATATGGGCATTCTCGACATAGCAGTACCAAGGCGTGGTGTAATAATTGAACTGGCCTACAGCTGGCAAATCTTGACATTTTCCTCATCCTACTGCTATGGCTATCTCATGCCTCAGGCTGTAGGGTTGATGCAACCTGTCAAATGACAATTGCCAAATCCAGATGATTAACCGCTTCACAGCTGATCCCGAAAGTGAGGTTACATTATTTACACTGTGTTCAGTCAGGTACCTTTGTCTCCCCAATTTCTTGTATACTCATTTTGCCAATATTTACTTATTTATGAAATAATCTCTTGTGCTAAATATATATGTTAGACCTTAAATATCTTCAACTCTTTTGGAGCTTAATGGTTTCCATTTGCCCAAGTGTGTTTACTGTGGAACCGCGAAGAAGGTGCTTGTAGATGTGGTTGGGCAGAAGTATCAAGAGCAGCAGCAGGGTGATCATCTGACTTTAGCTGAATACATGTATTCATTCTGTTATTTACTTTCAAATGGTTTTTGTCCTTGTTCATTCTTTTGTGATAGAAGTCCATTCCCTTTATTTTCAGTATTTTATTTTCAGTGATATACCAAGGGGTCAATAAAATCTCTTCTAGTGCAGTTTATTTGATGGTATAAGTAATTGGATGTCTTTACATTCATAAGTATATTATAGTCTTATATTTCGATGTAATATTTTTTCTTCGTCTTCTTAACTGTTAGTTACCTTGCAAAGTTAGGGTAAATTAAGCCTCCCCTTTGTGGTCTCGCTAGCTCCTGTAATAAGAAATCATTCTGATCGTTTAGACTTTCCTCTAAGCTTGTATGTACCTACCCAATCACTCACATATCAATCCATGCATGCACCTACAAATGCATCCATCCATGAAATCATGGGGCAGATTTACAAGCCCCTTGCGCCACTTTTGCGTCACTTTTAACATGGGAAAAGTGACGCAACAGTGCACAAGGGGCTTGTAAATCTGCCCCCATGTATTTAAGCATTCGTCCAGCTATAAACACGGTCCCAATTACAAACCAAAGCCTAGGAGGTGGTGCAGAGCCATGAATTAGGTGTTCCAGGCTCGTTCAGTGTGATGTGTTAGTGTTTATAGGTGGCAGTGCAGTGTGATAGCCTGGTGCCCCATAGGGTGCAGATGGTGTGCTGCCATAATATAGAGTTATTATATTGACCTTCAGGAACATTTATTGCAGAATAGAGACTGCAACTATATTTTCTAGGTAAGTATATTTGGCTAAGCATAGATTTATTACAGTCACATCTACTTACCTCAATATTAGTTGTGGAGTGGTAGTCGATATTCTGCAGTCAATCGTTTTGTAGGTCGATGTTTATGACCATGATGGTCTAATAGCAAGTAAAGAGCAATGTGAGTGGTCAGTGTCCTTCCAGTGGTGTGCAGACAGTGATCATGTGTCCCTAGGATGCAGTGCTGTGTGTTCGATCAGTGCCCCTAGCATGTAGAGCAGTGTGACAAACTAGAGCCCCACGAACAGAATAGGGTGTCTGTTACTGTTCCTTCGGGGTCACTGCAGAGACCGTAGGATGTTTCCCATGGAGTCAGCTTGTGGCTAGAACTGTTTGACTGCTCTCTTCAACTAGACTTTAAACGACTCGAGACCCTTAGAAAATATTCTGATGGAGACACTTGCAATGATTAAAACATCAGGGAAAAGAATATACAATTTAAGAATCATTTCTAAAGTCTCAATAGTGAAGACAGATTTATCTATGGGTCATCCTCCATGGACATGTGTTGTAAGAATCAAAGGCTGCGCTACGATGATTTTTTTTTAAATATTCAGCTATTTATAGTGTGCAACCATCTGCAGAGCCATATTGCTTTGCTGCCTGGGTGAAACATTCATTTGAAACCTCTTGAGAAATTCATGACCTTGTTCAGTCTGGGGAGTTTTGACACAGAATTTGGGATGCACTGAGTCATTTTGAAACCCAGGGACCTAAAGCATGTCAGTAAGATATTAGTGAGGTTCAGATGAAAGCTTCCTACTGTGATTGTTTCCAACCAATATGTAAAGCAAATGATGCGTGCATGACATATTTTGCATAAATTAGGAGTTTAACTCATAAAGTAAAGCACATATTATTATGTTGTATTGGTGTATTTTCCATGTATTTCAGTCCTACCGATTCCAAGAGGTGAAACAAGTGCTCATAATCTGTGTGAGAGCGAAGGGTACCTGTTTCTAGCTAGTTAAACTAGTTTCTTACTGAAATCTGAATGTGTGCTCCTAATTATTGCCTCCTTGTGCAAGATACAGATAGTAACCGATATAGTAGCACCTGTATTTGTACCACCACCAAAGAGCAGTCTTTTTGATGGAACGGACAAATGGGAGGGTGCGGATGGAGGATCACTAAAAGTACTATGGGGCAGATTTACAAGCCCCGTGCGCCACTTTTGCGCCGCTGTTGCGTCACTTTTGTGACACAGCGGCGGCGCAAAGCTAGCACCATGCTGCAACAGATTTACAACGTGACGCATCTAGGGAGATGCGTCACGTTCTAAAACCCTGCGCCACATTAAACCCGCGTCAGGTTTAATGTATGCAGGGTGGGCGTTACGTCGGCAAAAGCCTCGGAAAAGTGACGTAGTGAAATCTACAAGATTTCACGCAGTCACTTTTCCGACGCTGGTGCGTCAAATCCTTAAGCCTGCTTCAAGCAGGCGTAAGGCGTGATGCACCATGTTAGGGATAGTGCAGGTTGGAACAGTGCTGGAGTTGCGTCACGCTTGCGACACAACTTCAGCACTGCGCCAACTTTACAACGGCAATGGAAATATAAATGCATTATGGTCTACTTGGACTTCTGCTTGTCCTTGCGCCACAATGCACCGCATTGTAAATGCGGCGCATCGGTGGTGGCGCAAGGGCAAACTTGCGTGACGCATCTTCCCTGGCGCATTTGCAGGTATGCGCCAGGGAACGTAAATCTGCCCCTATGTAAATAGGAAGAAATAAAGTATGCTAGAAGTAACTTTTCAGGGCAAGCTGAAGTCCAAGTAGACCATAATGCATTTATATTTCCATGTATTTGTGGTTTTTATAGATCACCAGACTATCCTGCACACTGGCAACTCCAAGGGAATCATAAAAAGTCAATATATTGGGAAAAAGGGGACAGATCTTTGTCTCAGGAAATTATAGTCACTATCAACTTCTTATCTTAAAGCTTTCATATATATATGATCATTCTATTCAGTCTCCCTCATTCTTGAACATATCCTTACCAAGACTTGTCCCACAACTTTTCCTCTTGGTTTCCTGGGCGTATGAGCACCAGACATGTATTGGTTTTCTAGGGGTTCAAAAGGCAAACTAGGTGCAGTGCTTGGTTGAAATTTGTAAAGCAAAAGCAAGAGAAAGGACAGTTTAGGATCCCTGTCTTTGGGTTGCAGGTATCACATCTACACATCCAGAGGCTTCTATTGCTAGTTGCTGGACCTCCCTCTTCCTGATTGGCTGGTCCTGAGATGGTGTTCAAGATGATGATTTTTATTATTTCTTTCCAGAACAAGTTTGTTTCCTTCAGTCTTCCTCCTACAGGAACATACCCCTGCCAAGACAGATGTGTGTCCCTTGGACCTTCCGAGTTCAGTTTTTTTCAGCCAAGTGTGAGTTTTTCATGGGTTTGAGCAGACTAAACACCACAGAAGATGTTTTTTTTTGTGAGAGATTGCATGGGGGATGAAGTATTTGGGCCAATTCAGGGGAACCACACATTACTAAAAACTGGGTACACAGGGGAATCTATATTGTTGTAACTTGCATTAATCCCACCATGTTCTATTAAACAGGCGACACTGCCTGCAATTATTAAAGTATGTATAACAAAATCATACTTTCTTCAATTTCCTTGACAGATAATCCCAGAATTACAAGCACATTGGAAAAAAACTGTCCTCTGGTGTTTCATCATTTATGATGAAGACAGTACCATTCTAGTGTGTGCTGGAACATTGCAGATGGCAGTTATAGACCACATTTGTGATCATGTTAAGACCACGTTCATACTTTGTAAAATTCAGACAGGGATCAGGCATGTACCTGTCAACTATGATTGGTCTACCCACTCATGTGAGCTTCTTTCTTGTGCCTTCATCATCGTTCCTGGCAATGCACTTGCTGCTTTAATCAGGATAAGTTAAAAAATGCAGAACTTGTGATATCTTCTCTATTAAAATTGTTTATTTGAAGCCAGTCCCCACTAAACCCTTCTTAAAATCACCTAGCATCTTGGGTAATCCAGAATTCGGGTGGTACAAATGTTTTCTAGTCCTGAACTTAGATTTGTGCGCGTTTTCAATTTCTTCATCTCATTAGAACCAAGTACCCTGTTATGGAGTTTGAATCTCCCAGGGTAGAGAGGCCAAGCAGTCTAACACCTACTCAAGTCTAGTTGGTATGCGCTAGTAGGAAAAACCAGAGGCACACAACAAACACCCAGTGCATAATTTTCCAGACAGTACTTTTACTAATAAAAATATTATTTTTTTAATAAAAATAATAAAACGAAATTACTTGAATATACATACACTACGCAATACTATGCAATATTTTACAAATGTATACATAAGGGCAGATTGAAATGGTTATGGTGAGACCCTCCTAAATCATCACACCTTTAGCGAGCCCGGAACGTTATAACCCTAATACCCTCCACACAAATTAGATGCAATTCAATGTGCTGCAGATATCAAAGGGTAAAATTAGTGGCATTTTCATGGTGGCATCTCATTGTGCCACTGGAATGACGAGGGGTGATAACCCAAAACCAGTCCCAGGATGCTTGCTTCCTGGGCAGGGAGGACCTGGCTTGGCTGTTCGGGCTGGACCGTTCCCCTAAGAAGTAACCTCGAGACTGATTTGCATATGTCTGGGTCAAAACTGAGGTGTAATAGTGAACAAAACAACAATGGATTTAACCCAGATCTCTTGACTGGGGGTGAATGTTTGATTTGTTCAGCATTCTGTCCATATTTGTCTGCATTTTCCCCCCTAAGTGGGATGGAAATGCCCAGACGTGGGTCCCTCGCTCGCTGTTCCAATGGATTTAAGCTAGCCTGGCTGATGAGGGATGATACCCTGAAACCAGTCCCAGTATGCTTGTTTCTGTTCCAGGGAGGACATGACTTGGCCGTTCAATCTGTTTGGTTTGTTCAGAATTCGGTCCATAATTTGTTTGCATAGCATTTTTTGCCCTAAGTGGGATGGGTATGCCCAGACTTGGGTCTCTTGCTCGCTGCGTCACTGGATTCAAGCTAACTAGCCTACCTTGCAATCAGTCCCAGAATGCTTGTTTCTGGTCCAGGTGTTACATGCCTATGTACACCCATGTTGCAAAGCAGCTTATTAATTACATTGCCCTAGAAAATAAATTTTCAGCTTTTAACGTTTACACACATTTGCATGCACATCAATTTTTGATTTGTTTCTCGGAAACTACTTTGTTTACACATCCAGCTTCGCAAAGTATTATCACGATGCCTTGAACATCATGTACTAAGCCTTTCTACGCACTGGGTACAAAAGTCGCCTTATCTTCATCCACAAGGTGACAACGCTATCTACATCTCTATAACATCATTTTATAATGTGCACATCGCGAGGCCGCTTTTTATTATAAATAATAGGCATCCCGATAGATTGGAAGAGCGGGAACCGCCGCTGACACTGAGGGTTGATGCATGCTGAGAATCTGCCATGCACTGGTCTGACATTATATGAGGGGTGTCCAACTCGAGACAAAGACGGGGTCCTTCACTCTCTCCCATTAGATAATGAGGTTGGACCGTCCCTTGGGGGATTCATGGCTCTACACCTACACACAATCTGGGTACACTTAGAGTAGGGTTCGCATAGTAGGAGTACGCCAGATTTCTGTCTTGTTTATATGTCTGCATATATACAATTGTTTAGCACCATGGTTGAACTTTATCAAATATTGACACTTTTGATGCTAGTAATCACGTTTTTCTGCTTCTGTCTACTAATCATTGCAGCACACGTGTTTTATGGAACAATATCGTTGGTTCAATAAATATTATTGAAAACTTCCCACTGTGTAATCTCTGTATATTTCCCTGAGAATAAGTGAGCACGAGTGGCTGAGCGGAAGGTTCTGTATTGTTTCACGATTCCTGAGGAATCAGGGTTGTCATGTTCAGTGCTTGCCAGAACTATTCACTCCCTGGTATGTTAGGGGGGCTTATGGTGGCACTGTAGCTAGCTGGTCTATAGGCCAACATATCCTGCAGGGTATCTGGAATCAGTCTTGCTACCAAGCCCCTAGTTTATGGTGTCCAAACAATGTGCAGGTCCTATGGATTGTTAAGAACTACACAACACGGGGAGGACTTGGCTTGACAATTCAGGCTGGTATGTTCCCATGAGGAGCTGGGTCCAAACTGGGGTGGCATGGTGAGCAAAAGAACAACAGATTTAACCTGTATCTCTTGACTGAGGGTGAATGTTTGATTTGTTCAGTATTCTGCTCATCATTTGTTTCCATAGTATTTTTTGCCCTAAGTGCGATGGGTAAGCCCAGACGTGGGACCCTTGCTCACTCTGCCACTGGATTTAAGCTAGCCTCGCTGATGAAGTGACATACCCTGAAACCGGTCCAAGGAAGGTTGTTTATGGTCCATGGAGGACATGGCTTGGCAATTCGGACTGTTTGATTTGTTCAGAATTCTGTCCATCATTTGTTTGTGTAGCATTTTTCACTTTCAGCGGAATGTGTATGCCCAGACGTGGGTCCCTTGCTTGCTGCGACCCTGGATTCAAGCTTGCCTGGATAATGAGGGTTGATATCCTGAAACCTGTCCCAGGTTGCTTGTTTCTGGTCCAGGGAGGACCTGCCTTGGTAATTTGGGCTAGACTGTTACATTAGAGTAACAGCACATCATGGACATCCAGAGATGACTCAATGAATGGAAAAAGGCTGAGATTGTTCTGTGTTTATACTTGGTAGGTATCATTATATTACACCAAGCCAGGATGCCTAGCTACGACACAGAAGCCCAATTCCATTATCTCCTCTTTACATCACCATAGCTAATTGAGTGACACACTTGTACATGGAATATTTTTAATTTATTGATTGATCACTGGATGTCCATGACGTGCCATTACTTGAATGCCTGTTTCCTCCCCTCCCCCGTTCTTTTACACTGTTTGCACCTTTGGTCTTTTCCTTAACATGTAAACCTTCTTTCCTCTTATTCCCTCCTGAAAAATTCTGTCTCCTTAAATTCTATGTCCTTAGTACAGGCTATACATCAGCAACTCAAATATGAAGCAGCAACCAATGTAATATTTACTGTTAGGGATATTTGTGTATATTATATATTTTTAATGTCACATCCTGTGCCATAATATTCTTGTTCCCATATTTGTTTGCAATTTTTGTATTTGATTTTGCCTATAGTCTATATTGTTCTTAGTGTGTCTATATTTAACTGTAGTCAAACAAAGTGTGTCCTTTTATTGGAGCAGGCATAGCATTGTTCACTATTGATGAGAATTGTGTTTTAGAGCATTTTTATTTATGTGTTATATCTGGAGATTATATCTGGTGTGGTGTCTGTGTCTTTTGTTCTGTTCATGGAGGTACTGTGTTTTATGTATTGTATATGTTTGTTACATTACATCCCTGAAGAAGTCCATCCTATGGATGAAACTCGTTGGCTGTCTTCACTGCACATATGGGAAACTTTACAAAACAGAAAGTGAAAAAAAGAAAATAAAGACCAGAATCACATTTGTGTTTTTCTTGGTTATTTTGTTGGTGCATCTCTAAGTGTTAAACTGCAATTTGTAACCTTCCTTTGGTTTGTGTACGTTGGCAGCTGGTGCTTGTACACTCTGTACACATTTGTGTAGATGTATGCAGTATATTATCATTTGGAATAACGGGTCAGGTGCAACCTTCATGGTCTTCTGCTTTTGCTTTACTTGGTGCCTGCACGTACCCTTTATACATGGTCAATTTGGCATACTTCTAAATATTATATTTTACTTATCTATAAATCCCTAGCATATGTTGCAGAGAGTACCCAGGGCCTGGACAGTGAATGCCGTTAGTGGACTGCAGCCCTATTTTACCATCCTCTACAGTGGCAGGGAAAATATGGCTTTAGGCATCCCATTTTAGCCTGACTAGAGCAATGTAAAAACTACAACTCAGCCTATATAAATCCTAATGAATCACCCCATGTAGGTCTTGTAGCCCACAATGCAAGGTGCATTGTGTTTAAATGTAGGACATGTTGAAATTTATGTTAACGTGTCATTACAGTGACTAGCATCTATAGCTATTTTCACTTTAGAAAGTCTAGCTAGCCCATGCAGAAACACTGGGAAGCCATATTAAATATAAATTCTGCTTTCTCAGGATTGAGACCATCTACAAAATTGATTCTGCAACTCTTTTTAATATTTAATATTTGCCACTTTTAATACATATGAAAGAAACGTAACTTTTAAAAGTTACTATTTCCCTGCCTGTTTGTTCACACAGTCAAGCAGGCACCAAACCCAGTGGGAGGAGGGCTGCACTTAAAACTGGTTTGGACTGACCACAGAGTAGGGGCTGCTCATTACCCTGGCCACACCTTTGGGTGGGCATGCAGGCTCTGTCCAAGGTAAGAAGGATTTTACTATTATGCATTTTAAGAGTGAAGGCATTGTGAGATTGTTTGCAGTTGATCAGATAGGAGCTCCTGCAGACGGGGGTAGGGTTACCCTGGAAATGTTTACCCCTTTGGCTAGGAAGGTACCAGGAGTCACTACCCCTGCAAGCTAGTGCCAAGCATAAATGTGGCACTTCCTTGCACCCTCCCAAGAACACTTTGTGCACATGGGGGAGACCAGATGAAGACTAGATCCACGTTAATACATCTAAATGCCCTGATGGACTGGACCTAATCTCATTCTTGTGCCCAGGAAAAAGAAGTGGATTCCAAGGATCACAAGGCTGACCTTCTGCTCAGCTATAGGAACACAAAATACAAGAGGTACTTTCCTGAAACTCCCACAGATGTTCAGTTATAACTGGGCTTACCCTAGTCCCTGCTGTTGGCCTCTGCTATAGTGAGTGAGTCCTGACTCCCAAGTACTGTTCCTGAGGACATGGAACCTTTGGCTGTGACCAGCTGAACTTCTCCTACCACCACTGAAAACCTGGGGGCTTAGCAACTGTAGCGTGTTTCTTGTATTACCCATTGTCATTTTCCTGATGTTAGCCTGATTGTGCACAGCGTAGGCCACTTTTATTTTGCACACATTAGTAAATGCCACATTGTATTTTCACACAGCACCAGTACAAGGTCAAGCAAGATTACCCCTTGTTATTCTCTCTGTTCAGACACTAGCACCTTTACATAATAAAAGAATACACTCACAGAGTGACGGTCTTGAGACAAAAGTGCTGCATCAGCTGAGATGTAGAACATCGACTTATGGATGCTAAGGTATGGGGTTTAGGGTCTGTCACTAAACCTAGAGATCTATAATTTGTAACTACTTAACTTCAGTAGTATGGGAAGGTTTATCTGTCAGATAACATGACAGAGCTCTTTATTTTATATGGTTTAATAAACGTTGCTGATGATATTATTGACATGTATATATTTTCTAATTGTGGCACAATCATTGCATCTTAGAGCTAAATAGTTTAAATAAACATTGTAAACTTTCTTTCTCACTCTTTTTTATCTTATTGTAGACAAATACGAGTGAGACAGTGCAAGGCTGTGTCCTGTTACCAAGATCCGTGAGACAGTCGTGAACATTATGTTCTGGGGTACCAAATCACTAGTCTCTCTGTGAAGGTAATGAGGGAAAGTTAGGCACTCTATCTAGTCAGACTCAAGCTCATAGATACTGATGTGGTATGGTGACTCAGTCCCTTATAGACTGATGTTCTATAGTCCCGAGCATAGTTCTGTCCGTCAGCAGAATCCCTGCAACGAAACTTCTTGAATTTCAAGACTGCTGGAGGACCAGGACAAAAATGCCAAGCCGTTTTGCGCAAGGTGTGTTGTTGCTAGACTGAGGACTCAGGTTTCTTCAGCTCAGAGCTTCAGCGCAGTAGCATACCCAGTTCAGCATTACTTTGTGAAGAAGTTATGAAGTCTTGTGGAGCCCTCTTTGGCTATAGTCTGCAAACTTACCATGAAGAAGAATTCTGAGCTTTAAAAAGAGTAAATCTAGACATTTTGAATGGATGAAGGCGCCAAAGCTATCTGGCCAGCAAGACAACATCCATGGAGTCAAAATTAGAATTTCTTTTGCTATGAGCTTTTCCTGCATAAACCAACATCTTAACTGGGACCACGTCCAATGGCCATTTGATCTCATGGGGCCCTCTTCATTAACAGGCTGCTGTCTTGCCCGGATGAAGATTTTTCACTGCCACTTTTGAAACTAAACCCCAAAGTAAAACCTCAGATCGGCTCAAACCTGATTTCTGTATCTAACCCACTTCCATCACGGTCAGCCTTAAAAATCATTTAGGTTCTGGTCCACCACAACCAGTTGGCCACAGTTGGCGCTTAAAGTTTTTGTTGCTGCTATTTTTATTTAAAGACTTAAAATTCTATTACTCTGCTTCTCCTTATTGGATCTTTGTTGTTTTGGTATCATTTTATTTATTAATAGTGTTCTCTACTTTATTAATGTGGTTTGGGACCCCAACACCACTGCCCTGCTAGAGAATCTCGCCAACATAGGACAGAAGCAACTTGTCACTGCACCCACGCACACAGCAGGACATACACTCAAACCCGTCTTCGCAGAAGGTAAAATAGCATCTCCTACAGCCACATCATGGAAATTGTCTGAACAGATCACCGCTGCATCTACTTTTCCTTCAGAAAACCCACCGTACACAAGCACACCCACAGCCTCCCCCATAGAACCTGGAACAAAGTCACCGAAGACCAGCTCACATCCGCCCTCAACAGCACCCTACCGCTGACGACAAAAGATTCTAACACCGTGGCACGCAACCTCCTCAACCCCCTAAAGAAAGCCACAGGATGATACATCAAGAATGCCAGCTGGTTCACCCCAGCACTCAGCGCTCCTGCCGATGGCTCAAAAAGACATGGAGGGACAACAAAACCCCAGAAATACCCACTGCCTACAGAGCGGCCAACCACAACACACCACCAAATCCACAAAAAAGAACTTCCTCCAAGAAAGAATCGTCACAAACGGCCACAACTTCTCCATCATCAAGGAATTCACCAAACCCTGCAGCGAAACAGCAGACGTCCCACCCTCCCAAGACCACTGCAACAGACTCAACAACCTCTTTCACCTCAAGATTAAGATGATCTATGACAACTTTGACAACCAAGACCGGAATACCACTCCAGTTCCCACCCCCAGATACCCCACTCAACAGACCATGCTCACTTGGACCCCTCTCACGACAGACGACACCATAAAGACCATGAGGAGCATCCACTCTGGAGGACCCTTAGACCCCTGCCAACCCCACATCTCCCACAGAGTCGCCACGGCTATGGCACCCGAACTACACCGGATGATCATCTGCTCCCTCAAAACCGCCACATTACCCAATGACTGGGTCAACCTCCTCCTGAAAAAACACTCCGCAGACCGGAGAAACCTCAAGAACCTCAAGCCCATCTCCCTGCTTCCATTTGTTGCCAAGGTCATCGAAAAGGCTGTTAAGACCCAGCTAGTAAACATTAGCAAAGCCAACAATGTTCTGGACATCTCCCTATCCCGATTATGCAGCAACCACAGTACCAAGACCCCACTACTCGCCGCCACTAATGATATCCACTCCCTCCTCAACAGGGCCAAATGGCAGCTCTCATCCTCCTGGACCTCTCAGCTGCATTTTACACCATCTCCCACAGCACACTAGCCACCAGACGCCGGCATCCGTGGAAAGGCCCTTGACTGGATATGCTCATTTCTCACTGGCAGAACTCAACGAGTCAGACTCCCGCCCTACCTCTCGGAACTAACAGAGACCAGATGTGGAGTGCCACAGGGAACCTCCCTCAGCCCCACACTCTTCAACATCTGCATGGCCCCCCTCGCAACTATCGTCGGAAACCACAGGCTCAACATTGTCTCCTATGCTGCCGACGCCCAGCTCATCCTCTCCCTCACCAAAGAACCCAACATCCCCAATCACAGCTTCCAAGAAGGGATGAAAGTCATCACCACCTGGATGAAGAAGAGCTGCTTGAAACTCAACTCAGAAAAAACAGAAGTCCTCATCCTTGGCTCCCCGGCCTCTGCTTCGGATGACACCTGGTGGCCCCATGCACCCAGAAAGCACTCCACTGTTACCGACCATGCACAAAACCTCAGCATCATACTGGACTTATCTCTCACAATGAACTGCCAGGTCAACGCCTTATCTTCGACCTGCTTCAACACACTCCGAAAAACATTCAGATGGATCCCATCTGAATCCAGAAAAATAGTCATGCAGGCCCTCATCAGTAGCAGACGACTAGGGAAACCCTCTCTATCTTGGAATTAACAACAAACTACTTTGCAAACTCCAGACCGTCCAGAGTGCAGCAGCCAGACTGATCCTAGACATCCCCAGTCGCAACCACATCACCCAAAACCTCTGCAATCTCCACTGGCACCCCATCGAAAGAAAAATAACCTTCAAGCTCCTCACTCACGCATACACAGCCCTCCAAAATATCGGAGCAGCATACCTGAACAACCGCCTCTCCTCCCACGCACCCAAGATACATCTTCGATCAGATGGCCTCTCTCTGTCTACCGTCCCATGCATATACAAAACGAGAAAGGGAGGAAAGTATTTCTCCTACCTCTCAGTCAAGGCCTGGAATTCCTCCCCATGCACAAAACCTCAGCATCATACTAGACTCATCTCTCACAATGAACTGCTAGATCAACGCCTTATCTTCGGCCTGCTTCAACACACTCCGAAAAACATTCAGATGGATCCCATCTGAATCCAGAAAAACAGTCATGCAGGCCCTCATCAGTAGCAGACGACTAGGGAAACCCTCTCTATCTTGGAATTAATAACAAACTACTTTGCAAACTCCAGACCGTCCATAGTGCAGCAGCCAGTCTGATCCTAGACATCCCCAGTCGCAACCACATCACCCAAAACCTCTGCAATCTCCACTGGCTCCCTATCGAAAGAAAAATAACCTTCAAGCTCCTCACTCACGCATACACAGCATACCTGATCAACCGCCTCTACTCCCACGCACCCAAGATACATCTTCGATCAGATGGCCTCTCTCTGTCTACCGTCCCATGCATATACAAAACGAGAAAGGGAGGAAAGTATTTCTCCTACCTCTCAGTCAAGGCCTGTAATTCCTCCCCATGCACATCAGGCATGTCCATACACTGCACCAGTTCAGGAAGGACCTCAAGATCTGGATCTTCAGATGACCCCTGCACTCAACAGAGCCACCCCCCATTTCTCCCTAGTGCCTTGAGACCCTTGTGGGTGAGTAGCTGTGCTTTACCAACCCATGATTGATTGATTGATTGTGTACTGTTTGTCCTTTGTTAAGCACATCTGTTCTGTGCATAGCTACAAGGGTGTGACGGAGAGGGAAGACGTAGTGGGAGAGTCCCCCTATTTACATACCATACAGACTCTGTGGACTGCCTGTGCCTTTAAAGCCCCAGCTGATTCTCTCAACGTAGAGGAAGGTAATATGCTACCCCTTCTGATGGACGCCGCGGTCAACCAATCCCTACACACCCTGGAGTTAGAAAACCTAAAAGAAGAAGCAGTGGGCGGATCCCCACACGCAGGACCAAGACGGAGTGAGGAGACACCAAAGGCAAGCAGTGCTCAAGCCTGAGTCAAACACCCGACCAGGAGGAAGACAAAGGATCCAGTCTTAACATTGGAGGAATGCCAGGAGGCCACCGGTCTTACAAGCAGCCTAGGCACGCTCCCGGAGGATCGTGGCTGACAAAGGTACGTGCTCGTATGCAAGGGTTCACGGGGAGCTGGGGGGATAGAAGGAAATGAAACAAGGGTTCTACTTTTTTAAAAGTGTCCCCATCAAGTGTAATTGGTGGGAAATAAAGAGCATAGAGCTAATAAGAGGATATAATACACACCACTGCCTGAAAACCATTGGAGGGTCTCTTTTGTTGTGCTTTTATGCCTCAAACTGGTGAAGTAACCAGATTGAAGCTGTTAAAAGGTCGTTTCAAGCAATCGGTGGGCCAAGAAGTTATCTTTTGGGTGACAGCTTCTTTCACTAAATCCCTCCCTTATAACGTTTTTGTCACAACTTCTGAGCATTGACCTCTGGTTTCTCTTTCTCTGAAAACCAAGCTGGTCCATCATATTCCTACCTATGAAAGATCAGAAGGGGGAAATAAGAAAAAAGGACCTGTATTCATAAAAGATACTCAATTCCCTTTGTTAAAAAAAAAGAAAACGGAGTACTACAACATCTCTTTCTGTTACTCCCACTGTAAGCCGACAAAGGGTTTTTGTTCAGGTTAAGTTAGCGACTTTAAGGGTTCACCTCGACAAGGATTGTGATTATTTCTTGAGGTGGGTGGTCACCCTCTTCAACTAATAAACCAATTTCTTACAGTGTGAAAATTGCACAACCTTGGTTTGCCAACGGAGATAGTACAACGTCCACTGGTCCTTTGAAATAAGGACCATCTCCGTACTATACCATGCAACGTTTAACTGGTGCGCACACACAAATTAAACTTAATGATCACGGTGGATAAAAATGAACAGTTAATGTCACAGAAAGTATTTGCTTTATATTCTCATACAAAAAATCCTGACCACATTTAAAAAAATCAAAAAAGAACTCAGTAGAAAATAGAAAATTGAGAGATTCAATTTCATCCTTGAAAAGTAGGTTAGAAGAACATTTGCAAAGAAATTAAAATTGGATATTGGCAGCCATTCCATCGAAAGGAGACACTTTAGATATTAAGAAGCTGTATTCATTGTAGTGTTACTGGATGGAACAGGCAAGGGTTTGAATAGTTGTCTCGAAGATAAGTTTCTAAAATCAGAGACCATGACACAGACACTGCCTAATATCAATTATTGGAACCAGAATTTCATGTACTGAGTTTGAATGGCTACAAAAGAACATTATTCAAATGCCATGCACAAAGCCCTAGCAATACTGACATCCCCTACTGCTTCAGTTAATTTACAAGTAATATTTTACACTTTAAACTGAGCAATACCATGGAGAAAAAATTATTGCATTCAATATATACATTACACAAGGTTTCTCTTTTGATTGTTCAGTAAACAATGTTTTTCCGATGATTGTTGTAAGGCTTCAAGGGAGCACCCCTTAAGACCAAAGAATATCTGGCTATTGGGCTAATGTATCAATGCAGAGGAGAAGACAAAGGGAAATGCTAGGAAAGAATGGACACCGACTTAGTAAGGGACAGGAGCAGGACAGAGAAGGGAAGAATAAAATGGGAAGGATGCAGAAGTAAGACAAGGATCGTGGATGAATCTTAGTTGTGATTTCAAATCCATGTATAGTGTCCCCCTCCGAGGCCGAATGAAGGAATCATAACAAATATAGAGTATATATTTTTAGAAACCTTACCTGTTTTGTACTAGTAGTTCGATATTTCAATATAAGGACTGGAAGCAGATGTTGAAAAAGACTCAAATATGTTTGATTGCGCTGAATGATGCTAGGCTTATATGTCCTTACTCTTTATTACAAGTGGGTGGAGAAACATGGTGAACTTTTGTCAGAATAGGCCCTTGGATTACATCTGATCCCATGCAACAGTAGTTTAAATGGATATTTGCCTGGTGAACCAATCTGCATTTGGGTGAAGTCAAGAACATATTATGCAATGTATTAGCTGTACTAAGAAAGTGCCTCGCAAGGCGTATCACCTCCCCCTTTTCCATTTTATGTGGACTGATGCTGTCGGTTTTTATAAACTCTGCCCAACGGGGTACTGCTGTCCAAGACACTGTGTATGCGCTCTGACCCTTACATTCGGTAAGACTGGATTATTACTGTTAGACCTATCAGTTTTAAGGTGGTCGTCCACACAACTTTCTGCCTATCTCCTCCATGTTTCCTTTCCTCGTTTTTGTTGGCTTTAGGACTCTTTGCACTTCCCCACTGCTGTGCTCCCTCGTCTAAACATGGTATTAATGGCCTAAACCCAATTGGCATATTTAATTTACTTATAAGTCCCTAGTAAAGGGGTGCTATATGTGCCTATATGCTACCAGCAGGCCTGTAGCACTGATTGTGCCCCCCACTTAAGTAGCCCTTTAAACATCTCTCAAACCAGTTACTGCAGAGCTTGTATGTAATTGCCATTTTGACCTGGCAAGATAAACCTTTTCCAGGCCCAATGCTTCCTTTTTAATATACATAAGTCACCCATAGTGTAAGCCCTGGACATCCCAGATGGCAGGGTGCAATGATTTTAAAAATAAGTAATTGTACTTTAAGTTTTACATGTCCCGCTAGTGAAAAACTCTCAAATGTATTTTTCACTACTGCAAAGCCTATCTCTCCTAAAGGATAGCATTGGAGTTGCCTTATTACATTTTATAAGTGTAATTTCAAAATGGGAAGGGATAACCCGTTCATTTTAAGTGCCTCTGGAATCTTAATGTAAAATTCTAATTTATGGTAATTTTGTAATTTAAATTAGAATTCTAAAAAAAACACTTTTAGAAAGTAGCCAATTTCTTACCTTAGCCAAATGATTCCTGCAGACTGTATCTGGTCACATGACTGGGTGCAATTGGCAGTTGGACGGGATGAGCTGGGCCAAGATAATTTACACTTCAATAGGCTGTGTCCTGTCTTCACACAAAGGGCTTTACGACCGTGCATTGTCACTTCATCCAGCTTAGAGCCAGGGAAGGCAGGGCATCTGTGCGCTTCAAAGCCACTGTCAAGAAGCTTCTGCAACCTTTCAGAACCAGGGCACCACAGTATATTACAAGAGGACCTCAGACACCAATTCTTCAGTACACGTCTGGACTTAGAGCTATTCCGCCAGGAAGAAGGACTGCTATGCTGCTGAAAGTACTTCCACTCTGCTGGACTTCTGCTGTGAAGGAACTGTTGCCCTATTGTGCTGATCAGCTGGGCTACCCTCTTGCCTGGGTGAGAAGGACTGGACCTGCATCCCTCAGACTCAGGTCCCGGAGTGACTCAAAGGGCCAGTTGACTGCCTCCTTGATTTGAGGCCTCAGTCACATAACAGGCTTCCAACTAGCTTGCCCCCACACATGGACTCTGCCATCTGTGAATCTATCCTACCAGGTGATGGCACCCCAGTCCAGGACCCTTGGAAAGGGGCCTAAGGTGCTTGCCAGCAGAACCGACACATCTTCTCTACTGAGCTGCACATACCTGAGCAGAACCAATGCATTGACACTGCTGTGCGGATAGGACCATTGGCAAGGACTCACATTGCTGCCACAGACTGGATCGCCTTTGGAACTGTAGCTGCGCATCTCAGCCTCGAAGCTCATCAGAGCTGATACCTTGCCTGCTACACTCTACATCCCTGACACTATAACTCGCATCGCAAGCTGCTTTGATGGGATCTTCATCCATAAAGCAACAGGACCTCGCCCTGCAGCCTTATCGCATCTCCAATCGATTCAGTTGCAAGACACATCCTTGACTATGGTCTATGATTAATCTGCATGCACTTTTTGGCACTATTTTCAATAAAAACAAATATTTTTAATTAAATATCACAGGTTCTACTAATTGGATTTTTGACGCTTTGGTGTTGGTTTATTGATCAACAATTAGGCAATATGTCTTAAATTTTTGTGGGTTCCTTTTGACATGTGTTTGCACTGTTTTGCTCTTTGAAGTGGTCCACAATACTTTACACATTGTCGCTAAGTTAAGCCTGACTTCTCTGTGCCAAGTTACCAGGGAGAGGAAGAAGGGTTAGTTTGGGGTTGGCTGGAGCCTTACTCTGACAAGGATTTTGGTTTCTGCTTGACCAGGACTCACACCCCAGTCAATCAGCCACCACATTTCTTACAATTTCCAATTGTTACATCTATCTTTACGGTGATGACATAGAATATGGTGAAAGAAAATCAAACACTGGCATAGAAAGTAAAATGTCACCTAATGTACAAGTCACCTGGCTGACATGACAAGGTAAATATGGCTGCAGACCTACATGTTTAGTCTGACTGTTGACGCCTTTGAACATGCATGTGAACATGTCAAATTCCCTTTTTGACATAATCAATCAATCATTCAGAACATTTGTAAAGCGCACTACTCACCCGTGGGGGTCTCAAGGCGCAGGGGGTGGAGAAGGTGAGTCGTCTGTTGAGGTATGCTGGTCCGGTGCTGTGAAGTGCGTTGTGTGCGTGGGTGAGGAGCTTGAAGGTGATCCTCTTGTTGACGGGGAGCCAGTGCATGTCTCTCAGGTGGGGTGTGATGTGGCTGCGGCGAGGGATGTCGAGGATCAGGCGTGCAGAGGCGTTCTGGTTGCGTTGAAATCATTTCAGGAGTTTGGCCAAGGCTCCTGTATAGAGGTCATAAAGAACCATGGCTTTCAAATATGTGAAAAGTCACTGCTATCATCCCCTAAGAAGTCCTTGTAGCCCACAAGGTAGGTAGCCAGCTAAGTCAAAGTGGAAAATGCTGAATTTTAATGCTGTTATGATCCTACAGTGACTTGTCTCCAAAAGCTATTTTCACTGTTAGGGCTGTGGCAGGTCCTATGATAAAAAAAGCTGGAGTACAGTAAGATGCCAATTCCATATTTTTTGTTTGGAATAATCTACAGAGATGGTTCAATCACTGTTTTTAATCAGTTTGAAATGTTGGAATTCTGATGAACATACAAGAAAAGTAATTTTTAAATGTTATACTTTCTTGCTGAAGTCCCCGTGGCCTAATTAGCTGCTCTGATGAGGTGTTAAACTCTACTCGTAGACAAAGACAATGGTTTAGGCCTTGCACCACGGCATGGGGAGGAATGTGAGCATGCTTAACCCACACATGGCAGTTTATGAGTGTCCAAGCACTTCACTAACTTGAAAGGGACTAGGAAGACCTGTACTTTTATAGTTTAGTGATAAAGGTAGCCTGGACACAGAAACGTGAAAGTGGTTCCTGTCGATGTTTGGAGTTGCCTGCAGGCCTTGTAGACAAGTCTAAAGGAGGACCCTTGGTATGGCGGGAGTAAAGTACCCCCAGCATACCGTCAAGGTTACCACCAAATGGTAAATCTGGCCACTCTGGTGAGAAAGGGAGGGCTCACCAGACTCTTACCTCATTATTTAGTTAGAACCAAAGACTGTGATATTTCCTATTCTAGAGTGCATGGATTGTGCAGGTGCAATTGTTGTAAGTTTTAATCAGTAACTTGGAGTAATTGACAAATGTGTAAATTACATTTGCACTGGTTATGGTCTATGTTAGAGCAACTGTGAGTTTCGCCAGTGCCAATACAATTCTGTATGAAGTTTATCTCTTTAGAGTAACTTCAACAATACTCTTACCTCATTTGCGATTACAATACGCACATTACATCTAAGGATAAATGTAATTACATTTCATCATACTTAATAAATATAATTAAACATTTTACTTGCTAACGTATATGTTATGGTTAGAGGGAGGGAGAGGATTACAGTTAAGACCAGCATTTATCTTAAGTAAGTGTTCCCTAATTTGTATATTTCAATTAATTATAATAAAATATTTAGCAATTGTTAGGGTCAGGATTACCATTACTCTTAGCATTAGGATTTTGTTAGGAGGCGTTCTTTTTAATTTTTTTATTTCATTACTTTTTATGACTAATGTTACTGTAATACATATTTACCATTGATTAGCAAGGTGCTTCGTATTAGAGGGTTGACGTAAGGAGTACTGTTGGCCTAAACCTTGTACCAAGATGATCATGTTGATGTAATGTAAAACAATGGAGTAAAGTACCAAAGTAGTGGTAGATGAAGTATAAATTATGAGGTGATAATTAACACAGTAATATTTTTAGAATTAGTTTATCAATTTTACCTAACCTGTCCGCTGGGAGTTGTGCTAGGCTCAGTTTTAGCAGGTCATTGGTGGACAGAAGATGAATTGGGGGTGTTTTTTTCTGTCAACACTAATTATACAATACCCAGGCAAAAGCTAATCTAAACTGGTGTGCTAAGAATGATGATATTCTATCAATTATTGCTTAGAAGGTGACAGTGATGATGACCAATATCAAATGAAAGAACGAGCATTTGACAGAGTTACTGCTTCACTACTTAAATGCTTCTGTTTCCCTCCATCCTGTTGTATTATGTGCCCTCTTTTTCCCTTCTGTTCCCTCGCCGTTCCCTGTTTTCCTGCCGCTGTGTCCCCTGTGGCCCCGCCCCCCACTCGCCCATTCGTCCGCTCCCTCCTCCCAGCTGCTCCTCCCTCCCACCTCCCCTTCTTATGGCGGCCGTTGCGCGGTGAGGAGAGCGACCCTTGACCCTGCTTCAGGCAGGTCGCTCCCCACGCCGCAACAACACCACCTGTTGTGCCCGTGTTCCCTGTCACTGCTGCTGCCTCGGCCTCCGCCACGAGTTTGAGGCTGTGGTTAGCCATAGGATCACTCTGGTACTGTGCTGCTTATCGGTTTTTTGCCGATACTGGATTGCCTCTGTGTTACTGTTTGATTATTTTGTTTGTTTCCCCTCCTCTGTTTTATTATTATTTTGCTCCGCTTTTTCCCTCATTGTATTCTGTGCCCCCTTTGCCTTCTGTTCCCTCGCCGCTCCTTGCCCCCGTTTCTCCAGCCGCTGCGTCCCCTGTGGCCCCGCCCCCCCGCCCGCACTGTATTGCCTCTGTTTTCACTGCTTCACTGCTTAAATTGTGTCTGTTTCCCTCCTTCCCGTTGTATTCTGTGCCCCCCTTTTCCCTTCTGTTCCCTCGCAGTTCCCTGTTTTCCCGCCGCTGCGTCCCCTGCAGCCCCACCCCCCGCTCGCCCATTCGTCCGCTCCCTCCTCCCACCTGCTCCTCCCTCCCACCGAAGGCACACCTAAGGCAAGCCCGTCTGCACCTGGACCGCTCCCAGCACCAGAACCCCTGGCACCCACGACCATCAGGATGCCCGACATCGCTACAATGCCAGCACACTCCGCATACTCAATGCCGGACGATCACACACCTGCTGCCTGGCCACCCCGAAGCGCACCCAAGGACCCTTCGCCTGCTGGAACTGCAGCTTCACCAGCATCCAACACACCAACCCACCGACCAGGGAAGAACCTAACTACCTCAGATGCATTCTTCTCAACACCCGCTCCGCCCGCAAACACGCCATTGAACTCTGGGACCTACTCGACTCAACCTCCCCATACGTCGCCATCCTGATGGAGACCTGGCTGACCCCTCCTCGGCACCCGACATCGCCATAGCCATCCCGGAAGGCTACAAGATCACGCGCAGGGACTGCACCAATGGAGTAGGGGGAGGAATCGCCATCATCCACAGGAACACGCTCAGAGTGTCGACCAACACCGACGACACCCTCAGCACCGCCGAACACCTGCACTTCCAGATCCACACCGACCCAAACACCACCCTCAGGGGAACCCTTGTCTACAGACCCCCCGGTCCCCGACCACAGTTCAGCGACTCCATCGCCGACTTCGTCAGCACACGCGCCCTCGCCTCCATGGACTACATCCTCCTTGGGGACCTGAACTTCCACCTCGAGAACAACAAAGACACCAACTCCACTACCCTGATCGCCAACCTCACCAACCTCGGACTCAGGCAACTTGTCACAACACCCACCCACTCTGCCGGCCACACACTTGACCCCATCTTCACCGCAAGCCCCCACGTCTCCTTCAACCTCACCACCGAACTCCACTGGACTGACCATTGCTGCATCCACTTCACCTTCCGGAATCCGACCACGCACCACCGCACCCAACAGATCCCTCGCTGTTGCTGGAGCAAAGTCACCGAAGACTAGCTAACCACCACCCTCGCCCAGAGCCCACCCGCCGACCCCACCGACCCCGACACAGCCGCCCACAACCTCTACTCAACAAACCCTCCTACAGCCACTCAAGCAAGAAAGCCAGCTGGTTCATTGAAGACCTCCAGGCATCCAAGCAAACCTGACGAAAGCTTGAGAAGAACTGGCACCGTGAATGAACACAGGACAGCTACGCAGCTCACAAGAACGCCACCCGCATCACCTCATCAGATCCGCCAAAAGAGCATCCTTCAAAGACCGCCTAGACAACAATGCACACAACAGCAAAGAGCTCTTCAACATCATGAAGGAACTCTCCAACCCCATCTCCAACACTGACGACATCCCTCCCTCGCAAGAACTGTGCGAATCGCTGGCCACCTTCTTCCATCGCAAGATCGCAGACATCCACGACAGTTTCAACGCCACAACCGCCCTGACAACCACAGAGACCTCCGCTCCCATGACCACCATCCGCACCAACCGCCTGCTCTCCTGGACCAACATAACCGATGACGACACCATCAAGATCATGAACAGCATCCACTCTGGATCCCTGTCAGACCCATGCCCACACCACATCTTCAACAAAGCCAGCACCGCCATCGCACCCCATCTCCGGAAAGCCATTAACATTTCCTTCGAGACAGCAACCTTCCCGGAGAGCTGGGAGCACGCCGAGCTTAACCCCTTACTCAAGAAACCCAAGGCAAACCCCAGGGACCTCAAGAACTTTTGGCCCATCTCCCTGCTCCCGTTCCCGGCGAAGGTCATCGCGAAGACCGTCAACAAACAACTGATCCGCTACCTCGAGGAGAACAGCATCCTGGACACGTCCCAGTCCGGGTACCCCAGCAACTACAGCACAGAAACTGCCCTCTTCGCCGCCACCGACGACATCAGAACCCTGCTAGACAACGGAAAAACCGTGGCCCTCATCCTACTGGACCTGTCAGCCGCCTTTGACACGGTCTGCCACCGCAATCTACGCACATGCCTCCACAAAGCCGGGATCCAAGAGAAGGCCCTGGACTGGACCACCTCCTTCATCTCTGGCAGTCCACAGAGTGTCCACCTCCCCCCTTCTGCTCCGAAGCCACCGAGATCATCTGCGGCGCACCCCAGGGCTCATCACTCAGCCCAACGCTGCTTAACATCTACATGGCACCGCTCGCCCACGTCGCACGACTGCACGATTTCAACATCATCTCTTACGCCGATGACACCCACCTGATCCTCTTCCTCACTAAGGACCCCCACACCGCCAAAACCAACCTCCATGAAGGAATGAAGGCCGTCGCCGAATGGAGGAGGAACAGTTGACTGAAGCTGAACTCAGAAAAGATGGAGGTCCTCATCCTCGAATCCACACCCTCGGCCTGGGATGACTCCTGGTGGCCGACCGCACTGGGAACAGCACCAACACCCATCGACTATGCACGCGACCTTGGGATCATCCTCAACTCCACCCTATACATGACTAAGCAGGTCAACACTGTCTCTTCCTCCTGCTTCAACACCCTCCGCATGCTTCGCAAGATCAACAAGTGGATCCCCAGCCAAACAAGAAGAACGGTAACCCAGGCCCTCGTCAGCAGCAGGTTGAACTACGGAAACGCCCTCTACGCAGGAGCCTCGGCCAAACTCCTGAAACGAATTCAATGCATCCAGAATGCCTCTGCATGCCTGATCCTCGATATCCCCCGCCGCAGCCACATCACACCCCACCTGAGAGACCTGCACTGGCTCCCCGTCAACAAGAGGATAACCTTCAAGGTCCTCACCCACGCACACAAAGCCCTCCACAACACCGGACCAGCGTACCTCAACAGACTACTCAGCTTCTACACCCCCACCCACCAGCTCTGCTCAGCCGACCTCGTCCTCGCCAGAGTCCCCCTCATCCGACAAGTGACCTCCGGCAGCAGATCATTCTCCCACCTCGCCGCCAAGACCTGGAACACCCTCCCAATCCACCTACGGCAGACCCAAGACCTGCTGACCTTCAGAAGACTCCTCAAAACCTGGCTTTTCGAGCAGTAGCAGCTTCCCCCCAGCGCCTTGAGACCCTCACGAGTAAGTAGTGTGCTTTAAAAATGCTATGATTGATTGATTGATTGATTGATTGATTGATTGATTGATTGATTGATTTACTGACTATAAAGAAAAAGTTTAGAAGTTTGAAGAAAACCAAAGAGGAATGCATGCAACAGCAGTAACTGACTCCCAGAGTGCACCTTATGGTCCTGGGGACAAGTGGGTGCAGCTTTAACTTTTCACATATCAGCAAAGGTCACAGGGAGAAAGTCCATCCGTCTTATGTTCCTGAGGGCCAAATGTGTTCTCATGAGCCATGAGTGAGGTGCCCCTCTTGTCTAATTCACTAGCCAATGGATGGGGCTGACTCTTGGACACTATCTAACCAATGACAAACCTTCCTACTTTTCAAGTGCATTTTGTTTGCCTTACTGCAGATTATCCCACAATACATTATTCATAGGCTAATGAGCAGTTACTCCCTTCTCATCTACACCAGACTGGTTCTGGGACGAGCTATCCCTCACCTCACACTGGGCTGGCCCTAAGTTGGCTACAGATAGCATAGTAAACAAAATGATTCAATCTTCTGCAGTTCTTCCTTTACACTTAACTATGACTGGGTCTCACCCTGGACCTTTTCAAGTTAACACATTTCTTCAGGCCACCCAGCTGCCCTTCTTAAGATAATAGATGTCACATACTGACATGTTACACAGAAAGGACTAAGGGCCAGATGTACAAGCATTAAGTTAGCGAGTCGCAAATTGAGCAAAATTGCAACTCGCAATTTGCAACACGCTAAACTTAAAGTACAACTATTTGTGATTCCCAATGGGGTCGCAAATTGCACGCCTCATGAATATTAATGATGCTGTCGCAAATTGCGACCCCATTGGGAATGGCTAGCACTCCCAGGATGGTGACCTGCTGGGGTCAGCAGGCCACCATGTCTGTGATTGCTTTTTTGATAAAGCAGTTTTTAAAAAAAAATGCAGCCCGTTTTCCCCAAAGGAAAACGGGATGCATTTAAAAGCAAAAATGAAACTTTGCAGCTTTATTTTTTAAGGGCAGGCAGTGGTCCCTGGTACCACTAGCTGCTCTGAAAAAATATTTGCAAACCCATTCACAAAGGGAAAGGGGTCCCTTGGGGACCCATTCCCTTTTGCGAGTGGCTTACCACCCTTTCTAAAAGGGTAGTAAACTGTGAGTGTTTTGTGACTGCAAAAGCGTTTGCGAAACAATCATACATAAGATTGAGACTCACTATTAGGAAGGGACGCCCTTGGCATGCCCCTTCCTGATAGCGAGTCGCAAACCATATTTTTCGAGTTGCTAATAGGTAAGCGACTCACAAAATATGGTTGGTACATTGGGCAGACCTATTTTGCGGTTGCAAACAGGCAGAATGCCTGTTGGCGACCGCATAAAACGGTCATACTTCTGGCCCTAATTCACTGCTCCTCCTAAAAGAACAGTTTTCACACCTCATTTATTAGGAAACACAGACAGGCCAGTTGCTGGCATGCTAATGATAAAGGCTGGTAGATTTTCAGGAGCACCTATAAGGTGTCCTCTGGGTGCATCTCTTAATAAATCCACTACTTGTATTAGTATGGATTTATTAAGATGAGGTGTTTGATACCAAACACTACGGATTTCAGTGAAGTCATCATGTACCTGGGGAACTCAAAATGACCAGTGTCCATACATATACTTAAGATGGCTTCCTTGTTCACTTGTACTATCAAGCAATTGAACTAGACAGCACAGGGGCATATCTGTTCATGCAGATATGTCCCCAAATGTAATATAATGCACCCTGCCTTAGGGCTATAAGGCCTGCTTTAGAGTTGGCTACATATATTACATGCAGTGTCTGTGGTCATTGGACACAGGTTGTGATGTTCTTATAATATCAATCCCCTTTAATAATCTAGACATAGTCCCTGCTACTTCTACTGCTAGTAACTGGATGCCCTCTTCAATCCTGACTTTGAGTTCCTTACAGATGTCAATACAACATATATTTTAATGTCAGTTAACTTAGCATCGAAACGAGATCATTGCTCCTACTTTGCAAAAAGGTGTTTATTGAATATTCAGCAATTACAGGCTTACCTATTTCATCCAAAATCTTTTTGAAGGAAGTAAATTTCTTCTTCAGCTATATAGCCTCCTAAATTTAATTCATTCTGACCTCAATTAATTCCATTGAATACTCACTGCTTATTTAGTTCCGGAAGGCAATACCAGACTTGTGCTTGACATGTATTTCATATACCTGCCTGTATTCATGATTATAACACAATGGTAGAGATTTACCATCCTTTCACTTTTTTGTGTGCTTCAAATCATTTATATCTGTTACTGTCTGGTGATAGTCTCAGCACAACTATTTTACACTAGAATGACGAAAGTTCAATAAATGCTTATTGAAAACGTCCATACCATTTATTCTGTGTACATCGCTGAGACGAGTAACTGAGCAAAAACGATTGCACTGTTTCCACGATTCTGAGGGATCAGGGTTGTCATGTTCGATAGTTGCCACAAACTATTCTCTCCTAGGTAAGAGGAGTGTCTTGTGGCACTATGAGCTAGCTGGCATACAGGCCAACATACCCGGTGGGGGTGTCTGGAATCAGTTCAGACATCAAGCCTGCAGTGTATGTTGTCTAAACACGCAGATCTTATATAGATTCATAAGAACTACACAACAATACCCGAGATATGTTTATTATTCAGTCACCCTTTTTCTAAAATAATAACACTTTTTTTGATAATCTCCAACAGCTAAAAATAAACTTGACTATTTGATTGGCCAGCTGTCAATCCAGTGCCCATAACACAACCACAGATGATCTGTTATAGAGAACTTCTGTGCTAACATTTTACTCAACAGCATTCAGGAAGTGCAAGGACTGTAAAACAATAAAACCTCATGAAACTTAAGCTTCACAATGATTAGCTCTATATTAAGTGCTGCAATGCCAATGATATGTTAGTGATACGTTAGTGGGTGTGTCAAGCAGGCTCATAGTGGGAACTGAAATTGGGCTGAGACAAGGAGCATGAGGGGAAGGTGTGCAAAGTAGCCAGTGTGGGAATCAAAGGCTGTTGTTTTGCATGTGTGGATTTGGATGTTGGGTATGCCTAACCCCCCTAGATGTGCGTGCATCCCACGGGCCCTCCAACTGTTCAATTCTCCCCACAATTATGGATGCCAGGGCCTTTGTGGTCTTGGAACTTCCACAGTTTATTCATATCGTAAGCTGATACAGGAGTTATTACGATTGCAAGGTTCATTAATATGTTCAGCTCTGTACAGCATATATTTACAATTGGTACACAGTATAAGCTTAGCTTTTATTGCATATAAAAATGTAACACGCATATTCTGCAATGCATTATCCAGCAAATCAAAAGTCTTTTGACTGGGTGTCAGAAATCACTGTTTGTCAGCTGCCATGAAAGCTCACCTTCCTTCGATTACTTAGCACAGCCGAACTGCCAGTGCCACTGACTGTCTGGTCTTTGTGTCCGTGCCTGGGCTGCAAGTGCCATGTCCCCCATTATTGCTGTCCATTTCTTTCTCCTTTTGTGAGCCCTCAAGTATCCCTGCCGTGAGGCATTCTAAGGGCCTTGTTTGGGCAATTGTCCTTTATGTCTCTTTTGTCCGCCGTCGAGTGTCTCTGCCAAGAGGCATCCCAAGGACCTCGTTCGGGCAATTGTCCTTTTATGCCCATGTGTCAACATATGTTTATGTTGAATGTTGTATCACAAACAATATCTGGAATGTCGACCGGTGCCCCCGGCCAACCCTTTTGGCCACCTTTGTGGCCATGCCCCCTCTCCCTGATTGAGGGTTTCAAATAAAACTTGTTTGGTCCACTTCCTATCCCCTTGTTTTTGTGTGCTCCTTTTCGCACCATCTGCTGACAAACCCTTCGGGAGCTGCCCACAATGGGGCGGGGGGTATGTCGCCATCCCTCTATGGTCGGCTGTGCCTCCTGGTCCGGCGGGACATACGTGGGTTTCAGCAGTCCTGTTTGTATGTTGTGTGTGCATCTGTGTATTAATATGAAGTGATTATGTGCATCCCAGCATAAAGTTGGGCTACATATTGGTAGTAATATTTAGCATATTGTGGGCAACAATAGTGTTATGTTTACTTATTATGTTATAAAGCAGGCCCTGCAATAGTGCTAATTCCTGTCATGTTATGGGCATCTATTGCATCATAGGATCCACTGTTGGCATATGCTGGCTTTGGCACAATGATAGCAATTCTTTGTATGTTGTAGGAATCCATGGCACTATATTCCACAGCTAGTATAATGCTGGCTCTTGAATAATTGATATGCTGTGGCCAGTCATCTAATTCTGGTGCCAACTCTATTTATGCTTGCCCCATGAAAATGCTGCCAATTTCATAAACCGTGGAAGTGGCAAAAAATCTGGGGGTGTGGTTTGATTCTTCCCTTTCCTTCAAACCCCACGCACTTAAGGTGGTGGGTACATGCTTTGGCCTAATTAAAACCTTGAAAAAATTATTTGATTTTATTCCGCTTGCTGCAAGGAAAACAGTAGCAGTGGCCTTAATACTCTCACGCCTAGACTGCTGTTATAGCCTTCTGGCAGGGGTTAAGAAATCAACCCTGAGGAAACTACAGGTAGTGCAACATGCAGCAGCTAGATTGGTCTTAAAGCTTCCCCGCAGGGTGTCAGCCTCAGCGGCTTTGAAAACCCTCCATTGCCTCCCGTTAAACAAAAGAATTTTATTCAAACTACTCCTCACGACTTTCAAAGCAACTCGCCGATTAGGGCCGGTATAGCTCTCCACAAGATTTACACCATACTCGACAATGAGGACACTCAGATCCTCTTCTGCAAACCTTCTTAAATTGCCAGGCTTCAAACTCAAAACCAAGGGAGGGAAGTTGGCTACTGTGTTAGGGGCAAGGGCTTGGAACTTTATGTCAAATAAATTAAGATCAATTGAATCTGAAGAGCAGTTAAAAAAGGCTCTAAAGATATGGATCAACAAAAAATCTGATGAGTCCTGCCTTGCACTCATCTACATTCCAACTCCTTACTGCTGAAGCTCGTTATCTGCCAGCACCAGTAGGCTCGTTTGGGAGTGACAGTTTGCGCTTTATAAATACCATATTTCATTTCATAAACATTAAAAACTACTGTTTCGTAACAAAAGCATGCCATTTACACACACACACACACATATATATATATATATATATATTCACTGAAAAAACCATAGGTTTCAGGGGTGTTATAGTTAGCTGGACTTTTCACTTGTACAAAACCATTGAAATTCCCCCGTTATAGTTAGTTCAGCTAACTATAGCTCGCGCGCCCGCAATGCACTGCTGATGATGTCACATATTACATCACTCATGACATGGTCAGTGACATCACTCATGACATCACTCATTACATCTCAAACGACATCACTGATGACATCACTGATGGCATCATCCAGTGAATGTGTGTTTTCTGAAAATTACATATGTTTTATATGTGGAGAAGTGTGGCTCAATGGTTAGAGCGGCAGACCTCGATGCAGAGCACTGTTCCGGGACCAGGGTTCGATTCCCGTCGCGGCAGGGTCCCGGGCTATAAATTCCGCGGACCGGATATTCTCGCCTCAGTGCCTATTCTAATCATGGGTCCCACGCTGCAACTCTGGGCAATAGCTTGCTTAATCTCCACAACGGCCCCAACAGCACTGGGATGCCTGGCTTCACCCTGGGGATGCCCAGGAGTGGACGTTTCACAGGGAAAAAGCCAGGAAGGGTTCCCTAGTGGTATGAGTACAGCGCCGGGAAACCCCGAACCGGGGTAGCTGTGCGCTATATAAGTACAAGCACATTTACATATGTATAACTCAAGGTCGATGGAAGAATAAATGGGTATATAAGTGTCTAAATGGATGATTTGTTTTTGAAAAATTGATTGTGTAACTGACTGATTAAGTGTATCATAGTGAATACATGGCTTAGTGAGTAATGTTTAAATATGTAAATATCTGTATCAGTCTCTCACTTTGTGTATAAGTGGCTGTATGGGTTGGTGAGTAGCTACATGGGTGTCTATATAGGTTATTAGTTGGTTTTTTGAGTATCAGTCTGAGTGTCTGCATGGTTCGGTGGGGGGTATTACGTAGTGCATAGGTGCATGAATGAGTGACTCACTGTTTGTATGTGTTGAAGACAGCATGTGTGCAGGACTGTATGGGTGGATGAGTGTGTGTATGGGTGTGTTAGTGAGTGAATGACTGTCTCAATAGTGTCTTTATGAGTAACTACATATGTTTTAAACTAGTATATGTGACTATTGGTGTATATAAGTGAGTATATGTGAGAGTGAGAGATTGAAAGAGTTCCTGTATGAATAAGTATGTGTTTCTATAAGTGATTGTTTAAAAGACTAAGTATGTGTAAGTTTCCGTAGAAGTAAGTGTGGTGGTGTGTGTATAACTGTATATGCAAGTAAATGTATGTTTGATTCTTTATTAGCATGAGTGACTATGTGTGTGAGTGACTATGTGTGTGAGTAACTCTATGGATGAGTGGCATTGTGTAACAGGATGTATAGGTGTATGAGTACATATGATGAGTGAGTACATGTATGAGTGACTGTATAGGACTGTTGGTGAATGAGTGGATGTGTATGTGGATCTTAGAATTACTGAAGAGGTTGTTGTAACTGGTATTGGTATGTCCATTGTTTTGAAAATTTTAGTCTCTATTTTTGAATGTGTGTATCAAAGGTTATATTAGGGTGAGAGGAGGTCTGCCACTCTATCACAAGGATGATGTCATCAGTGATGTCATCAGTGATGTCATTTGAGATGTCATCAGTGATGTCATGAGTGATGTCACTGACCATGTCATGAGTGATGTAATATGTGACGTCATCAGCAGTGCATTGCGGGAGCGCGACTTATAGTTAGCTGAACTAACTATAACGGGGGAATTTCAATGGTTTTGTACAAGTGAAAAGTCCAGCTAACTATAACACCCCTGAAACCTATGGTTTTTTCTGTGAATTTCAAAGGTTTTTTAAATGCTAATTTCTAACTATGCCTACAGAGATAGGACATGTGAAGAAAGAAGAAAAAATGCACAGAAAGAAAAAAAAGAAGTGCAGAAAGAAGCAACAGAAGTCCTCAAAGACGAAGAAAAGTGCAGGAAGAAGGATAACGTGCAGAAAGAACAAAAGGAAGAGCAGAAACAAGCCTTGTTGCAAAATCATCCTGTACCCTCAACTTTTTCAGACGGATACTGGTGGTAACTGAGTCTGACTAACCAGTCCTAGAGCCAGTGCTATGTTAAAAGACACTTAGAATACAGTCAAAACACCTACATACACTAGGGAACATTATGCGTTGGGGTCCCCCTGTGATTAGCATGACCTCCTCTGCAAGCCCCTAGTATATAATAGGGCAGGGGGATTAAAACTACCTCTTAAAACAGGCCACAGGGTGTTTTTGCACACGTTAACTCAGGCCCCGTCCCCTCCCTTCACCACTGTGTAAACACGCCCAGTGTCCGTTTTTAGTTGGGAGATTAAGTTCATTTGAATGCTGAGGGTCCCTAGGGTCCAACTAGCCCACTAGGTACCTCCAGTAAGTGCCACAGAGCTGCGTCGCAGAGAGGTGTAAAAAGTTGCACGGCCTGGACCACCTCTCTGCAATGCAGCTCAGTGGCGCTTACTGGAAGCACTTGGTGGGCTAGTTAGCCCCCAGGGGCCCTCAGTATTGAAGGGATATTATATCCCCAATTTAAAACGTGCCATAGTGCGTGTTTGCACACGTCACCTCAGGCCCCGTCCCCTCCCTTCACCACTGTGTAAACGCACCCTGTGGCTGTTCTAAGTTGAGAGACTAAGTCCCCTTGAATCCTAAGGGTCCCTAGGGTCAAACTAGACCACTAGGTACCTCCAGTAAGCGCCACAGAGCTGCGTTGAAGAGAGGTGTAAAAAGGGGCTTGGCCTCAGAACACCTGTCTGCAGCGCAGCTCCCTGGCACATACTGGAGATGCCTGTTGGGCTAGTTGGCCCTCAGGGACCCTCAGTATTGAAGAGGAATTAATTCCCCAACTTACAATTCACCAGGGGGCGCGTTTGCAGAGTGCTGCAAGGAGGGGGCGTGGCCTCCGGCACGATGCCAGTCTTTTATTTATTTTAATTTTTTAAGAAGGGGGGCTGTGTGGTTCCCCTTCTTATTCCAATTTATTGGCCCTAATGACCACATCCCCCAGGGCCTGTCTCCTAATTATATTTTTTTGACCCCAATCCCCAGGGCCCCGGCCACTGTTTTTTATTATTTTTAAAAAATATATATTATAGACACACCTAGGACATGCTGGACAAACTGTACGTACCTATCACCATGACGATTTGCGTGATATTCATTAAAAGGCGACTATGCATACAATTAATCCACGTGGAATGTATTTACACCACTAGTGAAGCTCTGACATGTCTGATGCCCTACCGTGCCTAATCCCGGTAGACACCCTTGTCGTTTATTTATACAAACATGGGTAGCTATTGACGGGCACATTTAATACACATGCACACCAAGCCATTCAAAGTGGATTCTACAAAAATTCGACCAAAACTATGCAAGAAACCACCCTCACGGTTAATAAAACACACATCCACTGCCGGATGTGCAATACTTTTTATTTTACTCTCTGGAAAGGGGACGAACATCACTTGAGAGTCACAGCGCGCTCCTGGCAGAGCCCAATGCTGTGTTACACCCACCATTGCCTGCTGAGTGCCACACACCTCTGTGTTTTATTCCACTAGCTTGTGCATATGCTATGACACTCTCTAGCCCATGTGCACTGTAACACCACCCCGTGAATATGTCATGCCACACTTGTCTTCGCACGGGTTATATTGCCCCATCTAACGTGCCTTCCTTGATGCCTATGTTATAACGCACAGTGCTATGCCATACATATTACAATCTGGGATCCATATCTTTGTCACAGTGCATATGCAACGTTACACTCCCCAGCACATATTTTATATTACAACTTTAGAGACTAGTTAGGTTACACAACACTGCCCTGTGCATATTACACTCCAAGGCGCATATCGCATAGCACGCGCTAGTGCCTGTGCTATCTCGCTCTCTCCAATGAATCTGTAATTGCGCACAATGTATTGCATATTATATTTCACGCCCGGTTGATCTTATATCACACTTTTTGATGCATAGTTTATACCATACACATATCTAGTTTTCATTTTCAATCGTGCTCTCAGGACTATGTTCTATATAACACTGTGTTCACCTACCCTTTTCACAGGCATTACATTTTTCGATAGGGGGTGGAGCGTCAAGGGGTGTTTCTGCCAAGTGAGCCCGGAGTCACAGTCACAAACGTCCTCTTCTTCCTGAATAAAAGTGAGATTGTGCTGCATACTTGTTCATATTTTAAGTAGTTGGCACAGACACACGTTTTAAAAACAATAAAGTTCCTAATACCCGCCTTCTCTGAACAGTTAGCTTGCTGCCCCATCCCCCTCCTCCCTATCCTCTGTTGTGTGAATCCATGGACTAGCCTCCTCCCTCCTGCTATGCATGGTCTGATGTGCTGCCACTGCCCTCAATTTAGTATGATGTACCAGTCCACTCCTCCTGCCCTCCATTGCCCAATTCTATGCCCCATCATTGACCTCCTGCTTAAACTCTGTGCTTAGCTTGCTGCCCCTATTCTCCTCCCCCCTGCCCTCTGATGTCTTTGTGCATGCCCCTGCTCCATCCTTTTTGCCCACCATGTTCCATGGACCTGCCACTCCTATCTACTCTGAGTGTTCTGTTGAGCTGCCACTCCCCTCCCACCTGCCTAGCATTGTCAGATGACTGTAACCTGTCCCTGCCACCTCCACCCTGTCTGTTCACATGCCATGCATCTATCCTCTTCCTCCTGTCCTACATGGTCCATTGTACTGCCACACCCTTCTGCCCTCCCTGGTCTGTTGTGCTGCAACTGCTCCTCCTGCCTGCCCCGTGCGGTCTGTTGTGAGGCCCCTTCCCCTGAACTTTCTTGTCTGTGCACAGGTCCTACCCTCCCTTCTATCCTCCATCGTCCTTTGTGCATGCCCCTGCACCCTCCTTCTTGCCCATCATAGCCATTGTGCTACCACTAACCCTCTCACTTGCCATGCATGGTCTTCTGTGCTGCCATGGACCCTCCCACCTTCCCTGTGTGGTCAGTTAGCTGCCCCTGAACCCCTCCCACCTTCCCTCCATGGTCTGTGTGTATCCCATCACAGTCTCACTGTTGCTCTTCATGGTGTGTCTTGCTTCTAGTGCCCATCCTGCCTGACCTCCAAGGCTATCTTGCTGCTCCTGCCCTGCCCCCTTGCCCCCAGCCCTCTGTTTACATGTGCAGACCCCTACTCCCTCCCTCCTGGCTTGTCTTTTCCATTGTAATGCCCCTGATCCATCCCTCCTGCCCTTTATGGTCTGTTATGCTGCAGCTTTCTCTCCTGTCTGTCCATTATGGTCAGCTAGCTACCATTGCCTCTTGCCCCTCTGTTCTCCGTTGTCCATGTGCATGGTCCTGTCCCCTCCCTCTTGCTTTCTATGGATTGTTGTGCTGCATTCCCTTCCGCATGCCCTGTGTGGTGTATTGTGCTGCTGCAAACCCTGATGCCTGCCCTGCAGGGTCAGTTTGGTGCACCTCTCCATGTCCCTCCTGTCCTCTGTTATCCAAGTCCATGTCCCTACCCCATTTCCTTCCATGATCCAATGTCCCATACTTGCGAACATTTTGAACTTGGTAAGAGGGAGATTTTGAAAAAAAACAGGGGTATTGAGATTCCCCTTTGAGTTACATTGAAAAAGAGGAGATTGTAGACAGGAGACAGATCAAATAAAGCCCATTTGAGCCTAAATACATTGGACGTTTCCTGGCTGAATCGGGTCTGATGGCATGTATGGTTGTACTACCATTGCCTCTTCCTTCTGCCTGCCCACAAAGGTCTATTACATTGCCACAGCCTCTCTTGCAAGTCCTGTATTGTTGGTTTGTTGCCCCTGCCCCCCTTTCCAATGCCCTCCATAGTCTGTTGTGCTGCCACGGCCCTTCCTGCCTGCTCAGTGTGGTTAAATTGTTGCCTTTGCACCCTCCTACCTGCCTTCAATTTTCAGAGTCCGTGCCCCTGGCCTCTGCCTCTCAACAGTATCCTAATGAACAACCAGAATGCTAACATTCTATATTTATTACAAAATTGTGGAAGGCCTGACATCATCTTGTTGTAATTAAAACTGTAATACCTAGAGCATTTCCTTTAGAAATTACATATATGAGAGGGTCTTATTGGCATCAAAATTATGGTTAGTGCTCTAAAAGACTAAAATAAGGACATATTTTCTGAGTTTTCAAATAGCGACAAAGCACTTTTAAATTATTTGATATCTTTATGTTTTTTTTATCCAGTTGACCACTTGATTAAATGTTGCACTTAGGGGAGAGGATGTGGTGTTACTTCCAGAACTGCAGACTTTGCAACTGGGGAACCAGGTTGGAGTTTCTGCTTCAGCTCGACATTCTGTGATTCTGGTCAAATCACTTAGTCTCCCCATGTCTACAACCAAAATGAATTTGTTCTTGTGTGATGTAACCAATGCTCATGTAAAGCACTCCAATACCTGACAAGTCTGCACTATATAACACTGCAAAAACACAAAATAATAAGTGTTTTGCACACTTCTGTCATTGGGCTATATTTGGGCTACATCTGGGTGATTTTGGGCTATATTTGGGCTCTTTTGTCTCCGTTGGCCATCTTGGGAGATTTATTTGTTATGAAGTTTCCTAATTTCCTCATGCACTGCAGTCTCCTCAGTAGGAAATGCTTTCAGTTTTTTACTTTGATTCCATCATGAAGGTATTCAGACATGTCACACATTTGCCATAAATTCTGAATGTTAGCACTCTAGTTGCTCATTAGATCACTGTAGTAAAACTACTGTTCACCATGGAAGTCTGCTCCTGGTATTAAAAGTGCATGTTTCAGTCTGCATGTCAGAATTTTTTAATGAAATAGAAGAGGATTTGAGAAGTCACTCAAAATGTGCCCTCATTTTCTTTCTTCAGCATTAATCATAATTTCTATGACAAAATGAACCCCCTCATTGTGTTCCTTTTTAAATTAAATGTTTTAAGTGTTACCAGTTTATTCCAATCAAGATGGCTTCAGGTGTGCCATACTTTTGTCATAATGAAGACAGTAAGCGCTCTAGTTGTTTTTAAGAACACTCTGGGACATTCTGTCATTGGGCTATACTTGGGCTAAATCTGGGTGATATTTGGGCTACATTTGGGCTCTTTTGTCTCTGGTGGCCATCTTGGGAGACTTTATTTGTTATGAAGTTTCCTAATTTTCTCATTTACTGCAGTCTCCTCAGTAGGAAATACTTTCAGTTTTTTACTTTGATTCCATCAAGAAGGCATTCAGATGTGTCATACATTTGCCATAAATTCAGAATGTTAGCACTCTTCTTGCTCATTAGATCACTGCAGTAAAGCTACTGCTCACCAGGGAAAACTGCTGCTGGTATTGAAAGTGCATGTTTCAGTCTGCATGTCAGAATGTTTTGATGAAATAGAAGAGGATTTGAGAAGTCACTCAAAATGTGCCCTAATTTTTCTTTCTGCAGCACTAATCATACTTTTTATGGAAAAATGAACCCCCTCATTTTGTTACTTTTTAAATTAAATGTTTTAAGAGTTACCACTTTAATCCAAGCAAGATGGCTTCAGGTGTGCCATATGTTTATCATAAGTAGGACTGTTAGCGCTCTAGTTGTTCTTTGGAACACTCTGGGAAGCTGCAGTAGAACACAAAGGAATCAACTGACAGTCTCTGCCCTTTTTGGATGTACATGTTTTACTGAGAATGTCCGACTTCATTCCCACATGACTGAGAAAGATAATGTGAATTTACAGAAAATAAGCTTTCAGTTTAGCTCATAGATCACCTTCCAAACCTCTGTGGGAAAAGAATGAGAAAATATTTTTCTCTCAATCATGATATCCCAGCAGAATTTAAAAAGGAACACAATGAGGGGGTTCATTTTGCCATAGAAATTATGATTAATGCTGAAGAAAGAAAATGAGGGAACATTTTGAGTGACTTCTCAAATCCTCTTCTATTTCATTAAAAAAACTCTGACATGCAGACTGAAACATGCACTTTTAATACCAGGAACAGACTTCCATGGTGAACAGTAGTTTTACTACAGTGATCTAATGAGCAACTAGAGTGCTAACATTCAGAATTTATGGCAAATGTGTGACATATCTGAATACCTTCATGATGGAATCAAAGTAAAAAACTGAAAGCATTTCCTACTGAGGAGACTGCAGTACATGTGGAAATTAGGAAACTTCATAACAAATAAATCTCCCAAGATGGCCACCGGAGACAAAAGAGCCCAAATGTAGCCCAAAATCACCCAGATGTAGCCCAAATATAGCCCAATGACAGAAGTGTGCAAAACACTTATTATTTTGTGTTTTTGCAGTGTTATATAGTGCAGACTTGTCAGGTATTAGAGTGCTTTACATGAGCATTGGTTACATCACACAAGAACAAATTCATTTTGGTTGTAGACATGGGGAGACTAAGTGACCAGAATCACAGAATGTCGAGCTGAAGCAGAAACTCCAACCTAGTTCCCCAGTTGCAAAGTCTGCAGTTCTGGAAGTAACACCACATCCTCTCCCCTAAGTGCAACATTTAATCAAGTGGTCAACTGGATAAAAAAACATAAAGGTAACAAATAATTTAAAAGTGCTTTCTCGCTATTTGAAAACTCAGAAAATATGTCCTTATTTTAGTCTATTAGAGCACTAACCATAATTTTGATGCCAATAAGACCCTCTCATATATGTAATTTCTAAAGGAAATGCTCTAGGTATTACAGTTTTGATTACATCAGGATGACGTCAGGCGTTCCACACTTTTGTAATAAATATAGAATGTTAGCAATCTAGTTGTTCATTAGGATACTGTTGAGAGGCAGAGGCCAGGGGCACGGACTCTGAAAATTGAAGGCAGGTAGGAGGGTGCAAAGGCAGCAATTTAACCACACTGAGCAGGCAGGAAGGGCCGTGGCAGCACAACAGACTATGGAGGGCAGTGGAAAGGGGGGCAGGGGCAACAAACCAACAATACAGGACTTGCAAGAGAGGCTGTGGCAATGTAATAGACCATTGTGGGCAGAAGGAAGAGGCAATGGTAGTACAACCATACATGCCAACAGACCCGATTCAGACAGGAAATGGCCCATGTTTTTAAGCTCAAATGGGCTTTATTTTTATCTGTCTCCTGTCTACAATCTCCTCTTTTTCAATGTAACTCAAAGGGAAAGATCAATACCCCTGTTTTTTTTCAAAATCTCCCTCTTACCAAGTTCAAAATGTTCGCAAGTATGGTACATTGGATCATGGAAGGAAATGGGGTAGGGACATGGACTTGGATAACAGAGGACAGGAGGGACATGGAGAGGTACACCAAACTGACCCTGCAGGGCAGGCATCAGGGTTTGCAGCAGCACAATACACCACACAAGGGCAGGAGGGATGGATCAGGGGCATTACAATGGAAAAGACAAGCCAGGAGGGAGGGAGTAGGGGTCTGCACATGTAAACAGAGGGCTGGGGGCAAGGGGGCAGGGCAGGAGCAGCAAGATAGCCATGGAGGTCAGGCAGGATGGGCACTAGAAGCAAGACACACCATGAAGAGCAACAGTGAGACTGTGATGGCATACACACAGACCATGGAGGGAAGGTGGGAGGGGTTCAGGGGCAGCTAACTGACCACACAGGGAAGGTGGGAGGGGCCATGGCATCACAGAAGACCATGCATGGCAAGTGAGAGGGTAAGTGGTAGCACAATGGCTATGATGGGCAAGAAGGAGGGTGCAGGGGCATGCACAAAGGACGATGGAGGATAGAAGGGTGGGTAGGACCTGTGCACAGACAAGAAAGTTCAGGGGAAGGGGCCTCACAACAGACCGCACGGGGCAGGCAGGAGGAGCAGTTGCAGCACAACAGACCAGGGAGGACAGAAGGGTGTGGCAGTACAATGGACCGTGTAGGACAGGAGGAAGAGGATAGGGACATGGCATGTGGACAGGCAGGGTGGAGGTGGCAGGGACAGGTTACAGTCATCTGACAATGCTAGGCAGGTGGGAGGGGTGTGGCAGCTCAACAGAACACTCAGAGTAGATAGGAGTGGCAGGTCCATGGAACATGGTGGGCAAAAAGGATGGAGCAGGGGCATGCACAAAGACTTCAAAGGGCAGGGGGAAGGAGAATAGGGGCAGCAAGCTAAGCACAGAGTTTAAGCAGGAGGTCAATGATGGGGCATAGAATTGGGCAATGGAGGGCAGGAGGAGTGGACTGGTACATCATACTAAATTGAGGGCAGTGGCAGCACATCAGACCATGCATGGCAGGAGGGAGGAGGCTAGTCCATGGATTCACACAACAGAGGATAGGGAGGAGGGGGATGGGGCAGCAAGCTAACTGTTCAGAGAAGGCGGGTATTAGGAACTTTATTGTTTTTAAAACGTGTGTCTGTGCGAACTACTTAAAATATGAACAAGTATGCAGCATAATCTCACTTTTATTCAGGAAGAAGAGGACGTTTGTGACTGTGACTCGGGGCTCACTTGGCAGAAACACCCCCTGACCCTCCACCCCCTATCGCAAAATGTAATGCCCGTGAAAAGGGTAGGTGAACACAGTGTTATATAGAACATAGTCCTGAGAGCACGATTGAAAATGAAAACTAGATATAGTGTATGGTATAAACTATGCACCAAAAAGTGTGATATAAGATGAACGGGCGTGAAATATATAATACGCAATACATTGTGCTAAATGACAGATTCATTGGAGAGCGCGAGATAGCACAGGCACTAGCGCGTGCTATGCGATATGCGCCTTGGAGTGTAATATGCACAGGGCAGTGTTGTGTAACCTAACTAGTCTCTAAAGTTGTAATATAAAATATGTGCTGGGGAGTGTAACGTTGCATATGCACTGTGACAAAGATATGGATCCCAGATTGTAATATGTATAACATAGCACTGTGCGTTATAACATAGGCATCGAGGAAGGCACGTTAGATGGGGCAATATAACCCGTGCGCAGACAAGTGTGGCATGACATATTCACGGGGTGGTGTTCCAGTGCACATTGGCTAGAGAGTGTCATAGCATATGCACTAGCTAGTGGAATACAACACAGAGGTGTGTGGAACTCAGCAGGCAATGGTGGGTGTAACACAGCATTGGGCTCTGCCAGGAGCGCGCTGTGACTCTCAAGTGATGTTCCTCCCCTTTCCAGAGAGTAAAATAAAAAGTATTACACATCCGGCAGTGGATGTGTGTTTTATTAACCGTGAGGGGGGTTTCTTGCATAGTTTTGGTCGAATTTTTGTCGAATCCCCTTTGAATGGCTTGGTGTGCATGTGTATTAAATGTGCCCGTCAATAGCTACCCATGTTTGTATAAATAAACGACAAGGGTGTCTACCGGGATTAGGCACGGTAGGGCATCAGACATGTCAGAGCTTCACTAGTGGTGTAAATACATTCCACATGGATTCATTGTATGCATAGTCGCCTTTTAATGAATATCACGCAAATCGTCATGGTGATAGGTACGTACGGTTTGTCCAGCATGTCCTAGGTGTGTCTATAAATATATATATTTTAAAAATAATAAAAAACAGTGGCCGGCCCTGGGGATTGGGGTCAAAAAAATATAATTAGGAGACAGGCCCTTGGGGATGGGGTCATCAGGGCCAATAAATTAGAATACGAAGGGAACCACACAGCCCCCCTTCTTAAAGAATTAAAATAAATAAAAGACTGGCATCGTGCCGGAGGCCACGCCCCCTCCTTGCAGCACTCTGCAAACGCGCCCCCTGGCGAGTTGTAAGTTGGGAAATTAATTCCTCTTCAATACTGAGGGTCCCTGAGGGCCAACTAGCCCAACAGGCATCTCCAGTATGCACCAGGGAGCTGCGCTGCAGACAGGTGTTCTGAGGCGAAGCCCCTCTTTACACCTCTCTGCAACGCAGCTCTGTGGCGCTAACTGGAGGTACCTAGTGGTCTAGTTTGACCCTAGGGACCCTTAGGATTCAAGGGGTCTTAATCTCTCAACTTAGAACAGCCACAGGGCGCGTTTACACAGTGGTGAAGGGAGGGGACGGGGCCTGAGGTGACGTGTGCAAACATGCACTATGGCACGTTTTAAATTGGGGATATAATTTTCCTTCAATACTGAGGGCCCCTGGGGGCTAACTAGCCCACCAAGTGCTTCCAGTAAGCGGCGCCACTGAGCTGCATTGCAGAGAGGTGGTCCAGGCCGTGCCACTTTTTACACCTCTCTGCAACGCAGCTCTGTGGCACTTACTGGAGGTACCTAGTGGGCTAGTTGGACCCTAGGGACCCTCAGGATTCAAATGAACTTTATCTCCCAACTAAAAACGGACACAGGGCGTGTTTACACAGTGGTGAAGGGAGGGGACGGGGCCTGAGTTAACGTGTGCAAAAACGCCCTGTGGCCTGTTTTAAGAGGTAGTTTTAATCCCCCTGCCCTATTATATACTAGGGGCTTACAGAGGAGGTCATGCTAATCACAGGGGGACCCCAACGCATAATGTTCCCTAGTGTATGTAGATGTTTTCACTGTATTCTAAGTGTCTTTTAACATAGCACTGGCTCTAGGACTGGTTAGTCAGACTCAGTTACCACCAGTATCCGTCTGAAAAAGTTGAGGGTACAGGATGATTTTGCAACAAGGCTTCTTTCTGCTCTTCTTTTTGTACTTTCTGCACGTTATCCTTCTTCCTGCACTTTTCTTCGTCTTTGAGGACTTCTGTTGCTTCTTTCTGCACCTCTTTTTTTTCTTTCTGTGCATTTTTTCTTCTTTCTTCACATGTCCTATCTCTGTATGCATAGTTAGAAATTAGAATTTAAAAAACCTTTGAAATTCACAGAAAAAACCATAGGTTTCAGGCACGTTATAGTTAGGAATTAGCATTTAAAAAACCTCAGAAATTCACTGAAAAAACCATAGGTTTCAGGGTGTTATAGTTAGCTGGACTTTTCACTTGTACAAAACCATTGAAATTCCCCCGTTATAGTTAGTTCAGCTAACTATAACTCGCGCGCCTGCAATGCACTGCTGATGACGTCACATATTACATCACTCATGACATGGTCAGTGACATCACTCATGACATCACTGATGACATCTCAAATGACATCACTGATGACATCACTGATGACATCATCCTTGTGATAGAGTGGCAGACCTCCTCTCACCCTAATATAACCTTTGATACACACATTCAAAAATAGAGACTAAACTTTTCAAAACAATGGACATACCAATACCAGTTACAACAACCTCTTCAGTAATTCTAAGATCCACATACACATCCACTCATTCACCAACAGTCTTATACAGTCACTCATACATGTATTCACTCATCATATGTACTCATACACCTATACATCCTGTTACACAATGCCACTCATCCATAGAGTTACTCACACACATAGTCACTCATGCTAATAAAGAATCAAACATACATTTACTTGCATATACAGTTATACACACACCACCACACTTACTTCTACACATACTTAGTCTTTTAAACAATCACTTATAGAAACACATTCTTATTCATACAGGAACTCTTTCAATCTCTCACTCACACATATACTCACTTATATACACCAATAGTCACATATACTAGTTTAAAACATATGTAGTTACTCATAAAGACACTATTGAGACAGTTATTCACTCACTAACACACCCATACACACACTCACCCACCCATACAGTCCTGCACACATGCTGTCTTCAACACATACAAAGAGTGAGTCACTCATTCATGCACCTATGCACTACCTAATACCCCCCACCGAACCATGCAGACACTCAGACTGATACTCAAAAAAACAACTAATAACCTATATAGACACCCATGTAGCTACTCACCAACCCATGCAGCCACTTATATACAAAGTGAAAGACTGATACAGATATTTACATATTTAAACATTACTCACTAAGCCATGTATTCACTATGATACACCTAATCAGTCAGTTACACAATTAATTTTTCAAAAACAAATCATCCATTTAGACACTTATATACCCATTTATTCTTCCATCGACCTTAAGATATACATATATAAAACATATTTAATTTTCAGAAAAACACACATTCACTGGATAATGTCATCAGTGATGTCATTTGAGATGTCATCAGTGATGTCATGAGTGATGTCACAGACCATGTCATGAGTGATGTAATATGTGACGTCATCAGCAGTGCATTGCGGGCGCGCGAGTTATAGTTAGCTGAACTAACTATAACAGGGGAATTTCAATGGTTTTGTAGAAGTGAAAAGTCCAGCTAACTATAACACCCCTGAAACCTATGGTTTTTTCAGTGAATTTCTGAGGTTTTTTAAATGCTAATTCCTAACTATAACGTGCCTGAAACCTATGTTTTTTTCTGTGAATATATATATATATATATAATCTACTGGCGGTCGCCAGTAGATAGTTATAGTTAGGACCGTGTTTCCATAGGAAATCCGCAACATTCTATTTGGAATAACTTTGGCGCCGGTTGACGAATCCTCGCAAAATTTTCAAAATAGGTGGGGCGCTCCGCTCCGCTCCTACCCTGAAAGTCTCTGGTGGATTCGTCAAGCGGGGGCTGAGAAAAAATGGGGGTCCCAAAACCCGTTTTCCCAATGCAATTTTCCATAGGGACCTTTAGTCCAAGGTACAGCCCGAACGGCTGAACAGAATTACTTGAAATTTGGCAGAGAGGTAGTCCTCAGCTCAGGGATGTGCCTTTTGCTTATATGGAGTCAATCTGTTCAGTAGTTCCTGAGAAAATTGCAGTTAAAAGCACATACATATCTATAGCCGCGCACGGTGCGCGCACCGTGCGAGCACCCTAACGTGCGCGAGCGTAATTCTGATTGGTGGTTACATGTTAGTCAACGTTCGAATCGTTCGAAATCAGGAAGTGTTGGCTGCCATTTTGTTTGTTTTCAGTGCAAGTGTGAAAAAGGAAGGTGGCGAACGTGAAAAGGGGGCAGGGTAGAGAGTTCCTGACCCCCTAGCCTTTGTCAGGGGGTCCCTGAAGGACCCCGAAGGCAGAAAAAAAACATTTAAATATTTTTTTTTTTAAATCGTGGGGGTGCGCGCACCGTGCGCGCACGGTGAAAAACCAAAACTATAACTCACGCGACCGCAATCCTCTGCTGATAACGTCAGATATTACATCACTGATTACATATGCGTCTTTCTGAAAAATAAATATTTGTAATATATGTATAGCTAAAGATTAATGGAAGAAGAAATGGGTAAATAGGTGTCTAAATACAGTGATGTAATATCTGACGTCATCAGCAGAGGATTGCGGTCGCGTGAGTTATAGTTGCCTGCAATAACTATAACGGGGAAATTTCATTGGTTTTTTACGAGGGAAATGTCCAGCTAACTATAACATGTGTGAAACCTATGGTTTTTTCAGTGAATATATATATATATATAGATAGATAGATATAGGGGATATTTAGCTCTTTTAGGATTTTTAATGGGAATTTTATAGATGACAATTTTAAACATGTTTTGTTTATTTAAGGGACATGTTTTTACTGACAACTATTATCCTTTGATAATCTTGAAATGATAATTCCTTTATTTACAACATGCATTTTTACTATGTGTATTTATTATGTAGGTGTTTTGATATCTAGGCATTTGTGCACATAAGTACGGAGGGTCCTACATACCTCATCATCTCTTCTCCACCATATCCACGGATGCCTTTTTGCACTTTAAAAATCCAGTCTCTGCTAAACATGATTGTTTCTTGCACCATACCAGGTTTGAGAATATAACTGGCAGCGCTGTAATCAAGGATATTGACATTATGATATATATTTATAAATGTATTAGCTTTGTTTGAGAAACAATGGCAGAGCTGCCTGAAAGTTAATTTAAGTTTACGTATGAGTTTACTATACACCATGTACATATGGGCACACTTGCACTTATTATAACAATTAAAAGCACTGAGCACTTTAGGTTGATTCTGCACATTAGCACTTGAAAAATGGGATTTTCCATTTAGAATGTAAGAACATGCAAACATAAGAGGATTCAGATAACAGCATTTCATTGAGCATTTATGCAGTAAGATACATTAAAGATGTGACAATCATTAGATGAGAGGATGATATAAGCATTATGCTGTTAGTATTCCAAATTTTCTGGATTTTGGGATATATCAAGTAATTATATATAAAGGAGGAATGCCAGGTTTTGCATTTATTTAAAACCTGATGCTATGTTTCTTGTAAATATACTCAAATATTTAATTAATTATATATTTATTTATATTTATATATTTATGTAGGGCATGAAAGGGTGTTGGTGTGTATATCTAATACCAAATGCCCTTTCTGAATAACTTTTGCACTTTTTCACATGGTCAGTAGCAGCAGAGTAGGCAGAAAATGTGGCAGGTTTTCAATGCTGAAATGCTCATTTTATAGGCATTTGCTTTTAAAATGCAATCATTATTATTTTATTGAAATGCTTTCCTCAGTAATTGCGTATTTATTTATTTATTTACTTATTGCACAATTTGGAATCCCGTATTTTTTAACACTTGTAACACATGATGAATACATCTTGTGTGCATAGCCACAGTGATGTCATCAGTGATGTCACTGACCATGTCATGAGTGATGTCATATGTGATGTCATCACCAGTGCATTGCGGGTGCGTGAGTTGTAGTTAGCTCAACTAACTTTAACGGGCAAATATCTCTGGTTTTATATGAGTCAAATGTCCAACTAACTATAACGTCCCTGAAACCTATGGTTTTTTCAGTGAATTTCTAAGGTTTTTTAAATGCTAATTCCTAACTATAACGTCTGTAAAACCTATTGTTTTTTCAGTGAATTTCAAAGGTTTTTTAAATGTTAATTTCATATTTTAATATATATAAAACCTATATTTTTTCTATTTTTATTTGTAAGATTTTGGAACTCTATTATTCTTTTTTTTTTTTATTTCAAAAATATCAAAAAAATTATGTATATCTTTTTTTTGGGGGGGGGAGAAAACTGAAGTCCCGTACCGGTAATGTACCAAGCTCCATCAGCACGCGAATCCTATCCGCCATATTGCTAAACTCGTAAAGGATGCGCATTTTGTATCCGACGGGTTTGTGGCACCGTGTCCCGCGTACCATCATATACATATGTGGTCATGCCAGCTGCAACTTCGGTATGCCACAGGTACGCAGTACCAAGCCGCGCCTTACGTCATGTACGTATGGGGTCATGCTCGCTGTGCGTTGCGTATGCAATGACTGCACGCAGCCAGGCCCTGTGTTACGTCATAGATGTATGGTGTCGCGCTGGGAACACCATTCCCTCATTTTTTTTCTCTCAAAACTATATCTAAATAAGTTTAAAGTGTATATGAGAACAAGTGATAATCTAAAATATTTTAAACATTTATATATTTCTAACTGTAATAAACTTATATTATGGTAAATATATTTTCCCAAAATCGCGTCGGATGTGGCCTCCTTGCACACTCGGTGCGCGATTGCCATGTGACCTTAAAGAAAAGCATTTCATTGGTTCATAACATTTCCCATTGTAACAGTTGGAGGACCCCACCCATTTTAGTCATTCTCTCTACAGCTTTTGATGAGAGACTCCTCTTCTGCTTACAGCTTTTTGGAAACATTTTGCTATATATACATATCTGACACTACACACAACATGCAACCATCATCTTCATCAATGTTCATGCTCTGTAAAGTAGCCTTCCACCTGTGATAGCCATGCATGTAAAAGCTACATAAAGAACTTTTCCCCACTGCCAGAAGTAACATGGTTGCATAGGCTGTCCACAACACAATGTAATGTGGTATGGCCCAGGGGCAGTATCATGCATAGATAATGAACACACGGACACAGATAGATAGTGGAAGTGAGTACGGGCACGTGCGCTCGAATCCTTTTTATTATCAGGGTCACATATCCAGTGACGTCTGTGCTGAATGCGTGTCGGGTGAGTGTAAACCAACCCTCAGGGAATGGTTGCTGCTAGCATCAACTACAACAGTAATCATTGGATCACACACAGAGATTCAATAATAAAAGGGTCAATAGTTTGTGCTGCAGTAAGGTAGGGACACTAGATGTGAAATAATACAGAAAACATTCTATTGTAAAAGAACCATAACTTGTGGTATACTGATATACAGGCAGTATATCTGAAATAATACACAAAAAGATTGTATCATATAGGGTCCATCAGGTCTAGTGCACTCAGATAGCCACATCAAAAGCATTCAGAATGTGCACAGCCAGCGATAATGCATGCTGCGAGCGGGCCGTACTAGGAGCAATGTCTGTTGCCTACAACACTACATCATCTGCAATAACGACTCGATCTGAATTGTAAACACAACTGTCTGCAGTTTAGGCCAGAGAGCGGTCAGCAAGGGCCCACAGCCATGTGGCGTTGACTTGAGCTGTCCTGTTTGCAGTACGCGAAGCAAGAAAAAACATGTGCGGAACCTGCGATGACGCATATGCACGGTGCAGACAGAGCGCCCTGGAGCAATGTCTTTTGCCTACAGGACTGCGTCATCTACAATAGCAACTCGATCTGAATTGTGAACACTGCTGTCTGCAGTGTAAATTGAAGGCAGCAGTGAGCAGAGCCTTCCATGAATACTTTTTCTCACATCCTTTTCACAAAATACAACATAAATTACACAAAACTCTGCAATAAATAAATCAAAACAATTCGAATTGTGATCTCTGCTGTCCACTGTGTACACTGTTATTCAGTGTTCTTTACCACTACCAAGAAGAATTTGGTCATTGAACTTGACTTATAAGTCATCTTAAAAAACTTCTTCAACCAAGTATACTAAAAGGCTACTGTGCATATTTCAATAGGCGTTATAGTTATTTTCCTACTGGATTCTGTAATTAAAGAATCACCACTCGATCTGAATTGTGAGCCCTGCTGACCGCAGTGTAGGCCAGAGGCAGTGGTCATTATTGCCTCACAACCACCTGTCGTTGGATTCGGAAGCACGAAGTGGGTTGCACCTGATCGGAGGGGGTACACACAAATCATCACAAACTTTAACTTCTGACATCCTCAATCACAGAATCAAGACCCCGTTTCACTGTTCCGACCTGCTGTACCACTCCACCGACTGGTGTCAACCAAGCATAATAATCATGTGCAGCAGTTAGCTACGGAAGCACAGAGTCCGATGCACCTCAACGGAGGGAGTTCTGTAAAACAACAAGCAGCAGGTAATATTGAATATCGTCCATTTTGGGATCAAGACACCGTTCCACTGTTGAAAGCTAGGGTTGGTTACACCTGGTCGAAGAGAGTACATTCATCTGCACTCTCAGATGCAGTTCTAACATTGTCCATTCTGGGTTCAAGACCCCGTTCCACTGTTCCGACCAACTGTACCACGGTGTACTCCACCCACTGCAGTCAGCCAAGCCCAATGATCATGTGCAGCACTTTGCTACGGAAGCACAGAGTCTGATGCACCTCAACAGAGGGAGTTCTCTGAAAACCCAACATCAGGTAATATTGGACATCGTCCATTCTGGGATGAAGACATCGTTCCACTGTTGAGACCTAGAGTTGCTTGCACCTGGTCAAAGGGAATACCTTCATCTCCACTCTCAGATGTAGTTCTAACATCGTCCATTGTGGGATCAAGACACTGTTCCACTGTTGGGACCTACAGTTGGTTACAGCTGTTCGAAAGGAGTACCTTCATCTGCACGCTCAGATGCAGTTCTAACATCGTCCATTGTGGGATCAAGACACCGTTCCACTGTTGGTACCTGTTGGACTACTGTGTTAGTAGTATACAGTGTTGCGGGGATTCTGCTCATGCACAGAACTATCCACAGGAAGCCAGGACCTCAGTGATTTGTGGTGTACCAAAAAACTCACCTCAGTACCCAGAACCCCTATCCGACTAGCATCAGTGTCTCATTCGTTTTCCGTATCATCTCGAAGCTACCAATGATTAGACAACACAGAACAAGCGACTTAGAGTACTCTCAGGAATGGTGGGAATCAGAAACACCTTTTCATTATTATTTTCATATCAGTCCACAACAAGAGTAATCAGAGACACGGTAAACTTTAAAATGTTTATTTTTGACTACGTGCTCTAAGGTGCAGTACTTTGGCTCATAAAAGCAGGAAAATGATTAAAAACAAAACCATCAGCATTGTTACAATACCATAGAAAATGAAGGGAGAAATAATATTAAAAATGATAGTGGAAAACAAAACCTATAATACTTTGTGAACCACCCTTCCTTGGCTAGGAAACTAGTTTTATAAAACTAATAGAAGGTCTCTAGGTTTGAATGGGTAACCCCATACCTCAAATATCAGCTTAGGTGAATCACATCACAGGATCAGCTCTGCTCTCTGTGTCTGGAAACGTTTTCTCCAAGTGTCTGAATCATGCTTGCAAATGCAATATTAAAGGCACCCGAGTTTCAGATATTTGCAGCTGTGTGCGTGTTGTGCATAGAGTGTGGGCTGATCAACCTGAATTCAACAGCATACATTGTTATTTGACCTTGACGGCTTCTGCACACAGTGTTCAGACTAAGGTCACGGTGCACGTCTAGGGATGTGAACAACAGAACGTTCTCATGTGAAGAAAAAGCAAGAAAGCAGTTTACTTGTAATAACAGCTACATGTAGTGTCATGTGCAAAAGCAGCAAAGTCGCAAGATGGCGTTTAACTTCTAAAGCGCTTATGCTAACATAACAATGTGTGCACATAAAACCCCGTCTCCACTAAAACAGAGAACTCCACGGTGCTGGGCCTCAGGCTGGGCGTTGTCTGCCTGTGTCGCGGTGGCCAGCGTTGATCTCAGGAGCCTTCCCAGCTCGCAGAACTCGGCCCAGGAAATTCCGCCGGCACTTGGTCGGCCCTCTTTAACATACGGCAGTGTCGAAAGGTGAACTGTGAGGCATATGTGCGTCACAGTGGCCATGACGGTTTCTGGGTAGTAGCAGGCTGAGACCATTATTCCCGCAGCCACCTTCGCTCACAGCGTCAGCCTCGTGGCAGTGTAAGCTGCGCAGACCTGACAGACATGTTCGCCATTCCGGAAGAGAACCACACCCAGAGAAACGTGCCTTTTATTCACACCCCTGCGCTAGCCTTGCATAAGCCGAGCCAGCCCAATACGCTAAAGATTTTTTAGGGGGGAGGGGACACGTACGCGCTATGTTTTCGTAATCTTCCCTACTGACTGTACTATCATGGTTGCGTCCACTTCACTCAATAAACCATCAGTGTATCTTCACATGTACATGCCTGTGCTCTGCATACTCAAGTTTCTCGACACATCCCCTCAACACTTTGTATTGTATACTTTTATAATCAAGAATCACTTGCCACCTTCGCACATACTTTGCTCCCATCTCTCCCCACATTATGCATTGTGTGGCAGAGGTGCTATGTTTGGTTTGTGTACATGGCTAGCCAGGGTTCCAACAGTACATAGTGTTGTTGTGTCTGCTAGGTGTACATGTTGTTTGTCATGTTGTATGTGATTATATATGGTAGCGCGTTTATTTACGAGCAGTGGTTTCTCCCATTTACATATCGCTGTTTTAAAGATGATACCAAAGTTTTTCTCAGAGGTGAAAAGTGGGACCACAATGGCAGTCATTCATTACTACGCAAGAATGTCCAACTGCATAACGCTTCTAAGCTTATAGCCCCCAATCTTGCGTGCTTTCTTAAAAGCATGCCAACTCCCACAATCAGACCAACATTCACACAGCTTTCTAACGGCAGTTATCTGCTTCTCAATAACATGGATTGCTACGCAATGTGAGCTGGCATACCGTATGCCCTTACTGTTTCGAACCGGATAACTTCCTCTGATGATCTCTATTCCCACCCACACAACGTAACTCCCAAAGTTCAACTTGGCCTTCAATATCTACTTTGAAAACAGATTTTATTAAACGAAGCAAACTGAAAGCGCTTTTGTTTCAAACAGAAGTGTCCCTCACTTCTCCAAAAGTAATTTATTGACTGCAGATAGCACGAACTTCAAGTGAAATACACTCCCTTTTAAATACGAACCCTCCGATTACACTTTGTGAATTGTTACACAATTTTCAACACATCTGACATTTAAGGTCTGGCACACTTTTTTAACACTGTCTCCTCCGGCCTTCTGACAGGCTTTCAAACTGTTTTTAGTCTAATACCAGACTTCATTCATTCCATCATCTCTGGAATAACAGGAACAGTGCCCATAATTCTCGCTCTGTTTGCAGCCATCCTACTACTATTTTAGCTTGTTAAAAATGGCTGCGCTCCCTGTGGTAACAAGCATGTTCGACAGAATACGCCTCTACGCGAAGCTACATCAATGGAACAACTTTTTGGCTGCCTGCCTCTATCTATTATCGGAGCCAGCTAAGACATGACATTTATTTACACATATACAATCTGCGTGCAACCATCTTTTTATTGCAAAGCTTGCCCAATCGACTGGCGAATGGATCTATGCCATGCCAACATCCCAGAAAACACTCCCGATATCGAGCAGGTAATGGAGTATCTTAAAAACCATGAACTTGATTGTTCGGGCAGTGGAGCAATGGCGGATGCAATGCAAAAAGGTATCCTGGTGGAATGGGATTGCTGCGCAGCCACGAAAGATCTCCTGCAACGTGGGACCTTGGACAACATCGCAGATTGCCTGCCAATTCAAATTGCCGCTCCAACATTCGAGGAACATTACTGTCCCTTCGAGGATATGAATTGGATCGCTTCACTTTTCTCACACGATGGCAACAATCGCCTCTTGGAACATTACGCATCTCAAGCCACTGAAGAACTTCCGGACTGCAATCTCCAAGACTTTTAAGCAATTCACTTTATTATTGGATTGATTTTTTCCAACTTTTTTGACTTTTTCCTATAACATTTTTTAATACACTTCAATTGAACTATTTTCATATATTAACATTTTTTAAGTATGCTTAGGCATTTGAACTGTGTTTTCATTATTGGCCCTTACATCTCCACACTAACCAGGGATGGATGATGTATGGCCTAGGCAAATACGCTATTTACTTGCTAAATTAGCCTAAACCCGACATCCATTTTTAAACCATATCTATTCTTTGTACACACGTCTCTCTGCCTGCCTGTTATCCACGAAGCCCTTTCACAAAAATTAGCTCATCCTCAGCCTCTGCTCACGAGCTGGCGATCAAGATCAAAAAACACGGCATTGTTTAGGAACTGGTTGGCACAGTGTGGTAATCCTATCCTATCTTTATTTTCATTCTACAATTTACAGTCATTCATGTCTAATAGGTATTGTTTATGTCACATGGAACTGTAACATGTAATGTGGAATTGACTGATGCAGGAGCTTAGGTATGAATACAGCAGAAGCGGTTGGAAATTGCCTCAGCTGGATGCCTTAGCTCTTGCGCCAGTGGTTCCATTCATGGCACTTAAATAAAGACACTTTTTATATAACTTGCAGACTCCATCACTTTATCCCACACATCCACTTTCTTAAACACACCGGATTTCACCATTTGTCTTCTGTGGCATTGCAACCTTCTGCATTATATTCTTCATGATTATTTCTTTATTTCTGTTTGCTAAAACACTTCATTCGAGTCTTCCGACCGGTATCCCGCTATAGTCTAAACCCATACTAACACCACTTGCACAGCTATGCTACAGCGGCCAGTATGCTACAGCGCCGAGAGCACATCAGTTTACTGCAATCAGCTCACGGTTTCATCCCCGAGTGTACCGGAACCTCACCTCAGCACCATCTCACTCTGGGCAAAACAGCACTTTCACACCGCTAGGAGTGAATACTTTGCTTCACGCTCCCTGTGTAGCACACCCTAACCACCCCACAGAGCTCAAATCGCTATAGTCTAAACTCATACTAACACCACTTGCACAGCTATGCTACAGCGACCAGTATACTACAGCGCCAGGAGCACATCAGTTTACAGCAATCAGCTCACGGTTTCATCCCCGAGTGTACCGGCACCTCACCTCAGCGCCATCTCACTCTGGGCAAAACAGCACTTTCACACCAGTAGGGGTGAATACATCGCTTCACACTCCCTGTGTAGAACACCCTAACCACCCCACAGACTTCACAGCACTCCTACCCTTCTCTTTCCTACTCTTTTTGCCCTTTTTCCCCTTACTCACTTCAACGGAATCACAAAATGGCTGCCAACACTTCCTAATTGCAACCGCTCGCACCACTCGCAGCCAATAAGCAGCAAGCTCGTGCTCGTAACTCCTCAGCCAATCAGAAGGCAGAATTCCCAAATATCGATATCTGTAAATTTAGATATTTCTCCAAAACTACTGAATGGATTTACACCAAATAAACAAAAGCGTGCTTTCTAGACCAAGACCCTTCTCCCTGCCAAATATGGGGTAATTATGTTCACCCGTTCGACCTGTAGCCTTGTCTAAAGTTTCCTATGGAAATTAACATGTAGAAAACACGTTTTGGAACCCCCCTTTTTTCTAGCCCCCCCTTGATGAATCACCCGCAAACTTTCAACATAGGAGCTGTTATGAACAAAGAATTAGTTTGGAAAATGTCATGAAGATTCATCAAACGACGCCAAAATTATAAGCAAAACAAAAAACGCTCTTCCTATGGAAACTGGGTCACAACTATAACTACCTACTGGCGACCGCAAGCGTCTATTATGGTGACATATAATAAAAAGATGAAGCTGTAACTTTGCGTCCTTGGAATATATTTTAACAAGAAGTGGCGGTCCGTACCTGTTCTGCTCTCCTCTGGAACGATATCCAGAACAACAGGAAATACTTAATATATATATATATATTATATATCTATATTACCTACTGGCGGTCGCCAGTAGGTAGTTATAGTTAGGACCCTGTTTCCATTGGAAAACCGCAACATTCTATTTTGAATAACTTTGGCGCCGGTCGACGAATCCTCGCGAAATTTTCAAAATAGGTGGGGCGCTACGCTCCGCTCCTACCCTGAAAGTCTCGGGGGGATTTGTCAAGCGGGGGCTGAGATAAAAGGGGGGTCCCAAAATGCGTTTTTCCCATGCATTTTTCCATAGGATCTTTAGACACAGCTACAGCCCGAACGATTGAACAGAGTTCCTTGAAATTTGGCAGAGAGGTAGTCTACAGGTCAAGGAAGTTCCTTTTGTAGGTTTGGTGTAAATCTGTTCAGTAGATTCTGAGAAAATAGCCTTTAAATCAATATATATATCTGAACCAGCTTACGGTGCGCTTACGGTGCGCTTACCGTACGCGTACGGTGACGTGCGCGAGCGCGATTCTGATTGGCTGTTAGATCTTAGTAAACATTCGAATCGGTCAAAACCAGGAAGCGGCGGCCACCATTTTCTCTCTCGCACTCTGAGTGGGGATTAAAAAACAAAGGACAAAAACATGTAAAGGGGCTGTTTAGACAGCTCCTAAGCACCTAGCCATGTTGGGGGAGTCCCCAAAGATCCCCCAAGGCCAAAAACGGAATTTTAATTTTTTCGATAATTTCACCGATTACGCTTACCGTACGCGTACGGGAAAAAGTTTTTTAAATAAAAAATTATCCATACTCTCCCCACCCCATGTGTAAATGGAGCCCGAAGGGCACCATTTGTGCATGGCATATCACTATTGTGAAAAATTAAAATATTACCTTTCACAACGAAGCGCATCATATGTCCTCCATGTGCGCACGGTGCGCGAAGCGCATCGTGCGTACATGGCCCATCTAGCGTACCGCGTGCCCACCGTGCGTGCACGGCACTAACTGCGTTAAGTGGCCGCGCACGCCACGAATGGCGTAAAGTAACTTAGCATTTAAAAAAACGTACAAATTCACTGAAAAAACCATAGGTTTCACACACGTTATAGTTAGGAATTAGCATTTAAAAAACCTTGCAAATTCACTGAAAAAACCATAGGTTTCACACATGTTATAGTTAGCGGAAATTTTACTGATAAAAAACCAATGAAATTGCCCCGTTATAGTTAGTGCAGGCAACTATAACTCACGCGACCGCAATCTTCTGCTGATGACATATGTGTCTTTATGAAAAAAAAATATTTGTAATATATGTATAGCTAAAAATTTATGGAAGAAGACATGGGCAAATAAGTGTCTAAATACAGTATTAGCATCAGCAGAAGATTGCGGTTGCGTGAGTTATAGTTGCCTGCACTAACTATAACGGGGCAATTTCATTGGTTTTTTATCAGTAAAATTTCTGCTAACTATAACATGTGTGAAACCTATGGTTTTTTCAGTGAATATATATATATATATATATATATAACCTACTGGTGGTCGCCAGTAGGTAGTTATAGTTAGGACCTATTTTCCATAGGAAATCTGCAACATTCTATTTGGAATAACTTTGGCGTCCGTTGACGAATATTCCCGAAATTTTCAAAACTTTTGCCCAGCTCCGGTCCGCTCCTATCCTGAAAGTCTCGGGATAATTCGTGTAGTGGGGGCTGAAAAAAAACGTGTTTTCCCCATGCAATTTCCCACAGGACCTTTAGCCGCTGCTACAGCCCAAACTGCTGAACAGAATTACACCAAATTTGGCAGAAAGGTAGATCTTGGTTCAGAGTTGTGCCTTTTACCTAAATGGTGTAAATCCGTTAAGTAGTTCCTGAGAAAATCAAAAGTAAAATCACATATATATCTGGGCGGAGCCCAACCACACATTCCATCGTGAGATCTGATTGGCTGTCAGCACTTCATCCAAGAAGTTTTGGCAGCCATCTTGGGACCAATATACATGATAGCACCTCATTAAAAAACATTGCAGTTAATAGAAGGTTTTAAGACTTTAGTTACATTATAAATCATTTGTTGATGGTTCCATACTCATTTTAGGAATTTTGGGATGTTCTAAGGTGATTTTACCATGTGAAAAAGCCTTCTGCTGGGATATCATGAATCATGTTTGAGAGAAAACTATTTTCTCATTCTTTTCCCACAGAGGTTTGGAAGGTGATCTATAAGCTAAACGGAGAGCATATTTTCTGTAAATTCGCATTAACTTTCTCAGTCATGTGAGAATGAAGTCTGACATTCTCAGTAAAACATGTACATCCAACAAGGGCAGGGACTATCCGTTGATTCCTTTGTGTTCTACTGCAGCTTCCCAGAGTGTTCCAAAGAACAACTAGAGCGCTAACAGTCTTACTTATGACAAACGTATGGCACACCTAAAGCCATCTTGATTGGAATAAAGTGTTAACACTTAAAACATTTAATTTGCAAAGGAACAACATGAGGGGGTTCATTTTGCCAAAGAAATAATGATTAGTGCTGCAGAAAGAAAAATGAGGGCACATTTTGACTTCTCAAATCCTCTTCTATTTCATTAATAAATTCTGACATGCAGACTGAAACATGCACTTTGAATACCTGCAGCAGACTTCCCTGGTGAGCAGTAGCTTTACTACAGTGATCTAATGAGGAACTACAGTGCTACCATTCAGAATTTATGGCAAATGTGTGACACATCTGAATGCCTTCTTGATGGAACCAAAGTAAACAAGCATTGAAAATGCAATAGGTCTCGCCCTCGTTTAAGATAGAGCAATTCTGTTTGTAATTAGGTGGCTTTTTAGCTTTGCTTTTATTAGTGTTTTTCAAACGTTCATGTACATAGCATGCATATATGTATATGTATATGTATGCATGCATTTATATTTGTATTTATATAGATATGCAGATTATATATATGTTTATATATGTATGTATATATATATACACATACATATATAAATGCATATGCATATATATGCATATATATATATGTGCATTTGTGTGCGTGTAGAGAGAGTTAGAGAGAGGTAGAGAGTCAGAGGTATAGAGGTAGAGATTCGAGGATGAGTAATAAATGTAAATAAAATGTAAATGTTTATGTACTTGTATTGCGCACTGCCACCCCCAACGGGGGTATCCTGGCGCTTTTACTCATACCACTGTGGAACCCTTCCTGGCCTTTCCCTGTGAAATGTCCACTCCTGGGCACCCCCATGGTGAAGCCAGGCATCCCAGCGCTGCTGATAATAGAGTGAGTAGTAGAGAGTAGTAGAGAGTGGGTAATAGAGAGTGAGTAGTAGAGAGTAGTAGAGAGTGAGTAGTGGAGCATAGTAGAGAGTGCGTATTAAATAGTGAGTATTAGAGAGTGAGTAGTAGAGAGTAGTAGAGAGTGAGTAGTGGAGAGTGAGAAGCAGAGAGAGAGTAGTAGAGAATGAGTAGTAGAGTGAGTAGTAGAGAGTAGTAGTGAGAGAGTAGTAGAGAGTGAGGAGTAGAGAGTGAGTAGTAGAGAGTGAGTAGTAGAGAGTGAAAAGTAGAGTGAGTAGTAGCGAGTAGTAGAGAGAGTAGCAGAGAGTGAGTAGTAGAGAGTAGTAGAGAGTGAGTAGTAGACAGTGATTAGTAGAGAGTAGTAGAGAGTGAGTAGTAGAGAGTGAATAGTAGAGAGAGAGTAGTAGGGAGTAGTAGAGAGCGAGTAGTAGGTTGTAGTAGAATAGTAGAGAGTGAGTAGTAGAGAGTGAGTAGTAGAGAGTAGTGGAATAGTAGAGAGTGAGTAGTAGAGAGTAGTAGAGAGGGAGTGGTAGAGTGAGTAGTAGAGAGTGAGTAGTAGAGTGAGTAGTATAGTGAGTAGTAGACAGCAAGTAGTAGAGAGTGTGTAGTAGAGAGTGAGTAGTAGAGAGTGAGTAGTAGAGAGAGTAGTAGAGAGTAGTAGAGTAGTAGAGAGTGAGTAGTAGAGAGTGTGTAGTAGAGAGTGAGTAGTATAGAGTAGTAGAGAGTGAGTAGTACAGAGAGTAGTAGGGAGGGAGTAGTAGAGAGCATAGTAGAGAGTAGTAGAGAGTAGTAGAGTAGTAGAGTAGTAGAGAGTGAGTAGTAGAGTGAGTAGTAGAGAGTGAGTAGTAGAGAGAGTAGTGGAGAGTGAGTAGTAGAGTAGTAGAGAGTGAGAAGTAGAGAGTGAGTAGTAGAGAGAGAGTAGTAGAGAGTGAGTAGTAGAGAGTAGTAGAGTGAGTAGTAGAGAGTGAGTAGTAGAGAGAGAGTAGTAGAGAGTAGTAGAGAGTGAGTAGTAGAGTTGTGGAGAGTTAGTGGTAGAGAGTGAGTAGTAGAGAGAGAGTAGTAGAGAGTGAGTAGTAGAGTGAGTAGTAGAGAGTGAGTAGTAGAGAATGAGTAGTAGAGAGTAGTAGAGAGTGAGTAGTAGAGAGTGAGTAGTGGAGAGTGAGTAGTAGAGAGTGAGTAGCAGAGAGTGAGTAGTAGAGAGTAGTAGAGTGAGTAGTAGAGAGACAGTAGTAGAGAGAGAGTAGTAGAGAGTGAGTAGTAGAGAGCGAGTGGTAGAGAGTAGTAGAGAGTAGTAGAGTGAGTAGTAGAGAGTAGTAGAGAGTGAGTATTAGAGAGTGAGTAGTAGAGAGTGAGTAGTAGAGAGTGAGTCGTGGATAGTGAGTAGCAGAGAGAGAGTAGTAGAGAATGAGTAGTAGAGTGAGTAGTAGAGAGTAGTACAGAGAGAGTAGTAGAGTGAGTAGTAGAGAGTGAGTAGTAGAGAGTGAGTAGTAGAGTGAGTAGTATAGAGTGGTAGAGAGTAGTAGAGAGAGTAGCAGAGAGTGAGTAGTAGAGAGTGGTAGAGAGTAGTAGAGAGAGTAGCAGAGAGTGAGTAGTAGAGAGTGAGTAGTAGGGAGTAGTAGAGTAGTAGAGAGAGAGTAGTAGGGAGTAGTAGAGTAGTAGAGAGTGAGTAGTAGAGAGTGAGTATTAGAGAGTAGTGGAGTAGTAGAGATTGAGTAGTAGAGTAGTAAAGAGAGAGTAGTAGAGTGAGTAGTAGAGAGCAAGTAGTAGAGAGTGTGTAGTAGAGAGTGAGTAGTAGAGAGTGAGTAGTAGAGAGAGTAGTAGAGAGTGATTAGTAGAGAGAGTAGTAGAGAGTAGTAGAGTAGTAAAGAGTGAGTAGCAGAGAGTGTGTAATAGAGAGTGAGTAGTAGAGAGTACTAGAGAGTGAGTAGTAGAGAGAATAGTAGAGAGTGAGTAGTAGAGTAGTAGAGAGTGAGTAGTAGAGAGTCCGTAGTAGAGAGAGAGTAGTAGAGAGAGAGTAGTAGAGAGTAGTTGAGTAGTAGAGAGTGAATAGTAGAGTGGGTAGTAGAGAGTAGTAGAGAGCGAGTAGTAGAGAGAGTAGTGGAGAGTGAGTAGTAGAGTAGTAGAGAGTGAGTAGTAGAGAGTGAGTAGTAAAGAGAGAGTAGTAGAGAGTAAGTAGTAGAGAGTAGTAGAGTGAGTAGTAGAGAGTGAGTAGTAGAGAGTGAGTAGTAGAGCGAGAGTAGTAGAGAGTAGTAGAGAGTGAGTAGTAGAGTAGTAGAGAGTGAGTTGTAGAGAGTAGTAGAGTGAGAAGTAGGGAGTAGTAGAGAGTGAGTAGTAGAGAGAGTACTAGAGAGTAGTAGAGTAGTAAAGAGTGAGTAGTAGAGAGAGTAGTAGAGAGTAGTAGAGTAGTAGAGAGTGAGTAGTAGAGAGTGAGTAGTAGAGTGAGTAGTAGAGAGTGAGTAGTAGAGAGTGAGTAGTAGAGCAAGAGTAGTAGAGAGTGAGTAGTAGAGTAGTAGAGAGTGAGTGGTAGAGAGTAGTAGAGAGTAGTAGAGTGAGTAGTAGGGAGTAGTAGAGAGTGAGTAGTAGAGAGTGAGTGGTAGAAAGTAGTCAAGAGTGAGTAGCAGAGAGTGAGTAGTAGAGAGTGAGTAGTAGAGAGTGAGTAGTAGAGAGTAGTAGAGTGAGTAGTAGAGAGAAAGTAGTAGAGAGAGAGTAGTAGAGAGCGTAGTAGAGAGTAGTAGAGAGTGGTAGAGTAGTAGAGTAGTAGAGAGTGAGTAGTAGTGTGAGTAGTAGAGAGCGAGTAGTAGAGAGAGTAGTGAAGAGTGAGTAGTAGAGTAGTAGAGAGTGAGAAGTAGTGAGTGAGTAGTAGAGAGAGAGTAGTAGAGAGTGAGTAATAGAGAGTGAGTATTAGAGAGTAGTGGAGTAGTAGAGAGTGAGTAGTAGAGTAGTAGAGAGTGAGTAGTAGAGTGAGTAGTAGAGAGCAAGTAGTAGAGAGTGTGTAGTAGAGAGTGAGTAGTAGAGAGTGAGTAGTAGAGAGAGTAGTAGCGAGTGATTAGTAGAGAGAGTAGTAGAGAGTAGTAGAGTAGTAAAGAGTGAGTAGTAGAGAGTGTGTAATAGAGAGTGAGTGGTAGAGAGTAGTAGAGAGTGAGTAGTAGAGAGAATAGTAGAGAGTGAGTAGTAGAGTAGTAGAGAGTGAGTAGTAGAGAGTGAGTAGTAGAGCGAGAGTAGTAGAGAGAGAGTAGTAGAGAGTAGTTGAGTAGTAGCGAGTGATTAGTAGAGAGAGTAGTAGAGAGTAGTAGAGTAGTAAAGAGTGAGTAGTAGAGAGTGTGTAATAGAGAGTGAGTGGTAGAGAGTAGTAGAGAGCGAGTAGTAGAGAGAGTAGTGGAGAGTGAGTAGTAGAGTAGTAGAGAGTGAGTAGTAGAGAGTGAGTAGTAGAGAGAGAGTAGTAGAGAGTGAGTAGTAGAGAGTAGTAGAGTGAGTAGTAGAGAGTGAGTAGTAGAGAGTGAGTAGTAGAGCGAGTGTAGTAGAGAGTAGTAGAGAGTGAGTAGTAGAGTAGTAGAGAGTGAGTGGTAGAGAGTAGTAGAGAGTAGTAGAGTGAGTAGTAGGGAGTAGTAGAGAGTGAGTAGTAGAGAGAGTACTAGAGAGTAGTAGAGTAGTAGAGAGTGAGTAGTAGAGAGTAGTAGAGTAGTATAGAGTGTGTAGTAGAGAGTGAGTAGTAGAGTGAGTAGTAGAGAGTGAGTAGTAGAGAGTGAGTAGTAGAGCGAGAGAAGTAGAGAGTGAGTAGTAGAGTAGTAGAGAGTGAGTGGTAGAGAGTAGTAGAGAGTAGTAGAGTGAGTAGTAGAGAGTAGTCGAGAGTGAGTAGCAGAGAGTGAGTAGTAGAGAGTGAGTAGTAGAGAGTGAGTAGTAGAGAGTAGTAGAGTGAGTAGTAGAGAGAGTAGTAGAGAGAGAGTAGTAGAGAGCGTAGTAGAGAGTAGTAGAGAGTAGTAGAGTAGTAGAGTAGTAGAGACTGAGTAGTAGGGTGAGTAGTAGAGAGCGTGTAGTAGAGAGAGTAGTGAAGAGTGAGTAGTAGAGTAGTAGAGAGTGAGAAGTAGAGAGTGAGTAGTAGAGAGAGAGTAGTAGAGAGTGAGTAGTAGAGAGTAGTGGAGTGAGTAGTAGAGAGTGAGTAGTAGAGAGTGAGTAGTAGAGAGAGAGTAGTAGAGAGTAGTAGAGAGTGAGTAGTAGAGTTGTAGAGAGTTAGTGGTAGAGAGTAGTTGAGAGTAGTAGAGTGAGTAGTAGAGAGTAGTAGAGAGTGAGTAGTAGAGAGTGAGTAGTAGAGAGTGAGTAGTGGAGAGTGAGTAGTAGAGTAGTAGAGAGTGAGAAGTAGAGAGTGAGTAGTAGAGAGAGAGTAGTAGAGAGTGAGTAGTAGAGAGTAGTGGAGTGAGTAGTAGAGAGTGAGTAGTAGAGAGTGAGTAGTAGAGAGAGAGTAGTAGAGAGTAGTAGAGAGTGAGTAGTAGAGTTGTAGAGAGTTAGTGGTAGAGAGTAGTTGAGAGTAGTAGAGTGAGTAGTAGAGAGTAGTAGAGAGTGAGTAGTAGAGAGTGAGTAGCAGAGAGTGAGTAGTAGAGAGTAGTAGAGTGAGTAGTAGAGAGAGAGTAGTAGAGAGAGAGTAGTAGAGAGAGAGTAGTAGAGAGTGAGTAGTAGAGTAGTAGAGAGTGAGTGGTAGAGAGTAGTACAGAGTAGTAGAGTGAGTAGTAGAGAGTAGTAGAGAGTGAGTATTAGAGAGTGAGTAGTCGAGAGTGAGTAGTAGAGAGTGAGTCGTGGAGAGTGAGTAGCAGAGAGAGAGTAGTAGAGAATGAGTAGTAGAGTGAGTAGTAGAGAGTAGTAGAGAGAGAGTAGTAGAGAGTGGGTAGTAGAGAGTGAGTAGTAGAGAGTAGTAGAGAGTGAGTAGTAGAGAGTGAATAGTAGAGTGAGTAGTAGAGAGTGGTAGAGAGTAGTAGAGAGAGTAGCAGAGAGTGGCAGAGAGTAGTAGAGAGAGTAGCAGAGAGTGAGTAGTAGAGAGGGAGTAGTAGAGAGTGAGTAGTAGAGAGTGAGTAGTAGGGAGTAGTAGAGTAGAAGAAAGAGAGTAGTAGGAAGTAGTAGAGTAGTAGAGAGTGAGTAGTAGAGTGAGTAGTAGAGAGCAAGTAGTAGAGAGTGTGTAGTAGAGAGTGAGTAGTAGAGAGTGAGTATTAGAGAGAGTAGTAGAGAGTGATTAGTAGAGAGAGTAGTAGAGAGTAGTAGAGTAGTAAAGAGTGAGTAGTAGAGAGTGTGTAGTAGAGAGTGAGTAGTAGAGAGTAGTAGAGAGTGAGCAGTAGAGAGAATAGTAGAGAGTGAGTAACAGATAGAGTAGTAGAGAATAGTTGAGTAGTAGAGAGTGAGTAGTAGAGAGTAGTAGAGAGTAGTAGAGAGCGAGTAGTAGAGAGAGTAGTGGAGAGTGAGTAGTAGAGTAGTAGAGAGTGAGTAGTAGAGAGTGTGTAGTAGAGCGAGAGTAGTAGAGAGTGAGTAGTAGAGTAGTAGAGAGTGAGTGGTAGAGAGTAGTAGAGTGAGTAGTAGGGAGTAGTAGAGAGTGAGTAGTAGGGAGAGTAGAGAGTGAGTAGTAGAGTAGTAGAGAGTGAGTAGTAGAGAGAGTAGTAGAGTAGTAGAGAGTGAGTAGTAGAGAGTGAGTAGTAGAGAGTGAGTAGCAGAGAGAATAGTAGAGAGTGAGTAGTAGAGAGAGTAGTAGAGAGTAGTTGAGTAGTAGTGAGTGAGTAGTAGAGTGAGTAGTAGAGAGTAGTAGACAGCGAGTAGTAGAGAGAGTAGTGGAGAGTGAGTAGTAGAGTAGTAGAGAGTGAGTAGTAGAGAGTGAGTAGTAGAGAGAGAGTAGTAGAGAGTGAGTAGTAGAGAGTAGTAGAGTGAGTAGTAGAGAGTGGGTAGTAGAGAGTGAGTAGTAGAGCGAGAGTAGTAGAGAGTAGTAGAGAGTGAGTAGTAGAGTAGTAGAGAGTGAGTGGTAGAGAATAGTAGAGAGTAGTAGAGTGAGTAGTAGGGAGTAGTAGAGAGTAAGTAGTAGAGAGAGTAGTAGAGAGTAGTAGAGTAGTAGAGAGTGAGTAGTAGAGAGAGTAGTAGAGAGTAGTATAGTAGTACAGAGTGAGTAGTAGAGAGTGAGTAGAAGAGAGAGTGGAGAGTGAGTAGCAGAGAGTGAGTAGTAGAGAGTGAGTAGTAGAGAGTGAGTAGTAGAGAGTAGTAGATGTAGTAGAGAGAGAGTAGTAGAGAGAGAGTAGTAGAGAGTGAGTAGTAGAGAGTGACTGGTAGAGAGTGGTAGAGAGTAGTAGAGTGAGTAGTAGAGAGTAGTAGAGAGTGAGTAGTAGAGAGTAGTAGCAGAGAGTAGTAGAGAGTAGTAGAGAGTGAGTAGTAGAGAGTGAGTAGTAGAGAGTAGTAGTGAGTGAGTAGTATGGAGTTAGTAGTTTAATTTAACCCCTTCGCTGCTGCGGACATTCCGCTGCAGCGCTGGGGGGGGCAGGGGGGCAGCGATGTGGGCCTGTGCTCATGACGGAGCCGCTCCGTCATGAGCCACAGTTGAGCTGTGCTCATGACGGAACGGTTCCGTCATGACTCCGCCCATTTGCGTTGTCGCCCTGCACAGGCGGGGAAACAGCGCCGCGCAGGCGGAGCGGCCGCCAACAGGATTGTCATGACGGAACCGTTCCGTCATGAGCACACGGCAACCGTGGCTCATGACGGAACGGTTCCGTCATGAGCGGGGAAGGGGTTAAAAGGAACACAATGAGGGGGTTCATTTTGCCATAGAAATTGTGATTAGTGCGGAAAAAAGAAAAATTAGGGCACATTTTGAGTGACTTCTCAAATCCTCTTCGATTTCATTAAAAAATTCTGACATGCAGACTGAAACATGCACTTTCAATACCAGCAACCAGCAGCAGAGTGCCCTGGTGAGCAGTAGCTTTACTACAGTGATCTAATAAGCAACTAGAGTGTTAACATTCCTAATTTCTGGCAAATGTGTGACACATCTGAATGCCTTCTTGATGGAATGAAAGTAAAAAACCTGAAAGTATTTCCTACTGAGGAGACTGTAGTAAATGAGGAAATTAGGAAACTTCAAAATAAACAAGTCTCCCAAGATGGCCACCAGAGACAAAGGAGCCCAAATGTAGCAGAAATATCACCGAGATGTAGCCCAAGTATAGCCCAATGACAGAATGTCCCAGAGTGTTTTAAAGAACAACTAGAGCGCTAACAGTCTTACTTATGACAAAACTATGGCACACCTGAAGCCCTCTTGATTGGAATAAAGTGGTAACACTTAAAACATTTAATTTGCAAAGGAACACAATGAGGGGGTTCATTTTGCCATAGAAATTATGATTAGTGCTGCAGAAAGAAAAATGAGGGCACATTTTGACTTCTCAAATCCTCTTCTATTTCATGAAAAAATTCTGGCATGCAGACTGAAACATGCACTTTGAATACCAGCAGCAGACTTCCCTGGTGAGCAGTAGCTTTACTACTTTGATCTAATGTGCAACTAGAGTGCTACCATTCAGAATGTATGGCAAATGTGTGACACATCTGAATGCCTTCTTGATGGAATCAAAGGAAAAAACTGAAAGCATTTCCTACTGAGGAGATTACAGTAAATGAGGAAATTAGGAAACTTCATAAGAAATAAATCTTCCAAGATGGCCACCAGAGACAAAAGAGCCCAAATGCAGCACAAATATCACCCAGATGTAGCCCACATGTAGCCCAATGACAGAAGTGTTCAAAACACTTTCTTTTGTGTTTTTGCAGTTTTATATAGTGCAGACTTGTCAGGTATTGGAGTGCTTTACATGAGCATTGGTTACATCACACAAGATCAAATTCATTTTGGTTGTAGACATGGGGAGATTAAGTGATTTGACCAGAATCACAGAATGTTGAGCTGAAGCAGAAACTCCAACCTGGTTCCCCAGTTGCAAAGTCTGCAGCTCTGGAAGTAACACCACATCCTCTCCCCTAAGTGCAGCATTTAATCAAGTGGTCAACTGGATAAAAAAACATAAAGATAACAAATAATTTAAAAGTGCTTTGTAGCTATTTGAAAACTCAGAAAATATGTCCTCATTTTAGTTTTTTAGAGCATTAACCATAATTTTGATGCAAATAAGGAAATGCTCTAGGTATTACTGTTTTTATTACATCATGATGACGTCAGGCGTTCTACACTTTTGTAATAAATATAGAATGTTAGCAATCTAGTTGTTCATTAGGATACTGTTGAGAGGCAGAGACCAGGGGCACGGACTCTGAAAATTGAAGGCAGTTAGAAGGGTGCAGAGGCAACAATTTGACCAAACTGGGCAGGCAGGAAGGGCAGTGGCAGCACAACAGACAGTTCAAAATGTTCGCAAGTATGGTACATTGGATAATGGAAGGCAGGAGGAATTGGGGTAGGGACATGGACTCGGATAACAGAGGACAGGAGGAACATGGTGAGGTGCACCAAATTGACCCTACAGGGCAGGCATCAGGGTTTGCAGCAGCACAATACACCACACAGGGCATGCGGGACGGGTGTGCAGCTCAACAATCCATAGAAAGCAATAGGGAGGGGACAGGACCATGCACATGGACAACAGAGAACAGAGGGGAAAGAGGCAATGGTAGCTAGCTGACCATAATGGACAGACAGGAGTAGAAAGCTGCAGCATAACAGACCATAAAGGGCAGGAGGGGGGATGGATCAGGGGCATTACAATGGAACAGACAAGCCAGGAGGGAGGGAATAGAGGTTTGCACATGGAAACAGAGGGCTGGGGGCAAGGGGGTAGGGCACGAGCAGCAAGATGACCATGGAGGTCAGGCAGGATGGACACTAGAAACAAGACACACCATGGAGAGCAACAGTGAGACTATGATGGCATACACACAGCCCATGGAGGGAAGGTGGGAGGGGGTCAGGGGCAGCTAGCTGACCACACAGGGAAGGTGGGAGGGGCCGTGGCATCACAGAAGACCATACATGGCAAGCGGGAGGGTTAGTGGCAGCACAATAGCTGTGATGGGCAAGAAGGATGGTGCAGGGGCATGCACAAAGGACCATGGAGGATAGAAGGGAGGGTCAGGACCTGGGCACAGATAAGAGAGTTCAGGGGGAGGGACCTCACAACAGGCCACGTGGGGCAGGCAGGAGGAGCAGTTGCAACACAAAAGACCAGGGAGGGCAGAAGGGTGTGGCAGTAAAATGGACCATGGAGGACAGGAGGAAGAGGATTGGGGCATGGAATGTGGACAGGCAGGGTGGAGGTGGCTGGGACAGGTTACAGTCATCTGACAATGTTAGGCAGGTGGGAGGGGAGTGGCAGCTCTACAGAACACTCAGAGTAGATAGGAGTGGCAGGTCCATGGAACATGGTGGGCAAAAAGGATGGAGCAGGGGCATGCACAAAGACATCGGAGGGCAGGGGCAAGGAGAATAGGGGCAGCAAGCGAAGCACAGAGGCTAAGCAGGAGGTCAATGATGGGGCATAGAATTGGGCAATGGAGGGCAGGAGGAGTGGACTGGTACATCATGCTAAATGGAGGGCAGTGGCAGCACATCAGACCATGCATGGCAGGAGGGAGGAGGCTAGTCTATGGATTCAGACAACAGAGGATAGGGAGGAGGTGGATGGGGCAGCAATCTAACTGTTCAGAGAAGGTGGGTATTAGGAAATGTATTGTTTTTAAAATGTGTGTCTGTGCGAACTACTTAAAATATGAACAAGTATGCAGCATAATCTCACTTTTATTCAGGAAGAAGAGGACGTTTGTGACTGTGACTCTGGGCTCACTTGGCAGAAACACCCCCTGACCCTCCAGCCCCCATCGCAAAATGTAATGCCCATGAAAAGGGTAGGTGAACGCTGTGTTATATAGAACATAGTCCTGAGAGCACAATTGAAAATGAAAACTAGATATAGTGTATGGTATAAACTATGCACCAAAAAGTATGATATAAGATGAACCGGGGCGTGAAATATAATATGCAATACATTGTGTGCAATGACAGATTCATTGGAGAGCGCGACATAACACAGGCACTAGCGCGTGCTATGCGATATGCGCCTTGGAGTGTAATATGCACAGGGCAGTGTTGTGTAACCTAACTAGTCTCTAAAGTTGTAATATAAAATATGTGCTGGGGAGTGTAACGTTGCATATGCACTGTGACAAAGATATGGATCCCAGATTGTAATATGTATGGCATAGCGCTGTGTGTTATAACATAGGCATCGAGGAAGGCACGTTAGATGGGGCAATATAACCCTTGCGAAGGCAAGTGTGGCATGACATATTCAGGGGGTGGTGTTACAGTGCACATGGGCTAGAGAGTGTCATAGCATACGCACTAGCTGGTGGAATACAACACAGAGGTGTGTGGCACTCGGCGGGCACTGGTGGGTGTAACACAGCATTGGGCTCAGCCAGGAGCGCGCTGTGACTCTCAAGTGAGGTTTGTCTCCTTTCCAGAGAGTAAAATAAAAAGTATTACACATCTGGCGGTGGCGGTAGATGTGTGTTTTATTAACCGTGAGGGTTTTTTTTTTGCATAGTTTTGGTTGAATTTTTGTCGAATCCCCTTTGAATGGCTTGGTGTGCGTGTGTATTAAATGTGCCCATCAATAGCTACCCATGTTTGTATAAATAAACGACAAGGGTGTCTACTTGGAGAGTACCCACCGGCGGCGGCGCCGGGATTAGGCACGGTAGGGCATCAGACACGTCAGCTTCACTAGCGGTGTAAATACATTCCACGTGGATTCATTGTATGTATACTCACCTTTTAATGAATATCACGCAAATCGTCATGGTGATAGGTACATACCTTTTGTCCAGCATGTCCTAGGTGTTTCTATCAATATATTAAAATAAAAAATAATAAAAAACAAAGGCCGGCCCCGGGGGGTGGGGTCCCCGGGGCCATAAGTGGCCTGAGGAGGGGGGCAACGCAGCCCCCCGGCTAATGAATTTTTTTTTAAAAAGGCCATGTCCCGGGTGTTGGGGTCCCCGGGGCCGATTAAGGCCTTTGGAGGGGGGCCACGCTGCCCCCTTCCAATTTCTTTTTTTTTTCAACAAAAAAAAAATTAGGGGGCAGGCCCTGGGGGATGTGGTCCCCAGTGCCAATAAATTAGAAAAAGAAGGAGCGCTACATAGCACTCCTTCTTAAAAAAATAAAATAAATAAAAGACCGGCATCGCACCGGATGCCACGCACCCTCCTTGCAGCACTCTGCAAACGTGCCCCCTGGCCAGTTGTAAGTTGGGGAATTAAATCCCCTTCAATACTGAGGGTCTCCGAGGGCCAACTAGCCCAATAGGTATCTCCAGCGTGTGCCAGAGAGCTGCGTTGCAGACAGGTGTTCTGAGGCCACGCCCCTTTTTACACCTCTCTGCAACGCAGCTCTGTGGCGCGTACTGGAGGTACCTAGTGGGCTAGTTTGACCCTACGGACCCTTAGGATTCAAGGGGACTTAATCTCTCAACTTAGAACAGCCACAGGGCGTATTTACACAGTGGTGAAGGGAGGGGACGGGGCCTGAGGTGACGAGTGCAAACACGCCCTGTGGTGCGTTTTAAGTTGGGGAAATAATTCCCTTTCAATCCTGAAGGACCCTGGGGGCCAACTAGCCCACTAGGTGCTTCCAGTAAGCGCCACTGCTCTGCGTTGCAGAGAGGTTGTGCAGGCCGTGTCCCTTTTTACTCCTCTCTGCAATGGCGCTTACTGGACGTACCTAGTGGGCTATTTTGCCCCTAGGGACCCTCATGATTCAAGGGGACTTAATCTTCCAACTTAAAATGGCCACAGGACGTGTTTACACAGTGGGTAAGGGAGGGGACGGGGCCTGAGGTGATGTGTGCAAACACGCCCTATGGCGCGTTTTAAGTTGGGGAAATAATTCCCCTTCAATCCTAAGGGCCCCTGGGGGCTAACTAGCCCATCAGGTGCTTCCAGTAAGCGCCACTGAGCTGTGTTGCAGAGAGGTGATCCAGGCCGTGCCACTTTTTACACCTCTCTGCAACGCAGCTCTGTGGCGCTTACGGGAGGTACCTAGTGGGCTATTTGGACCCTGGGGACCCTCAGGATTCAAATGACCTTAATCTCCCAAATAAAAATGGCCACAGAGTGGTGAAGGGAAGGGACGGGGCCTGAGTTAACGCATGCAAACACACCCTGTGGTGCGTTTTAAGAGGTAGTTTTAATCCCCCTCCCCTATTATATACTAGGGGCTTACAGAGCAGATCATGCTAATCACAGGGGGAACCCAACGCATAGTGTTCCCTAGTGTATGTTGGTGTTTTCACTGTATTCTGAGTGTCTTTTAACATAGCACTGGCTCTAGGACTGGATAGTCAGACTCAGTTACCACCAGTATCCGTCTGAAAAAGTTGAGGGTACAGGATGATTTTGCAACAAGGCTTCTTTCTGCTCTTCTGTTTGTTTTTTCTGCACGTTATCCTTCTTCCTGCACTTTTCTTCGTCTTTGAGGACTTCTGTTGCTTCTTTCTGCATTTCTTTTTTTTCTTTCTGTGCGTTTTTTCTTCTTTCTTCACATGTCCTATCTCTGTAGGCATAGTTAGAAATTAGCATTTAAAAAACCTTAGAAATTCACTGAAAACACCAAAGGTTTTAGGGGCGTTATAGTTAGCTGTACTTTTCACTCGTACAAAACAATTGCAATTCCCCCATTATAGTTAGAGCAGCTAACTATAACTCGCGTGCCCGCAATGCACTGCTGATGACATCACATATTACATCACTCATGACATGGTCAGTGACATCACTCATGACATCTCAAATGACATCACTGATGACATCACTGATGACATCATCCTTGTGATAAAGTGGCAGACCTCCTCTCACCCTAATATAACCTTTGATACACACATTCAAAAATAGAAACAAACATTTTCAAAACAATGGACATACCAATACCAGTTACAACAACCTATTCAGTAATTCTAAGATCCACATACACATCCACTCATTCACCAACAGTCCTATACAGTGTCACTCATACATGTACTCACTTATCATATGTACTCATACACATATACATCCTGTTACACAATGCCACTCATCCATAGAGTTACTCACAGACATAGTCACTCATGCTAATAAAGAATCAAACATCCATTTACTTGCATATACATTTATACACACACCACCACACTTACATCTTGAGAAACTTACACATACTTAGTCTTTTAAACAATCACTTATAGAAACACATACTTATTCATACAGGAACTCTTCCAATCTCTCACATCAATAGTCACATATACTAGTTTAAAACATATGTAGTTACTTATAAAGTCACTATTGAGACAGTCATTCACTCACTAACACACCCATGCACACACTCATCCACCCATACAGTCCTGCACATATGCTGTCTTCAACACATACAAACAGTGAGTCACTCATTCATGCACCTATGCACTACGTAATACCCCCCACCGAACCATACAGACATACTGATTCTCAAAAAAACAACTAATAACCTATATAGACACTCATGTAGCTACTCACCAACCCGTGCGGCCACTTATACACAAAGTGAGAGACTGATACAGATATTTACATATTTAAACGTTACTCACTAAGCCATGTATTCACTAAGATACACTTAATCAGTCAGTTATACAATCAATTTTTCAAAAACAAATCATCCATTTAGACACTTATATACCCATTTATTCTTCCATCGACCTTGAGATATACATATATAAAACATATTTAATTTTCAGAAAAACATACATTCACAGGATGATGTCATCAGTGATGTCATTTGAGATGTCATCAGTGATGTCATCAGTGATGTCACTGACCATGTCATGAGTGATGTAATATGTGACGTCATCAGCAGTGCATTGCGGGCGTGTTAGTTATAGTTAGCTGAACTAACTATAACGGGGGAATTTCAATGGTTTTGTACGAGTGAAAAGTCCATCTAACTATAACGTCCCTGAAACCTATGGTTTTTTCAGTGAATTTCTAAGTTTTTTTAAATGCTAATTCCTAACTATAAGGTGCCTGAAAGCTATGGTTTTTTCAGTGAATATATATATATATTTAAATCTGACAGCCTACTTGCCTAGAGCATGTATGTTTTATAAGAACGTGTTTTTAGGGAGATTTAGGCATGCGTGCCCCCACATTTGAATATGTCATAAGTACCTTTTCAGAATTCATGGAATATTAGAAAATTCATGTGCAAAATGGGCCATACCAACATGAATTGGTCCAGTTTTCCCCAAAAAATATTCTCAGTAGGATATCTTCCACAAACCTTTCCAGTGGAAATTGTGCTTCCTCTCACTTTGGAATAAAGAGTTGCACCCACAATTTTAATTGTCATCACTGGCTACTGCACTCTGTGCCAGTCATGGAGCCAGTAGGCATACAATCATTGTGTGCGCGGCGTGAAACACCATTGGAATTCAGAATGGGGAATTACAGTCGGGAGCTGATTAGAGAAGTGTGTGGGTGATGTGGAACCTGACAGACTGAGCAGGGCTAATTGCAGTCTTGCAGGGTAAGTAGAAAATGTTTTGAATGCTGCTCCTGCTGCTGTAGTGTGTGTTTTTGTGGGGGAGTGTGTGCTTGCCTGTGTTTTTCAGCGTTGTTCAAAGGGGTGTGTTTTCATTTGTGTTTATCATATAATTGCATGTGTGTGTGATTGTGTGTGTGTGTACATGCGTGTGTGGACATGATGGGCAGACTACTTTTAGAATCCTGACTCTAACATAATTGTGCTAACTTGGGCCCCCAAGACAGCATGATACCACCCCGGTGCAATGGTGGAGAATTCTTGAGATGTCTTTGTCATTCATGGCATGATGGTGTCCAGCCCTGATATAATGACATATTGCTGCTACCATGGCTTAAGACTGGTAACTCTGGGAAGATTGCAGGCATCCTCTCCTTTGCAAGGTTCTTTTTCTACCTTAGCAGGGAGCACATACCTGGTAAGGAATATGATTGCAGGATACTACCCTTTTATTTATATTTTTGGTGATGCATCAGATGGATAAATATAAGTGAAAGTTGAATTATAAGGGACCAATTCACAAAACACCATCCAACCATCCAATTGCTCAAATAATTTGCATATATTTGTTCATATCTGGAAATTCATGAATCTCCCTAAATTTATGCATGGCATGGCCTCATATTTTTTCCTGAGAATTGTCTTCAGAACTTATTAAACGTTGATGGAAATGTGACATAATTGTGCAAAATACCTTTCCTGGTTCATAAAAAGCGTTTCTCTACAATCTCAAGAAATATGTGGTAATTAATTACACACTTTAAATGTGGAAATCCATGTTCTTTTCCCATTTTAAGAGTAGATCCCATGTGATTCCATGACGAGAATAACCATGGATATTGTTTTTGGCTACAGAGAACATTGCGCACTTTGTGGGTGCTCAAAACATTTGGCATGTCCACCCTTACACTATCCTAACCTCCCCCTTTTCTACACATAACTTTAGACCTTCTGCTGCGACTCGTACTCTATATTTTAGAAAGTGTATCCTCAGAATTGCAAATTCAGAACTTTCCTATTGGCTGAGGCTAGACAGCAAAGCAAACACGTTAGTGCTCATTCTGCCCAGAGATATGCAGACTCCTCCTCTACTGTTTTCCCTTTGTGGTTGTACCTCACCTTTTCTGTAGTTCTGAATGTCACACTGAGGAATTACTTGCTAAAACTGATCATTTTCTCCGGTGCCAAATAGCAAAGCCTATAGCACTGATTTTACCTGGTCTTGAATGACATAACTGATGTGGAGAAAAGCAGGATCAAATCAAATCAAATCAGGTGTTTGTTAAGCGCGACTACTCACCCGTAAGGGTCTCAAGGTGCTGGTGGGTGTGGGGGGGTGGTTTGCAGGTTCCAGTCCATCAAGGAGGGGGTCTGTTGAAGAGCCAGGTTTTGAGGTTTCTTGCGAAGATGGGGAGCGATATTATCTGTCTGAGGTGGAGCGGAAGGTCGTTCCAGGCTCTGGCCGCACAGAAGGAGAAGGAGCGGCCTCCCGATCTGGTCTTTCTGGTGCGGGGGACCACGACGTAGGAGAGCTGGGCTGATTGTAGGGTCCTTTGGGGTGTGTGGAATTTGAGTCCGCTATTCAGGTATGCTGGTCCTGTGTCATGGAGGGCCTTGTGATCGTGGGTTAGCATCTTGAAGGTGACTCTAGCTTCGATGGATGCTCTGTAGCTTGCGGGTGAGGTTTTTGTTTATTTTGGCATAGAGTGCATTGCCGTAGTCGTGCCTTCTGGTGACCAGTGCATGAGTGACGGTCTTTTTGTGTTCGAGGGGGTTCCATTTGAAGGTCTTACATAGGAGGTGGAGGTTGTGGAAGCAGGAGGACGAGACAGAGTTCATCTGGTGGTCCATTTTGAGCTCTGTGTCCAGGATGATTCCCAGGTTGCATGCTTGGTCCGTGGGGGTGGGCGGGCTTCTGAGGGTGGGGGGCCACCAGGTGTCGTTCCAGGCATCTGGGTTTGGGCCCATGATGAGTACTTCCGTTTTGTTGGTGTTTAGTTGTAGGCAGCTGTTTTTCATCCATTTGGCAACGGCTTCCATGCCTTCTCGAAAGTTGTGTCTGGTGGTGTTGGGTTCGTTGGATAGGGAGAGGATGAGTTGGGTGTCATCTGCGTATGACACAATGTTGAGTTCATAGGTTCTGACGATGGGGGCGAGCGGAGCCATGTAGACGTTGAAGAGTGTAGGCCTGAGGGAGGACCCTTGGGGGACTCCGCAGGTGGTAGGTGTAGGGTCCGAGAGGAAAGGGGGGAGTCTGACATGCTGCGTTCTGCCGGAGAGGAAGGAGCAGATCCTGTTGAGGGCCTTGTCTTGGATCCATGCGTCATGGAGTTTGCGTATTAGGGTGCAGTGAGAGACTGTGTCGAACGCCTCTGAGAGGTCAAGGAGGATGAGGGCCGCTGTTTCTCCTTTGTCCATTAAGGTACAGATGTCGTCTGTTGCGGCAAGGAGGGCGGTGTCCGTACTGTTTTTTTCTGAAGCCGGATTGGGAGGAGTCGAGGATGTTGTGCTCTTCGATGAATGTGGCGAATTGCCTGTTAATGGCTTTCTCGATGACTTTCGCTGGGAACGGAGCAGGGAGATGGATCTGTAGTTTTTGAGGTCGGTGGTGCCCGCTGAGGGTTTGTTCAGGAGGGGTTGATCTCAGCGTGTTTCCAGTCATCAGGGAATGAGGCGGTTGCCAGGGAGCGGTTGATGGTGTGGCAGAGCATAGGTGCAATGGTGTCGGCGGCTCTGTTGTAAATGTGGTGGGGGCAGGGGTCTGTGGGGGCCCCGGAGAGGACTGACTTCATCGTCTTCAGTGTGTCTTGGGTGGTGAGGGCTGTCCAGTTGTTGATCGCTGGCTTCAGGGTGTCGGGGTGGTCGGTGAGGGTTCAGTGTGTTGGTTGTCTTGAAGTTGTCGTAGATGCTCTTGATTTTGTGGTGGAAAAAGGTGCTGAGTTTGTCGCAGAGGTCTTGTGGGGGAGGGATGTCGGTGGACTCGCTGGTGGGTTGGGCAAACTCCTTGATGATGTTGAAGAGTTCTTTGCTGATGTGTGCATGAGTGGAGATTCTGTCTTCAATCGCTTTTTTCCTTGGTTTTCTCATGAGTTGGTGGTGGACGTTGGTGGTGGTTCTGAAGTTGTTGGGGCTTCTGTGGATTTGGTGTTCCCCCAGGCCTTTTCGAGAAGGCGGCAAGTGCGTCTGGACTCTCAAAGTTTGGTGGTGAACCATCTAGCTTTCTTGGTGTGGATGTTGTTGTTTTTCTTGAGGGGGGCTATGGTGTTGGCACTGTTGGAGATCCATCTGTGCATGGTTCGGGCTGCGGTGTTGGCGTCGTCGTTTTCTGCGCTGGTTGGAGTGGAGTTGCTGAATGATGAGTTTAGCTGGTCGTAGGTGATTATGGTTCAGTTTCTTCATGGGAGCAGGTGCTGGTGTCTGTGGATGGTGGGTGTTCTGAAGGTAAAGTGGACGCATCGATGGTCACCCATGGGAGTTCGGTGGTGTGGCTGAAGGTGATGGAGTTTCCTGTTGTGAAGAGGGGGTCGATGGTGTGGCCTGCTGAGTGTGAGGGTTCGGTCACGATCTGGCAGAGTCCAATGTTGTGGAGGTTGTCCAGGAGGGATGTGGTGCTGGGGTGTCAAGGCTAGCAACTAGGTTCTAATGGCATGGGAGCAGAACAATTCTAGTTTCCAATGCCCCTCTCGGAACCTCCCTGCTTAGTATCTCAATAAACCATTGCAGGTAAGTACCCAGGGGGAAAGGGGAATGAACAGAGAAGAGACAGCTCCCAACACTCTACTTGTTCTGCCAATCTTCTATTTTTTGTTTTGTGTCATTTAGGCTTTTATTATACCCCTGCTTTCAGCAGGACTTGGGCATAGACCCCCCCCTCCCTCTTACCGCATATAATTTGTACTGAAGCACCGTCACTTGGCGGGTCCGGGTTCCGTGGGTGGTCCGGGGTTGCAGCTTTAGGCGCCATCTTGCTTTGGGCTCTGGTGTTTGTTTGCGGGCGCCATCTTGGAGCGTATTGACGCTCGCTCGGCCCCAAGGAACGCCTATTTAAAGTCGTCCTCTCCCGCGCAGCGGGTACGCGCAGTGGGACGCCGTCGCTTAGCCGGAGTCGTGCCTGAGTCCTGCCCGTCTGCGCCCGTCCGCGCTAAGGACGCGCAGGGCGCAGCGGGCACTTGGGGTCCTTGAGAGTTGGTCTCGGCTCTCGTTACCATGCTGGTGTACTCTGGTGACACTCTGCGGGGTATAGGTCGTTCGATTATGAGGTGTACCCTTCCCCCTATACACCCACTAGTGGGCCCCTTTCACTGTGCGTGTGGAAGGTGGTCTTTGGATCCCCCCACCCTTAGCTCATGCGAAAAGCCTACGGTTGCCCTTAGTAGGAACCGTGCCGAGCGTCCCCTTCACATCTTCAGCCTGAATGCCAGGTCCCTGGTGCTGCATTATCAGGCCGTGTTTGACCTGATACAGGAAGAGGCCCCGGACATCGTAGCCATCACCGAGACGTGGTTGAAGGATGACGATGCGGCCATTATCAACTTGGCATTTCCCTCTGATTTTTCGGTTTTTACCCTTAACCGATCTACTAGGGGAGGGGGTATTGCGTTGGCTATGCGACCTGGCCTCGCTTGTAGTTGGTCTGGTCTGACCATTGCGGGATGTGAAAGTGCGCTGTTTAAGATCTCGGTCACCCCACATTTCACACTCTCAGGGTTGGTGGTTTACCGCCCCCCTGGGAGTGATGTGGCGTTTAGAGCGGCCTTCCCCGACGTGGTTAGCTCCTTGGTGGTAGGCTGCTCTAATTTCTCGATCTTGGGAGACCTCAACCTACATTTTGAGAACCTTACCTCCCCCTCGGTTAGCAGTATTCTTGCTGACCTGGAGGCCCTTCAGCTGGTGCAAATGGTTCGTCAGCCTACCCATACAGGCGGCCATACCTTAGATCCTTTTTTCTCCAATCTGGCAGATGTGGCTGTCTCCGCCGTTACACCCCTTGGCTGGACGGACCACTCTTTGGTTACCATCTGTACCCCTTTGCCGGGAATGATTACGGTTCCCCCGGCAAAGCTGGTTACAAGGCGGCACTGGAGTAAATTACGGCTGGAGGACTTACATCGTGTCCTCGCCGAGGAGCCTTTAGAACTTCCAAGGCTGGTTGACTCGGGTTACGAGAAGTTCTGCTCCTGGGTCTCCAAGGCGCTTGACGCCCTTATTCCTCTCACCGCTTGTAAAGTCAGCTCCAGGGACTCCAGCCCGTGGTACGATGGCGCCTTACGTACTCTCAAGGGTAGTTGTAGGCGAGCAGAGAGGGCCTGGCGGAAGGCGTACGATTGTGGGAAGAAAGCTATTTATCTCGCCTCCGTCAAAGTATACCATCGGGCTGTTTGCCAAGCTCGGGCAGCTTATTACGCTACTGAATTCGGCAACAGCTCCAACCCCTCTAAAACCATCTTTAAAGTGTTGAAGGATCTTTTGGCAAAGCGTGCCGGTATCTCGACGTCTGGGTCTGGGTCCACCACTCACTGTGAGGCTCTCGCCCGTTTTTTTTTGGAAAAGGTTCAAAACATCTACCTTACGTTTCCTTGTACAGGGCCTCCGGTTGAGCCCCCGATTAACACCCATGGGGTTTCCACCTTGCACGTGCTGCCCCCGTTGACATCAGAGGGGTTTGACCTTCTGGCTCTGCAGGTCAAATCAGGGTCCCCCGCTGATCCGCTTACAGCGACTCTTTTTAGAGAGCAGTCGTTTGTGGGACGGGCCGTGGTTCATTCCTTGATTAACATCTCGTTGGAATCAAGCACGGTACCCGCCAGCTGGAAGCGGGCAGTGGTTTCTCCCATATTGAAGAAGCCGTCCCTGGATCCAGATAAACCTGAAAACTACCGGCCCATCTCCTTACTGCCGTGGCCGACCAAAGTGTTGGAGGCCCATGTCAACAAAGTTCTTTCTGCTCACCTTACCCATGCTAACATCTTGGATCCCACCCAGAATGGGTTCCGTGCTGGACACAGCACGGAGACCGCCCTCCTCTCCATGGCTGAACATCTTCGCACGGTGATGGATGCGGGACAGACAGCAGCGCTCGTCTTATTAGACTTGAGCGCTGTGTTTGATACTGTTTCGCATCCCATCCTGTTGCATCGCCTGGAGGAGATTGGGCTGGGTGGACCTGCCCTCCAGTGGTTCCGGTCTTTTCTAGACGATCGTTTCTTTAGCGTCGCCGTCCCACCGTTCCAGTCCCAATTCCATCCTTTGAAACAGGGGGTGCCGCAAGGATCCTCGCTGAGTCCCACGTTGTTTAATCTCTACGTGAGACCACTGGCTGAGGTCGTCAAGCAATGGGGCATGTCTATGGTCTCATATGCTGACGACACTCAGCTAGCGGTTACGATCAGCGGGGATGCGGACCGGGACGCCCCCAGGTTTCAGAGCGGACTTAGGGCGGTGGCGAGCTGGATGAAGAACAACTGTCTCCAGCTCAACGCCAAGAAAACAGAGATCATGATCGTAGGCAAGAGATCGGAGCTATGGGGGGATAGGTGGTGGCCCTTGGAGCTGGGGCCGGCCCCCCTTCCGGTCACGGAATTAAAGAACTTAGGAGTATGGATGGATCCCTCCCTCAGCTACGTTGGCCACACGAAGAAAATCGCGGCCTGTTGCTTTGGTGTGTTACGGTCGCTTCGCCCTGTTCTGAAGTTCTTTGACCATCGCACCAGGCAGCTGATAGTCCAGGCTACAGTGTTATCTCGCCTGGACTATGCCAGCTCTCTTCTGGTAGGGTCCAATGTGGCTGAGGTTACCCGCCTCCAACGTGTTCAGAACGCTGCGGCGAGAGCTATTGTTGGCCTACCCCGTACTTGTTCTGCCTCCAGCACATTGAGATCACTGCACTGGCTGCCTATCAGGGCCAGAATTCAGTTTAAAGTGCTGTGTATGGCGTTCAAGATCCTGAGGGGGGTAGGTCCCCCTATTCTTACGGACCTTTTGTCCTGGTATGTGCCTACTCGGCCCCTGAGATCCATGGGCCAGGCACTCACTGTGATTCCCCGATACAGGTTGTGTCGGGTCGGGGGCCGTTCTTTCCGGGTCAGAGCAGCCGAGCTCTGGAACTCCCTTCCTGTAGAGTTGCGTCTCCTAGATGACCTTTTAGCCTTTCGTAAAGCCTTGAAAACTTTTCTGTTTTAACACATTTATTTCTCATTCTGTTGTGTTTCCTGTGGTGTTGCATTCTTTACCTGCCATGCGCCTGGACGCCCCTTAGCTGGGGCAGCAGTGCGCATTACAAATGTATGTAACATAACATAACATAACATATTCTTCTTCATAGTGTTCATGTAGTGCTAAAACACATATGTAATGTAACTTTACATTCCCATTTATGTACTAATAACTTACTTTCCTTAACATTTAGGGTTGCTTGTCTTACCAGGATATGATTGGGAGCCTACTTCTCTTCTTACTTCTCTTTTGCTTTCTTCTTTATTTATGAAGAGAAGTACAGTTCAGTAATCTTCTTTCTTCTTTTTCAGGGACGACCTGGGCCTATCCTGCTTCAGCTTCCTTCACAAGAAATGATACAGGTAAGTCTAAGTTTATTTTATTTAATTCTGTAATGGTGTGCCTCTAAGTTCTATTAGTGTACTTACAGTGTGTTGAACTGAACTAGCCGTATTAAGCGGGGTTCTTGGAATTCATGTCTCTGCCTTTCTTTCTAGTTCCACAAATTTAGTAAAGGCTTTTTAGCTTCGTAGTATAAATTGCAGTTATGTGTTTTTTTTCTTTATCTATTTTCCATTAAGCTCTTCTGTGCTTGGAAAGAGTCTTGATTTATGGAGAGCTAAGTGTTACCCATGAATATCACTGACTCTGGTAGGAAGTTATTTGTTTAAGGGATGTCTTTTTTCTGTTTGTTTTAATTAGCTACATGTCCTTGAAAAGAACCTTGATTTATAGTGTGCTAATCGTCACACTGGAGTAACTCTGACTCTGGCTAAATGTATTTCGATTAAAGAATATTCCTTTTTAGGTCTCGCCTAGCGATGTAGCACGAATGTGCTGCCATCGCTAGGCGAGGCATGCAATATACACTGTAGTGTGGAAGCTTTGTGGAAGCTCCGCCCACTCTCTGCCCATTGGCTTTTGTCTTAAATTCTGCCTTCCGATTGGTTTGAGGCTTGTTAGTTCCTCCTCAGTCATCATTTGTATCCTTCCACGGCTATTGGCCCCTTTACTCCTAACACTATTTTCTTTTGGGTCTCGCCTAGCGATGCAGCACGAAAGCGCTACCATCGCTTTGTGAGGCATGCAGTATACACTGTAGTGTGGAAGCTTTGTGGAAGCTCCGCCCACTCTCTGCCCATTGGCTTTTGTCCTAAATGCTGCCTTCCAATTGGTTTGAGGCGTGTTAGTCCCTCCTCAGCCATCATTTGTATCCTTCCACAGCTACTGGCCCTTTTACTCCGAACACTATTTTCTTCCCTGTCTCCCCACAGCCCCCTCCCCGCCCCCTCCCTCAGTCTGTGACTTCTCGCCCCCCGCCCCCCACTCCCGTTCATGTCTTTTTGAGTCTTCAATGCAATAGGACTCGTGTAAATCACGACGTGCTTTGTTTACATTTAGCGCACCGTGCCACTGGTCCAACTCCCTGTCGCTGTCTCAAGCCGTGGGGAGGCTGGCCAGTTATCGGCGATAAAGAAGAAGCCGGGATGGCAGCCCATTGTTTATCACCTTTGCCACAGCGCCTCGCCATTGCAGTCAAAGAATGCCCCTGCTGAGAGACCGGAGTCCAAAGAGTCGACCTCCGAACAATCAGCCAGTGGCGCCGGTCCGCAGAGGCAGCCGTGACCCAAAACGCCTGCTCCGAAAATTCTCACGTTTAGTAACTCGAGGACTGGCTGCGGGAGAGGTTAGAGTGGTGGATTCACTTGGACGCAATCTTGCCCCGCATATTATGCCTCAGAGTAAAGTTGATTGATTGATTGAAGCATAGACTAGGAATATGATGGAATTGAGAAATATGAAAGTTAAAATACGAATAAGAACATCCATTGGTGGGCTGCGAATTGACTTTTCAATAGCAGCGGCAGCATTTTTGCTCACTGTTATCCTTGATATGCTTATGATGCTATGTCTGTGCCCTGGGATCTCTCCATATCACCAATCATTTTTACTTCTGGAACCCCAATTTTGTGAATCAACAACATCTGAAATGTTTTTTCATGCGCGGTGGTGTCTCCCTGCCTGCAGAACACATTGGCTTCCTTGCAAGGGCAAGGTGTTTGAAAACAGCGTGAGGCCAGATGATGTAGAGGGCCCCCATACAGTCCATGGGGGAGGGGTAGAGGGGTGGAGGCTAAGATTTTGTTACCCCACTGATGCATTGGTGTAACTTGGAACAGCATGCACATTATTCCTCTGTGGTGTCACCCAACACAGAATTGACAGCAGAAGATTTACGTGCATATTTGAGTTAGCACTTATTCTGTGACTTAATAACACACTCAGCAAAGACCTCCATGTGCGATATTTAGCGGTATAAGCTCACAATTACTGCATCACTCATAACGAGCTGCTTAGATTTCAGAATGCTTGGGGTGCTGTACTGTAAAGAGCTACCAGTGCAAGTTTTAATTCTGAAGCTTGTAGAATGGGTTCCATGACCCCACTGTGCAACATGTAAGAGCGTTTACAGGTTAGAACATTATTTAAACTGCACAATTTCTTGTATGGCTTGGAGTTCAAGGTGCTCATGCATATAGATGAATTAAATCCATACAAACGGAAAACTCTGGAGGTGTTAAAGCCAGACCTAATGTCGTTGCCAGTGCTTGTTCAACCTTGACCTTCCAGCGAAGGTTAGCACGATCTCAAACCATAACAAGTTTTGCAGATCATATTTGTTTTGCAGATCATATCTCAAGTTCGGCTAGTGTCTTTCTCGAGTACAGAACACGTTTCTGTTTCAGTCTAGCTATTGCTCATGATTGGTTTCAGTTTCATACCCCACTGTTCTTTACCTCCACATTCCTCTGCTTCTCCATGTCCCTGACAAAGTAACACAAGCATTTGCAAAGCTAGCTGGTCTGACTTATTCTGCCAGCATTTTGACTTTGTCAATGCATTAGCTTTGTCAATGCATAATGGTTTTTGTAAAACTTTATTGTTTAGGACTAACAGTTACCTTAACCGCTTTCCGTGGCGCCCCACTGATAACAAATGCTCTTTTCATCGGTTATCGCAGTTGTGTAAGGCTAAAAGAGAAGAGTTAATATAACACCCAGGATAATGTGCTGCATGGCTAAATACTTTTAGGATCCTAAAGGCGAGACCGTTGCATTGAAAATGTTTGTTATTTAGTTGAGAGGAAACTCGGTGAGTTAAAACAGCTGAAATTAGATGCTTGCATTTCTCACTGGTAAAGTCTGCATGCTGAAAGGTCATGCCCACATTCAGGAGAAACTAAATGGTTCTGACAGAAATTGTCTAATGAAAGCCTTTGAATATTCACCGAAGGTTTAGAGGGGAACTGAGGAAGCAGTTTTAACTACTTTTATTTAACCTCTATCCTCCCGGTGATATTTAGAATCTATGCTATTAGCTTTTCACAACGTATTTCTTTTTTACATAAGAACTAAACAGTTCACTGACCTTGACTCTGGAAATGTTACCAACCATCGAATCTAAACCCGGTGTGCGCGCAAACTACCCTGACTGACTTCCACGACGCCCATGTAAATTCGTTGCTCTTCCTTGAGGTATTTTGGTGAAGTGCACAGTGGAATCTTGGAGAGTACTTCACCAGAGTGTGATTAACCGAAATGACTAGACTGCTACACAGCAATATGCTGCAGCAGTGTGGAAAAGTTGGTGGCCATGTTGGAATTTCTTCAATGCCAACTTGCTCTCCAACTCCAGGGATCGATTGCTTTTTGATGGTTTTGTGAGGGGGAAATGGTGGCCAGAGTTAAATAAGGAGGAAACCTACAGTGAGTCCTGACATGGTGTCCAGTTGGTTGTTGAGGTGGAATTTGTGGTCTCCCAGTATGGTGTAGTTGGTGGATGCGATGACATGCGGGGAGATGATGTCCGTGATGGAGTTGGCAAAAAGTCTGCGGGGTCCAGGGGGTCGGTAGATGAGGGTTCCTCAGAGGGTGGAGGTAGGGCTGGCCAGTATCTTGAAGTGAAGGTGTTCCATCAGGTCTGTGGGCTCGTCGGGGAGTGTGCTCAGGCGGAGGGTGGATTTGTGGACGATGGCAATTTCTCCTCCCGGGCGGGTGGGGTGGTCCTTCCTGGAGATCTTGTATCCTTGGGGAATGGCAATGGCGATGTCCGGTCCCGAGGTGGTGTTGGTCCAGGTTTCAGTAAAGACTGCTACATCCGGGGTAGTGCTGTCGAGGAGGTCCCAGATTTCAGTGGCATGTTTGTGGAGGGATCGGACGTTGAGGAGGATGCATTGCAGGGTCTTTGGTTCGGTTGTGTTCTTGCGGGCGGATTGCGCTGGGTCAGTGGTCTTGGCGGTGCTGCAGGTGTGTCGGCAGCGGTTACAGCTGAAGGGTCCGTGGGTATCAGCTAGTGATACTAGCTTTCAGTTGTTGTTGTGGCCTGGGTAGAGAGCGTGGAGTGCCGCTGGGTCGTAGCGTTGGTGGTGCAGAGATCCAGGGCTCCTGGCGCTGGTTGCAGTCGGGTCGCAGACAAGCTTGGCCGCCATTAGGTAGGGGTCGGGGAGGGCTGGACAGCTGGGAGGCAGGAACGGGGAGGGGAGCCGGTAGCACTGGTCGTGCTGGGGGGGAGGGGCCACGGGGGCAGCAGTGCGGGGAAAAACGGGCTGAAAAAGGCAAAAGGAAAAAGGCAAAAAGAGAGAAAAGTGCAAATAAGGCAGCATAAGAGCAAGAAAGAGTGGAGGAAAGACAGAGAGGAAAGGGGGAGATTGAGATGAGGGTAAAAAACGAGTGAAAAACGGAGGAAAGACACAGAAGGAGAGTGAAGGGGGATCTTGAAATGAGGGGAAAACAACAGAAAATGGAGGAAAGACCCAGAAGGAGAGTGAAGGGGGGGATAAAAGTGAGGGAAAAAACGAGTGAAAAAGGAGAGAAAAAGCACAGCAAGAGAATGGAAACAGAGGTCCACTGGACCACCAGGGATGAGGCGCAGGTGAAACCTGCGGGTAGAGGAGGGCCTCAAACACCAACACTCAAGAGTGCAGGAGCTTGGGGGAAGGCCTCACTTAATGGTGGAGCTGCGAGGGAGGGAGAGCAATTTCACTGACAAAGAGTCAGTGGTCTTGCTCACCTGTCCCCGCAGCGGCCGCCATTAAGTAGGATTCGGGGAGGGCTGGACAGCTGGGAGGTGGGAGCAGGGAGGGGAGCTGATTGGGCCGGTTGCACTGGTCGTGCTGGGGGGGAAGGGCCGTGGGGCAGCAGCGGCAGGGAAAAATGGGCTGAAAAAGGCAAAAGCAAAAAGGCTAAAAGAGAGAGAAAAGTGCAAATAAGGCAGCAAAAATGCAAGAAAGAGTGGAGGAAAGATACAGAGGACACAGGAGGCTGAAAGGGGGAGACTGAGATGAGGGTAAAAACGAGTGAAAAACGGAGGAAAGACACAGAAGGAGAGTGAAGGGGGAGCTTGCAATGAGGGGAAAACAACAGAAAAAGTGCAAGAAAGAGTGGAGGAAAGACACAGAGGACACAGGAGAGTGAATGGGGGAGATTGAGATGAGAGTAAGAAACAAGTGAAAAACAGAGGAAAGACATAGAAGGAGAGTGAAGGGGGAGCTTGAAATGAGGGGAAAACGACAGAAAATAGAGGAAAGACCCAGAAGTAGAGTGAAGGGGGGAGATAAAAGTGAGGAAAAAAACGAGTGAAAAAGGAGAGAAAAAGTGGAGCAAGAGAATGGAGACAGAGGTCCACTGGACCACCAGGGATGAGGCGCAAGGTGAACCTTGCTGGTGGCGGAGGGCCTCGAACACCAACACTCGAGAGTGCAGGGGCAGGGGCATGCCTCACTTAATGGTAGAGCTGTGAGGCTGGGAGAGTAATTTCACTGACAATGAGTCAGTGGATGGTCACTTAAGATTAGCACTACACATATTCTCATTCCGGGTTAAAGAATGAATAAAAGCTGGTTACTTAGAATAAGGGCCTCAGCACATCTAAGTTGACCATGGGTGCACAATGTTTTCTGAATCATGCACTTCACGAGCCGGTAAATAATTGCTGATGACGAGCGATCTCCGCCTGTATGTGTTCTTGAATTCTAAATTGTTCAAGAGAAGGCAGCATTGTACTTTCAGCGATGCATTCTAGATTTCTGACGTATAAAATCGTGGTAATGTTTTAAATTGAGCACATCTGCACATGCTAGCGTACAGGTATTGTACGTTTTAGAATATAACCAATGGAAGGATTTACGAATGATGTCTGATGGTCATATGCTCAATAAAAGAGATTTATACAATCTCCCAAGAGTGTAGATTGCTATAGTTTTGAAATTTACTGAGGTTTGACAAGTGACGCCTGTAAACTTGCAGCAGCTTCAGGATCTATCGGACGCGTGACTGCAGGTGCGGCGCGCTAGCTGGGGCGATCTTGTGGTAATTTCATTTTTAAAATAGCACTTTGTTTTACTTTGCTTTTAAAATCCTAACTCTCTTCCCTACCTATCTCTCCTTGCCGTCTGCTCCCCGTTCCACCACAGGCCCGCCCGATTGATGTGGAGGGAGCAGCGGCTGACATCTTTGGCGGGAGGGGCCAGGGGGAGGCGGAGCATATACGTCAGCAGACAGCTGACTCAGAGGCCATAACTTCGAGCCTCCCACTTCGCTCTGCGGACGCATGACTGCAGGTGCGGTGCGCTAGCTGTGGCGATTTTGTGGTAATTTCATTTTTAAAATAGCGCTTTGTTTTACTTTGCTTTTAAAATCCTAACTCTCTTCCCTACCTATCTCTCCTTGCCGTCTGCTCCCCGTTCCACCACAGGCCCGCCCGATTGATGTGGAGGGAGCAGCGGCTGACATCTTTGGCGGGAGGGGCCAGGGGGAGGCGGAGCATATACGTCAGCAGACAGCTGACTCAGAGGCCATAACTTCGAGCCTCCCACTCCGCACAGCGGACGCGTGACTGCAGGTGCGGCGTGCTAGCTGTGGCGATCATGTGGTAATTTCATTTTTAAAATAGCGCTTTGTTTTACTTTGCTTTTAAAATCCTAACTCTCTTCCCTACCTGTCGCTCCTTGCCGTCTGCTCCCCGTTCCACCATGGGCTTGCCCGATTGATGTGGAGGGAGCAGCGGCTGACATCATTGGTGGGAGGGGCCAAGTGGGAGGCGGAGCATACACGTCAGCAGACAGCTTACTAAGAGGCCATAACCACATGCCTCCCACTCCGCGCAGCGGACGCGCGCCAAAGGCAAGTCCGTCTGCGCCCGTCCGCGTCCGGTCGGGGCCAAGGGCCATAATCCCTACCCCTTTGCCGAAAATGCTACAAAAATACTCCCCTAGTCTCCTACATGGGCTCCGCAAAAGCCCAGAAGCTGATTGCATCTACTTCAAATTTGACTGCCCCACTTTTTCATGTCCCGGCTGTGACTTCACCTGCTCTCCTCTGCACACGAAAGCACAATTACAGACTACTATCCTCCAATCTGATCCCTGCAAACGACTTACAGTTGGGTGCAGCACTAAAAAAGGGCAAATTAAAGAATTTAATTTTTTAAGTCTAAACTGTAGATCCCTTGCCAAACATAAGGAGGACATTTTTGACCTCCTTTACAACTCTCACCCCCAGTCAGACGCAATCTTCCTCACGGAAACATGGCTACACGACAGCTCGGGCCCTGACATTGCAGCGGCCCTACCCCCTGTCTATACCATTGTCAGGAAAGACCGAGGAGATAAAATTGGTGGCGGCATCGCGATAATCTTCAAAAAAGATTATGCGTGTAAATGGGAGACACCACCTTGTGGAGGGTGTGAAGCAGGTTTCTTTAGACTTCTTCTCACCCCGCAGTTCACACTAACAGGCTTCCTGGTGTACCGCCCTCCTGGCCCAGCAGGGCCTTGGGCAACAAACTTTCCTGACATCATTGCTCCTTTCTTACTCAATTCTGCCAATTTCACTATAGTGGGTGACCTAAATATTCACCTTAATGACCCTACTTGTAAGATAGGCTCCAGCTTGATTGCCGATCTTGAAGCAATGCACATATCACTCCGTAATTCAGGTCCCACACACAGGGGCGGCCACCTGCTTGACCCCATATTTTCTAACCTACCTAATTTTCATAGCCAAAAGGCTCTGCCTCTTCTCTGGTCTGACCACTTTTTAGTCAATTTTAGGTTAGTGCTTGACTCTCAGTCACCTGCAATTTCGCTACCCAGAATAAAGAGCAGAAATTGGAAGAAACTCGACATTGAAGCTTTAAATCAACTGCTAGTGAACAGTGCCCCTGATTTATCACCCATTCAGATCTCAGACACAGCCTCCTTCTACACCTGGTTAATGGAATCTGTGAACATCTGCCTTCCCATATCACTTAAGAAATCAAACGATCACCGTCCACCTGCCCCTTGGTTCACTGAAAAACTAAAAAGCAAAAAACGAAATGCAAGGCTTTAGAAAGACGCTGGAAGAAGGACTACACCTTAGAATCCAAACAGCTCTATAAAACTGCAAAGAGAGAATACAATGCCCTGCGCAAAATAGCGCGTGCGGAATATGTGAACAATACTATCACATCAGCACAAAATAATGCTAAAGCCCTGTTTAAGCTAGTTGGGGATCTCTCAGGAGCTAACTCCCAACCGGCACCCCCACCACTCAACGAAGCACATTGTGAAATTGTGGCTAAATTCTTTGTTAAGAAAGTAGACAAGATCTATGCGGAACTTGAGACTTCGACTCCCACACCAATACAGCACACAACAAATACTTCGGACATGCCTCAATGCAACAGCCCAGTGGGGCCAGCAGTTCCGGTATCCACCAGGGAGATAACTAATTGGCAATCTTTAAACCCCCTGTCCTTCAGCACAATCTTAAATAATCTTAAATCAGGCTCTCCTAACAATCCACTACCAGTAAATATTCTTCAAAAACTCAACCCCCTTTCATTAAAAATCATTATGGAGCTACTTAATGCCTCACTGAGGGAAGCCATTCTTCCAGCAGTATGGAAGCACGCAATGGCCCTTCCTCTCATGAAGAAACCAAATGCGGATCCCGCGGAGCCCTCCAATTTCCGCCCAATCTCCCTCCTCCCTGCTCTCTCAAAAGATCTGGAAAAACACTTGAATCAACAGCTCACCCAGTTCGTGGAATCCAATAACATCCTGCACAAGTCCCTATCAGGCTTCAGAGCCGGCTACTCCACAGAGTCCACTCTCCTAGGAGTCACTGAAACAATACGCAAGCTCCTGGATAAAGGGGAAACGGTGGCACTCATGCTTCTTGATCTGAGTGCCGCCTTTGATACGGTATCCCATCCCACCCTCCTTAAAACACTCCAATCTCTGGGAATTGCTGGATCAGGATTAGAGTGGATCAAAAATGTTCTCACCGACAGGACTTTTCCTTTGCCTTGCTCAAAGATCTACGCTCTTCCCCACGGAGTGCCTCAAGGATCGATACTCAGTCCCATGCTCTTTAATCTTTACGTCAGCCCCTTAGCTACCATCGCGGAAGAGGTTGGGCTGTCAATTTTCTCGTATATGCTGATGACAACCAGCTTCTTTTTTCTTTATCCGCCAATGACAAATCCAGCATCTCATCCCTACAGCTAGGGTTGCTTAAAATCGTCAACTGGATGCACACTAACTGGTTAAAGCTAAACGGTGGCAAGACGGAAGTTCTGATCATGGGGAAAGATAAAAATCTTTGGCGTCTGAAATGGGTGTACTCCCTAAACCAGTACAAACCGCTCGCAATTTGGGCATAGTGATTGACGATCAGCTGACCATGAGGCAGCACGTAGCCAAGATCACGTCCACATGCTTCACCATTCTCAAATGGCTCCGCAAGATATTATGGATGCTGCCTGAATCCACCCAAAAAACTGTCATCCATGCCCTAATCATATCTAGACTTGATTACGGCAACATCCTCTATCTAGGAGCCAATAAGGAATTAATACGCAAGCTGCAGGTAGAACAGAATTCCGCAGCTCGGCTACTCTGCCAGGTACCTAAAACATCCTCCATTTCAGGCACATTGCGTGATCTCCATTGGCTCCGGATTGAGCAACGTACTCAATTCAAGGCCTTGTGTTACATGCACAAGATCAAGCTGGGCACAGCACTACAGTACCTTTGCTCCCTAGCCCAGCCTTACCTCCCACTCCGCCATCTTCGCTCCGCTTCCCAAGGCAACTTCACAGTTCCCAGGTTCAAGCTCTCCCGCATGGGCGGACGCTCTTTCACGTACCTGGCCCCTGTGCTATGGAATTCACTACCTGCCCCACTCCGCCACGAAATCTCCCATAAAATCTTCCGTAAGATTCTGAAGACCTGGTTCTTCAGCCAGTAAATCAGCTCTTCCGTTCTATCTGCATACCGTCAGTGCGCCAGGAAACCTCCGGGTAGCTGTGCGCCTTATAAATTTAATTTAATAATAATAATAATCCATGAAATCTTCTGTGAATATTATTTTCATCTTCATAAGCGCAAATATAAACTGCTCATTCCAAAATTGTGCAGCAAATAGAAATGCGCTTATATTTAATTACATTTTTCACTATGCTGAAAATATGGTATGCACTAGAGAAATGCATTAGCCGACAGTCCCATCAATCTTGGAGTGTTCCATTCCCGTCCCGGCCCTAGAGAGGGACTATCTATGCATGTCAATAAGTGAATACCTAACCTTTTTCACGATAGGGATGGTCTGTAGGTGCTTGTGAACATGCACACAAACGTGCATTCCAGCCTTGGAATATCCACTCCCCTGGAAACATTTACTCCAGCAAAAATCTTCACGTGAGTAATTATTTTCACCAATATAATTACAAAAAAAGGTTTTGTGTGTGAGTAAGTTAAAGCTACAAGAGAAAACACCTCAATGAAGAATTAGCTGGATGTAGTAAACTTTTTCACAGTGAAGAAACATCCACTTCTGTGTTGCACAAGGATCTCTTAGCACAATTTTCCAGGGACACGAGACTTTCTAAGCAAATTCAAGGATCAAACGAGACGATGCGAAGAAAGGTCAATCACATTCTATTTTTGGCATAATAAAACTTTGAATACACACCATCCTCCTCAAAGATTAGTCTCAAAAGGGTCTGTAGTTATTTTGCGCTTTCTGGCCAGATGTCCCCTGTCCTAGGACGTGATTGTTCTTGTAAAATCGCTATTTGCACGACATGCGAGCGAGGGTACCATGCACTGTGCCAAAAAAATCAAAGCATCAAGCAAGTTGAAAAGGGTCGAGCCGTCGAGCCATGGATTTTTTACATGTGAACTTGTTTTCCCACCAGACAACAGTGCAACTAAAACACCCGCCAAGAAAGTATACATTGTTTCATGTTTTTCGTTTTTTGTATTTCTCATGAAAAAGTGAAATAAAAATGCAATGGAAGACGGGTGAAGGACGAAATGGAACATAAACACAACTTTTATAACGTGCTATTATTTTGACAGGTTTGCCAATATTTCGATGTGAATGAAGACGCCTCGGCCCCAGCCTCTATCCGAGGCAAGGCATCGTGCTAGCGCCTACGTGCTGCTCTCTGCACTCATCAGCCTCCTGAGGTCTGGCACTCTGCCGGACAGAAGGACTCGTTCATTCGTACTGCGTAGATCACGTCACTGTCCCATCACGTCTCTCGATGTTTGCTTGGCATTTAACTTCTAATGCAACATCTGGCTTAGCTTACACTCTGGGCCTTCCGTGGGTCACTCAGAATCACCCTGAGAACGAATCTGTGGAAGCCTAAAGCACATAGTAGGAGGGGGATTAATGATATGTGTGAGAGAAAGATGGACGAACAGGAGTCTAGTTCACCAGCTGCTCTTCCCTTTTCCACACGCATTGATTCGTGTTTGCTCATCCTAACGGTGCAAAGAAAACACAAGCATTTCCAATGCATTCGGTCTCGCCTTTGAGACCTTATAAGTGTTGAGCCATGCAACATACGATCCTGGGCCATGTGCCCCTAGGGATTAAAAAACGATACAATTACTACACACCGGGTCATATAGCGTGAGTCAGAATTACATGATTGCCTCTGCCCCATGCAGGGGTGGCAACATAGTGAACATAACCGAAGGTTTTAAGGGGTCTAGGGTGGCCAAAGGCACGTGTTAGAACCAGATTCTGGGGTTCAGTATGGGAACTGAGGCCTGCAGATAGATTCACTAGAAGCTGTGGCTGTGAGGGATCATGGTCACAGCTGCAAATGGAGACAGGAATGTAGACCAAAGAACTAGCTTACCAGCCCCTGAAGGTGATGCCGCACCTCCAATCTGCCAGGATACGAGATGAAAGAACACATTTCTACCTTTCATGACAAGTTATACCACCGAATGTAGGGCTACTATAATGTCATACCAGGAGATGCTGCGAAATGTAGGCCTGTTTTACCCGTTCGCAGAGCAAACTAGCCCCACCCATCAAAGTGAATACTGTAGAATACAGGGCCAACCTTCCTACCTTGAAAGGAGATGCCACACAACATGAGGAAATCCATCTGCAATCAGCATCAGAGCTGTATACCTGCGACTAGAGGCGATGGGGAGAAAATGTCACTCAATGAGACACAAGAATGCACAAAATTCAATGGGTTTCAAGCCATAAATGGAAGAAAAAGGTCCCAAGAAGTAACACGCATGAACAGACCTCAAGAAGAAACGTGTGTCAGTGAACAGTTAATTTCAACGGGCATTAATTGCCTCCAGGCTTTAATAGTTATAAAGGGTCCATGAAACTGTAATAGGCATTGATGGGTCTTAAGCTGTAACTGTTGTCATTACGTGCAAGCTGAATACACACCTAGGAGTTAGTAGCATCAGTTATTCCTAGACTGTAACCGGCATCAACGAGTCTCACATTATAACAAGTAACAATGGACACCCAGCTGTAACAGGTCGCAGTGGGTCAAAACTGCAACTGGTATCAATGGGCAGCGAGCTGTCACAGGCCGCAATGGATCTCAAGCTGTAATATGGACCATTGGGCAGCGAGCTGTAACAGGTCTCAGTGGATCCCAAACTGTAACATGCATCAATGGGCAGCAAGCTGCAACAGGTCTCAGTGGATCCCAAACTGTAACATGCATCAATGGGCAGCAAGCTGCAACAGGCCACATTGAATGCAAAGTTGTAATATGTATCAAGCGGCAGCGAGCTGTAACAGGTCTCAGTGGGTCCGAAGCTGTAACATGTATCAATGGGCAGCGAGCTGTAACAGGCTTCAGTGGGTCCAAGCTGTAACATTAATCAATGTGCAGCGAGCTGTAACAGACTGCAGTGGGTCTCAATCTGTAGTATGTATCAATGTGAAATGAGATATCACAGGTCTCAGTGGATCCCAAGCTGTAACATGTAATAATAAGCAGCAAGCTGTAACAGGCTGCCGTGGGTACGTAGCTGTAGTATGTATCAATGGGTGTTGAGCTGTAACAGGCCACAGTGGGTCCCAAGTGAGAAACAACGCATGCGATTGCAACGCAAGGAATTACATCGCAAGTTGTTTCTACGACTTGCTGTAGGGGGCGCGCTAAACTAAGGAATAGTATAAGTTACTATTCCAATGCCTTCCCTACTGTTGCACACGCTGGAGTTGGAATAGTAAATTATGCTATTCTTATGTCCAGCACGCCCCCTGTGGCAAAGTTGTAGAAATTACTTGCGATGTATTGGTTTGCGTTTTTAACAACGCCGTCATTGACACGACTGTGTTGTAATCGCATGTGTTGTAGTGCATGCAATGTAACATCGCATATTCGTCCCAAGCAGTAACATGTATCAGTGGGCACCGAGCTGTAACAGGCTGCAGTGGGTCTGAAGCTGTATTGTGTGTCAATGGGCAGCGAGCTGTATCTGGCCACAGTGGGTCCCACTCCTAAGCTGTAATATATATCAATGGGCAGCGAGCTGTAACAGGCTGCAGTGGGTCCGAGCTGTAATATGAATCAATGGGCAGTGAGCTGTAAAAGATCTCCATGGATCCTGAGGTGTAACATGTATCAACGTGCAGCAAGCTGTAACAGGTCACAGTGGGTCCCAAGCTGTAACTTGTCTCAATGGGCAGCGAGCTGCTACAGGCCGAAGTAGGTTCCAAGCTGTAATATGTATTAATTGGCAGCTAGCAGTAACAGTTCTCAGTGGATCCCAGGCTGTAACATGAATCAATGGGCAGCGAGCTCTAACAGGTTCCCAAACTGTAACATGTATCCATGGGCAGTGAGCTGTAACAGATCCCAGTGAGTCCCAAACTGTAGCATGTATCTATGGGCAGCGAACTGTAACAGGCTGCCGTGAATCCCAAGCTTCAGTGTGCATCAATTGGCAGTGAGCTGTACAGGTTTCAGTGTATACCAAGCTGTACCATTTGTCAATGGGCACCGAGCTATAACAGGCTGCAGTGGGACATAAGCTGTAACATGTATCAATGGACAGCGAAAAGTAGCATGTCTCAGTGGATCCGAAGCTTTAATATGTATCAATGGGCAGCGAGCTGTAACAGGTCTTAGTGGGTCCCAATCTGTAATATGTATCATTGGGCAGCCAGCTGTAACAGGTCTCAGTTGGTCCCAAGCTGGAACATGTTTCAATGGGCAGCAAGCTGTAACAGGTCTCAGTTGGTCCCAAGCTGGAACATGTTTCAATGGGCAGCGAGCTGTAACAGGCCGCAGTGGGTACGTAGCTTTATTATGTATCAATGGGCAGTGAGCTGCAACAGGTCTCAGTGGGTCCCGAGCTGTAATATGTATCAATCGGTTGGGGGCCGTAACAGTTTTCAGAGGATCCTAAGCTATAACATGTATCAAAGGGTAGAAAGTAGACACAGATACGGCAGGCCAGACGGCTGCCAAACAGAGCACTTTTAGCACTGGGATTTATATTTCTGGAACACAAACACTTGAATGTAATGATCTTATAACTTCTCTACTTATGGAATTGCTCTTGTTAGTGGACTTGATGTTGCATGTTTTGTGTTTATCTGGGTGTGGCCTCTCAATCTCAGTTTTCACTGGATAGCAAGCTGTATGTAACATATATCAATGGACAGCGAGCTGTAACGGGCTGCACTGGGTCCTAAGCTGTATTATATATCAACGGGCAGCAAGCTGTAACAGGCTGCACTGGGTCCCAATCTGTAATAGGTATTAATGGACACCGAGCTGTAACTGTTCTCTGTGTGTCCCGAGCTTTATTCTGTATTAATGGGCAGTGAGCTGTAACAGGTCTCAGTGGTTCCCAAGATTTAACATGTAACAGTGGGTGCCAAGCTGTGACAGGTCTCGGTGGGTATGAGGCTTTATTATGTATCAATGGGCAGAGAGCTTTATCAGCCTGAAGTGGATACGAGGCTTTAGTATGTATCAATGGACTGTAATCTGTAACAGGTCTCAGTGGGTCCAAAGCTGTAACATGTACCAATGGGCAGCGGGCTGTGACTGTTCTCAGTGGTACCTAAGCTGTAATATATATAAAGGGGCAGCGTGTTGTAACAGGCTGCAGTTGGTCCCAAGCTGTAGTATGTATATCTGAGCAGCGAGCTGTAACAGGCCGCAGTGGGTCCCAAGATGTAACATATCAATGGGCAGCGAGCTGTAACAGGTCTCAGTGCGTCCCAAGCTTTATTATGTATCAACGGGCAGCGAGCTGTAACAGGCTGCAATGGGTATGAAGCTTTATTATGTATCAATAGGCAATGAGAAGTGACAGGCTGCAGTGGGTACGAAGCTTTAGTATGTATATATCAAGGGGCAGCGTGTTGTAACAGGCTGCAGTTGGTCCCAAGCTGTAGTATGTATAACTGAGCAGTGAGCTGTAACAGGCCGCAGTGGGTCCCAAAATGTAACGTATCAATGGGCAGCGAGCTGTAACAGGTCTCAGTGGGTCCCAAGCTTTATTATGTATCAACGGGCAGCGAGCTGTAACAGGCTGCAATGGGTATGAAGCTTTATTATGTATCAATAGGCAATGAGAAGTAACAGGCTGCAGTGGGTACGAAGCTTTAGTATGTATATATCAAGGGGCAGCGTGTTGTAACAGGCTGCAGTTGGTCCCAAGCTGTAGTATGTATAACTGAGCAGTGAGCTGTAACAGGCCGCAGTGGGTCCCAAGCTGTAACATATCAATGGGCAGCGAGCTGTAACAGGTCTCAGTGGGTCCCAAGATTTTTATCATGTATCAACGGGCAGAGAGCTGTAACAGGCTGCAATGGGTATGAAGCTTTATTATGTATCAATAGGCAATGAGCTGTAACAGGCCGCAGTGGGTCAGAAGCAGTAATATGTGTCAATGGGCAGGGAGCTGTAACAGGCTGCAGTGGGTCCAGAGCTGTAGCATGTATCAATGTCAGCGAACAGTAACATGCCGCAGTTTATCCAATCTGTAATATGTATCAATGGGAGCGGTAACAGGCCATAGTCAGTCGTGAGCTGTAATATGTATCAGTGAACACCCAGCTATAACAGGCCGCAGTGGGTACGATGCTGTAGTATGTATCAATGGGCAGCGAGCTATAACAGGTCTCCTTGGATCCTGAACTGTAACATGTATCAATGGGTCCCCAGCTGTAACATGTATCAATGGGCAGCGAGATGTACAGGTTTCAGGGGATCTCTAGCTGTAACATGTATCAATGGGCACTGAGCTGTAACAGGCTGTAGTGGGTCCCAAGCTGTAACATGTATCAATGGGCAGTGACCAGGAACAGGCCACAGACTTTCCTAATCTGTAATATATATCATTGGGCAGCTGGCTGTAACAGGTCTCAGTTGGTCCCAAGTTGGAACATGTTTTAATGGGCAGCGAGCTGCAACAGGCCATAGTGGGTACGAAGCTGTAGCGTATATCAATGGGCAGCAAGCTGTAACAGATCTCAGTGGGTCCCGAGCTGTAACATGTATCAATGGGCTGCGAGCTGTAATAGGTCTCAGTGGATCCCACCCTATAACAGGTATCAATGGGTAGCAAGTACACACAGATGTGGCAGGCTAGACGGCGCTGCCAAAAAGAGAACTTGTAGCGCTGAGATTTATATTTCTAGAACACAGACACTTGAATGTTCTGATCTTAAAATATCCGCTTTGAATATCATGGTGGACTTCCCAAATTTCAGGGTGAAATCATACAGTGGGTAGTGAAAGACCTGGAACCTTGGTAGTACTCCCGCTAAACAGTTACAGCTTCACCTCAACATTTGAATTTTGAAATCCCCAAAGAAGCCTTTGTTTAAGGTGAAACGCGTCGGTTGCATCCATTTGTAACAATCCCAAGATCGAAAAAAAGAAGAAATACTAACAGATCTCTTTAAGAATATTTATCTATAATTATGGAATTGTTCGTTAGTGGACTTGATGTTGCATGTTTTCTGCTAATATGTGGGTTGCCTCTCAATCCCAGTGTCTCACTGGATAGCAAGCTGTATGTAACATGTATCAATGGGCAGAGAGCTGTAAAAGGCTGCAGTGGGTAAGAGGCTTTAGTATGTATCAACGGGCAGCGAGCTGTAACAGGCTGCCCTGGGTCCAAGGCAGTAATACGTATCCATGGCCAGCGAGCTGTAACAGGCTTTAGTATATATCAAAGGTCAGCGTGCTGAGACAGGCCTCAGTGGGTCCCAAGATGTAATATGTAACAATGGGCAGCAAGCTGTAACTGTATTCAGTGGGGCCTCAGCTGTATTATATATCAAGGGGAACTGAGCTGTAACAGGCTGCACTGGGTCCCAAGCTGTAATACATATCAATGGGCAGCGTGCTATAACATGTCTCAGTAGGTCTGAAGTTGTAACATGTATCAATGGATAGCGAGCTGTAACTGTTCTCAGTTTGTCCCAAGCTTTATTACGTATCAATGGGCAGTGAGCTATAACAGGTCTCAGTGGGTACCAAGATGTAACATGTATCAATGAGCAGCGAGCTGTAACAGGCTGCAGTGGTTACGAGGCTTTAGTATGCATCAATGGGCAGCAAGCTGTAACAGGTCTCAGTGGGTGCGAAGCTGTAACATGTAGCAATGGGAAGCAAGCTTTAAATGTTCTCAGTGTGTCCCAAACTTTAATATGTATCAATGGGCAGCAAGCTGTAACAGGCCGCAGTGAATATGAGGCTTTAGTATGTATTAAATGGGCAACAAGCTGTAACTGTTCTCAGTGGGCCCAAGCTGTAGTATGTATACATGGGCAGTGTGGTATGACAGGCCGCAGTGAGTCTAAAGATGTAACATGTTTCAATGGGCAGCAATCTGTAACAGGTCTCAGTGGGTCCCAAGCTTTATTATGTATCAATGGGCTGTGAGCTGTAACAGGCTGCAGTGGGTATGAAGCTTTATAATGTATCAATGGGCAGTGAGCAGTAAGAGGTCCCAAGTTGTAATATGTATCAATGCGCAGTGAGCTCTAACAGGCAGCAGTGGGTATGAAGCTGTAGTAGGTATCCATGGGTGGTGAGTTGTAGCAGGCCTCAGTGGGTCCGAAGCTGTAATATATATATATATCAATGGGCAGCAAGCTGTAACAGGCCGCAGTTGTTCCCGAACTGTAATATGTCTCAATGGGCAGCGAGCTGTAAAAGGTCTCAGGGGCTCCCGATATGTAACGTATCAATGGGCAGCGAGCTGTAACAGGCGTCAGTGGGACCGAAGCTGTAACATGTATCAATTGGCAGCGAGATTTAACAGGTCCAGTGGGTACCAAGCTGTAACATGTATCAAAGGGCAGCGAGCTGTAATAGGCTGCAGTGGGTCCCCTAAGCTGTGATATGTATCAATGGGCATCGAGCTGTAACACTTCTCAGTTGCTCCCAAGCTCTAAGATGTATCAGTGGGCAACAATCTGTAACAGGCCGCAGTGGCTGTGACATGCTCTAAGGCCTTATAGGCCTCATGCAGCTATGGGCATGAATCAGCCCCATGTAGTATTAGACATTAATGTGATTCAATCTGTAATCTGCATCAATGGGTCTCAAGGTGTAACAGGTAACAATTACCTTCATTCTATATTATGCATCAACGGTCCACAAGCTCTAATTGGCATTAGACCCCAAATTAGAATAGGCATAAGTGAGTCTTAAATTGTAATAGGCATCAGTGGATTCTCAAGATGAGCTTCACAGTAGACCATGTGCCTGGATACGAGTTGCTTGGTAAAATTACTGATTCCAGCTGGTTATGGCACCCCTGCAACATGCAATTACTAGTTTGTGCCCCCAGAATAGAGAAAGATAAAGTGGACACGAAATTACCAGGCCCTTAACTGCAAATGGAGCTCTATAATTCCAAAGACATTGTCTCTCCCATTTATCAGCTTAATTGAATACGTGGTTAATTTGATCCGGGAGGGAGGCAATGGGGTTGTGGGTGGGGGTGTTGCTCCACAGTTTACTGCCCAGTCCTCTTTTTACGGTTACATTCCTTGTAGTGCTGAGAAGCTCCTCCCAGAGATTGTCACCTATATGGACAGGTGCAGGAGTTTCAACATTTTTGTGATCTTAATAAAGCAGTACCTTTCTTTCTGTGTCTCTCTGCTTTTCTCCTATTGAGCACAGGATCTTTCGTAGGTACTTGTGCCCAGTTTCTTTTTCCTGATTCCTGAACTTAGTGATTCATGAAATGTTTTGTCAGGGTAATGCACCTTGACAGCTGGAGCAGGCACTATATATGTCCCATCAGCATGCCGTGTGTATCCTGCAGGCCTCCAGGCCTTCACTCCAGGGGCATCAGTTACCGAACAAGACAGGAAAGAGGAAATATTTCTCACTCCAAAATCACCCACAATGCCCCATTGAGCTGTATATCATCATGGACGTCATTTAAGGGTCGAAGCTGGGACCCCTGGCTTGCCCTTTTCTACCCCTAGCACTGCCTTTGCGACCCCTGGTCTTAGAGGTGGCAAATTCAGTGCCAGGAACACAGGGCAGCTGGGGCTCCACACTCTTTATTTTGTTTCAATTCTTTATTACATTAATGTGTAAGTATGAGTGTGTGAGTGAAAGTGGATGTTAAAGGGTGTGTAATGTCACTTCCGCTACCCTTATTTTGGTGAATTGACGTCCATGTATAACATATCTTTTGTTGCTTCGTAGCAGTTTGTGTTATGCCACTAAGGTATTTTATGTGTCTATCTTAAGGTGTGCTCATGTGGTGAATGACTTGTAGAGTGAAACCCCCCCACTTGTAGAAAAATACAAAAAACGCCAGAGCAGCAAAGTTTTAGTAAACACCAATGCTTGAAGTATTTCAAGCATTACCATATAAATATGCTTGTTTCCGGTATCAGCCACTTATAGCGCCTCTCGCTCCTGTTAAAGGTGCCTGCAACAGACGGTTTCTCACCAAACACAGTGTCACTCCCTCACTTGCCTTTACATCAGCCTCACCTGCAGTGATATCAATTTTTTGCCCATTTCTATTGAATGCTTTTACCACGTGGGAGTCTTTAGAAATACGTTGTACACATTATTGTGGACAGGTAATGTGTACTACCACTCCCTCATGCAACCAACATGAGTTCTGGATTTGTGGTAGGTCTGAGAGATGTGAGGGTTGTCTGAAATGTTTTTTTTTCTTTCAAACAAATGTTTATATAGTACAACTATTGAACTGATGACACACGCAGAAGGACTTCTAGGCACTCGAATATCGAAGTAGCAGCTGCTCCCATTGTGAAGTGGTGCAGCGGGGGAGGGTGGAATACAAACCAAAAACATCACGGAAGACAGAATAAAAAATATATAACATTGCACCTCCCTGCTCCAACGGCTGCCCACTTGCTCCCCATTCCTCATCTTCCTTGCGTCAGGAACTGGCGCACACTGTGCAGGATCTTAGATGCCACACTGGGAATACTATTTCCTGGTACGGCGCTCAGACAGGTACTGGGAGCCTGTGTTGGTTTTCCACCTGGCTGTACAACGCAGCTCGGGTTGGAGAAAGACCAACTGCGCATGATGGTCTGGCCCACCACTTGCCCCATCCTCCCTGGTGCTGCAGCATCAGTATGGATGGCCCAATGCCCATCCCTATCATATGATCTGTGTGCTATTTGTAAAAACAAAAAGTGAGAACAAATAAAACAAATTGGGAATTGCACCAAAAAAAATCAACTAAGAAGTAAGATGAGAAATAAAACAGCAGCGAATAAAGTGAGGAAAAGAAAAGACATGAAAAATCGATGTTGGAAAGAAATGACATAAGGAGCAGGGAAGATAACATGATGAAGGTAAAAATGCATGATAAAAAATGTAAAGATAAGATAAAGACATCGTAAAGAATGATGAAGAAACAGAAGAGAAAGATAAAGTGTGGACGCAGGAATGAGAAAAGATACACTAAGAATGAGAAAATATATTCTGGACAAGAGAAAGTCCACGAATCAAATTCAAAAGAAGAAAAGCAATGAGGAACGTGGGAAGGCAATGAGATAAAAGAATAAAATTAAGACTAAAACAATAAGAAACACATAGCCCACAGAAGAATTAAACAAGGAAGGAATGAAAGAAAGTGTAAAGAGAATGAAGTGAGATGTAGATGTTAAAACTGAGAAAAGAGGAAAGCAGGAAGAAAGAAGCTAGGAACAAGGCACAGAACAGGAAAAAGAAATCAAAGACAGTACACGCCCCTTTCATCCAAGACAGGTCAACTGTGCACAAGTTCATTGGTAAACTTGTGAGCAGTAGCACCACACCAAGGTTTTGACCTTTGCTACTGAAAATTCACACCATTCACACGTTCATTCATACTACCTTGCTTCCCATTAGACCCACAAACATTCTGCACCCAGCTCCAGATAGGGGCGGTGCCAGAGTTCCTGGAGCTCAAGGCAAAATTGAATTTGCCTGAGGGAGAACCCCAGAAATTGCTGTTAAAAGCTGTTTGGTACCATGACAAGGAACCTCATAAGGCATTACCACACCTTATGGAAGCTCCGCCCCTACCTCAAAGTGCATCTCACTTGGGGTCTGCGAGGTGCTGCCTGGTTTCTCCCACTGAACGGTCAAACAAGCAAATGGCAGAGGCCATGAGAAGCAGAACTGCCGCGGCCATCCTGTGAGTCTAATGTTAACTTGGTAACCCCAAGTCCTCCATTCACACCGCTTTCACACCATTCATAGCCCAGTCCACACATTGCACTCACACTGCAGCATCCTCGTCCATGCCTCTATAAACAGCTAAGAGGTGAATGATGTCATAAAGCCTGCCAGGACCAGGGGTGTGATGTAGTGGATAACAGCACAAGGGATTGATGGGACATGCTGATAACACTCAAGGCAGCATGAGAGAAAGGACAGAAAGAAAGCAGCTAGGAACAAGGCACAGATCGGGAAGAAAAAGAAATCAAAGACAGTGCACACCCCTTTCATCCAAAACAGATCAAATTAGTACAGGTTCCTGGGTAAACTTATGAGCAGTAGCACCACACCAAGGTTTTCACCTTTGCTACTGAACATTCACACCAGTCACACCTTTATTCATACTACCTTGGTTCCCATTAGACCCACAGACATTCCGCACCCAGCTCCAGATAGGGGTGGTGCCAGAGTTCCTGGAGCTCAAGGCAAAATTGAATTTGCCTGCTAAGAGAACCCCAGGAATTGCTATTAAAAGCTATTCGGTGCAACGACAAGGTACCTCATAAGGCATTACCACACCTTATGGAAGCTCCACTCCCACCGCAAAGTGCATCTTACTGGCGGTCAGCGAGGTGCTGCCTGGTTTCTCCCACTGAACGATCAAACAACACAAGGCAGAGGCCACGAGAAGCAGAACTGCTGCGGCCATCCTGTGAGTCTGATGTTAGCTCGGTGCCCCCAAGTCCCTCATTCACACCGCTTTCACACCAGTTATACGCTGGGCCTTACACTTCCCTCATAATGCAGGCATCCCCCACTACACCTCTATATATAGATAAGAAATGAAAGATGTCATAAAGCCTGCCAGGTGCAAAAACAACAATTAATGGACAGAATACAGAACAATGTCATACATTTGCCCCATTACAGAGATCTGGGCCTAAATCCATTGTTTATTTGCTCACCATGCCTTTCCAAATCAGTCTTGACCCTGTGCCTCATGGGTACAGTCCAGCCCGTAATGCCAAGCCAGGTCCTCCCTGGACTTGAAACAAGCATCCTAGGACCGGTTTTGGGGTTTCACCCCTCTTCAGCCAGGATAGCATGATTCCAGTGGCATGGAGAGCACAGGACCCAAGTCTGGGCATACCCGTCCCACTCAGGGTGACAAATGCAAAAACAACATTTGATGGACAGAATGCAGAACAATGTCATACATTCACCCCAGTACAGAGATCTGGGCCTAAATCCATCGTTTTTTTGCTCACCATGCCTTTCCAGTTTGAACCCAGCCATATGCACATCAGTCTTGACCCTGGGCCTTTTAGGAACAGTCCAGCCCGAACTGCCAAGCCAGGTCCTCCCTGGACTGGAAACAAGCATCCTAGGACCGTTTTTGGGGTTTCACCCCTCTTCAGCCAGGATAGCATGAATCCAGTGTCATGGAGAGCACGGGACCCACGTCTGGGCATACTCATCCCACTCGGGGACAAGGGTGTGATGTAGTACATGATGTCTCAAGCCTGCCAGGCCAGGAGTGTGATGTAGTAGATTTAATCACAAGCGATTGATGGGAAACACTGATAACACTCAAGGCTGCCTGGAGCAAACAGTGATACATTATGTTGGTAGGTGTAGGCCCATCTGTCACATAACATCACAGAACCAGAAGATTGGGGGAAGCAAGTCTGGTACAATAATCTTATTATTAAGGTTTCCTGTGTTCTCTTTATTGCAAACAGACTGCTATTTTGAACCTGCCTAGAAAGACACAATGGGTCAGAGGATTTGTTTCAGAATGTCTCACTGTCTTTATTGTTCTGCAGATGTTGTGGCTTCGATGGTCAATAATTCACAATAGTCATCTTTAAATTTTGCTGCCAAAAAGAATGTCCTTCATACCCATGTTAACAGAATCTGTAAAAGCGCTGGGCAGATGGGCTTAGTGTACTGTGCAGGAATGCACGGCGTTTCATTCTGTTTCTTCCTATCTGCTCTGCCCACTTCACAGATGTGATTCAGGCATTCAAATGTCAGGGTGGGATCTAAGGATTAGAAGACAACTTACATCATTCTTCTGCACTGACTAGCAGAGCCTGGCAGCGGTCTTATGGCTGGGCTCTGAGTCTTTATCTGTGTGAAGACTGCCATAGACTCATTCTTGTGTGACTATACATAGCTTCAAAGGCAATGCACACATGCATTCAAGAGAAGGTAGTTCTGGATACCCTGGGGGGAAATGTTGCCCAAGGAAACTGTAGTCTTGGAATCTACTGTTTTCTACTCACAAAATTAAGATATCACCCATAGCTGCTACTCCAACCTTAAAATAAATTCCAAATGTAGAATTTGCATCCATACATAGTTCTGATGTTCCAAATTAGAAGCGTTGTTTCAATCTACATTCTAAAGGAATTCTTTCAATTCCAAATTAGAACTCTCATTCCAAACTTAGAACATCCTTCACAAAATAGAACTGTCAATCTTAGAACTCAAATTTCATTTGAGCAAGGCCTGGACATTACATCATGCCTTCATTGTGACACCACAAACACCTTCACTACAAGTTGGTAAATTTGATTTTGCGCGGAAACTGGAGTTTCTGATCTAAGGGATGTTGCAAAAAAAGTAACACTACTGCACTCTCTGGGTTTCTCATGGACACATTTGGTCAGGTAAAACCTTGTGGAACTTGTCCATGGAGAACAGCTCTGTACTTCGGAAAAGTCTGACGAAATCAGAGTAGAAAGGTATACATCAGCTATAATTCTCCTTTGCTGAGAGGAAAATGCCTAGCAGTGCAATATTCTGCATCATAGAATGTTCAAACCCTACAATATCGTCGATTGAAGTTATGGAATTTCTAATGTGGTGTCCGCATATTACTGGTCTTTATGGGATCAGCGTCATGGTGCAAGAGCACAGCTGTCACATGAGTGTTCATGCACATTATAGCATTAGCCAGTCAAAGAACCATCACACATTTACAATGTTCTCCCAGTCAGCTTCTCCACCAAAGAAGAGGATGGACTGGTACAGGACCATTTAAATGATCCCAAGGAGGGGAAGGGAGAATGGGATGGTACATGGGGGATGGAATGATATAGGGACTGTGTGTTACCTCAACATGGAACACACAGGACCAGCTCATTAATATTAAATGAGCTCTTTTCAGCTCCAATAAGAATATACAGAGAAAAGACCAGTTAATTCTTATTTAATTACACATGTTCCCTTGATTATAATTCTCATATTTTAATTTAACTCATGAATAGCTTTTGTTACAAAGAGGCTATGAATACGGCCCATAGGAAAGAGAAGAACATTCATTTATATCATATAGGAGAATACATGCAGCAGAAGAGTATAGAGGGTATTAGGAGAGACCATATGCTCAGGAGGATAGCTGTGGACACATTTGACAGTGATACAAGAAAACTAATGTAGAAAAAGGGATGTGAGCACCCCCTGAAAGACTGGCAAGGAGAAATTTAGGCCCCAAAACAGCATTTAAAAAAGAAAGGGATGGAAAAGAAAATAAGTACTTTTATGAATGCGAAGAAAAAGTGAGGATTAGCCATCAAGAACGCAAGGTGTAGGAAAAGGTACACTGGGTTCATAGAAAATGTAGATTCTAAGTTGTTCTAATAAGTAGAAGGAACACATTCAAGATTTTTGAACAGATATTTTAGAGCAGCGGTATTTAACCTTTGGCTTCTGTGATTCACTGATGGAAGAAGGGTACCCAGGACAAGTAATTTCTACCATTTGACCATAAAACAATACACAGCAGCACAGAAACAAGTTTATACATCACAGAATAAAGCAAATCCTGAAGTTTCTATTCACAAAGAAAGAAAATCCAAAGATTTTTTTTTTTATGTTAATAGGAAGGTTGGAGCATTTCAAAATGCGGTTTTATTTCTGAACGATAAAGCAATATGCTAAACTCTTGCATATCACTTTGTCTTTTTTTGGGTCCTGATGTATCCTTTGTTTTTGGCTGGCCAGACTAGTGCATTAATTGAGGCCATATGATGTTGGCGGTCAGTTAGAGTAATATTAAGGCAGACCCAATTCTCATATTCATCACAGCAACCACCACAGAGTGCTCTTGACATTATCCTGGGAGCTGTAACCACTGGCTCAAATTAAGCAGAGGGAGAGGGGAGCAACGACAGAGGAATCAGAGGCATGGAAGGAGAGGGGAGCAGTAGGGAAGCAGGGTGGGAGAAGAGGGTGCTACCGAGCAAGCATGTGTAAAAGATAAAGCACGGTGTCCATGAAACGGGCATTGAGCTGAGACAGGAAAATGCTCATTAAAAGTGATGCTGAGAGGAGCTGAAGGATTAAAAATCACATGCAGTGATGGAGGGTGGGGCACAGGGTAATTTCTCTAAAGAAGATTTAAGGGCTACAGACCAAACAATGAGGCACATAATGTTTATACATGTTTATGACTGGTGGACGCTTTCCACCACCAAATCCCGTTCCAGTTTGTTATGGTTAAGCTGGTGCCACATCTGCTCTGGTACAGGGAAGATGGCGAGAACGTACCGACCGCCTTATTAAATCTCAGTGCTCTGCATTACAAGGTGGTTGTGGGGGAGGGGACTGCACATCCTGGTTAGTGCCCATACATTGCACAGGAATAATGACACAGTCAGGTGCGGCTCCTCCACATGGGAGTCGGAGCGTCGCCCCACTGCTTTCTCGCAGTGTGAGAAGCAAAAACGCAAAATGGTTTAAATACCATTTTACGTTTCTGCTTCACGTACTGCGAGAAAGCAGAAGGGTATGCCTGGTTGCAGAATTTGGGGAGGAATGGCTAGCTCAATGTTAAGGGTGCTGACAGTTTGGTCGGCGCCATAGCACTCCATTTTCTCCATGTAGGCTGCTGCACAGCCTGCATGAAGAAAACTGCCTCCCCATAGGACGGCATCCTAGCCAATCACAACGCTGCCATTGCAGTGTTGTGATTGGCTTAGGGGAGGAGAGGGAGGCTGACTGATTCTGCTTCCTGTGAGCAGAGAGAGAGCAGGAGAGGCGACGCAGGAGTCCGGGACTGGAGGCGAAGGTACTTTTTTTCTCTTCATTTAAATAAATTAACCCTTCACACCCTCCTCGCGTGAAGACCTGTCCCCACCTGCGAGTCATGCCGGCCACGACCGGACACAGCATTAAAGAGTACAATTTAGCAACACGCCATGGAAAAGCAATCCAGTTCCTGCAGTCCTGCACGGGAGCAGGCACATTAAAACTATACTGTAGTGGTGGTGGGGGAGGGGACTGCACGGGGATATTAAGTGACAGCAAGGGGCAATGAGAAGGACTCACAAGCAAAAGTAAAATAGCAGGAAGGAGAGAAAGAGACTGGGGTGTAACCTCTTGAGTTGCCGACTTTGGACCCTGGGAACTGGGTTCAAGTCTCTGCAGTAGTAAAACTGTGCATTTAAAAATAAAAAAAATACATGGAGATCGTCACTAAAACAAATTAGTAATGCCGATATACCAAAAAATATATATATCCAGCAGAAAGTGCAACGTTGAGACGGCTAGGAGGAACCCTTAAGGCAGAGGGGAGTGGCGAGGAATGACTCAGGGGAAGTACCAAATAGAAACTAGGCATAGCCTCCCCCTGCAGGACAACCAAAAGAAACCATTAAGAAATCGCCATGGGAGGAAGAAGCCACACAAAGGAGAGACAATTGAAGTAATAGACTAATAAGATGCCAGCTTTTCTGAATACTGCAGCTAACAGCTGATGGCAATGGTTGGGTTTGCCAAAGTCCCACAAAGAGATACAACAGATCAGCGCTAATACTCAAACTAAAAAGTGCACTTACAATGCTAGACTTTTCACAAATCCCTGTTTTATTGTTTCTGAACACTTCATTGTGAGTGATGTATTTAGAAACAAAGTGGTCAAGTAACATGGTAATAATGAGGACAGTATTCTAAGGGATTCCTTAACAGGGGTTATCAACAACATTATCAACAGAAATAACTTTAGGGTAGAGGCAATGTGTGCATCCTAGGGAACATCAATTAGCTCAAGTCATCTGCTCTAGTCACCTGCCTCTGGTCTTACAGTACACATGTGCTAACCTTCAAGAAACCAGCCTGCCTTGGCCACAACAGCAAACCACCCAGGCAGACCAAAATTAGCCCCAACTGGCCTTCAAAATCCAGGCCACACTAGCAAAATCAAAAGAGATCACACTGGCAGACAAAAAAAAAAGTGGCAAACAAAAACCAGCTCAAACTGGCAAACAAAAACAAGCTCACACTGATTTTTTGGATGACCCCTTTTGCCCTGGCTGTGCTTTCAGATAAGCCGGATTACCTTTATGTTCCTACCAGCCATCCACGTAATGGAGAGCAAACACATTTTGCCATAAGAATTAACACCTTTTTTTCTCATTTGCATTTCTCACATTTCTAAGTCTTGTCAAGGTTTAGCAGTATAGCCCTGTGGTAAGAATCTTACTAAATGTAGGCATCAGGGTTACATCTTGCTTTGTCCTCTGAATTGAGCCATGAACAGGGAAAGGTGAGATCTGTTATTCACACAACTCTGGAACTACATAAATGGCCTCTTATAAAGTCGCCCCTTCTTTCTCATTTTTTTTTTAGTTCTACTTCCTTTTCATCAATGAAAATCAATGTTGTATTTACGGCTGCTACTGAATTTATATTAATAAGATTGAATATGATGTGTACATTTATAATCAGAGGATTGGTTTGGAGTGGCTGTTTGTAAATCTTTCCTTTAAAAGGTATGTTAAAATCTGCGGGCAATTACAATTAAAAGGACAAAGTGAAAAAGCGAACTTACTGCTGCAGGATCACTTAAAACAGAGAATGCTTTTAATGGCCATCTCAAGCCAGTCTACTGCCCTCGTTTGAGTTTTGCATTCCAAATCCTCCTGCCACACCTTTGTTTTTTTTGTTTAGAGTTTTATATAGCGTGAACTAGACCAGAAGATATCAGGTATCAGAGCGCTTCACATGAGCACCAGTTTCGTTACAGATGGACACATTCATTTTTGTTAGGCGCCGGGAGATTACGTGATTTGCCCAGAATCACAGGATGTAGAGCGTCGTTGCCGAGACTCAAACCCGGTTCCCCAGCTTCGAAGTCAACCACTCTAGCCATAAGGTTACATCCTCTTATCTGACTTTGCTAAACCGTTCTGGCAGTGGCACACTTAACCTTCCAGTTTCCATTCCCTTATTTTGCCTAGTGCAGAATCTCTACAAAGGCGTTTGTAGAAAAGACAATTAAACAAGGCGAAATTCAGTAGCACTGTATTTTTAGGCACTGACATTTAAGATTATCAGCTGAATGTTACAGTACAGATTTTCTTTGAAAACAGATTAAAAGGGAGAAGAGAGGACGGGTTGAAAATATGAGTTGTTTATCGTTGTCTCACCAAACGTGCTTATCTCTGCTGGTAGACGGACAATTTCAAAGAATAATAGACTTACTCATGGATGTGACTTTCTTAACACCAAGCGTTTTTTACATAATTTTAAACAGCGCCAACCAGGCCTGGCGAGTGCTCGTACACTGTACAGTAATAATGACACAGCATTCCAGAGTACAATTGCGATTCTCCTATTGCCATGACCAGAGATTCTGGATTTCATTAAAAACACGGGGGCTCGTTTATGAGCCCCAGCGTCACTTTTGCGCCACCCATGCGTCACTTTTTGTGATGCACCAGTGGCGTAAAACATGCGCCATGTCGCGCCATATTTACAAAGTGACGCATCTAGGTAGATGCGTCACTTCGTAAACCCCTGCACTACATTATACCTGCGCCACGTATAATGTATTCAGGGTGGGCGTACCCCCGCAAGAAAGGGTCGTAGGAGTGGCGCAGCGAAATCTATGAGATTTCGCTGCGCCACTACTAGGACGCCAATGCGTCAAAACTTTACGCCTGCCTCATGGCAGGCGTAAGGGTGACGCAGGCCCTTTCACATGGTGCTTGCCCCATGTGAAAGGAACATTGCTGGAGTTGCGTCAGGCTTCTGACACAACTCCAGCAATGCGCCACTTTTTGCGCCGACAGATACGTCAGTTATACTGACGTATCTGTCCTTCCTTGCGACATGATGCGTCATATTATAAATATGGCGCATCATTGGTGTCGCAAGGAGGGCGCACTGAGAAGTGACGCATCGCTGCTTTCACGCAGCGATGCGTCACTTCTCATAAATGAGGCCCACAGAGGCTAACATTATGCATTCTTTTTTTTATCCAACTTCAAGCAGCCATTTTAAAGTAAATACATGGCGAAGCTCTAGAATGTTCACATGTAACGATGGCAGCAGGGCCAGATAGATCTGCCTCTTTTAAATGCAATGAGAAACAAAGTTCAAATATTATGTTTTAAGAACCGCAGACAGGTTATTTATAGGAAGAACTTTATTTCTAAGTTCACAGGAACAACCCCTAGACATGTCCTCTCTCAGCAACTGCCAGCTCTCCTCTGCCTGGTCCAGCTCTAGAACTCTAGCCTCCTGGTTACCATTGGAAGAATGCAGAGCATGTTGCGAAGACACCATATACAAGTTACATCAATAAAGGAAACAAAATAAAAAGAGGAAATGGAAATAGAGCTAAAATAACATCAATAATTTCCACGTCACTTTGTAATATGGACTACATATGGTATGTCAATAAGTCACATAAAAATAGAGATAAAATAGTATCAATAAATTCAACGTCACTATGTAATATGGAATACATATGGTATGTCAATAAGTCACATAGTCATAGTGCCATTTAGGAATTTTCCTGGCACGTTTGTCGTTGTTTACATCATCGCACCTTTTCACCATATGATTGTCACCTTCTTTTTCTAACCAGGCAGTAACTTCCAAAGCGTTGCACAAAGTGATATTACGAAAGTTCCACACCTTGAAATCACTCAGCCAAACACAGTTACCACTAACTTCGGTTATACATTTGGGTACAGACCATTTTGCAAGACCTCTTTTTTGTAATCCCACGCTGTACGTCCTTACCCAATCTCCAACACCAAAAATGCGTTTGCTCCTTTTTAATCTGTCATTGTGCCTATGTACATACTTGTCCTGATGTTTCTTAACTCTTCTCTCTAGACTCTTATTGCATACAGGTCGTGAGAAATCCTTGAACATCCACTCAGGAGCAACCTTCGTACCTGGTTGCCTACCCTTGAGAAGTTTAAATGGGGACTCCTTAGTGACTGAATGGGGTGTGGTACGGTAACTCCACAACGTTTTCTTCACCGCCTCTTTACAATCTCCACAACACTCTTCAGACAATTGTACACATTCTTTCAAAACCCTGTTGAATCTCTCCCTGAGACCGTTTTCCCTGGGGTTGTAAACAGCGGTAGTGTGGTGTGTAATACCGATCTTGATAAGATATGTTTTAAATTCATTAGCTATAAACTGGGGTCCATTGTCTGTGACTAATATCTCTGGGCATGCCTCTCTACGAAAGATTTGGTCACAAAATTCAATGAAATTGCATGCTTTAATGTCTCAAGTGAATGCCACTTCCGGCCATTTAGAATGGGAGTCAATTAGTGCTAATGCATATTTGTTGATAATTGCCTTGGCCGAAAATGGACCACAAATGTCCATGGCCACCTTTTCCCATGGTCTACTAGGAAAATTAGTGGGTAAGATTGGTGATTCCTCAACCCGATCGGTCTTGTCACTGCACATGCATTCCATACATTTCAGTACATGCTCCTCTATGTTCTTGTCTATCCCTGGCCACCAAAATGTTTCTCTGGTACTTTCTCTTCATTCCGGACATACCACTATGTCCTTCATATAATAATTTTAGTAGTCTAGTTTGTAAACTTGCTGGGAACACTAATCTACCACTTCTGCGAAATACACCATCCACAACCGAAAGTTCTGTCCATACTGTCCAAAACTCTCCAAATTTTTTCTTGAGGGTGAAATCGGGGCCAGAGGGATTTGACAATTCAATTACTAGTTCCTTGAAAGTAGTATCATTTGTTACAGCTTCTTTCCATTCATCATTAGATATAGCACCTTCACATGACTCAACTACACTTGCTACCATACAATCGTCATTGGAGTCAACGTCATCATCATCAACTTCCAATGGTAAATGGGATAGACAATCGGCGTTGACATTGCGAATACCTGGCACATATTGTAAAGAAAAGTAATTCCCTTGGAGCCTGTATAACCATTTAGCAATCCGGGGGGTTGCTTATGCAGCTCCTTTAGTGGTAAACAACTCTATGAGCGGTTTTTGGTCAGATCTAATTTCAAAATGTGTCCCCCAGACATAAGTCTTGAAGTAATTCACTCCCCACCAGCATGCAAGGGCTTCTTTTTCAATGACCGAGTATGTAGCCTCCGCACCCTTAAGAGTACGTGATGCGAATGCTACTACACGTTCGTGTACTAAATGTTTTTGCATGAGCACTGCTCCTAGGCCATAAGCACAGCATCCATTACAATTATACTATGATGTAAAGGGTTAAATGATTTCAACGCAACAGCCTTCACAATTTGTTCCTTGATGAAATTAAAAGCTTTTTGACATTCATCCGTCCAATAAAACTTGACAACCTTTTTCATTAATGTTCTGAGTGTGTGAACTTTGTCGGCAAAATGCTGAACAAATTTGGAATAAAATTCCGCAAGGCCCAGAAACAAACGCAATTGTTCCTTGTCTTGAGGAGATGGAGCATTTGCAATTGCATCCAATAACTTCTTTTTTGATTTAACCCCTTTCTTGGATAAGGTGTGCCCTAAATAATCGATTTGCTTCACACCAAACTTGCATTTCTTAACTCCCATTGTTAAACCAGCATTTTGTAATCTGTCCAAAGTTTTAGTTAGTATTGAGTCATGTTCAACACGATTAGACCCCCCACACTAACACATCATTCTGGAACACCAACACCTTGGGTAAGCCCACCAATTTTTTACACATTACTCTTTGAAAAACCGCCGAAGTGGATGCCAAGCCGAATGGCATTCTGATGAACTGGAAGGCTCCTTCTGGTGTGATGAAGGAAGTGGGATGTCTTGAAGTGGAATGTAGTTTGATCTGATGATATGTATTAGACAGGTCGATCAGTGAAAAATATGTGGCATTACTTACAGAAGACACCATTTCATTGATGTGGGTTAATGGATATTGGTCAACCAGAGTATTACGATTGAGGTCTCTCAAATCAATGCACATGCGCAAATTGCCATCGGTTTTTGTGCCAAAACAACTGGACTAAGCCATTCAGATGACTCAATGGGCTCAATAACTTGTGACTCACATAACCTTGTGATTCAAATTTGAACTTTTCCCCATGAGTAAAAGGTACACTCCTTGCTTTATGTACACAGGGAACATTATTGGGTTTAAGTACAATGCGGTGTTCAAATTTTTCTAAGCAACCCAATTTTTCTCCAAATAATTTAGGAAATTTGTTGCCCCATTTAGTTATCTCAGCATCTTCAGTGGCCAATACTTGTTGTGGGTGGTTAGGATCCAAAGAGATGCCCAACATTTTTTGTTCACACCATCCCAGCAATTCTCATCCCTTTTCCACCACATATACCTTGCTGGTAGATACCTTTCCTTTGTGGAACAAGGTGCATTTGAAAAAACCTAACAATGGAAGTTTAACACCACACCCTACTGGTTCAACATCTGGCAAACTCAACTGGTGACTTCGTACTCTCTCCCATGTGTTCTTATCTATAATGGTATGGGGGAGCAAGAATCAGCCCACACGGTTATTTTAGTGCCATTAATGCCTAAGTCACATTTGGGCGGGTTGTAACCCTCATACACATCATTTATTACATTGTCACAAATACCATTACTTCAACTTCCCCTTCATTATCAGAATTGTCATCCTCAGAATTTTCTCTAATGGTATTCACGGGGTGCTTTCATTTTGAAGGGGATAAGGATCCGGTCTTGCACATACGTGCTAAGTGACCAATCGTTTTGCATTCGTAGCATTTCTCTGTAACTGCAAAGCATTTGTCAAAATCCGCAGTATGTTTTGTGCTGCCACATCTGTAACATACCTGTTGTTTTTAGATATAAAAGTGGTTTTACTATTGCTTTACTTCTTTTTAGAGGGAGTCTTCTCTAAAGCACACACCTTGGTTGTGGCAGGTTTCACTGAGCTTAACTCTTAGACATACTTTGAAGTATTCTCGACTTGCCTTGCCACTTCTATAGTTTTTTGTAGAGAAGGATCTTTCATATCTAGTAATCTCTCTTGGATTTTAATATTACTGGTTCTGTTTATAAATTGATACCTTAAGATCTCCTTGTGAAGGTCTCTAAATTTACAGGTAGCCGCAAGTGTTCTCAAAACAGAAATATATTGCTCTACAGACTCCCCCGGTAGTTGAGATCGAGAGAAAAATGTGTGCCTTTCTACTACTATGCTAGTCTTTTTGCTGCAGTTTTCTTCTAATGCCTTTATTACTTCATCATACTCATCAGTAATATAACTACCACCTCACCCTTCTCTTTACTTTCACTGTCACTTGCTTTCTCCCCAATAACAACTTGTGTATTATCTGTATTAATAGGTAAAGTCTTTAGCACCTTTCTGCCTTCTATTCCTAAGTTGTGCTTGAGTATTGCCATCTTACGGGAAGCTATAAAATCCTCCCCACCAATAGCCACTAAATAGGTTTTGAAGTATTCTATCCAATCCTCCCACGGTAAAGCGGGTTCCCCAGGACTTGGTAAAAACTTGGGTGGAGCTACAATGGATGATATGTCCATATTAATGGTACTTCCTATCTGTAAAATTAATATGAACAATAAATCACAAGGCAATGTTATACACACACTAAGCGCTCTGTGAAACAGTGAAAATATGACATTAATGGTAGAAATAGTCACTGGTTTTAAGATATCTGAAATAAAAACAAGATTAATAAAAAAGCAAGCTAACAAAATTAAAGTAGTCACAGTAGTCTACGTAGTGATAACAGTCCCCACGGTTTTCGTAGTTGGAAAGTAGTCTGTAACACTCTTCACTTGTAGTCGATGGATTCAGTCTCCTCAATTTGCACAAAACAGTTCATTCAATTTATGCCCTCTGACACTATGGTTTTTTAATCCCTTTTCATACCAATTTTACTCCTACGATCGCATTGCAGCATTTGTATGTATTGTCATAGCAACCATACGCTGTTACTCGGCAAGCGTCTTATACGTTGCACGTCACAACGCTTTGCAGTTCCCACACTGCACTGCGTGCTTCTGATGTGAGTGGAAGAGTGGAGTTCAGGAGTCCCGTTGTGGAATTCCAAGTGACGCACAACAAGCAGGCATGGAAGCGGGCAAAGACAAGCACGAGCAGTGTCCGGTAAGCCAACTTAAATAATAACAATTTGGTGGATACGCTGGCAGCACACTTCCCTGTCTCAACGGCCAACTCGAAGGAAGTTGGCCCGCCAGTGGTTACACAGGCCAATCGAACAGACGTTTATTTTAAAGTTGAAAAGTCCCATTTCCTTGCACACTCGCCTTCTCACACTTCTGCGATTTTGCCGCTATTCACTTGTTTTCCTCCTTGTCGTACTACCGTTAATCCCACTCAGTAACGATGTGAGTGGTGCACATATAGTGCTCAGTCACCCTCAAACAGCACTTGGTTTACGCAGCTTCCTTTCTTCAACGTGCACATATATCGTTCAGTCACCCTTAAACAGCGCTGGGTTTCCACAGCTTCCTTTCCTCAAAGTGTCTCTGTTTGGTCTTCCCAGCAGTACCAGTCAAAAATGACTGTCCACAAACTCACAACGCAAATAACAGAGACATCGCTAAGTTTCAATGGGGCATATTTACAATGAGGCGATAAAGAATTATCGCCGCTTTAGCGGCCGTCTTCGGCCGAAAAGCGGCGATAATTTTATCGCTATATTAGCAAGGTCACGCTAACGTGTGAAAACTTGCTTTAGCGTGGGGATTTCTAACGCCCAGCTTTGCATCTCTAATGAGATGCAAAGTGGGCGTTCCTGACCTGACATGATAGGAGAAATGTTGCTAAGCGACATTTCTCCTATCATCAAGCCCCACACTATGAAGCATAGCATCAGGAAAAGTAGCGATAACACCTGTTATCGCTACTTTCCTAACACCTGCTTCAGGACTGACTTAGCCATGATATCCTATGGAAGGTGGATATCATGGCTAAGTTTGTGAGTCCTTATCAACTAGCTAACGTGAGATTATCGCTGGGTTTCCAGCGATAATCTCACGTTAGCCAGTTAGCGCTAGGATTTTTATCGCCGATGAGATAAGCGTTGCTAATAGTACGCTATCTCAGCGATAAAAATCGGCGCTAGCCGGCGATAATTATCCGAGTGCTAAGTGTGCTCAGCGATAATTATCGCTGGTTGTTGTTGATATGCCCCATAATCTCTTACCCGAGTTTCACAACATGAGCTGGTACTGATAGGACTTCAGCAGTCTTTACGTTATAGCGTGGCAATTTCAGTCTCCTCTGTAGATATTCTTATTAGCAGGACGTCTTCAACAACGCAGTAGCAGGGAAACGCGTTGTCCAACAATTCAGTCAATTGATACTCGTCTAGGGGTTGATAATTCACAGCATTTACTCAGTCTGCCTTCAAGAGAAAACACATCCCATCCTCGTCGCCACTTTTAAGAAGCTCAGACAGGTTATTTGTAGGAAGAACTTTATTTCTAAGTTCACAGGAACAACCCCTAGAGCCGTCCTCTCTCAGCAACTGCCAGCTCTCCTCTCCCTGGTCCAGCTCTAGGACTCTAGCCTCCTGGTTACCATGGGAAGAATGCAGAGCATGTTGCTAAGACACCATATCAAGATACAACATTATGAAAAAAAGTTAAGTTCTTTAAAAGTGATGAATTCCAAGAGACAGAAGCGTGATGCCGAAGACTTCCTCTTTTAGATAATGAAGAATTTCAAGGAGTAGGAAGGCGCAATGTCGAGACTTGCTTGAACTATATCCTGATGAGGAACCAATCAAGTTGAATTATCTGAAAAAGGATAAAATATTAGGAATTAAGTAAACACTCGGATTAAAGACTCTGCGCATGTTGGCTTGCACCTTATCCAGTGCAGTGAATGTTGCCACGTATTTACCTAGTCCCTTGATCATGTTCTCCCCAAAAAGAAGACCATTGGGTTGACCGAGGGTTCCTTCTCTGCCATGTCACAGAGCTTAGGATCAATTTTGGATAGTACAACTTTCCTTCTCTCAGTATTAATTGTAGCATTAGCGTTGCTGAGGAGGATTAGTGTACTCTGACTCCATCCCCTTAACAAATCAATGTTTGGTGAAGAGCCTTTAATGTAGCTCTCTTCGATTAGATCGATCATTCGGCTTAATGGGCCAAGCATGTCAAGCATGCAATCTTGGCAGGTTTTGAAGGAGCGCTACATCCCTTTCCTAAGGTCCCTGCCCAGTTTAAATAGGAACTTGATAAGAGGGGATCAGGTAGAGCACTTGGGTAAAGTAAGCCACTTAGGGCATCCGGATAGGTTGTGCCGTTATGGGCACTTGATCTTTTTGGGGCAGGTAGGCCTCTCTTAATATTTGAGGCGCTTTGTCCTCCTTGAGGTTGTGAGATGCATAAGCCTCCCAATAGGTTTGAGGTGCTTGGACCTCCCAGTGTGCCCTCTCTTTCTAAATTGTTGCTTTTCCTTAATCTTTAACCCCCACATTTATTATACTCTTCAATGTTCCCTCCGTGGAGAGCAGTGGGGTTGGTAGGTTCGGGTAGGGGTATCTTACCGGCAACAATTTTGCTTATTGCCTCTCTCATGCATGAGTGCATTTCCTTTTGAATTATTTTCTTGGTAAGCACCTCATTAGGGTCTGGGTCTGAGAATTGTCAGATTTAACATCAGACATGATAGATTAACAAAAGCACCACAGTACGTTAAATAAAAAGTAAATAAGTCACAAGGCCCTAAGTTATAGCATAGGAGGGGTTAAGTCCCTATAAAAATATTTGCTCTGCACTTGACAGAGTAAGACTTGTTTTTTTTGGGGGGGGGGACAAAATATACCCTTAAAATGGATTAATATGATTGGGGAAACAGAAACAGAGAAGGAATTATTCAGCCGATCGCCATTTTAACCGTCAGGGAAAGGTTGTACGGGGCAGCGCGAGCTGATCATTAAAACGTTGCTAAGCAACGTTGAGAAGCATTCAAGTTGGTGTAGCCCACGTAACATGTCAAAATGCCTGCCAAGGGTCTTTCCTCTAATACGGGAGAGCCCTTGGTTGTAAGGGTCTTGAGTTTTTTTTGTTATTACTATGTTTTGACACGTTTAAATGAAAATGGGAGCAGAGAGAACTGGAAGGTTGTCTGGAACAATGGCAGCTCGACGCGGTCCGCACTCTGTAAATTGGAGTTGCGAGGGAGGGTTGCGCCGTGCCGAGCCTTCGCGAGAGGAGTCCGATCCGAGAGCGGGTAAGGGGAGCGGAGACTCTCTTTAGAGAAATGGCGGAAGTTGTTGGAGGCAGCAGGGAAAAAAAACAGGCAAGAGAAAAGCAAGCGGAAGGGGGAGGAGAGTGGCGTCTGTCCTCTGAAAGGCACAGAAGGCTCGGTAGACGCAATTAGAGTGCCGAGGTATGTCGGGAACATGAAAAGCCAAAATATCAAAAAAACTGCGATAGAGGATAACAGAAAGTAACTATGTTAGTGGTCAAAATGTTATGGCATAAAGTATTAGGTATTAAAGTATAAAAGTAAGTATTAGGTATTAAAGGATAAACGCAGTACAAATGATGAGAAAGCAGAGAGATTAATGAGAAAACACAACTTATCTGCTTGAAGCCGCATTTAAAAGAGGCAGATCTATCTGGTCCTGCTGCCATCGTAACATATGAACAGTCTAGAGCTTTCCTTTGTGATGTATTTACTTTAAAATGGCTGCTTGAAGTTGCATTAAAAGAATTATGCAGAATGGTAGCCTCCGGTCTTGTAATCAAATTTAGCAACACGCCATGGAAAAGCAATGTAGTTCATGCTGTCCTGCAAGGGAGCAGGCACATCAGCTAACAGCCAATGGCAATGGGTGGGTTCGCCACAGCCCCACGAAGAGATACAACAGGTCAGCACTAATCCTCGACCTACTTATTGACACCCACAAAAACGAAATAACAGCTAACTTCAAGTGTATTGACAAAGTTAATGGCACTCTGACCATTTACTCCTGGGGTTCCCCAAACAACACATCATAAAATTATAATTTCACATTAATACGCAGACACCCACATAACACTCCATACAATTATTATTTATATATTCATTGATGGCTAACCTTACAGAGACTCTAATACATAGCCTCTGTGTAAGACCATGACTAGTCCAACTACCTGTGAGGTCCTTTCCCCTCTCGGGGTGACCTTGTGCAGGAGGCCCGCCCACCCAGAAATTTACCTACCTCGGGCACCCCCTGCACCCCCTGCACCCTCAAATACGTACCCCCAAGGGGCTGCGCTACTATGCTAGCTTGGTGCCCACGATCCCATGTGGGGACTGGCCATAAGGGCCTGTGGGAAGCGTGCACTTACCCATCCCCTGCACCCTCTAGCCGACTGCCCGTAAGCACCCTCTGGACGTCTATGAGAGACCTCTGTCCCCCACCTATCCCCATTAACAATGAGGATGTCTTCTAAGGGCCGTAAATGCCCCACCAATCATGACATTACCGCAGACCAAGGATACTATAATTCAAATATGACACATGCAGGCCACTGAAAGAGAAAGATGTTAGACTAACCGTAGGACAATACACAAATAGCTACCTGAAAGAAAATAAAAACACCTGCAGGCCTGCAACAGAAAAAACACATTCAAATAAGACAATCTGCTGCCTCGGGGGATGGTAGGTGGGACAAAAAAGAGAAAGATTAATTGGCTCCAAGCCCCCGAAAGGGCAGCTGACAGCGCGTTGCGACAGGAGCGGTGAGCGATGCAAAGGGACTGCCTCACCGCTCCGCCGCCTCTTTTTAATGGGCAGGGTCCGGTGCAAGCTAGTTCTCCCCTGCCCCGGAAGTGCTTAAAACACTTCTGGGTCACCATGCTGGGCTGACCAATGCCTTGGTATAATAGGGGCTGGCGCCAGGAGCGTCACTTGCTGCTGTCACCAGCCCCGCCCCCTCCGGTGGGGACCGGCACAGAACCGTAGGCGCGGCGCATCCCAAGTCGAGTGCCCGCAGCTAAACACCTGGATTTGAATGGCCCCCTCAGACCATTTACCTCCGGAATTCCCCACCCTTGCCCCCAGTTTCCTCCCCTGAGGCACAGATCACACACAAATACCATCAGAACGTTCGGGTTAGGGGTCGTAACAATTTTAAGCCATATTTTATTTACAAAAAATACATCATAAAATTATCATTATAAAATGCCCCACCAATCATGACGTTACTGCCAAAGGCCAGCATATGGCCCCCCATCTGACTCAAGGTCGTCAATGCCAGCAAGTTTTCAAAGAAGAACTCGTTCCCCAGCTTCGAGGTGGACGCGATCCTGTAAGAATCTATGCATCCGTGTGAGTGGTCTGGAGTTTTGAGGACTTAAACAATGTGTTATTTTTTTATTAATTCACTTAACTGAATGATTCAGGGGCCAGACCGACTCGCCCCCACCCCACTGCAACCTCAGGATGATGTGGGACCATGTGAAAACTGACTGTGGGCATCTCCTCGCCAACCACCTAATATCGGTGATTAGTGCCTTGAACACGTCCCTCCTGCAAAGGTGAACCAGATTGTTGCCACCACAGGGGGCAAAGATACGCCCTCACCCAACAAGGACTCCATAATGCTCCTTAAATGTCCCAGCCGTAGGCCCTCTTGCCCATGGAAAGAGGTATTGAAACCTGCCTGGCCGGCCCACGCGATATATAATTTCCTGTGGAAAAAACATGCTTCAACCTCTGTACATAAGAATGACATACAACCAAGACTTCTATTTCACCCGACCCACAGGCGGGCACCTGGGGTGCACAGGAATCCGATACCCGGCCCACATCAGCAAGCTTCCTTCCTGCATCACAGAACATAAAAACTGCGAACAACAAAAAGAGAAACCGTTATTGACAAAAACGACAGAGCCTAAAGCAAGTGCAGCCTAACATAGCGCTTGTAGCATTGCGAAAAACACCTGCTAGTTCCCTGTACTGCCTGCCCTGATTCTGCAGGGATGGGAACTGAATTCAGTAGAGTCCATCCCCGCCCCCCTGAGGGCAAGCCCAAGTACCCTGGTGAACTGAAACTTGGTTAGAGGGGTGCCCCATGGTTTAGGAGAGGGCCCTCTGCCCCCGAGGTCTATGAGCCAGGAATGTCTCAAGGTTGCTCATGGGACAGCACGAGTTCCCATGCGCCCTGTGCAGTAAGAAGTGGTACCCCCTGCCACCCTGGTACGTTTTTGACTGTAAAATTGATAGGGACACTGAACCCCCATGCAACTGCATGTGCTCCAGCTGTAGCCCTCCTTGCCAATCCTTCTTATTGCTTGCCACTAGTTCCCCCACACTGAAAGCACCATAGAAGGCTTGCGCGAAAGCTGCCCTGAAAAGATTAACCTTCCCATTAGGGTGCCGAGCATCCGCCTGTGACCCCTGTAAGTGATGGCATCCCTTCAGAGCCCTCTGCACTATAAAAGTGCTGGTTGGATCCTGGTGGCCCTACATTTTTGTGAAGAAGGAAATTGTCACTGTATGGTATTGTGCACAAGCTGCGGAACGCTGACCATTCCTTAGTGACCCCAAGAATGATAAGATAGCAGAGGATTCATGCCATACCTCCTCTCTACCTTCCCCAAGAAAAGAACAATGGTGCTAAAAGGCCCCTCATAAGCCCACCTCGTCTAGGGTGTTAGGCTGGCTGCCACAAGGTCTGATAGGTTTGAGCACCAAGTTGCCACAGACAGCCGGAAAGGGCGTAGGGGATTCCGCTGCTTCCGGTTGTTGGGACCTGAAAACCTGCATCTTGAAATGAGACAGAGCATCAGCTGTGTTATTCATCACCCCTTGGACATGCTTGGCCCTAAACAACACATTCAGTTTCATGCATTGTAGCACTATCTCCTTCAACAGCCGCAGTATCATCTTACATTTGCTGGTTAATGCTCTTCACCAGTGTCATGTTGTCGGTCCAAAAAATGACTTATTGGTTGCAAAGCTGATTCAGCCAAATGATCAATGCCACCAGGATGGGGAAAGGTTCCAAGAAACCTATGTTGGTAGTCAAACCTGACTCCACCCAAAATGGGGGCCAACGCTGCGTTCACCATGCGGGGCCAAGGATGGCACCGAGCACTTCGCTACCTGCAGCATCGGTCAGCAGGCCTAACGAAAATGGGCACGCATAGCGATGGTTCTCAACGCTAAATTAAGCTGTCCAACAGTTCTTTGTAACTTGTGCAAGGTGACCTTATCCTTACTCAAGCACTCCTGTAGCATGAGGGAGAAAGCAGAGTCCTTCCCCATGAGGGAGCCTGGACACCCCAGGTTCAGAATCCAGCTCGATATCTAGGAATTCAATGACTGTTGATGGCCGCACAGTTTTACCTGGAGCTAGTGGAACTCCAAATTCATCCATTACTGCACAGAAAGACTGCAATGCCTTGCTACACTCTGGCAAACCTGATGAACCAAGGAAGAGGAAATCATCTAAGTAATCCAAAACCCACTGACGGCCCGTCTCCTGCCTGAACACCCATTCAAGAAAAGAACTGTACTTCTTAAAGTATGAGCAGTAGACTGAGCAACCCGTGGGCATGCACTTGTATATATAGGACTTCCCCTCAAACTGAAAACCCAGCAGATGAACATCCTGAGGGTGCACCGGGAGTAGGCGGAATGTTGACTCTATGTCTGATTTTTCCAAAAGGTTACAAAGCCCAAGCTCCTGAAGCGTTTGTATCACCTGGTCAAGGGAGGCGTACCTAACTGAGCATAATGTGCTGTTAATTGCATCATTTGGTGACTGCCCCTTGGGAGCGGTGTTATGTATTAGACAAAATTCACCCAGGTCCTATTTTGGCTCCACCCCCAGTGGTGAGCAAACAATATCCTCCAATGGTACTGATTCAAATGGGCCAGCCACCCTCCCTAATCTCACTTCCTTCTCAATATTTGCTGCCGCCACTGCCCTGTTGGATCTTACAGACTGCTGATTCCTGCAGTAGGGAACACCCAGGTACCCTGTCACCAGTGTCTGAAAACCCGCCTTAAAACCCTCAAAAAGAATTTGGGCTGTTGCTGGACTAATATATCTATTAAGCTGTGGGATCAGTGACGGTAACTTCACAGGAGAGGGGCCATTGCATAGGGGTAGGTCATCATTCTAGCTTCTTTCCCCCCTATCCTTTGATCCTTTGATTTCTTGAAACATTTTGATTTGGAATGAGAGGGGAGGCCGCAAAATGAGCAAGAATGCTTGAACTTACTCATGGTGCAGGTCGCTTATTATAGTCCCAACATGTCCCCTTTTTTCCGCCTCCCCCCTGCGTTGCCAGATGGGCCTGCCCGAAAGGGTTGCCTGGGGTGGTGTCCTGGCACACTGGCTTCATGTGGCATAACCACAGAATAAGCTAGATCTGGTCCCACATTGAATCAGTGTATGTTGCCTTTGCCCTCCTAAATTCCTTGTCATATTCCTTCCACCCCACACCCTTGTATTCATCATGCGCACAAGCAATCCTATTCTAGTGGCAGGCAATTTGGGTGCCCAATCCAGTGAAGCATTCTGTCATAATTGCTTGATAATTGGAGAAATCTTTGATCCAATTGACCAAAGTCTCTTCTACCTTTTTTTTGTAAGGCCAGTGGCCACATTCCCTGAAGTGCGCACACTCCTTGCACCTTTTAACTCCTCTCTTTACGGTTTGTCCAAGACAAAATCAAACATGTTCACATAGTCCCCTTTCCAAATCTTTTCTTTCATCTCCTGCGAAATGTGCCTGCCCAGACTTTCCCACTGTGACCGTATCTCCCCCAAAACTAAACATAACAGCAATTGTGCCATACCTGAGATTGCTGAGTCTTGCCTCCTAGTGGGAGCTCCCTTCACTGCTGTATTGGATGTACCTGGTTCAGGGATATTCTAGTCTTTCTCCGTGTTGCCCTGGTCAGCTGTGTTAGCTTCTGTGCCACTAATCCCCGTTGCCCCCAAAGCCCCAGGCTGGGCATCTATCTACCTGGACCCCTCTACCTGTGCCACCAGTCTCCTGGCCTTCTCCAAATCATCTGCTTCAGATGAAATGGCCCACTCCTGACAGGAGGGGTCAATCTTTACTTAGACAACCATGGCAGCACAGCAGCCAATTTGGCCACTAAATCAGGCTGACTAGGCACTCCCACTGCACTCAGTCTCCCCGCTGGCACTTCGCCTGGAGCCCCCGGACCCACAGGCATGGGCGTCCTCGCCTCCTCTTCTGAATCTCTTCTGCCCAGACTTAAGGGTCCTGGGACCTCCTCCTCGGGTCCCATAGGGGCCCTTGACATTCGCTCCCATACCGTTATCCCCTAGCCTTCTTGGGAACTGGTGGGAATGCTGCTCTGGGAGCTACCCCAGCCCGCCTAGGCCTTTTCTCTGCATTCACGCGACATCCTGGATCAAAGGGGCCACAAAAAAGAGAAAGATTAACTGGCTCCAAGCACCCGATGGGGCAGATAGCAGCGTGTTGCAGAGGGAGCAGTGAGCGTTGCAAAGAGACCGCCTAGCTGCTTCCTTTAGAGTGGAGGGGTCCAGTGCAAACTAGTTCTCCCCTGCCAGGGGCAGTTTCTCCATTAAGGCTCAGGGGCTGTGCTCCTCTGAAATTCATACACATTTACATAAAAAAATATGAATTAGGTTGATTTATTTAGTGATACTATCGTATCTCTAAATAAATTGATGTGCTTAAGTCTGGGCTGTCTATTTCAGGCTGCCTGCCCCACCTCACTCTGAAGTAGGAGACGGAATCCAGGCAGTAAATTAACTTTCTTAACGGTGATGCAGAAGCAAGGCTTTCTGTTTAAAAGCCCTTCATTACCATTGTGGTCTAGGGTTGTATGCACACTGTAGGCCAGTGACACAATAAGCATCACAGTTTCGGGCATCTGAGACTTCATCCTGCATGATTTCAGATATTCATCATTCAAAGGCATAGATCCCACCCTTTCGTCATATGTGAGAGTGGATGCAAGCACGTCTGATCCAGTGCCTTGTTCTCGGTAATGTAAAGTGTTTGCAAGCTAATGCTGTGTTCTGTACATTGTGCTGAGACCCCTCATCACACTAACCTCCCCCACTGTGACACCCCATGCCCTCGCTGCACATCACTCACTCCTTTAGAAGTGGAGCTGCGGCATTTGTTCTCATGCGAAAAGGATCGAAATAAGGAGCAGGGTTCGCTCTTGTTCCCTTGCGAAGTTGATCAGAATTTCAGACTCAAGTGCAAAGCGAGAGATATGTGCTTACTGTGGAACATGTGCTTACAGTGGCCAGTTCCAGATTGATGTATGAGATTAAAGCTGGCCCTGCCTTTATGCCCCTAAGTTAACCCTGATGCCAAAAACATGGATTGACTTGCAAACAATGTTAAAAACGTTAAGGGAAAGAATAACAGCAATTTAGTTCCTCTCTTATTTCACAAGCTTTACTTAACCTTGCATTCCCCAAGAGTTGGCTATTTTATAATTTTGTTGTTTATCTGTATTTTTTCTGTGGATCCTTTTATGTCATGTGTTTATAAGGGGCTTTAAATGAGCGCTCAGATGCTAAGGCTGAAGCTGAACAAATTGCCTGTCAGTGAGTTGGCCTCTCTGCAGAGCACACACAACAATGTTTGTGTATTCCATTTGCAACTGAAATTCTGTGGATAGATGTGTGAAGGGGAGCACAGTTGTCAAAATATTTACAAGGCAAAAGTAAGAGAAATTAAACTACTTAAATTTGAGGGAGTGCAGTGCATGTTGGGGGCAGTGAAGCAGCAGATGCGAGGAAGTGCATTTGGGGAAGAGTGAAAAGACGATGCTGAGGAGGAAATAGAGGGGATTGAAGATATGCAGATGGACAAGATATGCAGGGAAAAAGAGGATACATATCTAAAATAAAGCTCACATAATTGAAGGCCAAACTCCTTCCACAGGCCTCAATGCTATTTAATTCACAGACTCACTATTTCAAAATTGAAACATTTTCAAAGTTAATTATTTATAAGAAATCATTGTTGTTACTCATTTATCTTAAACAGCTAACACCCAGTGACAAAGTCAGTCCTACCAACAGGCTTTAGGTGTATGTCAGTTGTTGTGCCATTTATCTAGATACAATTATATCTCAGAGAGAAACCAAAATGCCAGTGAGGTGGCAAATTATGGGAATCACAGAAATGTATTTGACATGTTCCTTTATAGCAACCACCCACTTATCTCACTTTAAGGTCTGTCTGTATATTTCTATATAACTGGTTACAGCCAGCATTAGTGGGTGCTTCTCTAAGTCTGGTTAGACCATATTTTTCCAAAGTTAATGCTGCATGCAGTGCAAGACACTGGGCAAGCATATATTTTAAAGGGCTAAAGTTGTCATGCTGAACAATTTACACATTACAGTAACTGTTGAACAAATTAATGCAGGAAGATATGGGGCAGTATTTAATGTGTTTAATATTTCAAATCTATACGTTCCCACTGCTTCATAAGCCCTGCTTTATCGCTGCATTCATTTGCTTTAAAATGCACCATTTGCCAATCTTATTTTCAGGAGAGGGACTCGACCTGGACCCCAGGTTTGTCAATTGAACTTGTTCACGTTGCTCGCTATATAAAAGTCATACACAACGTTTACGCCCTACCACTTTGAAATGTCACCAGCCACCACTGTACCCTGCCCTTCACCGCGCCAGGTGGACCATTTTCCCTGGTGTAATAGAGGCTGGTGCTGTAGCGTCACTCGCTGCTGTCACCAGCCTTGCCCCTTCCAGCGGGGAACGGCACACCGCCATAGGGGCGGCACGTCCTGAGACCATTAGGCGCCTCAGCAATATGCACTGTGAGCAAAGCTATGTGAAATAAGTATTACTGATAGACCAAATTATGGCAAGTGGCTGACCAAATTATTAGGCAAGCAAAGGCAAATTAGATAACATATTATACAATGAAAGCCAAATTATGTAGAATTGTTGCTGCCAATGTTGTTACTAAATGAATCCTAACACTTCAGCAAAATATATTCAGTAGCTACTTTTATAAAAATGTAATTCACCATCAATCAATAATTATGCCTTTTTTGACATACAGTAACATCAGTTTATCAATACTAATTTCTCTACATTTCAGAAAGCAGATTTTTAATAAGGGAGAGTGAGATCTAACGAATTAATATAACATACTTTTGCTCGCCAGAACAGATTTCACTAATAGATTATGTGCAACCCCGTGCACAAGCAGCAAGCATTACCCAGAGAAACAGAGTAGGTTCAAACAGCACCAAACACTAAAGTTAAGAACACAACATAATAAAATTCCCACAGAAATGGAGAAAAATCAAGTAGAAAATAATGAAAGAACCAAAGATATGGATTTTCTAAATTTTATAGCAGGAAGCACAAAGAAATGGCAAAGCACACATGAAAGTCATCATTTGAATTAGACTAGGACATAGGCCTGATTTCAGTCCTACCTAGGGGTGGGTTATAAAACTCCGCTCTGCTGGTGGAGTTTGCGGAGTTTTGCCACTCCACTCGCAGCACAGAGTTTGGCAAAAAAACTCCTCAACCAGGTCGAGTTGGTCCACTTATCGAGATTCTTTCCAAAGTTTCTCCCAACTTCTTCAAACTTCTGGAACCTCTACATGAAGTTCCCCAAAGGGTCTCAAAGTGTCCAAAACTTACTTCAGGGGTCTGGAAGCTTCAAGATGGTCCTTGAAAGTCTGGGACTTCAGTTCCCACAATCCACTTGGATAAAACCCTTACAAATTCACTGGTAGTACTCCAGGGTGAGGATTCTTGGTGGTGATGTCCCAGGTGTGCGCTGGTAACCTGTAGCAAGCAGGACATCTACTCTTTAGTCCTTTGGATTAAGTTATGTCCACTGGGCTGTAGTTCAGATTGTGCAGCAGGTGAAATCTTCAGAGTGCAGGGCCTGATTGCTGCCAATCAAACTCCTCAGCATGGACCATTCTTCTCTCTTAAGTTTCAAGCAGCAGATCTGAGAGGCCCTGCCCATCTCAGATACGTATTCCAAGTTCTCTGGGTCAAGCAGGGCACACCTGTCTGTTTAAGAGGTGCAGGGCAGCACCCCCGGGTATGATCACATCCTCCAAAGTGTGGCACTGTTTCCTCCCAGAGAGAACCATTTCACCAAAATTCATCATGGCTGGTTTTCCAGCAGGGAGAGAAGAGCTGACTAAACACCCCCCCAGGATGGCCAATCTTCATAGTCTATCCCCCTTGCATCTGCTCATTCAATCCTTAATCCCACCATCTGGCTGGGTTCAAAGAGGAGAGAGGTGTTAAATGGTAGCGGCAGTTTCAGTCGATAACCTTTCAAGTATTTGCCCGGCGGTAATCGCCTCTCATACCACTCGATAATTTACCAATAAAAGAGGCAGGCGCCGGAGACTGGAAGGCAGGAAACAAAGTTTTATTCCGTCGGAGCAGAACACATCAGATCGGACAGCAAGGTATCGTCACGAGGTGCTCTAACTGCATCTCTGAGACCTGGTCTCTTATACACTGGTTTATTGCTTTATTATACATAGTACATTCTTGAGATTCCCTTGATGTGCGGGGAAATATCCCCTGAAGCCCCGGCTCAGATCCGATCTCACACATGGTTACAGTAGAGGTTCCCACCCTACCCGCAGTGGGAGATGGCTATCGCGCAGCAGGGAATTCCGCTAATTCCCGGGGGTGTGTGCAACCGGCCGGGTCTCAGGGGGTAGGGGCTTTGATTCTACTGTAATCCCTTTGATGTGGGGTGTTTCCCTTACAGTAGGGGCAATAAACTGCATCCGCAGGGCTAGGTGATGGCCTGGGACCAGTTCAGACAATGGGGCGCAGAGGAAGGGGGTTATCAAAGGAGAGGCATGACCATGTATGGGTTGTCGGTCGGAAGTGGTTCCGTAGCAGGGTCGCGCAGAAGGAGAGGGTTTATGGCCTGTATGAGAGAGCGGGGGTGGCCGGCGCGCGGGGGATGCTCGCAGCGCCGGGGGAAAGCGCTGGCGATCGAGAGTGAGCGGGGAAAGAGAGTGGGGTGCCTAAAACGGCGGCCGTGCATTTGCTATGCGTAGCGCTGGGGAGAGGCAAGATGGCGCAGATAATGTTCAGTTTGCACGCTAAATTTCCACAGTCCTCCCTTTTAACATGTCTCGCCAGCTTGCCTAGTTTGGATCTATCCCCATAATACCCCGTACCTCCACCTCATTCAGAGCTTTCATCCGCTCAGCTTCAAAGTCCAAAGTCTTAGGGCAGATGCAGTTCATAAAAAGCGAACATAAAGGTGGCAGACACTGAATCCCCAAACAACATCCACATAGTATCACAATCGGTATTAGGATAAATGAAAACAGCCTCCATCCCCAACTTTTAATAGTGTCCCAAAACCAACTCCCCAGCGACCATTCTTCTTGCTCTTGATGGACCTCTGTGGACAGTCTGTGGAGGTGTTCAATTGCTTTGTAGACTGAGGGTGAGTTGTCTGGTACGTAGGTACAACAGCTGGACCCAATAATGCGGCATGCTCCTCCGCGGTCAGCCAGAACCACATCTAGAACAAGGCGGTTCTGGAGAGCCACCAGGCGGACGGCCTGAAGCTCAGCGGTGTTGTTGGCGAGGGCGCCAGCTGTAATGTTCAGTGCTGTTTCGACTGCCTGGGTTAAGTGGCGGATGGCACGGCTGTTTGCCATCGGACCCCAGAGCGGAACAAGACCCTTTACTGCGTCCATGAACTGTGCTCTGGTGGAGTCGGTTTGTACAATGTCTTTGGCACGTTTCTGTCGGTGATGGTTTGCTGGAGCCACATACGTCGGAGGAAGGACAAAGGCGATGTAGCAGGTGCCTCCCCAACCTTTCGGGAGCCAGGTGTAGGCCTTAGTACCACACACGAAGTACATATTCGGGGAGGCAACAAAGGAAGGTGGGTCAACTGAGTCCAATGTTCGGGTGATGAGGCAGGAGCTGTGGCCCACCAGCTGTGCCCCCAGGCCTTCGAGGCATACAGATCCAGTGATGTTGATGACGGACAGGGCCACTGTTAGGGTGGCGGCTGTCCGTTTTCGGAGGTAAGAGAAGGTGGGTCTGGCTGGATTGTTGAACACTTGCATTTCAATTCGTTCTTTGGCGGGGATGTCCATGTGAAAGGAAGTGTTCGATCTCAGAGGGCAGAAGAGGGCGGAGGTTCTACCAGTTTTGTTCAGCCAGAACCCATGGTAGAAGTGTGACATGGTTCTGCCGGAAGTGGCATTGTCCTTGTAGCTCTCCTGCAGGAGGATCAGCCAGGCGAGGCAGGAACCATGGACGGAGAAAGGTGAAGGGATGAAGGGGATTGAGTGCCCAGTGGCATGGGGCAGCAATCCACAGATCCAGCAGTTAGTGGCGTTGGTGGCAAGATTGTGTTGGTGGAGTAACTGCACAAAAGAGTTATTCCAGAACTCCTTACGCCTTTCTCGGAGTTGGGGTGAAAGTGAGATCAGATGGTGTTCTTTCGTGGTGGTAGGTTGAACGGTAGTCAGCAATGTCTTATGAGCGGGTGTGCTCTCCTCCATGATCCAGAAGGTAACCACGAGGAGAAGGCAAAAGAGAAGGGAAATGAAAAGTGCTATTGTCTTAAAGCTGTGCATTCGGTCAGTCTTTGGGTTTTTGAAGTGGATCTTCGGACGTCCGGTTGCTTCCATCATCTTCATGTCGGGCGCTACCATCACCTTCAAGAGACTCGGTAGCGGGCAGAACCACAGACTTTGTTTTAGTTTCTCTCCTGGTGGCCTTTGAGGTGACTAGGCTACCGTTCTGAGATTTCCACTTAGCCTGTGGTCTGCTTAGCCGAAGTTCTCTCCTTTCGTCGCAAGTTATACCCTTCTTTGGATGGCACAGTGGGATCGGGATATTCAATCAACTCAAGTGTCTCTGTATCCGGGCAGCGGCTCAGGGATGGTCGGTCTTTGTCCAGAAGTTCCTCTTGGGCGGTGATGTTGTCCGTGGTTGTCAGGGTCGGTGATACCTTCTTGCAGTGGTGTGCATGCAGCCAATTGCGTTTCCCCTCCACTCGAAGAGCTGTTCGGGTGGTGATCAGGACTTGCAGGGGGCCCGTCCACCGGGGCTCCAGACTCTTGGTGCGCTGGAAGTTACGCACTAAGACGAAGTCACCGGGTTGGATGTCGTGTCCCGGGCCCCTGGAAACATCGGGAATGGCGTGCAGCACCTGCTGATGGATAACAGACAACGTCTTAGTTAGGTTATACAAATAGTCAGACATGAGGACGTCCGGGACGTCGTGGATGGATGATGGTTTTGGTGCAGTCCAAAGGTTCATGGGCCGCCCAAAGACGACCTCGTAGGGGGTTAAGTGGTGTTTGGTGGGGGTGGAACGCATTGATAGCAATGCTAGTGGGAGAGCGTCTGGCCATCTTAGTCCTGTGGTGGCGACTATTTTTGCTATCTTAAGCTTCAATGTGGCATTGTGTCGCTCAACCAGGCCTGCAGATTGGGGATGGAAGACCGCATGGAACTTCTCTTTTACACCCAACCCTTTTAAGATGAGTTGGATAACTTCGGCTACGAAGTGGGGGCCATTGTCGCTCCACAAAATTCGACAAAGGCCGTATCGGGGAAAGAATTCCTTCAGCAGTACTTTTGCAGTAGTCATAGCGGTGTTGTCATGGGTCGGGTACGCTTCCACCCACTTGCTGAAGGCACACACAACGACAAGCACATACTTTAAACCTTGGCACCTTTCTAGCTGGACATAGTCCATTTGTAGGACTTCAAAGGGGTGATTGGGGACCCCAAACCCTCCCCGGGGTACAGCAGTTCCTTTCCCAGGGTTGTGTTGGAGGCATACTAGGCATTGTTGGACCAGACGTTTGGCTGAGTCTGGTATTCTGTCGTTGTGCCAGACTTTGGAGATGAGTTCGATCATGGGGGCAGACCCTATGTGTGCGGGGGAGTGTGCCATGGTCAGCATGGGGATCAAGTATGAGTCGGGTAGCAACCATTTGTTCGAGTCTTTAGTTCGCCAACAACCGTCATCGTCCTTCAATCCTACCCGGGCCCATTCAGTTAATTCGTGTGGTGTGCTGGCTAGTTGGATATCCCTAATCGTTTCCCTAGCATCCTTCCATTTCTCAGTTTGTGACCTGGTCACGTACATGCGGGTCGTGGACCTATTCTCGGCTGTGGTTCGGGCAGTAATGTCAGCTAGTGCATTTCCCTGACCTATAATGTCTGTCACCTTCTTGTGTGCCTGGCATTTGATCACAGCTATCCGTGTGGGGAGGAGGACTGCTTCGGTCAGGGCAGAGACTAGATCTCCATGCAGGATGGGTGTGCCATGAGAAGTCAAGAATCCCCTCTCTTTCCATAAGAGCCCGAAGTGGTGAACTACCCCAAAGGCATACTGACTGTCTGTGTAAATGTTTGCGGTTGTCCCTGCTGCCAGGATGCAGGCTCGTGTGAGGGCAATTAGTTCAGCCGCCTGTGCGGATCGCTGTGTGATGCGGGCTGTCTCAACAACTGTTCGAGCTGTGGTGACTGCATAGGCAGCTGAGGTGGTGCCATCAGGGAGCTTGATGCATGAGCCATCCACCCACAGTTCTCCGTCAGGGTCCGGGAAGGCAGTATCCCGGAGGTCAACCCTACTCTTGGTTTGTTCGTCGGTGAGGGTCACGCAGTCATGTATAGGGGATGCATTGGGGTCAGCGTCAGGGAGAGGTAGTAGAGTAGCTGGATTCAGAGTGGTGCATCGTTTCAATGTGATATGGGGTGCAAGCAGAGTCAGTTCATACCCAGTCAGTCGTGCGCTAGTCAGGTGTTGAGTCTTGGTTTGGTTCAGGAGGGTATCAACAGCATGGGGTACCAATACTGTGAGGGGGTTCGAGAGCACGATCCCCTCACTTTGCCAGATAGAGACAGCAGCGGCGGCTACTGCTCGAAGGCAGGCGGGCAAAGCTCTGGCTACGGGGTCAAGAGTGGCAGAGAAGTAGGCACAAGGGCGTTGCTTAGGGCCTATGGACTGGGTTAAGACAGACAACGCACATCCCTCCCTTTCGTGGGTGTAGAGGGAGAAAGGTTTAGTGTAGTCTGGGGTTCCTAGGACTGGGGCCGAGCAGAGGGCGTCTCGTAATTCTTTGAAGGAGGATTGGCATTCGGGTGTCCAGGGGAGGGGGAAGGGGACATCCTTAGCCAGCAGGGAAAGCAGAGGCTTTATGGTGAGACTGAAGTTTGGCAACCACTGTCGACAAAAGGAGGTGAGGCCCACTAGGGATCGTACTTGCTTCTGAGTTTTGGGAACAGGGGTTTCTAGGATGGTTTGAATTCGGTCAGGGGTAAGTTTCCTCCCGTCTTTGGATAGTAGGTGGCCTAGATAAGTTACCTGGGGCTGGCAGAATTGCAATTTCTTTCTGGAGACCTTGTGACCGTTCTCCGCAAGGAAGCGGAGGAGGTGAATGGTGGCTGTGACGGCGAGAGGAGTGGTGTCGGCCGCCAAAAGAATGTCATCAACGTACTGTATCAACACCACTCCATCGGGTAGTTGGACTGCATCCAGTTGCCTCTTGAGGGCTTGGCTGTAAATACTGGGACTCTCAGTGTAGCCTTGGGGTGCCCTGCAGAATCTGTACGAACGGGCTTTTAAAGTGAAGCCGAACAGGTAGCGGCTGTCTGGGTGGATGGGGATGGAAAAGAATGCGTTCTTGAGGTAAATAACAGTAAAGATGGTGGCAGTGGATGGAATCAGGGTGAGGATGGTGGTGATGTCTGAGACTACGGGGTACTGGGGTATGACTACTTTGTTAACCTCTCGCAAGTCAACAATGAAACGGTAGGCTTTCTCATCCCCCTCGCCTTGCTTCTTTACAATGGGTAGGATAGGGCTGTTGCAAACATTACTGACTACTTCTTCCACCACTCCTGCCTCGACCAGGGACTCGATGATTTCCACCAATGCCTTCTCGCCTTCGGGTGATATCCGATACTGTGGAAGCTTTGGGAGCACTGCGTCCGGTCGGACGGTTATGTGTACCGGGTCGATCACCATGCGCCCTACATCTGAGTCGGTTTTAGCCCATAGATGTGAAGGTAATGTGTCGAGTAGGGACATATCAGCATCGGTTATAGAGAGCATACGCCGTGTGTGACAGGGTCTGGACAGATCTGGGTTATCGTGTAGGATGACTCGAACTCCGTCTGGGGAGCATCTGATGGTGGCTCGAAAATGTTTTAGCAAATCAAGTCCCATAATAGCATCGGGGGTGTTGGAGGAGAGCAGAAAGGTCGTGTCAGTGGTGTTATCTTCTAAGTCAAAGGAGATTGGTGCTGATAAGGGGTTAGTGGAGGGCGTTCCGTCAAAGCCTATTGAGGTTACGTGTGAGCCAGACAAGGGTGCCCTAGGAATCAGTCGTTTAGATAACGCACTACGTGTCGCCCCAGTATCTACCAGGAATGGAGATTTTGTGCCCAAGACCTTAGCGGTGACGTAAGGACCTTGCTGGTCAACACGGAGTTCGACTGGATCCCTCCCTTGCCCCTGGCGGTCCTATGCGAAGTCATGAGTGCTCTCATAGTCGGACTGCTGACACTGGTTTTGGCGGGGGCGATCAAAGGTGTTTGGTCTGCCTGGCCTGTCGTTGATGGTGTTGTTCGTGTGCCCTCGTCCCTGTCCTCTATTTCTGGGGTCATATGCTGTGTCTCTGGGGTCCCTATTTTTGTTCATTTCCAGAAGGACCGGGCACTGGGATTTCCAGTGTCCGAACCCTCTACAGAACGCACATTGATTCCCATCTAAGTCTCTCCGTCCGTTGTAGGGTGTAGGTGTATGGTCTCTAGGGGGTAGCTTTCTAGGGGCGGTTGGTTGGTAATTCTCTTTTGGGGGTTCCCTTCCTATGGTCACCCCTTGCAACTGTGCTATCATCACCCTCTCCTTTAATTCCTTTTTCTTCTTCTCTGACGCCCTATCGTTCTCGTTCTTCTGGTTTTCGTAGTATTGGGCCATCTGGAGAATTGCTGCGGGTTTGGAGGCTGCCCAACTGCTCTCGCTGGTCTGTAGCTTCTGGGAAACTTCTTGAGACAGACCCTTTACATAATTCTGGACAAAGAGGTGGTGTCCGGTTGCGGTGGTCATGTCTTGGCCACTGTAATCGGAAAACACAGTCTCGAATCGGGAGAAGTATTCAGACACATCCTCCTGGGGTTTCTGGCGGCAAGCCGTCACTATCGACCAGTCTACCTTTCTTTCTGGGATTAGAGTCTTCAGCTTTTGTACAATCTTGTCTGGGAGCTCTAAGATGGCTTTCGGGGGTTTCTGTCCTGGTTCTCGCTGTTTATCTATGGTATCGAGTTGTATCCAGGTATATCCGAACGGCTCAGCGTGGTCAACTTTCCGGATTTGTTTCCACACATCAGCCGGCAGGCATAGCCCAAAGAACAAGTCGATATCTGCTAACGTCATTATCGTTGAGCCTAAGGCTGTACCCAATTCAGTGTAGAAGGCAGTCGGGTTCTTTCTCAAGTCGGGTAGAGTCTTTCTAAAAGTCAAAATATCTTGCCGGTCCCACGGCTGGTAGACCCAGTTATATACAACCCTTCCCTTCGCATCTTGGTGGTTGATGTCGTCGTGTGTTCCCTGACCCCGTGGGGGGTCCCAGTAGGGGGCAGCTTCTTTAATGGGCATCATGGCATCGGCCCTTCCTCCCTGGGGCTTAGTTGCTATGGGGGTTTCTGTTTTGGTGGTCTGTCCATGTTCTTTAAGGTGTCGGTAGACCTCGAGTGTACGAGTGAAGAGGTTCGTTACATCGCCCTCTCCTTCTTCCCCAATGTCTACCTTCCTATATAGGGCCGCTAAGCCTTCGGGACCTTTATCGTAGTATCTGTCCTCATATGCATTCAGGGCGTGATAACAGAGCCGTACGACGAAGTGTCGTCTGCGGCTGTCGGCATACGTCTGTTATATACTCCTCACTTTCTTTTCGCTCCACCAGCGTCCCTACTATCCTATCGATTCCTGCTCGTTCATCCTTAGTTAATCGATTCATTCTGGTGGACTCTTTCTTTCCCATCTCATGGTCATCTAGCGTTGTAGTTGACATTGGGTTCAGTACAAGAGGCTCAGCCGGCGCGGAGGCCGTGGGGGCCGAGGCCCCTGTACTGCTTTCGCTCGTGTTCGGGGGTTGTGGGTGTTGCACTACTGATTGGGAGGGTGCATACGGAGGGGGCATGTGAATGATCGGGGGACCTAACAGTAATTCGTCATTCGTTCGCTGCTTGGAGGACAACTCAGGGTAGAGCAAAGAAGGGGTCCTAACAGCGTACTGGCCTGAGGTTTCGGGCTCCTGTCTTAGTTTAGTTTCCCTTCTCTCCTTTATGTCTTCTTCTAACTTTCTAGCGGCAAGGTGAGCTGCCTTTCGTAATTCCTTTTCTGCTTTTACTTCTTCCCTCTTTTTCCGTTGCGTCGCTTCTTTGCGCCACATGCCAATACTGTCAAGCATAGTAGGCGTCGTCTTATTGCTACGCAGAGCTACTTCTAGCGCTTCTATCTTGCGGTCGTCGAAGGATCCCATCAGTGGCCACTGACTTTCGGGGTCCTTCTTGGTATATTTATGCCACAGCTTGCTATAGGCTACGGCGACTAGTCCATATTTAGTGAACATGTCCTTATTAGGGGTGCCTTCCAGTGGAGCCGGATGGTTCACCTCTAATAAGCGGTCCGGGCAGAACCAACTACCAATCAGTGGGGAGAAGATAGGCATGACGGGTTTCAACGGGGACAAAAGTCAGCACTACCTATCTTTTCACTGCTTGCAAAGACTAGACAGAATATCTCTATTCTTCGTTATTTGTAAGCAGAGAATACCTCCAAAGAACCAATATCGAACAACTAGTGTTCGGACAATCAATCAATCAATCAATGGGGAGATAAAGATAGGCACGACGGGTTTCAACGGGGACAAAAGTCTGCGTTACCTACCCTTCACTATTTGCAAAGACTAGACAGAATATTCCTATTCTACGTTATTTGCAAACAGAGAATATCTCAAAACAATCAATGTTCGGACAATCAATCAATGGGGAGATAAAGATAGGCACGACGGGTTTCAACGGGGACAAAAGTCTGCGTTACCTACCCTTCACTATCTGCAAAGGGAGAGAGAGAGAGTATTTCTACTCCTCCCCGTTTGTAGACAGCGAATATCTCAAAGAGAACAATCAATGAGCACAATCAATGAGCAATACTAGTATTTCCAGAGCATTAAACAATCAATCAATTATTTCTCAATTTGTCGTGTATCACGACCTTACCCGGACCGCGTGGACAGTTTCTTGTCTTCCGCCTCCAGCGCCCGATCGTCCTCTACTCTCCGTATTTGCCGCGGCACTCCTGATGGTTCCCAGTCAGGACCGTAGATCACTCGAGAGAGGTCTGCTCGGAACCAGTGAAGTTCGGATGATCGGCTGCCAGACGAGGGTCTATTGGGCAGGAGCTCTCCCGATCGTTGCAGTCGTTCACTCTGTCGTCGGGACCTCTCCCACTGGATCCACGTGTCGCTGATGGGCCCCACGTTTGGGACGCCAATTGTTAAATGGTAGCGGCAGTTTCAGTCGATAACCTTTCAAGTATTTGCCCGGCGGTAATCGCCTCTCATACCACTCGATAATTTACCAATAAAAGAGGCAGACGCCGGAGACTGGAAGGCAGGAAACAAAGTTTTATTCCGTCGGAGCAGAACACATCAGATCGGACAGCAAGGTATCGTCACGAGGTGCTCTAACTGCATCTCTGAGACCTGGTCTCTTATACACTGGTTTATTGCTTTATTATACATAGTACATTCTTGAGATTCCCTTGATGTGCGGGGAAATATCCCCTGAAGCCCCGGCTCAGATCCGATCTCACACATGGTTACAGTAGAGGTTCCCACCCTACCCGCAGTGGGAGATGGCTATCGCGCAGCAGGGAATTCCGCTAATTCCCGGGGGTGTGTGCAACCGGCCGGGTCTCAGGGGGTAGGGGCTTTGATTCTACTGTAATCCCTTTGATGTGGGGTGTTTCCCTTACAGTAGGGGCAATAAACTGCATCCGCAGGGCTAGGTGATGGCCTGGGACCAGTTCAGACAATGGGGCGCAGAGGAAGGGGGTTATCAAAGGAGAGGCATGACCATGTATGGGTTGTCGGTCGGAAGTGGTTCCGTAGTAGGGTCGCGCAGAAGGAGAGGGTTTATGGCCTGTATGAGAGAGCGGGGGTGGCCGGCGCGCGGGGGATGCTCGCAGCGCCGGGGGAAAGCGCTGGCGATCGAGAGTGAGCGGGGAGAGAGAGTGGGGTGCCTAAAACGGCGGCCGTGCATTTGCTATGCGTAGCGCTGGGGAGAGGCAAGATGGCGCAGATTATGTTCAGTTTGCACGCTAAATTTCCACAGGGGTACATTGAAATTGACTTCTTCTGCCTGTCTCCTCCTTTCATTGAAGAATATGGTTTACAATCCCTCCCTCTGCTCTGGCATTCCTATGTGGCAGAACCTTGCCCTCCTAGCAGAGCTGTCTAACCGCATGGGCTCTTTATCAGCTCATCAAAGGAGCCTAGCTAATCCACTTAACTCTGACCAATCAGGACAGACCACTGGAAGGCTGAATTTTGGCTTACAGACAAGAAAGTCTTATAACTTCTTGTCTGTACACTTCAGGAGAAGTTCAACTATACCATATTGTTGGATTTATCAATACCATTATAGTCTTTGCATGGCATTTGTATGTGTCTCCTAGCAGGACATATTAGTTAATTATAACCTGCCATGTTAATATATGTGGCAGGGGATTTGCAATGGGCAAACTGACTTGGGCCATTTTCCAATACCAGGGCTTTTAAAACATCTTTTATACGACCCAACCTATGTCTACAGCACTCCACATCCCGGGGATACCTAGGGGAGACTATAGGGGTTTTGAATGTGTAAAAATATTGCAGGTCCTAACTCCACAGTGCTCCTAGCACAAAAGTCCATTTTGTGAAGCACTTTATCACAATGTGGGGAGTGAAATGTGCTATTTAACTTAACCCAGGGCATATAAAACTTATTTTTATAAGGGTCTTCCTTATACATACCTGAAAGTGAAACTATTGAAAGAGTTGAAGAAAGCAAATTGAGACCACCTTAAAAGGAAAAGACTTTGATATAAAGGGTGAAAAATGTGTTAAACAAATAAAGAAGAAAATAATAGAAACCAAAGAAGAGAAGAAAAAGGGCAAAGACTAAAGGTTTTTGAAGTGTGGGATCAAAGAAACATTTTTTTAGATAGAAATTGTAAATTCGAATTTTTTCTTGAGAATCTTTTTTTTTTTAGAAAAGATAACTTAGGTATTCAGCAGAATTTTAGTACTAAAATGGCTGAGACAAAAGTGACTGAACATCCAAAATATAGTCTAAAACGAAGATGTTTTAAATATTGTTTGTGTAGTATTTCAAACTGTGGTGATACCTGTCCTAATGGTAACTAATAATCGAAATAACACAAATACTAGTGAACGAGTGAATACAGTTACTAAAGAAACTACTACTGAAAAATTAAAACTAATGGATGAGAGCATGTATCATCATGGCAAATCAAATAGTGATTTGTCATTGAATGTATTTACTAAACTCCTTTATGACTATGTTGATACCATGGATGTGAGCGATTGTTATGTGTGCATGAAATTACCTTTATCAATCTCGGAAAGGGGTGACATAGCACAACCTTCCTTTAACAAATGGTGTGTCATGTAGTTTTGTGTCAAGTCTATTTTATGTGACAGGCAACCTGCAGTATTATTATTCAAACATGGATTTGGTCTTTTCAGAAATCCCTATTCGAAGAAACATGAACCCAGTGCTTAGTAGTAAAGATGCAGAATTAATGGGTGAGTTTTTGTTAACAACGAGCCCAATAGCTATAACCTATGCTCATAAGAACAATCTAACATGTATTTTACATGATGAAGAGACAGATTTCCTAAATTTAGTAGAGGAAAGAAGACAAGATTTCCAAAAGAAAGCTGTTGAGCAGAAGTCACATGTACCACCATGGGCTAATCAAGAAGGGGCTATAAGAAAGGCTAAACTCATGCTGCAAAGTCCCTGGATTTGACAACAATGGGGAAATTTGTCTACATAGACTAAAAACATATTGTAACTGTATTTTCATTGGTTCCAGTGAATGTGAACATACCTTCATAATTATGGGAGGATGGGGACTAAAACTTGGAACTGATCCTGTATTTCCAGGGATCTATTATGTGTGCGGTAAAATGCCTATTATAGGTTACCTGCACGATGGTACGATGGTATGGTAGTCGTTACTTTGGAATAGTATTTCCAAAGGTTTATCACATAGACAAGATCAATGGAATCAATGAAGTAAGTCAAGGACTAACACGGAGTAAAAGAGCAAGTTTTTTCAGAAATAATAGGTGACATATTTGGGGCACTAATACCGTCAGTTGGAGTCGTATTCAATTCACATAAAGTAAGTAAGTTGTCAACAGTAGTTGATCGTTTATCAACGGATACTGCTGGATGATTTCTGATGATCAATACCGAAATGGTTGCAATTAGATCTATGGTTTTGCAAAATCGACTTGCCCTTGATATATTATTAGCAAAAGAGGGTGGAGTCTGTGGCATGTTGAAAATTCAACACTGCTGTACATATATCCTAGAGAAAAGTAAAGGTACTGAGGGAAATTTTAAGATTCATGAAGATTTGACCCAACTGGAGGTTGACAGTGTTTGGGAGAGATTAAGTAAAGGTATTTCCACTATAAGTAGTTGGTTTTCTACTTTTGTGAGTAGTCTATTAGGGAAACTACTAATACTCATAACATCAGTAGCAATATTAATCTTGATAATAATGATGACATATAAATGTTACAAGGGTAGAACTAGAACCAGAACGATTACTGAAATAAGAATAAAAGAATGGGAAGAAAGAGAAAAAAGGAAGAGATTGAGTTAGAAGAAATGAAAGAAAGTCTGTATGACAAGATGAAAAAATTAGACATGAAAGATGAAAATAAAGAATTTATGAAAGGGGAAGAAAATACTGAAATTAGATAAATAAAGTTGGCACTTGGAAATGATGGGTATTTTATGATGGCTCAAAAATGCCATCAGAAGGGGGATTGATGGAGCAAGGATTCAAGAAAAACAAAACTTGCTTGTACCAATCCTCGTTAACATTTACTAACTTTTAAAACTGTGAATGGAACAAAATTAATATACACCAGACACCAATGTTGGAGAAAAAGCTTTACGCATGCTTAAATTAATGTGGAATAAAATTGCAACCCGACTAAAACTTCCTTTAACATGTGAAAACGCTTTGCGCATGTGCAAGCCAGATTTGCATAGTGATAACGTGACTAACTCACTTTGAGAGGGAAAAACCTCATGCATGCGCAAGACTAACACGTGGTCTTGAGGAACCACATGCCCGGCATCTGCTTGATTGAATTTAAAATAAAACTGCTACAGTTAATGCTTTTGCTCAAGAGAAATACCAATAACATGGGCTAGAGTAGAAGTGGGTGGTGAACAGTGAGGATCATATGTTTAATAAAATAAAAACTGTTTTTGATTCTTTCATCAATAGTGTGCATTTGGGCCTGATATGATCATGACAATAGGAAAAATGGCACCTGGATGACGACAAGTCGTGCATGCTCAGTGAACTAGGATTGTGACCCGATGACCGAAGAATTTAATAGCGGCCAGATGCCAAGGACAGCCGACGTGGGAAAGTGGTGCTATGTATCCCTTGTCTATGAAAACTGTATTAGATATTAATAAATATTGCAACACTACATGTATGAGAATTTAAGTTATGAATGAGCTTCAGGGGAAGGGTTTGCAGGACAATAAGAACTTCAATAACAATGAATATGTCAGCATGGTATGATGAAAGAAATGTAGAAATAAAGAATATAACTATAGTGACTTAAGCTAATTTGAAACACATCGATGCTGAGGGAGAGAGAGAGGCGAGAGCTGATAGATGAAAAGATGAGAGAGCAGACTCAGAAGATTCAGATCCTAATGATAGCCTGATTAGATTCGAAGATACCAGAAGAACATCGAGAAGGGAGAGAGGGAAGCGCCCTGGTGAGTCGGGTTCTATAGAGAAGTTTAGTAAGTATCTGTCCTGTCCTGATCCTGTCTTATAATCTCTCTCTCCTGACTCTAACTCAGGGGACCACCACCAGTCCTTTGGCCAGAGGGTTGGCTTTTCCAGATTTTTTTAAATAGGTATACATTAGCCTGTCCCAAATTTGCATATTTCTTTGCAAATGTAATTTGTTTTGAACCTGCTGTCTCTTCAACTCTTTTGTATTCTGTTGCAGAATGTGCTAGTGTTAATGATTGTTTTGTTAAATGAAATGTTCTCGCCTATGCAAATAATGAAGGAGTTTGCACTGTGAATTTGTATCTGTGGGCGTTCAATTTATGACTGAAAATTTGGATCAAACGTATGAATCTTACCCAGAGTCTGTGGTTATTTCACTGAGATCAACAAATTAGTTTGATAGCTGTTAATATCACCATCAACTAACTCAACTAATGGTCCATCGACCAGAGGAAAGTGTTGATCAGTGAAAGATTAGTTAGTTATAAAATGTTGTTATAAATTGTTTGAGATTACAGAAAGCTAACTAATCAGAACTGAGTGAATTATAAAACTTGACCCCACCCCCCCAGCGGATTTGCCAGGGAGTGTATATGAACAATTTGGGTAAATGAATATGGGCCTCTTTGAATAATTGTGAAGTGTTTATCCTTGGCCTTTCCGCTGGATCAAACGTTTCTGTGAAACACAGATGTGGGCCACCTTTAAGCCCCTAGTATATAATAGGTCATGGCAGGTTAGATGCCAGCAACCTTTTCCTCTGGTAGCTTGGCAGAGAGCAGGCAGGGTTAACTTAAGAGGAAATGTGTAAAGTATTTGTGCAACACTTCCTACAGTAACACACTGAAAACACTACAAAACAACTCTACACCGGTTTGGAAAAATAGATTTAGCTGGGGGAACATGTTAGACCTAACAGCCTTGATGTGGTCTATTCCCAAAATCTTTGCCTTCTCCCCTTCTGTTTCTGAATTTCACTTTTATTGGCACTGGGACAGTGCTAACGTGCTTTTGCCCTCTCCCTAAAACATGGAAAAATTGGCTTACCCCCAATTGGCACATTTAATTTACAAGTATTTAAAATAGCAACTTGGTAATACCTGTACCCGGGGCTTTTAAATTAAATGCTACTATTGGACCTGCAGCACATGTTGTGCTACCCAGTAAAGTAGTCCTTTATAACATGTCTCAGGTCTGCCACTTCAAATTTGGCAAAATAAACATTTGGCCAGGCCCAAACCTTCCTTTTAATACAAAAAACACATCTGAGGTAGGCCTTAAACAGCCCCCAGGGCAAGGTGCAGCACATTTAAAAAGTAGAACATGTAACTGTAAGTTGTATGTGTCCTGGTAGTGCAAAAACTTCATAATTCTTTTTTCAGTACTGTAAAGCCTGCCTCCCCCGTAGGTAACATTACAATTGCCATAATACAATTTATTAGTGCTAATATTCGATCAAGAACAAGTAGAAAAGTCATGGCCCTGCTGTTAGGCTTTGTATATTCCTCCCAGACAGTGAGACAACAGACTTTAGGTGCGGGCAAGATGAGCCATCCTGAAAGGATGGATGGGAGTGAAGCTGTTCCCTGCCCCGCTTGCACTTCAATGGAGGCTTAGTCTGATACACACAAAGGAAGATTACACCAAGATTTTGTCACCCTTGTCTTCCTGGAGCCTTGGCGAGGAAGGAGACATCTTTCCAGAAGAGGATGTGGGGATACAATAGATGTTACCTCCACTTCAAAGGCTGGCATCATTTATAAATATTGGACCGCCTGAGTCACTCTTCAGTACATTTCTGGATATGTGGACATTAAAAAAGAAGTACTGTCTTGTTCCTCAGAGAACTGCCCTCTTGCTTGAGGCATACCTTGTTCCCCCGAGTACTGCCCTGCTGCTACCAGAAGACTGCCCTGCTGTTTGAGGCCTGCTCTCTGAGAAGAAAGACTAGACCGGGTCCCTGCATCCCAGGCTAACATGAGCAACTCTAATGTTCAGTTGGTTGGCTTCTTGTGTGAGTTACAGGGATACAGCAAGATCCACAGGCTCCATCCAACTGCCCAGGTGACCTGCTGCAACGTAAACATAAAGAATCAGGATTTAATTAAAGAGACGGAGGCTAACATTGTGCAATACTCTCTATTGCCACCTCAAATCAGCATCTGCTTTAAAGAACTTCAGTCAACAAAAGAAACACTCTAGAATTTGAACACCATACTACATAAATGTCTCTGCAGTAGAACACTCTTCCTCTTTTAAATGAAAAACTCTGAATTTATAAGAAACTCTTCTCCTTTCGATCCAGAAAGTCAAGCTCCATATTTTCAACTTGTCAGATAGTTAATCTGTCAGAAACAAAAATATTAAAACTAATAACTTGTTCTTCTTCAACCAAAAAACCTTAACAAATAAACTAAGTATACATAAATCAAATCCTGTTTACAAACTTTATTTCTTAGGACAACTTTCCATAACTTTCTCCTTTCCTTTTCCCTTTTATTTTTTTTAAACAAACTTTAAAAACTCCAAACTTTGACAAGGCTTCAAAACAGATTTCTCCACATTTATAATCAAACCAAGATTTTCCAGAAGTTGAATCATAACCATCAGTTGTAAAAATAGCTCTTCCACATCCTGTGACATCAAAAGAATGTTATCTAAATAAATTATTAACCTGTGATCTCTCTTTCGCTCAAATATGCGACCACTGCACGCATCACCTTTGTAAAGCACCACTGTGCCAAAGAAAGACCAAAAGGAAGACATATGAACTGATATAACTTTTTCTTCCATCTGAACTGAACAAAGCTCTGACTCTCTACCTCCATAGGTACTATGAAATACGCATCCTTCAGGTCTAATTTCACTAACTATTCTCATCCCTGCAGCATGTATCTCAGTAGACGGATACCCTCCATCTTGAAATGTCTGTATACCACTGATTTGCTTAGGATTCTTAGATTTATGACTGGTCTCCGTCCCTTGTCCTTCTTTTCCACCAAAAACAGCATGCTTACAAACCCTTTTTGATTCATCTTTCACCATACAGCTAGCCCCTTTTTCTATCATTGTTTTATCTCCAAATCTACTATCTCTATTTTCTGTTGATTCAGCTTCAATTCCTCCGATTCCTTTTCCTGACGTGGTATCTCCACAAAATCTATTTTAAATCCTTGAATCTTACTCAAAACCCATGGATCTTTTGTAATTACCTTGCTCTTTTCTGCATGATCTTTTAAATGTCCTCCTACTCTTTTTTTGGGAAGAACCAAAACAAATCTCCATACTCACCGTGGGAATTTGAGGAAGTTTGTCCTCTTGCCCATATGCCTCTTGATCTTGCACTCTGTCTATTTTGTGGAAAGAAGCTTGACAAAGGGAGAAAGCCTCTTCCTGACCCTCTGCTGTAGAAATTATATTGGGACCTTTGGAATCCCCGGCCAGCATAAGGTCCTCGTCTGCTGGCCCTTCCAAAAACACCACCAAAAACCTTACGCATGTTATTCTGTGCCTTTTCAAGGGCCGTAACAGTGGCAACATGCTTTCCTAAGCTTTTCACCATTCCTTGTCCAAAGAGCAATCCTTTTGGATTTGTACTTGCTTCTTTATTAGTCATATCTCCTAGTGTCAAGTTAATCTTCATTAACACCGATTTTCTTCTCTCTGCTCAAAGGCCAGAATTCGCATTACCTAATAACATCATAGCACTTTGGCTCCAACCTCTCAACAGATTAACATCTACACTTCCACTATTAAGATGTGCCTCCTCTGCTATGTCCATAATCTTTGCCAATGGACCCAAAACATCAAGTAAACGATCCTGACATTGTTTCAGCGATCACTCTAGCCTCTTGCATGGGTCTCTTCCCAACTTAAAAAGATATGTAATAATATCTGGATCTAAATTCAGTGTATAGCAAACCATATCTTCAATTTGTGGTCTTCAACATTCTGCTCTCAAAATATTTCTCACTTCTCTCTCCAGAGGCCTTCTTATCCATACGTTCATGAATTAACCCACGTGCAGAATGGGTCACAAGTATGCACTTCTAGGATTGCAAATAATTATATGGACTAAACATGTCCTCCCCTCATGGGTCCTTTATAATCGCATTTACCGAAGTAGATGCATCATTTTCTATATAATCATTTAAATAAACATCATCTTGATTTATGTCTAAAACATATACATCATATGACTGACTTACTCCTAGAATGACATTGACATCAGAATCTATTGTCATCTCATTCTCTGACCCCTCATGTGTGCCGCTTAGGGCACCCCTGCTCTGTGTACCGCTTCGGGTACCAATTGTTCTCTTTGAGTTCTCTCCACCCTTATTTATTTTGTCCATATGTTTTGTCTTCCTAAGCTTCTTACCCTTCTTTTCATATATAGCACTCTTCTCATTATCAGACATTGACCAAAATGCCTCACCTGACGAGCGATCCTTTCTCTTCTTAGTCATTACTAAATCAATCACTTCTCTCATTGAGGCCTTAACCTCAGATTGTATAAGCTTTCTTAAGCTGTCCTCGCTTACTCTCCCTTCTACCACACTACCAAAATTACTATTTCCTTCTGTTGTCATATTTCCCTTATACCTTTATTTCAGATCTTGAGATAACTCCCTACATTTTTTATCTTTTTTCCTCAACCACTGTCCTTTTAACATAAATCCTACTTTATTGTCTTTTAACTCAATATGTTCTCTTTTTTGCTCCGCTCTGTAATCAGCCCCTTTATCCTCTGTACGAATCGCCAAAATACCCCAAGAATGTATTTCACAACTACTGTCTATCCTAACTTATTCTGCCCAATCCAAGTTGGAGCCCGCAATCTCGCAAGATTACGGGAGCCAATCTCCATTCAGTTAACTTTCCTTTGTATGCGATAAATTTTCCATTGCTAACTGAATTGCTCCTTCATTTATTTTAAACAAAAACTCCCCGCGCTACCTTGCTCTCATTGAATCTGAGCCACTTCAGCGCTGAGCGAACCGCACATGTTAGATTCTCGTGCAACAGAGACCTGCAAGAGCGCATCACAAGAGCGTCCTAACCGATAAGCAAAATAACTATTTTCCTAACATTACAAGGTACTCATTTTACCTGATTGTACTACTTCTATTAGCATTAGCTTTCATAAATTAGAAGCCCTTCTTTCATATTACATTCTTCCTTCCAAACTATTACACAAATAATTTGATCCGCACACATTAAAGGTAAAGAAATAGTTCCACCAAATATTGCGATTTACACATTCCTTTATTCTTTACATTTTGTTCTCCTTTCTTCACAGTAGCCAACGTGTTTTGTCCTATTTAAGAACTTCTTCAGGGCTACAAGACATAGACAACATACAATGTTTTAAAACCTCATAAAAGCAAAATGTATATATAGACTAAATTATTAACACAGTTTATATAATCATTCATTACAACACTATTTACATATTTACATTGTTATAGGGACCGGAAATCCGGTACCTCTGAGGCCATGATCCCACTGTACACATTCCTTAAGTTCATATTTACAGTATTAGATCATGTTTCACCAGAACCACATAAGTGTGACAGTATGGGAAACTCATTTTATGAGTACTGTCTAACACTTACACCATAAGTCTATACTTTTTCAATGATATACATATATACAAGCTGAGCAGGAAAAGTACTAAGTCAAGTATTTCAAAAGAGACAGGCTCATATGAATATACACAGCAGCATTGGGAGACCGACATATTCTCATGAAATATTTATTAAGGTCCAACCCAGAAGGGTACATGATAACATTCAGGGTTGTTTGGCATTGTGTGGTTACCTCTTCAGTTGTCCATTGAATAGTATGCGTTTTCCTTCTTCTCAAGTAAAATCCATCTCACAATACCTTTTCTAGAACGTATATAAAGAATAGGGGATATTATAATCCCTAATAACCTGTTCTTTTTGTTCATATGTCATAAATCAACAACAGGAGTCTTAACAGAACTATATCTGTATCTCTAGGATATTGTAATCCCCAGTTGGATAGCATGTGTCCTAATGTCTCATTCTGTCTTTCTTATTTGGAGAGGTGGAAGCATCAAAAGCTGCAAGACAGACTGAATATGTGTCCTTCCATAAGCATGTATACTTAAATACAGCATACATTAAACCTAAAGGTTGCTATTCAGACTGCATCATCTATATAAAGATGCCATCAATATGCCCCAAAAAACTATCCCACAGGCCACCCAGCATGTCACAAATGGTATATTTCACTAATAACTGTATATATTGGGACAGTTAACTCCTATATGTCCCTTGAGTAACCCAGAATTAACATTGTTAGACCTTTCATTATGTAATATCTCATACCTGTGCTTCTGTATTTGTAATCCGAATTTAGAAAGATATTTAAACAGTATCACTCCTTAGGTAAAATAGGGTCATTGTTGACTCGTAAATGTAATGAGAAAAAAAATATATACAAATTATAAGGGACCCATATTGTGAAAGTTACCACCCCGTGATAAGCAAATATGGGGATTGATTCCGCGTTAAGATGGTACAGGAAGTTATTCTAACCCCGCAATCATTTCTCAACACATCATTCCCGATGTCACGCTACGGTGCACCCGGTACCGTAGTTATACCTAACTGCCTTGCACCTTTTAAACCAGTGTCATCATTTAGGGACACGCACAATTCCGCGCAGCGTGCCTTCCTCAATACCTATTTAGAGCGTTCTAACAAATGCACCGTAATATGCCTCATCGTCATTAAGGTGATCCGGCATTCCTCTAGTTAAGGGGCAAATATGATTTGATACAGGCGGTCTCTCTTATAATTATATTCTAGGACATTCTTTAAAAATGACACCATTTAAATCTTGTCTCCAACATGTTAAGGTGCAAATCGCACTGTGTCTCATTGCCAATATATAATTTTAAAAAATCACCATAGTTTAGGGGCAGACATTGGTATGTAATGAAAAACCTCCCTTTTAGATAAACAGCAAAAAGTAAAGGTTGCTTCTTCACTCCGATAAACGTAAGCACATAATACCGCAATTTCAGATGATGTCTAAGGTGCTTACATACGCGCTCATTTAAATCTCAGTATCATTAACCTAATAGCAACACCTTTATCCGAAGTGCTTCTATATACGGGCACACATTTAAGTCTTGGTGTCTTAAACATATTAACAACACATAAAGCGTGGCCATTTAACACTCACAACATCGTGGCCATATAATTCCATTATCAAAGTTAATGTCATACCCATAGTGCACTCGCCATTAGATGTATTCCGGGCAAAGTGTCCCTCTATCTGCGTCCAACACCATCAAGACGAGTTTCAAACAAGGAGGGCATTTAAACTCTCCCTCCTTAGCCGCGCATGCGCTCTAGATGTTCGGAACGAGAGTAAAAATCCGCCATCTTGTAACGTGTCTCTATTGTTGAAAGCCTAGGGACACCTGGCATTCCTACCCTTGACACAGTTATTTAATTCAAAAATATACAGGCAGGTAGAGATTTAACCTTTGAAAGGTTCGCGTCTATCATTTCTTATGCCTGTTTGAAGTAAAAAACGAGCAAACATCGCTTAACCGCATATATTTTCATTACTTTTCTAGCGCATGCGTGATGTAAACAATGCATGAATAAAGGGCAGCCATCTTGTAATGAAGCCCTTCTACCAAAGTTACCAAAAGCTCAAAACACTCCTATTTGTAAAACTTAACTTCGGCGCCAATACTATTTTGATCATTTCTTTTGCCTCTTGTGGAATTAGAAAGTGAGCCAACCGCAAACCAAGACATGCGTTTTCGTCACTAAACTAGCTCTCGCACATTCGCAAAAATGGTGAAAGTAACAAACATCCTGCAATGCGCTACCCCCTATATTGTGACGGGCGTCCCTCTCATCCATAGTTGTACTTAAAGGAGGTATAGCTCTTTTCTAATTAAAGTATCTTATCTTAACCGAAGAGGCATTTATACTCATGCCTATCGTTATTTCTCGCCCGGGGCATGTTTGCATCTACCGCTTCAGAGCATGACCCTTGAAGTGAGTAAATGGTGTCCCAAATGCCACAGCTACTTTACTTGAGAGTGGCCCATATTAAAGGACCGTCTATGCCCTTATCAGAGTATCTTAAAGATGTAAACAATTATATACTTAAAAAATCAGAACTCATAGCCGTACACATAGTAACAGCTGGCTCCACCATTAAGCGCAACGATCATTCGTTAAAGGGTATTGTGCAGACCCAGCATAGCCACCGCACGGGACCTGTAAAACCCCACCATCCCATATTTTAAATGATAATTGAAGATGTAACCACAACAGTGCTCGCTAAGCATTCAGGCATGAAAACCATGCATAACAATTTTCAGTCTTTGCCTTAAGAGAAAAAAGAGAAAATGGAAAAATGTGTAATCCGGAAATAACCAGTTCCATCCACATAATACCTCAATCATGTATCAATGATAACAATGCACACGATATAAACAGTCTACAGTTTCTTCCCACAAAGATACTCCACCACAAATAATTTCAAACCAAGCTGTCATACAGTGGTGATCATCTATGTGCTATTGTACACAGACAATGTATCCATGATGACAGTGCACAGGATATATACAATCGAAAGTACTTTCCCACAAAGATATTTTACCATAAGTAATGTATATCCAAGCATTGAACACCTGGGAAAACTTTATAAAAAGTAATGCATCTCTGAGTTAATCTTCAGACCCTGGTGCATTATACGCAACCTACATACCCATTTCGCCTCTCTCTGATGGAGAGAGAGTTCCCTATTGCCTCCTCTCTCTCCAATGACCAGATGTTCTATGGCATGAAACCAAACATCTTTGTTATCTGGGTGTTCTTCCTTTATATGTATTGCAATTGGATACTTCTCTTCCAGATGTTTTATTGCACGTACATGTTCTTGTATTCTCACCTTAAGGCAGTGTATACTACTCCCTATATAGATCTTTCCACTTGCACAACCAATTACATATACCGTGTACGTGGTATTGCAATTAATGAAGGACATCATTTTGTGGGTTTTGTTGGTATTGTACATAAACTCTGTAGTTCTGTTTTTTTCCAGTCGACACACCGAACAGTTGCCACAGACATAAAAAACATTTGGTTTGGTCGGTAACCAAGGGCTTGCCGTCTGATCGGTGTCCCGTTTCTTTACATACCTTGGACAGAGCTTTTGTTTGATGGAATTACCTTTACGGTACACCATCTTAGGTTTGCATGGAACAATATCCGACAGGCTTCTATCTGTACACAACATGGGTCAATTCTTTCTCAACACATTATAGATGTGATTACTGTGTTGGTTGTACTGTGTAATAAACAACACATTATTTTGGGATTCTGTACTTTTTCTGTTATTCTTTGATGTGTCCTTATTGGCCGTCAAAGTCTGCTTTCTATTCAATGCCTTGGCTCTTATCTCTGCTTTCTCTAAGCACGTATTTTCATAGCCCCGATCTTTAAAATTTGTCTTAATGTCATGTACAGTCCATAAAAACTCATCTTCCTCACTAAAATTCCTTCGAGCCCGTACCATTTCGCTATAACGTATGGTGTTAATGGTACTCTGGGGATGGAAACTCGAGGCGTGTAGCACGCTATTGCATGTTGTGGGTTTCTTAAAGCTCTTACTCTCAATTCTTCCATGTTTGACATACAGTCAGAGATCAAGGAAGTCATTTCACTTTCATTGTAAGTAATTGTCAGCTTGACGTTAAATCTGTTTGTGTTAAGATACGCTTAGTATTCCATTAAGGTCTCAACACTCCCATTCCAAATCATCAGAATGTCATCAATATAACGACCATAAAAGATGATTTTGTCATTCCATTTCTGGGCTCTTCTTCCATAGGTCTGCTCCACCTCATACAGACCCATGAAAAGGTTTGCATAAGATGGAGCAAACCTAGAACCCATCGCTGTTCCCTGTCTTTGAAGGAACCACACCCCATCATGCAGAAAGACATTGTTCGTTAGGATCAATTCAGCCATTTCTATCAACATCTGGGTATAGTCAAGATGACTAGCACTCCTTCTGTATAGGAAGAATCTCAAGGCTTCCAATCCATTTCTCAATTGTATGCAAGTATACAGATTTTCAACGTCCATAGTTACAAAAAGTAGGTCTTCACTATCCCAGCTAAATGCCTCCAGCTTGTCCAGGACATCACGACTGTCCTTTAGGTAGGACGGGAGGTTTTTCACATAGGGTTAAAGATATCCAGCTATATATTCCGCTAGACATTCTTTGGGCCCCCCATTACCCGATATTATGGGCCTCCCAGGGGGATTTAGTAAGGTCTTGTGGATTTATGGGAGTGAATAAATACAAATCACTCCTGAAAATCCACATACTTACCTAAAACCTTGAAATTCAATATTGCCATTTCTACGAATTGTATCTTTGTTGTTTTGTTGTTTTGGTCACATTTGATTTATTAAAATGTACTCTTTTGTTCTAAATTCACTTGGGATTTTTCTTGTGCTATGTTTTCACTTTATTGATGTTTGTGTGTTCCATTAATACTTTACACTCTAAATGAATCCTGACTGCTTTTGTGCCAAGCTACCAGAGGGTTAAGCACAGTTTAATTTGGTGACTTTTTGTGTTTCACCCCAATAAGGATTGTGCTGTTATCTGAATGGGGCTTCCACCCACCTCAATCAATAACCCAACTTCTTAAACTGAGATTGCAACTGAGGGAGAGGACCATCAATCAGAATATAGAAGTGATATTTCATTTGGTGGAGTTCCATCTGATAATATCTCCTCTTCTAGCAATTTTGAAGAACATGCAATACACAGCAAAATTATTGTTATGTCTTTTCAGAAGCACAATGAGTGGTGATGAGAGACAGTGGCCGTGTAGCCCAATCCAAAGTGCAGATAGGTACCGCACGTAGCCCAGGAAGAGTGCTCACTTGGCAGCTGCAAATCATCCTCTTCATGCATGTAAATTCGATACTAAAAGATTTTGCCCATTGACTACTGACATAATTTTCTTTAAAACATGTTCCGTGAAAAAATTATGCACCACAAATTTGCTTGCCAAAAAATTTCTGGGGGAGCTTGTAGCCACCACTGTGTTACGTGCAATTCGCGTAGCGCGTAGTTGCACAAACTACGCTAACTACGCAAGCGTAGCGTAGTCCTACTCCCAGGGTTAGTTCTAGTGCAAAACCGTGGACTCCCGTTTCAATCAGGGAGCTGACATTTATTTTGTTGTCTTACAACACTGATTGGATTTTCATGAAAACCAACTCTACAATCTTACTGATCTGCATGATTTTAGTCAAACCTTGACATTTGCTGGGCATTCTGAGTCTGAAATTGTAGTGGAATTTATCTTAATCACCGTCACAGGGTTACTCAGCAGATTGTAAGTCCTTTCAGCGACCCCGCAGGCACAAGGTAAGTCCCAAGTGGCGGTTCCTCCTGGCACACTGTGGTCCACGCAGTGTCTTCTGTTCAGTTCTCCCAGTTCCACAGACATGGGGTCACAGCCCGGTACTTATAGTCAACATGTCTTTATTCTACCCTGGCACAGGGCTCTGAGCCCAGTCCAAACCAAATCAGGGGGCACTTTAAAAAGACAATTAACCGTGCACAACACCCTCAATTCTTAGTGTGAGCCTTAGCTCCAGACACACTGCAGGGGGGAAGAGCCATCATTGTGGAAGACAGGCACAGCCCTATACAGGTGCAGGTACAAATCATTCCACCACTCAAAATGCAGACCAGGCCTATTCAGCCTAGCGCTGAGTCACCCAGCCAGGGCAGGACACACCCCAACCCCCCCCCAGGGACTGTCTGCAGTGAATGCACATACCCTGTCAGTCAGAATAAGACGGTCAATACACATCAGGCAGGCACAAAGACACATCTAAAAGTGGCATTTCTAAAATAGTAATAATAAATCCGCTTTCACCTATAAGGAGGATTTATCACTACTATGCCAAGCATACCAAACTTGATCACGCTACCCCTCTCAGATCAGGAATTACCAGTGAACACATATCAGGCAACGCCCAATGCATTCCTATGAGAGGCCATGTTCTACAGAAGGCATACATTTTGACAGAGCCCAGGGTTCCAGGACCTCAGGAACATCACTTGTGGCTCAAGACGCATTCTAGCAGAAGTCACCAACAGGATTCAGTGTAGGTCCAGATGGAACTGGTCAGCTGGGCAGGAAAGGCCTCTTGTAGTTTGATGTGTTCTTGTAGCATGAACAGGAAACCTTATGATATTTAAAGTCTACTTGTTTATCTTGGGTGCCAGAGGAAGAGCAGGTCCAGTCCTTCAGGACTCTTCTCAGGTTTGCAGACAGAAGTTTCAGTCCTCTTTTGATCTTCCACAGGTCCATTAGCATTCTGAAAATGGTACTGGTGATGCCACTTTTATCCTGGCACCAGTTTATAGATATGAGTGACTCCTGGCCCCTCCATAACCTGCAGGAAAACATCTCCCAGGGGGAACCTTCCCCACTTTTGCAGAATATCCTTTGTACCCCACAGCACCTCTCCCTCCGTAAATCCAAGATTGCAATAACCTTCTCCCTCTGGCTGAGTCTTTGAGCCCACACCATAGGAGTGGGTAGGAAAATTAGCAACCTGACGTTTGTGATCACATCTGTCCAATTCTGGTGACAGCTCCCTCCTCACTGTGATTAGAGCCTGGCTAACTTGGAGAACAAACAAAGGGGGCTGAGCAGGTCTCATATGGCATCTGCCTGTGACAGGAGAGGCCCCTTTGAAGTCAATTAAATTATTGTGCACCATCTAAATGTTTATACTGCCAGAGGAACAAAAACTACTCCCCAAACACTTTCCTCCTGCTCTTGGAGCAGTTTTCACACCCCATTCAGGATTAAGCACTCAGGAGGGCTGTAGCTGAAGGAGAAGTGCATTTTTCTTAATATATGTAAAAAATCCAGCTCCACCAGTGAGTTGAGCTTTTAACAATTATTACAAATAATCCAAGAATTATATTGTTGGTGTTCATATGCAGGATATGACATCATTGAATTTAATATTGCATCACCGTGTTTTCCTATGCAACAGTAAGGCTTACTACAGTGAAAATAGCGTTTAGGGCCTTTTCACTGTAAGGACATGTTTAACATTAAATTTCTACATATCCTACTTTTTAATACCAGGCACCCTGCTGTATGGGCTGTAAGGCCTACCTAGTGATGACTTAATAATATTTAAAACTAAGGTTTAGACCTGTCAAAAGGCATTATTTTGCTAGTTTGAATTTCTGTTTAAAAGATGGTTTAGTCATGCTACATTGGTTGCCTTACACTCTCATGGTAGTGGTTTGCATTACGGGTGATGCAGTCCACTAGTAACATTTAACTTATAGACCCCGGGTACCATTGACTTAAAATCATATACATTGAGGTAGCAGTGGTAAACAATTGCTGCACACTCAACAAAACTGTACTGGATTTGATAATTACCTCAATAAACACAGTTTATGAACAGGAGCTACCATGATAACATATTCCCAACTACCTCGGAGTGACTTCGAAGCTTTCAGTAATATTGCCTTGACTGTTATTAGTTGAGAAAGGCCACACATTTTTCTTTGTTGAGCATTTAATTCTGATTAATATATTCTCAGATAAACAGGAGAACAGTCCTACATCGTACAGCCAACACATTTCTCTCTCAAGACTGCAATCAAACAAAATCGTGATTATATAGAGTTGAAGTGATTCATACATAATTGCATGAAGTACAAAGTAGCTGTATTCGTATTCTTCACATTTATGCCTATTAAGTAAAAAGTATCAAAGCTTCCAAAAGTTATAAAAGATGATTATGTAAGTATGAAAATAAAAGATTTTAAGTAATGAAGAGAACATTATGTGCTCCACCAATAAATGTGTCTTTGCCCGGTGAACGCAAAAGACCGTATTCGTAAATGTAAATCAAGTACATGTATAGTGCAAGAATCACCCCCAAAGGGGTATCTCAGCGCTGGGGGCCATTGGAAGATTAAGCGAGCTATTGCCCAGAGTCCCATGGTGCTGGGCAGACTCCTGTCGCCGGAGCCGGGGATCGAACCGTGATCCCGAGCATCCAGCGTCAGTTGCCCCGGCCACGGCGCCACACCTCTTCCGCTAATAAATCTCATAATAGTAAACCATGCACACCAGTCACTATTGATAATGTTCTATTTTGTGTCAAAGTAGTGTTTACAAGTAAGACTATTTAGACAACATTGAAAAAGTGCATAGTGCATAAGTATGCTATAAAAAACTAAACGAGAAAGCAAAGAAGAGAAAAAAGAACTACATTAAGGCGGATGGAAATAACTCAAGTGTAAGAGTCAGACCAAATAAAGAGAAATTGATAGGGCTGCAAGGAGAAATTAAAAGTCTGATGTAAATAAAGGAACACTCTGAATGCAAAAAATATTGTATAGCTAGGAGTTATATCAGTGGCATAGTCAACACAGAGTACTTACAAACTCAAGTATGGAGTTATCTCAAGTTGTAATGAGAGTAGCAGTTATTGGTGTTAATTAAACCTGAGTAGAGTTGGCAGAGACACTTGTATACCAAATTGGAATTTGCGTTTGTGACCCAATTCCGATTAGGTATTTGGGAAGGGCATGCTTATGGTGCCTCTTTCTGAATCGCATTGGTATGTATTATTGTTTTGCAACCAATTTCTAGCCACAAAACAGTAATGCTTTACCACCAATTCAAAATTGGTGGCAATTCACTCGCCAATGGGAAACCGTGGAACACCTTTTGCCATTGAAAATGTAAAACAAAATATTTTTTAAAAGCAGGTAGTGATAAGGACCACTGATTACTGTTAAAAAATGGAACCAAAATGTTTAATTTATTTTTAGGAGCGCATTTTGTTTCCATTTAAGGAAAACAGGCTGTATTTAAAAAATGCAATCACAGACATGGCAGTCTGCTGACCCAAACAAGCCACCATCACAGACATGGCAGTCTGTTGACCCAAACAAGCCACCATCACTGTGATAGTGGCTATTACTAGTGGGTTGCACATTGTGATCTACCTCAATAATATTTATGAGGTAGGTCAATTTGTAGCCAACTTGGAATAGCAGCTGAGATCAGAGCTGTGCAATGCTTTGGTGGAGAAAAGTTGTGTATATTTCTATCTGCCTCTGCTGGTGGCCGAGCTTTCTATTTTTATGTTCCTTCCGTAGAGCAGACATTTCCCTGTTTTGACCTTCAACTCAACAATGGCTGCTATCTTGCAAAGGTGCACACGTGGCATTTGATATAGCATTTATTTATGTAGCTCAGTCACACTTTCTTGCACATTGGCATGGGAGTGAGAGCATAGCACTGAGACTCTATGGAGTGGAAACTTAACAAAATAAAAGGTCACTGAGTGGCAGGTCAACACGACCCAAATTGAATGTAGCAAGGAGCCACTGGGCTGAATCTATAGAAATAAGGAAAGGTTTTCAGGCGAAACCGTTTTTCTGGTATATATCTTGATGAAAAACAAAATCTGAAATACTGCATAGACTACTGCACCAAGTAACAAGACGATGACAGAATAAAAAGTCAGGCAGGCAAAAAAAGAAGTAAAACAGTTGTTTGTATGTTGGCAAGAGACGTGAGACCATAATTTGCAATTTCCATAGAAGTATAAGGAGGCGGTTCAAGAATGAGCGGTGCCAGAGCTAAAGAGTTTAGAAACGGAAGGGAGCAGTTATTTGCTTTTTCTAGATTTGATAAAATGTGGTAACATTTCTCGTCGAAGAATGCAAACTAAGCAAGTTTAAACAAGCATTATCTGTTTTAAGAGAAACATAATATGTTCTCTATCGAATACAGTGCACAATAGTAAATGATTTGAAGAATTATTAGCAAAAGATAACAGCCCAAACGTCTACAAATTGAAAATTCATCAAAAAGATGGTGGCTTGTCCCTGTCAATTACTGGCAAGGAATAACCCTGTAAGATGAAGTTCCTGTGATTCGAGTAAAACAGTCAATCAAGCAAACCTTCATGAACACAGCGAAATGAAACCCACCTCTCCAAACAGAACCAAAACAGCATCTTGACAACTAGCAGAACTTAAAGAACGCCAAGAAACAAGGACCCATAATACAGATAATACTTTGGCCTCTTTTAAAATACACTGGACATTGACATGCATGTGCATATTACATTGTGACACCGGGAAAGTGCAAATACTAAGGAAGGAAACAATGCCGGTCACAATGATATATATTAGGGCCTGAAGAGTAGGTCCCTGATAACAGACAAAACTAAACAGGAAAAGAATGGACAGATTTGAATGACAAAAAGCTCCAAGCAAAAATTGTAGATTAAAATATATCTCTCATATTTATTTATTTTTTGATTGAGTAATTATTTTCAATTTTTACAAAGAACAATAAAGTTAATACATACATAAATATTAAACAAATAATCAAAAACAAGCCTACATACATATATATAAATCAAGAACCTGGTTCAGTACCCCACACGAAAATCTAATTCATGCACACAAAAAGTGCAGCCATCACCGTGATAGAACAATTCAGAAGGATTCATCCTCCATAAAATGTTAGATGAAAAAGTCACAATACCAGGCAACAAACTTAGAAATACGCGATTTGTGAGCCACTTGTGTGCCTCAAAACTGAACTGAGGAGTTATAGAGCACTGTAGCCTGGGTCCACAGAAGCCTGCAGAGAAAGGAGGCAGGGGCATCTGATATGTGTGGCTGACATAGGCAAATCAGAAGGGATTCCAAGGAAGGAGGTTTGTTTGAGGGCCTTTAGAGTGAGGAATATTGATTTATCTTGCTGTTCTTTACCACTGGGGTAGAGATTCATGTCACCGAATACTCAATGATTCCTGACCATGTTCACTATAATTGTTTGAGCCTTAAGTGCCTTTAGCTATGGCACATATGGCTATGCTGGCACCTGACCTCTACGTCAGCATTATGGTTTTTACAATGTTTACTTTTAAGTGGTTCATGTTTACCAAGTTTTGGATGGATCTCTGACCGAGATGATGATGCCATGAGCAAGAGTACAGTAACCTACGGATATCCTGTCCGACAAAATAGAAATCACAGTATAACCTATGGGATTTATATTTCGGTGGACGGGATATTCATCATCGATGTGACGGAGTAAATCGTCCATCAAGATCTAAATTAGGCCCTAAGACTGATGCTTTATCTAGAATATGAATGTCAGCAATGTATTTTTAGCGGAGGCGCCCAATAACGTTTTGATGTCCAAGGATGAGTAGAAATAAGAATTGACAATAGTGGTGTTTGAGGGATTCGTGCTTCAAGGTAGCACAATGATGAGTTAAGGGTGGGAGAATGCATGTTGTAAAAATGAAAGCAATTATGAGATCAGCCTGGAATGTGCCCTTTAATTCCCAGTTATGAGTAGAAGTGCAATATGGTGGGTATATGGACTATATTAAAGAGACGAGAAGGGGGGAGATATATTAGGTAGGAAAGGGAGGTACGGGATAGGGAAATCTCTGCTGAAAACTAGTGTGCATGCATGTGCCTCTGTCCAGCATTTTGTGGCATTGAGAGACATATTGGCACAGTTAGGTTACAGATGGTGTTAATACAAAAGACGTTTCAGTTATCCAATACAATAATAGGATTGTTAGCAAACATGAGCTAAATGTTAGGACAATGTTACTAAAAGTATATGTTTGGTTAATACAAGAGTCTCTTTGGTGTGACCAGCAGAGGCGCAGTTCATAAAATATACCCCAGTTATTCAAAGTTTAAAGTACATGAGCATCACAGACATGATGAGAGGAGAAACTGCTCCAAAAAAGTAAACTTTTTTTGCCGAATGTTTCTTTTAGGTTCAATTTTGAGTACTTTAGTCTCACTTAAACAATATATATGTCATTGGGGAGCAACCTAGGTGCACCCAGGATAAGAACCAGATCTGCATCAGATTTTCCTAATCATTCCATGAAAACTGACCAGAAACAGTATATGTCTGAACACAAATGAGCAGTGACCACATAAACTGCACAAGTGCACCAAATTTAAGGGATCCTCTCAGGAGCAGTGACTGTCAGGCCAGGGGATGGGCAGCTCCTAGAAATACAAAAGCATTATCCAAAATGCATTGGGTATGATCAGCATCAGAATAGATGGCTGCATGACTAGCAGAGATCACAGAATGTAGCACTGTGCACTAGGGTGCCCAGCTCTCTCTGGGTAATTATGGGCACTGTCTCTAGTCCTGAACTTTTCACCGTCAAATCATTGATTCTGATGTGTTAGTCTAATTAGTTCAATGAAAGGGAAAAGAAGACTACAAAACCCAGGCTGCATTAGGCTATTCCACAAAAGTGCAGGACTGAAAACAGTATCCGTAATGACCTTGAGGGAGGTAGTCACCATACTCTTAACACATCTACCTTTGGGATACCAGATGTGAGATGACCGGACAGCAGCTCAGACAACAGACTTGCCACGGTGTATTGTGTTAATGCAAGAGTGTCATAACTGAAACTTAGAAGTCTGTTCTTAAGCTCTTCATGCTTGAATATGGAAATATGGGCATTTCACCAGTAACGTTTCCCCCTTTATCTGTCTGCCCCTACTGGATCCCATGGGGGAGGGCACTGAGGCTGCTATTCAAACGGGTGTTCGCAAATATCCAATCAGATAATCCTCCACTACTATAATATTTATGTATGCATGTATACGGTATTTCTATAGCACAAACCTAGTTAAAAGGCAGGAGAAGGCTGCACAGGGTCAAAGACAAGCATAAACACTATCATATCTAGGACAGTTAACTTTTTTGAGGACTCTTCAACTCTTTACTAAATTTGGGCAGCATTGGAGTTGTCTTGATGAATGCAAGGATGTTGCTCCAGATCCTGGTGTATAGATGTAAAAGGTTTGCTGTCTTGTTTTTCCTTTATGACGCTTCTTAGACTGCAGTCTGATGGTGGCATGGCTATGAGTGTGCCAATTACTACCAGAATTGATGGGCTTGTCTGCAAGATACGAAGTGGTGTTGGTAGTGATGGCCTTGTAAAGTATGCAGCTGGCTTTGAAGATGTGTGAGCCAACAAAGGAAGTCAGTGGAGATCCATCAGATAGGAGTGATCTTATCATATTTCCTCAGGTCCTGGATAAGACATGCTGCGCTGTGTAGGATGCCCTTAAGGTGTACCAGTGTAATGCGTATGACACCATTGAGAAGGACATTTCCACCATCCAAATGGGAGGCTACAGGGGCTTGAACAGCAGTTCTGAAGTCACTTTCTGCAAGAGGGTGAAGCTGCTGTCCAAGGGAATACAAGTATGGTGAAACCTGGGGTTCAAAGCCATTAAGGCGTGTCTTTGAGCCAGGTTTGTACTGCTTCTTGTTTGTTGTTCTTGGCAAATACCATGAATTTTGTCTTGGTTGACTTGAGCTTCAGGTAGGCATTGGACACCCAGCTCTGGAAGATGAGCAAGCAGTGTTTGAGGCATCAAATGTCTGATGAAGAGGAGACATTTAAGTAGTGTTGAGTATCATCTGCATATTGGGTAGTCTTGATGGCTCAATGTAAAGGTTCAAGACTACAGGAGAACAGTATAGAATCCTGTGGGAGACTGAAGGTGGCCAGGATCCTTTGGGACCAGGAGGTGTCCATGAAAATACAACATTTTTGGTTGACGGGTGTTACAGGTCTGTGTAGAAGTTGCTGCAGACAGAGCAAGGGAGAGGGTGGGTGGTCATAAATCCTTAGATGGTCTGAACAGTTTGCCCATAAATACTAACTTACCTCTGCTCATTGTTATATGTGCGTTGTAATTAGGTCCAGTTAAATTCTTTGTATGCAAGCCTATCCTACGTGGGTATACAGAGAATCTGCCAAGAAATATCCACCATTTACTTTCGTTAAGCACCCCAAAAGCAGGATAAACCTTCAATCCTTCAGCAATGCAGATGTAAGTTAAATCTAAAAACACTGCATCGCATGGTTTTAGGGGCAGAAAAAGTATTGTTTTGCTTCTTTTTTGAGAATGGTTGTTGTAAATATTATTCCTGTCGTCATTTAATTGACTGCTCTATTGTTTAAGTGGAAGTGCAGTCGCTCATAATATTAGTTCAGTTGATTGTTTTGTATCAAGCACTGAACGTGTCATGCCCCCTACTGTGCAAGAGCAGGCTTCCTAAAATTGCTCCTGATTCATCCATAAAGGACAAAGAGCATTTATATGTTTCAAGTGAATTACATTATATCAAGCAATGTTTTGGGGTCAATAGAAATGCCGCATTTTCTACTCCCATAATTGCATTTTGCTCTTCTCGCTTCGATGACAGCGAATTTGATGTGTTGACAGCAATTTGCATACCCATCAGGCTCTTGAAACTCTAAATAGTTTACAGAACATTAGAGCTCATACAGTGCTTCGCAGCCTTATGGCTATTTCTCGTATCACATTGTATTTGCATTTAATGAACTTAATGTTTTTCAGTTTTATTATTTAGTTTACGATTTGAAACACACATTACAAATAAATATTTTGTTAACATTCTATAACCTTATAATATTTGTTATCATGGCGAGGATTTCGGTGTGGAGGTTTTTGTGGCGCTCACTCCATAGTGCATGTTGTTTTACCTAAGGGGTCATGAAGGTGGTTAATAGTCTGCTCTGATGCAAAGATTTTTGTAGCCAGACACAAAAATATATTTCACCTTTCAGACACTTATTTTCCTGTAGCATCCAGGCCATTTTTGAGGCCATTTGCAACAATCTGATACACTCTTGTTGCCCTATCTGTGGGCAACTTAAAGCAGCTGTTCCACTGGGCTGCTGATAGTACACTGGAGACACCATCTGTCATCTTCGTCACAAAAAAGTTATACCACAACAGGTTCATCATCCTGCCCGAGCAGGAGGATACACTTCAGTACCTGCCCCCTTTCTAGAATAGAGTTGCGGTTTCTAGGGGCCAGGTATAAGAAGTATTTTACTGTCCACAAATGGCACATTGGGCCATTTGCAACTGGTAAAATGCTTTTTGACATGTACCAAATCTATTTTGTGAGTCGGTAACCTATTACTGACTCACAAAACATGGTTCACAAGTTGCTATTAGGAAGGGGCGAGTTAAGGGCGGCCGTTTGTGAGTCGTACTGGTGTGTAGGAATGTTTTGCAACCGGGAAAGCGGTCGCAAAACATTCAAAGTTATCACCAACTTCAAGAAGGTGGACCCCTTCTCCATTGTGAATGGAGAGCCAACATTTTTCATTATTTTTCTTTTAAATGCATCCCTATTTCCTTTAAGGAAAATGGGCTGCATTTAAAAAAAAAAGTTGCTTTATTTCAAAAGGAACACAGTCATGTAAATAAGGTGCTATGTAAAGCGCTCCAATACCTTCGGGTCGAGTTCGCAATATATAAATTTGCAATGAAAAAAAAAAATTGTGATCTGCTGTCCCCAGCAGGTCACCATCCCTGTGTGATTGCCATTCCTAATGGTTTGCAACCCATTTGGGAATCATTAATGTGTCTGAGACACATTAGTATGTTTAATTTTGCAGGTCGCAAAAAATAGCAATTACAGACTTGCAAAATGAAAGTTTGTACATCTGGCCCCAGATGTTCAAAAAAGTCAGTTTTGCGATTTCCTGATTGTGAATTCAAAGAGATTTGCAATTAGAAAATCGCAAACACCCATGAACAAATGTGTCTTAGACTAATTTCGCGATCCCAGTAGGTCGCAAATAGACCTACCTCATTAATATGCATAAGGTAGGTCTCCCTTTGTGACCCATTGGGAATGGCCTGCACCCATGGGGATGACCTGCTCGGGTCAGCAGACCACCATGTCTATGACCGCTTTTTGAATAAAGGAAAACAGGATGTATTTCAAAAATAAAAATTAAAAGCTACCTTTCCATTTTTGTAAGAGTAGACAGTGGTCCATAGGGCCACTGACTGCTCTTAAAAAATGTTGGGGCACACATTCAGCACTTCCCATCCGCAAATGGGCCACCAGCAACTTGGAGTGGGTGGTAACTGCGAATGTTTCCCTACCGCATTCCCAGTCGCAAAACATTCCTACATACATACATCCTGCATACCAATATGATCCGCTATTAGAAAGGGACACCATTAACACACCCCTTCCTAATAGCAACTCACAAACCCTATTTTGCGAGTTGGTAATAGGTTACTTACTTTTAAAATAGGGTTAGTACATGTGTGTTGTTCTCTGACTTTATTGAGCATTTAATGTTTGAAATTAGTGATGTGGATAACACCTCAATGGAAAATTAAGAGAAACCAATACACCAAACCAAGTTATCCTTTCCCTAGCAGACACATACAGACCTAAGCCAACTTCACGACTAGCACCAATCTGGCTTTAGACCTCAGAGGGGCACTAAAAAACCATCACCCACACAAGGGAGTAGCTCCTTCGCTTAATGGCTGAGGATAAGAAAACCATCTGCATATTAAGTGACCTGTCTGCAGCAAGCAATACTGTTGACCACATAATTTTAATACACCAGCTAGCAAAATGGGCGGGGACAGTGGGTACTGCCCAATTCATTGTCCAAACCTTTGTCACAAGCACTGTCAAATACTCATCTAAATCCTCACCTTGGAATCATAAGCATCCTTCAGGCTTTCTTCATTTCTTGCCTTTTACTTGAATGCAGTCGCGGCTGGCTAGCACAGGTAAGGATGGTGGGGTGGTGAGTCAGAGCGGGACCGTTTGGGGGGGTAGTGGAATTCAACGTATGACGAGATAGTCAAAAGAAAATAAATAAAACCACTTTCCTTGCGCTTGCTGCATCGCCAACTGGATAAGCGCAAGGTTATTGGTTTATTTATTTATTTATTTACTTTTCACAGTCCTGTCGTATGCCGTGTTTACCTGTGCAAGCCGCCACTGCTTGTATGCTTCTTGAACAGTACCAAGTAAACCACCTGCTGTATGTAGACAAAGCCTAACTCAATTCCCGTGAGACATGAATGCAGACAAAGATACTAGTGTTGCTACATACCTGGACCATGCCCTACTCTTTATGAATGAGGTCTCCATCTACATCAATGGAATCAAGACTATTATTGTCGTAATGCGAAAAAAGTGAACATGTCCATCTGCCCTATAATTGCCTCTCGGTTTCAAAAGTCTCCCCCACCACCACTCAAGCTATGCCTATGTAATATGCAGGTGGTGCTGCTGCTGCACTATCAATTAATCAATCAGGCGTTTGTTAAGCACAACTACTCACCCGTAAGGGTCTCAAGGTTTTGGGGCGGTGGGTTTAGCAGGCTCCAGTCCATCAAGCGGGGGGTCTGTCGAAGAGTCAGGCTTTGAGGTTTCTTGTGAAGAGGGGGAGCGATGTTGTCTGTCTGAGGTGGAGCTCCAGGGCATTCCAGGCTCGGGCTGCGAGGAAGGAGAAGGAGTGGCCTCCCGTTCTGGTCTTTCTGGTGCAGGAGACCACAGCGTAGGAGAGCTGGGCAGATAGTAGGGTCCTCTGGGGTGCATGGAGTTTGAGTCGGCTGTAATGGTATGCTGGTCCAGTGTCGTGGAGGGCCTTGTGGGCGTGCGTGAGCATCTTGAAGGTGACTCTAGCTTCAATGGGGAGTCAGTGGAATGTGCGCAGGTGGGGGGAGATGTGGCAGTGTCTTGGCAGGTCAAGGACCAGTCTTGCGGCGGCATTCTGGATGTTCTGTAGCTTACGGTGAGATCTTTGTTTATTCCAGCGTAGAGTGCATTGCCGTAGTCGAGTCTGCTGGTGACCTGGGCGTGAGTGACTGTCTTTCTGTGTTTGAGGGGGATCCATTTGAAGGTCTTACGTAGGAGGCAGAGGGTGTGGAAGCAGGAGGACGAGACGGAGTTGATCTGGTGGTCCATTTTGAGCTCGTAGTCCAGGATGATTCCCAGGTTGCGTGCATGGTCTGTGGGGGTGGATGGACTTCCGAGGGCGGGGGACCACCAGGTGTCGTTCCACGCATCAGGGTTTGGGCCCATGATGAGTACTTCTGTTTTGTTGGTGTTTAGTTGTAGGCAGCTGTTCATCCATATGGCAACGGCTTCCATGCCTTCTCGAAAATTGTGCCCGGCGGTATTGGGTTCTTTGGATAGGGAGAGGATGAGTTGGGTGTCGTCTGTGTATGACACAATGTTGAGTCCGTAGGTTCTGATGATGGGGGTGAGCGGAGCCATGTAGACGTTGAAGAGTGTAGGGCTGAGGGAGGAACCCTGGGGGACTCCGCAGGTGGTAGGTGTAGGGTCGCAGAGGAAAAGGGGGAGTCTGACCCACTGCGTTCTGCCAGAGAGGAACGAGAAGATCCAGTTGAGTGCCTTGTCTTAGATCCCTGCGTCGTGGAGTCTGCGTATTAGGGTGCGGTGAGAGACTGTGTCGAACACCGCTGAGAGGTCGAGGAGGATGAGGGCTGCTGTTTCTCCTTTGTCCAGTAGGAAGTGTTAGAGTCGGGGATCTCTGGTTGGCGCAAGGTCGCCCTTGTGTCAAGCAGGAACCCTCTCCTCCACGTCAGGGCGCAGGATAACCCCTCGCGAATGACCCTTGCTCACCCTCTAGGTGCGTGGCGTGAGCAGCCAAGGCGATTCCTCAGGCGTTGTTGGTTAAGCACTTACAATCGTACACACAGTAAATACATCAATCCCCCCAGAAACGGACACCAGACTTGGATATATATAAAAATACGATTCTTTATGTAAAAATAAGGTATATATATCTCAGCAGACTTATCACAAGACCAATAACGTTTTCGCTATGCCACCAGGCTGTACAGCGGTCAAATGATCGTTGTTCGTAGCTTCAAATGGATAGTTCGTAGTCTCTTTACTTGTAGTTCCAGTACTCACAGAGATCGGTTCCTGCGAACGGGGAAATAAGGCGTTGCGGGCCCCGAGCCCGATACTGGAACTTCTTTCGTGATGTGGAGAGCCGGCACAGGTCGGTGCGACTCTCAGCTTGGGAAGTGTTCTTGGGTCCTCAATCAGCAGGTGTGGGCACGTAGGCAGGCGCGGCCAGCGACCCTTTAGCACGGCGGTGCAGGAGGGTCTCCACAGCGGGGGCGGCGCGGCCTGAGATGTCCGGGGATAGCGAAGCGGGGTCACAGGGCACGGTCAGTGCAGCTGGATGACCCGGCGTAGATCACAGTCGTCGGACGGCTTCCGGCAGGAGGGGTGATAGCGCGGTCAGCGCGCTCCAGTAGCAGGCGGTGGCAGGGATGCAGGCGGCCTGGCCCGGGGACAGAGAGCGGCTCGGGACGGAGCGGGGCTCTCACGGGTTTGAGGCAGGCGAGCTTCTGAGTGTCACGGCCCTAGGAGGGGCGATGAGGGGCGCAGTCTCTTTTCCAGCGGGATGCCCACACGGCTCGAATTGGAGGATGAGCAAGAAGCACAGAGAACCCACTGTTCCTGGGGTTCAGTTCAGGGGGCAAGCTCGGATCAAGCCCTTGGAGAATGTTCAAGCACAAAGTAGCAAAGTCTTTTCAGTAAGTCTCTTCCTCTCCTTTCTCAGCAAGGCAAGCAGCAGGCCAGCTCATCCGGCGTCTTCTTCTCCTTCTAGTCGGGCAGAGGTTCTTTGTGGTAAACAGGATTCTGATTTCTTAGGAGCCAGGCTCCTACTTTTATACCATGATTCTTTTGTTCTTTAGCGCCAGGGGGCCTAGGCCTGGCTCAGTCCAGTTCTGGAGCACTTTGTTATGGTGACTCTGCTCTTTCCTTTCAGCAGCAGGGCAGAGACATCAGCCGCCCCACAGGGGGTGGCGCCGGCTTTGTGGTGGCAGAGCACAGGTCTATTCAAGAGTCAAGGTGTACTCCTCCCACCCATCCAGGTGTAATCTCTCTACCCACCACCTGGCAGCCAACCTGTCTCTGGGGATCCCCCCACCCTGCTCCTTACTGTTGCTAGGCAGAACACACACACACACAGCAGAGGCGGACTGAGATGGTCAGGTCAGTAAATACTAACTTTCTAAAAGTAGTATTTACAAACCCAGGATATTAAAATAAACTTGACTACAAGAAGTATTTTATCATCCTGAGTTCAGGCATACTAAACTTGACACTTCTACCATGCTCTCTGAGTCCACTGGGGTCACAGCGTTGGCGGGATCCCGGCAGCCCATTCTGGCCTATGGAGAGCAGGTAGCCTTCAATAGTGAAGAACGGAAAGGGCTGTAATTCACTACTAAGACATGCCACACACACCAGGGCATGTCTTACCTTATGCCTACAATGCACCCTGCCCTTGGGCCTACCAGAGGGGTGGCTAATATGTAGGTAAGGGAAGGTTTAGGGACTGGCAAGTGGGGGCACTTGCGCAGTCAGCGCGACGGTCCCGGACCGCGCACAGGGTCTGCGGTGGCAGACCCTAGACACCTTTTACAAGGCCGCTTCTGTGGGTGGCGCAACCAGCGCTGCAAGCCCACCAGCGGTATTGGCATTCACGAGCCCTGGCACCCCTGGTGCACTTTACTGGGGACTGACAGTGAATCCAATAAACCAATCATGGACATCAATTACAGGTACACTTTACCTAGGGAGCACTTGCACTGCGGCACGGATTAGCCGTGGCGCAGTGCCCTGAGCGGACAACACCAGCAAAACAATCGAGGCACACCATCAAAAAGTGGAAGGGAAACTCACGCCAAGGTGCCAGGTCTAACACGTGTCCCCTCCAGCTGAAATGTGGGGAGAACTACCCTTGCCCAGGGGGTTCCTCGTCACTAAGGCGGAAATACCTGGACAGACCGTCAGCGTTGGCGTGATCTGTACCAGGACGGTGTTCCACCATAAAGTCCATACCCTGTAGGGAGATGGACCACCTCAACAGCTTCGGGTTTTCACCCCTCATTTGCATCAACCATCTGAGGGGCCTGTGGTCCGTCTGAACCCGGAAGTGAGACCCAAACAAGTAGGGTCTTAGCTTCTTCAGCGCCCAGACCACAGCAAATGCTTCTCGCTCAATTGCACTCCACCTACTTTCCCGTGGAAGTAACCTCCTACTGATGAAGGCTACGGGTTGGTCCCAGCTCTCCTCAGTCATCTGTGAGAGAACAGCCCCCACACCATGCTCTGAAGCGTCTGTCTGGACTAGGAATTCCTTGGAGAAGTCAGGGGCCAAGAGCACGGGCGCCGTGCACATGGCCGTCTTCAGGGTGTCGAAAGCTTTCTGACAGGTGTCAGTCCAAATCACGTTCCTGGGCTGCTTCTTCGAAGTCAGCTCTGTCAAGGGGGCAACGATCGTTCCATAGCCCTTGACAAACCTCCTGTAGTACCCAGTGAGCCCCAGGAAGGCCCTCACTGCGGTCTGCGTCTTGGGGGGTTCCCAAGCCAGGATGGTTTCAATTTTGGGTTGCAAGGGTGCCACCTTGCCACTCCCCACTTGGTGTCCCAAGTACACCACGGAACCCTGCCCGATCTGGCACTTGCTTGCCTTGATCGTGAGGCCTGCTCGGCGCAGCGCCATCAACACTTCCCAGAGGTGGCGCAGGTGTTCAGGCCAGGTGGCACTGAACACTGCGATGTCATCCAGGTAGGCGGCATTGAACGCATCCAGCCCAACCAGTACCTGGTTGACCAACCTCTGAAAGGTGGCAGGGGCATTCTTCATCCCAAATGGCATGACTCGGAACTGGAAGTGCCCATCTGGTGTAGAGAATGCGGACCTCTCTTTGGCCCCATCGGTCAAGGCGATCTGCCAGTACCCAGACGTTAAATCAAACGTACTGAGGAACCGGGCAGCCCCCAGCCGATCAATGAGCTCATCAGCTCTGGGGATGGGGTGCGCGTCAGTCTTCGTGACTGAATTGAGTCCTCTGTAGTCCACACAGAACCGGAGTTCAGGTGTGGCTCCCGGCGCAGCAGCCTTTGGGACCAAGACCACGGGGCTGGACCAAGGACTGCTGGAGGACTCAACCACCCCTAGCGCAAGCATTTTGGAGACCTCCTCCTTGATGCAAGCTCTGACCCTGTCAGTTACCCTGTAAGCCTTGTGCTTCACAGGTAAGCTGTCTCCTGTGTCCACATCATGGACGCACCAATCTGTGACACCAGGAACCAGGGAGAATCGGTCGGAAAATTGTCCCAGCAAGTGGCGGCAATCTTCCTGTTGTTCGGGCGTCAGGGTGGGTGAGAGGTTAACTCCATCCACTGACCCATCTTTCTCAGAGGCCACTAAGAGGTCAGGAAGGGGCTCGGTCTCCTCTTCCATTCCATCATCAGTGGCCAGCAGCATGCCCACTTCGGTCCTCTCTAAGTGGGGCTTAAGGCGGTTAACATGTAGGACCCTCAAAGGGTTCCTGGGAGTCTGCATGTCCACCAAGTAGGTGATAGGACTTTTGCGCTCCACAACCTCAAATGGACCTGTCCACTTATCCTGAAGTGCACAAGGCTCCACTGGGGCCAAGACCCACACCTTTTGTCCAGGTTGAAGCTCTACCAGAGTGGCATTCCGGTCGTACCACCGCTTCATCTCCTCCTGGCTGGCTTCCAGATTTGCCTCAGCAAGTTGCCTGAAACGCCGAGTCTGGTTTCGGAAGGCCAGCATGTAACTATATACATTCTGGGGAGGTTTCCTGGGAGATTGCTCCCAGCCTTCCTTTACCAAACTCAGAGGTCCTCTTACCGGGTGACCATACAGAAGCTCAAAGGGGCTGAATCCTAGAGACTTCTGTGGCACCTCTCGGTAAGCGAAGAGCAGGCATGGCAAGAGGACGTCCCACTTACGCCTCATTGGACCGTCCAGGCCCATGATCATGCCTTTGAGGGTTCGGTTGAATCTCTCAACCAACCCATTTCCTTGGGGGTGGTAAGGAGTGGTGAACTTGTAAGTTACCCCACACTCCTTCCACAGGGATTTCATATACGTGGATATGAAATTGGTCCCCCTGTCGCTCACCACCTCTAGAGGGAATCCCACTCGGGAGAAAATTCCCATCAGTGCCCGTCCCACCACGGGGGCCGTCACTGTCCTCAGAGGGATGGCTTCAGGGTACCGGGTGGCATGGTCCACCAAGACCAGGATGAACCTGTTGCCCAGGGCTGTCTTGGGGTCCAGAGGCCCCACAATATCAATACCCACTCGTTGGAATGGCATACCGACCACAGGGAAAGGTTGCAGAGGAGCCTTCAGCTTCCCTCCGCTCTTACCACTTGCCTGGCAAGTCTGACAGGTTCTGCAGTAGGAATCTGAATTCTTATGCATTTGGGGCCAGTAAAAGTGGGTGACAAGCCTGTCATAGGTCTTGTCCATCCCCAAATGTCCTGCTAACGGCACATCGTGAGCCAGCCCCAGTAGGAAGGTTCTGAACTTCTGGGGTACCACCAGCACACGGGCTGACCCAGGTTCAGCAGCCTTAGGCTCGGAATACAGGAGGTCACTCTCCCAGTACACGTAGTGTGTTTTGGCCTGAACACCGTTGGCCTGGTCTGCAGCCTGTTGCCGCATACCCACGAGAGAAGGGCATTCTTTCTGCTCCCTGCAGAATTCCTCCCTGGAGGGACCTCCTTCTTGCTGCCAATGGGTCAGCTCAGGCAGATCTCCCAGTTCGGCAATCTGTTCCCCGGTAGGCTCCAGAGCATCCCCCTCAGGGTCTACTTCCTCCTGGGCCGTGGGAACTTCGGGGGCCGGTTTCCCGCGCCTCCTGCGCCTTCTCCCTAAGGCCGGTTCCTGGACCTCTCCCTCAGGCTCCAGGACCCTCTCAACACCCCTACTGGCTGCCATGGACCGGGTGGTCACGCACGCCCAGTCGGGTAGACCCACCATCCTCAGATGCGTGGTCTTCTCCACCTTTTCCCAAGGGGAGCTCTCCAGGTCGTTCCCTAGCAGACAGTCTACAGGCATGTCAGTTCTCACAGCGACTTGTAGAGTACCAGAGACCTCCCCCCACTCAAAGGGAACTTGAGCCATTGGACAACGACTCTCTACGTTGTCAGCATTGACAACCCTACAGTAGGCATTGGGTACAATTTGCTCTTGAGACACCAGGTGTTGCCTCACCGAGGTCACGCTGGCTCCTGTATCTCTAAGAGCCTCAACCTTCTTTCCATTGATGGTCACCACTTGCCCATATTTCTTAGTGTTAGAGGGCAGGTAGGTTACAGGGACCATCTCACTGTCTCCTAGCGAGACTAGGGTCATCTGCCCGGGACCCCCACCCTCCTGGACTGCTACCTCCTCCCCAAAGTTAACACTAGCTACTTGCCGGGGTGGAGCACCAGTGGGTGCGGTCTTACCAAACAGGCGACACTTAGGATCAGAGGCAATGTGACCCGGGTCACCACACTTATAACAATTGAAGGGCCCCTTTGGAACAGGTCTACCTGTCGGGGCCCCGTTCTGCTGCGGGGGTGGGGGAGGCTGAGAACCCTTCTGCTGGTTCCCTTGGGAATTACTTTGGGGGCCTTTTTGGAACCCCTTCTGTTTACCCTTGTCCCCCCCACTCTTCTGCTGGGGACCCTGCCCACCTTTGGCGGAGTCTCCCACTTGACCCTTGTGGACCCTGGTGCTGAGCCAGCGGTCCGCCTCCTCAGCAAGCTTCCTCGGGTTGGACAGCTTGCTATCTATCAGGTGCTGGCGTAGCTCAGGAAAACATTGACTGGACAAGTGCTCCCATGCAATTAAATCAAGCAGCCCTTGATAATCATTCACTTTGCTACCCTTCACCCAACCATCCAGCGCTCTGCAGAAAAAGGTCACATATTCCACATACGTACTCTCAGGGATCTTCTTCGTCTCCCTGAACCGCTGTCTATATAGCTCAGGAGTTAACCCATACCTGGTCATTAAAGCTTCCTTCATATGGGGGTATGAGGTCTGGACTTCTAAGGGCAAATCTAACAGTGTGTCCCGCCCTTCCGCAAGGAACCTTCCCCACAACCCCGCTCCCCAGTCTTTCTCAGGGACCCGGTGTGAGGACATGGCCACCTCGTAGGCTCTAAACCACTGCCCTATGTCATCCTTTCTAAAATACTCCTTTACTACATCTTTGGGGATGTACACCTTGGACTCTACCTGCGCTGGTGGAGTGCTGCCACCAGAAGGAGCGGTGTCCAAACTTTTCGCCTTCAGCTCCAACTCCTTCAATCTGATATCGTGATCCATTTGGCGTTGTTGTGCCTCCAGGGCCAACTTCTGCTTTTCCATTTCCATTTGTCCTGCCAACTTTGCCATCTCCATTGCATGCGCCCTGTCGGCTGCCCTGTCTGCCAGCTCCTCTGGCGACCGGACTCTGCTGGGCTCCTCAAGGTTGTCGGGTGGAACGATGTCCCCCGCATTCCGTAGGTCTCGTGACTCCTTCCAGGCTCTCAACGCCTTGGTGTACTGGGGCTTCCTCTTGCATCCAGCATGGGGGACTCTGAATTTTACACTGTAGCCTTTCAATTGCTCCATCGTGTAGCCTTCCAGTCTCTCCCAATCCACCTCATCTATTCCAGAAATCACGGAGAGCGCTCTTCCAGCAGAGAGCGAGCCAGGCATGGTTGCAGTAATGGCAGATGTCTCAACAAAGTTCAACAATTACAAACCTGTGGCTGCGTTATTTGGTCTGCTCTCACTATCTGGTGATTAATAATTCACTGTATGCAAATTACAAGTGCAAATCCGAAATCCCAACCGCTGCCAACAATGTTAGAGTCGGGGATCTCTGGTTGGCGCAAGGTCGCCCTTGTGTCAAGCAGGAACCCTCTCCTCCACGTCAGGGCGCAGGATAACCCCTCGCGAATGACCCTTGCTCACCCTCTAGGTGCGTGGCGTGAGCAGCCAAGGCGATTCCTCAGGCGTTGTTGGTTAAGCACTTACAATCGTACACACAGTAAATACATCAATCCCCCCAGAAACGGACACCAGACTTGGATATATATAAAAATACGATTCTTTATGTAAAAATAAGGTATATATATCTCAGCAGACTTATCACAAGACCAATAACGTTTTCGCTATGCCACCAGGCTGTACAGCGGTCAAATGATCGTTGTTCGTAGCTTCAAATGGATAGTTCGTAGTCTCTTTACTTGTAGTTCCAGTACTCACAGAGATCGGTTCCTGCGAACGGGGAAATAAGGCGTTGCGGGCCCCGAGCCCGATACTGGAACTTCTTTCGTGATGTGGAGAGCCGGCACAGGTCGGTGCGACTCTCAGCTTGGGAAGTGTTCTTGGGTCCTCAATCAGCAGGTGTGGGCACGTAGGCAGGCGCGGCCAGCGACCCTTTAGCACGGCGGTGCAGGAGGGTCTCCACAGCGGGGGCGGCGCGGCCTGAGATGTCCGGGGATAGCGAAGCGGGGTCACAGGGCACGGTCAGTGCAGCTGGATGACCCGGCGTAGATCACAGTCGTCGGACGGCTTCCGGCAGGAGGGGTGATAGCGCGGTCAGCGCGCTCCAGTAGCAGGCGGTGGCAGGGATGCAGGCGGCCTGGCCCGGGGACAGAGAGCGGCTCGGGACGGAGCGGGGCTCTCACGGGTTTGAGGCAGGCGAGCTTCTGAGTGTCACGGCCCTAGGAGGGGCGATGAGGGGCGCAGTCTCTTTTCCAGCGGGATGCCCACACGGCTCGAATTGGAGGATGAGCAAGAAGCACAGAGAACCCACTGTTCCTGGGGTTCAGTTCAGGGGGCAAGCTCGGATCAAGCCCTTGGAGAATGTTCAAGCACAAAGTAGCAAAGTCTTTTCAGTAAGTCTCTTCCTCTCCTTTCTCAGCAAGGCAAGCAGCAGGCCAGCTCATCCGGCGTCTTCTTCTCCTTCTAGTCGGGCAGAGGTTCTTTGTGGTAAACAGGATTCTGATTTCTTAGGAGCCAGGCTCCTACTTTTATACCATGATTCTTTTGTTCTTTAGCGCCAGGGGGCCTAGGCCTGGCTCAGTCCAGTTCTGGAGCACTTTGTTATGGTGAATCTGCTCTTTCCTTTCAGCAGCAGGGCAGAGACATCAGCCGCCCCACAGGGGGTGGCGCCGGCTTTGTGGTGGCAGAGCACAGGTCTATTCAAGAGTCAAGGTGTACTCCTCCCACCCATCCAGGTGTAATCTCTCTACCCACCACCTGGCAGCCAACCTGTCTCTGGGGATCCCCCCACCCTGCTCCTTACTGTTGCTAGGCAGAACACACACACACACAGCAGAGGCGGACTGAGATGGTCAGGTCAGTAAATACTAACTTTCTAAAAGTAGTATTTACAAACCCAGGATATTAAAATAAACTTGACTACAAGAAGTATTTTATCATCCTGAGTTCAGGCATACTAAACTTGACACTTCTACCATGCTCTCTGAGTCCACTGGGGTCACAGCGTTGGCGGGATCCCGGCAGCCCATTCTGGCCTATGGAGAGCAGGTAGCCTTCAATAGTGAAGAACGGAAAGGGCTGTAATTCACTACTAAGACATGCCACACACACCAGGGCATGTCTTACCTTATGCCTACAATGCACCCTGCCCTTGGGCCTACCAGAGGGGTGGCTAATATGTAGGTAAGGGAAGGTTTAGGGACTGGCAAGTGGGGGCACTTGCGCAGTCAGCGCGACGGTCCCGGACCGCGCACAGGGTCTGCGGTGGCAGACCCTAGACACCTTTTACAAGGCCGCTTCTGTGGGTGGCGCAACCAGCGCTGCAAGCCCACCAGCGGCATTGGCATTCACGAGCCCTGGCACCCCTGGTGCACTTTACTGGGGACTGACAGTGAATCCAATAAACCAATCATGGACATCAATTACAGGTACACTTTACCTAGGGAGCACTTGCACTGCGGCACGGATTAGCCGTGGCGCAGTGCCCTGAGCGGACAACACCAGCAAAACAATCGAGGCACACCATCAAAAAGTGGAAGGGAAACTCACGCCAAGGTGCCAGGTCTAACAGGAAGCATATGTTGTCTGTTCCAGCAAGGAGGGCAGTTTCCGTACTGTGGTTTCTTCTGAAGCCGGATTGGGAGGAGTCGAGGATGTTGTGCTCTTTGATGAATGTGGTGAGTTGCCTGTTGATGACTTTCGCTGAGAGCGGGAGCAGGGAGATGGGTCTGTAGTTTTTTAGGTCGGTGGGGTCCACCAAGGGTTTCTTCAGGAGGGGGTTGACCTTGGGGTGTTTCCAGTCGTCGGGGAACGTGGCGGTTGCCAGGGAGTGGTTGATGGTGTGGCAGAGCATGGGTGCGATGGTGTTGGCGGCTCTGTTGAAAATGTGGTCGGGGCAGGGGTCCGTGGGGGCCCCAGAGTGGATTGACTTCATTGTCTTCAGTGTGTTTCGGTGGTGAGGGCTGTCCAGTTGTTGATCGCTGGCTTCAGGGTGTCGGGGGTGGTTGGTGAGGGTTCAGTGTGTCGGTTGTCTTCGTCAAAGTTGTCGTAGATGCTCTTGATTTTGTGGTGGAAAAAGGTGCTGAGTTTGTCGCAGAGGTCTTGTGAGGGAGGGATGTCGGTGGACTCGCTGGTGGGTTGGGCAAACTCCTTGATGATGTTGAAGAGTTTGTTGCTGTTGTGTGCGTGAGTGGAGATTCTGTCTTCAATCGCTTTTTTCCTCATTTTTCTGATGAGTTGGTGGTGGGCATTGGTGGTGGCTCTGAAGTTGTTGTAGGCTTCTGTGGATTTGGTGTTCCTCCAGGCCTTTTCGAGGCGGCGGCAAGTGCGTCTGGACTCTCGAAGTTCGGTGGTAAACCATCTGGCTTTCTTGGCGTGGGTGTTGTTGTTTTTCTTGAGGGGGGCTATGAAGTTGGCGCTGTCGGAGATCCATCTGTGCAGGGTTTGGGCTGCGGTGTTGGGGTCGTCGTTTTCCGCGATGGTTGGGGTGGTGTTGCTGAGTGATGAGGTTAGCTGTTCGTTGGAGATTCTGGTCCAGTTTCTTCGTGGGAGCAGGTGTCTGTGGATGGTGGGTGTTCTGAGGGTGAAGTGGAAGCATCGATGGTCAGTCCATGGGAGTTCGGTGGTGTGGCTGAAGGTGATGGAGTTGTGAAGAGGGGGTCGCGGGTGTGTCCTGCTGAGTGCGTTGGTTTGGTCACGATCTGGCGGAGTCCAATGTTGTGGAGGTTGTCCAGGAGGGATGTGGTGTTGGGGTCCAGTTAGTTGTCGAGGTGGAAGTTAAAGGTCTCCCAGTAGGGTGTAGTTGGTGGACGTGCTGGAATGAGGGGAGATGATGTCTGTGATGGAGTTGGCGAAAAGTTTGCGGGGTCCAGAGGGTCGGTATATGAGGGTTCCTCGGAGGGTGATGGTAGGGCTGGCCAGTATCTTGAAGTGAAGGTGTTCCATCAGGTCTGTGGGCTCATCAGGGAGTGTGCTCAGGCGGAGGTTGGATTTGTGGACAATGGCGACTCCTCCTCCCGGGCGGGTGGGGCGGTCCTTCCTGGAGATCTTGTATCCTTGGGGAATGGCGGTGGCGATGTCCGGTCCCAAGGTGGTGTTTGTCCATGTTTCGGTGAAGAATGCTACATCCAGGGTGGTGCTGTCGAGGAGGTCCCAGATTTTGGTGGCGTGTTTGTGGACGGATCGGAAGTTGAGGAGGATAAATTGCAGGGTCTTCGGTTGGGTTGTGGTCTTGCGGGCGGATCGCGCCGGGTCCAGGGTCTTGGCGGTGCTGCAGGTGTGCCGGCAGCAGTGACAGCTGAAGGGTCAGTGGGTGTAGGCTTGTGATGCTAGCTTGCAGTTGTTGTTGCGTCCTGGGTTGAGTGCCGCTGGGTCGTAGCGTTGGCATTGAGGATGTCCAGGGTTCCTGGCGCTGGTCGCTGTCGGGTTGCGGACAGGCATAGATGGGCTTGCCTTTGGCACGCCTGCTGCCCGCATCCGGGCATGAGACACGCAGAGGCCGCCATTAAGTAGGGGTCGAGGAGGGCTGGACAGCTGGGAGGCGGGAGCGGGGAGGGGAGCTGGATTGGGCCGGTCGCATTGGTCATGCTGGGGGGGGGAGGGGCAGGGAAAAACAGGCAGAAAAGGCAAAAGAGAGGAAAGAGTGGAAATGAGGCAGTGAAAGGTGCAAGAAAAGTGGGCGAAAAACACAGAAGGAGAGTGAGAGGGGAAGATTAAATCAGTGAAAAATGAGTGAAAACAGAAGAAAGACAGAGGAGGAGTGAAAGGGGGAGATTGAAATCAGTAAAAAACAAGTGAAAACAGAGGAAAGACACAGTGGGGGAGTGTAAGGGGGAGATTGAAATCAGTAAAAAATGAGTGAAAATGGAGGAGAGACACAGAGGGGGAGTGAAAGTGGGAGAATTGAAATCAGTAAAAAAAAAATGCACCATGCATATTACTAGTTTCAGGACCAGCAGTGGTGTCATAGAGGTCTTTCCTCCATGAAAAGGCTGGACGTCCTGAAACAAATGGGCACTACAGGGCTCCCTGTTCCCGATGGGGGTGCAACCAGGGGGGCACAACATGTACCCCCGTGTGTGCATGCACCCCAGTTCCTGCGCGGCAGCCTAGACACTCTCTCCGGTTTGTCATAGCCTGCTCTCCCCTCGTATTTTATGTCTGAATCAAAGTTTTAAACATAGTCTTAACTTGTTTTATCTAATACATTGCCAGCATTTTTTAAATTGTATACTGTATATAGATGTATTGAATGTCGTTTTTGCCTCATTGTATTTTATTTACACTTTGAAGCACTTTTCACTCTTATTCATACCAGCCATTGTTGCTTGGATCATTCCATCTCCCTTCCTTCGGCTGTTCCCCGTTCCGCAACGGCTTGTGCCGATTGTTGCGGAGGGACACTCAGCCTTTCCGGACGCTCAGGGTCATAGAGCGATTTCCGGTTCTTAACCTGGTAGCGTTGCAGCTGTGTTGGCCACGCCCCCCATGCCTTCTTAATGCCGACCGGGGCGTGGACGCGTGCAGCGGCGCGCGCGGCGGCGCGCAAAAGGTGCGCCAAAGGCAAGCCCGTCCGCGCCCGACTGCTGCCCGACAGCCTGATCCCTGAAGTAACTGGCACACGTTGGCTGACACGATGTTGCGTTACTCTAGCAGGGAACTTCATATGTTAAATTCTGACAAGAAAGTCTCCTTTAACAAGTACCTGCATCCATCTGTGCGCCTTAAGATATCTGAACCTGTCCTTATCAATAAAGGAGAGCCAAGCACCTGCACTCACAAAATTGGTAAATCTTTGCCTAACGATCTTAATTCATGCACAAATTTTGTGTCTTCCCTATATCTGAATGCAAGATCTCTTCCTAAACATGCAACTGAATTTTGGAGCCTTTTAGATGAAGGAAAGCCGGAGATATGTTTTATCACTGAGACCTGGCTCCAGGACTCCTCGTCAGTGAGTGTAGCTACCGCATTCCCCCCTCAATATCAGCTGACCCGACTTGACAGGAAAACTGGACGTGGTGGTGGCATTGCGATCGCAACGGCGGCCCCTTTTAAGATCCGTGTTCTAGATTCCCTTTCCTCTATTAAATTAGAAATTTAATTTTTTTCTATAGAAAAGCCCGGCCCGGAATCCTGGAAGGGGGCCCTGATTTATAGACCTCCTGGTCCCAAGGCAGATTTTGTTAATACACTGTTAGAAGTCATCGCCCCGTATGTTTTAGCTGCAGATTACTTTATATTACTTGGTGATTTCAATTATGACGCAGAAGTTTTATCAGATTCAGCCCCTCTCCTCGATGCATTGCTCACTCTGGGACTTACACAGCAGGTAACGGGACCTACTCATAGAGCTGGCCATACTTTGGATTTAGTATTTACTAACTCCCTGAATGTCAATATCGAATCTCCTTGTCCATTCCTATGGACTGATCATTTTACTCTTAAATTTAGTATGCCTATTAAGACCTCTAGCACAATGAGCCCTAAGGGCAGTATTTGGATAAGGCCCTGGCGTAAACTCTCCATGGATACCTTTCTGCTCCACTTTGAACCTTTATTGCATGATAAGAAGGCCGACACGGTAGAATCAGCCGCCCTTAATCTGGAATCTTCTATAGTGAAAGCCTTAGATATAGCCCTTCCTCTTATTAAGGTACAAATAAAAAATAAAGCCTCTCCATGGTTCTCTGCCTCTTTAAAAGGTCTTAAACAACAAACTCGGGCAGCCGAATGTCAGTGGAGGAAATCCAAATCTGAAGAACATCGCAGGAAATATCAACAACTTCATTTAGCTACTAAATCCTCAAAAAAGACCTACCTCACACAGCGTATCAATAACGCGGCCCATTCTAGTAAACAATTATTTTAAATATTAAAGGAATTCACCATTCCCGGTGTTGAACAATCCTCCTGCGTGCCCACTCTAGAGTGGGTTGATTCTATCTCACTGTTTTTTGACAATAAGATCAAAACAATTTATGCCTCTTTTTTGTCTTCAGAACCCATCTTGAGTGACCCTACGATCAATACTAGTGAATTGCCCCTGCCCATTGAACTCACTAGCCCTCTCTTCCTTACTGAATTTGATCCGATAACAAGTCGTGAAGCTTCTGAAAGCTTAGGTAGGATTAAATCTGGCTCCCCTGCCGATCCTTTTCCTCCCCGTGCCTGTGCCAAAATTTTACCTTTATTTGTGAATGTCCTTACTTCAGTTTGTAACCTATCTTTGGATCAAGCTACCTTCCCTCGTAAATGGAAACATGCACTGGTTAAGCCTATACTTAAAAAGCCCCGAGCGGCTCCAAGTCTGCCTATTAATTATCGTCCTATTTCTCTGCTCCCTTATTTTGGGAAGGTCTTGGAACTGCTAGTGGATAAACATTTGACAGCATTTCTTGAGTCAAATAGGCTCCTTGATCCCTCCCAGTCTGGCTTCCGTGCGTCTCATAATACTGAGACTGCCGTTGTTGAAGTAGTGGACAATATCAGGTTAGCTTTGGACCATCAAGAATCTGCAATTCTAGTCCTTTTGGACTTGTCTGCAGTTTTCGATAACATCTCCCACAGCATTCTTATACATCGGCTGTGGGAGGTGGGTATCAGAGGGAAGGCCCTAAAGTGGTTTGAGAATTACCTGGCTGACTGTTTTACCACGGTATCTGTCAACCGTACTGCCTCTAAAACTCAGCCAATTACAATCGGGGTTCCGCAGGGCTCTATTCTTAGCCCAATGCTATTTATTGTCTATTTAACCCCTCTTGCCGACATCATTAGGACTTACGGATTTGAAACAATTTCCTATGCTGATGATACTCAGCTGCTTGTTACCTGTAAGTCGGATCTAATGGATGTGCGAGCCCGCTTTAAAAACTGTCTGATCCGTATAAATGATTGGATGAATGAGAACAAGCTTCAACTAAATAGTAGCAAGACAGAGGTTATCCTATTCGGAAAAGCGGAACAGCTTTGGTCCAGTGATTGGTGGCCGGTAGAGTTGGGTATCTGTCCGCAGCCCAAGCAATCAGTGCGTAATCTCGGCATCATGATTGACAAGTCTTTGTCCTTGAAGACCCATATAAATCAGGTGCTTGGGACCTGCTTCAGGATTATGCAAATGCTGCGGAAGATCTTCAAGTGGCTACCTCCGGAATCAAGGAAACCTCTGGTCCAGGGTCTCATAATTAGCCGCCTGGACAATGGTAATGCCCTATTTACTGGACTTAACCAGGATCTGCTGTGTAAACTTCAGATCCTGCAAAATACGGCCACCAGGCTGGTTCTTGATCTTCCCCGTCGGTCCCCCTCCGCCCCTACTCTCTAAACTCTGCACTGGCTACCTGTTCGCCAAAGAGGGCATTTTAAAATTCTCAGTCTAGCCCACAAGGTAATGTATGGAGCTGGTCGATTGTATCTGGCTAAGAAGCTCCGATGGTATGTCCCTGGACGCTCTTTGCGATCTAGTTCTGGATTTTCTCTCGTCCAGCCACGTATCCGTACGGTACGTAATGGAGGTCGATCCTTCTCCTATCTTGCCCCTTTTTGGTGGAATCAACTTCCTGTGGAACTAACTTCTATAACTAACCATCTACTCTTCTGCAGAAAACTTAAGACCTGGCTTTTTGCTCTCTAACTTAGGTTGGGCCGTCAGTTGATGTTTCTTTTTTTCCTTTGTCTTTGGCTGCAAAGCGCCCTGAGACCGATTGGTGATATGCGCGCTATATAAAAATATCTGACATTGACATTGACGTTACAGTCCATGCAGTGCAAGAACTGTTTATGGCATTCCCATTGCGGTACCCATTTTTAGAGGCCCGACATGGCAACGCCAAAAACCAGCCCGCCAGACAGGAGTATACTCGTAATTTGGTGGGTGGCCCGACCATGGCTCTGGCGCAGTGGGAGCATGGTAGTGCCGTACCGCCCACTCCTGCTGCACCAACAGTTGTTATCAGGCCCTAAGTGTCTTTTAAGGTCAGGGAATTAGAAATCTACAGCTTTATTGCAATATGGCTGATTGGATATCTGTGACTTTTGTGATGAAGTACACCTTTACCAAACTGTAATGTCTGTGATGTTTTTTGGAGTATTAATGTCTATGATCTCAAATCCATTCCGATGCTACCTAATGAAGCAAATTCCAAATGTTGTGCTAAAAAAATGGCAAAAGGAACTCTAGAAAGGTAATCATTTTGGAAAATATGCATTGTATAAACTCGAACACATATTGTTTAGAGTAAGTAGGTGTGACAGCTTGAAGCAGGACTGGATGATTCTCTTTTGGTACAAATTTGAGAAATCTGCAATTCGCTTCATCCTGCATATAGGGCTGTTTTCAAACATCTATTAATATGAAGATTCATTGTTTGCAAAGCAGTTTTTTCAATAATCAATGTGCTCCATTAAATACATATTTTTAAATATTCATTTTTGAAAAAGCCATTATTTGTATTCAATATTTCATTTAATTTAATTATTTCTTAACTAGTAAACATCTGCTTTTTATGTCATTTTAATGTAAAGTTACCATTTTCACATTTTTTAATTTAATTCATAGAACATTAGGGTTGCTTAAGACATTTCTACAAACCATACTCTGAACCAGACTCCATTCATGGTACTTGGAGTACATACCATTGTTTTACTACCCGAATTTAAATGCGAGGGGCTTATCCGTCATTCCAGTAATTCTTTTCAGGTATTTACTAAATTCTCCGAATGCTGTAGAGACTCCTATTTACTGTCCTTGAACCTATTAAGATATTTCTGAGGGATCAACCTAAACATATTCAATAAAACCTCCTTCAAGTGAAGGTGTTGGGTGCACTGCTGTCATGCTCGGTTGACCCCACTTACCTCTTTGAGTTTGCTTAGTTTGGAACTGCCCACTTAAGAGGCCAAGATGTGTGTCCGCGCAGCGGGCCCACCGATTGGTCGCTGAAAGCAAGCTTGTCTCCATCTAGCCACGGTCAGACAGCGCCAAGCACCAGAACCCCTGGCCTTTTTAGGTCTCGCATAGAGCAGCGCATGCGCTGCCTCTACGAGGCATGAAGTAATAAGTAATACTAGTTAAACTCCACCCATTGCATTTCTCTTTGCTTCGTCACTTACCATTGGTGAAATCTGGCATTGCTCTTCTTAACTTGCTCTTTATTGGCTGGTGGCCCGACACGTCACTTCCGTTTTCTTCCGTTTCTGGAGGAAGCAGCATCGATCAACTACTGTTAACTTGCGCTGTAGGGCGGCATCTTTTAATGTAGGCACTACTTTGGTTTTTTTCTCCATGGCGCCTGGTTCGTGCCCCTTGTTTATTACGGAGCAAGCGCGATGTAAACAAGCGTCTGCCGTGTTACTTTATACCTTATGTGTAGCTTCCTTCTTTCTATGACCCGATATTACAGACATTTGATAGAATTCTGCCCCTTGCCTTCCTGTTTAAGTAAACCGCTCCTATTCGGCCGCAGTCCTGGAAGCAGTCAGTCCCGGGAGCTGGGTCATATCTGCGGGTGCCGAGGCACAGGGGTCAGTCCCTCAGCATCACCAGTCGCCCTCATACACCCTCCAGGCTCCAGCAGACATACATGAAACAGACCATTAGGGGTCATAGCCACGACACAAACACTCGAAGCGCCGTGGTTCGGGTGTATACACACGCGCCACAAACTGAATGCAACCCCAGTGTGCACACCACCCACACGCGCACACTCCGGCACCTACAGCGAATGCACGGACATGCCCAAGAAGCCACCCGGGAACATCACCAGATTAGAGCCACAATCTGACTGAAGAAAAACGCCACAGGGCAATCCGTTCAGCCCATCCTTTCCAGGTCCTTACACTTAAACTCTACCTGGCCTCCGGTGCGACTCTTTCCTACTGAGCTACAGTGAGCATCGACAGCGTGGCACGAGAACGCAGTCAGAATCCGCACACGCTGTTTTATCAAATGATCAACTTACAAAATATCAGATACGGAATCGCGCACATATCTATGTGGACTGAAATATACCGACACACACACCTTGGCATAAAGCGCCTTAACGCGACATCAAGCGCTCACTGCGGCAGCGCCATGATGGTAGTGACTGGCCACCAGACTGTCCTGCTGTGCTGGATCGGGCTTTGCAGTGCTTTGACCCAAAAAACACTTGAAGGTGAGTACAAGCATTTTTTCCTGTTTTGCAATGCCTGTCTCTTGCTGTGCTGTCGCTCGAAATGACAATCTTGTTGCTGTTAGTTTCTCGGTGGCCTGTGGTGTCTATCACCTTCATACGCACCACGCCATGATTTGAGCCGGGTCGTTATAGTGGTGAAGTCCCGTTTTGTTTTGTTGTTATTTGCAGTTTTATTCAGCGCGAACTCCACCCGTAGGTATTGGAGTGCTTTACATAACCACCTGACAGTGTTTACCCTTGTCATCAGAAGTTCCTGCCTGCGTGTGTATTTCTTGGGGACGTTCAGGCACATGCCTTCAGCTTTGTCTGTGGTTTTCACCTCAGGTGCATCTGATGAGCTGTAGTGGCTATTCCATAGTTAGTGGGTTTCTTGCAAACCGAAGGTGACTGTCCGTACCTCTGGTTTTCGTGTGGGTTTGGAGCGTTTGACTAATCTAGGTTTTTCCCAGTAGGTTTGAAATCTCTGTCTCTGGGCATGTTTTCTTGCACATTGACCCGCCTGTTCGCAGTCATCAGTCTTTCACTCTTAGCTCAATGTGCCCGTCTACTGTTTATGCTTAGTGCTGTCTGGTTAGGGTGCCCGAGTCCCGGTTGGCTTGAAGTGCCTGTGCCCAGGCTGCGGATGGCCTGTAGGGTTGAAGTGCTTGCATAGAGGCCAATGCTCTGCCGTGGTCTTGACATCCTCCGGTCCTGGCTGTGGATGTGTGGGTTTGACGTTCTTGTACATAGGCTGTGGTTCTACTTTGGGTTTAAAAAGCGCATTTTTGTTCCCGGAGTTTTATATAGTCCGAACTTGACCCAACGCGATCTCTCTTGTATATACGATGCTAGTGTTGTTTCTTCACGAGCATTTAGTTATTTTCTTGTTTAATAACGGCCTCTCTCACGAGTCGAGGGTCCGCCTCTTGCAAGGGCTTGTTGCTGATATTTTGAGCTGGGCCACAACACCGCAGGGACTCGAAGCGCTGGCTGTGTATTGTTGGTCGGTTTGAGCTTCATTGCAGGAGACTTGTCCTCTGAGGTATATTTCCAGGTGCCTTATTACTCATTGTTTGTGCAAACCACTGCCCCCCCCCCCCCTTAACTGTTCACATTTTTATAGGCCCGTTTACACATTTACACTGACTTCGTAGCTTGGGAACCAGGTTCAAGTCCCAACCTCTGCTGTGATTCTTGACAAATCACGTAATCTCTCCGTGAAGGGTGTCCTTAACTGGTGCTCATGATATAGATATAGAAAAGAAGGAAGACACGCAGACTTTCGCATGCCCCCAATACGCCTTAACTCTGTCTTCGTAAATTTACATTCCCAAACAAGACCCATATGTTCTGTAGAGAGCGATAGCAATCTTTATAGCTATGCGCCTGCTTTCTGTTTGTAACCAGAGACTATTCAGCACTCTTCCGTTAACCCACCCTCAGTGTTGCACCCTTTTCACTGCCACTACAATAAGGTGCCAGTGTTTACCAAACAGCATGCATGCTGGCAGCCTGTCTCTTCTTGGCGAATGCGACAATTACAGTACAAGTGCATAGCAACAAATTCACAATCACGCTCTGCACAAGCATGTTACTAAGCAGCATAACAAAAAAACCAAGCATTTTTTACTTTTGTACCGGCACTCCAAAGATATCAGAGCGCTGGCTCGAACTAGGTTCCCCTGCATCAAAGTCGACCGCTCCAGACATTATGTCAGATCCTCTTTGTTGCCCTGGTCTGCCTGATCCCTCCTCCCCGCACTAATCACAGGCATCAGAACGGGATCAGCATCAGAGTTGCCAGATTGTGCTATATCCCGCACAAATGAGTGGTCTTTTTCCCATTTGTGCGGGACAAAACTCACATGCCGGGTAACAGATTTTTGTGCTGATTTGCACCCTGTATGCCATTTTACCAGATGAGGTAGCGCCTCAATGTGTCTAGTTGCAAAGTGCCCTCAATGTGCACACTGCCCTCTGAGGCCAAGCTCAGCTGGCTGCTTTCCTCTGTCTGTCTTCCTGCCTTAGGCAGGCTCAAACCCTCCTCTTTACGACACCAGCCGCCTTCCAGATCACAAACTGTGAGGCAGCAGCAGCCTATCAAGGGCACACATACAATAATTACATAAGTAGTTACATTAAGGAGCGAGGACTCGTCATGCGCCTTAATGTACCTACTTCTGTTATTTTTGGCATCATCCCCCAGTGGTGCTTGGTGACAGGGCCGTCATTCTCATTTAGTGCGTTAAAACGCTGCGTGTCTAGAATTCTACCTCTGTAAACCGGTACCTAATTTGACCTCCGCATGATACTGGTTTGATGACTTTGGCTGACATGTACTGGGTCCACGATAGAGGATTTCTGGAGCTTAAAAAAACCTTGAATTACTAGACGTTGGGAAATTCCCAGTACCAGTGGCTAGCTTCTTCCAATAATTTTGACCAATTCCCTTTTATATGCAGTTGCTTCTCAGACAGTTCCCTAGGTGATCAGGCTCATAAAGTTCCTTTCAACATGACATCACCATCCAGGAGGCAGCACTTTGTGACTCTATGACACCCAGAGGGCTTGAAGCAAATACTCCAAGAAGGCACGCTACTCTCAGGAAAAGGGTCTAAATTGCCTGTGGGCCCCAGTTCAGAAAGTTGACTCACCCTGTTCTTAAAACATGAGATGGAGTCAACTATGCAAGGCAGAGCCGAAGCAATCTTTTTCACAAGTCCCTAGTACTTTGTCCGGAAATCTACCTGCGGACCGAGAATGTTATCAGGAGGGACATGGCAGGGCGCCGGTCCAGTCGACTGCACTTCGCTGTAGGTGAAAAATCTTTTGGTGCACGTGCCTTCATTTTGTAATGGAATGCATTCTTCCTCCGTGTGAACAGTCCTTCTCAGCCAATAAAGGGGTCGCTTAAGATCTTCGGATACAGGTCATGAAACGTACCTGCATTTACTCAGTTCCCCTTCTCAGCATCGTTTCCACCCAATGGAGAGCAGTCTACTACCACTGCCCCCTTGCCCCAGCCATGTTTCACTTCATCCTCTGATGAACTTTTTTTTAATAGTAACCATCAAAGGGGTTTTTTACCCTTTCATACGTAGAGCTCTTATAGAAAACTCTTATTATTGGAACAAATAACAACAGCAAGCGTTTGCAATGCAATAGGTCTCGCATTTGCGAAATTTTGAGCGATCGGCATTGTAAATGACAATGCCTTTTTTATTGCAGGTTTTTTTAAAACCCATAACCAAAAGGTACTGGCATTTACAATGCCAATAGCTCAAAATCTTGCAAATGCGAGACCTATTGCATTGCAAATGCTTGTTAATTCTTATTCTCACTTCAGAGACAAACTTAAAGAAATTGGTAAAAAGGTAAGCCGGACTTATGCCCAGGTGCAGCCCATGCAGCTAAGAGGGTGGGCCTAGTTTGGGGGGGGATTCGACAGACAGCCACAAGGGAAAATTAAATAAATAAATAATGTTTCTTAGTCGTCTGTCGAAATCCCCCTGCACCCAGTCCCACCACCCCACACCCTCACTGCTCTTAGCTGCATGTGCTGCGGCTGCATATGCCCTTGGTTTGATTTTATTATACCTGCCTCCCAATACATTTGTCAAAACTGCAGTTTTTCTTCCCACACCTCCGAGTCATAGCTCCTTTCCCTGCCTTGCTCCTTGGGTCTCATGGCACTATAGCTGCCACCTCTGGTCTCTTGATTCATAATCATGAAGGCAGTGAAAGCAATAAAAAAGTAAACAAGACTCCTGAACATCTGCAGATGTGCAGTAAGTTAATCACATTGAAGTGGCTGTAATACTATTAAGATATTTATTTCCCTGTGTAAAGTCATTGTGACAATCTAGGAGGCAGTATTTCATGTCAGATTCACTATATTGTGAAAATCATTTAGAATATGACTTATGCACGGTATTAATATTTGTGTGAATAGAGGTTCTAAACCATGTGTTAGTGGACTGCATTTAACAGTGTAATCCCTTGAGTTGTTCATGACAAGTTATGCGTATACCTGTCAAGCAGGCACAATAAACTACAGGATCTCAAAAGAGCAGTACACCTTTTTTGCTCCCATAAGATTCTTTACATCTGACTACAGAAAAAACTGCTGAATATCCTTACACCAATATGGCATTAAAGAAGAACTTAACTCATGGAACTGACTTTGCTTAGATTGTTAGCCAGTTCAACATTTTTCAGGAAATAAGCATCTTGAAAGGTTTGCCTGTTAGGCATAATTAAATAAATTTTTACAGATATGTGCACCATTAATTCATGGATCCTCCACAGGGAGTTAATTTGCAAATCCATTTCCCTCCATTGGACTAAGGAGCCTTTTCTCCCATCATCCATTTCGGTTATGCAAATTTAATATACGTGTAGATTTTGCATTCCCAAACCTTAAAAGGGGCTTATTTACAAGCACTGTGCGCTGCTGGAATGACACTTTTTTGACGTTCTGGTGGCACAAAAGGCTTAGCCATCTCTACAGGGCCACCCTGAGTGACTTTTCATGGCCTCTTTGAATATGGATATATAGTCAAAAAGAGGGACTAAGGGCTTTTATGAGGTCCAGCATACATGCCCTAACAAGATCAAAGCAAAAGAGCTATGCAGTTCCTAACAAGGTAGGGTGGGAGTGAAGTTACAATAAGACAATAGGTTGTGCTCAAAGAAGGGAGGGAATGGGAATCCTTCCTTTCGTAATTATGGCTCTCACCCACCCAGCCCGCTGGGTGTCATGTTTCATCATAGGGCATGCTCCTTGTCAGGTCGGTGCTGCAATACCTGCCAGGCACCCTATGAGGGGCTCTTTGGCAGGGATTTTTAATTCCTTGCCGTTTGGTGCCGTGGGTGTAAGGGACCTAAAAGTGTAGATGTGTGTGAGGTTGAGGTCAACAGACCGTGTGGATTAAAGTAGGAACGGGAAGATCAGGCAGAACAATTTTAATGATCCTTTCTCCCAACCTGGTTAAAAATGGAGTGACGACTACCTGAAATGATGTTTCAGGGTTTTGCGCTCAGTCACTTATGGTCGACATGTCAGGTCAGGTGGCAATTCTTCAGGACCAGATATGTGAGCTTCTCTATCTACACTGCATGTGTGGTATTCAGGTGTACTAACCACAATATACCGTAATTGACACCTGGAGGTGAGTTACCTGTAGATGTAATGCCCAACCTAATGGAAAACAAAATAGTAACATTAAACAGTGAACGGTAACAAAGAGCCCACACTCTATCTAGCACACAGCACTTTATTTCACAGTGTGTTCTTAGAATTTTTAATCAGCGGTATCGGCTGACTGTTTTTAAACATTTTACATGATTTAGTTGGGGGTGATTATGAAGTAATTTTAAACTTTACTCACCAAACCACACCTGCGCTGCTCCCCCGCTCCCACGCTGATTTCGCCAAATCCCCGTTCCACCACGGAGTGTTCCGTTTGTGTGGAGGGAAACGGCGTCAGGAGGCGGGACTCAGGTCAGAGGTCAGGAGGCGGAGCCACTGCTTACTTTAGTCGCATGGCAGCGCAGACGTGCGCAGCGGGCGTGCCGCTGGTGCGCCAAAGGCGAACCTAAGGCAAGTCCGTCTGCACCCACCCGCGCCCTTCCGGGACCAGGGACCAGGACCCCTGGCCCTAGCATAAGGCACATAAGATACTCAGGGCACCAGCTATTAGCACTCAGAACTCCCGACAATGAGAAATGTAAACACTGTATCAGCCTTACATCTGGCAGCAGAGCATGCCCTAACTCCCCGTTTAAAGTGAGTTGCTCAGTGCTGCGACCTACTAGTAAAAAGAATATTACAGAGATAAAGCTACTCCTGATGAACTACAGGTCCCTCCCAAAGCACTTCTCTGAAATCAATATCTTCCTCAGTTAACAACAGCCAGAGGCTCTGTTCATGAAACTTGGCTGCACAAAGACGCAGAACCAGACGTGGTACAAGCGCTACCCCCAGGATATCATATTCTTAGGAAGGACATGGTGTTTCGGAAGGGTGGGGGGCTAGCGATCATCCTTAAAGACCACGTTAAGGGGCGCATTGAACATGATATTATTCAGGACTGCAAGAGTATGGGATTCGCACTTACCTTCACCCCCACATGCTCAATATCAGGGATTTTAACATACCGGGCCCATGTAGGTCGTTTATCGAATCCCTTACAGACACGGCGGCAACGAGGGCAAACACGGCCACTAACTTTACTATTTTAGGAGCCCTCAATTTGCATTTGGAGGATTACAACTTATCCAGAAAGTCACTAGCCCGACTCACGAAAAAAGGTCACATACTAGACCCAGTATTTTCAAATGAAGCTAATCTCTCTGTAGACAACCCTTCCCCACTCCCTTGGTCAGACCATTTTAGAATCCCAATCATCTGGAAGTCATCAAGGGCTTCCCCCAATGACCGGCCAACAAAGAGCTGGGACCGATCTTGGGCAAAACTAGACCCTGAAATCTTGTCTAATATACGGTCAATCGTTAACCCCAAAGGTGACCCCGATTCCAGTAAAGCTTATGATAACTTCACTGAATGGATTGAAACATCCCTGGACTCCATTATTCCATACAAATGGAGCTCAAAGAGACCCACAGGAAAATGATTCCCATGGTATACTCCCAAAATACGAGAAGTAAAGAAAAATGTAAAAAACTAGTGAGGGCATGGAGGAGGGATTACTGCCCAGAAAAAAAACTAAAATAGAGAGAGGCGATTAAAACTTACCAGATAGAAACTAAGGGCCCGATTCAAAGAACTAACTTAAGACAAAATCCTAAACTTACTACCATTTTGGTATTCACAGAAGGAACTTACTCATTTCGGTATTCACAGAAGTTAGGAGTCCTAGCTTTAGGACTCATAAATGCCTTCTGTGAATACCGAAAGTCTTAAAGTTAGGATTTTTCTCAGTTAAGGAGTAGTAAAGTTAGGACTCCTATCACTCAGTATTGCGCACAAGACCCTCTGGGGTACAGGTCCTAAAATTAACCGCTCTCTAATGTCCTTTCACCGGCCCTCTCGCAGCCTGAGATTGGCCAACCTCTTCCAAGCAAAGGTTCCGAGAATACTGAGAGTACGTTCAGGAGGTCCCATGTTCTCATACAATGCATCCATTTTATGGAACACACTCCAGATCCAGTTTAGATCGACGACCCACCATTTTACATTCAGGAAGCAATTAGAAAAGTGGCTCTTCCAGAAATTGCAGTAAGACCGTTAACTTCTTGTGGTTGCAGCTAGTGCTGGGCTGCCTAAGGGTAGCCATGCGCTCTATCAAAAATAAATTATTAATAATAATAATAATAATAATAAGAAGAAGAAGAACTCCACTTTCCCCAAGTAGATCACCTCATAACAGGGCACGCAACAGTATTGTGCCCCATTTGGTGTAAGGAAGTGATGGCAACTGTATTCATACAATTTAGGCGTATTGCAACGCATTCAAACTATTATCCGTGGTAATACGTGATGAGGTGTGGTATCCTGAGTGAAGTGGTAGCCTGGCAGGTTTACAAGACACTCGGAAAACTTTCTGTGTCCTAGAAGAATAATGGGGAGCCAAGAAATAGCTTGTACTATTAAAAACAAACAGTAGCAACCAGGCAAATGTTCCTAGGGAAACAACGATGGGGTCGTACACCTTGAGTAGATTCATGGTTAAAAGGGCATATTGTCAGGAGGACAATATACTCCGTGTTTGGCCCCCCGGTGTCCTGTGGTCATGCGGTCAAGATGCACCTAGTTCCACCGTTCAAACCCGCCGCGTCCCAAGGTGTGGGAACACAGAGGGCCCAAACGTCAAATACCGAGTCGCAAGGCACTGTCATGAGCCCGGGACAGGTCGGGTGGGGTTAACCACAGAGCAGCGGGTGTCTGCTATTATAGCCAATAACCTCAAGTCTTACCTCGAAATGCAGAGCCGGCGTGTCATCCCTTCGCTGAGGGCAGAGAGCAATACTCACGTGCAGAGACCGCAGTAGTGGCGGAAGACCTACCCCACACTGCCGGAGCCGGGAGGTACCGCTAACCATGCAGCTGCCGGTAATATACTCTGAAAGTGTGGCGCCGCGGGTCTGCCAATCACATCAGGCCAAGCACTAGAGTGGAAAGAAATGGCTGCCATCTTGAAAGTCGTCAATGCTGTTGACAATGTGGTCGCAATCTTGGAAAGTGCAAAATGACCTGAGTCTCATAGAAATTGAATCCACAGAGGGGATTTGAAGATGTTCCTGATACTACTCAAAACATACTAACACCTTCGTTGATGCTCCCCTTGGAATGGAAGATGGTTACGCCTGGTGGGGAGAGGGGTGGCAGGAAGCAGGAAATTCCAAACACCTTTATGGGCGGAAACCTCCAGAACCTTTTCCTGCATTAAAGCTGGCACCGGGTATACATATTGGAACCTTCTACCCAACTCTTCAGTATACCACTGTACCTATGGAAGACTCAGAAGAACTTTTGTGCTGTTTTGCAAGACAGACTGCTACTCTGCTGCCCTGTTTTCCTGCTGCTTAACCCCTTCGGTGGACGCACCAGTGCTCATGTGCATAGGACAGCCCCTGGCCGTTCGATCACATGGCACTAGAAATCCCTCTGGTGCGAGCTTCCTCAGCTCCCAAGGCTGTGTAGATGACTTCCCTGAAATGACGATCAGCACGCATGTTATGCTGACGTCATTTCAGTGAAACCAAAACTAAAATGAGCCGAAAGGGGGAATACTAGTTGGTTGGAAATTTGTGCCAGCCCGATGATCCCACAACATTACCACACAGAAAAGTAAGGAAAATTTGATTTTTTTCCAGCTAAATTTGAGGTTTGTAGGGGATTCTGGGTAGGGAAACATTGGGCGATCCATGAAAGCCATACCTCACTGGACTCCACAAGGTATCTAGTTTTCAGAAATATGTGGATTTGGTAGGTTTCCCTAGATGGCCGCTGAGCCCGGGGCAAAAAACCCAGGTGCCCCCCTTGCAAAACCAGGTTGTTTTGTGATAGGCGATTTTGAAGTCTCTACAGTACAATTTGGGCCATTTCCTGTTGAAGCCACTATGCCTACCCACACAAGTGAGCTGCCATTTTTAACAGGTGACCTGGGGGAACACTAGGTAGTAGCAAATTTGTGTCAGCCCGGTGGTCCCACAACATTCCCACACTGAAAAGTAAGGAAAATGTGATTGTTTCAGCTTAATTTGAGGTTTGCAGGGGATTCTGGGTAGGGAAAGGTTGGGGATCCACGCAAGCTATACTTCCCTGAACTCTGCAGGGTGTCTAATTTTCAGAAATGTGTGGGTTTTGTAGGTTTCCCTAGATGGCCCCTGAGCCTGGGGCCTAAAACTGAGGAGCCCCCCCCCTTGGAAAACCAGGTCGTTTTGTGATAGGTGATTTTGATGTCTCCACAATACGTTTTGAGCCCTTGCCCATTGCAGGTACTTGACCTATCCGCACGAGTGAGATATCATTTATATCAGAACACTTTGGAAAATGCGGGATGGGTGCAATTTTGTGGACCCATGCAGATTCCAGAACTTCCCATCACAGAAATGTGAGCAAAATATGTTTTTTTTACAAAGTTTGAGGGATTCTGGGTAAGAGAACCTGATTGAGAGCCACACAAGTCACCTCATTCCTCTAGGGATCTAGTTTTCAAAAATGTATAGGTCTGCTAGGCAGAGCAAGGGTTCAAAATCTACAGCCAGGCACTTTGCCAAGAAAGGGTCAGTTTTCATTATAAAAATGTGGCGTTTCCATGTTGCGTTTTGTATCGTTTCCTGTAGCGGGCACTAGGCCTACCCACACAAATGAGGTATCATTTTTATCGGAAGACTTTGGAGAATGCGGGTTGGCTGGAATTCTGTGGATCCATGCAGAATCCAGAACTTTTCATCACATAAACTTGAGGAAAATGTGTTTTTTGTTTTACAATGTTTGAGGTTTGAAATGGATTCTGGGTAAGACAACCTGGTGAGACAAGTCACCCTATCCTGGATTCCCCTAGGTGTCTAGTTTTAAAACATGTATAGGTTTGCTATGTTCCTCTAGATGCCGGCAGAGCTAGGGTTCAAAATCTACAGCTAGGGACTTTGCAAAAAAAGGGTCAATTGTCACTGTAAAAATGTGGTGTGTCCACATTGCCTTTTGGGCCATTTCCCGTTGAGGGCACTAGGCCTACCCACACAAGTGAGGTACCATTTTTAATGAGAGACGTAGGGCAACACATCATTGTAGAGCAACTGTTATTACCCATTGACTTTCGTTGCACATCTGCGTTCCAAATGTAAGACAATGTGTAAAAAATAAATCACTTTGAAAAATGTCCTATAATTCACATGCTAGCATGAGTACTTACAATTTTGGAAATTTGCAAATTGCTGCTGTTTCTAAACTCTATATTTTGTTCCCATTTCAGAAATACATAGGTGTTCTTCATATCGATTTTACACTGTTTTTATTTTCCCAAATGAATTGCTATATACCCGGTACACAATAAAAAAACATTGTAAGACGCTACTCAGTTATTGGCTCCGGGTTCATTGGGTTCCTGGTGACCCTACAAGTCCTATATATCCTCAGAAGCATCCAGTGGATGTAACAGTATATTGCTTTAAAAAATCTGTCATACTTAGAAGTTACAGGTGAAAACGTTGCCACAAATGGCTGTTTTTTCAACTAATTTTCAATTTTTCCTATTTTCAAATGTTAGTTTCTATTAAAAAAACTTGAAGGATCTACACAAATGACCCCTTGATGAATTCAGAATTTTGTCTACTTTGTTAAAATGTATAGCTTTCCAGGATCCATTATTGCTTACATACCCATTTTTACCATTAACTGGAAGGAGGTTGAAAGCACAAAAAATAGCAAAAATAGGCTATGTCCCAGTAAAATGCCCAAACTGTGTAAAAAATGTTGGTTTTCTGACAAACGTCAGTCTGTCTCTTAAAGCTGGGAGGATGGTGATTTCAGCACCATAAACCTGTGCAGGGAAAAAAACAGACGCTTTCATCTTCAGCACTTTTTTGTAATTTTTCCCCCCAAAAACAAAACAAAATTTGGCTGGATTTTGACTAATTTCTGGGTCCCCTCCATAAGGAATCAACAAACCCTGGATACCTTTAAAATCCCCATGATGTTGGAAGAAAAGGACTCAAATTTGGTGTGGATACCTTATGTGGTCGAAACGTTACATCGGCCTAGGCGCAAACTACCCCAAATAGCCAAAAAAAGGCTTAGCACAGGCGGGGAAAAGGTCTAGCAGCGAAAGGGTTAAGATAAAAGGAATGGAACCTCATTTTGAACCAAGGACGATGAGAGTGACTTCAGGGGATAGTTGTCTGGCTACCTGAACAGAGCCTCAGGGACAGAAAAGGCTCCACCCAACTTGAACCCAGCACCTGGACTCTGTCTGCTGTGAGTCTTGCCTCCCATGTGGTGCAACCTCAGTCCTTGACCCTTGGAAGTGGGCCAGAAGGTTTGCAGCCATTCCATCTATAATTCTGTGGGCTGAACTGACACAGTTCAATGCATCCCTGAAACTGGTCATTCCCTCAGAAACGCCACTGGGTGATAAATTGTCAGGTCTCATGAGAGTATAATGGGCTCTTAGTGCATGTGCACATTCTTCCTTTTACTCAGGTATTCAAAGGAGCACATCCTTCTCTTCAGATTGTGAGTACATTTTGTGCAGTGTTCCATCCTCCTCTGCTCCTGAAGGCAAACAGGGGTGGTATAGAGAGCAAAAGAATGTTATGATAATATGTTTTGTATAGCGCACAGCTGCCCCAGCGAAGAGGCGTCCCAGCGCTGAAGCAGAAACATAGAGGCTGGAAGTCAGAGAAAGCACTAGACTATGGGGAAGAGATGGGTTTTAATTGCTCTGCGAAAGACTAAGTAATTGTCCATGGCACGAATGGAGTATGGTAGAGCTTTCCAAAGCCAAAAGACGGAAAGAGCGTCCACCCGACTGTACCTTCCTCATGCGAGGCACAATAGTCAGGTGTTGTCCAGTAGAGCAAAGTTGGCGCGTAGGGTGGTAAGGTGACAACAGATTGGTCAGGATGGCCGGAGAGGAGAGTTTCAGGATTTTAAATGCAGTACAGAGGACCTTAAATTCCACTCGGTTGACGACAGGGAGCCAGTGCAACTGACAGATAGCCATAGAGGTGGGACAGGCTCTGGGGAGGCCCAGCAGGGTTCTAGCCGCCGCGTTTTGGACTCGCTGTAGTCTCATGGTTTCGATCTTATTCACCTCTAGGTACAGTGCATTGGCATAGTCCAATCTAGATAGAATGGAGGCCTGGATGATCATTTGCCTGACTAGGGGTCAAAGAACCCAAGCAAAGGTTTAAGCCCCCTAAGTATGCCAAAGCAGGTCCCCACAACTTTTTTGGTTTGGAGCTGAAAACTGAGACTGAATCTACCCAGACTCCAAGATCTTTCACCACCTGCTTAGGAGTAGGTGCGCATCCCAGTATGGCTGGCCACCACCAGTCCCCCATTATCTCTTGATGGATTAAACCCAGATCTCTTGACTGGTGGTGAGTTGTTGAAATGTTTCAGCACTCCATTCATCATCTTGTTGTATTTGTTATGTTCACCCTAATAGGCCAAGGGTATGCCCAGATGTGGTTCCCTTGCTTGCTTAGCCACTGGATTCAAGTTAGCCTGGCTGATGAAGGGGTGATACCCTCAAACAGGTCCCAAGATGCTTGTTTCCAGTCCAGGGAGAGCTTGGCCTGGCAGTTCGGGCTGGACTGTTCCCATAAGGAGCAGGGTCAAGACTGATTTGCATATGGCTGGGCCCAAACTGAGGTGGCATAGTGAGCAAAAGAAAACAGATTAAACCCAGATCTCTTGATTGGGGGTAAGTGGTTGAAAGGTTTCAGCACTCCATCCGTCATCTTTCTGTGTTTGCCCTGAAGACATGCATGTCAGGAGACTCAGATTAGCACATCTTGTGAGACAAGAACATATAAGTAAGCTCTTGCTGAGCTTCATCCTTTCACTTATGTCATCAGTGGTCTCATATGTGATGTCGTACACAGTAAGTAAGCAAAGTAATGTAAGAAAGTATACACAGTGCAAGCGAGAGGCAGAAGTTATTATGGTTTGTACCGCGAACCATAACTGACTGATGTAAGTGGTTTTTCCATATTTGAGTTTCCAATTGTCTCTTTTTGATATATTTATTTTATGAAACACCCTTCAGCTGTTATGTATCTCTTCACCTTTAAAATCACTTGGAGGTCAGGCCAGTCTCCACATCCAACCTGCAATGAGTAGCTAACTGCTGCACATGGCCTAAAGCAGTGCAAGACAGCGAAAGTTGATCATAGGGCCAGACCTTGAGCCAGTCCTGCTCTGGGCATGCTCTGGGTGGACACAATCTAGCATGTCAGGCCTTAGCTGAGTGTGTTAAGAGAGCATCAAATTTGGAGCAGATTGCCCAATGGCAGCCAAAGTTGTAGGCAAATCTGTTGATGCCTTTTCAAATCTCATAACACACTGGCATAGATGCTAGTGGAGCATTATATTCTGTCCCACTGCAGCCCACTCACTCACATTGCATTGCACCTGGAGCACCTGAACTGATGGCAGCCCCCATTCTTTCATGAAGAACTAGAGACCAGTGGAAACATTTGGCGAAGGTAGTTTGCACTCACAGTGGCATATTCACTGCTGGCATAACATACAAACATTAAACGTTTAGAGTACAAGAACTCACAGGACTGCAGCCCTTTCTTTGAAAAACAATATGAGATAGATTCATGTATAGGTATTTATAGCACAGGCCTGGTTGGGAAACAAAGAAGTGCTCTGAACAGCAGGCGAGAGCCTGAGGGTTTAATGCATGATCATTTACAAGGTACGGAGGAGTAATCCTGTCCAAGTGTACAAGAAAAGGACAATGGATGTTCCTTCCTATCTAATTTTGCAACCTCCATTGTACAGCTGTCACTTGCTAAGAATACAGACCGGTATCAACATGTGGATACTTCCTCCCTGGCTTACTTTTCTGGGATTTGTTGGAAAGCAAACAATCATAGTAACTACCAAACTTTCAAACAAAGGTGCTCTTCCTGCATGGATCCCAATAATAGCCAATGTCTTATAAAGTTGACGTATTTCAACACGTTATGAGAAATGGCTTTGGATATACAAAAACCCTCCTAATGCAGCTGCAGTTGTATTCGACAGCACTGCCACAAAGTGTGAAAAGGCAATTGGTATATCCTGGGGATCCTATTGCATATACTCTTGCAGAAGCAGGACACATTAGAAACCTGATTTTGATTTTCAACTCTTCGGATCATAATAAGTAATTTAATATTTAATTAGTTTGAAAATCACATTTTCTAGCAAAGCAGCTCAAGTTGTACCTGAATAAAAATGACAAAAGTTAAAAGCTAAAGGTTTACTTAAATTATTTAAGAAATAAATTGAAACGTTTCCAAATACACTTGGCTACATTTGAATGTGAAAATAGTAGCACAATCAAATTTGAGTGTGTCCCCCTGGGCACACTGGTAGATCTCCCATTGGGACACACTCAAATTTGATTGTGCTACTATTTTCTTATTTACACGACGTCCCCTGACCGATACATCACCCCAGGAGCACCTCCAAATCCTTTTCAAAAATACAAAAACTTTATCAACAACCCATTCCAAATTGTTGTCGCGCGCACTATCTACTCATCATTACATTTGAATGTGAACCAATTGAAAGGTTGAGGGACAAAATATTTATTAACATTTTGAAGAACCCTAAAAACTATGATGTTTAAATATTACAGTTTTCCCAGGAGAGGCACTGAAACTGCACAGGCCAGCAGAACCCTCCCGCCTCCTTGCCTATACCAGCAGATGCCTTGAAACCTTGGCTCTTCACATTCATTCAGATATGTATGATCAAGTGGGCCAAGGTACTTTACACCGAAGGGTCAGAGAAAGGATGGATTTGCCAGTTACTGCTCTGGATTCGAATAAACCCTTTACAAGCCCCTATCACCACCACAATGTCACTTTTCAGGACGTTCTAGTGGCTTCGCCTTATTTACAAGACAGCATTAAGCCAATTAACGCATATTCAAATCAGCTAAATGCCTTACTTTTAATAATCTTGGTAAATATGGCACTCTTTCACGCTATACTTAGAGTGAAAGGGGAGGGACATGGGTGTTGCAGTGAACGTTCCACCGCAACACCCATTGATTTTGATGCTGACCCCTATTTTCAAGGGTGCCGTAAATTGGAGGCAGTGCCAAAATCTGGGGAAAGCCTGATGTTAACCTGGTGAAATGATGAGAAATGTTTAATTTCCCCTCGTTTTTGCTTTGTCCGTGTGTGTTGTGTTGTGCGGCACACACAGAAACAGCAAAACACCCTTGATTTTTTATGTGCAGGAAGGTGTCCTCTCTTGCACATAAACAATCCTTTTGAAAAAATGACGTTTTGCAATTTCTATGTGTGCCTCATTAAGAAGCACACATAGAAGTTACAAAACGCTATTAAAGATTGTTTATGTGCAGGAAGGGAGACCTTCCCCTCAATGCAGACACCCTTTCACTGCGGTGCAAGGGTGTCTGCGTTGGCGCTAGGCTGCTAAATTTTGTGCTAGCACAGGGGGAAATGCCGGGCTGCACCATATTGTTGTAAATATGGTGCCGTCCTGATTTTCAGAAGTGGCGGACTGCGCCATTAAGCCAGGAAGGCTAATGCCACACTCTGTCACTTCTTAGTAAATATGCCCCTTCTTTCCTTATGAGTTGTAAAGCAGTAAAAGCAGTAAAGCAGACAATACAGGAGGTGAAGTGAAGACAGGCTTATACTGTGGTTTATTGCTAAAAGATTTGCTGATTAATGCTGATTTGCTAAATATTCTCATTTTGAACTCACAGAAATCCAGGAGGTCATACTTGTGTTCTACAAAGGGTTTGTTTAGACTATGGGGCAGATTTGCAAGCCCCTTGCGCCACTTTTGCACCATTTTTAACATGGGAAAAATTACGCAAAAGTGTAGCAAGGGGCTTGTAAATCTGCCCCTATGTCTTTTGTTTGCTTAGGGCCCATTTTGATTAATTTGTGAAGTACACCTTCTAACCGCCTTTCGTAGCTTCATCGATACAGGAACGTACATACCTCATGCTTGAGATATGAATCTATTGCACCTCCTTCATGTGAATGATGTACTGCTAATAGCTTACGCTCTCAGGTCACTTAAGTTACTATTTAACACGTGCTACCCTTTTATGAAGTTAAGCAAATTAGAATTACATATACTAACATTCTGCACAATTATGCGAAGGCAGTTAGGAAGTAAAAAGTCCACTCCTCCCACTTATCTAATTTACACAATTAGGCAAATACACACACAATAGACTACATTTAAATCAGCTTTGGCAGTTCAGAGGGTCAATACTAAGGCAACTGTTTTATTAGGTTGTGACCTTATCATACTGCCAGCCATTGTAGTTACTGTGTTCACTGCCTTTCAACTAGGTTTACATTTCCCACCATGCCCTGAACCCGTTTTAAATCTCCCAGCACTGCTGCTGCACCTCAGTGCCTAAACAGAAGGGGCATTCTCCTGTGCCACTTGCAAATTCACATGCACTCTCCTGCACCTAACTCACAACCCCCACCTCACACACCTAACACACTCAAAACACACAACTACACACACCCAACCCACCACTAGACTGCACCACTCCCTGTACTACATACTCCTCAGCACTCGCTCCCTCACTAAACAGGACACCAAAATTTAGGATCTGCTACATAACCACTTACCAGACTTACCCTTTCTGACTGATACCTCACCGGCTCCAAAAATTGCCATGGCAATCCACATGGGTTAAACAACAAAATCATACCCGGAGGTGGAATCATTATCATCCTCAAAGAATCCATCCAATGCCCCATGTTTTGGAAAGCACCTCAAGCAACATGGAACACCTGAACTTCAAACTCCTTATTACTGATAACTACACTGAGTCTTCTCTACCGTCCCCCTCAACCATGGCCAGCTTCACCAGCACCATTGCTGACTATGTCTTCAACTTGATCCTTAAGTCCAGAACCTTCATCCTCTCAAATTACAACCTGAAGGACCTCACCAATCCCAACATGACTGCTCTCTGTGGCCTGTCCAAACTCAGATTCATACAGTGAGTGGAAGGTCCCACACACGCTGCCGAAAACTTGTTATACCCAATCTTCACCAACTTTAGTGACATCAAAGTAGATAAGCCCACATCAATCACCTGATCTGACTCCACCCTCGTCAACTTCTACATACTCATCCCACACCACAGGAGAAAAACCATGGCCAAATCTTTATGATGGGACTGAAACAAGATTTTAGAAGTATCCTGTCCTTAGAAGCTCCCACACCACCCATCTCGAGACAGCAACAACCTCTCTGACTCTACTTCCAACTTGAGCACCTGTATCTCCAGCTCCACTGACACCCTGGCCCCCCTCAAAGCCAACAAAGCCACAAGAGCTCAGGCTCACCAAATGTCATAGCAATCGACTTGAGTGCAGATGGAAAAAAGTCAGGCTGACACTGACAAAAGCATGGGCCTTATTAGGGATAGATCATGGACAAAGATAACACCGCGGTGCTCATCCTACTGGACCTTTCCACACCCTTTGACACTGTCTCCCATCCCATCCGCGCCCATCCCATCCTTATCTAAAGATGGCACAAAGCTGGCATCTAATGTCCCACCCCCTGTCGGTCAGCCTGATACCCCATCGACCACATCTACATAATTCCACAACTATCCTCATTCAGCACCACCCTGTTGAATGCCTACATTACCCCACTCACCAGCATCATCCGTGCCCACAAAATCAACATGGTATCCTATGCTGACAACTCCCGGCTCATTGTCTCCTTCTCCGACAAGACACCAAACACCTGGACAAATTTCTGCACCTACATGACTGAAGTTGCCAGATGAACAAAAAACAATTGCTTCAATACTGACAAGACAAGTAATCATCTGCAAAAACACCTTGCCGTGAGACTCCACCGGGTGGCCTGCCAAACTTGGAACTCCACTCCTGCTGGCAACCCACTTAAAGAACCTCAGTACAGTAATCGAAAACCAACTCACCATGACTGGGCGAGTGAACACAGTCATAACATTATGTTTCCACACACCCAAGATGCTTAAACAGATCATCATGACTCCCTATCAACACTTGCAGACCCATAACCCAAGCCTACGTCACCAGCAGGCTGTACTACGGCAATGCACTCTAAGCTGGAATCAATGCTCAACTGAACAGAAGATTCCGGACCATGCAAGACTTAGTGGCCAGACTCATCCTTAAACACCCACCCAGAATTTACATCACTCCATAGCTCAGAGAGCTCCACTGGCTCTCAATCTACAAACAGGCACTCTGCAAACTTCTCACGAACACATATAAAGCATTACACAACCATGGCCACATGTACCTCAACAACTGCATATAATTCTACACATCTACCAAGCACATCTGCACATCCAGACTCCCACTCACACCCCCACACACATATGCACAACCAGATCTGGCGGCCATGCCTTCTCCTACCTTGCTCCTAAAGCATGGAATGACCTGCCCTATGCATCAGAGCCACCTCCTCAGTTTTTGAATTCTACAAGAAACTGAACACCTGACTTTTCACCTAGACTGCCCATCAGTGCAATCTCAATGGAAACCGTAACGTGTTTCCGCACAGCAGCGCAGACATCAGCAACATTGATAACAATGTATGTAATAATCCATACTTGTTATAATTTTGTTGTTGTTAATAAGACCAATGTCAATGTACTTTCAGACCAGAGCAAATGTAATATCGTTCATACCAGTACAATCAATATCAACATCCAAAATGACTACCGCATGCGTAATGATTATAATGTCGATAAAAAATATACCAGTGGCTATCATATTATTCTTAGGAGTTCAGATGAACTCACATCATTGCTATAAGATTCACCCAAAGAAACTAACAACCCAGAGTCAGTGGTATGTGATCACAGGTGGGGTCCCCAATAAAGAACTGGCAAACACACACACACGGAAAACCCTGATTGATTCTACAGATAGATAGTTGCACCACAAACAAGTAAAAGATAATCGGCCCTAATAAAACCCATCTGGACAAAGGCTTGTATTCCCCAGAAATACATGCAAACTGCACTTGGCAATCACATGCCCCTCACACCAGATATCTGCATACATATACACTGGCCCATATTCAGCTCTCCCTGAGGTCGAGAGCTACCTGTGTCCTTAGCAGATATGTACATGTGATTGATTTATGAGTGAGATGCTCTTGTGGAATGTAGAGAACATTTTATTGTACCTCATGAAATGTATACATTGACGGCCAAAACTTTGTACATCGGAACATTCTGTTCAGGATCTTCCGGACGCTGTGTTTAATTAAACCCACTGTCTGGGCGCTCTCCTTTATTCAGGGGGATTGGGCAGGCCCATGCCTGGTGCAGTGTGAAATCTGAGTGATCGATGCAGATTATTCCGCCCCACCCCTTTCCTTCTTGGGAGCTCAGATAAGTACTGCTGATTGCTCCTTTTGTGTGGGATGGCCTTTGTTCCTTCTACTGGAGAGAAATGTAGTTAACTGAACACTGCAGGGTGGCAAAAGGCCTGGGCTATGATCCAAAGCTGAGCCAGGAAATATGGAAACTCTGGATGACCCATAAGATGTGCAGGTATCATTTTGGAAATTACATATTTGGTTTTCACGCACAGGTTGCACTCTGATTCAAGATGTCAATTGTCTCTGTAGGCCAAGGGGAAGTGAAACTACATTTTAAGGCGGTTCCCTCTATATGTGTAAAATGGAGTGTCACTATAGTTAAAACAGTAAAGCATATTGACTTTTCTTAATAGTGTACACTACCCTCATCAGGCATATCCCAGAAACATACCTAACCCTGCAGGGTAACCATTGCGCCAGGCTCCTGTACGCTATGACCAGCCTGCACGCCACAGAAGTTACTTACGTGCAGCCTGCACGTGTGCACATGTGTGTGCACACATGTTCACATATAACCAGCCAAGCGCCCCTTACCCGTGCTGTGCCGCAGCTGCCTTATCCTAAAAGTCGAAAACTGGTGGTAAACATGTGTAGTCTATTTACCATGTGATTACTCTGGGTGAGACACAGGTAGTGAGGTTCATCCACAGTAAAAAGTCCAAAAAGCGGGTGATTGCAAAAGTAAAAAGTCTGGGCCTATGGCTGGGGTAGAACCCAGTGCAATACTACCCTTATTGGATTTTTGTTGTATTTGTGCCTGTTTGTTCGACATAATTCCCTATATTTTTATAAACTGGAGTTGGATATTTATTGCTTAGTCTTTTCTACTTTTTGTCTGTTTTGGTGATGATAGGTGCTTTACACATTTCTCTTAAATGAACCCTGTCCACTCTGTGTTATAGCCCCCACGGGTTTATCTCAGGTTTAACATATTGCAACCTAAATGGACATGGTACAGAATTGTGACATTATAAGTTAGTGAAGACTCACATCCTCTCCAAATAATAATCCACGTTTACACAGAAAGTGACTGGATTTTTCTCTAAGGGTTTACTATGGTATTCCCCCAGGAGACTGGTTAATAAGGGCCTGCACTACTTCACTGTAGATTGGTATTAAGTCCTTTCCATGAGCTTAAGAGGGATCAGTGGCCACCCACCTCAATCAGTAGCAGTACCCTCTCTGCAGCACTTTTAATTAGACCGTAGGTTCACTGTGAAAATACATGCTCTATCGACACATCTTCCCTAGCAGAGGCAGGAGTTTTATTCTTACATGGCTGTATGGGATTTTCTCCTCTGCAGGCCTCTGCCAACTAACAGCTTTCCTGTGCCCCAGTATGCCATGTTGTTCACAACAGCCATTTTGTAATTGTTACCCTGATGTGTCTCAGCTCGATTGATCTAGTCTATCGAGTTTTGGGGTGGAAAGTAATTCTAATGACAGTACTTATTTTTGCCACAATAATCCAAACATACTTCTTAGCATAAATTGTATTTATATTCTAAAGCTTATTGTAAAAACAGATACTTTAAAGGTCTTACTAAGCACGTAGTCCCAGTCCAAGATGGCCAAACTTCTTTAAAGAATACCTCACATCCTATTTGGAACTATAAAAAGGACAACCGTTCAGTGCATCAAAATTGTACTTGCTTGATTGCTCGGTCACTGGATTTGTGGAATCTTCACCATCTCCAATTCCTGCTTGTTTTCTTCTTGCTCTTTGCCTTGCCACTTTGCCTGAACAGTTGGAAGGTATTTCTGGTTTCTGTTACTTTCCTTCCTGCTTGAAATTACTTTTGGAGCACTTCTAGCCTCCCATTTTCAGTCTGGCATCTGGGATTTTATCGGAAGATGGTAGGTCATTTCTAGGTACCAAGAAGAACCTACACCCATCGTCAAAAAGACTTACTCTTGACAATTGCTATGTTAGATTCTGCGAAAAAAGCTTTGCTAGTTCACTTACACGTTGGAAGCATTTGGGTTCAAAAAATGTAAATATTGATTTTCACAGACATAGTAAAATATTAATTAAAATTATTGTTCAGCAGCCTTTATGTAGATAAATAATTTCTTGCTTGTTTAAATTATGATTGTGTGCCTGATTACAAGTCTGGCAGTCCATGGACTGCCTGACTTGCGGTGGCAGTGGTGAGACTGCCGTATTACGACTCTCTGAGTTGTTCTGGCGGTGGCCTGCCAGCTGCACCAGGGAATCCCCGTTTCCTGGCGGTGGTGCGGTGGAGGGGCAATGCAATATGCTAAGTGGGACTGCCATAGTCCAGCTGAGCATATTTTGAGTTCCTCCTTCACCAGCCATTTCATGGCAGTGATCCGCCACAAAAAGGCTGGTGGTGGGGGAATAAAGGGGTCCCTACAGGGCCCCCATACCCCTCTGCCATGGGGGTGCATTCAGGGGGCACAACATGTGCTCCCCTGTCTGCTTGCACTCCGAGTTCCAGCACGGCATGGACTTCTAAGTCCATGCCCAGCTGGAACATTTTTGCCATTCAAATTGCGGTTCTCTTTTTCAGGGCACCGCCATGGCAAAAGCAAAAGGCCCATCCACCTGCATAGGTTAAAATCGGAATTAGGCGTGCGGTCTATGCGCTGCTTTGGCAGTGCTGTACTGGCAGAGAGCCGGCGCAGCACCTCCTAAGTTGAAATTAGAAACTTAGTTTTGGAATCAATGTTGCCATACCCCTTGACAAACCTCCTGTAGTAACCCGTGAGTCCTAAGAAGGCTCTCACCTCTGTCTGGGTTTTGGGCAGCTCCCAAGCCAGGATGGTTTCAATCTTGGGCTGAAGGGGCACCACCTGGCCGCTCCCCACCTGGTGTCCCAAGTACACCACGGAACCCTGCTCGATCTGGCACTTACTCGCCTTGATCTTGATCGCAGCGCCATCAACACTTTCCAGAGGTGGAGCAGATGTTCTTCCCAACTGGCGCTGAACACTGCGATGTCATCCAGATAGGCGGCGCTGAATGAGTCCAGTCCAGCCAGCACCTGGTTGACCAACCTCTGAAAGGTGGCAGGGGCATTCTTCATCCCAAAGGGCATAACCCGAAACTGGTAGTGCCCATCTGGTGTGGAGAATGCTGACCTCTATTTTGCCCCATCGTTCAAGGCAATCTGCCAGTACCCAGACGTTAAGTCAAACGTGCTGAGGTACCGTGCAGCCCCTAGCCGATCTATGAGCTCATCAGCTCTGGGGATGGGGTGCGCGTCACTCCTGTGACTGAATTGAGCCCTCGGTAGTCCACACAGAACTGGAGTTCCCGGTGCGGCAGCCTTTGGGACCAAGACCACTGGGCTGGCCCAAGGACTGCTAGAGGACTCAATCACCCCTAACGGAAACATCTTGGAGAGCTCCTCCTTGATGCAATCTCTCACCCTGTCAGTCACCCTGTAGGATTTGTGCCTCACATGTGTACTATCCCCAGTGTCCACATCATGGACGCACCAATTAGTGACACCAGGAACCAGGGAGAACAGATCAGAAAACTGTCCCAGCAACTGGCAGCAGTCATTCTGTTGCTCAGGGGTCAGGGTGGAAGAGAGGTTCACACCATCCACTGACCCATCTTGCTCTGTTGCCGACAGGAGGTCTGGAAGAGGCTCGGTCTCCTCCTCCATTCCACCATCTGTCGCTAAGAGCATGCCCACTTGGGACCTCTCCAAGTGGGGCTTCAGGCGGTTGACATGCAATGACCCTCAAGGGGTTCCTGGGAGACCGCAAGTCCACCAAGTAGGTAACCAGACTTTTGCACTCCACAACCTCAAATGGTCCGGTCCACTTATCTTCGAGCGCGCAGGGCTCTACTGGGGCCATGACCCACACCTTCTGACCAGGCTGAAGCTGTACCAGAGTGGCATTCTCGGCGTACCACCGCTTCATCTCCTCCTGGCTGGCTTCTAGATTCACCTCAGTGAGTTGCCTGAAACGCCGAGTTTGGTTCCTAAAGGCCAGCATGTAGCTATATACATCCTGGGGAGGTTTCCTGGGAGATTGTTCCCAGCCTTCTTTAACCAAACTCAGAGGTCCTATCACTGGGTGTTCACAGAGAAGCTCAAAGGGGCTGAACACTAGAGATTTCTGTGGCACCTCACGGTAAGCAAAGAGTAGGCATGGTAAGAGGACGTCCTACTTACGCCTCATGGGTTCCTCAAGACCCATAAACACGCCCTTCAGGGTTCGGTTGAACCTTTCAACCAACCCATTTCCTTGTGGGTGGTAAGGAGTGGTAAACTTATAGGATACACCACACTCCTGCCACAGGGACTTCATATACTTGGAAATGAAGTTGGTTTCCCAGTCAGACACTAACTTGCGAGGGAATCCCACTCTGGAGAAACTTCCCATCAGTGCTTGTTCCACCACGGGGGCCATCACTGTCCTCAGAGGTATGGTTTCCGGGAACCGGGTGGCATGGTCCACCAAGACCAGGATGAACCTGTTGCCCATGGCTGTCTTGGGGTCCAGTGGCCCCACAATGTCAATACCCACCCATTCAAAGGGGGTGCTGACTAAAAGGAATGGCTTGAGAGGAGCCTTGCGCTTCCTCCCACTCTTTCCACTTGTCTGGCAAGTCTGACATGTCCTGCAGTGAGTGTCTGAACTCCTGCGCATTTGGGGCCAATAAAAGTGGGTGACAAGCCTTTCAAAGGTCTTGTCCTGCCCCAAATGTCCTGCCAATGGAACATCATGAACCAGCCCCAGTAGGAAGGCTCTGAAGTGCTGGGGTACCACCAGGACACAGGCTGACCCCGACTCAGCAACCTTAGGCTCTGTATACAGGAGGTCATTTTCCCAGTAGATCCAGTGTGACCCAGACTGATCACCTGCTGCCTGGTCTGCAACCTGTTGCCGCAGACCCACAAGAGAAGGGCATTCTTTCTGCTTCTTGCAGAATTCCTCCCTGGAGGGCCCTCCTTCTTGCTGCCAATGGGTCAGCTCAGGCAGGTCCCCCAGATCGGCTACCTGTTCCCCTGTAGGCTCCAGGGCATCCCCCTCAGGGTCTGCTCTCTCCTGGACCGTGGGGACTTTGGGGCCGGTTTCCCACACCCCCTGCCTCTACTCTTGATGGCAGGTACCTGGTTCTCCCTCTCAGGCTCCAGGTCCTCTTGAGCACCTTTACTCGCTGCCATGGACCGGGTGGTCACACACGCCCAGTCAGGCAAACCCAACATTTCTAAATGAGCACTCCGCTCCACCTTCGCCCAAGGGAGCTCTCCAGATCATTCCCCAACAGACATTCAACCGGCATGGCGGGCCTTACAGCTACCTGAAGAGTACCAGAGACCCCCCCCACTCAAAAGGAACCTGAGCCATCACGCAGTGACTCTCTGTGTTGTCAGCGGCAACAACTGGGTAGAATGCACCAGGGAAAACCTTCTCTTGAGACACCAGGTGACACTTGACAGCTGTCACACTGGCTCCTGTATCTCTAAGAGCCTCCACTCTATGGCCATTGATGGTCACCCACTGCCTGTATTTTTTGTGTTATCAGGCAGCTGGGTCCTGGGGACCACCTCACAGTCTCCTAAATAGACAAGGGACATCTCTGCGGGACACCACCCACCATGGGCACCCATCTCCTCACCCAGAGCTACACTAGCCATCTGCCGGGGAGCTGCACCAGGGGGTGCTGGTTTTCCAAACAGGCGACACTTGGGATCATTGGCAAAATGACCCAGGTCTCCACATTTGTAGTATTTCGGGGGCCCTCTTTGAACAGGAGGACCTATTGGGGCCCCTGACGGTTTCTGGGGGGGAGGCTGAGAACCTTTCCCTTGGTTCCCTTGGGGAGTGCTTTGGGGCCTCCTATGGAACTCCCTCTGTTTACCCTTGTCCCCTCCACTCTTCTGCTGGTGACCCTGCCCACTCTTGGCTGAGTCTCCCATGTGACCCTTGTGGACCCTGGTACTGACTAGGATTAGTTAGCCTACTATCAATCAGGTGCAGGCGTAGCTCAGGAAAACAGTTACTTGACAAGTGCTCTCATGCAATTAAATCAAGAAGTCCCTGAAAATCATCAACTTTGTTACCCTTCACACACCCATCCAATGCTATGCAGACAAAAGTGACATATTCAACATAGGTACTGTTCGCTATCTTTGTGCAACCCCTGAACCTCTGTCTGTACATTTCAGGAGTTAAACCATATCTAGACATTAATGCATCTTTCATGTGGGGATAGGAATTATAGACATAAGAAGGCAAGTCTAGCAGTGTGCCCCGCCCCTCACAAAGGAATCGCCCCCACAACCCTGCTCCCCAATCCTTCTCAAGGACCCGATGGGAAGACAAGGCTACCTCATAGGCATTGAACCACTGTCCAATATAATTTTTTTTAAATTCCTTCACCACATCTTTATTTTTATTTATTTATTCATTAATTTTTTATGTCCTCATCTCAACTATAAACAGCTTGCAGGTCTTATCCGGCCTTTGTTTCTGACGGGGCGCCTCTGACCGCCTGCATTTGTTTAGGTTAGCCAACCAATCCCCTTTTTTTGTCCGGGATTTAGGTGTTAATCATAGGACCATGTTCCTTATCGACATTGTGTTTCTGAATAATCTCAATTCTCTACCCATTTTTATAAATGGTAACCAGTGATTGTGGGAGCTGGTGCTGGTTCCAATTGTTTCTAGTCGGGCCATTGCAAGTGCAGATTTTAACCAGTCTTCAATTTTCGGGGGGGGAGGGGTCTTTCCATTTAAGACCTATTTCCTTGCGGGCCAGCAATATCAGACACAGCAGTAAACCTCTTTGAGACTGTTCCAAACTTGTAGTGGACACCCGATCATTAGCAAAAAAGACCAAAGATGTATTTAAAACGATATCAGTTTCAAAGGTCTTACATAGATACATACACACCCCTGTCCAATATACTTCCCATTTGGAACACTCATAGAAGACGTGTATATCGTTGGCTTTAGGGATCAAACACCTAGGACATTTCAGTTCAGGAGTAGGTGCGAATTTCGAGATTTTTTCCGGGGTATAGTAAATTCGGTTGGTAACAAAAAAATTATTTTTCTTCCGGCTGGCTGATTTAGTATATTTATAAAGCAAATTCAAAGAAGGTTCCAGAAGATACCCTATATCAGCTTAAAAGACAGAGTCATTCCATATTGACGCCTGCTGTGGAATATCCACATCGTCTGCATTTATCAAAAACCTATACCAGATAGAAATTTCCTTCTTCAGATGTTGAGTAGTTTTAAGCTTGGCCTCCACCTCCCCGTTACCCCTAAAGTTTCCTTTTCTGTTTCAAACCAAGATTTTTATTGAATAAACTTAAAGTTTGATAACCCCATGCCTATTCTTACTCTTAATAACTCCCAGGGATATATGCCATTTTCATCCCCCAGATCCGACCATATTGAGACTCCCGCTCTTTTTATAGGGACAGCCAAACTATCCTGAAGACAGAGAGGAGTCCCTAGGGGAGTCCCATATCGGAGCCTGATCGGAATAATAGCCTATCCCACATCTGGTACGAATGTTATACCAAACTTCCAGAGCATTTTTAAAGGACTTTTAGCCTTACTCTTTCAAAAAACTTTGGTGAACCAAACTTATAGAGAAACCCGGCCACGCACCCCCCCCTCCTTCAGTAGTGACCGACTCCCCTAACAGTTTACCCCAGGCACTTGCTGTTGGTTCGGTCAGGAGCATCCTGATAGCTTTAAATTGAAAAGCAGCCAAATACCAACGAATATCGGGAAGGGCCAATCCCCCTTTAGCTAAACGGCGCCTCAGTTTTTTCCACGATAACCTCACACCCTTCTCCCCCCAAATAAAACTCCCGATTTTACTTTGCACCTTGGAAATAGAATGCTTGGGAAACCTCAGAGGAACCGCATTAAACAGATATGTTAACTTTGGGAGAATGATCATTTTTACTAGATTCACCTTCCCAAGATGGTTATGGGAAGGTTCCTCCACCTTGCAAAAAGCTAGTCTATTTCCTTTAAAAAGAATTGATCAGTGGGATTTTTTCAAGATCTTTCACTATTATGATACCCAAATATTTAAATTTTTTACTGGTAGCCCCACTCCACTGATCAATATTCCAACACATAACCTCAGTCTTGGTGGAGTTAGTCAAGTAGCCTGAAATTAAACCAAACTCCTCCAATAAAAGCCCAACCTTTAACATTGTTATCTCAGGATTATTTGTATATATAATTATATCATCCGCATATAGTGCAATTTTGGACTGATATTGCTGAGTCTTAAAGGGGGGGATGGACTCATCTAACCTTATAGCCTGAGCCAAAGGCTCAATATATAAATCAAACAGCAGGGGTGAAATAGGGCAACCCTGCCTAGTCTCTCTTTGAATTTCAAAACTGGAAGTGAGTGAGCCTTTTATAAGGATTTTTGCTGAAGCTCCCTGGTAACATCCTCTCAGGGTGTGAATAAAAATTGGACCAAAACCCATTTCCTCCAGTACTTCCCAGAGATAGGTCCAACACACCCTGTCGAAAGCCTTGGCAGCGTCTAACGCGACCACTGCCAAGGGTTCCGTCTGTGTAGTTGCCAAGTCGATATTTCCAATAAGGAGCTGAGTCTGTTCCTGAATATATCTCCCATTAATAAACCCTTTCTGGTCTGTATTGACCAATCCTGAAGCTAATTTGCCCAGTCTCCCTGCCAGAAAGCCCATAAAGATCTTATAATCTGTATTCAGCAGGGAGATCGGGCGGTAAGAGTCCGCTTTTGCAGGATCCTTCCCAGGCTTGAGAATTAACACAATAGTTGCCTCCCTCCAGGAACTTGGAATACAACCTGTTAGATTATAGATTGAACAAAACAGGGATCCCAAAACTGGGGTTACTTCTTCTGACAGGAACTTGTATACTTCATTTGGCAGGGCATCAGTACCCGAGGCTTTGTTGTTTTTTGAGATCTTTATTTGAGTTCTTATCTCCTCCAACGTAATCGGAGAGTCGAGGGAATCTTTACTAGCCTGTGTTAATGAAGAGAGTGATTTAGTGCTCAGCCAAGCGCGAATTTGTTGTTTGGAGGGGAATAAATTCTCCCTATAGAGATCCGAGAATAAAGTGAGCAGGGAATTTTGTATGTCATCTGTTTTAGTCGATTTATCCCCTTGACTATTTATCTCCAGCTCGCCGATGTCGGTTTTTGAGCGGTCAGATCTAGCTTTCCATGCCAGGAGAGCACCAGCCTTCTCACCGTATTCATAGTTCTCCATTTTCTTTCTTTCCCATTGGGCCTTACACTTCTTTTCTAGTATTCCTCTATAATCTTGTCTAGCCTGTTCGAGTTCCGTCTGCACCTTGTCTTGTCTTTCTGGAAACCCTGATAACTTGAGGAGCTCAAGATCTAAAAAACTAATCTTTTCCTCTCCTGATTTCAATTCCCGTCCTTCAGCACGATTTTTGGAGCTAATGAGGCTATGTAATCGGCCTCTCAAACTGGCCTTAAAGGCATCCCAAACAACCGCTATGGCTGCTGAGCCTATGTTGAAGTCAAAAAACTCCAAAGATGACATTTTAATACCCTGCATTAATTCTGGATCATCAAGCCTTCCCCTGCTAAGTGTCCACCTGGGTTGAATCTTTTTAGTTAAGTTTTTAATCACAAACAAAACCGGGGTATGGTCCGATAAATGACTAGGAAAGATAGAAATATCTGATCCTTTATCGAGTAAACTCTTACTGGCTAACAAATAATCAATCCTGGAAAAATGATGGTATTTCTTACTGTGAAATGTAAACCCAGCCGCATCCCCCTTCATGTACCTCCAAACATTTGCCAGACCTAAATCGTGGATCAAATTCTTCATTGCAAGTCGAATCAGGGGTGCCCCAATATAACGCCCTTGATTTGATCTATCTTTGAGGGGGCTTAACAGGACGTTAAAATCTCCTCCTACAATTATGGGAGGAGTTTCCAACATAAGCCTAGACTGTAGCCTGACAATGTAAGAGGGATCATCAACATTCGGACCTTAAAATGAAGCACCAGTTAAAACGGTGCCCCCAAAATCCAACCGCGCAATTACCCACCTCCAGGTTTGATCGGACTGGATAGATTTAATCGAACAAGTTAACCCCCGCTTGACAAGAACTGCCACTCCTCGGCTATTGATATTTTGATCCGAGACACAGTAAGCTTTAATCCAGGATATACCTGAAAATAGTTTATTAGACTCCCCAACAGTCAAGTGAGTTTCCTGTAAGAGGCAAACCCGTGCTTCTGCGAGCTCCAAATATTTCATAATTAATCTTTGCCTCCGAATGCATCTTAAACCATTTACATTCCAGGAGATAAAACTCAAACCAGCCTGAGCTGTTACCACACCTGCCATCCGTTCACAGGTCCCTGTCCCAGGATTATCCAGCCATTTATAGAATACTTAAAGTAAGATGAGTTTTTTTTTTCTTCCCCCCTTTTGCTCCCCACCCAGTACTCCCCCACACCCCCCTCCCTCCTGCAATCCCACGTGTACCCCCATTACCCCTTGAGGAACTCTCCCTTACGAATAGGCAAACTCATTTGGTCGCCCTCACCTCGGGCTTTAAACTAATAAAAAACAAAAAAGAAAAAAAGAATGGAGGGAGGCCGAGAGGTTTACAAAAAGTATATTTTTACACTATTACGGACGCATCTTAATTGTAATTCACTTTGCTTTCCTTAAGCTAGTCATAAAAGAATCCACCTCTTCAACTGTATGAAACAGGTGCATCTGAATATTATACATAGCACGCAACTGCGCTGGAAACTTCGCAGGGGTCTGTGAAAAGTCACAGACCCCTCCTTAAGACCAATAGACAATATTTGTTCCTTCACGGAATAGGAAAGGAAATTAACCAATATCTTCCGGGGTTTCTGTTTGCTCGGATTCTTCCTATAGGGATCTTGATGAATTCTTTGAATTTCTGACAGCAAATCAATTTCTGGCAGATTCTTCAAAACCGACCCCTGTAATATGGAAATAACGAACCCCTTTATGTCCGACCCTTCTAAATTCTCAGGGACATTAAGGAGTCTCAGATTGTTCTTCCTAGAGTGGTTTTCCAACCTTTCAATATCATCCTTCAGTGCCTTTTGTTGTAAAGTTAACTTTACCACGTCCTTGGCTGCCCCACTGATAGCTTCTTTAATGCCAGGGATTTCTGCCTCTAATTGATCAGTCCTTACCACCCCCTCGTCTAGTCTCTGAGACAGGACTTCGCAAGATGCCTTAATTGCCGCCTGGTTTGCTTCGGAGACCGAGAACCTGCCCGCGAGCTCAGCCTGATTTAGCTCTGACACCTTGAACCTGCTTAGCATCTCCTCCTTCATGGCGATCAACATGTCAGACAGAGATCGTAATTCCGAACCCTCTACAGCATCAACACCGAGTCCCTTGGTCACACTTCCCGTTGATACACCTTCCTGCATGATCCCTTCCTCTACCATTGAGTTTATTTTTCCTTTGGGGTGATCTTGTACGAAATCAGGCGACTCCTGGGCATCGTGGACACCTAGGGCGTTGAATCTATTTGAAAGAGTCATGGCTTGATGTGGGGCCAATGGAACCAGGTTATCAATGGATTGCTTAATAGTTTGCTTAGGCCCCCTCTGTTTGCATTGCAGAATAGGAGTCATAGGAGAGGAAACACTCTCGTCGCTTACTATGGTTTTATGTTTAGATTTAGACTTTACTTTAATGAAAACTCCCTCTGACTCTTCCAAGTTTGCCTCTTTAGTCTCATTTAACCCCGCGGTAGAAGCCATAACTCTATAGTATGATTTTAAAGAGGGGGTTATTTTAGTCGTATATACAGGTTTCTTTTTTGCTCTAGTTTTAATTTTGGGAGCCACTCTTTGTTTAAACTCTTCTTCTTCACCAGAAGTTGCCCCCAACCTCCTTGTTTTCACCCTAGTTTTATGTACTATTGGGTCGTTGTCTCCACCCCCGCGACCCGGAACCAGAAGCACGCAGCGTCTCGGCGTCTCCGATGCCTCACCGCCTCCTCCCACCTCCAGCCGCGGAGCTCCCAGGCCTGCAGCGCTTCGGGGGGGAAACCACCGGAATCCGCCCGCATTGCACGGGGGGGCCAGAGAAGAGAAAAAAAAAAGAAAGAGTCAAAGGAAGTCAGTCCGCAAGAAAAGCACAGCCCCCTGCCATTCTACAAAGTGAGAGCCCGAGGTGAGACGCGGCCGCGACCGTTTAGCTAGCGGCCACCATGTTCCTCTTCACCACATCTTTAGGGATATACACTTTAGATTCCACAGGCATTGACGGTGTGCTGTCACCAGAGGGAGCAACATCTAAGCTCTTGGCCTTCAATTCCAACTCCCTCAAAACCTTTTCATGTTCAAACTGCATTTTCTTTTCTTCTAGGGCTAACCCTCTAGTTCCTATTTCAAATTCTAACTGCCCACTTAACTCTTCTGGAGACAGACTCTTAACAGAAACACTGATACCGGTAGGGGAAGGGGTTCTCCTTCCTTTTGGACCCACTGGCCCTTCCAGCTGCTCCTCTGCATTATCATCATCAGTGGCATTCCTTGCTTCTACCCAGGCCCTCAGCGCCTTGTAGAACTCTGTCTTATTATTATACCCAGTAGTGGAAACATTGAATTTCTTGCAGAAGAACTTCAGCTGTTGTAATTTGTAGCTTTCCAGTTTCTCTTCTTCCCATTCCCACTCATTATCAACAGATACTACAGATTCTGCTCTCTCCACCATGGTTAAGCTTGGCAGTACAAAAAAAAAATAGAAAGCCCCAAAAAGAAATCTAACAACAAGTATGTGTCGCATCTTGGTCTGCACTCACTAGTAGTGTTCACCACCATTCACTGTACATGAGTCACAAATGCAAATCCAGAATCCTCACTGCTGACCACCAATGTTAGACTATGGATCTCTAGTTGGCACAGGTATGCACTTGTGACAAATAGGGACCCTCGCCTCTAGTCAGGGTAAAGGGGTACAGTCCTAAAACAACCCCTGCTCACCCCCTTGGTAGCTTTGCACGAGCAGACAGGCTTATCTCAGAGGCAGTGTGTAAAGCATTTGTGAACACATACAGTAATCAAGTGACAACACTACAGATGGACACCACACAGGTTTTATATAACAAAATAAGTATTCTTTATATAGATTTACCACAAGACCATAAACGACAAAAATCCACAATACTGTTACTTTAAGATGGTAGAATATAGCTTAGTTCTCTTTAGTTCTTAGTTGCGACACTTTAAGTCAATGTACCTGTAGATGTGGCACGCAGGGCAATGAAAGTGTTGCAACGATGTTGATGCGATGAAAGTTTGTTGCAAAGAAATAAAGACGTGAAGATTTTCCAGATGCGGCACGCTTCTCGGATGTTGCGAGAAGACTCGATTGGAGATGCTGCCTCTCCATGCGACAACTGCAGCGGCAACACCCTTCACGCGATGCGACGACAACAGTTCCGATGGCAGCACGCTTCTCCGTGGATGCGAGGCGCTTTCCTTGATGCGGTGCAATGGTCAGCTACAGCGGCGTCATCCCAGATGCGACGGCAGCGGCTGTGACGGCGACACGCTTCTTCCTCGATGCAAGACTCTTCTCTTCATGCGGTGCAATGCGTCAGCTACGATGGCTGCGATGGCGACACGCTTCTTCGGTGTTGCGAGACACTTTTTCGAAGATGCGAGACACTTCCGCTCGATGCGACAACTGCCGCAGCGACACCCTTTACGTGATGCGACGACAGCAGCTCCGACGGTGGCACGCTTCTCCTTCTTGAGTCGCACTTCCAGCTCCTTGTGACAGGCATTCCCTCAGAAAGCCTCAAAACAGCAGCAGGCACTTCCAAAGAACTCTAGGGAGCTGCTGGTTGAAGTCTGTTGTTCCTGAGTCTTCAGCGGGAGGCAGGATCTTTTCCAAGCCCTTGCAGATCCTTCACAAGTTGAGCAAAAGTACACACACAGTTCCTTTTGCCTCCCTTTTGGCAGTAAGGCAACCACTGCAGGCCAATCCCCCAGTTTCAGGGATAATTTCTCCTCAGCTTCTTCTTGGTTCCTCTCCTCAGCAGAGTTTTCTTCTTGTTTCCCAAAGTGATCTAAATTCTTGGGATCAGGGTCCCAATACTTATACCCCAAAATCCTTTGTCCTCTGAAGGCAGAGGGGCCTTTGCCTTGTTCAAACCGGTTCTGGTCAGTCCTGGAGCTCTTTGTTTACCTGACTCCTTCTTTCCTTTCAGAGTGCAGGGCAGAGACATCAGATGCACCACAGGAGGTGGAGCCAGCATTGTGGAGGGAAGGAACAGACCTATTCAGGTCTCACGTGCAACTACTCCCTCCCATCTAAATGCAGATCTCTCTATTCACCACTGGGCCACCTCACCCTGTCTCTTGGAATTCCCCAGTCCTGTCACTCAAACTCCAGACAAGGAATACACAGCCTAGCAGAGGCAGGTTTGAATGGTTAGACAACAAAATATCTACTTTCTAAAAGTGGTATTTTCAAACACACAATGTTAAAACCAACTTCACTAAAAGATGTATTTTATCATTCTGAGTTCAGGCATACTAAATTTGAATTTCTACCATGTTCCCTGACTCAGTTAGGATTATAAAATGTAACAACCAAACTGCCCTTTCTGGCCTATGGAGAACAGGTAGCCTTGCAATAGTGAAAAACGCAAATGGCTATAATTCACTATTAGAACATGCCACACAAACCAGGGCATGTCCTACCTTATCCTTACAATGCACCCTGCCCTTGGGCCTACCATAGGGGTGTCTGATATGAAGAAAAGGGAAGGTTTATGGACTGGCAAGTGGGTGCACTTGCCCAGTCAGCATGGCAGTACCAGACTGCATGCAGGCTCTGCAATGGCAGACCTTAGACACACTTTTACAGGCTGCTTCTGTGGGCGGCACAACCAGTGCTGCAAGTCCACCAGCAGCATTTGGATTTACAAGCCCTGTGCACTCCTGGTGCACTGTACTAGGGTCTGACAGTTAAACCAAACCAACCAATCATGGAATCACAAATTCATACGTCAATTTACCCTAGGGAGCACTTGCACTGTGGCACTGGACAGCAGTGGCACAGTGCCCTGAGCAACTAACACCAGCAAATACACATGAGGCAACAGCAAAAATGGAAGGGAGACCCACGCCAAGGTGCCAGGTCTAACAAACATCATGTTTAAGTATTTTAAATACCTTACATGTTTTCTTTTAATTATTTTGTTTACATTTCTTAGTTTTCATACTATAAATGATTACTTTAATGTTAAGACTATTTACTTTTTTGTGTGATTTTGTTTGGTTTTATGACAATTATTTGGCAGGTTGCTTTTAGGGAAATCAGCTAGGATGACACACCATCAAGCACCGGAGTTAGAGCCAGCATGAGCGAGTCAAGTGGACTCCACTTCCCAGGTTCCCGGCTTCATGACGTACGCTAATCTGCACCCGGAGGCACATTTAACACCAGGAGAGCCCCCACTGCGCGGGACACACCTTCAAGCACCGAGGTTAGAGCCAGCATTAGATAATCGAGTGGACTCCTCTTCCAAGGCTCCCCTGCTTCTCGACACACATTTATCTGCACCTGGAGGTGCATTTAACAACAGGAGAGCCCCTGCTGCGCGGGACGCACCTTCAAGCATCGGGGTTAGAGCCAGCATTAGCGAGTAGAGTGGACTCCCCTTCCCACGCTCCCACGCTTCTCAACAGACGGTAATCTGCGCCCGAGGCACATTTAACAACAGGAGAGCCCCTGCTGCACGGGACGCACCTTCAAGCACTGGGGTTAGAGCCAGCATCAGCGAGTAAAGTGAACTTCACTTTCTAGGCTCCCCCACTTCTCGATGCACTCTAATCTGCACCCGGAGGTGCATTTAACAACAGGAGAGCCCCCACTGCGCGGGACACACCTTGAGGCACCGGGGTTAGAGTCAGCATTAGCGAGAAGAGTGGACTCCAATTTCCCAGGATCCCCCGCTTCTCGACGCATGCTAATCTGCGCCCGGAGACGCATTTAACAACAGGAGAGCCTCTGCTGTGTGGGACGCGCCCGGGCAAAGCCTGAGCCAAGGGCGGGCTCGTCCTTGCCCATCATTGCCAGGAAAAGGCAGAGCAGGGCCACCCCCTTTCACTGGTGGACCAGATAAGTGTGAGTTCATTAATATGTTTTTTTGATTCCATCTCTGACTTTGTCCCTGTTTTGAAGGGCCTTTGGACTCTGTTTCCGGATTCTGTTTTTGCCCTCCCTTACCTGCCGTACCACTCGAACACCTAGTTTCTGCTCATTTGCTCCTTTGGTTTATCGATTTTTGGGTTCCTTGGGCAGTTGGTTGCTCATTGTTTGTGTACCGCCCAAAGCCCTGTCTATTAGAGTCACAACATAGTATAGTTAATTATTGTATGTGTGTTGTCTCAAGTGGCCAGCTCAGTAGCTCAGCTGGTTACTGCAAACTTTGATCCTTGGGTTTCCCAGGTTGTACGCTGAGTACATTAGTTGTAACTCTACGCAAAAAAGGGTTCAAGGGAGTACTTTTGACTATACTCTAGATTTATGAACATACTAAGCCCCACAATCTTTTCAAACCACCATGGGAAAAAGGAAATCCAGAGACTTTTAAAATGGGGACGAAGGGGCACAACCGAAAACAAAATTCAATAAAACAAGTAAAGTACGCAAGTCGGCAGGAGGTAACCACATTCTTGATCGCATAGATGACATTTTAACTCCACAAGTCAAAGTACCATTGAACCCTTGCCTCCCATGCCCCCAGGCTCATGAAATTGCCCTAACTGTGCAAAGTCCTGTCGGACCTAAACGCCTGGAACTGAACTCCGTACCAGGGGTTCTTGACAACGCTTCAGTTGTTACTAGCCCAACTAGTGATCTTACCCTTTCTAATAGGTTCCTCCCACTCCAGCTCATGCAAGATCCCCTGGTGAAAGTGTGGATGGGGGTGGCTGAGTCTTAAAGTCTAGAGAATGGAATTGAGAGCTGACCTGTGGCCTGGAGGTATGTTTTGAACTGGGGGTCTCTAGTTGGCTGATGTAGGTACCTTACTCCAAATAGAGACTCTTGCTTCTAAGTCAGGGAAAGAAAGGACACCTTCTGAGATAGCCCCTGCTCACCCCCTCGGTAGCTTTGCACGAGCAGCCAGGCTTATCTTCAAGGCAAGTGTGTAAAGTATTTGAAACCACGCTCTCAGTAACCCAATGATTACACCACAAATGGACTCCACACGAGAAACAATTATATGTTTATATAAAAAGATATACGATGAGACCACACGATAAAAATCCAACATATGCATATTTGTAATATTTCACCTGGCCGGTTATTAGGCCAGCAAGCCCTTGGAGAGTTTTTGCAGTATTAATGAGCAATTCTAGATGATTCTATGCAGTGCTAATGCAATGCTATGCAGTTCATAATGCAAGAATCAGGCACTTCGGAATGTGAAAATAATGCAATTCGTTATGCAACAATCAGGCAGTTTGTAATGCCAAAATAATGCAATTCGTAATGCAACGATCAGGCAGTTCGTAATGCAAAAATAATGCAATGTGTAATGCAACAATCAGGCAGTTCGTAATGCATAAATAATGCAATGCATAAGGGAACAATGAGGCAGTTCGTAATGCAGAAAATAATGCAATGTGTAATGCAACAATCAGGCAGGTCGTAATGCCAACAGTAATGTACTCCGGCACAGATCACAGTGCTCTGGACGGTCTCTATGCTGACCCGCAGTTAGCTACTGCCAAAATATACCCCCAACTCGGGGATGGTGGAAAACAAAGTGTACCTCCACACTCCGGCCTAGGTACTGCCACTCCTCGGCAAGTACGGGCCGCGAGAATGGGAAAAGCCAAGAGCGTCTCTCTCGGAGCCCGCACCCCGCCTCAGGTGGCGACACACACACGCTCGTTGAGAGTTACCTGGGGGGTGTGACCTCGCTCTCCTCTCCTCGCGACTTGGGCCTCTGATGCGACTTTGTTGATTTTGAGTGGTGGAACTCGGGCCCCCCCGACGGGGATGGTTCGAGGTCCCTCTTTGCAACAGCACGCTCGGGCGGGCGGCACAGCTCCTCTCGGGATGCCGGTCTGGGCCGATGGCAATGACGAAGGTCTCAGGCTGCAACAGGGCACACGCACACAGCGTCGCTGAGACTCACTTGAGCTCCGGGGGTGCACGGTCATAGGACAATCCTCACGAAGGTCTCAGGCTGCACGAAGCACATGCACACAGCGTCACTAAGACTCACTTGGACTCCAGGTGCCCACGATCACAGGGCAATTCTTACGAGGGTCTCAGGCTGCAAAACGCACATGCACACAGCGTCGCTGAGACACACCTGGAAACTTTTGTGTTCCTAAGTTTCCACAACAGGGAGCCAGCTCTCCTCAGGCCCTTGGGAATAAGTTACTTCAGGACACAGCACACAGCAGCGTCATTTCAAGCAGGGGGACACAGCACACAGCAAAGTCCCTTTAGCCTCTCCTTGGTTAAATCAGCATACTGCAGGCCAGCCCCAGAACACACAGTAAGGGTCAGTCCTTTCCTTCAGTCTCTTCAGCTGTTTATTCCTTGGCAGAGGTTACTTTTGACCACAAAGTAGTTTCAATCATTTACAGTCTTGAACAGTTCCATTCCAACTTTCAGGGGCTTCAGCTCGCATAGTTATACCCCTAAATGTCTTTGAAGTCTTTGGGTTCAGGGGGGCACTGACCCCTGTCCAAACCGGTTCTGGGTGTCTCCCTGCCAGTGACACCTTCTTCCTTTGATAGTGGGGGTCGGGATCCTCAATCACTCAGCAGGAGATGGAGCCATTGTTTTATGGCAGCAACCCAGTCCTCTTCGCCTTCAGGGGCTACTCCTCCCCCTACACTCCAGATTCAGGTCAGCCTGTTGCTGTCTCACCTCCTACCCTGGGTCAAGACATTCCCCAGAGCCTATCACATTCAAATCCAGACAGGCAGTCCACAACCAGGCAGGGACACACAGAAATGTTAGAGCACAAAAACTCAGTCACTTCTAAATGAGTGGTTTCTAAACACACAATGCAAAAAACCACCTTCACAAAAAGATGTGTTATTAAATTGTGAGTTCAGGCACACTAAACTTCACCTCTCCTTCTTAAGCCTATGTGAAGATAGGCCTGAAATACATTACACAGCCTCCCCATTCTGTCCTATGGCCAAGATGGCCTTTCAGCAGTGAAAAACGAAATGGAGAGTATTTCACTGTCAGGACATGGTACACACCTCAGTACATGTCCTACCTTTCACATACACTGCACCCTGCCCAGGGGGGTACCTTGGACCTATCATAAGGGTGTCTGATGTGCATAAAAAGGGAAGGGTAAGGCCTGGCAAGTGGGTGCACTTGTCAGGACAACATGGCAGTTTAACAAACTGCGCGCAGGCACTGCAGTGGAAGGCCTGAGTTCTCTCTTTAGGGCTACTTGTGTGGGTAGCACAATTAGTGCGGCAGGCCCACTAGTAGCATTTGCATTACTAGTCCTGACACACATAGTGCACTTTACTAAGAACTTTACTAGTAAGGCAAACAAACCAATCATGGACAACCCAATTACCATTACACCCGGAGCACTTGCACTTTGACACTGAGCAGCAGTGGCAAAGTCCCCAAAGCATCTAAGTTGGCAACACCATGTCAGAGAAAAAGTCTAGGGGAAAGGCAAAAAGTTTAGGGAAAAAAAGGTGATATCGAAGCCCAACCATCTAAACAGCCTCCTTTAAAATCCTTGCCCTGCACCACTATTCCTGATAGTCCAATTGATCCATCCTTAGGATTTGTTGAAAATTCCATCAGCAAGAATCCCTCTGACCCCATGCCTAGGAATAATATTTCCTATGCCAACATTGCTCGCAGTTGTACACCAGTCCATCTGTCATCTAGTGGTCTCCCAAACCATCCCTCCTTTGATGCTCGCCCCGTCGAGATATACTTGGTAGGCGAATCTCACCCCAAGGCCCCCTAAGAGTATTTTTTTGACAAATGTCCCCAGACTATCGTCTCCCACGAGCCATGAAAACGAAGACTCCCTTATTAACAAAATTATACATTTGATACGCCATGTGAGAGGGTGCCGCTCAATAATCGGGGTGGACATTTACGGGGTCAAAAGGATTTATGGAATTAATTCCTTGACAGACTTTATTGAGCTGCTCTTTAGCGATGCAAACCTTGCCCACAATCTAATTGTTCTGGAAGCTAGGTTCAATCCTTCCACTCGTACGGGGAAACAGATGAAATAATATCGCCCACTAATGTGCCCATTGTTGCCATCAACTCACTGTCTGATACACCAGCAGAGTCCCGGCTCATCTCTTGATACAAATGATGGACTTGTACACAGTGCTTAATTTGTAAAATATGAAGTCCAGGTGCTCAAATGTTTTTTGGAGGCCACACCCACTTTTCCCAGCTCCACCCACTGCCTCCACAGGCTCCACCCGCTTCCTATATTGGCCCCACCCACATCCTCAACTGGTACTGCTGAAAGTCGGATATAATGCCCGATCTGAATTTTAGCAAGGGAGCTTTCCTCCAAGTAAGGTTTTGATAGGAGGTTCCCTTACCCTGTAAACATTTTGAAAAAGAGTAAATCAAAAGTGCATTGAAAGCTCAATTTTGGAATAAAATTGCTAAAATTACTAATGCATTGAATAGGGACATGTGGAATATTCCAGTGCTCTATGTGCCAATTTGGGGAAAGGACAATACTGGGTTATGCCATTTTTAAGAGAGTCTAATTGGGTGTCATGAGTTCAAGATACAACTTTAACATATCACTGAAGTCAGAGGATTTTGAAAAATCCAAATATCACACCTAAGAACAAGAACAACCCATCTATGGCCAAAAGGAATGTCCACAATGCAAGGATCACAATGGAAGGACCACCAGACACAATGTATTTAACAAGTACTTTACATAAAACATCTTGGTCTATGATGTTTGTTGAGTTGGCTGAATAAAGCAGAGACACGCAAACAAAGACAAACACAAGCACAACTGTACATATGCATGTGCATACACAGATATATTACATTTGTGGATAGTACAGGACGCATACAGAGTACAAAAACATAACAATACAAAGGTGTTACACATACTCAGTGGCAAATACCGAGGACAGAAATGAAAATGAACCAGAGCAACTGAGACTTACATAGAATCAAAATATGTGCCCTTCACATACAAACACACAAAAACCTAAACCATTCCATACTGAGCATTACCCGTCCTCCACCCTCACTGTCCCAAATACACACACACACACACACAGAAACACACTCTATGCTAAAGGCAGAGAGAACAAATTAGACATTAACATATGTAGAATATGCCAGCATCCGTGTGGAGTACTATAGCAAAACACTACGTTGCTGACAAGAGTACAGTGTCTTCCGCCTTTTGCTAGATAGTGCAAATAGTGGCTCAGCACTTCTTCCCTGAATTCTCTCTAATACTATCTATCTACATATCTACATAATCGTGGTGGGTGAGTGGCTGTAGGTTGTAAGAGTGTTGAATGAGTAAAAATTGAAGAATTTATTTAAAAGGAACTCCATAGTTTAATCTCTGGCAATGTAAAGATTCCATGCTGCTGAAGATGAAACAGCGCCCAGACATCTACTCCATCCCCACACATTAGTCCACTAGTTCCCTTTCACAGCAACAAAATCAAGACACCATCTTTGTGAGTGTGTGTGTTGGCTAAAGATAGCCTTTTGTAACAATAGTAATGCTGGCACTCCATTTCCATGTCAAAATTGTATCTGACTTTAATAGATTCCTTTCATTCCTCTGACAAGAGGGAAGCAAGTTAGCAGCAGTCAGTTGCTGTTAAAGAAATAACTGCTTGCTGCACTGGTGCTCTGCATTCCTGCCAGTGTAAGTAGTTGCTTAAATTGGGCAACAACTGGGCCAGTGATGAATGTGGCTGACACTGTAGTACTTAATTGTGCTTGTGGACACTTTCTAATGAGAGCTGTTAGAGCTGCCACACATCTTATCTATGCTGTGGAATGCAACCCTAGGACTTGCATTGCAAGCAGGGAAATCTAACCATAAATGTGTCTTTGTTGAATTGACACGTCTCATATAAACCTGCTGGTGTGTTTGCAAGAAAGAGAGCAAGAAAGAGAGCGAGAGAGACAAGGGCTTGTTTTCAGTTGTCCTTCTATTGCTTGGCTGCATCCTTACATGGGCTTAATTGGAGGGCATGGCCTAAATGCTGCCTGGATTAGATAGTCATGCTTATGTGTTATCCTCTCATGTTGAGTGTGGCCCAAAATTTGCCACATCTAAGATGTTCCTCACTTGCTACAGTATAAATGCTAATGTGTGCCCTCACCTGTTTCTCTACAATCATAGCAGTGCTCACTGATCTCCCAATCAAGCTTCAGGTTGGTCACAAGCAAAGAAGGGACAAGTGCTAATAGCTGATTACCTATTTACGCACTATGGCATGAGCTTCGAATGCGCAACAATAACATACATGATGATTTCTGCCCCTGAGGCACAAAGCCCCATTTTTCTTTTATACTCTAAACTTAACTGTGTCATGCATGACTGTAATCGGGTGATGCTTTCTACAAACTACATGAAATCAGTGCTAAGTTTGAGGCAGTGGTTTCCGATGCTCAGTAATGGCACTTAATTCTCAACACAGACACTAATGACAGTCCACCACATGACAGAGCTATCTGTCTAATTTTGAGAAATGCATAGCGACAGTGTTTAACATTTCAATATACATTAAAAATGAATACCTGCCGCCCACGCCATCCTTGTTGATTTGGATGGCCAGTTATAGTCTGAATTGTCACGCTTGTAGGAGTAAGATGGTAAGTATTTGTGTTGGTACTTTCACTGGCAGAGCTGACAGGGGCGATGGGTGGTGCAGGCTGCAGTGGCCTCCTGAGATGGGAATTGGCACCTAAATTTTTTCAAATTAAGCACTGCATGAAAGATATTCTCCTGAAATATAAAAGACGATCCCATTTGGCATTCTTATGGCACAGCATATCATTGACCTGAAATCTTTAATCAGGGTGCTTTAGTGCACAAATAAAGTTTCTTTAAACAAGTGTTCTTTCCTGCAGTTTTAGGTGACCTGTGATTAGTTTGAGTGGAACTATCTAAGCATTCAACCAGCTAGAATAATTTTGTATGTCTTAGATTGGTTTCATTTCATCATATTAGACAGACAAAAAAAGACAAGGGTTGTGACACAATGGTGGTATATTCTATGATACTATACCTGCATTTTTCTGTTCCCCAGATACAAGCTATTGAGCGAATAAATATTAAATATCATGTTTTGCAGGCTCACGTTCGGCACCTTGGCTGATTTAATGATTGTGAATGATACCCTAATGCAGAAATCAGTTTTAGAGTTTTATATCATATTACACAACATTGGTTTTGGATAGAGCATTCATCACCAACGCCTTAGGGTTTTGAATGTGCATGCCAGTTTTTTATTGCTTGCCCGGAACAATGATACTGTTGTCTGGAGGTTGGTGCTTTCCCAATGACAGGCACGACTTAAGTTTTGTAACCTTCCACTTACCTACATGTTGTTTTGTTTCTGTACTTAGTATGTATACAGTTTTTTTTGTTAAATGGTTGTGGCTTTTTTCTCATGTTCTGTTTATGCAGGGTGTATTATGTGTGACTTTCAAACAAACTCTGTAAGTGTTGTTAGTTTCTGTGTGCATGCTACTGTCTTGTTGTCCAAGTGTGTCGGACATCTAAGTTTTGAGGTGAAAATTGCTGTCAGCTGTGGTGGGCCCTACCAATAATAGTCTCAACTGGGTAGAGAGCAGGCCCTCCAAAGTGGGGTTGTAGACTGAGGAACTAGACAATGTGACTAAATGTAATATTCATAGTTTACATTATCTCTCATATATATATATATATATATATACACACACACACACACACACACACACACATATACTTATGTAATGTTTGGAACGCTTATGCACAAATAAAAACGTTTAATAGAAAGTGACACTGCATCTTGCAGTTAGATTCATGATACATCAACTACTTAACATAAACTCTCCTTGAGATGATCTATTCTGTACATATATATGTAAACACAATCCCGATTCCCGCCCCTTTCATTCGATCCCACGACGGCCACAAGCGTGTGACATATGTAAGGAATACAAAAATAAAAATGAAATCCACATTGTTTAATATACTTTTATAAATTAGGTATTGCTTGGCTGAGGGGGGCACTGTATATGAACAATATGTGTAAAATTAGATGCATTTTTCTCTCATGTCACTTGTTATGCTTATGGGGCATTAACTCACTTGGGTTGAAATTGGAAGTCAGTTACTGACTTCATTCATCCCTTGCTACACAAAGTACACATCAACAACTCTTGCCCGCCTTCAGGATCCACAGCACTGCAGATATAAAGTATATGAAGGTCACCACACACAATCCTAACTCTGCACAGAGCGGGGGCTCCTGGGCCTCGGGACATTCAGCAAAGACAGACAAGCGTGGAAAGAGCCCCAGCAGCGAGATAACATCACTGAAGCTGAATGTGCACAAGCAAGGCTAGCGATGTTAGAATGGCAATGGAAATCTAATTGAAGTTAAACTAACGCAGGATGCAGCCAAACATCTTCTGCAAACTAAGGAAAGAGGCCATGCAGCAAACAGATGCAGTGGCCCAACTGGTCCGTACTTCACAACAGGAATCACCACTGCATGCACAAACAACCTGAGCAACGATGACGTAAGACAGAAATATCCAGATTTCGAAACAGATGAAATGGGAGGAAAAACAGCATTTCATTTGAATTGAGGCAAGTAAAAGTAAATCACAGACAGAAAGGGGTTAAAGGCCGAGACCCTGCCGCCCTTTCAGCCTCCTGACCTGACTTGTGCTCCTGCACACGGTGCCCCGCCCGGAGAGTGCTCGGGCCTCAGACTCTGTTCATACCAAGTCTGTTTTACTCCCCCACGGTGACCATCACCGCGCTCAAGAAAAAGCAGCATCGGTTTGATGTTTACTGGTGGCCCTGCCTTTATGAAGGGGCCTGCTGCTGGTGCTGCTTCGAGTTCGAATGATAGTGCCCGCCTCAACGTCGTGCTTTACGGGCGGTGACGCATGAGGTGCGTGTGTGCCGGACGTGACATTTAATTTTTTTTTAAAAAGGTTACGCAGGCTGTCGTGGCCCGCCCTCCGGTAACACGGAACTGAAGGCAAATTTACATGGATAGGGATTTATTATCGGTTTTTCAGCACAGCAACACTTATTCACCAGGAGACTTGGGACGGAGACTGTAGCAGAGTTTGAATAACCTGCAGTGAGTGAGACAAATATTCTTACTTGTACGATATAACATGCAGTGAGTGGAGTCTTGATGTTGATGTGAGTTGGCAGGGGCAGGGTAGACCCGGCCCTGGTAAATAAGTGCCGGTGCTAAGCACCGGAAAGCACCGGCACAAATTAAGCCCTGCTTGTACACCAAACTTTGCCCTCAGGCTCTATAGTACACCTTTCCATCTCACTCTCCTACTTTCCTGAGACAATGTACCCAGATGTTTCAACCTTACCTTTAGCCACTGCTATGCACACTACAACTGGCGTTGGGTGCAAGACCGCATACAGGGGCTCTGCTGAGGGGGGCAGTCCCGTGGGTCACTGGACTGGTTCGCAGGGAGGAGAATTGGGAGAGAGTGGAAATCCTGTAGCTTTGGGCAACAGAGGTCACATGACTAAACTCTCTTTACTGTCATGGAATGTTGCCGGGTGAGAACCAAACTTGCACTTGCTCATTGGACCCAATATGTAGAAAAGCATGAAATCTATGTTCACAAGAAACATGGTCCCCTTTGCCCATCTTTATCCCTATGTATATTACATTCCATTGTTCTGCTGTTGCTAGTAAATCTGGACACCCAAGTGGGGGTTTACTAATCTTAATTAAAATTGACCTCCGCTGCTCTGTTAAAGAACTTAAAACCAGCAGCCCAGACATACTAGCAGTCCAGATAAGGGCAGAAGATGGGCAGCGGTTGATCTTTTCAACGTGTACGTCAAAGGGACGAAGGCTGGAAGTACATCATCCAGCCTTCATCATTTGGAGAATCTCTTAGATGCTAGAGATACTCTATTGCCATTAATAGTCGCAGGAGACTTTAATATCACCCTTGAACTGTTACGGCAGGAGAACCTGTGTTGAAGCAAGGAGAAGGAGGAGTTATGGCTCATTCCCACGTGGACCTTTCTCCTATTTTAAAATGGTCCAAAACGGCACTGCAGCTTAATGCAATAACTCTTGAATTTGATTTGAGGGCTACTAATGGGCAAACCAATTCTGATAAGTTAGGAGCAAATACTTCTAACCAGACCACAAATATGAGCCAAATTATGTATATTCTGTTAGACTTGAGACTATGGCCCAAAGCTGTTGATATGATTGTAGGGTCTACTACGGACAGTGATCACGATCTCCTCGAGCTAAGCCTAATCTCACCCTGAGTTAGAAGTCCTAATTCTTCTGATGTCACTCTTGTCACCAGGGTGATTCATTCTTCTAACGACAACAAGGGTCTTAAATGGGCACGTGTAGCAATGAACCCAGAGAAGCTATCTCAAATCAACACCAACTAGGAGGCCAGTACTAAATTGATGCTTAGTCTGACAGAACCCTCTGGTGATCTTGCCAAGATTGCTGACTGTCACACTAACTTTTTAAATTTTTTGGCCACTTATTTTAAAATACAACGACACTTGCAGGATGGGAAAAAAAGTTTAATATCGCAGTTTGCTTGGTTCACACGTGAAAGCAGGGGCCTTAGAACCAAATTGGCCTCCGCCATTCGATCAAATAATGTAATTCAAGTGAGGGAAACCAGGCGAAGCTATAAAATAGCGAGCGTTGGTCACTGATCAGTGATGCTTGTGCTAAAAAAGACACACATCTTTTCTGGCTTTTAGTTACTAGAGGAGAGGAAAACAGGCCCCAGTCACCTGACAATAATATTGACACTGGAGGGCCTGTTCATGCTGACGAAGACCCAACAGTCGTTTATCCCAGCTCTGTGATTGATGGGTTCTTCTTCTTTGCCGAAATAAGATCCAGTATTAATGCAATTATTTGGTTCAAAGCCCCCGGTCCTGTCGCTATCCCTGGACATTGTATATTCTGATCCCGGCCAATGGTATACCTGCCGGTTCTGCAATTCCCTCCTCATGGAAAGGGGCAGAGGTAATCCCCGTGTTTAAGAAGGGTTATTGCTCACTGCCCTCGAACTATAGACCTATTTGCCTGACTGACAGTGCCTGAAAGGTCTTTGCCCGAGCACTTCTTACGAAAATTCAAGTTTGGGTAGAAGACAATAACATTCTGACCCCTTTTCAAGCCGGGTTCAGACAGTATGTCCGTACTGTCGATCAGGTTTTCTGCTACCTATTACTAACTTGGAAGACAGTGACAATTTTGTGGCATAGCCTATTGATTTATGGTCTGCTTTTGACCTTATCCCCAGACACAAACTCTGGTGTGTCTTGAAGGAAATGGGCATCTCACCCAAAATTCTGTCATTGACCGTTCGCCTACATGAGAACAACTATGCCAGGGCATGCTGGGGTGATCAGGGTCGACAGAGGGGTTCAACAAGGGTGTGTAATGACCCCCACACTCTTCTGGCTCTTTATTAATGGTGTTGTCCAGTATCACGGTAAGAGCCCAGCCGATGCACCAACTCTGGGGGTTGTCAAGGTAACTACCTTACTTTTTGAAGATGACACTTTGATAGTTTCCAAGACCCCGAGTGGCCTGCAATTCCTCCTAATACGCTTTGAGTCTTTTTGTGCATTAAGAGGACTTGAGATAAATACCGCCATGACCAAGCTCTTAATGACTAACCCTCACCAATCTTTTAAAGGAAAGCTTTTCCTAGAGGGGGAACCACTAGAGAGACTAAGTACCTTTGACTACTTGGGTATCACTCTCTCCGATGACCTTTCCTGGAGACACCATGCTAAGAGACAGAACCTCCAGCTAAGGCCCATCTCAGGGGCTTTGATCAAGGAACACAAGATCTCATCAAGCAACCCAATAGCTGCTCCCCTCTGCATTAACGATCATAAAGCAGTAGGAGCGGCTCTTTATGGGGAGGAACTCTGGAGGTTCATAAAACTGGATGCACTCTTAGTGACTGAAAATACATTTTTGATATCACTTTGCTCTCTGCCACAGAGTACCCCTCTGCAACCACTGAAATTTGATATGGGCAGATTTATGATTGTCCAAAAAGCGCAGCTACGCCCCTTGCTTTTTTGGCTACGCTAAAAAACTATCCATGAGCTACAACCATATGTTGCTGCTTTGGACGTGATATATGTGCTGGACCACCATAAGAAAATTGACTGGCTAACCAGGGTGAAAACATTGATGTCTACTCTAGGAATGGAAGGCATATGGAACTCCTGAATCACTTCCTACTAAAGCCCAGGTTAATAAACGTTACTGGGACAGGGTGGTGCAGTCCCTTATCTCCCATCGATCTAGGCACCGTTTGACACTTGATTTCTTGGAGTTCAAACTGGTAGGTGCCTTTGAGCAATACTTGGAGGTTATTACAAATTCCCAGGATAGGAAACTCTATATTCTATTCAGATTTGGTTCCCTTCCTGTTGCCTCCTGGCGCCAGTCCACGTCCACATCCCAGCTTTGCCCTGGCTACTCTTTTGCAGCCGAGTCCATCAGTCACATACTTTTGCATGCCCTAGGTACCACCTTCAGAGATCTAGGTGGACAGCACCCATCTGTAGACAACTAGGTACCCTTTGTCACAGGGATGAGTTATGCATCCTAAAATCTGATTCTAGCATGCTAATTGTCTGTGCTGTTGCTAAAATTTTGGGCAAAATGTGGATCAGTAGGAGGTATGCATTGACCATGTAATTGATGTATATTTATTGTATTTTAATATCTCTTGATGATTTTATATTTGTATCTATTTATTAGTCTTGTTGAACTAATCTTAGAACTGTTCCTGCATGCAACGTTTGCTGTGACAGTTCTTGGATATCATTTTTAGCTGTTCTTAGTGCTTTTCTAACTTTGTTTTATTATTTGTATCAGATGGTCTGAGCTGAACCAGCCATTAGGAATCTGTAATCAATCTCTGGACTCCTCTGCACCTTAGGCATTGGCACTTTTAAGGCATTGATTTGACAACTGACGGTTAGGCTGCTTTTACTAATCGTAGGCACAGGCTTTTGTATAAAGGCTATCAATTCTATCTACTCAACGCACACGCGCTTTTGTGGATTTTCTTTTCCCCTGGAGTAACAGGATGTTTGTACTCTAAAAAGGAAATGTGTATTATGTTTGTATTATATTGTGTTAGTGATACTTTCATGGCCGCAATGGCCGAAATAAAGTTATTGACTGACTGATTTATCTATATTGAATTAAATAATTCTAATTTTTGAAGTTTGAAAACCTTAATATTTTTAACTAAAAAGTACACCCAGCAATTGTCTGGTTTCTATATCCTTAATTGCTTGTTTCATTCCTGATTTAGTTACGGAATCAATAGGAATTTTCATGTGTGAAGATGTAGTTTTATGATTTTGAGTTGTACCATAAAGCAGTGCCCTTTCTTTGTGGATGATATCACTACAGTTTTGGCACTTCGACACTCCAACTGTTTTTTCCTTTGTGTTCAAAGGAATCTACACATTACTGGCTCAGCAAACATTCTGCAGTATTATGCCAAAATATTTTTCTCAAAATATTTTGACACAAATATCACATCGAAAATGTTGTAATTTCAACAAATATTTTAGATAGGATGTAGAAGATAAGGAAACCAATATTTTCAGTCTTTTTAATTTTGTTTTTTTAATAAAATGTATTAACTATTTTATTGATTTATATTACTTTCTGTCTTCTTAATTATTATTTTAAAGTTAAGTCTGTGTAATTGTTTTGCGATTTGGTGACACATTTGAAGTTCTTATTTTATTTTATGCCAATTGTTTAGAAGATTGTTGGGTTTGTAGGGAATTGGGGTGAGGACTTTTTTGAAATATTTGTTGTTTATGTTATAATTTCTAAAGATGTATATGTTGGTAATTTGAAAATTAATTATGTTGATATTGTTTAATTAGTTGAAAGATAATTTTACCAATAATATATTTGTATCAGTTAATTGATTAAGTAAATAATTCATTGTGTTAATGATTCATTTGTTTTAATAAATAGGATATTAGGATATATTTAAGGTTCTATGTATAAAAAGTAATGTTATAGTGTTATTACATTTTGAAATAAGACATGTTGGTGTTTATTTATGATATTAACTTAATTTCTTTTTGTTGTTGTTAAAATTTTAGGGTAGTAGGGTGCGAAGTATATTACATTTATTTCTTACATTTTTCAAATGATATAATTCTTTAATATAATTTTATCTTTGATTATAAATGCCTGGTTTGTGTTGTTAGTCATTTATAAAAATTATATCATGCATAAAATATTTTATTTCAATTTATAAATGGAAATATATTTTTACTTATTTTATATAAATGCACTTTATTTCATATTAAGTTAGTATAGGGGAAATTAATTCTGAACTTTTAAAAGTTTAAGATTTTCCATACTGTTGTTTGATGGGAGTGGATATAGTAGTTCTGACTCCTCCAAAGTCTAACTTTTTCTTACTTTTTTCTGTTTAGAGTGGGAATAGTAAATCTGACCCATCCATAATCCAACACTTTCCCTACTGTAGCTCAGGTTGGAGTGTGAATAGTAATCCAGCTCCTCCAGAGTCCAGCACTTTCCCTACTGTTTCTTACATTGGAGTGTGAATTGTAAATATATACCCTCCTCGAAAATCCAATAATTTTCCTAGTGTTGCTTACGTTGGAGTGCAATATTAAATCTAACCCCTACGAAGTCCAACAGTTTCCATACTGCTGCTTATGCTGGAGTGTGAATAGTAAATCCAACACTTCCAGGGTCTATCGCTATCCTTATTGGTCCTTGTATTGGAGAGTTAATAGTAAATCTAGCCCCTCTAAAGTCCAATTGCATCCCTACACTGCTTACGCCAAAGTGGGAATAGTAAATGTATCACTTTCAAAGCCAAATCCTTTTCTTACCGTTGTTCGGGTTGTAGTGGGTATAATAAATATGACCCCTCCAAAGTCCAACATTTTCCTTAATGTTACTCAGATTGGACTATGAATAGTAAATGTAACCCCTTCAGAGTCCAACACTTTCCCTACTGTTGCTTAGGTTGCAGTGTGAATAGAAAATGTAACCCTCCAAAGTCTAACACTTTCCCTATTATTGCTCATGTGGAGTGCAAATAGAAATTCTGACCCTTCCAGATTCCAGTAATTCCCTTATTGTTGAATACATTGGAGTGGGAATAGTTGATCTAACCCCTCCAAAATCTAATATTTTTCCTACTGTTGCTTATGTCAGAAACTGAATTGCAAATCTAACTTCTCTATAGTCAAGTGCTTTCTCTGCTGCTTATGTTGCAGTGAGAATAATAAGTCTGACTCCTTCAAAGTCCAAAACTTTCCCAACTATTGGTCAGATTGGAGGAGGAGTAGTGAATTTGATCTATCAAAGTCAATTTTTTTTAACCAGATTAGGTTGTTTTAATATTTTTTGTTTTAATTATAATAGTTAGTCTAGTGTAATTTGTTGATATTTATTTTTTGTAGTTTTTTATTAATGTATGTGTTCATTTAATTATGTTAGAATATTGTGTTAACATCTATTGTACTCTATTTATAATTCACTTTTATTAGTTGTTTTAGTTATGTTTAAATAATAATTTAATGTTTTAAATCATATTGTTAGTATTTGTTTATAATTCTTCTCAAGTATATAATATTATTTGTGTGCACAATACTATCTGTATATATTTTATATCATAGGTATTATTTTAAATGTGATATTATTTTTAAAGGTAATATATGTTTTGAAAGTTAATATTGTGGGTAATAGTTACAATTCAATATATTTACCTGCATTTTGATGATATTGTGGTTAACTATATTTTTGTTGTTGGTATTTTTTCAGTTGCCGTACAAACAAATAACTAGAGAAAACGGACATATGTGATAACTTGTTTGGTCACTGGTCCTGACCCAGTGCCCTTGCATCATGCTACATCTTATTGACCAAATCTATAACTAAAATGGTAACCATGCAAAATCTAGCATACACAGTGCTGTCTTCCTTTAAAACCCATGATCGTTGGTGCAGTCTCATATGACACTGTTCATATCTCCCCACTATTTACTGCACATGTGTGATGTGAGTTAAAACTACTATGAATTCTGCTGTTTTCAGCTATTGTAAATGTTATGTTTTGTTATGTTGTTATGCTATGTATGATCAACAAACAACACTGCCCATATAGCTCGATGTACTGGCTCAATGGGGTTTGCTGAGAAGTACCCAATACTATTTTTATATGCATTGGGTAAGTGTGTTGAATCATATCATGTATATCTTACAATGTAGGCTAAGGTTCTTTAGGCCAGCACTATTTTTCAGGATTGTGCCTTGCATTACAAGAGGTCTCTTATAATCCTTATTTTTTCCACCATTGGAATCAGCATTGCTGGCCATTGTGGAATTTTCCGAATGGGTAAATACATGGGATTATAATTCTTTGTGGAATTACATGTGGTTTGGGTGCCAATCAATTCTCGGTGAAATATCTACTGAGACAGTTGCATCAGCTGTGGGAAGATGCACTCACACCCAAACATTACCCCTGAAGCACCACAGGTAGAATGCACAATGATTCCCATGTACTGACACAGCCCTGCCTGGAAAAAGGTCCAGATCCATGTATTCCTGCACTAATATCAGCCAAACTCATAATCAGGGCTTTAGAATCAGCTATCCCCAAACCCTTGTTGTTTAGCTTGACCACTTATGGGTGCCTCTGATGAGTGGGTAATCTTGATTTGATCATACTTCTCATCCTCACAATACTTTGGAAAGAGGATCTAGCATGCATCAGAAGCAAATATATATAAGGAGCCTTAATTATATGAGTGTATGTATTTACATGCATAACTGCACATCTGCATCACGTAAGTAAAATAGGCACAGTTTCTTTCTGCGGACCTTGAGAGTGGATACAGGAGGGTTAGTAACTGGATGACACTGGGGGAGACCCCAGTGATCACTGGGACACCTCTGAATACAAATAGGAACTCTGACAGCCAAATAATTTGTATAAGCCTACTCCTTCAAGTGAATCAGAGTTATCTAAGATGGTTCCAGGCATCTTATGTGACCCAATGAAGTGAAAGTTATGAGTCTAGAGTGTGGCTGAGTAGGAACATTCCATTCTGAGCCCTTGATGGGAAGGAGGAATGGAGTGAGGAGAACAAAGAGATTAAACAAAAGGAGGAAGTGACCCAGAAATTCTGCCACAGTCCTGGTTCACCCTGAAAACTATGGCATGGGAATGCCTCTACAAGAATGAGATTTGAACCAGAGGGTCTGGTGCTCAATGCAGCCAGATTTACAGAACTCACACATGACTGCATATTTAAGGTCTATTGAAACGAAATGAATGATGAATGATGAGTGTCTGCATTTATACTGCTACAGCATGCTTCTTTTAGATGGATAAGCATGTAGTGTGATGTCCTCCAAAGAGGAAAAATGGAGGGGCAAGAGAGATTAGAAAGACGTTTTTACTCACAGACCACTGTGCAGTACTTATTCTAACTTGACCATGGTGGGCAGCCATGAGAAGGCACTGCTGTGGAGCCATAGATAAGGAATTACCTGATTCTAACTGCCTTGCATGACCTGCAACACGCAAGATCTATTGTCAAAATGAAGGTCTCCTTCATCAAGGTCTGCCATGAGTGCCATGGACGGCAGATTTTCTGAAATGGATGAGTGCCTAATAGGGGTGAGAGCATTGGACTCCACCCTGGAGAAGTTGTTGGAGAACTTTTAGGAGTCTGAGAGTGCGTTACAAAAATGTTAAATCCTGTGCTCTCCAGGCTATGCTACAATTGGAGTCACAGACTATGGGCCTGATTATGGCATTGGCGGTATGGGAGTGGGTTGCCATACCAGCGCCCTCCCTCCCACACTACCAAAGCTGTCCACACATCGCCACCAGATTAAGAGTTTCCTTGTGGTCCAGCCGGCGGTGCTTGGCGGTGCAGCGGATGTGCAGTTCTAAGGCTCATATGTGAGCCTTAGAATTGCAGCGCCGAGGGAGCACCAAAGCACATTCCTGCACGGCATGGACTATGAAGTCCATGCCAAACAGGAACAAAGGTGCATACACACAGGAGCACAACATGTGCCCCCTGTATACAACCCCATGCACAGGGGCATCAGTGGGTTTTTCCTGACTGCCACACTTTTCTTGGAGGGCTCACCGCAATGAAACGTGTGGAGGTCTGCAAAGTCGTAATATGCTTGCCAGTGCCAGAGTGGCAGCTCAAGAATATTGCTGCCCCAGACCGTCGCACCACTGCTGAAGAATCACAGATCTCTGGCGGTTGCGGCAGTCCTGTGGAGGTGGTTCTGCAGCACACGCAATCAGCCCCATAGTTTTTGGATGATAGAAAGATTGTCATTTTTCTCACCTTAGCATTTATATCTTGGCAAGAAGATGATGTGTAGGTATGTGCTGAAATACCAAATTATTTAGATGGAGTCCGGTTGGGTCCATCCTCACCTGTGGTATTGATGAGGAAAACATAAAAGACGCAAGAAGGGACATTCGCCATAGGAACCATAAATGCTGACGAAAAAAGTGATTTCTTTGAGTTTAGTTAGTTGTCCATTGAGCCTAGTTTCAATTTAATTTCCCCTCCATTTTAATACAACAAATGTCACAGGCCAAACCATAGGCCACACGGCCTTCTTAAGGAATTTCCATATGTAGTCTCTTTTCAGCTTCAAAATCTAGTCCGGCTCTGCCTATTACTATTCAATATATTTGACAACTTCACCTCCATCACCACCAAGTACCACAAAAAGCCAACTAAATGATCAGGCATTACTCAAGGGAAAAGGGTTTTCTCTTCAGTGTTTAAAGTCCTCACATATGATGTTGAGCATATCTGTCTACGGTTGCTGCATATTGTCATTTGATTAGTGGGAGATTTTAATGCAATATTTCAGGATGCTTCGCTCCCTAATTATGATTTTTTTTCTCAGTGTTATGCATACTTCAATATTGTACTTCTTAGATTTCTGGAGATAGAAAAGCCTAGAGCCACTTTACCTTTCCATGTATTAAAGTGTGCTAAAAGACGTATTTGCATCACATTACATATGAACACTAGGAAGATGGTTGTACCAACAGCCAAATATTAACATCCTCCTTCTTCTGATCACATGATAATTTGATAGTGGAACACTGTAGGTCATTGAAAACATATTATAAAAAGAAAAGTCCAAACAGAAATTACGGCAACCGCCCAAACTTTCTCTTTGATATATGCATTAGATTTCCCTAACCTATTTCCACCTCTAGCATTGTGTCATTCAGGAAAGTAATGACTGAAAATTAAAGTCATAAAGAACTTCCATTGTTTTGGCAGACACAATACTAGCTTCCTTGGAGAAGATGCCTTTCCAGAATAAATACACCTAATGGTTCAAAAATAATAAAGATCTATCTTCAGAAAATAGCATCACACTAGTCCAAAACCAGATAAAGCCACCCCTTCTATAAATTGTTAGACAGACCAAGAAGTCCACAGCAATTCTACCTGTTGGGTGTTGCTCATTCCTACCTAAGACTTAATAAATCTGTTACCCCACATATCACATAAAGTACATCCATGCCATAAATGATAGCAGAACATGTTGGAGATGATTCTAGTCCTTGGTGGAGCTAACAAAGTTACACCACCTTAGGCACACTAAATAGTTTAAAGCCCAGTGAAGCAGTCAAGCGAAGTTCATGCCCCTAGTTACACTGCATACTTATATATGCATGCATGTTATCGTTTCCTTGCTGTGTTCTGGGGTCAAGTGAGAATGTAAAACTGTGTGGAACCTTTAGGACTGGGCGGAGAGGCAATGGTCATGGTCGTGTAGATTTACTTATATATACACCACCATGTCTTTTGTCACCTCGCTATGTTATACGGTTCCTATGAATTTAGTAAGACTGTGTATTAAGTCAACAACTCTTCACAATGCAGAGACTGAGGGCACATGTACAAGGGGAGTGAGGTGTTAGCCTTCGTGGCTTAACCACCACTTCAGAAATGCAGGGCTGCATTTCCCTCTGCACATGCGCTACACTTTACAGCGTAGCGGCAACGCACGCACTCTTGCACCATTGTGCAAGAGTGTCTGCATGTAGGGGAAGATTGTTTAAGTGCAGGAAGGTCTCCCTTCCTGCACATAAACAATCTTTAAATGCTGCTTTGTAACATCTATGTGTGCTGCTTAATGCAGCACACACAGAGGTTGCAATACAGCATTTAAAAAAAATGATTGTTTATGTGTAGGAAGGGGGTCCTTCCTGTATATAAACACTCATTGGCTTTTTGCTGTTTTCTTGTGTGCTGCACAATGCAGCACACATGAAAACAGCAAAAATGAGGAGAAATGAAACATTTCTTCGCGTTGTGCCAGGGTAAGACCAGGAATTCCCTGGTCCTAATTCTGGAGCTGCCTCCTATTTACGCCTCCCTTGTTAATAGGAGGCAGCATCCAAATTAATGGGTGTTGTGAGGGAACGCCCTCCCCTTTCACGCTAAGCATAACGTAAAGGGGGTGGTATTTACAAGGCAGTGTTAAGCCACGTTAAGTGGCTTAATGCTACCTTGTAAAAAAGGCTGGCCCCTATCTCCATCACACCGCCACTGAAAGTGACATGTGATGGTGATAGGGGCTTAAATATGACCCAGAGTCTACTAATGTTGGTTTTGGCTAGCTCACAGTACCACATCAAGACTTTTCAAAGTTATAGATGTTGTTGTTGACCTCCAACATGACCACTCCGATTCCCAAGGAGTTAGTAGAAACAGATCTAACACTTTCATTTCTCGCTTTTGCATGTCCAAGGTGTCAGAAAGAAAAGATACAAAAATACATTTTCAAATGTTGATTGAACAGATATAATCCTTGTAAATAAGTCATGAACTGTATTACAAAGCAGATGAAACACATTATTGTTATAAGCATTATTAGAATGGTAAAAAACACAAACAATTTAACCAGCTGTGGAAACAGATAAAACCCTTTCATTTGTCACTTTTGCATATCAAAGGTGTCATGAAGAAAAGATAAGAAAATACATTTTCAAATGTTTTTTGAAAAGATATAATCCATGTAAATAAAACATGAGCTGTGATTATTACACTGATAAAACACATCATTGTTATAAGCATTTTTATAATGGTGAAAAATAAAAACAATTCAGCCATGTTAATTGTTCCTAATGTTAGATGATGGAATGGCTATTGAACCCTGGATGGTACTCTTAGTCCAAGAGACAAGGCTAGTTGAGACCCCTCTTTCAAAAGGATTCAGATTCAATGCTCTAATGCTGCATATTCTTCTGCAAGGTGAGCCTCTAGGGGTATTGCCATTTTGAATGACTTGTCTATTTGCTGTTGCAGTTGTTGCTGAAACTAATTGTTTGAAAATTAAGGAACATATGTTTTATGAATGTGCACCAATATGGACTCACTCTTCTTTTTCTTTAATGTTAAAAGCCCTTACATATTATCCTGGGAAAGTTTGTCTACATTTACCAATACCGTCATTTGGCTAGTGTGAGATTTTAATGCTTGCTTTCCTGCCATGGGTTGCTTGAAATTTGAGGAATGTTTGTATTTTTTAAATGTGGACCTCAAACCTGACTCTTTCTTTAGTGTTAAAAAAACATCAAATGTGATGTGATCCAGCCATATGCAAAGTGAGCAAGTGACCAATGTTAAGGAGATGATGGACAGCGCGCGGGATGATTGTTTCTGGTTCAGGGAAGACGTAGCCTAGTAGTTCGGACTGGACTGTTCCCATGAGGAACAGGATCAAGTCTGATTTGCATATGGCTGGGTCTGAACTGGGGTGGTGAAGTAAGCTAAAGAACAATGATGGATTCAACCCAGATCTGTGACTGGGGGTGAGTGTCTGAAAAGTTTCAGCGCTCCGTCCATCATCTCCTTGAGTTTGCTTTGATCACCCTAAGTTGGCAGTGTATGTTCAGACTTGAGTCCCTTGCTCATTTTCCCACTATAATCAAGCTAGCCTGGCTGATGAGGGCTGTTACCCTGAAACTGGTCCCAGGACGCTTGTTTCTGTTCCAGGGAAGACCTGGCTTGGCAGTTCAGGCTGGACTGTTCCCAGGGCCGGCTGTAGCACTGGTGGTGCCCTGTGCGACAGTGTTTGTTGGCGCCCCCCGCCCCCCAATGGCCACATCTACCATGAATTCCCTCTCTACCACCATTTAACAGTGCTCCTGAAGTCTTTATAACCACTCTCTTTCAGACTGATTTAGTTTTATAGAGCCACTCATACCAGTGTAGGGTGTCAGAGCGCTTTAAATCACACACACATTGGCACAGAGACAATCATGAGGAACAGGGTCAAGACTGATTTGCATATGGCTGGATTTGAACTGGGGTGGCGTAGTGAGCTAAAGAACGATAATGGATTCAACCCAGATCTGTGACTTAGGGTGAGTGTCTGAAAAGTTTCAGCGCTCTATCCATCATCTACATGCGTTTGCTAGGTATGAGTCACTGACATTGTTTTGCATTTTGGAAAGACTTTCATGAATCCCAACATTGTGTCAGTACATAAGAAACAGGAATTGTGCAGTTGTGAACCCTGTAATACTGTGATTTGCAGGGTTTGTGATAAGCAAAATCCATTAGTACCTCTAGTTACCTATACACCAAAAGAAACTGTTATGCAGATGTTGAGGGTATCCCGCCCCTTTCTGATGCTGCGTTTTGCCCTCAGTGGGTAAAACATCTACCTCTAAATAAAAATAGTCAGGAAAGAAGCAAATTGATTTTCAGCTGTATCAGCTTGTGTGTGTTCCCTAGTCGTTGGTATTTATAATCTCAATGCCGACTGTTCTGCTTGGGTTTTCGGATCAGATAGAACCCGCTCATCAGAGCCTCACTAACCCAGCCAGAACGTTACCCCCTCCCTAGGACCTATTTACAATAGTGCAACCACATATATCTACCACCTAAGGACAGGGAATTCCTACTATACATACCAAGACCTCTTATAATCGGCGGCCTCGCGATCCCATACGGATCCAGACCTCTCTGCCCATACGACAGTATCACAAGTGGCGGCCTCGCGATCCCATACGAATCCAGACCTCTCTGCCCATACGACAGTATCACAAGTGGCGGCCTCGCGATCCCATACGAATCCAGACCTCTCTACCCAGACGGCAGTCTCAGCACAATCGGCGGCCTCGCGATCCCATACGAATCCAGACCTCTCTGCCCATACGACAGTATCACAAGTGGCGGCCTCGCGATCCCATACGAATCCAGACCTCTCTACCCAGACGGCAGTCTCAGCACAATCGGCGGCCTCGCGATCCCATACGAATCCAGACCTCTCTACCCAGACGGCAGTCTCAGCACAATCGGCGGCCTCGCGATCCCATACGAATCCAGACCTCTCTGCCCATACGACAGTATCACAAGTGGCGGCCTCGCGATCCCATACGAATCCAGACCTCTCTACCCAGACGGCAGTCTCAGCACAATCGGCGGCCTCGCGATCCCATACGAATCCAGACCTCTCTGCCCATACGACAGCATCACAAGTGGCGGCCTCGCGATCCCATACGAATCCAGACCTCTCTACCCAGACGGCAGTCTCAGCACAATCGGCGGCCTCGCGATCCCATACGAATCCAGACCTCTCTGCCGATACGACAGTATCACAAGTGGCGGCCTCGCGATCCCATACGAATCCTGACCTCTCTACCCAGACGGCAGTCTCAGCACAATCGGCGGCCTCGCGATCCCATACGAATCCAGACCTCTCTGCCCATACGACAGTATCACAAGTGGCGGCCTCGCGATCCCATACGAATCCAGACCTCTCTACCCAGACGGCAGTCTCAGCACAATCGGCGGCCTCGCGATCCCATACGAATCCAGACCTCTCTGCCCATACGACAGTATCACAAGTGGCGGCCTCGCAATCCCATACGAATCCAGACCTCTCTACCCAGACAGCAGTCTCATACGACAGTTCATCCTATGATCACCATAACATACAAAAAAGGAATCAGTCTCACTATTCATCAGATCACACAAGGACTGCCAGTTCGAGCATAGCCTGTTCTCCGGTTCGAGGGGCTCCTCTTTCCCTTATTCAGTTACCACTTACCTGATCAGGGTTAACATCTGTTCATGTAGCCGCAGCTGACTAGAAGAATAGGCTACCCTCTCATACAAGAACACGCAGCACATGTTGGTTCACTACAAACTGGGTACTTTATTACTCATTACATACGCAATCACATAACATTACAATATAACACATAACCTGCAAAGAAAAGTGAAAGATTAAGTTGTACACTCTAATAAGAAAGGGTCGACATCACCTTAGTAGTATGTAGCCTGCACTCAGTGGTCATCTAGGTTCCCTTCTCGTCTGTGCCTCGGCTCGCCTGGAAGTCACACCTCCGCAGTCACAGATCACCCTTCTCCGAGTCACTGGGACCTCTTCCTTATCGGCTACTCTCTCCTCTCTGGCTATTCTGCTAGGAGAGTATCTGTCTCTCGGTTTTTCTCCGCCTTCAAGATGGCGTCTGTCTTCCCTGGAATAAGTAGTAGCTTTACTGCTAACGGCTAGATGCCGCCTACGGACTGAACATCTAACTGCCTCAGACTTTCACTAATATAGAGGTGCGTTTCCTCATGGAAAATTCCGGCCCGTAACCTGCCGCCCACCAAATTCTTGTACCTCCCCGTACCAAGGACACGTTCCCAGCCGGCCGGCCTGATGTAGTGTCTTCGGCATGAAGAAAAATACAATCCTTCGATAAGGGCCGGCCTGAACCGGTTCTCTCCAAGCGAATAACACCTCATAACTAAAACATTACATTTGACCTAGAAGCATCCCCAGCTGCCGGAGCAGAAAGAAAGATGGAGTCTCTCCCGTTTGAGGCCTACCAGGCCTGAATTCAGCACTGCTCCATGAAATACCCTCACTACAGGACAGATTATCCCTAATACTAACGAATCTATCCCCTAGGCTATGTGTGCAAGCCCTGATCTATGGGGAAGAGCACAGGATCATGTCGAAGTGCCTAGTAAATAGGCTCCATTCACTACTCTAACCCTTAGACTTGAATGGTAAGAGACTGAAGTCACATTCAATTACTTTTCAGCACAAGAAGGCCGGGAAAATCGAGCAGAACACCGACATACAAAGGTTTCAAGGAATCTGTTGTCTCAGAATATAACGCTTCACTGAGAAAATAGAATTATATCGCCCAATAGCTGGAAAATTATATCCATCTCCGTTTGAGATTAATATTCTTATACTGGAAAAAGTACAGTTTGTGATACGCTCTTCACATTTTCTCTAAAAAAGAAACACATTCAATTAAAATGTTGCACTATGGGGTCCAAACACAAACTCTATCTGCCTTATTTAGAAGCCCCTTGCGCCACATTTGCATCATTTTTAACATGGAAAAAGTGACGTATGGGTGGCGCAAGGGTCTTATAAATAAGCTCCTATGAGTTTTGTATTTATTCCAATGATGTTTCTTGATCTTCACTATTTTACATCAATTTATTATATTTATTTATACCTTTTTAAAGTTAGATTGCCACTATTTGCCTAGTATTTATTTGTTTGTTTATTACTTTTATTATTATATCATTTATTATAGTTATTTATTCATCTCTAAAGTTAAAATTACCGGCATTAGCCTTGTATTTATTAATTTATTAATTTATTTATATATATAAAGAGCTGAATCACTAACTACCTTCTTGGTGTTTAAGAAAATTACTATATAAAAGACAGAAGGTGGAGCATAGCTTCATGAATCAATAGGTGGCACAGATTTTCACTAAACTAAAAGTTGAGGGGCAGCTTTACAAGCCCCTTGCCACACTTTTACGCTGCCATTGCGTGACTTTTGTGACGCAGCGGCGACGTAAACAATGCGCCACATTGTGACACATTTACAACGTGACGCATCTAGGGAGATGCGTCATGTTGTAAAGCCCTACGTCAGATTATATCTCCATCAGGTTTAATGTATGCAGGTTGGGCGTTCCGACACAAGAAAGCCTTGTAAAAGATTTCATGGAGTCACTTCTACAACGCCACTGCGTCAAAACCTTACGCCTGCTTGAAGGAGTGATGCAGCACCGTAGAAGTAGGCATTCCTGAACATTGCAGGAGTTGCGTCGTGCTTGCGACACAACTTAAGCAATGCGTTACCAGTACGCCAACAGATGTGTGACGAACCTGTCATTCCTTGCGCTATGGTGCACCGCATTGTAAATGTGATGCATCCATGGTGAGGCAAGGGTTTTTGTGCATCACGCAATTGAACTGACGCATCTCTGCTAATATTCAGAGATGCGTCAGTTCTTGTAAATCTGCCTCTGAATGTTTTCTCTCTTTTCTAATATGGAAAGGAAGATTGTCATTTAGCTTGGGGTGAGACAGTGGAAGGATCAGTCACCCATGTGAGTCCTCGCCAGTTGAGGCACGCAGAGCAAAAACTGGTCTTCAAATCTGACCTCTCCTACCCATACTAAACGTTATGCACTAAGCAATGAGATTTACATTTCTCTCTTTTTTCGACCACTAGCAAAGGAAGATCTCCCTGGGATCGAAAACATGCTCAGCTTTGGAGATAATGCAGAAAGCTCAGACAGTTTGATACACCACAAGCCTAGTAAAAACGGTACATTCCTACTAAAGAACTGGTCAATTCTTGACAAAATTGCATGTCAGTCCCTATTCTGAAATGTCAAACTTTGAATGAGGTGCAATTCGTCCACCCCCCAATTACCAGATGCAATGCAAATAATAAATATCAGGTGCACAATTAGTCCTCGGGATTGCCACCCATTAGTAAACAAGAACCCATAGATAAATCGACCACCCCAGCTGCTCATGCTATCCAGGTAAAAAGACATGTAGGGCCTTATAACGACGGCCCGCCGAACCCGTGGTGGCGGTCGGTGGACCGTCAGACTGGCGGTCCATCTGCCTCATTAGGACTGTGGCAGTTGGACTGCCACTGTAATGCTGCCGGAGCAGCTGCGGCACCTCCCAGCATATTACGAGTTTCCTCATGGCTGCACTTTTCATGGCGGTGGGACCCCCATGAAATGTGTGGCAGTGAAGAAACATCGGGCCCCCCTTGTTTCTTTGCGCCATGGGGTGCATGTAGGGGTGCACACGGTATGCCTCCATGTCAGCACGCACCCCCAAATTCCTGCCGGGAATGAAATGCACAACATTGTGCATTTCAGTCCGTGCAGGAATATGCTTTGACATTCCCATTGGGGTGCCTATTTCAAAACCACTCCCAGCAGAATGCCAAAGAACTGCCCGCCAGTGACTTAAAAAGTTGTAATCTGGCGGTCGGTATGTTTGGGCTTTAGCGGTGTGGGAGAAGGGTGGCCATATGGCTGCGTCGCTCCCACACCGTCAAAGTCATAATAAGGCCCTCAGACACCATGGGACATGTCTACAATCCATGATGAGTAGTTGCTGTGACAATCACATCAGACAATTACATCACGCTGCCTTCTTTATTTAACCAAATCATTGTCACCTAAAGGTGAAGCGTACTTAATCAGTTAAGAGTGATTCCAACTGAAAAAAAGAAAGGCAAGTAAGGCACCTTGCTGAAGTGATTGCATGCTCAACTGATTCTTTGACTAACACAGGTTGACAGTTCAGACAAGCAGATTTACACAAAGGCTTATGTAACCTTTACTGTCTGACCCCTGTTCTTGTAATCATGCCTTTATTTTTAAGCAGAGGCTCAGTGATGTGTTTGGCTGCAAACCCGACAAAACACATTACAGGCTAGGCAACAGGTATGAAGTTATGATTGAAAGGCCATTCACTTATGGGCATCATGTTTTGAGACTAGTCATAGCCAAGGGGGGAAAATGATTCAAATCAGATCTGGTTAAATACCTGTATAAGATTCCACCATTTTCTAATAAGTACAGAATGTTCCTCACCTTTTACAAAAAAAGTGGATTTCACCAATACTCATTAAGCACTGAATTTTACATTAAGAGCTTATGTGGGTGAGAGTCACATTTATTACTTATTTTCAACTTTCCAAATTTGAAGGCAAATCAGATTCCAATTTTTTCTTAAGGCCAAATTCATGAATGTTTTCCCCAGATATTAATAAAGTAGTGCCACTGGCTCAGATTCCAAGCCTATGTCTCGAGGGTGAAAACCTCTGCTCTAAAGTATCTAAAACATACATTACATGGAATTCTTTGCTATTTCCTATTCTCATTTAAAGTTTTAAACATTACTGGCAGACCCTGGCATTTTGAGAGAATTCCCATTGCTATATATATATGTTTCTATCCTCTGCCACTCTCCTGGGTCTCATTTACCAGATCAAGCAGGACCCAATGTAACAATTTTGTGTTTTAAATTCGGAATATGTGACTTGATTAAAATTCATTGCAGGTGGAGTATAGACTGGTAGGTGATCCTTTAATGAGTCTTGTCAGTCTGGACACTGCTTCTTCCAAGTACCCATGAGCCACAACTGCAGTTCTCCCAGGAATCTGAATAAATGAGATGAGCAATGCATTCCATGAAGCTAGAAAAAGACATACAAAACAGAAGAAAAGCAAACAGAAAAGGCGCATTTAGGTGTGGTTTGGTTAAATGAATGTCCTTGATTGATGTTGGGTGTGTATGTTTGCACATGTTTTTGTGCGTGTGAATGGAAATGTGGATTGATGTGTGAATAAATGTGACAGAGGAAATTGGTTCATGGATGAATGCATGACTAAGGCCATCAGATCAATAGATTGGTGAAGTGAAGGACTAGGATTCATGGATAAGTGATGATATGGCAAGATGAGTTAGCGGGTGAGTCAGAGCATGCATAGACTGCTGGGTGGATGGGTGAATGAATGAATGAGCGAGTGCATGTGCAAATTGGAAGGTTCTCTCCTCGCGCTCCATTCCAGAGTGTCCCTGCAACAGGATGTCATTCAGTCTTATGGCAGAAGGCAGGGAATGGCCCTTGCTTGAAGGAAGATTCTAAGCCCCTTTTATATCCTCAGCCACAGGAGTGACACGATGAAGAATTATCTGAGAATGCAGCTGTGCCAGATCAGACCAGCTCACATGGTGCCACCTGGCCCTGGTTGTTTACTTTTCTTTGGCATAATCACCCTTTACACAAGCTGTCAAATGCTGCTCTAGGGCTCCACAAATGGAGAGACTGATGAGCTGTGCCTGACCCTGAACTGACATCATCACTAAGGTTCACCCTGGCAGCTGACAAAGTGCTGCACGGGGCCTGCTATTCTCCCCTCCCCCCCCCCCCATTGCTCACTTAGTCCACCCCCCACCCCCAGGTAAGATATTGACACATTCGACGTCCTACAACTCAAAAGCTCTTGCGGGACCTGGAGAAACCTCGTTCTGTCTGCATGACACTGATTTGACCAATTCACAGCTCTGCTTCTCACCAACTCCCATGCTAATGAAGGAAAGGTGTGCAAGATGGTTGACCGATGCTGCTCCCAGAGTGGATACATCAAGTGAGGGAACGATTTCCAAGCTCGCCCTTGGCAGAACACTCAGACGACGTAGACGAGGAATGGTTTAATCATGTGAGTGCTACAAGCAGCAATGATGAGCCCACAAAATAATCCATTCGCTTTGTAGACAAATACTTACCTGACGACGAACCGAATCAACATGCATGCCACTGATTCACTCTACTGTGCAGTGGCCAGTGTTTGCCAGTTTTCTAGATGCCGATAAAGTTTGCTGGATTACAGCTTCAGCTGGCCTAACCACTGATACATATTCACAGGTACTTAGAAAAAAAAGAGGGGAAGTAGAGGAAAAACTAGAAACAGGAGGACCCATCATCCACAAGTAAGCCTATAACAATCAAAAAGAGTCCCTCTGTTATGCCAGAAATACATTATTTTTCTTTCCAAGCTAGGTGGTGATATTGTTTTGAAATATATAAGGAAAATAACTTTGCTTTCCTTAAATAACCCTGACCCACCATGGTTGCTCCTTGGTGGCATGTTTCATCATCAGGTTCTTCCCATCCCGCTGAGGAATGGGGAGTGTTGCGACCTACGAAGTCATGGCAGCACTCTCAGTTTATACTACCCCAAAGATGAAAAATTCCCTGGTACCACTCTTATGTCAGTAATCAATGTAATAAGATTACTGAATGTATACAGCACCCATTGATGTAGAAATCATCACGGATTGAATATCAAATTATCATTGCCTCTTAATTGCAACATGAGACCAAAACAGGGGGAAGGGGCACCTGTAGTCACACTTGCCTCAAGGCTACTCCCTCACATCAAGGTGAGTGCCCACACGTGTCTCCGACGTTGCAATAGTCTTGGCGTAGGGCTAGAAAACATGTTGACCAGGGAAACATAGGCACATTGTAAAGTTCAAGTTCCCATTTCCTCATATTTTAACTATATCAGACAGGGGTAACAATAAAAAAAGTCCTACTGTCTAGATATTTTTAATCCTTTTTTGCCCCCACTCAGACTTCCATACTTCATTCACACATAGTACAAAATGAATGTACTCCCACATCTTCGTAGGTCGCAGCACGCCCCATTCCGCAGCGGGACGGGAAGAATCTGATGATGAAGCATGCCACCCAGAGGCAACCATGGGGGGTCAGGGTTATTTAAGGAAAACATAGTGCTTTTCCTTATATATTAAAAACATCACCACCACCTAACTGGGAAAGAAAAAAATAATAATTTTGGCATAACAGAGGGACTCGTTTGGATTGTTATACATATTCACAGGTAAGCAGAGGCACATATATGTTATATAATAAGAGACTTATCTAAGAGGGTAGCCAGCGGCTGTGTCTATGGTGGGGAAGAGGGAATAATGTAGCCGTGGCAGTGTGCGCTGTAGGTGGTGTCAAGGTGTGAACTGATCGCCACATGATGGATTTTGATGGGAGGATGTTAGGGACTGACTGCTACAGCTGAACCCTAGAAAGAAGGTTGTTTTGTTGTGTTAGGGGTTCATGCTAGTGGTAGGTTATGCAAGGGGTTGGACACTAGAGCCTGAGTGATAGGGATGAAGCGATTGCAGGGTGTGTTCTTGAGGCATGTGTGCTCAGCGAGAGGATCACGAGACGAGGGGTGACTAGCTAATGTTTAATTGAATGATACTGCTGCTTTAAATGTCCTGCACACTCAGCGCACAGGAAGGCGAGGACACCAGTACTTCTTCCAGCTGCAGTTTTACATAGTTGGAATTGCTTTGTCAGTCAGTCAGAAAAACTTTATTTCGGCTACAAGCCATAAAAGTCATAAAATTTCATGATATAATATTTACAAATTTAAAACATGATTAATAGAAACAATAGAATAGAACAATTCACAATTAAAACAGATTAATAAGAAAGATTGATGCCAGTATGTTTAACTTAGTGAGGTAGTAGTTTTCTTCTGGTTAGCCACATAGAAAAGAGAAATTTGGCTATCACAGTGACGTAAAGGGGGGAAGGATCATATTTCAGCAACCTGAAGAGATCTCTGTGGTTTGTGGCCCCTATGTTTTTAGCAAGTTGAATTATCCATTTCCTATTTTATATGCCAAACAGAAGATTACAACATGAACCTCAGTTTCATCAGTGCACCACACCCAGGACAAGGTTGCCTTGGTACACCAGCCCATTTGTTTGTTCTTGAGAACAGGGGGAGAGACCCATGTCTGAATTGTAGGTATAGTTTTTTAGCCAATACAGGTTGGATCAGGTCGATTGCAGACTCAAAGCTATAGCTAATTTTGGCCTCGAGAAAAACCGAGGTGAGATTTGAAGTGTTAACTGATCGAATGATCTGAGTTAGCTTAAATTCCTGCAGTGCTTTTGCCAAGGATTTTTTTGGCAAAGAGGGACAAGTGTCCTCAGGTGAAAGCCAGAGGTCTTCTCTCCCTATATCTCTGAGTGTTTTCCTAACATGAGCTAACCAAGGGATAGCACCTGCCCTTGGTAGCAGTAGAATAGATTTCAATTCTTCCTGAAAGATGGCAAGTTCAGGAGTGCTCCATAGTCGTCGCCAGTACATTACTGGCCTGGAGGCGACCATGTCCGCAATTGGTTGTATACCCAGGTCCATCCTGAGCGGCTGTATAGGGGTGCTCACCGGAAGTGCAAATAGCTGTCTTAAAAATTTGTTTTCTGACTTAGTTAAAATCAAGGATGGATTGTGACCCCATAATTCCGCACCATAGGCTGCCATCCCCCTTGCCTGACTTTTGTAAATCTCTACCAATGGACTGACTAGTTTTAGGGGGCTATTTTTAAGCATCTTTAATATCCCCCCTGATATCTGGACGAGTTTTAGATTTACTTTTGAAATCTGATCAACCCAAGTCATTTTGTTGTTGAGGGTCAGGCCAAGATAATCAAAAGTGTTCACCCGTTCTAGAGGCAGTCCATCCAATTTCGGTATAGGACGGTTGATGGTATCTGCGTGAAACACCATGTATTTAGTCTTGTTCACGTTGATTATTATGTTCCTTTTCCTACAGAAGGAGGCAAAGCCATCCAGAACCCTAGCCATGCCCATAGGTGATCTTGACAGGAGCAGAGTATCATCCGCGAACATAAGTACGGGAATTCTCCTGCCTGCCAACTTAGGGGAATCTATATCACTCAAGGCCAAGATATCATCAACAAGTCCGTTCAGGAAGAGGGCAAAGAGTGTTGGGGCTAGAACGCAGCCTTGTCTGACTCCCTTTTCGACCTTGAAGGGGTCTGTAAGTTCTCCATGAAGTCCAAACCTGACTCTGGCAAAAGTGTCCTTATGGAGGCGTTCTAATAAATCACAAAGGTAAAGAGGTACGCCCATCCCCTTTAATAGCTCCCAGAGTTGACTACGATCCACCATGTCGAAGGCAGACTTTAAGTCAACGAACGTGAGGTAAAGACTGCCCCCTTCTAAGACTATGCTTTTCCAGTGGATCATTTGCAGCCTAAACAATTGGTCCACAGTTGACATCCTAGCTCTAAATCCCACCTGGAGGGGGGTCAAGATGTTGGTTTCCTCCATCCAGGATTGTAGTCTCCCTAAAAGAATGCGAGCAAATATCTTCTGGGCGACATCAATTAGGCTAATTGGCCTATAGTTTGCCGGATCAAGTGGCGAGCCCTTTTTGTGTATTGGTATGATCTCGGCGCCGGCCCAGGTGGATGGCAGCGGCATTCCTGCTAGGATTGCGTTAAAGAGACCAAATAGATAAGGCACCCAGATGTCGGGCTCACTTTTGAAGAGATCACCTGGGATCCTGTCTAATCCTGGGGCTTTATTAGGTTGGATTTTAGTGAGAGCAACTCTAACCTCACTGAGTGTGCACATCGGGGTCAAAGCCTGGATTGAAGGAGGGTACAGGGTAGTGTGGATGAGGGGGGTGGGCAATGTTGAGGGCTGAGTTGCGTATAATTCTTTAAAGTAAGTACGCCAAATTTCTTGGCCAAGATTGGGTTGAAGCGCCTGTGTTGGACGTGACATTCCAGTTTTGATTAAATTCCAGAATGATCTTTGGTCCCTGTTTTTTAATGCATGGGAAATTTCCTCCCATCTGCTAATTTCCCACTCTTTTTTGGCTTCGTGAATAATTTCCTTAAAGTGGGCCCTGGATTCCTTTATTTTTAGCTTGTTTCCACTTTTGAGCGTTAGCAGAAGCGAGAGCTTTGCTTCCCTACACGTTTTGTTAAACCAAGTAGGGATCTCCCTTGTGGGTGGTAAATTTCTCTTAATTGCCCGACTGAAGTGGGTCTCAAGCCTAGCACATAGTTCTATATGTGTTGCTCCTATCAGCTCGAAATCTGAGAAGCCCTCTGGTAAGATTGGGGCTCCCATTAGTTTTTCCAAAAGAGGATAAATCTCAGAATACATTACGCCAAGATTTCTATCAGATAGAGCAAACTTCTCCCACCTAACTCTTCGGGAGCCATCAGATGTGATCAAGGGAACAGCGCTAGATGGGACTATAGATGTAGAGTGATTGTTTGTGAAACCCTCTAAGGTGACAATAATGGGGTTATGATCACTTTCGCTACGTTTGTGAACTCGAAAGTCCAGAATGCTTGACCATAGTCCCATACTAAGCATAATGTAATCAATGATGGACGCTTGGTCGTTTCTTTTAAATGTAGGATTGCCTGGGTTGTCTGTAGGGAACCTGCCATTACATGCCCTTAGTGAGTAAGTAAGTGTTAGTTGGGTAACTTGGAGTATCAGTGGCGTCCAAGCCTTCGTGGGATAAGAGTTGGAGGGTGGTATGGCCCACTCTTGATCCTCATCCTGGGATACTGAGGTAATCAACCCATTTAAGGGTTCGTAGTGACAATTAAAGTCGCCACCAATTACCAGAGTATCGATATTAATAATAGAGCTCAAAAGAGCATCTAAGCTGCTCAGAGTAGGGGACTCCTGGCCGTACCTCACAGGGCGAGAGTATATATTTATAATGGACAGTACCCGGTTTCCCCTCTTGGACATAACTACACACATAATATCCGGCGAGTCAGTATTAATTCTCTTAAATACGCAATCCAAATGAGTCCGTACCCAAATAGACAGCCCTCCAGAGGGCCTTCCCCCATTTGGCCTTACTGCAGATTCCCAGAATGTAGCAAACCCTGCACGGTGATAGGGCTTCAATGCCCATGTCTCCTGGAAGAGGCAGATATCATGACCGTCAATAAAATCCCCCCAGTCGGGGAGTTCCAACAGCCGTGACAGACCTGCCACATTCCAGGACAAAATTTTCAGCCCCTTAGTCTTGTGTGAAGGGGAATGGGCAAGGTGAGACCTTGGTGATATAGGTGTTATGAGCGGGGGAATTCTGGGGTTTCCATTTACAATGGTAGGAGTTGGGCCTAGCTCCGTATAGGGATCAGTGGATAGAGTGTTGACAAGGGTGGTATCAGAACAGGACACTATTGGCTCAGGGGGTGGTGTCGTCAATTCAATTTGGCGCAGCAGCCTTGGGTTGGAGGATCCACCTAGGAGCGTAGTCGAGCTCAGAACGGGTGGGATACCCTGATCAGTGCCTAAGGATAAAGGATTCCTGACGTCTACGATTTCTGGACGTTCAAGAGACGCTACAGGGCAATTTGAAGAATCTCCCCGTGGCCCATGGTCGTAGGCAACGACGAGGTAATTCAAGGTATCTGAACCCATTGTAGCCTGGGGCTGTGTGAGTACAGCCAGGCTCTCGATAGGCTCTGACTGGATTGGGGCAGAGTTCCTGGAATTGGCAGCCAACTTCAGTCAGTCGACACAATCCAAGGCACTGAACCTATTTTGACATGGAATGTTGAGGTGGTCAGGTTGTAAAACAGACTCTTGATTTCCATTTTGGCCTATGCATAGTCTCTCTGCAGCCAGTTGTACATTGGATATATTCCTCTTGTGGTTTAATGCTCCCAACGGATAGAAATATGAGAGTAGGGGGGAATGAATTCCATCAGTCATAATATTCCAACCACCCTCCCCCACATATTCGCCCACATACTTTACCACCCTAGGATCTTTAAAGTTCACAATTATGCAGTCCCCCCTGATATTCTTCACACCCCGGCCTACCCAAGATACTCTTCGGACCATCAGAATTTCCCCATTCAAATTTGGAGGCAGAGGTCTTTTTACATTCAGCCAATGAACTGTCTTGTTCTTCAACGACTGATAGGGTTCAACTCTGCCTTGTGGTAGTTCAGGAACACCTGTTAAGACCACAACATAGGGGCTACATTCTGGAGGTAGGTCTAGTCTTGGGAGATTATTAGAAGAAGGGGGGGGATTAGTTCCAATAATGGTCGAGGAAGGGAAGGAACATTGGGGTTGGGGACCCACTAAACTTCCTGGTTCACACGATATGTCTTTCTGTCGCGTTGTGGCAGTTCGAACTTGCCTAGGTACTTTAGTATTAGTTGGTTCCCCATCTAATTGGGCTACATTGGGAACAGAGGAGTAGCCAGTCGCCTGTTCAATGGGCAGGATGGGCGTTAAGTTGGTCAATTGTTGGCATGGCAAATTCCGAGCTGGGAGCACGGATGCCACTATGTTAGGCTGTGTCAAGTTGGATAATGATGCTAATTTCCCTTCCAAGGCCACGAGACGTTCGATTAGGGGGGACAACCTCCCATCAATTAGTGCAGCCATTCTATTCCAAAAGGCACTAGAACTCAGTCCCTCCTGAATATCCAGACTAAGAGCGGTGGTTGTGGGTGATACGACTGAGTGTTGGGTCGGGGAATTAGCTTGGTCGTTTACTTCTAAAGGAATAATATTATCTTGGTTAGGAGCGGGCAATTTTTTTTGTTTATTTTTTAGTGGGACAACTCACAGGACCCCCAGCACGTTTTTTCCCTTTTGTTGCTGGAGGATTCGCCTCGGGACATTTGCCTCTGGCGAACCTATCCGCCATCGATCTTGTCATGGCACACGTGAAAACAGGGGCTGGAAGGGAGTGATCAGCCTGATTTTGGCCAGGGGCAGTTGGATTAGATTGAGTGGAAGCAATTAGGGAGGGGGGGTCGTCTAACAGAGCCTCAACTGGGGAACCCTCTAGTAGGGGGTGTGCAAGGTTATTAGGGGAAGGAATAGTTGTGATGGCACCCAGGGATGATCGCTTCCCTAACGATGGATCTAGGGATAGTCTGCGTTCAGTAGCGGCGATCTCATAGGCAAGGACATTGCTAGCCCGTGTTATAAAGTTATCAAGGGTCCCCATGACACTCCCACCCTTAGGAGCCAGCCTCAACAGACCAGTAGCCATAGCTTAGTGCCTTTTGCAGAACACACTTGCCAAGGGGGGTGGCCAGTCCAGGCTCGTACAGTCTCGAACAGCCTCAAACGGCCCGCTCTTTGCCCGGTCTTCGCCCCGGGCTACGACCCGCGCGCGTCCCGCTAGCGCGTGAAGGCTAGATACTGTTTATGAAGGGGAAGGAAACGGTGTTGGGGGAGGAGTCGGGAAGAGGACCAGGGTGCGGATGTTCAGCTTCACGCACAGCACCCTGGTCCTCGCAGTCCCGAGTATGCCGGTCGCTCACCGTAAAACGAGCGTCCAGCAGCGTCCCCTCACCAAAGTTAGTCACAGCGCAGCGAGGGCAACAGCGTGGAGTAAGGGCGCCAGCAGTATCCCAGGCAGTAGATGACAGACGCCCAGTCCCTCGAGCGGCTCCCGCGCAGCGGGGGCCGCGAGGCGCTGCAGAAGTTCCAAGGGCAGAGGTAGAAAACCAGGCACTTCCAGCAACAGCAGCAGCACAAACCAATTTTTCAAACGGAGCCCGTGATGCAGAGGCTGCACTGCCTAATGAAGGTGTTGGGGGAGGAGTCGGGAAGAGGACCAGGTGCGGATGTTCAGCTTCACCCAAGCACCCTGGTCCTCGCAGTCCCGAGTATGCCGGTCGCTCACCGCAAAACGAGCGTCCAGCAGCGTCCCCTCACCAAAGTTAGTCACAGCGCAGCGAGGGCAACAGCGTGGAGTAAGGGCGCCAGCAGTATCCCAGGCAGTAGATGACAGGCGCCCAGTCCCTCGAGCGGCTCCCGCGCAGCGGGGGCCGCGAGGCGCTGCAGAAGTTCCAAGGGCAGAGGTAGAAAACCAGGCACTTCCAGCAACAGCAGCAGCACAAACCAATTTTTCAAATGGTGCCCGTGATGCAGAGGCTGCACTGCCTAATGAAGGTGTTGGGGGAGGAGTCGGGAAGAGGACCAGGTGCGGATGTTCAGCTTCACGCACAGCACCCTGGTCCTCGCAGTCCCGAGTATGCCGGTCGCTCACCGCAAAACGAGCGTCCAGCAGCGTCCCCTCACCAAAGTTAGTCACAGCGCAGCGAGGGCAACAGCGTGGAGTAAGGGCGCCAGCAGTATCCCAGGCAGTAGATGACAGACGCCCAGTCCCTCGAGCGGCCCCCGCGCAGCGGGGGCCGCGAGGCGCTGCAGAAGTTCCAAGGGCAGAGGTAGAAAACCAGGCACTTCCAGCAACAGCAGCAGCACAAACCAATTTTTCAAACGGAGCCAATTGCTTTGATAAAAGAGTATTTTTTGTTTGGCTTAATCCATTTCTGCAACTTAAATATTATCATTTTTATATACCCAACAATTTTTCTTTCGCGGTTACACTTAGTCAACATTTAATGTACTCTTAGGAAAGGTAGATTTTTTAATTATTAGGAATGTCAATGTCCATTTAGGAAAACAAGCTTAATTGTATTATTCCCGTCACCAATTAATAATAAAGCTACGGCTGAGAAGCATTTGTCCTCGATCCATTTTTAGGTCTCGCTGAGACAGCGAAAGCTGTCTCTTTGAGACATTTTGTAAGTGGGCTTTCAAAAGTGCTACCCACATGGTTTTGCTGGCCTAGGGCTTGAGTGCACGATGGCGGCACGTGCACAGCTGCTCCTCTCCCTTCTCACCCAGCCCTTTGATGCTCTGCTCGATTACTTTCACTTTCGCCGCTTTGATGTTTGATCGCAAACGCGATCACTTCCGCTTGGCATAGCCTGTACTTGTTAACATGAGCTTTGGGACGGAACACGACTGCTTGTGTTTGGAGTAGCTGCATGCCTGGTTGCGCACAAAGTTCACAAAGAGACTGGCGCCACCTCTCACCACGACACACCTCGCACTCCATCAACACACCATTTCTCCCCTGCGGCTCACCTCGTCGGCTCTCTTTTTTGTACCCGAAAACGGCGATCTTTCTGGTCGTTCTGCAGCAAAGTCTCAGCGCTTGTGTTCCGTCCAAAAACAAGTTTTTTCACATTAACCAGTGTTGCTTGTTAATATGGTGGCCGCGCACAGCGCCGAAAGTAAGTTTACACCGCTCCTCTTCTTGCATTTCAAATGCTTGTTTGTTAAGCGGCGCAGCAAGCCGCATGCTAAACGTGGCCGCCCTGCCATTTCTTTTCTATTTCTTTACTTTAGTTACAATCTCGGCACCCACACGGGTGCCGTGATTTCATCAAAAGTAGAGAAATGGAAAAACCTGATGCCGCGATTGCAGCAAAAGTAAAGAAATAGAAAAACATTTTATTTTCTATTTCTTTACATTTAATGCAGCAATAGGCCTTGCATTTGCATTGTAACAGAACAGAATATTCTCTCCTCCTCTCGCTCTGTGCACATCTAGCCCTGCAGCCGGGAGCAGAGGTCACAGCGATAGCCAGGCGGGGTTTATGACTTATTTTCTAATGGAAGTTAGAAATAAAAGGCATTGTCATTTACAATGCAAATATCTCAAACTCGCATAAATGCGAGACCAATTGCATTGCAAATGCTTGTTCTACTTGTCGGACAACAACAAGTATTTCTCATGAAAAGTTCCATAATTTTCCCGAAATTTCATGTACCTGTCGTAAATAAATTATTACGAGTTCAGAATTTCTAGATATCAATATAATTATGCATGAAGCAAGAGGCTGAGTCCGTGGTATCAGGTTCAAAAGGGCTTTATTCAAATAACTCGAGTTATAGGGAGAATAGTTCCATCACCACAAGGGATCAGGACCAGGATTCTCAAAAAGGTATTCTCAAACTTTATTCACAGAGTACAGTATATATACGTTTGTAATAATATACGTAAGCAAGAGTGCTTCAGGCGGAGCAAGAGAGAATGAGATAAGAGCATGTGGGTGTGTAAGTAGGCGTGAAGGTGGGCGTCCACTCGATGATAATAGGTAAGTGTCATAGGTGGGTGGATGCCTAGAGGGGGTTGCGTGATCAGCTGGAACTTTACTGGAACTTTGCCTTACTTGTGCTCAACTCGAGCATGACGTGTAACTGACGTGTGAAAGGGTTGCTATGCAACCGGGAAGTCTGGAGTCTGAAAATGAGGCCTTCAGTGTCAGGGCGACCAGCACATCTTGTATTATCTGATATCTAAAGTCTGGAGCAGGGACTGATTCGTGACATAGGTTGCCCATCACTAAGGGCCAATGTGGCATTTATTTCTTCGTTTACAGCTGAAGTCGTGCACGGGGGCTATGGGCTTTTCACTGACGTGAGCTTTGTAATCACACAAAAAGAGACAGAAAGGCTAGGCTTTCTCCTTTGCAGATGGGTCATGTTTATCCCTCCTTCTCCAGGCAGGAATGTGGTTTCGGTAGGAGTAAGCAGATAACCGTGCTCAATACTGTCTCGGACAGGGCCCCTTTGGCTGAGGCCCAAGTGTGCAAGGCCAAGGATACCCAGCTACAGCTTTCAGAGCGTTCTGAGGCCTGAAGCCTCTTCTCGGCTCTGGCTGGGCCACAATAATGGAAATGCGGGAAAACATGATGCAAAACGTGTAGGCCTCAGAGCAGATTTGTCGTTTCTCTCATGGGAGACTGGATTATGGCAGGCCACGTTATAGTATAAGCATCATGATAGACAGGCCATGGAGGGGAAATACATAGGTGACATGTATGTGCACATGAGTGTGGGGGAACACACGGGGACACATAGGCCTCATGATATTTTATTTTCCTCATACCTTTCACGAAATTCAGCACAATATATTCAATTTCTTTACCCATCCCGAATTGGTGATAATTTACCAGTAATATTTTAATATGTGCCGGGGTTAGGTAGCACTCCTGTACTGCTTCTTCACATACTTATAAATGTGTTTATAAATTGTCACCAAAGGCCTCGTTTACAAGTTCCCAGCGCCACCGGAGCATCACTTTTTGCGACGCTCCAGTGGGGCTGTGTCCTGCTCCATATTTGCAAGCCACTGCTAAGGAGCCTTGTAAATATCATTACCTTTGATGCAGTTTTCTGCTGTGGGTTTTTTGACATAGCTCCAGATTTACAAGGGGAGGCATAAGGGTGGCACAACGTGGAGAAATACTCCTATTTCTCCTCGTTTTTTGCTCCTCCCTTGTATGTATTTTGCAGAGCTCATAGAAGGAGCAAAATGCTATTAATGATTGTTTTTGTGCAGGAAGGTGTCCATTTGTGCACAACAACATTTCTACACAACAACAATCATCCCTACAATTCAGGCACCTTTACACCATGGTGCAAGAGTTCCTAAGTTGGTGCTCGGCTGCTGTTTATGCGCCGGCAAATGGGTGAGAACAGGAATGTGCCGTATTCTTGTAAATACAGGATAGGATAACGATTTATAAAGTGCACTAATACCGTAGGTGCCATGGCGCTGGACAGTCGAGGAGAGAAAGGAGAACACAGAGCTGCCAACTATGTTGAGAAAAGTCATGTCTTGAGCAGCCTTCTAAACATCGGAAGCGAGTCTGTATGAGAGATAGAGGGGGGCAGGGTATTCCAAAGTTTTGAGGCCACCACAGAGGAGGAACGTCCGCCCCATCTGACCTTGCAGAATTTCGGAGAAATCAATTTTCTCTGGAAGGAGGTCCTCCCAGGAATATACAATTGATACATGTTTTTTAGCCGCTGCGAGCCTTTGCTGTGCAAGGCCTTATAGACTGTGCTCAGGACTTTAAAAGAGATGCGCTTCCGGATAGGGAGCCAATGCAGAGTACGGAGCCCCTCCAACGCTGACATATGCTTAGGGATATTAAGGAAAAGCCTGGCTGCCGCATTCTGGACGACCTGATGCTTGTTCAGGGAAGCCATGCTGATAATAAGGTACAAGGCATTGCAGTAGTCAAGCCGGGAAGTGACCAGTGCGATGATGGTGGGCTGGTGCAGTTCTGCTGGGATATACAGGAGCACCTTTCTGAGGGTTTACAGAATACAGTACATTTCTGCATTTAGATGATGACACAGATCGGAGCACCAAAATTTGGCTGCGCCATTGTTTTGTAAATATGTCCCCAAAGCTCCAGTGCTGCCCATTGCTCTTACCCTATGATTACCTTCCCATAGTTCTGAACCTCTATTCTTGGAATGCTTTTATCGGGTCTTTGATCTCAAAAGCCAATGTTTGAAAGAAGGGTTTGATACATGAAGCTAGGATAACTCGTGCCAGTAGCCCAGAGATTACAACTTTTTATCTGCTTATCAGGATTGTGAGTAATCGAGGTAAGGTTAGCTTCTGTAAAACAAATTCTATTGTGTATTACAATAATTAATAAATAGTTTCATAGTGTTGTGGAGATAAACACAGAAAGCCTCACAATTATTATATTATTTAGGGAGCTAAACAAATTTCTTCTTAGCAGCTTTGTAATGCAATTTCTACATTTTAACATTTTGCCATTTTCCTGCCATGGTGTGATCTATCATAAAAATCTCCACCGATTCCCTTCTCTTGTCTATTACCTATTCATGTCTGTTTGCTGTCATAATCTAGGTTGCATTGCCCTGTATATTTCCCCACTGTGCCGTAATCCCTAGTTTTAGACTATTATTTAGTGGAGCAATCATTTACTTTGTTCTAGGAATTCCTTTGAGACTTATGGATTATTTGCTTTATTCAATTGCACATCATAAACCCTGCAAAGCTTCCTAACCCGTGACCTATTGCCTATACTCAAAATTAATCCAATTTAAAAACACACCTCTAAACCTGTTAATCTGCATCTTTACTCCCTAGTGAGTAGCAATTAAATCTAATAAAAAGTAAACAAATAAAATGGACCTCTTCAGGTTTCTGTAACATCTGCTTAATTTCCATGTTTTTGTTGGCTGTCTTCATCCACATTACCTTGCATTAAGATGGAATGTGATGCTCAGGGAAAGCTTGATGTGTACATTACATTGAATACATTAATTATTGGTAACTAGTTTCAATTAATTTTTGGCTCCTTTTCAAGGTGATAGGTTAATGACAGGGCATGACAAACCTGCATTTTACATTCCCAAAACCATTTCAGAATGGATTTCTTACATTTGATAATATTCTCTTTTATATGAGAATAGTAAGATTTCCCTGGACATCAGGGGTGCAGGGGGATTATAAATCCTCCCTTCTTCTTCTCACTCAGAGAACTTTACCCATCTTAACCATGAATCATCTTTACAATTGCGGAACGAATATTAAAGGTTCTTGTATGTAGGTTTCAGGTATTCACCATTACATCCTTCTATTAGAAGAATTTGTTGAATGGCCTTGTGCCCATCTGTCTCATTGTTAGCTAATTTGTTTCCCAGAGATTACTCCTCATTTTATATCTAATAAGTAAGGAATCTCAATACACATTTAGTTCTTAAAATGTGGATGGTGCATGGGAGTTAAGGATTTTGGACAAGAGAATTGTTCTGTGCCAGTTGCCCCAGTCCCTTCTGATCTTCCTTAGCTTCTGAATCTTCTTGGGCCAAGAAATTACAATTCAATTGTTGTTAAAATTTCAAGTTTCTTTGTGTAAGGAAGACATAGTCCATCTATGAATACTGTGTGACTCCATAATCTCATGCTGGTTAAGGTTTCATGACAAATTTCCTTGATATTCTTTGCTATAGTAAGCAACAAGAAAATGGTAGACAGGCCAAAGGTCAGGGCATTCTTCAATAAGTAGGGTTGGCTTCCCACACACCTCCATGTATAACCCTCTAACAGGGGGTCAGTAAATGCAAACAAATGTTCTTTAGCACTCCAAATTCAAACAGAGTCAGATTTCCAAAAGAGTTGTATATTATTAGTCCACTTTAATCCAGTTCGTACTGCAAGCCAAAGGGAAAGTTTCTGTACATCCAATTGAAGCAGCAATGGTAGAATCAAAAATATCTGCCATCAATTCAAGCCAAAGAAAATATTTTTCTGTACATCTAATTGAAGCAGCGGTAGTATAACTTAGAATGTCTGCCAACACGTGTTTCGTTGAAAAGCATAAATGCCTCGACCTTTCAGGGCTGTAAGTAAATAAAAATTCAGTTTTAAAATGTAATTATTACAGTTAATCACCTTCACCCACCATTAGTGCCTTAACAGCATACCTCATACCCATGAGTTCTTAAAAAAGTGCATCATCTAACCAAATCATATATATCCCTATTAAGTAATGATAAATATAGGATTGGAGCCAGAAGTGGGCGAATACAGCCAAAGTCAACATAGTTGCTCATAGTCCCCTTGATATAAGTGAGGTACTAGGAGAGGTGGAAGGGGTGCATATCTTCTATCAAGTTGGGTTCTCCTTTTGACCTGGCCACCCCTGGTGTCCTGGAGAGGGGTACTATAGAACTTCTTCCTGTAGTCAAGGAATTGCTTAACAGTTCCTTCGAAGCCGCCCAGGTACCTCTTAACTGAAAACATGCCTCTGTTGTTTCTCTGCTAAAAAAGCCCTCTCTTGATCCTGCTAAGCCAGAGAATTATAAGACTATCTTCCTCCTTCCCTTTTTATCTAAAGTAGCCGAAAAATACATCAACCAGCAAGTGTCAGGTTTCATTGAGGAAAGGGATCTTCTACATAGCACACTATATGGTTTCCGCTGCCGTTACAGCACCGAGTTGGCCCTCTTCTTAGCCTCAGAGTCCATGCACCAGGCAATAGACAATGAGGACACTGCTGCTTTACTGCTACTGGACCTAAGTGCGGCTTTTGATACCTTGTCCCATGACCGTCTTTTGGAGCAGTCATAGAGTTACAGTTTTGGCCCTAAAGCCCTAAAGTGGTTGGCATCTTTCCTGGAATGCCGCACTTTCCAGGTCCTCCAGAAGACTTTCTGCTCCAAGGTGGTTCCTTTGCCTCGAGGAGTTCCACAGGGCTCCTCACTGAGCCCTACTCTTTTCAATTTGTACATCTTCCCCCTGTCAGACATCATTGTGCGACATGGTTTTGAAATAATATACTGCCCTGATGACACTCAGTTGATCCCATAACTCAGCCGTTACTGCTGTGACTTTGAGGGCCTGCTTGTCTAAGGTATCCCACTGGATGTACCTTAACTGCCTGAAGTTAAATGCAGGTAAGACGGAGGTCCTGATCCTTGGCAAGCAGCCCTCGATCTGATCTTCAGCCTGGTGGCCAGAATCGCTCAGTCCCTTTTCTCAGACTAACCCCAGGATTAAAAACTTGGGTGTTTGGTTTGACGATAGACTCACTTTTGAGAGTTAATTTACAGCCTTAGCAAGCAAGTATTTTGCCATTATTAGATCTCTCAAATGTTTCATCTATCTTCTACCATTCTCGACACAGAAAATTGTGATCCAGGATTTAATGGTCTCTTGGGTGGACTATTGTAACGTCTTATACTGGGGAACCTCTCACGCTAGGACAAAGAGACTCCAGCGAGTACAGATTTCAGTGGCTCGCCTGCTGCTTAAACTCCCAAAGCATGTATCTATGAGTCGGGCACTTCAGAAACTGCAGTGGCTCCTGGTGGAAAAGTGCCTTCCTTTTATGGCCCTATGCTAATTTTATAGGATTCATTGGAAGACTGGGCTGACGTTTTTGCATTCTCTTCGCGCTCCACACTGTCCTAGATGGTGCCTCAGGTCCTTATAGGCACTACTTTTGCAAGTGCCTAGAATCAAGAAAGCTTGCACAGGTGGTAGATCTTTTTGCTTTCTTGCTTCTAATCTCTGAAATTCCCTTCCGCTGCGGCAATCTCCATCAGAGCCTCAGTTTTGCAAAAACCTTAAGACTTGCCTTTTTTCCTCCCTCTCCCTTTTGTCTCCTCAGGTTGTTTTCGACTTCTCAGCGCTGGGACACTCCTCACAGGAGTAGCTATGCGCTCTAGAAACGTGTATTATTATTATTAAAAAGAGGAAATGGAGACACCAACTTCCAGCATGCACTATTTAAGATGCTTGACTATCCCTGCTACTGGTACCTACCTATGAAAATAAACTTAAGAAAATAAATAAGAACCTGATATAGATGGAAGTGGCATAAATCTAAGTATGGATTATCCAATTTCTTGTCAGGGTATTATCAGTGATCATTTATGCATCCTACATATGTAAAAAATATGCAATATCTGTACAACAGTCTAAAACTTCATAGAAGGGTAATCAGAAACTCAAATTTCACAAGAAACATTTAAGCTGTATATTCCAGTAAATCACCTTTAAGTAGCCGTATCTATGTGGACCAATTACTAAGGTCACGTAAAAAGTTGTGTGCCCCAGAACTCATAAAGTAATTGTCATTTAACAGTAAAGCGCTGTGCAAGTAAAAGAAAACAGCAGTGAGAATGTAGTAATCTACGATGACAGGTACACGTCTGTAAACAATGATCGTGACCCCCAAGATAGTGTCATAAATGACATTGCAAGTGCCAGACCGTACGGTAACAATATTCGTCATAGAATACGATAGCAGGTCCACGCCTGTAGAGAATTATTGTGATCCATGAGATAATGTCATAAATTTCATCACAAGTGCCAAACCGTGAAATAACAATATTCTATGTTATCCCCAACACATATCAATTGCACCCGTGTCATGCAATGTATAGACTAAAGCAGCATAATAAGTGGTAGTAGAACTCTCCTGTCATTGTATGCTATGACGAATATTGTCACCGTACTGTCTGGCACCAGCGAAGTAATTTATGACGCTATCTCGATTTGTTACTTTTATGTGTTGTGCTGAAAGCAAGGAATGTGTGCAAGTGTGCATTTATGTATTAATTTAAATATTTCTTCACCTGACGATTACTAAATAGTGGGCTTCACTAATGGTCACTTTACTCCATTTCCATGTCTATACAGGAGGGGAAGTAGTCAGAGGAGCTTCAAAAAAGTTTTGAAAACCTCTCTCACTGTTACTTTCCATTCTCCCATTGTCTCCCCAGGCTCGATCAATCAATCAATCAAAGAGAATTTCTAAAGTGCAACGTGTCACCCATGAGGGGTGTCCAGATGCTGTTCAACTGATCCTCCATCGCAACAGGGTCCTCAGCATCTGGACACCCCCTCATGGGTGACACGCTGCACTTTAGAAATTCTCTTTGATTGATTGATTGATCGAGTCTTTTACTGAATTTAAGCAGTGAGCATGATGTCTGTAGGTAAAGGGGAAGTTCATTCCAGGATTTTGCGGTGAGGTAGGAGAAGGAGCGTCCTCCACAATTTCTATGTCGGATATGGGGGTGTGAGTGAGGGGAAAGTGGGGTGGAGCGCAGGTGTTTGGAGGGTTGGTAGAAGTTCAATCGGTGGTTGATGTATGCTGGTCCCTGGTTGTGAAGGGCCTTGTAGGGGTGGGTCAACATCTTGAATTTACATCTCTTCCGGATGAGGACCCAGTGGAGTTTCTTGAGGAGAGGGGTGAAGTGGATCCAGTAGAGCCTCTTGAGGTGAGGGGGGATGTGGGTCCACTTGGGGAGGTCGAGGATGTCTGGTTTCTGCATTCTGTAAAGTCTGTATTCTTTTGAGGTGAGAGGAGATTTCTATGTAGAGGGCATTACCGTAGTCCAGCTGGCTGGTGATGAGGGCCTGAGTGACAGTTCATCTGGTGTAGACGGGGAGCCCATTGAAGATCTTACTGAGCATGCGAAGGGTGAAAAAGCAGGCGGAGGTGACCGCATTGATCTGAGTTTTCATGGTGACTTTGCTGTCGAGGATGATTCCAAGGTTTCAGGCTTGGTATGTCAGTATGAGAGAGGGGTCCCAGTTCTGAAGGCCACCAGGAGTCGCTCCACAGGGAGATTTTGTTCTCAAAGAGCAAAACTTCCTTCCTGTCTGTGATACGTTTTTGCCAGTTGTCTCTAATCCATTTTCAAGCACCTGCGGAAGTTGTTCATAATGGTGGATAGGTTTTCTGAGAGAGAGAGAATGAGCTGAGTGTTCAAAACTGTTGCCGCTACTCTATTGTTATGCAAATCACCTCAACTGAGGGCCAGCATGGGTAGCTGCCACTACCTGAGGCTCGTACTTCGGAACCACAGCACTACCCTGGATACCCTTGATAACCTTTTGGTCGCGCTCAAGAGGGCATTAGCAACAACAGACATCTGCAGCTTTTAGTACCTGCCCTCTCCCTAACACATGATTGACCAATAGCAGGCTCATTAGAGATTGTGTTGGGATAAGAGGTCAAACCTTTCACAGGGGTCAAATGGTCTGTGATATCACGTTCATTACCCCTGGCATTTTGGTGCATGGACATTCAAGGGTTGTTTCACATAGATTTACGTGCAATCTCTGGCATAAAAATGTTTCACAACATTATAATAAAGATTTACACTCATGAGAAAACCTGATAGCCCCTAATTTGTTAAATATTTCATGTTATGAGATATTGTGAATGCTTTATTTTATTGGCACCAGTTGCATTGAAAGAAGGCCACCACTTTCCCCACAATTGCTATAGGAAAATCAGAATGTTTAATTGCTTGGCACACTACTTACTTTTTCCTAACTAACCTATATTTGCAGTCCGTTGCTGGATGCAGGAGTCTTTAATGTCCAATAAAAAATATATACAGCACCAAGAAAAATTACCAGAGTGAAAGTTACACAAAAAAAGGCAATTTAATCATATCAGTAAGATTACTGTGAGATAAATATTTACAGGCTATATTTCACAGCACTGTATGACCAAGGTTACATTCAAAGGTATGAAATGTCAATATAGAAGGCTTACCTCTAAACAGGGCGTACATTGAAAGCAAAAAGCAACTTTTGATGTTCTCTCAATACATTTTTGATGTCCTATTTTTCAGTCTCTGAAAACTTGCTTTAATATTTCAAAAAAACAGATTGTTTTGGCAGCTAAATACCCCCAGGGTCTGCCACCAAGGACAGAATGATCGCTTTCTATTTCTGAAGTTCCATCAGTGCTCTCAGAGGAGGTAACTTTCAAAAGTGCCTCTGAGTTGAATCCATGTTATCTACCTTCAACAGTCCTTTCAGCCTCTCTGACATATTTGTGCCCTTTTTTTATTTCAAATAATTCCTTTTAACATGGTGCCTAGCAAAATCCCATCTAGGATTGGGAATCTGTTGGACAAAATGATAGAAAAATTTTATTCTCAACAGATTTGATGCTAGCAGAAGCAGATTTTGCTTCAGTATACATGACCACAGTGCACAGGTTCACAAAGGTGTTGCATGCTATTTACTGTCCAGAGACTTCTTACACTGAAAAACTGCCTTGCAACTCTTTTCGTAAAGAGAGCATTACTGGAGTAACTAAGTACAAACACCCATAGGTTTTGACCCAAGTAGCCAGACAGTCCCTTGTATCAAAAATGAACACCTACTTCAAGCAGGTGCAAACAGAAGTTCATGTCTTCAAAGTCCTACGCTTGTCGGCTTCTACTCATCTCTGTACCATGTCACAAGGTTGTGCATTGTGCAAGGTAGTCATGTTTGAACGCCAGGGACAACACCAGCAGAAGCCATTTATTTACGGTGTGATACTGTGCTGTTTTTTCTAGGTTCTACAAAAACATGGAAGATCAAATATTATCCATATTGCATTTAGATTGTGTTTGCGTGAGTATGTGAAGGTTTACAAAGCAACTTTAGAGCTATATCATCGTCACATTAAAAAAGCGCGGAAGTCACAAATTGCACTTCAACTCAGCCAGGCATCCGCTAAAAAGTTATTCAAAGTTCTCAACACTTTTTAAAATCTCATGCCTGCTCATCCGACACCCAAACTTCTCAAGCTCTACGCGATTCTATTGCGAATCACTTTGACGAGAGATTTAACGTGATTTGTAACAACCTCCCCAGAACTGTGCAGCCAATGTGACCGGAGTCCTATGTCAGCATGTCTACTGCCAATCATACTTGCACCCTAGACAACTTTAAACTTCTTAGGCCATTTGTTAAGCACTGAAAGCTGCTAAATCATTGTCTCCCTTGGACATCGCACCTGCCAGGGTCTTAGCAGCTCTGTCCAATTAGCTTAGCCCGGCCATCTGCTCCTTACTCGACTTTTTGATTAGTTCAGTGAAAATTCCACTAGCCTCGAAAGCCGCTTAGGTCATACCTACCCTAAAGAAGGCTAACCTTCCATCTACAGACCTGTCCAATTATTGTCCAATCTCGCTGCTTCCCAGATTGAGTAAGCTGCTGGAAGGGCAAATAACCAGCCAAATTATGGAGTTTCTCACATCTAATAGGATTCTGGACCCTTCCCAATCCAGGTTCAGAACCATGCATAGCGCTGAAACTGCACCTATTGCAGTAACGGAGCACGTTAGATGCTCTGTGAACACAAATAAGTCATCTTTGCTTGTGCTGCTTGACTTGTCAGCAGCCTTTGACACTGTGTCTCAATGTAGACTTATTTTGAGGCTGCAGACGATTGGAATTAATGGCATGGCTCTTCCGTAGTTTACACATTTTCTATCTCACACAACCCAGACCATCAACCTGAATCTTTTTAAATCACGCACCATAGAGCTCGATAAGGGGTGCCCCAGGGCTCCTGTCTTATCCCAACACTGTTTAATATCTATGTTGCCCCCCTGGCCAAAACCATCAGAGCTTTTGGATTCAAACCTCTTTCATATGCTGATGATACGTAGCTCCTAATCGCTTTTGACAATGACCTGAATAATACACAAGCACGTTTTGCAGCCAAGATGAAAGTTATCTCCTCCTGAATGACCGATAACTGTCTCCAGCTGAACAGCACCAATCAGAGATCATGATTTGTGGCAGAGCCCAACTGCTCTGCTCCACTGACTGGTGGCTTTTGATCCAGCGGAAATCGAGGATCGATAATCAACTAATAACACAAACACAAGCCCATACTCATTCACCCAGTTCATGAATCCCTGTTGTGCTGGTTTTCAAGTAAAAAAAAAAAATCTGTTATTCATAATACAGGTTCGTATCTAACACACTAAATACATAACTGAACCTGTATACCAACTCCTTTCCTCTTTCCTAAAGTTGAGAAGTTGATGGCAATAATTAGTACTATCTATATTACTAAATATTCACAAACTCATTGTAATGTTAGCAATGTTTATCACGAAATAATGTGAAAGTAAATTGCTCATCATGTACAGGTTTACAAGGCAAACAGAGCATCAATCACAGAGAGAGATAACATTATCAATGCAAACAGTGTCAAACTCATATCAAATGAAACAAATGCAAATGAAGGAGTGGATAGGCGAAGAGACAATAGTTTCAGAGACAAAATACATTTGCAAATGATTAATGCAAAATATGGATCATTTTGTATACTAACCTAAGGAAATCAGAAGAAAACTACACCCCTTGTTAAAGGGATAGTGGGGGTTCCCCGTGTAAAGATTCAGAGAATAAAGAATAGATCAGGATACAGCATTTAGGTGAAGAGCAGGAAATAGGTAGGCCTTTATCAGCAAACCGACGGACAGCAATGATCTCCCTCTAGCTCTGAGCAACGGCAACCTCCTAACACACCCCAGGTCACCTCAATTATACCCTAAAAACCTACATGTCCAACCCATATTGTTGATACATTTACCATTGGCTAATTTAGGGGGTGTTCTATCACACCACCATAGTCACAATCTTAATTTTCACAGCGTTCTTTGTTATACTCTTTTCGCATTACATTAGCCACGTCTCATGAACACACATTTCCTCCAACAAGTAACATGTTGCAAGTCTCTATACTTCCATTGTTCGTCTCTGCCGCTTCTGCGGAAGAAGTTTGTACATTTCCACTTGATCTCACGACCTTCCTTCCGTTACTTGGCAGTCATACATTATTCCTTGAAGGTTATCAGCCTTTTGCCGTCTCCATTCTCTCTTAGAGCTCGATTCTTAGCTTATTTATGCGTATTATTTTCTTTAACCCTCAACTGGCATGCAGAAATGTAGGCCCATGCTTGCTTCACTACGATAAACAAAACACAGACCTTATTAATTTCACTAAATGTATTTCTCACTGTTTACCACCCACCATTGCACTTTCCCACATTATATTCCTAGCAAGAGCATTAATGTGCAGAAGCAGCATTATTTTTTATTTTATTGCAAAGCAGGACGCAAATACGTCCTAGTCTTTCATGCATTAGTACACGCATTAGTGCACGCATGCGCAAAGCATTTCCACATGTTTTTCGTGTTTTTGCCTGTTAATTTCCACAGCACACTGTTTGTAAATGTTACTGAGGACTTAATCCGAGCAGGTTTTATTTCCTCAAAACCCTCCTCCATCACTGTATGAATAAGGCGCAGCACCAACTCCTAAAAGGTAGGCATTGCCTGTGATCAGGTGCTAACCATGAAAGATCAGGGAGGGGCTACCACTGGTACCTGGTTTTACATGATGTTTCTGCTGCGAAGAGTTACTCCTACATTTTGTGCGTAAAACTTTGGTCCAAGTGTTGGTTATCAGCTGGCTGGGTTTACTGGCTGCTAACAATGAGACACTTTTTACTAAGCTACGAGTGGTCCAAAATACAGACATTCACTGCATCCAAAATCTTCCTTCCAAGGCTGCCTCTTCGCCCCTTTTGCGCTCGCTTCAATGGCTCCCTGTGCAAAAAAGATTAATCTTCAATATTAGCTGTATACGCCATACATCTCTGAATGGCAAAGGTCCTAGTAATCTTGCGACGAAGCCTACACCTTACCAGTCAGGCAGAACCTTAAGATCCACAGACAAATCCCTTCTTCCTATTCCTCGAATCAGAAAATCCTGTTCAGGTGGTAGATCTTGTTCCTACTTGGTCCACTGTTACTGGTCTAAACTACCCATAAACCCACAAAAATGCACAGATCTCCTCAAATTCTGAAAACGTTTGAAGACTGATTTGTTTATGACCTAGTGTGCCTTTCTTACCTGAGTCCTGTGTTGCACCGAAATACCCCTTCCGTGGCGAACATAACATAACATAACGTTACCAAAATATCATTTTAAATATTGCAGGTAAAATATTGGGTTTTAGTGTTTGTTTAATCTTGTTGATCCAAATGTTGTTGTATGTGATATTAATGTTTGTAAAATCATTATTTTCAATGCTGTTTTTGTAAATCTATTTAATGTTATTATCTTTATTGTCAGAATATGCATCAGAGAGTCATGGAGCATGCAGGGGTAACTGGGCTCAAGTGTGGTGGTTGAGGCATTAACCCACTCAACTCGTCCAAGTACCCCTTCGACACTTGACTCTCAGTAGTAGCTGTGTTCGAGCAGACAAGGTAGTATTTTATTTCTAATGCTACACATACAACGAAGTACAACATTCGGAAGCAACAACACAGACCCCCTCGATGTCAGGGGCTCTAGTAGTAGTCAGGCAAATCCTTGTCCCAACCTCATTCATGTAACGTGTTTGGGATTAGTCCCCATTCACATCGGGGAATGCAAACTATTAGGCTGTACTCAAGAGTTCTTCTTGTAACTCTTTAGAAATTTAGTCAAAAGTATCTATGGTTTAGCATCAAGACCCTGGTGCCCAATTGGACCAATTCATGTCTTACTTGCTCTTGCAGCACAGAAGAGTTCAGCAACACAGCGGGTTCCTTCAATGAGCTTACGTGAGTCCTTCTCAGTTTAGAGAAGTCAATCTGATTGCAGCCCATGCAGCAAGCACCCAGCACCCAGCAGTCCAGGCTTTCTCTCCTGAGCGGAGCTGCTGGAGGTCTCTCAGAGGTCATAGCAGCTCCCTGCTTGCAAAGACGCAGTATCTTTACTTTTCTCAATGTGAGGAATCCTTTCTTTAGCTCCCGACTGGAGCCAGCAAGGGTGCGACATTGTCCATGACATCTCCAGCAGTCCACAGTGGTGAGTCTGAGGCAACCCCGTGATCGTAGTCTCCTCTGGCAATGTAGGTACTGGCAGCCCCTTCTGCCATACGAGGTTGCCACAATATTTGATTATCAAGGGAGAAGATTGTCCCAGCACAAGCACCCTCTGCATAGACGGTGAAAAATATTGGCTTTCCTTGAAGTGGTAACTGTACATGGGGTCCCCTCTGGCATACGGTGTCACCGCAACACAGCGGTATGGACATAACAGACCTTCACGGTGCTCAAAACACAGTTCATTCTATGGCAGCCCTCTGCTGGCATCGACAAAAACTATCCTGCACAAGGGCAGGTGGTCTTGGTTTCCCTGGGTGATGTCCCCTCACCCAGCAGGGAGACTAGCAAGCCTTAGCATCAGTCCTGGTCACAAGCACAGGTCTAGCAGAGATTCAACTCCATGATTAGCTGCATAACAGATGACACATTTTTAGGGAATCAATCCCGCTTCTGATAGTCCTTTTCCAGACAACAAATGTGAATTAGGGTCTGGGTCTTTGAAGGTTTCTGTTGATTCTTTTGAAGTGGGCACTTCTCCTTTTCTTCTTTTCTTCATGAAAGATGGCTGTCACAGCAGGCATGACCCTAGAGCTCATTGCCCACACAACAATTCATGAGGCTGACCAGAGTTTACACCTGGATTTCAGAAACAGTAATATGTGATTTAAAAGGTTACTCCCAGCCCTCTAGCCCCTTATCAGTCCCATCTTCCTTTCTGAAATCTGTCTAGGCCCCTTCATTGTGATCTAGCACTGAATCAAAGAGCAGTCTTTTGAACTGTAAAGGGAGTCTTTTCCTTTTCCCTCAAGTTTGTCCCCAAAAATCTGTCTGGGGGATGTCTCTCCTCATCATGTCTTCACCAGGCAGAAATGGGCTTCCCAAAATGGAACAAAGGGAATTCCATGTAATGTACCATTGCAGGCACATGGACTCAGTGCACATCCACAGCACACTCTCTGTTCAGCACTGTTTCTCCATACATTGTACCCTTATACATATATTCAGCACACACACTCTGAATGAACTGTTCAGCACTGAAGATTTTCCATATTTAACTAGGGTGTGCTCCTTAAAAACATGCACTCTGCCAACACCTTCACGTCACGAAGTGTGCGCTGCACAACACTCCACCCTCCATGTATGGTACTTTATTCAACATGCATATGCCCATCACATGCTTTTACTGCACACGCACTGCACAGCACTACAACTCACGCAATATATTTCTCTCAGGCATACATACATCCAGTACATGTACTAACCGCACATGCACTTCACAGCACTGCTCCATCCTTGTACTATTTATTTCCCAGTTACACATACAACCAAAGAAGAGTCACTACTCATGCGTTACGCAGCACTCCACATCTTACCCGATGAAGGCCAGGAGTGAGCACACAATAGCACAACTTCACTCCAGTGACAAAGGGTAAAAGGGTGATTACTTACCAATACTGATCACTAACCGATATGTTGCCACCACCACGCTCATGCTACTTAACTCCCGGTGAAGGCAGAGCCTTCCACCACTTTGAGGGTAGAGTTTTGAGTGCCCCTCCCAATCCAACAAGACCACAGTCCATGAAACAGGCCTATGTTAGGGAGCACATACATGGACCATGTTCGAGTATGGCAAAAAATGCAGCATTAGGGATCCAGACTACAGCACAGCAGGGCACTCAGGGCGGGGTACATGTCTCTTACCATGCACAGGACTTTTCCCTACCAACAGATGCCCTTCCCAGATCAAAACACCCTGAACCAACTCCTAACCTGAAGAGATTGAGTGGCCAGATCGGTAAAATCGGAAGGAAAGTCTGTTGTCATTCACATGGTTCAAGCTGTCTTTCTGCTCCTCTACATAGTCTAAGCCATCTTAACAACTTATGATTCTCTTCCTTCATAGCCATCAACCTTTTCAGTGGTTATGAACTGTTTGCACCAGAAACATTGTGCCAAACAAATTGGGGTGTAATGTAGGCATAGCCCACACTATGGCAAGTCACTCTGTCTCAATAGCTGCCCAATCTGCTCTCTGGGTAGTAATCTGCTACTAATAAAGTCTATAGGATCCTCTCTATTTTTGTCATCCAGTTGAGCTAACACCACTTTTGTCAGAGCATCCGCATGTACAATGAAAGGCCAACTGTCATCAGGTGTTTTCAGTGTACCCATGTAACCATCATTCGGTGTGCTTCCTCCTTAAGTATCTCTATGGTGCTTGTCGGACGAGGCCCCATTCATGAATGCTAATAAATGATCTTTGGTTTGTACTTTACTCCAGTGTCGATTCCTCCTTATTTGTTTAGAACCCGTGGACGAAGGGTGACCCTGCACCAGTGGGTTTACAATAAATCCGCTTCCACACCACCAAACTCTTGATTTGGGCGTGGTGTTCCATGGAGGAGTAGTATGTCACACCAGCTTGCTCCCACATCTCTCTCATGTAGGAAGAGATGAAGTTCATTCCCTTTCAGAAGTTACCATCATTGGAAATCTAACTCTAGAAAAAATCCCTAGGAGGGGTCTTGCCACTACCTTTGCAGTCATGCTCCTCAAATGTACAGCTTCTGGGTACTTGGTGCCATTATTCATCGCAACCAAGATGTACTTGTTGCCTGACTGTGGGGGGGGGGGGGGTAAAATGAAGTAACAATGTTAATTACCAATTGCTCATATGGAACACTTACAACTACTAGAGGTACGAACTATGCCTTTGTCTTCCCAACTGTCTTACCACTCATCTGGCAAGACGGTCAGGTTCTGCAGAATCTCTCTTTGTCTCTATGCATCGCTGGCCAGTAGAACAGAGGGCCCAACCTATCCTGGCTTTTTCTAATTCCTAAGTGTCCTGCTAAGGGCACTCCATTGTCCAGTGGCAGCAGGACGTTCCTGTGCACTAATGAAACCACTAGCCTCTTGCTAGTACCTGAGTAAGGATTTACTGGTCCATTCTAAATTAGACCAGCCTCCTAGCCAACATACTTTTTCCGGCCACTCTTTTTCTGACCTGATCCTAGACTTTCTTCCAAAGTCCCACATATACAGGGCATTCCTTTTGTAACTCCTCAGGCTACAGTACTTCCTCTCAACCATAGTGCAGAAGGCTCCAGTATCTCTCAGACCAGGCAATTTCCTCACATTGATGCCAACTTCCTGCACAAATTCTATTTAAATAGGATGGACATGCTTCAGAGCATCTGAGTCCCTCTGAACAAATGTCCATAACCAAACTTTGAGCGCAACTGGTCCCTCTTGGGTACCTTCACCAACATGTAACATGTTTGCTATCATGGGTGTTGCTGGGTCAAGTCCCTTCTCTTGACAGTCTCTCTTGTAAAGTCCCACCTCGTAGCACTTAAAACAAGTCACCACCTTAGACTTAGAAGAGCTCACTTGCCTTCTCTTGTCCTGGTGCTGCTTCCCAGACACGCCATTACCATTACCATGTTTCCTGGGGCCTCCTCGAGTCCCTTGAGAATTACCCAGGCCCATACCCTCCAGTTTGGAACCAGTCTGTGTAGAGTTCTTCTCCTCCACCTTTTGTTTAGAACCATGCTGTTCCAGCCCTTTGTGAACCCTTTTAGCCAACCACTGATCAGTTAACACTGCAAATTTGGTTGGATCCCACTCTGTCAAATCAGACGAGTATTGCCCCTCCACCATCTGTCCCTACATAAATCCTTCATCTGATCTATAGACATTGTGCTGAAGCCAATTCCTAAACCTGTGTTCTCCATTTCCAATGTGTGTTGCCTTTGTGCCCAGAAGAAAAGAAAAACGGAACTTATTGCAGTATTGATGCAACAATGGAAATCGACAATGTCATTTCAATATCTTTGGCTTCTAAAAGTTTAGCACCCTACCTGTAGTGTAGTTCTATTTCCCTTATAGGCTTTGCGCATTGGATTAATATACACTAGTGTTGTGGCATAGGACTGAGGTCAGTATGCCTCTATCGAGTACATTAAACTTAATTACTTTGTGTGCCAAGTAACTCAGAGGTCACTAGAAACTCATTGAATAAACAAGAAGGGAGTAGTTTCTGGCAACTGCATAAACATGACAACTTTGTTTCCCTTAGAATCGGAACATGTCTCAGAATCGTGGAAACAACAGATAACATTTTCACTCAGTCAATCGTGCATGCTTAGTTTCCTCAGAGTTACACAGAAATAGATAGACGGGAGTTTCAATAAAAGGATTTATTGAACAGTCTTGTTTCTCGTCTAAGAGATATGAGCTGTTACAATCGCAAGACAGTATGGGAGATATAATACGTACAGCGTAAGCAGTAAGAAGAAATAATTAACCCTGGGTGTAGTTAGCGAAGTAGCGCTACGGGTAGCTATGCAAAGTGGACTTTGCACTACACGAGCTACGCATAGCACTTCGTGAACTGCGTAGTACCCTGTTCGCACTGTGCAAGATGCCGTTTTCAATGATTGCACAGTGCGGACAAGCATCCAGCACTGTGCAATCATTGAAAACGGCATCTTGCACAGTGCGAGCTGTAGTTTTCTGCCGCTCGAGTAGATTTTTACTCGAGCGACAGCTTTCTCAACGTGGACTGGTAGTTTCTCATCGCGAGCGGTCACGAGCATACGTGACCACTTGCAATGAAAAACCTGTCCTCCCCGCGTTGAGAATCTCGCCGGGAGGTTGTTTTTCCACTCTCGCGATCGGCAACTTGATGTTGCTGATCGAGAACGAGGAAAAAGTCTCGCCGGGATGTCATTTTGGTGGCTCGCGGTCGGCAACTTGACGTTGAGGACCGCGAGCAAGCAAAAAATGACCGCTGCACTACGCTACGCTATGCTATGCATGTTTGCACTGTGCTATGTGCAATTTGCGTAGTGCAAAGTAGCGCAAACTTCGCAAACTACACGAGCGTAGCGTAGTGCTTTGCCCAGGCTTAGAAATAATACTGCAACAGCATTGTCTTCTAGCTATGACATATATTCGTATACACATACATAAATAACATAGGCTAAAAAGTGGATACTTGTTTGATACTTCTAAATCGTTCTACCCCAGTGTACCTAACCTAAGTGTAGTACAAGGTAAAAAGTAGGTGTTGTAATCTATAGTATGTAAGCTATAGTTTTGCATAAGCCAAGTTTGCATGCCAAGAGTCCCTCTAGGTTCGAGTCAGCTCCATACCTTAGAATGAGAGAGGTGGGAATCTCTTTCCGGGTCTTAAACTCTAACACCCCGCGAAGGGAGTCAGAACACTGGAAGCTGGATTCTCTGCGAGCAGGGATGACAGCGACTGGTCAGTGCGTCAGGCAGGGACTCAAATTCTTCCGAACTTGCCGTGTCGAGCTGTGCAGTCGAGCCATAGTTTGCCATGGTAAGGGAAGGTATATGTATACCTGGAAGATGCTTAGGAATGTTAGCATTGATGTAAAGTCGGGCAGAGGAAGACATCGTGAATGAACCCCTAGGGAATAGTAGTTCATGCATAATAAATGAGTTCTTGGAGAAATCAATAATCCTAACTAGGGAAAGTCCCAATGGCTTACGGGTCTGGTTTCTAAGAACTCGTGGTGACGTGGGGATGGACGGAAGTAGGTGACCATGCCTGTATTTGGATAGCATGGCAAATGCCTAAATAAGGACTGGGACTCTATGCCTAAATAAGGACAATGCGAATTGTGCCTATATAAGGACATGATTTAGGAAAACCTATGTACGGGCATCTAAATCGAAACACAACACCCACTCCACTTTTGAATGAACGATAATACTTAATGCTAAGCATGAAATACTAAACATTTAAAACTGAGTACCGCATGTTTTCTAAAAACATTTGTAAAAGCATACTAAAAATAATTCTTTGTTTAAAAAACTTTTGCTAGACATGAAATGCAAAGGTGCTGTACATACTAAAGCATTGTTTCAGTCTAAGTATATGTTTACAGGGAATGCTAAATGAATGAACATAAATATATGCATATGATGAAATGGCTCACGATTACAGAAATTGATTTGTGATGAATAAAGGTGGCAATGTGTCCCTGGAAGTGTTCAAAGAAGTCTGTTCTCTATGAATAGTTCTGCTGTAAGCAGATTACTTTGCCATAAAAAAGGAAAATTCAAATTTAGAAGAACAAATAAATTGTATGAAAAAGTTCCAAGGTTTTGTCTTTGTTTTTGAAAAATGAAGGCCAGATTTGTTGCTTTCTCTGTACACTGTGAGCCGAATCAAAAGTCAGTGTAAGGGGCTGGTGAAAACATGAAATCCTCTATTCCTGTAGACAAAAGATCGTCTACCGATGTCGGTGACAGTTGGAATACCTCGTTTAGAAGATTAACTGCACACAGATGTGAAGCATCGCCAGTAGCAATGTTCAATTCCGATGTTACCTGTGTGCCTGTTGATCTATCTCGTACCTCAGCAGTAGCATGTTGCATCTGTGAGATCTCAACGAATGCCGTCATCAGGATTGGTAGCCTCTGGGGACAACACAGAGCATGGGCCGTTATCGGGTCCAGCAGAGTATCGATATCCGTTTGCATGACTGATGGGAGTGTTAGACAGATGTTTAGCACGCATTCTTCACCGCAAAGCAGACAGCGCAGAACAGGTAAGATGCAATCTTGCCAGATTGGTCCGAATGACAGAAACCATGTGGTATTTAATTCTCGTAGACGAGGTAAGCCCAAAAGTTGTACTATACGCTCATGACACTTCCTTTCCAGGAGAGCTTTCTCCAAGGTGCTGGGAGTGACGCTGGTTGATTGGCTTGCCATAGCATAGTAGAAGGAATAAAAACAGGATTTCTGCAACTAGTGCTAGAATTAGCGGCAGACCATCAAACACCGAGTGCACGAAGTTTGGAATGATTCCGAGGACTGCTTGAAAAGGTGTAAACAGTCCTGAACATATGGTCTTAAATACATGCACAATATCGCTTGTATCAGACATCTTTAAGATACGTCCCAACATTTCTGTGAAATGTGTAGGGCAGTTTGTACGAAACAGAGCCTGTATCTCAGCCGAAGTCCTTGCAATTTGTAGATCATAGGTTTCTTTGGCCGAGGTCAAAGGCACGGTCTGTTGTAAAAGAATGTCTTTCATTCTGCTTAAAGTATCAATTCATATAGAAGAGATGTTCAGTGAAGGCCATAAAGGCGACTCCCTGACTGTGTCTATTCGAGGGAACAAAATTTGAATACAGCAAGTGACCCTGGAGCCACCCGTTACTAGATATGGGATACCTGGCAACATGCCACAACAGCTCTGATCATTCCACATGTGGTAACTCCCATTTGAAAGTTGGCTTAATCACAGCGGCTGGTGAACCTTGCAGGTGGCAGGATAAATTTGCAGTAGAACCGCTACAGGCCCCGTGTAAACTAATATTCCGACATATGAGTGAACCGCTCAGTGCATTTTCACAGTGTGTACTGCTAAGATACACTTCACGCCCCCCACTCCAGCATCTGTGTGTGTAAGGTAAATCCCAGGATGCCTTGATGTATTCTTCACCCAACCTTTCATATTTGCCTGCTTGCATTTGTTTGAGGCAATACTGAAAATGGAAAGTTGTAACAGGCAGAGTTATTTTGCCATGAATGATCCAATCGGTAGCTGGTTTTTCTGCTTCTGTAAATGGCAATTTTTCCAGTTTTTCAATGCTCAGCACTGTATACTTTGCTCCCCTTTGTGCCAGTTTGATCTGTTTATCAGTGAGATTGTATTCTGAAAACAGAGACGACGTGTTGATGAAACGCCAAGGCACATAGCCTGCACGCAAGTTTTGTAGCGTCCAGCCTAATAACAGAATAGAACGTAATTGAGACTGGCCTTGGTGCAGCGGGACCAAATCTTATTCCACAATGTCTATAGCAGAGGATACAATGTTGCCCAGTGAATAAATCCTGGATGACAGAGTTGTTAACCCATTGTCGACCACAGCAAGAGATTTCTCTAAATTAATATGATCAATTTCGTGTATTCTTTCTGTGGCGTCTGCTTGGGTAACCTTCCATATTTCATTATAAGCAGTATAAATGCCGGCATATATGAAACGTTTTTGACGCAGTTTTCTTGGACCTAACAAGAAATCCCTAAGGTCTGCGCCTTCTTTAAGTAAAGGTAAGTGTTGTTTCACATCCTCTAGTGTAGATGTTTGTAGCCAATCAAGGCATAATTTTCCTACACTGTATGTTGTTACTACCCCTGGATGCTGTCTTTGAACATAACATGGGTCTGGCCTATTGATTGTAAAACCCTGCATTCTGTTCAGGAATCTTTCTTGACAGATGTTTGTGTCTGTGGGCCAGAGCAACCATGTTTCCCATTCAGGATCTGATCTGTTGTTTTGTAAAATTGTATGTACGTCGACCTCTCCCTGTGTAGTGCTATTACTTGCAGGTGTAGGTATGGAGGGTGTGTTCATGTCTTTGATCTTGGCTAACCCAAGGCAAGACGTTTGTTGGACAGTGTCATTCAATAACATCCTTTGCTGTGGGATGATGCAGGCTCTAAACAAAGCTTCTATCCCCTGCACTTGCCAATCTTTTGTACCCCAGACAGATTTTGTGTCAATTGTGTCTTTCCAAAAGTTGAAACCCTGTCTAGACAGTTAGACAATAAAGGCTGCAGAATAAATCAGTTTTGTATTAGTTAAAATATTTTTCGTCCCTGTTTTGTTCACAATTTTAAAGTAAAATGTTTCCGGATTGGATGTATTGTACCCTGAAAAATATGGAAACTTCATTGCAAACATTTTAGAGGTACCCCTTGGTGGTGTAGGACAATGTTCCCATTGGTTATACATAAATACATTTCTAGGTGTAGCAGATCTATGCAAGAAGTGATGACCATAGTGGTTGTAACAATAAAGCTGTTCATAGTCTGTTGCACCCTCTAAGTTTTCATGGTTAGAGAATGCAGCAGACCTTTCTAGATCAGACATCAGGTTATTAACAGTCTCAAATTCCAATCATCAGAATAGGTACTGGAGGTAATAAAGTCACTTAATGAAATCTTAAATAAGTGTGTAATCTTCAAAAGTTCTGTTGGGCCGAATATATCATAATCCGTTTTGTCCCAAACTATACCATCTTGTATAGGAACGGCTGTGATGTTCACTGCTGACAAGTCTCTTGCTTCACGATGGGATGATTTGTGTGGAATATATCTTCCATTTATCAGCATGCTCAGAGTCATTACTAAAGCTAACCAAAGCAGAAAGAAAAGTATTCCAGAAATAATCCACAGTTCAATCCATGGTGAAACCAGATAAGTCTTTTTCAGGAGATGAGGAAGTTCTGTCAATAGTTAAAATTGCATCAGGATTCGTTGAAATCGCTAGCATCAGTTGATCACGTGTTACGTTGGTGTAGACAGGTTTATCACGACGAACTGTTATTTGGGTTTCAAGAGGAATGAGTTCCATAGCATTGTTGCTTAGTCCTTCATTTCTTACTGATGACTCCTCAATGGTGATGAGTCTTTCAGTTTCAACCTCTTGAATGGTAGCTAGAGGAGTGCGTCTGCTACTTGGTCGGACTCCACAAGGCCTCCTGCTTAGTATTGGCCACATAGTGCGGACAGGTACTGGTTGTCTGCAAGAAGGCCCAAATTCTTTCTTGTCCATGATCTTCTCTCTGACTAGGTCCCAAAGCTTTGGGATCCAGACAGGCCTTGCTGGGATGGCTGGATTTTCCCTAGTGGTGGTTGGCTTCTGGAACACGTTGCTTTGTTTCGCTCTTAGTTCATTTAAGTCCTGTAAAACAGCCAAACGATCTTTGATATCAAATGGTTTATTTTCCACCACTGTGCCTTTACATTCAAGATCTGGAACCCACATTCTTGTCCCAAATAGGACCTCATATGGAGTGACTCCCCCTAGAGAACTTCTTGGTAAATTGTTCAATGAGCGTTGGACCCCTTAAAGATGTTTGACCCACCCATCACCCGAACCTAATACCCTCGCTGTTATAGACTGCTTTATGTCCTGGTTTTTCCTTTCCACAACAGAATTTCCCTCAGGATGGAATGGAGAGGAGTACCACAATGCAACGCCCAAACTGGCCATGGCTTCTTTGTAAGCTCGAGAGCTAAACGCAGGGCCCTGGTCAGAATGTAGTGTGCCAATTGCGTATGTGCCAATAAAGACTCGCAAATCTTTGATAACAGTTCGAGCGTCAGCCGAGCACTGAGGCCACATCCATAGGAACCTTCATTTAGTGTTTTTGGGATTGCATTTGTTCCAACAGACGCCTGCGCGTAGATAGTCTAATGCTGTCGAACAATGGTGTCTGTACTGGGCAGGCTACTTCGCTGCCCGGTGTCTGGTGGCGTTCTGCACTGCGATCTTTATTGCAGTCTATGCAGTTATTGATGAAGATGTGATTCAGTGTATTCATTCCAGGCCACCAGTACATCTCTTTTAATGTTATATGGTTTTAGAGATCCCCTGATGTGACAGACCCTCTCCCAGATGTGCTTCATAAATCAAAGCTGGAATGACCCTATCCCCCACTCCAGGGATTCGAGCAAATGGAACGTTGTTCACATCAATTATATCCAAGTGGAAATTTTGTAGGTAACGCTGCACCACTGCCTTTGCATGAAGCACTACTTCTTCATATATGGTACCCTTACATGGACACATGCATTCTGCACATAGCTCTCTGCATGCACAGTTCGGCACTTAAGCTTTTCTATATTTAACTAGGGTGTGCGGTTTACAAACACATAGTGCCAGCACACATATTTCAGTATGTGCAAACTGCCCAACACTTCACCCTTCATATATTGTACTTCACACAAGCACACTTACACCCATGCTTTTCTTGTGCAAGCACTGGCCAGCACTACATCTCTCATGTAATATATTCCTCTCAGGCATACGTACACCCAGAACATGTACTAAGCACACATGCACTGCACAGTAGTGCTCCATCCTTGCACTGTACCCTTTCCAGGCACACACACCACCAATGCAAATGCACTTCTCTGCTGTTTCTTAGCTGATGTAGGTCATGACTGAGTTAAGCTCACAGCAACAGACCATTAAAAAGGCCTCACTCAGGTGACACAGGAAAAAAGATCCTGTTCACTTCTACTGATCACTACACGGTATGTTGCCACCACCCCGCTCGTGCTGCTTAACTCCTAGTACGCCATTGAGTGCAGGGTCAAGACTGATTTGCATATGGTTGGGTCCAAACTGGTATGGCATGGTGAGCAAAAAACGATGGCTTTAGGCCCAGATCTCTGTACTGGGGTGAATGTATGACATTGTTCTACATTCAGTCCATCATTGTTCTTTTTGCATTTGTCACCCCGAGTGGGACGGGTATGCCCAGACCTGGGTCCCGTGCTCTCCATGCCACTGGAGTCAAGCCATCCTGGCTGATGAGGGCTGAAAGCCCGAAACTGGTTCTAGGATGCTTGTTTCCAGGCCAGGGAGGACCAGGCCTGGCAGTTTGGGCTGGACTGTTCCCATTGGGCGCAGGGTCAAGACTGATTTGCATATTCTTGTGTGGGCCACAAGCTTCATCCCGGAGCAGAAAGGCTCAGCTTCTTAATTTCCTCTGAGAATGCTGCTCTGTGAGATAGATGGCAGTAAGGCAAACAGAATGTGTTGCAAATGAGAGAAAGCTTGCCCGTGGCAAATTTGTGTCCATTAGCTTGCGAGAATCCAGGACTGACCCATACACACTGGCACCTTTCCCCCACCTCATAAGAACACAAATGTACACAAGTATCAAGGACTAAGATGTGTACTCCACTGGCCAGTTGACTAACAGACTGAAACTGAGAAATCATATTTCTAGAGTGACCAGCTGACCAGTTACAAGTGGACTTGGACTAGTTTGTGCTTGTGGCCTAGTCTGATGGAGTAGGTTCTGGACTCTAAGTCTACGAGCTTTAAAAATGACAAAGAGATGCTACTCCAATAAGTTGGAATATTTGGAACTTTCGAGCTCCTGATGCTTGGGACTAACCTCCAAAGGAGGGACTTCGGTGGCAAAGAAAATCAGGTTGGGCCTACTCAGAGCTTTTTGCTGCCCAAAGGAAACTTCAGAGGATCCCTGTGGCTAAAGTACCATGCTTCTGTGCAACCTGCATGCTATGTCTTTTAGGATTGTCCCGATGGATTTAGATTTAAAGTTCCATAAATTCTCTGACTCAGGAATCTTGATAAGTTGAAGGAATGAAAATAATCTGGCCAGTATGAGGACTTCACTATGCGTGAAATCAGACTTTTCCTGCTCTGACCTTTTCTTCGCAAAACCAACAGCTTCAGGGAACATTATTCAGTGGATATTCAACTTCAAGTGGACTCCGTCATATACAGCCTGCCAAACATTAGACAATGTTAGATGTTAAAAACTTTGACTGGGATGTCTTGCTTGGTGTATCTTACCACCACTCCATCATGGTCACACTGAAATCACACCTGGGTCATGGTCAATCGCAAGCTGTGACTTTAGACTTGGGCTTTACTCTTTCTTGGGGATTTTTGTCTTAAAGATAAAAAAAATATATATATCACTGGTTCCTCAATTAGAGTTTAATCATTATATGTATTTTTTTTTAATTGGTTGTGGAATTTTTATTGTGTTTGACTTTCGAATTGCTTTGGTACTGGTAAACATGTAACACGTTTTCAGCAAGAGAAGCCTGTTGGCTCTATGCCATAGCTACCAAGGTTTGAGCCCAGGTTTATTTTATTGAACTTGTGAGTTGGCTCTGACCATATTTGGACTTATTACTCACATCCTCCCCAAGTAATAACCCATTTTATTACACTGGACCTTCTGAAAAAGGTATGTTTCCTCGCCCATTGATGCACACTACCCATATCTACTGGTTATTTGGTATCTCTCTCACTTATGAAGTATTTGGAATGATTGGAGAACCTTTTTCAATCCTGTGTTATGCAGTCTGCAGAGGCCCTGCTCCTGTGCCAGCCCTCTATAGTTTGGCCATTTGCGCCTCGCTAGGTTCTGTATTTTTCAAAAGAACCATGTCCAGATATTGTTTTATAAAACCATTATCTCAGATGCGTTACATAAAAATCATATCGTTCAACTCTTTCTACGTGTCTTTCTCAGTATCTCCTCCACCCACTCAGAGACTTTACCACAATATCTGCCTTTCCTCCCATTTCTGGCTACTCTAAAGTGCAATTTTCTCTATGTCTTTTCTAAGGAAGCCCTCTATTTATTTTTCTTGGTAATAAAGGAGGCAGGGCAAAGGGTTGGGATCATTTATCATCCCCAGAAGGAATATGAAACATGCTCAGGATATCAGTAAATAATTTTTATTGCTTTCATGTCCTCACTGTCTGGCTCCTTCCCAGTATGCAAACGCACATCCTTAAAAAAAACACAAGTAAAACGTAGCTTTTCTTTTTATACCACTGCCAAAGAAGTCCCTAACAATGAATTTTTCTGTTATAAATAAATCACTCCAACTCTCTTAATAGCCTCTGTATTGCACTCAGTTTCACAGTTTATAATTGAATTTTGGGACGAGGGGCTCTTTCAAAATATTACCTCGTTCTCAAGAGTTAAAATACATTTCCCGGTGATCCTTTTTACAAAGTGTTTCGTGATTTGATGTCCCTTAATTGCAAAGATGTTCTTCTTGATGGCGAAGCACCGCACAGTAGGCTGTAAGGTTCCCTGCTCGTGTTAAAATAGAAATACACTTGTACAATTCTGATGAATTAAGTAAAACGCTCATGCTGGATGTGAAAAGGTCTGTCCAAAAGCCCCTTATTTGTCTCCCTTCCCAGAAAGGAAGGTTAATATGCATTGCCCATAGTTATATACTTTTTTCTGTCCCCCAATAACTATGCACCAACAATTCAAAATATTCCTCTGCTGGTATTATTCCTTTTAACATCGATTTATCTGTACAAGACGAAACCTGCAGCGCACATTGACTAGGTGGAGGATTACAGCAGAAATAGGTACATTTATATATGCAACAAAGCCGCACACGTCACTGCACAGGTTGTGTGAGATAAGTAGCTTTGGGAGAACAATATGCAATTATCTTAATCTTGATTTACTTTCTACATCACACAACAGTTGAAAAAACAAGGCGTTTGTTTCTCCTGCTAGTGCGTGCTTTCCCTCTATTCTTCATTTCTTAATATGTCCAGAAACTTTCCTTTGACAGTTTTCATTATAGGATTATTCTCTTATATTAAAAAAGTAAATAAACATGGACATGATACTTGCATATTGTTCAGAATGTTATTAACATTCGCACGAAGCAATATAACTATGGCAGTCATGAGCTTGTGTTTGCCAAGGTGTTCTATTTGCAGATAGGCAGCATATTTTAGCATGACGTCCTTGCATGAGTTTTTTTCATTTCGGAAATATCGAACACGCTACAATATAAAAGCCAGCAAGTTGTAGGCGAAAATAGCAGAGGCCATTTTGTGGGTCCAGGCATGGAGGGAAAGCACCTCCAGGGATGGAGGGAGTGGAGAGAAGAGAATAGGAGGGAGGAAGCTGAGGAGAAAGTCAGTCCCTTCCTCTCAAATCATGTGACCACTGAATTCTTCTACTGGGTTATATGCTTCAGCTGTCAACGCTCCAGCAGCCCTTGATTTTTTTTAATGAGAGTTATTAGACATGACGTTTCACTTCCACAGCTTCAAACATGGGTCAGCAAATCCCAGCATGCATGCCAGTTCCCGGATATGTAATTAATTCCATTAGGAAAAAACAATGTGTTGAATGACGCACTGGAAACTGTGTATGGGACGAAAGTAACACATGGGCTCAGGTGTGGGTCAGGCAGTTATGGTGCCTGCACACAGTGGCCAAAAGCAAGGTAGAATCTTCGTGGCTACATTAATTGACATGAATGCTGCTAGAATTCTCCATGTCTGCAAGGTACATGTTTGCCGAAATCGTCTTCAATATATATATATGCAAGAACCAAGCTGCCTGGGCACAAAGTACATTCATTTGCTAAATGGAAGCATGATAGTCTCACATGTTGTTCTACCAACTTAGAGCATTTGATCATCCTGCCCTCCATAACCAATTACTAACCTGCAGATCAAACATGATCTCTGTGTATCTGTTTCAGCAGGAGTACAAAATTTAAGGGAAAAGTGTGGGAAAAATGAGAGCAGTTTAATGTTTCATGTATTGTGAGACGACAGGGTGGTGACTCACCCGCCTGCGTTTCACAGATGGTTTGCCCAGCATGACGTCACGTGCAGGGGAATTAAAATAATAAAGGCGTGGCCCAGGGATGGAAGTCTCTGGACCACGGTAGAGAAGGACTTGACCTCCGGGTGGTCTCTACTGCAGCAAAGCACCTAGCCTACATTGCAGCTAGGCCTCCACACTGGCAACAAGGCGGTCGCTTATCCACGCTGCTGCGACAGTGCCGCGCTGCATGCTGCCAGCCCGCTCACTACACTCTCAGCGTGGCGCGCATTCTGCCGTCGCCGACGCGGGGTTCAAAAGGCATCAGCCTATCATTCTTACTTTAGGACTGGTTAAAATTTCAGGCGTGTACATATGAGTCATTGATGTTTGTTTGTTATCACTTATGTGATGTATGTATTTTTCACTTTCAAATTATGTATTTAAATGTAATGCTATTGTGTCATGTACAAATGTGTCATTCCTTTTAAAAGACATGTCTAATTGACTTTTGAATGTCTTTTTGAAAAAAAGTAAATTAAGCTGAATAAAGCTTATAAACTTTAGAATTAACGGTCTAAGGTCTATCGGATTCTAATTGAATACCCTCCCTGGATACCTTATTTGTCGTTCAAATATATAGGTGGTCCAGTCCAGGGAGATACGGACCCAAGCCTTGCTTGATCACACTCACAGCAGAGGACAGCAGTGGGGCAGCCTGCGTGCTCAGCAGGGCTGCCGGGAGCATTGGGGAAGGTTTTTGCTCCCACGGTGAGGACATTTCTAACAGAGGTGCCAAGACCCATACCAACAAGAAAAAAAAAGAAAGAAATACAGCGTCTGGTGGCACAGGGCACAGGACACTCACCCCTCCAGGTGGATTACATTGCCGCAAGTGTCTCTCGCCCTCCGGAGGAATTCTCTGTCCCCCCCATGCACGCAGATCTCTGCAGGTGAGACTTTTTGGGTGCAGTAAGACCCCATCACATTTACAACAGCTCATTCAGACTAGGAGCAGTAGTAATGCAGCAACAAGCAAATGAGAACTGGGCCCCTGTAGCCTATGCCAGTCACTCCTGACAGATACTGAACAATGATACTTCCAGATTGAACGGGAGGCAATTGCAATCCACTGGGCATGCTGGCATTTTCACATATCTGTGTATGGACACCCATTCACCATCTCCACAGATTACAAGCCGCTTCTATCCCTGTTTCAGGGTTCAGCGTCAAAATCTCCACCAAGGATTGAGAAGTGGATCCCCCGTTTGCAAGGATATAACTACAAGCTTGAATACAAAACAGGAGCATCAAACCCTGCCAACTATCTATTAAGACATCCTCGAGCTGCCACGGCAGACGAAAGGGCGGAGACGGAAGACACAGAAGAATATGTGTAAGGCTTGTGATGGAACGATCACGCCCCCTTCCAAGGGAACTAGACTCGCTGGTCGATGCAACCAAGAAAAACTGGTGCCGTGTCATAGCAAGCCTGACCTGGCTGATGCATGTGCAGGAGGAACTGTCCAGGGACACCAGTGGATGTCTCTTGAGAGGGCCCCAGTTAGTCGTTCCGTCAAGCCTCACGTCGCAGGCAGTGTAGTTGGCCCAACGTGGACCTCAGGGCATTGTGATGACCAAGTGCCGACTGAGAGCGAAGGTGTGGTTTCTAGGAATGGACAGGATGGTCGAGCAAATGGCCAGCTCCTGCCAGTGGTGCCATGTCTCTGGAAACCCTGAACGACCACCCATGGTCATTACTGAGGACAACCCACAGCGATCATGGGAGAATGTGAGCATGGATTTTGAACACCTCCCAGATGGATGATACATATTCATAGTCATTGATAACTACACAAAATATCCTGAAGTAGAGATCATTGGAAGCCAGACGGCAGCTGAAGTCATCACCAAAGTCGAAAACATCATCGCAACCTATTGACTCTTTAAAGTGGTAAAGACCGTCAATGGGCTGCCATTCTACGGACAAGAATTTGCTGACTATTTCCATTCCCGGGGCACACGTCATCGAAAAGTAACACCAAGGTGGCCCAAACCAACGAGAAGGTTGAGCGATTTATTCGGACCCCCAAACAGGGTAATACAAATTGATAATGCCGAAGAATCATTGGAGGAAAGAGCTATCTACAGCTTCCTGAGGGAGTACAGGCTGACACCCCATGTCACAGCGGAAAGAGCACCCGGACATGCCAGGGTGGGGCGGGTAGTGCAGGACACCATCCTGCATCATCCCAACTGAACCCGGTCACCCATTGATGATACCCAAACATCCAATCCAGCAAAAGATGAAAGGCTAAAGACTCAACCATCAGCCAAGGGGACTTGGTGTACATCAAAGACATACACCCATGAAGCAAATTCCGCCTCCCATTTAAACATCGTCCTTGGACAGTCACACGCCGGAGAGGAACCATGGTCACAGCACATTGAGGAAAGAAAGAAGTCACCAGAAATATCTAATTATCCAAGAAGGTGCACGACTGGACAATTGCTTCAGATTCCCCAGAGGGGGTCACTGCCAGGGGTAACCTCGGGGCTACTCCAGACACCCCTGTGCCGAGCCCTGGCATAACTTCAATGAGACTTCTGCTGGATGAGAACAGCCCGGAATGTTCTGAGGTCACCCCGGTCAACACTGATGCCCAACCACCAGGGGACTCCCCAGCACCAGCACCGCAACCCCGGGATACCCACTCCAGGTGCCATCTGCAAGGAAATCCTGCTCTTTGATCCCATCTGGCAGAGTTCCTGGAGTGAAGGAATCGAGAAGAAGAGCTGGAGTCGACGGACTGGTAATTGTATACAATTCGAACGATGGACACTGTGTTTAGATATTACACCAGATGTCATGTAGTTCTGTTGTTATGTTTTCAAATTGTGTTTGATGTGTTTCAATATTAAAGATAAGGAGGAATGTAATGTTTCATGTATCATGAGATGAAAGGGGGGTGACTGGGTGAGTTTTGCACTCTCAGCTGTCTTCTCTCTCCCGCTCTCTTTTCTGTCTCTGCTCTCTATTCCCTCTTTTATTTTTTACTCTCTCCTCTCTCTTTTTGCGCTCCCCACCGCTGCCCCCACGGCTCTCTTCCCTCTCCAGCGTGTCCTTCCTGCTCCCGTCTCCCAGCTGACCGCCCTAACCCCGACCCCTACTTAATGGTGGCTGCTGTGCAGATGTGCCCCACCAAAGGTTAGCATATCTGTGCCCGTCTGTGACCCAACTGCAGCCAGGGACCCTAGTCCCCTGACCTGCCTTTGCTAAGACTCCAGCACCCTCCACGTTCTCAACTACGGACACAGCAACCACTGCCAGCTTTTGATGCCAAGCAACACCCAAGGCCTGATCTCCTGTCGACACTGCTGCTGCACCTTCACCCACCTTGGGACCCCAGCAAAGCCCCCAGCCTACCGGATGTCATAGTTTGCAAACCATTGAACTGCATCCTCCTCAATGTGCGCTCTCTACACAAGCACGTCATAGAAATGTTGGGACCTCCTCAAAACCCACGGACCCGACGTTGCCTTCCTCACAGAAACCTGGACCAACACTAACTCTGTGCTCGACGGATACAAGATCCTGCAAAAAGGGGGAGGCATCGCCATCATCCCCAAAAGCTCCCTCCACATGACAACCACTGGCCCGGATGACACTACGGCCCTCATCGAGCATCTCCACTTCCAGATGCAGACCATCCCTAAAATGACTCTCAGCAAAACCCAAATCTACAGGCCACCCGGCCCCAGGCTTCTTTCACCAACACCATTGCCAACATCATCGCACCCCACACGCTCGCCTCCACAGATTACATCCTAATCGGAGACCTAAACGTCCACCTGGACAACCACGGCGAACCCATCACCACCGCTCTCCTAGAGAACCTTGCCAACATAGGACTGAAGGAACTTGTAACCGCTGCCACACACACAGCAGGACGCACATTTGACCATGTCTTCACAGAAGGAAATAGCGTCTCCTTCAGCCACACCACAGAACTCCTCTGAACAGACCAACACTGCATCCACTTCTCCTTCAGAAAACCCACCGTTCACAAGCACACTGAAGACCAGCTCACCTCCGACCCTCACCAGCACCCCACCACTAACTGCGCCAGACGCTAACAGCGTGGCATGCAACCTCCACCACTGGATCATGAACTGTGCTGACACCCTCGCCCCACTCAAGAAAACCACATGGCGACACATCAAGAAAGCAAGCTGGTTTCCTCCTGCACTCCAAGAATCCAAGCGCTCCTGCCAATGACTCAAAACGACATGGAGGAAGAACAAAACCCCGAGAAACACGCACCACCTACAGAGCAGCCACCACAGCACATCACCACCTCATCAAATCCACAAAAAGAACTTCCTTCAAAACAGAATCCTCACCAACGCCCACAACTCCAAAGAACTCTTCTCTATCATCAAGGAATTTGCCAAACTCGGCAGTGAAACAACAGGCTTCCCACCCTCCCAAGACCTCTGCAACTGACTAAGCGCTGCTTTTCACATCAAGATGAAAATGATCTACAACTTTGACAACCAAGACCTCTGCACTGCCCCAGCCCCCACCTCTTGCAATGCCACCCAACTGACCCTGCTCACCTGGACCCCACTCACAACAGAAGACACCTTAAAGACCATGAAGATTATCCACTCTGGAACCCCCTTGGACTACTGCCCACCCCATATCTTCCAGAAGAGCAGCCACGGCCATCGCACCCAAACTACGCTGGACGAGCAACGCCTCCCTCGAAACTGCCACATTCCCTGATGACTGGAAACATACCAATGTCAACCCCATCCTGAAGAAACCCTCTGCAGACCTCACGGTCCTTAAGAACTTCAGGCTCATCTCCCTGCTTCCATTTGCTGCCAAAGTTATTGAAAAGGCCATCAACACCCAGCTAGCAAACTTCATTGAAGCCAACATCTCCCAGTCAGGATTCCGCAGCAACAACATCACCAAGACCATCCTACTTGCCCCCACCAATGACATCTGGTCCTTCCTCGACCAGGGCCAAATGGCAGCCCTCATCCTACTGGCCCTCTTAGCTGCCTTCAACACCATCTCCCACCGCACACTAGCCACCAGACTACACAATGCCAGCACCTGTGGAAATGCCCTTGACTGGATATGTTAATTTCCCACAGACAAAACTCAGCAAGTCAGACTCCCGCCCTTTCAGAAACAACAGAGACCAGATGTAGAGTGCCCTAGGGATCCTCCCTCAGCCCCACCCTCTTCAACATCTACATGGCCCCATTCGCAACCATCGTCAAAAACCACGGGCACAACATTGTCTCCTATGCAGAGGACACCCAGCTTATCCTCTCCCTCACCAAAGAACTCAACATCACCAGGCACAACTTTCAAGAAGGGATGAAAGCGGTCACCACCTGGATAAAGAAGAGCTGCCTGGAACTCAACTCAAAGAAAATGAAAGTCCTCATCCTTGGCTCCAGCCCATCCACCTGGGTCGACACCTGGTGGCCCCACGCCCTCAGAACACCCCCACCCTGATGGGCAACACACAAAACCTTAGCATCATACTAGACACAGCGCTTACGATGAACCGCCAGATCAACATTGTATCCCCAGCCTGCTTCAACACCCTCTGCATACACCGCAAAATGTTCAGATGGATCCCACTGAAATCCAGAAAAACGGTCATGCACGCCCTCATCAGTGGTAGATTGGACTACAGCAATGCTCTCTTTGCCAGAATCAACAACAAACTACTTAGCGAAGCTCCAGACTGTCCACAACGCCACAGTCAGACAGGTACTAGACATCCCCCGCTGCCACTACATCACCCAACACCTTCGCAATCTCCACTGGCTCCCCATCGAAAGAAGAATAACCTTCAAGCTCCTCACTCACACTTACAAGGCTGGGGGCCTTCCACAACATCAGACCAGCATACCTAAATGACCGCCTCTCCTTCCACGCACCCAAGAGACATCTCCTATCAGCTGACCTCTCTCTGGCCACCATCCCAAGCATCTATAAGACCAGAACGGGAAGAAATTCCTTCTCCTACCTCCCAGCCAAGGCCTGGAACAACCGTTCCTTTCACCTCAGGCAAACCCTCACACTGCCCCAGTTCAGGAAGGACGTCAAGATCTGCCTTTTGAATGACACCTTCACTCAACGGAGCCCCCCCCAGCACCTTGACCCTCACTGGTGAGTAGTTGCACTATACAAACCCCTGATTGATTGATTGGCATTATGGTGAGGTGAACATTACAGTGACTGAAAGTCATTAGTTATAGTTTTCTCTAGTAACTATAACTTGTGCCCTAAAGAAACGATACCCCTGCACAGTGCTGTCATCAACTATGCAATTTTCAGATGTTGCAATGATGTCTTCAATGGTGTCATAGAACAAGTGATGTAATATGTGGGGTAATTAGCTGTGCATGGTGAGGGCGAGAGTTATAGTTAATTTTGGGCATGAGTTATAGTTGCTGGAGATAATTATAACTGGTGGATTTCAGTGCTTTTTGAAGTTTAAAATGTTACATTGTCACCAAAAATTTCACCTAACTATAATTTCACTTTAAAAATTGTTTTTGGGCTGAATGTCTGTTTTTTTTAAATTGTAAAGTAATATTTTATTATCATACACAAAGCCAACCCCATGCAGCTCATAACCTTCAGCTTTGAATGGTGTGGGGTTTACCACAGGCCGTCACAGGCAAGCAACCCTCATGCCTTTGGTAGTGAGCAGTGTGGGGTCGGGCGCAGGTACTGTCCTGCACCCCACTTTGCATGCCCCTTCAGCCTTGCGCAGTGAGGGACTGGGCACAAGGTATGGCATGTGTCCTGCACCCAATGCCCACCAAGCAAGTTACCTCACGCAGCACATGGCCATCTGGCATGTGCAGCATCTGGTTGGTCTTGCAGTTCCCGGCCATACTCAGGCAGACTTACTGACTTTGTCAAATAGTCACAACACCAAAATATAAAAGGTGGGCCTATTAGCTTTATCAGGAGGTGGAATTATCATTGTATATAAAGAAAATCTATTATATTTTGTACACGACTATATAAATATTTTTGTTATTTTTTATTCACTGAAAAAAACAATGGTTAAAGTAACGTTATAGTTAGTTGAAATGTTCAATAGAAACGCAACATTTTAAACTCTAAAAACCACAGAAATTCACCAGTTATAGGTGTCTCAAGTAACTATACCTCTTGCCCTAAAGTAACTACAACTTGTGCCCCTACCATGCAGTTTTCTCATTAATAATTTCACTGCAAATGATGCAGTAATATAAGCAATGATGTCATAGAAGATGTCTTGAGTGATATAATATGTGGGGCGATAAGCATTGCATGGTGAGTGCAAAAGTTATACTTACCTTAGGAGACAAGTTATAGTTACCATAGCTAACCGTAACTGGTGAATTTCCGTGCTTTTGTACGTTCAAAACATTACATTAACACTCACATTCTCACCTATTACTTTACTTTAGCCTTTGTTTTTTTCAGTCAATGTTTAGGTTTTTTAATATAAAGCAACATTTTGTTACCATACATAAAGCCAATCCCCTGCCCCCATCTGCAGCCAGACCCTGTGGCCAATCTGCACAGAGGCAGCCAACCCCACGTTGTGTACGCCTTTGGTCGTTCAAGGCGTGGGGTTGGCTGCAGGGCCTGATTTGCTGTCAGACCCTGCATCCAACTCACTTACAAGCATAAAATCCCACACTGCGCATATCCCGTGGCCATGTGCAGATGTTGCTTGGCCAACCCCAAGCTATGCATGTGCACTGTGAGGTTGACTGCAGGTCCTGACTTGCTGCCAGGCCTTCGTCTTATCTCCTGAAGACAGCCAACACAATGCTGCACCTGATCTGTGGTCAGGCTGTGACCAACTTCCTCAGCAGGCATCCAACCCCATACTGCTCACGGCCTTCGACCGTCATTGGCAGGGTGTTGGCCACCGGGCCTGGCCAGAGATGGCCACGTGATGACCTTTGACTACCATGATTTTAATTGGCTTTTGCTGTTTTATTTTACCCTAGCCTGAATGTACATTATTTTTCCCAGCAGGGGCTTTTTTCCTTGAAGATGTCTCTCGTGTATTCTCGTAGTTTAAAAGTGGGAGAGCTTTCACAGAGTGGAACAGCCTTTCCAAGAACAGAAAGTGTGGGATGTGCATTTGAAAGCATGAGAGAGAAAGAGAGGTGTGGATTGGACTCCTTGGTCTCGGAGTGCAGTGTGATAAGTAGTGGTGCTCAAATGTGCATTATGTTGTACATTGGCAGATGAAGTGTGTGATGCTATAGGCAGTGGTGCACAAATGTGCATTGTGTTGTGCATTGGATAGTATTGTGAAGTTCTTACTATTGGCTTGGACATGCCCTCATGTCATCTAGAATTTTGACTCTGTCTTGCTTGAGCTTTGAGCGCGCACAGGCAGCCCCCCAACTTACTCAAGTTGTTAAGGTTATTCACATTCAAGGTTTCTTTGTTTTTGGAGATTGTTGAATATACTTCTAGAGACTTTCGTAAGGTTCATTAAGATAAGGGCTGGAACACATGAGAATGCAGAAGGAACGTGAGAACTCCTTTGCCTTTGCAATGCTTGCATAGAAAGTGGCCAATTCCAATAAATTTCCTTGGCGTAGAGGGAGGGCCTCTCAGAACCTTCCAGTGTGTTTTGAGATTATAAAGCTGGGGTTTGTTGACTTGGAGACCAGGATTGGAGCCTGAAACGCAGATGCGTTGTCAGTGCAGGAATCTGGTTGCTGAGTATCCTGACCCCGGCTGTGAATCCCCCAGTCTGGAGCGGGCCAGGATGAAGTTTGCACCAGGTGATGTGTTTTATTTTTGCCATTGTGATGCATGACTGTCTGTGTGCACATTCAGTTTCCAGTGACTATAACAACCATTGTGATGTGTGAGTTTATCTGTGCATATTTAGTTCCATTGGCTATAATCATCTGAGGTGTTTTCTTTGAGTATTGACTTTGTGATGTGTGAGAGTCTGTGTGCACATCCAAGGTAATAATCTGATGTATTTAGTGTATATATCTTTCTGATTTCCTGCAGGACATCCAGTATAATCTGCTTGTGTTTCATTCCTGCTTGTGTTTCATTTTATTATTATTATCTGCTTGTGTTTCATTTCAAATTATTATCCATGTATTTAACAGTTGCATTTGCCAAGTGTGTTATTATTGCTTGCATATAAATATATATATATACATATATATATATTCACTGAAGAAACCATAGGTTTCAGGGGCGTTATAGTTATCTGGACTTTTCACTCGTACAAAACCATTGAAATTCCCCCGTTATAGTTAGTTCAGCTATCTATAACTCGTGCGCCCGCAATGCACTGCTGATGACGTCACATATTACATCACTCATGACATGGTCAGTGACATCACTGATGACATCTCAAATGACATCACTGATTACATCACTGATGACATCATCCAGTGAATGCGTGTTTTTCTGAAAATTACATATGTTTTATATATGTATATCTCAAGGTCGATGGAAGAATAAATGGGTATATAAGTGTCTAAATGGATGATTTGTTTTTGAAAAATTGATTGTATAACTGACTGATTAAGTGTATCTTAGTGAATACATGGCTTAGTGAGTAATGTTTAAAAATGTAAATATCTGTATCAGTCTCTCACTTTGTGTATAAGTGGTTGCATGGGTTGATGAGTAGCTTCATGAGTGTCTATATAGGTTATTAGTTGTTTTTTTGAGTATCAGCATGAGTGTCTGAGTGTCTGTATGGTTCGGTGGGGGCTATGACGTAGTGCATAGGTGCATGAATGAGTGACTCACTGTCTGTATGTGTTGAAGACAGCATGTGTGCAGGACTGTATGGGTGGATGAGTGTGTGCATGGGTGTGTTAGTGAGTCAATGACTGTCTCAATAGTGTCTTTATGAGTAACTACATATGTTTTAAACTAGTATATGTGACTATTGGTGTATATAAGTGAGTATATGTGAGAGTGAGAGATTGGAAGAGTTCCTGTATGAATAAGTATGTGTTTCTATAAGTGATTGTTTAAAAGACTAAGTATGTGTAAGTTTCTGTAGAAGTAAGTGTGGTGGTGTGTGTATAACTCTATATGCAAGTAAATAAATGTTTGATTCTTTATTAGCATGAGTGACTATGTGTTTGAGTAACTCTATGGATGAGTGGCGTTGTGTAACAGGATGTATAGGTGTATGAGTACATATGATGAGTGAGTACATGTATGAGTGACTGTATAGGACTGTTGATGAATGAGTGGATGTGTATGTGGATCTTAGAAGTACTGAATAGGTTGTTGTAACTGGTATTGGTATGTCCATTGTTTTGAACATTTTAGTTTCTATTTTTGAATGTCTGTATCAAAGGTTATATTAGGGGGAGAGGAGGTCTGCCACTTTATCACAAGGAAGATGTCATCAGTGATGTCATCAGTGATGTCATTTGAGATGTCATCAGTGATGTCACTGACCATGTCATCATTGATGTAATATGTGACGTCATCAGCAGTGCATTGCGGGCGCACGAGTTATAGTTAGCTGAACTAGCTATAACGGGGGAATTTCAAAGGTTTTGTATGAGTGAAAAGTCCAGCTAACTATAACGCCCCTGAAACCTATGGTTTCTTCAGTGAATTTCTAAGGTTTTTTAAATGCTAATTCCTAACTATAACGTGCCTGAAACCTATGGTTTTTTCAGTGAATTTCAAAGGTTTTTTAAATGCTAATTTCTAACTATGCCTACAGAGATAGGACATGTGAAGAATGAATAAAAAACGCACAGAAAGAAAAAAAAGAAATACAGAAAGAAGCAACAGAAGTCCTCAAAGACGAAGAGAAGTGCAGGAAGAAGGATAACGTGCAGAAAGAACAAACAGAAGAGCAGAAAGAAGCCTTGTTGCAAAATCATGCTGTACCCTCAACTTTTTCAGACGGATACTGGTGATAACTGAGTCTGACTAACCAGTCCTAGAGCCAGTGCTATGTTAAAAGACACTCAGAATACAGTAAAAACACCTACATACACTAGGGAACACTATGCGTTGGGGTACCCCTGTGATTAGCATGACCTCCTCTGTAAGCCCCTAGTATATAATAGGGCAGGGGATTAAAACTACCTCTTAAAACGCACCACAGGGCGTGTTTGCACATGTCAGGCCCCGTCCCCTCTCTTCCCCACTGTGTAAACACGCCCTGTGGCCGTTTTAAGTTGGGAGATTAAGTCCCCTTGAATCCTGAGGGTCCCTAGGGTCCAACTAGACCACTAGGTATCTCCAGTAAGCGCCACAGAGCTGTGTTGCAGAGAGATGTAAAAAGGGGCATGGCCTGCACCACCTCTCTGCAACGCAGAGCAGTGGCGCTTACTGGAAGCACCTGGTGGGCTAGTTGGCCCCCAGGGTCCCTCAGGATTGAAAGGGAATTATTTCCCTAACTTAAAACGCGCCACAGGTCGTGTTTGCACACGTCACCTCAGGCCCCATCCCCTCCCTTCACCACTGTGTAAACGCGCCCTGTGGCCGTTCTAAGTTGAGAGATTAGGTCCCCTTGAATCCTAAGGGTCCCTAGGGTCAAACAGCCCACTAGGTACCTCCAGTAAGCGCCACAGAGCTGCGTTGCATAGAGGTGTAAAAAGGGGCGTGGCCTCAGAACACCTGTCTGCAACGCAGCTCCCTAGCGCATACTGGAGATACCTGTTGGGCTAGTTGGCCGTCAGGGACCCTCAGTATTGAAGGGGAATTAATTACACAGCTTACAACTGGCCAGGGGGCACGTTTGCAGAGTGCTGCAAGGAGGGGGCATGGCCTCTGGCGCCATGCCAGTCTTTTATTTATTTAATTTTTTTAAGAAGGAGGGCTGTGGGGCCCCCATTATTTTTCTAATTTATTGGCCCTGGGGACCCCATCCCCCACGGCCTGCACCCTAATTTTATTTGTTGAAAAAAATTAATTTGGAAGGGGGCCGCGTGGCCCCCCTCCCAAGGCCTTAATCGGCCCCGGGGACCCCAACCCCTGGGTCATGGCCTTTTTTCTTTTTTAATTCTTTAGGAGGGGGGCTGCGTTGCCCCTCTCCTCAGGCCACTTATGGCCACGGGGATCCCATCCCCCGGGGCCGGCCTACGTTTTTTATTATTTTTAAAAAATATATCTTTATAGAAACACCTAGGACATGCTAGACAAACCGTATGTACCTATCACCATGACGATTTGCGTGATATTCATTAAAAGGTGACTATGCATACAATGGATCCACGTGGAATGTATTTACACCGCTAGTGAAGCTCTGAAGTGTCTGATACCCTACAGTGCCTAATCCCGGCGCCCCCACTGGTGGGTACTCTCCAAGTAGACACCCTTGTCGTTTATTTATACAAACATGGGTAGCTATTGACAGGCACATTTAATACACACGCACACCAAGTCATTCAAAGGGGATTCGACAAAAATTCGACCAAACTATGCAAGAAACCCCCCTCACGGTTAATAAAACACACATGCCGGATGTCTAATACTTTTTATTTTACTCTCTGGAAAGGAGACAAACCTCACTTGAGAGTCACAGCGTGCTCCTGGCTGAGCCCAATGCTGTGTTACACCCACCAGTGCCCGCCGAGTGCCACAAACCTCTGTGTTGTATTCCACCAGCTAGTGCGTATGCTATGACACTCTCTAGCCCATGTGCACTGTAACACCACCCCGTGAATATGTCATGCCACACTTGCCTTTGCACGGGTTATATTGCCCCATCTAACGTGCCTTCCTCGATGCCTATGTTATAATGCACAGCGCTATGCCATACATATTACAATCTGGGATCCATATCTTTGTCACAGTGCATATGCAAAGTTACACTCCCCAGCACATATTTTATATTACAACTTTAGAGACTAGTTAGGTTACTCAACACTACCCTGTGCATATTACACTCCAAGGCGCATATCGCATAGCATGCGCTAGTGCCTGTGCTATCTCGCGCTCTCCAATGAATCTGTCATTGCGCACAATGTATTGCATATTATATTTCACGCCCCGGTTCATCTTATATCACACTTTTTGGTGCAAAGTTTATACCATATACTATATCTAGTTTTCATTTTCAATCGTGCTCTCAGGAGTATGTTCTATATAACACTGCGTCCACCTACCCTTTTCACGGGCATTACATTTTGCGATGGGGGTGGATGGTCAGGGGGTGTTTCTGCCAAGTGAGCCCGGAGTCACAGTCACAAACGTCCTCTTCTTCCTGAATAAAAGTGAGATTATGCTGCACACTTGTTCATATTTTAAGTAGTTCGCACAGCCACACATTTTAAAAACAATAAAGTTCCTAATACCCACCTACTCTGAACAGTTAGCTTGCTGCCCCATCCACCTCCTCCCTATCCTCTGTTGTCTGAATCCATGGACTAGCCTCCTCCCTCCTGCCATGCATGGTCTGATATGCTGCCCTGCCCTCCATTTCGCATGATGTACCAGTCCCCTCCTCCTGCCCTCCATTGCCCAAATCTATGGCCCATCATTGACCTCCTGCTTAGCCTCTATGCTTAGCTTGCTGCCCCTATTCTCCTCCCCCCTGCCCTCTGATGTCTTTGTGCATGCCCCTGCTCCATCCTTTTTGCCCACCAAGTTCCATGGACCTGCCACTCCTGTCTACTCTGAGTGTTCTGTTGAGCTGCCACTCCCCTCCCACTTGCCTGGCATTGTCAGATGACTGTAACCTGTCCCTGCCACCTCCACCCTGCCTGTCCACATGCCATGCCCCTATCCCCTTCCTCCTGTCCTCCATGGTCCATTTTACAGCCACGCCCTTCTGCCCTCCCTGGTCTGTTGTGCTGCAACTGCTCCTCCTGCCTGCCCCGCGCGGTCTGTTGTGAGGCCCCTTCCCCTGAACTCTCTTGTCTGTGCCCAGGTCCTGACCCTCCCTTCTATCCTCCATGGTCCTTTGTACATGCCCCTGCACCCTCCTTCTTGCCCATCATAGCCATTGTGCTGCCACTAACCCTCCCGCTTGCCATGCATGGTCTTCTGTGCTGCCATGGCCCCTCCCACCTTCCCTGTGTGGTCAGCTAGCTGCCCCTGACCCCCTCCCACCTTCCCTCCATGGTCTGTGTGTATGCCATCATACTCTCACTCTTGCTCTCCATGGTGTGTCTTGTTTCTAGTGCCCATCCTGCCTGACCTCCATGGTCATCTTGATGCTCCTGCCCTGCCCCCTTGCCCCCAGCCCTCTGTTTCCATGTGCATACCCCTATTCCCTCCCTCCTGGCTTGTCTGTTCCATTGTAATGCCGCTGATCTGTCCCTCCTGCCCTTTATGGTCTGTTATGCTGCAGCTTTCTCTCCTGTCTGTCCATTATGGTCAGCTAGCTACCATTGCCTCTTTCCCCTCTGTTATCCATGTGCATTGTCCTGTCCCCTCCCTATTGCTTTCTATGGATTGTTGTGCTGCACTCCCGTCCCGCATGCCCTGTGTGGTGTATTGTGCTGCTGCAAACCCTGATGCTTGCCCTGTAGGTTCAGTTTGGTGCACCTCTCCATGTCCCTCCTGTCCTCTGTTATCCGAGTCCATGTCCCTACCCCAATTCCTCCTGCCTACCATGATCCAATGTACCATACTTGTGAACATTTTGAACTTGGTAAGAGGGAGATTTTGAAAAAAAACTGGGGTATTGATTTTCCCCTTTGAGTTACATTGAAATAAAGCCCATTTGAGCTTAAAAACATTGGACGTTTCCTGGCTGAAACAGGTCTGTTGGCGTGTATGGTTGTACTACCACTGCCTCTTCCTTCTGCCCGCAATGGTCTATTATATTGCCATAGCCTCTCTTTCCAGTCCTGTATTGTTGGTTTGTTGCTCCTGCCCCCCTTTCCACTGCCCTCCATAGTCTGTTGTACTGCCACTGCCCTTCCTGCCTGCCCAGTGTGGTCAAATTGTTGCCTCTGCACTCTCCTACCTGCCTTCAATTTTCAGAGTCCGTGCCCCTGGCCTCTGCCGCTCAACAGTATCCCAATGAACAACTAGATTGCTAACATTCTATATTTATTACAAAAGTGTGGAACGCCTGACGTCATCTTGATGTAATCAAAACTGTAATACCTAGAGCATTTCCTTTAGAAATTACATATATGAGAGGGTCTTATTTGCATCAAAATTATGGTTATTGCTCTAAAAAAATAAAATGAGGACATATTTTCTGAGTTTTCAAATAGCAACAAAGAAATGTTAAATTATTTGTAATCTTTATGTTTTTTTATCCAGTTGACCACTTGATTAGATGTTGAACTTAGGGGAGAGGATGTGGTGTTACTTCCAGAGCTGCAGACTTTGCAACTGGGGAACCAGGTTGGAGTTTCTGCTTCAGCTCAACATTCTGTGATTCTGGTCAAATCACTTAATCTCCCCATGTCTACAACCAAAATGAATTTGATCTTGTGTGATGTAACCAATGCTCATGTAGAGCACTCCAATACCTGACAAGTCTGCACTATATAAAACTGCAAATACACAAAAAATAAGTGTTTTGCACACTTCTGTCATTGGGCTACATGTGGGCTACATCTGGGTGATATTTGTGCTGCATTTGGGCTCTTTTGTCTCTGGTGGCCATCTTGGAAGATTTATTTGTTATGAAGTTTCCTAATTTCCTCATTTACTGCAGTCTCCTCAGTAGGAAATACTTTCAGTTTTTTACTTTGACTCCATCAAGAAGGTATTCAGATATGTCACACATTTGCCATAAATTCTGAATGTTAGCACTCTAGTTGCTCATTAGATCACTGTAGTAAAGCTACTGCTCACCAGGGAAGTCTGCTGCTGGTATTAAAAGTGAATGTTTCAGTCTGCATGTCAGAATTTGTTTCTGAAATAGAAGAGGATTTGAGAAGTCAGAATGTGCCCTAATTTTTCTTTCTGCGGCACTGATCATAATTTCTATGGCAAAATGAACCCCCCTCATTTTGTTCCTTTTTAAATTAAATGGTTTAAGTGTTACCAGTTTATTCCAATCAAGATGGCTTCAGGTGTGCCATACTTTTGTCATAAGTAAGACAGTAAGCGCTCTAGTTGTTCTTAAGAACACTCTGGGACACTCTGTCATTGGGCTATACTTGGGCTACATCTGGGTGATAATTGTGCTACATTTAGGCTCTTTTGTCTCTGGTGGCCATTTTGGGAGACTTATTTGTTATGAAGTTTCCTAATTTCCTCATTTACTACAGTCTTCTCAGTAGGAAATACTTTCAGTTGTTTACTTTGATTCCACCAAAAAGGCATTCAGATGTGTCACACATTTGCCATAAATTCAGAATATTAGCACTCTAGTTGCTAATTAGATCACTGTAGTAAAGCTACTGCTCACCAGGGAAGTCTGCTGCTGGTATTCAAAGTGCATGTTTCAGTCTGCATGTCAGAATTTTTTAATGAAATAGAAGAGGATTTGAGAAGTCACTCAAAAATGTGCCCTACTTTTTCTTTCTGCAGCACTAATCATACTTTCTATGGCAAAATGAACCCCCTCATTTTGTTCCTTTTTAAATGAAATGTTTTAAGAGTTACCACTTTATTCCAATCAAGATGGCTTTAGGTGTGCAATATGTTTGTCATAAGTAGGACTGTTAGCGCTCTAGTTGTTCTTTAGAACACTCTGGGAAGCTGCAGTAGAACACAAAGGAATCAACTGACAGTCTCTGCCCCTGTTGGATGTACATGTTTAACTGAGAATGTCAGACTTCATTCTCACATGACTGAGAAAGATAATGTGAATTTACAGAAAATATGCTCTCAGTTTAGCTTATAGATCACCTTCCAAACCTCTGTGGGAAAAGCATGAGAAAATAGTTTTCTCTCAAACATGATTCATGATATCACAGCAGAAGGCTTTTTCACATGGTAAAATCACCTTAGAACACACCATAATTCCTAAAATGAGTATGGTACCATCAACAAATGATTTACAATGTAACTAAAGTCTTAAAACCTTCTATTAACTGCAATGCTTTTTAATGAGGTGCTATCATGTATATTGGTCCCAAGATGGCTGCCAACACTTCATGGATGAAGTACTGACAGCCAATCAGATCTCACGATGAGATGTGTGGTTAGGCTCCGCCCAGATATATCTATCTTTTTAACTCTATTTTTCTCAGGAACTACTGAACGGATTTACACCATTTAAGCAAAAGGCATGAGTCTAAACTCAGGACTACCTCTTTGCCAAATTTGGTGTAATTCCGTTCAGCAGTTCGGGCTGTAGCTGCGTCAACAGGTCTTATGGGAAAAGGCATAGGGAAAACGCGTTTTGGGACCCCCTTTTTTCTCGGCCCCCGCTTGACGAATCACCGTGAGATTTTCAGGATAGGAGCGGACCGGAGCTGGCCAAAAGTTTGGAAAATGTCGCGAAGATTCATCAATCGGTGCCAACGTTATTCCAAATAGAATGGTGCCGATTTCCTATGGAAAATAGGTCCTAACTATAGCTACCTATTGGCGACTGCCAGTAGGTAATATATACATATATAAACATGGGGGCCACTCGGCTTGGTATCCAACCGTGCCATTTATGTGGACCACAGATGTCGGATTTAGAAAGGGTCCTATCTGTTGAGGCTCATCCACGAGCTTTTTAATTTTGTTTTGCAGCTACTAGTGCGGCAATGGATGCCAGAAATTTCCATGGACTTAATTTCTTATAATGCCCCACGTAAAGGAGGAGCCTATTTGGGCCGTGGAATTTGCATTTGAGATGTCGAATGGAGACTGGAACTGCCAGGTGCACCTCTGAAGAAGACGGTCCTAACGGTCCTAACTATAACTATCTTGGCGACCGCCAGTAGATAATATATATATATATATTCACAGAAAAAAACATAGGTTTCAGGCACGTTATAGTTAGGAATTAGCATTTAAAAAACCTCAGAAATTCACTGAAAAAACCATAGGTTTCAGGGGTGTTATAGTTAGCTGGACTTTTCACTTGTACAAAACCATTGAAATTCCCCCGTTATAGTTAGTTCAGCTAACTATAACTCGCGCGCCCGCAATGCACTGCTGATGACGTCACATATTACATCACTCATGACATGGTCAGTGACATCACTCATGACATCACTGATGACATCTCAAATGACATCACTGATTACATCACTGATGACATCATCCAGTGAATGTGTGTTTTTCTGAAAATTAGATATGTTTTATATATGTATATCTCAAGGTCGATGGAAGAATAAATGGGTATATAAGTGTCTAAATGGATGATTTGTTTTTGAAAAATTGATTGTGTAACTGACTGATTAAGTGTATCATAGTGAATACATGGCTTAGTGAGTAATGTTTAAATATGTAAATATCTGTATCAGTCTCTCACTTTGTGTATAAGTGGCTGCATGGGTTGGTGAGTAGCTACATGGGTGTCTATATAGGTTATTAGTTGGTTTTTTGAGTATCAGTCTGAGTGTCTGCATGGTTCGTTGGGGGGTATTACGTAGTGCATAGGTGCATGAATGAGTGACTCACTGTTTGTATGTGTTGAAGACAGCATGTGTGCAGGACTGTATGGGTGGATGAGTGTGTGTATGGGTGTGTTAGTGAGTGAATGACTGTCTCAATAGTGTCTTTATGAGTAACTACATATGTTTTAAACTAGTATATGTGACTATTCGTGTATATAAGTGAGTATATGTGAGAGTGAGAGATTGAAAGAGTTCCTGTATGAATAAGTATGTGTTTCTATAAGTGATTGTTTAAAAGTCTAAGTATGTGTAAGTTTCCGTAGAAGTAAGTGTGGTGGTGTGTGTATAACTGTATATGCAAGTAAATGTATGTTTGATTCTTTATTAGCATGAGTGACTATGTGTGTGAGTAACTCTATGGATGAGTGGCATTGTGTAACAGGATGTATAGGTGTATGAGTACATATGATGAGTGAGTACATGTATGAGTGACTGTATAGGACTGTTGGTGAATGAGTGGATGTGTATGTGGATCTTAGACTTACTGAAGAGGTTGTTGTAACTGGTATTGGTATGTCCATTGTTTTGAAAATTTTTGTCTCTATTTTTGAATGTGTGTATCAAAGGTTATATTAGGGTGAGAGGAGGTCTGCCACTCTATCACAAGGATGATGTCATCAGTGATGTCATTTGAGATGTCATCAGTGATGTCATGAGTGATGTCACTGACCATGTCATGAGTGATGTAATATGTGACGTCATCAGCAGTGCATTGCGGGCGCGCGAGTTATAGTTAGCTGAACTAACTATAACGGGGGAATTTCAATGGTTTTGTACAAGTGAAAAGTCCAGCTAACTATAACACCCCTGAAACCTATGTTTTTTTCAGTGAATTTCTGAGGTTTTTTAAATGCTAATTCCTAACTATAACGTGCCTGAAACCTATGGTTTTTTCTGTGAATTTCAAAGGTTTTTTAAATGCTAATTTCTAACTATGCCTACAGAGATAGGACATGTGAAGAAAGAAGAAAAAATGCACAGAAAGAAGAAAAAGAAGTGCAGAAAGAAGCAACAGAAGTCCTCAAAGACGAAGAAAAGTGCAGGAAGAAGGATAACGTGCAGAAAGAACAAAAAGAATAGCAGAAAGAAGCCTTGTTGCAAAATCATCCTGTACCCTCAACTTTTTCAGACGGATACTGGTGGTAACTGAGTCTGACTAACCAGTCCTAGAGCCAGTGCTATGTTAAAAGACACTCAGAATACAGTAAAAACACCTACATACACTAGGGAACATTATGCGTTGGGGTCCCCCTGTGATTAGCATGACCTCCTCTGTAAGCCCCTAGTATATAATAGGGCAGGGGGATTAAAACTACCTCTTAAAACAGGCCACAGGGCATTTTTGCACACGTTAACTCAGGCCCCGTCCCCTCCCTTCACCACTGTGTAAACACGCCCTGTGATTTGAAAAAGAACGGGGCCCCTGGATATAGGATAAACCTTCCAAGGAAAAGACTACTTTGAAAAAGGACTAGTAAGAGTTCTTAGCTGTATGGCTGAGACACTAAGTAAGGAGGAGCTACAACTGATGAATGTGAACCCAACTATAAATACGTGATTTCTATAAAGAGAAGAATAATAACAAAAATGTGTATCTTTCAATTTTATTTGCAAAAAGTAGTGAAAGGGACAATTACTTCTACTCATATCATTTTTCAAAAAATACATGTACATAAATGCTCAATACAATCAATGATACAAAGTGAAAAAGTTGCAATCTACTCAGTTCACCAGCATTCAAGATGCCGCGTTTAATTGTCTCTGTTTTTGTACATCAAAAAATATTTACAATATATACATAAAGTCTGGAAGAGAATAAATCATCTATAATACGTATTATAGGCGACTATGCATACAATGAATCCACGTGGAATGTATTTACACCACTAGTGAAGCTCTGACATGTCTGATGCCCTACCGTGCCTAATCCCGGTAGACACCCTTGTCGTTTATTTATACAAACATGGGTAGCTATTGACGGGCACATTTAATACACATGCACACCAAGCCATTCAAAGGGGATTTGACAAAAATTCGACCAAAACTATGCAAGAAACCCCCCTCACGGTTAATAAAACACACATCCACTGCCGGATGTGTAATACTTTTTATTTTACTCTCTGGAAAGGGGACAAACATCACTTGAGAGTCACAGCGCGCTCCTGGCAGAGCCCAATGCTGTGTTACACCCACCATTGCCTACTGAGTGCCACACACCTCTGTGTTGTATTCCACTAGCTAGTGCATATGCTATGACACACTCTAGCCCATGTGCACTGTAACACCACCCCGTGAATATGTCATGCCACACTTGTCTTCGCACGGGTTATATTGCCCCATCTAACGTGCCTTCCTCGAGGCCTATGTTATAACGCACAGTGCTATGCCATAAATATTACAATCTGGGATCCATATCTTTGTCACAGTGCATATGCAACGTTACACTCCCCAGCACATATTTTATATTACAACTTTAGAGACTAGTTAGGTTACACAACACTGCCCTGTGCATATTACACACCAAGGCGCATATCGCATAGCACGCGCTAGTGCCTGTGCTATCTCGCGCTCTCCAATGAATCTGTAATTGCGCACAATGTATTGCATATTATATTTCACGCAAGGTTCATCTTATATCACACTTTTTGGTGCATAGTTTATACCATACACTATATCTAGTTTTAATTTTCAATCGTGCTCTCAGGACTATGTTCTATATAACACTGTGTTCACCTACCCTTTTCAAATGAACCCCCTCATTGTGTTCCTTTTTAAATTAAATGTTTTAAGTGTTACCAGTTTATTCCAATCAAGATGGCTTCAGGTGTGCCATACTTTTGTCATAATGAAGACAGTAAGCGCTCTAGTTGTTTTTAAGAAAACTCTGGGACATTCTGTCATTGGGCTATACTTGGGCTACATCTCGGTGATATTTGGGCTACATTTGGGCTCTTTTGTCTCTGGTGGCCATCTTGGGAGACTTATTTGTTATGAAGTTTCCTAATTTCCTCATTTACTGCAGTCTCCTCAGTAGGAAATACTTTCAGTTTTTTACTTTGATTCCATCAAGAAGGCATTCAGATGTGTCACACATTTGCCATAAATTCAGAATGTTAGCACTCTTTTTGCTCATTAGATCACTGTAGTAAAGCTACTGCTCACCAGGGAAAACTGCTGCTGATATTGAAAGTGCATGTTTCAGTCTGCATGTCAGAATTTTTTAATGAAATAGAAGAGGGTTTGAGAAGTCACTCAAAATGTGCCCTCATTTTTCTTTCTGCAGCACTAATCATACTTTTTATGGAAAAATGAACCCCCTCATTTTGTTCCTTTTTAAATTAAATGTTTTAAGAGTTACCACTTTAATCCAAGCAAAATGGCTTCAGGTGTGCCATATGTTTATCATAAGTAGGACTGTTAGCGCTCTAGTTGTTCTTTGGAACACTCTGGGAAGCTGCAGTAGAACACAAAGGAATCAACTGACAGTCTCTGCCCTTGTTGGATGTACATGTTTTACTGAGAATGTCAGACTTCATTCTCACATGACTGAGAAAGATAATGTGAATTTACAGAAAATAAGCTCTCAGTTTAGCTTATAGATCACCTTCCAAACCTCTGTGGGAAAAGCATGAGAAAATATTTTTCTCTCAATCATGATATCCCAGCAGAAGGCTTTTTCACATGGTGAAATTACCTTAGAACATACCACAATTCCTAAAATGAGTATGGTACCATCAACAAATGATTTATAATGTAACTAAAGTCTTAAAGCCTTCTATTAACTGCAATGCTTTTTTATGAGGTGCTATCATGTATATTGGTCCCAAGATGGCTGCCAACACTTCTTGGATGAAGTGCTGACAGCCAATCAGATCTCAGGATGAGATGTGTGGTTAGGCTCCGCCCACATATGTATATGATTTTACTTTTGATTTTCTCAGGAACTACTGAACAGATTGACACCAGACCTGCAAAAGGCACTTCCCTGACCTGAGGACTACCTCTCTGCCAAATTTCAAGTAATTCTGTTAAGCCGTTCGGGCTGTACCTTGGACTAAAGACCCCGGGTGGGCTAAATCAGGAAGAAGAATTGTCCGTACATCTCAAGGAATGAATTGCATATCATAACTCAATGATTGCTTTGTTGCTGCTCTTCCAGTACTATATACATACAAACATCCTCTCAATTCATGTCTGTATAGTTATAGTGTTCGTAATTTGTATATAAGAAGCATACACTGTTGCTGCTTCTATTGACATAATTCTAATTGGTGGTTTTATGTTTCAATTACAGGAAAGGAGGACGGGGTCTAGACATTTGAGGTCAACCCACACGATCCCTACAAATTTCCTCCCCTTCACTCTGTTTCGTCCTTCTTCCTGCAGCCATGTCAGTGGCATTATTGCACCTTTGTTTATTTTCTTCTCATTTACATTCATTATTCGTCTAACGAGCACGACACACTGTTTACAAATTAGACCGCATACAACATGACACACGCTTATTCGTGGGATAATTTCTGGGTCCCTGGCCAGCCACATAAGCAGATTAACTGGATATTTGAGGCACTTGCCAACAGGGCCCTGTCGGGTGGACATCGTGAAAATTGGATGGCATTACAGTGACATGTGACACTTGTCATTGAATTGAATTGAATTGAAAGTAAATTTGTAGAGCGCGAATTGCTGCCCAGGGGCGTCCAAGCGCTGGAAAATAACAGGGGAGACCTCGTAGAGTGATTAGCAGAGAGTTAATGGGGAGAGTTGAATAAGAAAGTCTTTAACTGCTTGCGGAAAGAAGAAAGGTTGGGATTGGCTCTAAGATGTATGGGAAGAGTGTTCCAGGTATTGGAGGCATTGTAGGAGAACGTCCTACCGCCAGTCCTTGTCTTTTTTATTCTGGGTGCCTTAGCCATAAAAGTCTGGCTTGAGCGAAGGTTTCTGTTGGGTTGGTAATGGGTGATTAAGTCACAAGTAATCAAAGGACCTGTGTCCCAGAAGGCCTGATGGGCAATGCACATGGCCTTGAAGAGGATTCTTTGACGCACTGGCAGCCAATGAAGGCTGACCAGACCGGCTCTTATTGATTGCCTGCGAGGGAGTTCAAGCAGCGATCGAGCCGCGCAGTTCTGCACTGTCTGTAGTCTACGTAGGGTGTAATCTGGGGCGCCAAGGTAGAGTACGTTGTTAAAGTCTAGGCGAGACTGTATTAGACCCTGAATAGCTACCTGCTTAGCCTCCATGGGTAGAAGGGGGAAGATTTTTTTTAGCGTTCTGAGGAGGCCAAAACAGGTGGCTGAAAGTTCTGTGGCCTGCAGTTTTCTCTTTAAAAAGAGAGGTTACACGCAATTTCCGTGCGCATCAGTATGAACGAGGGATTCCCCTTTGGTGGAACGCGCTAGATCTGAGAGACTATTTAGCAGCTATGCGCAGTGCACTGTCATTTATTCTAGGCACACGTAAATTGACGGCAACACAACTTTATTAAGGGGTGACAATGAGCATTGCCTTAAACAGTAGACTTTAACTGTGATGTGTAGTCCTACGTTACTGTTTAGTATTCAACAACATTGCATGAGTTGACAATTTACTTTTAAAATGAAATGTCATTTTGATCGAGTATGTAAAGATATTGTAATTTAATGTGTATTTAACATTAATTTTGTCTAACGTTAAGAACCTGCGAGGAATATTATTTTACTCACGATGTCCTCTTTCTATGCACACTGGTATATATGCGGGCATTTTCAGTGTTGTCACTAACACGTGATCAAGCCAGACGGCGAAACGCGTTGTGTGTTTGAATAAAACGCAGTTTTTCTGAAACCATTTCTGGTTCTTTCTGATTCCTGAGAGCGTACTTGCTGAAACAGAGTAAAATTACAAATATATATATATATATATATATATATATATATATATATATATATATATATATATATATATATATATATATATATATATATATATATATATATATATATACATGTCTCTATATACATTTGAATGTTGTTCTTTTGACATCTAGGAAAGCCTTTCTGTTAGAGAGCCTTGAATAAAAAAATAAGCCTTATTCTAAATACAGTCTTTGATGTGTCTAATTTTATAAAGTGAAATCCCTTTCCAGGTGGTGCTGTGTCATGTTTATTGCTTCATCGTGATAATTATCCTAGCAATAGCGATGTTTTCCATGGAACATCGCTGGTTTTCCAGCGATGTTCCATGGAAAACGGCGATACCCTTGATAATAGGGGCCTGTGGTCTTAGCCACACAATCCACCCCCCATGTTAAGTATGCCTTAGTCAGGAATTTAACAGACGTTAAATTCCTGCGTTAAGGCATACTTAGCGCGATTTAAATAATCGCTTCCCCGCATTGTAAATATCACGAAGCTGCCTTCGTGATATTTACCCATGTTGTTTCCACAGACACGCCTACTTTGCATCTCATTAGCGATGCAAAGTTAGGCGTGCCAGAAACGGGAGCAAAATCAGCAAAACACGCGATAGCGTGTCTTTGCTGATAAGGCGATAAAATTATCGCCGCTTTTCGGCCGAAAACGGCCGCAAAAGCGGCGATAATTTGTTATCGCCGCATTGTTAATATGCCCCATAGATACTTAAAACCACTCAGTATACAACTAGGTTTTTTACATTTGAATTCATTGAAAATGTGACCTCATTCTTTTGATAATTAACATGTAGTTTGTTGAGAAGAGATATCATGGGCCTAAATCTGTCCAGTATCACTCGCTTTATAAAGAAGAGCATCCTTGAATAATGTTGACCTAGCATGTTTTCACTGTAAAGTAGGGAACCTGTTTCTGTCCCTTGTTGCACATATAGTGGTCAACATTTAGACCTTCCCGCACATGGAAATAACAGTTTGCTGGACATTGCTATCTGTGCTCAGACCAAAGCTGTGGCACAGGACGAGCCCTACTTGACATTTGGAGGTGATATAGCAGGGTTTAGTCCAATTTCCAGTGCTAAAGGACTTGTCTCTAACTGGAACCGTAAACCAAGGCATTATTTTTGCAGATTGTAGAAGGTTGCAGAAATTTTCCACAAGTTTCGAACCTGTTTAATTTTTATTTCTGTTTTAATTAAATTGTTCTCCTAGGTGCAATATGATGTTTATGCATAGAAAATCAAGATGGAGACTAGTGGGACTCTAGCCCTCACTCGAGCATAACACAGTATTTACCTGATTAAATAATATACCGCAGTGATTTAAATCAAAGGTGGAAGATCACCCAACTTCCCCAGTTAATTACGTTTTTGCCCCATACGACGAAACACATGTTGGCTAAAAAGAAAATAAACAACAAAAGAACATCTGATGTTTCAAGACTTGATGCTGAACTGGTATTTGAATTTCCTGTGTGTACATGAGGCTGTGTGAGTAATGTTTCTATATGTCTACTGAGAAGTCAAAAGTGAAATCCATCAGGGGTCTCCTCTTACACCTATGTTCATTAGCTTTTATATGAAGCTCATCCATAATCTGAATCGTGCATTTTCATTTACAAGGCTGTGAGACTTGGGTATTTCTTCCTATTACTGTTCAATCAGTCAATGAAACCAGACTTGTATAGCACAGTAATCACCCATCTAGGTGGTGAGGATCTTCCTGAGGAGGTTCAGTCGAAAAGCCAGGTCTTGAGCCCGTTCCTGAATTCTAGCAGAGAAGGTAAGGTCTGGAGGTGAAGATGTATGACGTTCCAGGACCTGGCTGCAAGAAAGCAGAAGGAACTACCTCTGCTGTAGCTTTGACGCAAGGGGCATGACCGAGATGAAGGGAGGCAGAGTGTATGGGGCCACATTACACAAAAAGCGTATTTTCATTGATTGTGCCAGGTGCACCTTTACAAAGGTGCGACCGGTGTAAATAATGAAAATTCCCCCTATTACCACGGATAGGCTACCACCAGGTCAGCCGCGAACCCCTGCTGCCCTGGGGGCAGTGCATTCAAGTGAAAAATAGAGTGACTGATTTACATCTGCTCGGTGTTTTCACAGTGCAGGTGGCAACCTGCCTGGACTTTTGAAGGGGATTAGAGATCCCATGCAGGCGGGTGCAATCAGTGACTGCACCCACCTGCAAGAGGATGTCTGGGGGGTCCATGGGACCCCCCCAGACCCCTAGCAGAGTATGTCTGCTAAGGATAACCAAGACATTCGGAGTTTGAATGACTTTCGGAAGGAAATGCAAGGCAGATCTATTTAAAGCACTTGAATGAAGGAAACAAGTCTTGGCCTGTGCTGGTCAGCTAAGCACTCATCATTTACTTCAGGTGCACATTGCTTGTATATTCATGTCGTAGAGAGCCACCAGACAAAAGAAGGTCAGTACAGCAACACAAAAATCAGTAATGAAAGACTATCCAAGGGTCAGAACTGTGACATGTAAATAGTATCTGCAGTCACAGAGACTAGAAACCTTACTAGGGTGAGGTAGGCCTATCTAACAACTACCAGCAGGGCCACAGTAATCTTATCAAAGAATGTTTCAGTGAAACTTACTGACTTCTACTGAGAAACAGTTAAACAAATAAAGATAGCAAATCGATTATCGAAACAATAGTCTTAATTCACTATAGTATTGCTATTTCTCTAACTGCAGCCCTTGTCACAAGCCGTCTCGACTACGGCAACACCCTCTACCCTGTCATCCCCACTCAGCTCCTCAGAAGACTCCAGAACGGTACAGAATGCCACAGCCAGACTCATCTTGGACCTCCCCAATTGAACCCACATCGCCTCCCACCTGAGAGGCTTCCACTGGCTCCCCATCCAGAAGAGATGCCAGAGCCTCATACACTCCTACAAAGCCCTCCACGACCTAAGACCAGCCTACCTCAACTATCGACTGAACTTTCATCAATCCTCTAGACAACTGAACTCCTCTTTACTCGTACACACCCCCAGCATCCGTCACAGCGGCAGCGGTGGCTACTCCCTCTCCTACGTCACTGCCGAGACCAAAAGTGACCGCCCCCTCCAGCTCCGTACAGCCCCCTCGCTGGCAGACTTCAGAAAGAGACTCAAGACCTGGCTCTTCGACGGAGACAGAGTGCCCAGATGCCCCTAGGGGTGACAGTGTTGCGCTTTACAAATGGTGTTTGATGGATTTATTGACCACAGCAAAGCGTACTTCTTCATTATGATAGTAAAACAAGTTTAATTTACTAAAATAAATAGTATCTAACTAGTGCAAGTTGAGATTATCATTCACCGATCCTTCATTTTTTAATTGTGTCCATTGTTCAGTCAATATTAATAGAGAGACATAGTGAACAGCTTTCATTGGAGAACTGTAAGTGCTACATTTAAACTTTCCGTTTCCAATACTAGCAAATGTGTGATAGTAGCAGAGTTAAGGACTAGCAGTAAGTCTACATCATCAGCTCCCGCGTGGAGAATGCTGATAATATATTTAATAATCTGGATGTGAACTTTCAGACATACAATGTTCTTTACTGGCTCAATTCTGAGTTCATTGTTCAGATTTTAAGGAGGTCTGTATTCCCTCGACACCCGGGTACCAACTAAAAAGGCAACAAAAGACCTCTGACTCACAGTAGAATTAAATACTGTGCTCTTCAGATAAACATTGAAACAGACACACCTTCGATTTCCACGAAGAAACAGGCCTACGAGACGGGCGAGCAGTCCAATGAATGAACAAGTATGTCGCATCCGGTCTAGGGCACATCTATAGTGCAGTCACGTGATTGCTAGGAGCTAAAAGTAGCCCACGCAGCTTCATTCGGAATTGCACATTGAATAGATCCAAGAGCCACGAAACATTCTATAGCAGAGAATCGTCATGATCTGAAGCAGGCATAATGCAGCATGCATAGCTTGTTACATGTGCCAAAATTAAATAATTATTTTACCGTACACTATATTTTTGGGCAAATTTTTTCCACAGAATAATCTCGTGACTGGCGTCTGTGAAGTGTTACTTTAAGCAGAGGAGCAAAAAGTATGTACTAGGTGGAGGACCATCAGACCCACCCACCCCCCTGCTCTGGCATCTGGAATAGAGGGCGAATAAAAGAGCAAGTAGAAGCAAGGAAAAAAAAATGACATCTGGGTAAATAGAGCAGAGAAAGAAAGAAGGACTATTGAAAGGAAGGGTGAATAGAAGGAAGCGTGAAGGGATCAGTGGGTGGATGTATGAGTATGTGGATGAATGAGTTGCAAAAGAATTAATAAATGTTAGGTGGATGGACAGGTGTAAGGATGGCAAAGTAAAGGGATGGGTGGGTGAACGAGTGAATGCATAGGTTGATGGCCAGGTGAAAGGATGGCAGAATAAAGGGATGGATGAGTGAGTGAATGGATAGGTAGATGGACAGATGCAATTATGGCAGAGTAAAGGGATGGATGGATGGATTGATAGATGATGGATGGATTGGAAAGTGAAAGGATGGATGGCAGAGTGGCTGGATTGAAGGATGGATGGCAGAGTGTATGGAAGTGTGGATGGATGATAGAGTGGATGGTGGGTGAGTGGATGGGTGGATGGATAGATGGATGGATAGATCGATAGATCAATGGCAGATTCGATGGATGGATGATGGAGGAATGATTGGTTGGATGGATAGACAGATTGAATGGGGAATATTGAATAATGTATGAAAGAATGAATGGATGACAGAATTTAGAGGGTGAACTAGTGGATGTAAGGGTGAAATAATGAATGGATAGATGCTTGGATGGAAGAGAAGAGGAAGCTGTTCTTGTAAGGGTTCGGCTCACTTGCTTTGCTTGCTTGATGCCATCAGCAATTTAGTTCAAAGTGGGGGTTATTTTCATTTCTGGCATACCTTCTAGAACCATAATCCATATACTAGCCATCAATATAATTCAGAGGTTTAGAAAGTGGGAGCTGGTATGAGCGGTAATCCGTCATTTTGACAGATCTATGTTAGACCTGGCGCCATTGGCGTGGGTCTCCCTTCCATTTTTTCACTGTTGCCTCCTATGTTTTGGTGTGCTTTTGCTGGTCTAGATGCTTTGGGCACTTTGCCAGTGCTATTCAGTGCCAAAGTGCAAGTGCTCCCTATTGTAAGCAGTTGTAGTGGATTAGTGACTCCACGATTGGCTTATTTGATTTACTTGTCAGACCCTAGTACAGTGCACCATGTGTGCCCAGGGCCTGTAAATCAAATGCTGCTGGTGGGCTTGCAGCACTGTTTGTGCCACCCACAGAGGCAGCCTGTAATGTGTGGCTCAGTCCTGTCATTGCAGAGCCTGTGTGCAGTCTGGGACCGTCATGTCATGTCATGTCATGTCTACATATTAGTCAACCCAAAGATAGACCCATGGGCAGGGTGCATTGTATGTAAAAGGTAGGACATGTCCTTATGTGTGTGGCATGTCCTGATAGTGAATTATCGCCAATTTTGTTTTTCACTATTGCAAGGCTATCTGTTCCTATAGGCCAGACAGGGCAGTTTGATTATAACATCTTATAATCATAACTGATCAAGGGAACACAATAATAAAATAAAGTTTAGTATGTCTGAACTCAGAATGTTTAAATACATATTTTAGTGTGGGTGATTTTCACATTCTGTGTTTGAAAATACCACTTTTAGAAAGTAGGTATTTTCTTGCCTAACCATGCAGCATGATTCTGCTAGGTTTGTGTATTCCATGTCTGGTTTGTGAGTGACAGGCGACTGGAGTGGGCTTTGGCTCCAGCAGTCTGATGGGTCAGGGCTGGGCTGAACAGGACCTGCATTGAATAGAGAGTAGGGGCGGAGATTTCCTTTCACTGACCTGAGCACTCATAGAATAGAGATTAGGGGGAGGAGATTTCCTTTCAGCTACCTGGGCCAGGTCTGCTCTCAAACAATGCTGTCTCCGCCTCCTGCCAGGAAGCTGCACGCAGGAGGACAGAACTGGTTTTGGCTGGGCACAGACACCCTCTGCCTTCAGAGGACAAAGGATTTTGCAGTGTAAATATTGGGGCCCAGACCCCAGAACTTTAGATCCCTACTGGGAATCAAGACAGATCTTTGTCAAGGAGAGAAACCAAGGAAGCTGAAGGAGGAGACTGCCCCAGTGATGGTTGCTGTCTGGGGTTGGCCTGCAGTGGTTACTCATTTCCAAGAAAAGGAACTTTGTGTACTTTATCATCTTGCGGAAGATCTCCAAGGGCTTGAAGCTGAGCTTGCCTTCTGTTTAAAAGTCTCAGGGTCAAAAAGACTTCACCACAAGCTCCACCTGAATTCCCTTGCTGGGAATTCTACCTGCAGTGAGGTGCCTGCTGTTGTTTTGGGCCATCCTCTGAAGACTGCGTGTTGCTGGAAACTGGAAGCACGACACACCGAGGATGAGGCGTGTCGCTGCCGCAGCAGTTGCTGCCGCATCACTGCAGAAGCGTGTTGCTGCCGCAGCTGTTCGCCCTTGCATCACCGACGAAGCATGTCGCATCACCGGAGAAGCGTGTCGCCACCGCAGAGGTCGCCGTTGCATCACCGGAGAAGCATGTCACAGGGCCTGTCGCAGCTCAAGAGTTCACCGAGTCGCCGAGGTGCCATCTGGCGTGCACGCATCACATCCACGTTGTTGCATCACATCAAAGACGCCATTTTGTTGCATCGCACCGGATCTTCACATCACATCGAGGCACCAGCTTATTGCATCGTCCCCGGGCCGCAGTAAGAAACGACGCATCAACTCCCCACCCAGTAAGGAAGCAACGCATCACCTCCCTTGCGCTGCAGCAAGGAACCAACATATCCACTCCCCTGAGTGTAAGGAACGGTGCATCAACTTTCTGCGACCCTTTTTTTGTATTGCGGGACGCCTCCCAGGTACTTTGAGAGTAAAGAGTTGCATTTACCATCTACATTGAACTAAGCTATTTCTACCATTTTAAAATCATATTTTTATTACAGTATTGTGGACTGTTGTCGTTTGGTCTTGGGTTAAGTCTATTAAAGATCACTTATTTTTCTAAACCGGTGTAGTGTCCCTTTGTATTGTTTTCACTGTATTACTGTATGTGTTCACAAATGCTTTACACACTGCCTCTGAGATAAGCCTGTCTGCTCGTGCAAAGCTACCAAGGGGGTGAGCAGGTGTTTTCCAGGAGTGTAGCCCCCTTTCCCTGACTAGAAGCAAGGGCCCCTACTTGGTCAAAGGTACCTACCTCTGCCAACTAGACACCCCCATTTCTAACAATCTACAACAACAAAAAATCAGTGTAATGAAAACAGGCTGATGAAACTTGATGAAATTCTTTTTCAACAAATATATAATGCTTTCAGGGAAAAGATAAATGCTAATTTTAAAGGTGAGTGTGACAAAGTGTTGATAATGAAAGAGAGATTGGGCATATAGGATGGGTGAAGGCATGGGGAAGGGAGGTAATAAAGGATTTCGGAAAAATCAAAACGAGTTAAGCAGCAGAGGTAGCAAGTGATTGGAAAAATTATAGTAAAAGAAGAGGTGGAATAAGATGTTTTGTAAAAAAATAAGGCAAGGTGGAGGTGAGTAGTGGTTTGTAAAAAGAGGAGTAAAGAGGTGGAGGAAATAAAGGAGTTTTGAAAAAAAGGTGAATAAAGTGGGAGAGGGTATAATTGGTTTGTCAAAACAAATAATAACATGGGTGAGGTTATAAAGGGTGTCTAAAAAGGCAAAGAAAAAAAGCAAGTAGGGAAATAATGAGTTTGTTAAACAAGCATTGGCATAGCGATTAGGTCTTGCCTTTGAGACTTTTACAAGTGTTTAGGCAGATCTGTTGTCTTTGCCAATGTTTTTAAGCTATGTTGCAGGGTGGTTAAGTAATACAATGGTTAATAAGCTGTCACTCAATTCCAAGGTTTCTTTGGCGACAGGAAAAATTCTGTAACTGCATTGCAGGGGTATATGGCTGTAGAAACAAACACACAATTAGGTAAATGTATACATGCATAACTACATAAATAGACAATGGCCAATGATAAGCAGATTCGCCTAGAACGTATATCAAATGTGCCTCCCTTCCCCGAACATATATCAAATGGGCTTCCTTTAGTAAGCAGTGAATATTGGAGTATACATGCACAAATCAATTGTGCACCATAATAATTGTTAAAGAAACCCGCACTGTCTTGATAACAGGTTGCGACGGCCGACCAGGGAGAACTGCGGTGAAGGAGTTGTTGACAAACCCTGGCAAGGAACTGTGGGAAAAAGGTTGCACATCGTCCATTCCAGTCCCACAATATTATTAAAATGCCCTGAGAGAAAGATTGCAGAAGTCGAGCCTCAATTTGCACAATGGTCGGCATTCATATTTGTGCCTGTCGGATGTGTGACGTTACAACGCACACTTTTACAACGCATGCACTTACAACACATTTTTTACAACGCATAATCCATTACAACGCATGACATTACAACGCATGACACTACAACGCATTTTTAAAAAATACCTTTACAACGCATTTCCATTACAACGCATACTACCTTTACAACGCATACCATTACAACGCATAATATTAAATTACATTTAAGGTAAGTATTAGATAGTATAGGGGTAAAAGTTACTTTTCTAACTCCAGGGGGTGCAACAGTAGGGTAAGTGTTGGATAGTATAGGGGTAAAAATTACTATTCTAACTCCAGGGGGTGCAACAGTGGGGTAAGTGTTGGATAGTATAGGGGTAAAAATTACTATTCTAACTCCAGGGGGTGCAACAGTAGGGTAAGTGTTGGATAGTATAGGGGTAAAAATTACTATTCTAACTCCAGGGGGTGCAACAGTAGGGTAGGTGTTGGATAGTATAGGGGTAAAAATTACTATTCTAACTCCAGGGGGTGCAACAGTAGGGTAAGTGTTGGATAGTATAGGGGTAAAAATTACTATTCTAACTCCAGGGGGTGCAACAGTAGGGTAAGTGTTGGATAGTATAGGGGTAAAAATTACTATTCTAACTCCAGGGGGTGCATCAGTAGGGTAAGTGTTGGATAGTATAGGGGTAAAAATTACTATTCTAACTCCAGGGGGTGCAACAGTAGGGTAAGTGTTGGATAGTGTAGTGTAATATTATGCGTTGTAATGGTATGCGTTGTAATGGTAGTATGCGTTGTAATGGAATGCGTTGTAAAGGTAGTTTTTAAAAATGCGTTGTAGTGTCATGCGTTGTAATGTCATGCGTTGTAATGGATTATGCGTTGTAAAAAATGCGTTGTAAAGATAGTGCGTTGTAAAAGTTGCGTTGTAAAGGTTGTTCCCCGTGCCTGTCGATTAAGCATTACAGTTCTAAGCACACTCATGACAGATGGTATGAAAAGCAACCAGCGCAAGGAGGAAATTGTCAAGAGTTGGCAGGGTAACACTAAAAACAATGGTGGGAGGGTAAACATATATGTCAAGCACAGCAAACATGAGACAGACAGCTGATTTGGTGGCAAATGGGGTCAAAGAGAACAGATGGTCGCCTGCCATCCTCACTCCAATCCCAATATGCTGCTGTGCCTGCCTGGTGTCAGCGAGGTGCCAGGCCTATCCCATGGGGCCTCAACAGCTAGTTTGGTCAGGCTCCTGGTAGCCACATTTACACCTAAATGCCAGTTGATCTCTTGGACAGTATTCACAAACTGTTCCTTTCTTAACCCCTTCAGTGCCCGCCCCTTTCCCCGCCCTGTGCCGGCCGTTTCATTAGCGGGCGGGGTTTGTGACGAGCTGGTCTCGTCATGGGCACAGCGCTACCGCGGCCCATGACGAGACCAGCTCGTCACGGGCATTGAAGAGGTTAAGGGAAAATACTATGAGTATTATATAGCTTACAATCTGAGCAGTACATGAAAAACTGACCTCTGAACATCATCTCAAAGACTAAGCTTAGGGAAGCTTGACAACTACACGAAAATTAGCCTGTGAAATAAGGGCTGTTTATGTCCAGAGTAATCAAATAAAAAAATAAACTAGAGGTGTGGGTTATGGCGCAGCCATGTTAATAAATAGACTTTTATTGATGCTGCCAACTGCATGGGAACTGACCCCTAGAAGGTCTGCGATAATTACAAAATCCAGTTAGAATATGGTTAGCAACCCCAATACACCTCTAAACATGACTACTTATTATAAATCTCCCTGATTGAAATCCCTAAAAAGCTTCTGCGCCGCAAGTACCTTGTACGTGTTTAACACCCACACCACACAAAGACCCAAACATGGAAGGACTAACCGCACGTCCTAGCCATAAAAAGATGGTACATTCAATAATTGTTCCAAAAGCACCATTAATGGATTTTCTATGCTCCTAAACCAAGGAGGGACATCATGCACACTTCTTTACACTTGAGACCTTTCAAGTGGCAGGTTGCTAGTGCAAGAGGACTGGGAACACGGTAGAATGTGGCAGGCTGCATGCAGGACAGTGTAAAGTGGAAGGATGCATCAATGAGAAAGCAGAACTTAAACTGCTGTACAGTGGGTGAAATGGCTGCTGCACTCCGCTTCATGCACCAAGTCCAGAGATCAAAGAGAGAAAGCAGGGGCATGCACAGTCCCCCGGTTTAGGCATCAGCACATGTGGAGCGTGCACGGCGCTGGGCAGATATGCTAAGTGTCACAGTCCACCACAGCATGCATGCAATTGCAACAGCCAGACACATGCCCTAGTCCTTTGTTTCCTCCCGGCAGCAGCCAGACATACCTGCCTGGTAACAACTCCAACTTCCTCGGCGGCCAGCCTAAGCAAAAGCAATGCTGCCTTGATAATGCGTTGTGGTGGCCGACCAGGAGGAACCGTGTTAAGTGAGAAAATAAAAGATAAAAGTATTTGGTGATGCAGACTATTTTTGCACATTATTGCACAATGACATCACCAGCTGATGGTAATCACCTCAACGCAGGGTAGAACCAAAGTCATCCAGTGATTATTATATACATATACTGAACAAGAGCGGAAGTATCTAGGAGCCACCCTCAGTCATTGATGACCTCCGTTTTTAAGACAGGACAATAAATGTCAGACAAAGACAACAAAGGAAAGGAAAAAACAATTGAGGCAACATAAAAGATGATTGAGACGGCATGGAACTCTGCTCAGGAGTCAGGACCAAGGAAATCAGGACAACAAAAATAAATGGGACACCAGCTACTGTTATCAATTTATTGGATTTGGATCTAAATGACAATGAAGTAAGAATTCTATCCTTCGGTCTCTCTTTCTGTACTATAACAAACTTCAATTATGGACAAACAGGGATTGATGTTTATAAATTTATAAGGAAATTGAAGTTGAGAAAGTTTTTTCATAATCAGGCTGATTTGAGAAGAGTGGAACAATCCATCACGGAAGATGCTGCCACAAATCTAGCAGTGGGGGATCTGAATGTGTTACATGATTTAGAACAATTGGACAGGGACAATGCTGGGATCAGTCCATTGAGATCTGGAAAAGAGACTGCTGATATGTTGGGACTAGATATGTATGGGATTGTGAAAACGCCCTTTCCCCGAACCTGCCTAGGGATTCCATTAATGTATTTTCTGATGTGGTAATCACTGATTTAAAAGCATTATCCAAGGGAGTTAGCAAGGAATTATTCAAAGGTACTAACCAGAGAGAGAAAGTTCACATTAGAGTTGTGACTAAAATTAGATCTAGGAGTGACATCATAGCCAGTCAATCTGACAAAGGAGGCAACATTGTTTTATGGCAGCTTAGTATGTGTGATGAAGAGGCGAAACCACAACTAAAATGCACAACATTTTATCAAAGATTCCCACAGAGTAACTTGGCTGAAGTAAAAAATAAGTATCATAAAAACTTACAAAGATCAAAAAAGAATGGACCACTTGTACCTGTGTGGTCGGGGTCATTGGTTCTTGGTACCTTCCATAAAAAACCCTCATACACGCACGCAGGTTGGAGGTGGTATATCTTGGTTCTCCGCCTGATCCTGACGTTACAGCATGATCGGGTTTGTTATTGGTATGCTGACCTCCACCCGGAGGTAGACCCGCTGACGTTACTGTAGTGTCCAGAGACCAAAACGTACTCTTGAATTGTGAGGTGCACAAGTGAAGTGAAGTCTAAAATGTCTTACATCACCATTCTTGGAGAAGTCTTTATTCTTATGGGGATGTGAAAAAAGGTTAAAAGCAGTGGTGTGCATATAGATATCGTGTTACCAATCGCACACACTGATTAGTCCAAATGTGAGGTCGACATGTTTCAGCCCCATCGTGCCCAGCCATGTCTGGGGGCTTTCTTCAGGACCTTAAAGGGTGGAACAGCGTTATATGAACAACCGTTGGAAGTGGGTTATTGTTACACCATTTGATTGACAGGTCAATAGTACCTATAATGTATTGGTGGAAAAAAGAGATACTAGTGCATAAATCAGTTGATAATCTCTTGAGGCGATGCTGTTTGCAAACACGTATTATGACCCTATAGTTGCTAGGTCATTAGTTACGCTATTCCGCATAACAAACAAACATAACTTTAAAAAGAAAGAAACAAAGCAGTACACTACGTGAGCGTAGGCAGGACTAGAAGGTACTGGCCCGTGTCTGGTGAATTAGGTGCTTTTTGTCATAAATGGCAGTGACTTGAAAACGGGAGGATTACAAGTGGAGTTTAGTTTTAAGTTACAAGTATTATGTATAATTCAGAGTTGCACAGGCTTCATAGCTCAATAGCTGATGAGTTGACACGCGATTCATGTGAAAGCGAATAGTAGCATCACTCCACAAAAATCCCTTGTAACATTAAGAAGGGCGAAGTCCATGAGATAGCAATTGGTGGTAAGCAGCCCAGAAGTAACAGAAATGGAAGTTTGGGCTGAGAGCCAATCTGGGTTTTGTTAAATGTCACAGGTGTAAGGCCTGCAGACATGGCATCAACAAATAAGAGATCCAATCACCCTTGCTTAAAAATCTGTGGGAAATTTGCTGCTTCTTCAACTGTAGAAGTGATTTTGTTATTTACATCTTGCAATGTTCTTGTCTAAAATGTATGTGGGGAGCCCAATTAACACGGGGCATGCTAGAATCCTCCAGCACTTAAGGTCTGTGATGAATAATGACAAAATGTACTCCATGGCTTGGCATATTAATGAGGTTCATGGTGAGAACATCAATGAACTTTTTTACATTGTCATTGACTCAGTCCCCAAGAATAGAAGAGGGGGAAATCGACAACTAAAACTAAAACAGTTAGAATCAAGATACATCGTAATGTTGAACACTCAGATTCCGCATGGCCTTAACTCAGAAGAAGACATGTATGCCCATATTTAGAGGGATTCTTCCCTTGGGCCATATCTATGTAGCAGGAAATCATAAGCACATTTGATCTTAAAATAGTTAAAGATATGCACTTGCACTTTTATTGAAACAAGACACCATGTGGTGTCAGCATTAGCATGTAACAAAAATATCACAGAGGGATTGGATAATATAAGCAGTTTTGGTTTATGATTTTTGATGATTTTTTAAGTACAAGCACTTTAGTGTGATAGCAATGATAGCATATTGTAAGCACTTGCACTTTTGTATCTTTGAATTAGGATATTCAATGGCTTTTGAGAAATATAGCACTTGCACTTTTTACATGTAGAGATAAAAATTGCCTGAGGTCGGAAAATGTAAAATATCTAGAGACTCTGTGCAAAGGATACATTGGCATCATAAGTATATGTACTTTAATTTGATTTATTATTTCAACCTGTGCAATACTGAATGGCATTTTACTTTTAGCACTTGCACTTTACTCTGTCAAAGAAATGAGAATGAGCAACATTGAATGACACCTTTTTTCCAGCACTTGCACTTTAATATGTTAAAGAAATGAGATTGTGCAATAATGAATTTGAAGGTTACCGAGATATGCCAGTCAAAATTCGAGTCAAATGTTGCATTTATTTTGACATTCGAGATTCAATGATAATGAAAATAATGGATAATAAAAAGAGCAAAACAGGATATATTAGAAAAAAGCTATTTTGTTTGTATATTAATATATAAAAAAAGTGTATAATTGTGAGAAAAATACTGAGAGAACAAATTTAAACATTGTGACAGTCATTTGCATTTTGCCATATATGTCAAGGAAGTATGTTCTTCATGTCTATGGAATCATATCATTGACTGCTCTTGACAAACTACAGGGAACAATGGCGCTGAATGTGTGACCAAGGCAGGAGACTCTGCCGAAATGTGTCACAGCAAGAAATAAAGAGTGTGAGTATTATACTAACCTGCTTTGTCAGTATCCGGTTTCAGAAAAGGGAAACTGGAAATTTGAGTTTATATATAAGCCAGTAGGTAGTTATAGTTAGGACCTAGTTTCCATAGGAAAAGCGTTTTTTGATTTGCCAATAACTTTGGCGCTGTTTGACGAATCTTCAATACATTTTCAAAACTTTTGGCCCGCTCAAGTCAGCTGCTGTCTTGAAAGTTTTGGGGTGATTCGTCAAGTGGGGGCCGAGAAAAAAGGAGGGTCCCAAAACGTTTTTTCTCCATGTTAATTTCCATAGCAAATTTTAGACACGGCTACAGCCTGAACTGATGAACAGAATTACACCAGATAGCTCTTGGACCAGAAAGCATAGTTTCTTTAAATAGTGTAAATCCGTTCAGTAGTTTTTTAGATATTTAAAGAGTTACAGATATCAATATTTAAGAATTGTGAGATGTTATTAGCTGAGCCCCCCTGAGCATGAGCTTGCCTCTGATTGGCTGCCAACACTTCAAACCAGGAAGTGTTGACAGCCATCTTGTGACTCGGTACTGAGTCAGCAGCAAAAAGGTAAGAAAAACATTGAAAAACAAGATAAGGGGGCAGGGTAAAAACACCCTGAAACCCTAGGCCTAATTCTTTTTTTTTTAGCAGAAGTTGTGCTGGGTGCGCAAATCCGGCTGGAAAATAAAATGAAGTATGGTCTCCCACGCTTCATTTTTTTAAAGCCTCCCAGGTGGGCCAGGCCACAGGGGCAATGTGTATTCCCTTCCCTGGGGCTTTATTAATAATGTGTGGGAGGCACGCGTCTCCCCCGCAGGCCTGGGGACCTCCACCTCCCCAGGGCTTTAATAGAAAAATATGAGGGGGCTCCTGCCCCCCCATGCTGCCCCGGGGACCGCCACCTCCCTGGGGCATTCGTAATTATGTGTAGGGGGGCCTTGTGGGCCCCCCAAACCCCAGGGACCGCCACTTCCCGGGGTTTAAATATAAATAAGGAAAGTATGTGGGGGGGCTACTACCCCTCCCCACAATGCCCTTGAGACACCACCTCCCCAAGGTAAACTTTATTTAAATACAGGCCCCGGGGACCACCAGCTTCCCGGGGCTATGTATAATTTGGGAGCGGGGCCACACAGCACCCTCCAGGAGCCCTCCTTGGCCCTGGTGACCACCACCCCCCCAGGGCCAGCTCAAGTAATGTCCCGGTGTTCCCATCCCCAGGACATTGCAGTTTTCTATGGCAGGGCGGAAGCACTGCTCCCACCCTGTCATAGCAAACACTACTTTGCTTCATGGAAGTGAGAGCAGGAAACCTGCTCTCGCTTCCACAAAGAAAAGCAGAATTGCTTTTGGACAAGGGGAGCTGCATCTCCCCGTGTCCAAAAGCAAAGCCTGCTCCCGCAGGAGATTAGGAGCAGGCTGGAACCATGGGGGCATTGGGGCTCCCCCTGTGGTTCCCAACATGAGGCCAGGGCCCAGGGGATGGGGTTCCCGGTGCCAAAGGTGGCCCAGGGAAGGGGGGCCAGGCAGCGCCCCTCCCGTAATTAAAAAATGAAAATAAAAATAAAAATAAACTAGGCCAGGCCCCTCCCGTGAGTAAAAAATAAAAATAAACAAGGCCAGACAAAAGTGGCCCAGGGAAGGGGGGGCCACACGCCCCTCCTTCTGTATAAATAAAAACCAATTTTAAAAAACAAGGCCATGTCCCGGGGGATGCGGTCCCCGGGGCCGAAATCAGCCCCTGGAGGCTGTGGCCCTCTTCCCTTTTAAATTTTTTTTTAAACAATGGGTCAGGCCCTGGGGTATGGGTCCCTAGGGCCCACAAAATATTAAGGGAAGGGGGGCCACACAGCCCCCCTGCTAACAAAAAAAAAGGCAAGCTGGCATTCTAAATTGGGGGATTAAGTCCCCTTGAATCCTGAGGGTCTCTGGGGGCCCACTGGCCCACAAGGTACCTCCAGTAAGCCCCACACAGTGGGATTGCTGAGAGGTGGTCCGAGGCCACGCCCCTTTTTACACCAATCTGCAAACGCGCATCTTGGTGCATTGCTGGTGGGGCGAAGAGGTCCTCTTCTTGTGTCCTGAGGTCCTCAGGACTAAAGTGGACTTCAACCCCCTTGCAGCAGTGCACCAGGAGGCGTGTTTGAACATTGGTGTAAAAAGGGGGCATGGCCTTGGACCACTCTCATCAATCCAGCTGTGTGGGGCTTACTGGAGGTACCTGGTGGGTTGCTGGCCCCAGGGACCCTCAGGATTCAATGGGACTTAATCTCCCAACTAAGAACGTGCCAGGAGGCGTGTTTGCAGATTAGTGGAGAAAGGGGGTGTGGCCTGTGTACACCTGTCAGAAATCACATGATCTGGGGCATACTGGAGGTATCAGGTAGGCTAGTTGGCCCCTAAAGACCGCCAGCAGCGAAGGAGTCTTTAATCCTCATCCATGACTGCACCAGGGAGTTTGCTGGCAGAGTGGTGGGGAAAGGGGGCGTGGCCTGCTATGAGAATTTAGCAATCCAGCTGTGTGGGACTTACTGGAGATAATAGGAGGGATAGTTGGGGGCCACCTACCCCTCCTGTTACCTCCAGTAAGTCCAACACAGTGGAATTGCTAGGAGGTATTCGTAGGCCACGCTCACCTTTCTCCATCACTCTGCAAAAGTGCCTCCTGTCACAGTGCTGGTTGGGGGATGAAGTACACTTTACCCCTGAGGGACTGTGGCTGCCAACTAGCCCTCCTAGTACCTCCTGTAAGTCCTACGCTGTGGAATTCATGAGCGCTGGTCGGAGGCCCAGGCCCCTTTCTGCACCACTCTGGAAATGCAACTACTACGTTATAGTTAGAAATTAGCATTTAGAAAACCTTAGGAATTCACTGAAAAAATATGGGTTTCAGGGACGTTATAGTTAGAAATTAGCATTTAGAAAACCTTAGAAATTAACTGAAAAGAACGCAGGTTTCAGGGACGTTATAGTTAGAAATTAGCATTTAAAAAACCTTGGAAATTCACTGAAAAAACCACAGGTTTCAGGGCCATTATAGTTAGTTGGACATTTAACTCGTACAAAACCAGAGAAATTCAGTCGTTATACTTTGTTGAGATAAATATGTATGTATGTATGATTGTATGTACATATGGAGATATATATGGAGATATATATATATATTCACTGAAAAAAACCATAGGTTTCAGGCACATTATAGTTAGAAATTAGCATTTAAAAAACCTTTGAAATTCACTGAAAAAACCATAGGTTTCAGGGATGCTATATTTAGTTGGACATTTCACTCATAGAAAACCATCGAAATTCCCCTGTTATAGTTAGTTGAGCTAACTATAACTCACGCGCCCGCAATGCACTGCTGATGATTTCACATATTACATCATTCATGACATGGTCAGTGACATCACTGATGACATCACTGATGAGATCTGAAATGACGTCACTGATTACATCATCCAGTGAATGTGTGTTTCTATAAAATGTAAATATGTTTTATATATATATGCCAAGGTGTATTGAAGAATGAATGGGTGTATAAGAGTCAGGATGAATGATTAAGTAGGTGTGTGACTGACTGTATAAGTGAGTGACTACTTGTGTCTTGCTTAATTCATGTGTTAGCAACTGATACAGACATTCACACAGTTTAGGTTGTCAGTTGGTGTGTAAGCAGTTCCATGGTTTGGTTAGCAACTAAATGAGGATCTATAGGAGCTATTGATTGCTTGTCTGAGTACCTGTATGGGTGCCTGAGTGTCTGTGTAGGTGGGAGGGGGGTGTGACTCTGTGCATAGATGTGTGAGTGGATAATTCACTGGGTATATGTGTTCAAGTCTGTATCTTTGAAGGGCTGTATGGCTGGGTGAGTGTGTGTATGAGTGTCTTGGTGAGTGAATGGATGCCCCAGTGGTACATGTGTGAGTAACTCCATATGTGAAAGACAGTATATATGAGTGTTGGACTGTATAAATGACTATATGTGAGAGTGAGTGATTGTGAGAGTGCCTGTATGGATCAGTGTGTGCATGCATTAGTTTTGTATTAGAGTGTAAGTATGTGTTAGTATATGTTTAAATAAGTGACGTGGTATGTGTATAACTATACAGGTGAGAAAATGAAAGTGTGATTGACTATTTCCATTACTGACTATGTGTGTGAATAACTCTATGAATGAGAGGCGGTGTGTGAGTGTCTGTATAGATATGTGACTGCATATGATAATGCTGTATTGATGGCTGACTGTATGTATGAGTGGCTGTATGGGTGAATGAATGGATGTGTGTGTAAAACTAGGAATTAGTGAGTGGATATGTACTAACTGGTATTGGTGTGTTCATGGTTTCGAAAATTATAGTCTGTATTTTAGAGTGGGTGTATCAAGTGTTATATTAGGGTCTGATGAGGTGCATCACATTTTGACGTGGATGATGTCATCAGTGATGTCATTTGAGATGTCATCAGTGATGTCATCAGTGATGTCACTGACCATGTCATGAATGATGTAATATGTGACGTCATCAGCAGTGCATTGTGGGGGCGCGAGTTATAGTTAGCTCAACTAAGTATAAAAGGGGAATTTCTATGGTTTTCTATGAGTGAAATGTCCAACTAACTATAATATCCCTGAAACCTATGGTTTTTTCAGTGAATTTCAAAGGTTTCCTAAATGCTAATTTCTAACTATAACGTGCCAGAAACCTATGTTTTTTTCAGTGAATTTCTAAGGTTTTTTAAATGCTAATTTCTGACTATAAAGTGCCTGAAACCTATGGTTTTTTCAGTGAATTTCAAAGGTTTTTTAAATGCTAATATCTAATTATAATGTTCATTAAACCTATCTTTTTTTCTGTGTTTTTAATTATCAACCCATTCTCAACTTGGTGAAAACTGCAAATCTCACCACTCTTCCATCGATACCTTACGCCAACAAAATCGCAACAAAATTGAGCAACAACTATCGCAAATGAAATGCAAAGTAGGCGTTCCCGTGCAAAAAAAACACGAAAACACCATTTCCCCATATTGTCAACGATCAGCCAAATCTGCAATGCGATCCAAAAAGCAGGCGATAAGACGAGTTAGCAGTAACAAATTAACATCAACCTTTAACTGGTGTAAGGAGGTCGACTATCTACTCTGTGAATTGGACCCAACTCACAGCCACATCTAAAGACCAACACGTGACAGAGCTACTGATCATGCAGGTCCGACATGCAACAAGATCACAACACCCAGCGCCACCACCACCAGAACCTCCCCCCGCACCCACCCTACTACCACCGAGGCAGCACAAAACATGACAACGGACCGTCACAAAACACCATGCCCCTCATCCACACAATAGCTGAATGTTGGGAGATGTGGCAACCAACTATATATGAAGGAGGCAAGTCACCCATCAACAGTAAAGCACGCAATGCCAAGTGTAACGCTGATGTGCTGCACAGACCTCACTATGCAAAGCACAAACCTCTCCATGTGGAGATATACTATTGATACTTGTAGTGTAGTGCACAGTGGATGCAACCATGTTACCTCAGGCAGTGGGGAAGATCTCGGTCATGTAGCTGTATTGTCCCCCGATGGAAGCGGAAGCGGAGTGGGCTGCTCTAACGTACGCCACTCCAGCGTAGGAGTATGAATAAATAGGCCAGGCCCTAGGCGTGGTTCACTTGAGGGAAGACCAATGAGTCTGTCACAGCGGCAGCCCTCACCCTGGCACGTGGCTGCCGCCATAACCGTGGGCCTCCTCGACACAGGCCCCCTGCGAACCCAGTGGCACAGCACCACAGACTTATGTCTGTACCGACTACTGCCTTCGATCTACACTGCGGACAGCAGCGCTCACAATTCAGATGCAGTGGCGATTGCAGATGTCGCAGTCCAGTTTGCAAGAAACGTTGCTCCCAGTGTGGCCCTCTCGGACCACGCATCATCGCAGGGTGTGCACACGCTGAGTACTCCAGGTGCCACTATCTGTGCAGCTCAACTCAATGCCACATGGCTGTGTGCCCATTCTGACCGCTGCCTCCGCCCTACACTGGGGTTACAGGGTCCACAATTCAAGATTAGTAGCGACGCAAATTGTGTAAGAGACTATAATGTGTTAAGAAGACCAAATGCTCCCAAGCTGTGCAGCTCAAGTCAACGTCACCTGCCTGTGGGCCTTTGCTGACCGCTGCCTCCGGCCTACACTGTGGAAGACTGGCGACACGTGGTGTCAACTAACCCTGTTCAACACAAGCCGATCCCACATGTGTAAGTGTGTCCTGAGTCCTGAATGGCAGCGACCACAGCACCAGACTCCTTTCGATCAGTGAGGGGTATTTCCATATTGAAGGCCGGCGACACGTGGTGCCACTGAACCTGCACTACGCAGCCCGGTGGGGCCACCAACGTTTGCACGTGGCTGTGGACCCTTGCTCACTGCTACCTCTGGCGTACACTATGGAAGACCGGCACAAATGGTGCCACTAACCGTCTTCAACACAAGCCGATCCCACATGTGGAACTGTGTCCTAAGTCCTGAATGGTAGTGACCCCAACTCCGTGAGACAACCATAGCACCAGACTCCCTTCGATCAGAGAGGCATATTTCCATATGCAACGACGGCGACACATGGTGCCACTAACCCTGTTCAACACAAGCCGAACAATCCCACATGTGGAACTGTGTCCTGAGCCCTGAACGGCAGTGACCCCAACTCCGTGAGACAACCACAGCACCAGACTCCCTTCGATCAGAGATGCATATTTCCATATGCAACGGCGGCTACACATGGTGCCAATAACTCTGTTCAACACAAGCCGATCCCACATGTGTAACTGTGTCCTGAGTCCTGAATTGCAGTCACCTCAAGGCCGTGGCAGCGACCACAGCACCACACTCCCTTCGATCAGTGAGGCATATTTCGATATGCAAGGCCGGCAACACGTAGTCCCACTAACCCTCTTTAACACAAGCCGATCCCACATGTGTAACTGTGTCCTGAGTCCTGAATAGCAGTCACCCCAAGTCTGTGGCAGTGACCACAGCACCACACTCTCTTTGATCAGTTAGAGGTATTTCCATATGCAACTACAGACTTCAGTAGGCAACTAATTATCACAGTCCTACACCCTACATATTATCCTTTTAGTGTCCTCGCTTCAAGAAGTTTTTTTATATATCAGTAATAGCTTTACTACAATGACCAAATTAATCTTCAAATGCAAACTAACATGGAATAGCAGTCTACATTGCAGGCAGTACAGCTCGCAATTCCAATTTTAAATGCTAATTTCTAACAACAAGATTGTACTCAGAAAATACAACCCTTCGCCAATGTATTCTATACTTATTTAATCTTTTCATCATACGCCTACACTGCACTCAGTAGAGCTCACAATGAAAATTATTTCTTCATTCATTAACTACAGAGTCCACTAGGCAAGTAACTATTACAGGCCTCAAATCTACATAATATCCTTTTATTATCCTTTCTTCTTGAACATTTTTTATATCAGTTATAGTTTTAGTACAATCACCAAATTCATTTTCAAGTACAAACGAACACTCAGCAGTCTACACTGCGGGCAGCAGACCTCGCAATTTGAATTTTGGACACGTGGTGCCAACTAACACTGTCCAACACAAGCCGATCCCACATGTGTAACTGTGTCCTGAGTCCTGAATGGCAGTGACCCCAAGTCCATGGCAGCGACCACAGCACCAGACTCCCTTCGATCAGTGAGGCATATTTCGATATGCAAGGCCGGCGACACATAGTCCCACTAACCCTCTTTAACACAAGCCGATCCCACATGTGTAACTGTGTTCTGAGTCCTGAATGGCAGTGACCCCAAGTCCATGGCAGCGACCACCAACTCACTGCACCATAAGTCATCGCCACGTGGCCTTACTGGGGAATAGGCAAAAGACATTGGTCCGAGTGCGGCCCCCATCATCGCAGGGTACATACACGCTGAGCGCCAAAGGTACTACTAACTCAGTGCTCCACAAGACATCGACACGTCGCCTTACTGAGGCAGAATTCAATAGAGAAAAGACATTGCTCCGAATGCAGCCCTACCGGACAACGCATCATCGCAGGGTACATACACGCTGAGCGCCAAAGGTTCTACTAACTCAGTGCACCATAACTCATCGCAAGGAAGAGTGAACAGTTATATGTCAGCAGTGAGGCATACTATCACTCGAAAATAACCCAAAAATACTTATAATATAAAAAGAACAGAAGAATCAAAGTACATTAATGAATACAATCCAGTAATTTTGAAGATGTGGAATGCAAATATGGACATACAATATGTTGCAGATAACTAGATTCCTGTTCCTCCCATACTGTCCAAATAGAAGTCCATACGTGTAAAACATATGTCTATATGAAATACTGCAACATTATAGTTCTAGAAAAAATGTTACAGACAAAGTAAATAAAGTGAAATATGCTGTAATTGGATCTGATGGATGTTTCTTAAAGAATGCCAAACGAAATTTGATTAATCACAGGAAATTAAGTTGTGATACTCCACATAAGAGAGAGTTTTTCTATTTAGCTCTTCTCCAACTCTTCAAACCTTGGAGGACTGAAAGGAATTACTTGGAAATTTTTGACTGCTATGAAGATTCTTTCAAAGCATGTAAAGACATTGCTCCCAGTGCGGACCGCCCACACCAAGCATCATCACAGGCTCATACAGTCTCAATGCTTCTGGTGCCACTAACCCTCTTTAATACAAGCTGATCCCACCTGTGTAACTGTGTCCTGAGTCCTGAATGGCAGTGACCCCAAGTCCGTGGCAGTGACCACAGCACTAGACTCCCTCTGATCAGTGAGGCATATTTCCATATGCAGGGCTGGTGGGAAGTTGTGCCACTAACCCTCTTTAACACCAGCTGATCCCACATGTGTAACTGTGTCCTGAGTCCTGAATGGCAGTGACCCCAACTTCGTGGCAGCGACCACAGCACAAGACTCCCTTCAGTCTTATTTGTTGTTCTTTTCTTTAAATATTTTTTTTTATATGTAAATTGATACATGACTAAGATTCTTCTTTGTCCAACCGCACAGGGACACTTCCAGGCCCAAGAAGGTTTTTGGGGGTATGATGGTAATGTGGGAAGAGGGTGCGTTACCTGCTGATGTGGGGAGAGGCAGCGTCAAAGGAGTATCTATCACAGAAAGAACTCCGATATGTTTTCACAAATGCCTCGGACAAATGCCAGCTGACGGACTGAATCACAAAATGGTTTTTCAGTGCTTATGTAGTGTGAGTTATGAACAATTCGCACTCAGGCTCGCAGAGGGTCAGCTGCGGCACGTCCGCTCAACTCACAGACGCAGTGCTACTAGCTGTCCGCGTCATTGCAGCTATCCCTGCCCTGTTCCGTCGTACGCAACGCCACTCTGATTACGTTCTGACATTGGCCCCACATGGCTACCTGTCGCAGGTGTACTCGCTGCTGGTGTAGGTGTGTGGTCTAGTTCTCAACATCTCACGGCCACTCCCTCAGGGCAGGTTTGCACACACACCACACCGATCCGGCACATGTGTCACAAGCCATGTGACCACGCAAATATAATAGATCGACAACGTCACATCCTTTATTGCCAGTGCTGACTAGATGACAGACACTCCACGTGTCTCAACCATAAAGAGTCTTTGAAAAGTTGTGCAGAAGGTTAGTCAAACCCTGATCTGTATAGCCGTCAGTTAGTTTATCGTTCATATATATATATATATATATATATATATTTTAAACACAAAACATCCCCGGAATGAAAGTGCACTCAAAACCAGCTCTTTTCCACAGGCAGAACAGCATTTATTCAAACACAGAGGTGATTTCTTCGCCTTACGCGTTTCGGGGCTTAAATCCCCTTGATCACAGGCATCGACATGTAATGGGATAGAAAGAAGGCATTTTACAGCATGTGACTTTTAAACCCTCCAATGGGCATCAGGTGAGTACAACATGGTGTTGCATGCTGGAAAAGGAAGTCCGTAATTATTTGCTGTTTAGTACATTTAAATACCTTCTGCATAATTATTTCCTTGGTAGGCTCTGTCCCATTACAACATTTCGTCAGTTTCATAAACCTCCGATGGGCCTCCAGAATGAAAGCTGTTCGTGTTCGAAGCCAGCTGGTAATCCAAAAAGGGAAACTCTGAATAGTTCATCAGTCTCCATGGCCCCCAGACATCAGGGACGGTGCACTTTCGCGGGTGGACTGCCGACTTAAATTTTTTAAACACAAAACATCCCCGGAATGAAAGTGCACTCAAAACCAGCTCTTTTCCACAGGCAGAACAGCATTTATTCAAACACAGAGTTGATTTCTTCGCCTTACGCGTTTCGGGGCTTAAATCCCCTTGATCACAGGCATCGACATGTAATGGGATAGAAAGAAGGCATTTTGCAGCATGTGACTTTTAAACCCTCCAATGGGCATCAGGTGAGTACAACATGGTGTTGCATGCTGGAAAAGGAAGTCCGTAATTATTTGCTGTTTAGTACATTTAAATACCTTCTGCATAATTATTTCCTTGGTAGGCTCTGTCCCATTACAACATTTCGTCAGTTTCATAAACCCTCCGATGGGCCTCCAGAATGAAAGCTGTTCGTGTTCGAAGCCAGCTGGTAATCCAAAAAGGGAAACTCTGAATAGTTCATCAGTCTCCATGGCCCCCAGACATCAGGGACGGTGCACTTTCGCGGCTGGACTGCCGACGTAAATTTTTTAAACACAAAACATCCCCGGAATGAAAGTGCACTCAAAACCAGCTCTTTTCCACAGGCAGAACAGCATTTATTCAAACACAGAGTTGATTTCTTCGCCTTACGCGTTTCGGGGCTTAAATCCCCTTGATCACAGGCATCGACATGTAATGGGATAGAAAGAAGGCAGGCATTTTGCAGCATGTGACTTTTAAACCCTCCAATGGGCATCAGGTGAGTACAACATGGTGTTGCATGCTGGAAAAGGAAGTCCGTAATTATTTGCATTTATTCAAACACAGAGTTGATTTCTTCGCCTTACGCAGCACAAGACTCCCTTCAGTCTTATTTGTTGTTCTTTTCTTTAAATATTTTTTTTTATATGTAAATTGATACATGACTAAGATTCTTCTTTGTCCAACCGCACAGGGACACTTCCAGGCCCAAGAAGGTTTTTGGGGGTATGATGGTAATGTGGGAAGAGGGTGCGTTACCTGCTGATGTGGGGAGAGGCAGCGTCAAAGGAGTATCTATCACAGAAAGAACTCCGATATGTTTTCACAAATGCCTCGGACAAATGCCAGCTGACGGACTGAATCACAAAATGGTTTTTCAGTGCTTATGTAGTGTGAGTTATGAACAATTCGCACTCAGGCTCGCAGAGGGTCAGCTGCGGCACGTCCGCTCAACTCACAGACGCAGTGCTACGAGCTGTCCGCGTCATTGCAGCTATCCCTGCCCTGTTCCGTCGTACGCAACGTCACTCTGATTACGTTCTGACATTGGCCCCACATGGCTACCTGTCGCAGGCGTACTCGCTGCTGGTGTAGGTGTGTGGTCTAGTTCTCAACATCTCACGGCCACTCCCTCAGGGCAGGTTTGCACACACACCACACCGATCCGGCACATGTGTCACAAGCCATGTGACCACGCAAATATAATAGATCGACAACGTCACATCCTTTATTGCCAGTGCTGACTAGATGACGGACACTCCACGTGTCTCAACCATAAAGAGTCTTTGAAAAGTTGCGCAGAAGGTTAGTCAAACCCTGATCTGTAAAGCCGTCAGTTAGTTTATCGTTCATATATATATATATATATATATATATATATATATATATATATATGTTAATAAAAAAATAAAATTTGAAAATAGTTTATCATTTATCGTTTACATATATATGTTTATAAAAAAATAAAGGTTGAAAAAAAAAATTAATAGCGTTTTTGGTTGTTCTCTTAACTGCTGTGTAACTCTTTCTTGTTCTTATTACTGTCATTTGATGGAGTCCGCCATGGTGTTAAATTTTGGGGCACTTATCGCGGGAATACTGGTGATGTCTGCAGTTTGCCCCAACTTCTGAATAGTGTGTTAGATTTTTCTCAACTTTACTTCCATTAAAGTGCTGATAATGTAATGCAGACTAGCCGTTCCCGTACAAAAAGAGACACGGTGCACCTTTGCGATTTATTCTAAATACTAAAATCCTGTATTGAATTGCACTGAGGTAGTGGCTGCACTTACAGTGTACACACAAAATCAATTAAGAAATCTCATTGTATTTATATTGATTGGGAATAGAGCGTCAGGTGCTGGATCTTGACGAGCGACACTGCTCAGTTCGTATATTGTTCTGCACACGAAAAAAATCACATCACAAATTTCACACCAACTGCAATGCGAAACAAATTCCGGCTATAAGCCATGTTAGCACCAGGGATTTTACACCTGCTTTCTGCTTGTGTTAAGCAGGACGACTACCTGCACCATGATAGGGAACACAGCCACACCAGAACACCCAAAGGTGTCCTAGGGTCAATGAGCATGATACAGGGATACCCATGAGGGCCACAAGACTCATCGCAACAACTCCAGGACCGCCACCGCCCCCCCAAACCCGCATCTGAGCAAGTGTGTCCCTGTGGTCATTGTCTTAGCATGATAGACACGAGCCCTGCAACATCACAGTGTGCTCTCACCTCAGTGTTGGCAGTGAGCCTGGACATGTAGCTACGCATGCATCCTCCTGCATGTGCAACCGGTGTGTGCTGGTCCGGAGTACACAGGTCAGCACAGGGGTGTGCCTATCCAGCAAGGGGACATGTCCATGTACAGGAAGTGCGGTAAGTGTGTCTCTGTGTTCTGGTGTGGCCTGCCACAAGAGCAGCAGCACTCGATGTTGTAAAGTGGCATGCACCACCTCCAAACGGCACTGTGATGGTGTAGTTTGAATGTAGCAGGACATGCGCGAAAAGGTATTACAATGGTGTGCTGTATGAGTGCACGAGATACAACAGCGCACCGTAGAGAAGTGTGGGGGCTCGTGGGAGGGAGGAGCAGCTGTTTGTCAAAGTAACACGCAGTGAACTCGCCCATGTGCCACGTGCTGCGCATCTCATCCATGATGACCACAGTTGCAGACATCCCACAACACCAACGACCGGCCTTTGTACACATCCTGTAAGAATGCAGCGTGGTTTTCACTTCGATGCTCATTCAGTGGTGTGATGTTGGTGGGTTGTGTGAATTATGCTCCTTGTTGGTGTGTTTCTTTTTAGCCATTGTTTGTCTATACTTATGCTGTACTTAATTGTGCATGTGTGCCATTCTGCCCTCTCCCCCTGTCCCCCCACTCCCTGCTTCTTCCTCTTCCTGGTGCTGTTGTGTCTATAATTTTGTTGCAGAAAGTTTGCAGTGCACACCGAATTCTTCCATTTAAATTGAATTGTCCCTCTTTGGTCTTGTTAGCATGCTACCGGGCTGCGTGATCTACCCTGGTGTCACACCTTGAAAATGGACAGAATAACAGTAGCGAAGTTTCACAGCTGAACCCAGTGCACAGCTTTAGGATGGGATCGTCCCAATTGATAATTCAAAAAGTAATCGAGGAACTCGAGCAAGGTAATGCATTTCTTTACTTCTAATAAATAACAACAAGAACACATATTTTGTTTGTTCATACAAAGAAACCCTTTACAGCTTTCGATTTATAGTTTCTTTACATTGTTTCTCTCAATCTAGACTCAATATACCTGTTGATTCGCATGAGAATCCTTCACAACATTAGTTCTTTCTCTTCTAGTTGATTCTTCACTAGAATCCAACAAGTCTCTGGAATTGGCATGAGACCCATTGCTTCCCTAATGTCTCTCTCTGGTTAGCACAGATTGCTCAATTCACCGAATAATAATTAACTACCTTGTAAATAATGAAGTAACTTGCATTTTTACCCACCACATTTTTTTACTGATGCTCAGTCAGGATTCCTTTGTCTCAAAGTCCCAACTTGCATTCATGCATGAAGGAGGTAAACCTTAAATGTATACTTACCTTTCTCTCGCATCTTTTATATCTTGCAGATCATCAAAAAGTCTCTCCAAGAAGTGCCAGGTTCACAGAGGAAGAAGATTTCTTGGATGCGCAGGAAAGCTGGGCTGGCTGGAGAAAAATGGGTGATGACTTCACTGGAACTCTAATTGTCTAGCAAAGGGTGTGGTCCACGGGAGTGGTAGTATACCCTCATGAAAGCACAGCCGGCTGCCACCATTACTTGGCTGCTTTCAAACTCTTATGGTTTGTTCCAGAACAATCTGGCTTCTTCCAGATGGACTTACAAGTGGGTACACTTTGTTATTTATACTGGGGATTTATAGTAGGCAGGTTACAGCTAATTGTGAACTGTTTGAGTGGCCAAAGCACGTGCATTGGGTCCTGGTTAGCAGAGTCCCAGTGGACAGAGTCGAAAAACCAGCAGCATCAGTCGAAAGAACATGGGGGTGCTATACAAAATGAGACATGCCTGTGGCTAGTGGCAAAGCATCTGCAAAATGGAATGTGTCAACTTCCCCTTTGTTAATGTAAAAAAATGTTGGAGGGGGTTTAAGATGTGATCTAGAGGACAGCTGCAAGCTCCTAAACAAATCTAAACATCAATGCTTCTTTTACCTGAATGTGATCACAGACATGCTGGTTTGCTGACATACAAGTACAAAGGTCAGTTTGTAAAATTCTCTACTGATTGCAAAAATATTGGTCACAAATTGCAACAACTATTTTTCAAAGACCAGTTTTCAGTAAATCCAGCCCAACTTTCTTTAAGCTGGTGTTTTGTGAAAAGCACACACAACGTATATGAACCTTGATTGCTAATTCAGCTGTTCTGCACAATAGTAACAAGGTTATTGTACCCAAACCCCGACTCCTGGAACGCCACCTGGTGGCCCCCCGCCCTAGGAAGCCTGCCCACCCCCACAGACCATGCACGCAAAGTGGGAATCATCCTGGACTCAGAGCGCAAAATGGACCGCCAGATCAACTCCGTCTCGTCCTCCTGCTTCCACACCCTCCGCCTCCTATGTAAGACCTTCAAATGGATCCCCCTCGAACATAGAAAGACCGTCACTCACGTCCTGGTCACCTACTTACTGGCTCGACTTTAGCAACGCACACTATGCCGGAATAACCAAAAACATCACCCGCAAGATATAGAACATCCAAAACACTACCGCAAGACTGGTTCTCCTGCTAAGACACTGCCACATCTCCCAGCACCTGCGCACACTCCACTGACTCCCCATCAAAGCTAGAGTCACCTTCAAGATGCTCACAAACGCTCACAAGACCCTCCACGACACCGGACCAGCATACCTAAACAGAGGACTCAAATTCCACGCACCCCAAAGGACCCCACAATCAGCCCAGCTCTCCGACGCTGTGGTCCCTCGCACCAGAAAGACCAGATCAGGTGGCCGTTCCATCTCCTTCCTCGTGGCCAGAGCCTGGAGCACCCTCCCTCTCCACCTCAGACAGACAACACCTCTCCCCATCTTCACAAGAAACCTCAAAACCTGACTCTTTGACAGACCCCCTCCTTGATGGACTGGAACCTGCAAACCCCCGTACCCCCAGCGCCTTGAGACCCTCACGGATGAGTAGTCACGCTGAACAAACACCTGATTGATTGATTGACTGATTTGTTGAAGTTAAGTGTTCAGAAACCTTTATCTTCAATTGTAAACTCAAGTTTGCTTTTGTGAATGCAAAGTGCTCCCAGGGGCCCGGTTATAGGTGTTTCAGCAGGTTTATGCCTGTAAAATATGTGAACACGGACAAACTAAGGTGGGCACGAACCTTTGTCAGGCACATCCTGGCGTAAGTGAGAGAACAGCGCCAAAACTGGAGCGTGCGTAGAGCAAGGGGTTTCTTGTAACACAATTGCAAATGCACTCGTGTAGAACATTTAGGCATTCATTTATTAACACTTAAAATATGTGTAAATAGCTACACAAGGCTCTAAAAAGGAAAAAAAATTGTCCTTCGTAGCTATTATTGTCACATATTCTTGGAAGCAATCCTAGAATTTTAGAATTCTTCATGAAATCCATGAAACTCATGGCAAGATGTACCAATTATTGCTTCTGTTGCAAACACTCTGAATCACTGTGTATGAAGGCAAATTTGTATTTTGCTATGTACTAATGACATTCTAGGAGTGAGACATTTTTGTTGTCTCCTAAAAGTGGTTTGCAACTCCATACCAATTCGACTTTGATGGTGCTCGTTACAAATAGTGATTCACTACGAGATGTCTCAGTGTTTTCTCAGGAAACACGCCAGATGACAGAATAAAAATAGGGGAGCAGAGTGAAATATGATTATTTTTTATGTGTATGTTTTTTATGTTGATGGTTAACGGATGTGTTATTATTAAAGCTGAGGACCATTTTCCTTGAATACAATTTTGGTCCCAAAACCTCTAATCTAAAAATAATTTTGAGGCTATACATTAATGTGTTGGCACTAGATCACAGTATATTATATAGTACTTTGAAATTATTGTGTGCACGTGGTTCATGAATCTTAGCACGACCTCATCTGTTAATTTATTTTCATTTTTATTGCCCAGTTTAATTTCTAACATTATCTTCTCTCTTTTTCTGAAGTAAACAAATGTTGGTACATTCGATCATTATCTATCCCAATAGCTGTGATAGGAGACACATTTAATCTACAGCTAAATCCTGTAACACCAACATTCAACATCATCATCTGTCCCATGATAATATTGAACTGTTCCTCGCCCAGGGTGGTGTCAAGTTCTTTGCGTCCAATAGGATCTGCAGCACACTACAATATCCTATGGACCTCTGCTAGGAACAGCAAAATGTAAATGACATAAACCATAGCATTATTCCTAGATCTAAGATTCTTTTTCAATGAGCGTTTAAAAAAAACTTCATAGATGCATAATCTCACTGTGATAATGTATAGGGAAATCTAAAAAGATTGTTAAACATCAAAAACTAATAAACATATTTTTATGTTAAATAGTAATGTAACTTAATTTAATGAATTGAATTTTGAATGTAGACTAAAATAATTTAAATATATAAACTTATTAAATTAAGTTAACATTATTTTCCTGAAAGGTACCAAAATGTGTATTTTATTATGTATTATTAATTATGTGAAATGCAATGTATAGAATTATTTCAAAATAAGCTGTTTATATTTTAATCAAAATTAATGTAACATTACATTTTAAATTAAAAACGATTATTAGAACATTACAATAAAATAATGGGTTTTATTTTTAGATAATTTATTGACAGTAAATAGATTGCCTTTATATTTTTAAGTATTTTAAATTATTTAATGTAACATTATTTTCTATATGTTCTATTTTATGCCCCAGCAGCCATAATGAGCCCAGCGCCCGGACAAAGGCAGAATCTAATAAATATGGTGCATTCCTGACCTTTCCCTGTCACACAGCACAGCAAGGTGACTTGCTGTGCTGAACTGCGTGACTTTGCCATAAACATGGCCCTAAGTATAAACTTACACGTGTATCTTACTCACAAGTGGAAGTTACCTTGTGAAAAGCCCTGAAAATTGTTACTATATTGGATAAACGAAAGAACACAAATGTGGTCTCATATTTGAAAACAACCTGAACTATTCAGCATGGGCATTACCAGATATCATAAAAGGAACTTATCTTTTGTAAACAAAAACGTGTATGACGTAGGGTGTTAATAATGGAAAATAACTACAATCACCTACATCATTAGGGGGCCAATCTCAATTATTGCAAGTGTTTCACCAAAGTAGTCTAAGCATCGTTTAAGGAAACATGGAGCACACACCAGATGCTCCCTGGATAGTTAGAAAAAGAGGCCCAGGAACAGCTTTAGTAAGACTGTGATCAATATCTTGGAAAATAGAAGTAGGGTTGTTTTACCTTGTGGTGTTCAGTGATGATGCAGCCACAGACATGCTGAACTAGCATTAAGGTTAAAACGTACCTGAAACCTTGAGCAAAATTATAAACTTTCCTTGGGTTTACAGAGGTAAAGACATAGATTATGTAGGTATTGTACGTTTTGGTCATTGCTCATCATGATAGGCATAGACAGTCAAAGACCTCTGATGCCACACACATCTTTGAGTACACGTTGAGTTGCTACTGAATTTTCAGTTGTTTGCAAAACATAACCAATATAAACCTCTAGAAAAAAAGCATAGGCCTGGGGACAGAGACATTAATAAGAGAACGTCTGCAACAAATTCACTCATTATGTGTTATGATACAGAACTCTGCAGTTTAACATAACTGCATTAACTAATGAATCTTTGGAGTCAAAATGGCCCTTTCCCAACCATATCACATGATTTAGGCTATCCTGTATAGAACAGGGCAATCTGCAAGCACCCAAACATTGGTGGTTAAGTTGTTGGAATATGCGGGTGGTTGGAGCATCCTTCACACACTTGTCCATCACTATTCTTGGAGCACTGTCAATGTATCAAACAGTGAAAGTCAATGTGCAGTGTATTTTCCACAACACAGTGGTACACATCATGTTTTAACCATATTTGACCCATTGTTGGACCTTTTAATACACTTCTGCAGCATGGCAAGGACACAGTTACTCACTCAATGAAGGTTTTGGGGAGGGACCTTACTTAAATAAATTGCACTTTCAGGAATAGGCTGATTTCATCCAAACACCAAAGTGCGCACATAAAGATCGTTGGTCTTGGAAGGAGCAATAGCTCTATGCAAAATGAAGTTGTGGTGGAATATTGGAGTGCAATACTTCATCTTGGTATCAGCCCTTGTTAGGGAAGGGTGACTGCTGCTAGATAAGGAGGGATATGTGTGACAATGGGCTTGAACAGCTTTAAAAAACGCTGTAATTCCATTTGAGGATGGATATAGCTACTGTCTTTACAACACCAATTCCTCATGTTAACTAGCACCTTTCTCCTATTGGCAAGGTACTTTCTAAACTATCAATACAATTAAATAATGCACCGCTGGTACTATATAATTATGGGTTAGGGACTACGGAATAACTATGCAGACACATAATTACTGTGCTACATTCTGCACAATATTCCCTAAACTGAGAAGTTGAACACGTACATCTACCACCTACTCTGAAATGTTGGTAAATGTGTATGGGGACTTCTGTTTGGGATGAAGGCCATGGGAGGAAAGACGAAACAGTTCTGTTCATGATAAGGGAAAGTGAAATCCCATATGAGGACTGCATCCTGCCTACTGGAAATGGTCCTCTCTGCAGGGTCACCCCAATCAATTTGCCTTCCTCCTCCCCTTTTACTGACCTTGTTTCGGTTAGATTTAGGACTCTGGACACTTTACCACCACACCATCTGAGAAAACTCCCATGGCAAGCGCATCATTGTTTTTTTTCTTCAAAATCCCACTTTTGAACTCTCGTTTTATTGATATTGAAAGTTATATTGACAGAGTTGCAGGGCACATTTGCAATGTAAGAGATTTACACTGGGTCAGCAGACATCTCTAAATACAGCAGGCAGAATATCCTCGGCATGACAGTTGTAAAATATTCCACAGGCCTGGGTGGAGTTCGCGGAGTGACCCAAAAACTCTGTCACACTACGCGGAGTTCCGCAAGTGGTGGAGTGTGTTACGTTGTGCTGTTCATGCAGATTTTTAGCACCAGGTGTTTGTCCCATGCTGGACGGCACCAAGCGCAAGAGGGTGCTGCTTCTTTCTGCTGATCAATTAGCTTTTCTACTTGAGCAGCAGCTTCCTCAATGCGAATGGATGGTTTCTCTCACTGGGAGGTTGTCTAGTTTTGGCTTTTCCTCGTGTGCCAACTTAATACAGGCGAGCGCGAGCAAGGAAAAAACTCCGCTCCTCCGCATGCTCCACAGAGCATGGTGTGCAGAAAATGCTGCAAACTCTGGGAATGGAGCGGAGTTCACCATCTAGGCGTAATACGCCATCATGGCGTTGGAACATACTCCACCCACCGCTCTCAAAATCAGTGCTTCGGCAACAAATAATGGATGGGTGAAACCCTGGAACCAGTCCCAGGATGCTTGGTACTGGTCCAGCGAGGACCTGGCTTGGCAGTTCAGGCTGGACTGTTCCCATGAGGAACAGGATCAAGACTGATTTGCATATGACTGGATCTAATCTGGGATAGCGTTGTGACCAAAAGAACAATGGATTTAACCCAGATCTCTTGACTGGGGGTGCATGTTTTGATTTGTTCTGCATGCCATCTATCAATTGTCAATCTTTTGCTCTCTAAATCAAATATTTGTAATGGTACTGCTAAATCCTCTTTACTGGTACAGTTGGATTTAACATTACCGTTTTAGAAATGACACTTTTAGACCTTTAGAAAGTGGACTTTTCTCTGCTCTTATTGCTGCAGCCCGCCTCAAATCAATACACATCAGGGATGGGTGACAGCTACACTTTGTGCATTCCCTCTAGACAGCCGCAAACACAGGAAGGGTGGGTGTGACAGAGAACTAATCTGCATTCACCTGCATTCTGATAGCTCCTCCTGGGCAGGAAGAGGGAGGCGGAGCTGACACTTACACTTAAATAGGCAGTGTCTTGTGTCCCACACAAAGGGTTTATTACCCTCTAAGGACAGCCTGGAGACAGGGCTGGGATGAGAGGGGACCTGTGCACTTCAAGGGCCTGCTTTAAAGTCACTCCCACTTCAGAGGCAGATTTGGATATAAATACTGCAGCTCTGACCCTACAAAGACAGTACACTACTGGAACTATGAAGAACTCTACCAGGAGTAAAGACTGCTTTGACACAAAGATTGTCACTTTGCCTGACTGCTGCTTTGAAGGAACTGCTTTCTGCTTTGTTGAGCTGTCCTGCTGCCTTTTGATCACTGCCCTGCCAAGGACAAGGGCTGGACTCATCTCACTTGAACCCAGAGGGACTTCGAGGGCTTGCTTGCCCCCTGTTCTGAATTACCAGTGCCATCACAGACTTCCTGCAACTCTGCAACAGCACCTTGACTCTGCCATCTGTGTGTCCTGCCCTGCCAAGTGGTGGCAATCTGGTCCTGGGCCGTTGGAAGGTTATTTCTGATGTCTAGAACCATCAGAATAGACACACTGATGACTTTGTGCCCTTCGGAACCAACACAGTGCCATTTGACTCCGACGCAGTCCTATCTGAGGACATCCCTGTGTGGCTCAACAAACGTTCGGCGGTGATGCAGCGCTTCCATCATAAGGGGTTCAATGACGACGGGGACCCGACTGCAAGGCTTAACAACAACGCATCGCCCCGACTGCTTGAACCATAACCGATTCATTAAGTGTTCGGCGCCGCCCCTTCCTCTATCCAAGGTACTTTTTCAGATAGCCCTGCATGACTCCTGTAGCGAGCGGCCCTCCATCGCAGTCGGCCTAAACTTTGGGTTTCCCCCGGTCAAGTGTGACTTCAAGTAACCCCAAAGCGCTATTTGACGCTAAGCGGTACTTTTTGGTTTAATCTTTAAAAATTCATAACTCCTGCTCTACCTATTGGGTTTTTGTCACTTTGGTCTTCTTTTATTCATAAAATTATGCTCTATTTTTCTAAACATTTGGCGGCGATGCAGCGCTTCCATCATAAGGGGTTCAATGATGACGGGGGACTCGACTGCAAGGCTTAACAACAATGCATCGCCCCGACTGCATGAATCATAACCGATGCATTAAGTGTTCGACGCCGACCCTTCCTCTATCCAAGGTACTTTTTCAGATGGCCCTGCATGACTCCTGTAGCGAGCCTGCCCTCCATCGCAGTTGGCCTAAACTTTGGGTTTTCCCCGGTCAAGTAACCCCAAAGCACTATTTGACGCTAAGCGGTACTTTTTGATTTAATCTTTAAAAATTCATAACTCCTGCTCTACCTATTGCGTTTTTGTCACTTTGGTCTTCTTTTATTCATAAAATTATGCTCTATTTTCCTAAACCTGTGTGGGGTATTTTTTTGGTATTTTCATTGTGTTACTGTGTGTGTGTTGCACAACTTCTTTACACATTGTCTCTAAAGATAAGCATGACTGGTCTGTGCGAAGCAACCAGATTGTGGTCCCTACTTTGAAAGGGTGCATACCTCTGACAACTAGAGACCCATTTTCTAACATGAGTTTTTTTTTCTTCTGTCCCCAAATTTACTAACCTATGTGGATGTGATCTGTAAAAATGTACCCCTGGATAGATATCCATAGATTGGTGTCCACAGGTGTACACCAATTTGCCATCTAACTTGACCACCTTTTTGATAGTTATATACCAAATGTAATTTAACATCCCTTAAAAAAGAAAGCCGTTTTTGACTAGTATCTCAAGGGGTTTTCCTATAGGATTTGTGGTATTATAAATGAACAATAGTAATACAATCAATCCTATATTAAAATCCCTTGACTGATGTTTCCGAATAAGGCAACAGATTGCTGAGATCTATGTACTCTTGGCACATTCACCTCACAGTTCAGGGAGTCTGTAGGACCACCAGGTCTTGCAGGAACTGAGTCTTGCCCCACCTGGCCACAGCCCTTCCTCTATAATTAGGGTCAGTAGGGCAGGCACCCTTGCCAGGACAAGATGCAAACCTGGTGTAGGGTCATAAAACACCTCAGCAGTTCGTATTGCATGGACCAACACAAGACCAATAGTCGACCAAATCCACTGGTGAAGCAGGGATTTTGGGAAACTGCTGCTATTGCACCACCATCCTCCACCATGAGAGGGGACCCTATAACAGCTGTGTGCGAAACCCCTCCTAACTCCATCACATCTACATCTGAAGCCCCAGGAGCAGCCTAGGAGCCCTACTCCCTAGATGAGCCGGTGTATTATGAAGAATTGGCTGATGGTTTCACAGACAACTAGCAAGTAATGGAAGATGCTGGGAATGTCCCTGTTTACCTGTAGGTGTATCTTTGCCATGCATTTATTTATTTATTTATTTATTTTTTATTTAAGGAGTTTTATATAGCGCTGGCCAGACCCGAGGGTATCGGAGCGCTTTACAACAGTTTTTTTCAAGAGTTATATAATAGAGCAGTGTTACATCATGGTTCGGAGGTCCAAGTGTGTTGTGCAGTATTAAGGTAGTAGTGAGTCCTGAGGTAACCTCGATGATTGCACTTTGTCTTCGGTTGAACTTAGGCGGTTTTGTGATACAGGGTCAGAGAGCAACGGAGTCAGGTTTAGCGTAAAGGCGGCGGCTATCCATTTGGGAGGGAGCGGTTGAGGAAGAGAACTTTTTGGTGTTTTTTAAATTTTGTTGAAGGATGAGATAGTTCTGATATCTGCTGGGATGGAGTTTGAGATTTTGGGCGCGTTTCCAGCGAAGGACCTTGCAGCGGTTTTTTGTTTGCTTTTTTTTTCTCATAGGATGAGAATTAGGGTGTTGGAGCTCCTGAGGTTTCTTGTCTGACCAGCCCTCTTGAGATTGGCGGCCAGATAGTCTGGTTTTCCTGTGTGTAAAGCTTTGTGCGTGAGGCAGGCAGTTCTGAAGTTAGCATGCTGTTCGACTGGAAGCCATTTTAGTTCTCTTAGTGCTGGTGAAATGTGATCGTATTTCCTGATTCCAGTGACCATTCTGACTGCTGCATTTAGGATTGTTTTGAGGGGAGCTAGGTGGGATTTTGCTGTACCAGTGAGGGTTGCATTCCCATTGTCGAGTCTGGATAGCACCAGTGATTGGGTGGCTTGTTTGAGATCTTTGGCAGGGATGAATGGTTTAATTTTGATGAGTAGCTTCAGATTGAGGAAGGCAGTCTTTGCATAGTTTTTTATGTGATTGGCCATGTCGAGTTTTGGGTTTAGGGTGATTCCTAGTGATTTAACGGAGTTTGCCAGTGTAAGATTACCGTTGAGAGCATCTAACGCTTTAAGCCATTCTGCAATTTTAGGGTTCTCTTCTTTGTTGGAGATGAGGAGGATCTCAGTTTTGTCTTGATTGAGTTTTAGGTGATTTAGAGACAGCCAAAGTTGGATTTCTTTAAGAGCGTCATTTAGTCTGAGGATGTCATCTAAGGAGGAGGTTTCGAGATAGATCTGGGTGTCATCTGCATATAGGTGCAAGGAGATGTTGGCATTTTTAAGTATGGTGGTAAGGGGTTCTATGTATATGTTGAACAGTTGTGGTGAGAGCACTGAACTTTGGGTACGCCCCTGCTGATGGGGTGTATGTCGGAGGTAAAGTTTTTGATTTTTATCCTTTGCGAACTCTTGTGTAAAAAAGAGGAGAACCAGCGTAGGACCACCTCGTCAGCACCTACCCTTTCTTGTAGGGCCTTGATGAGTAGCTAGTGATCGATAGTGTCAAAGGCTGCCGATAGGTCGGTCCAGGAGAATGAGTAGGCAGCATTGATCGGTATCGAGGGATTTGTGGATATCATCTATGATGTTGAGGATCACAGTCTTGGTGCTATAGCCTTTTCTGAACCCTGATTGGTGGGGATCAAGAAGGTTGATGTTGTCCATGTGCTGAGTCAGTTGAGAGAGGACTAATTTTTCGAGGATTTTGGATAGGAGTGGGAGATTGGAGACGGGTCTGAAGTTATTCAGGTCCTTGCAGTGAAGGCCTGTTTTTTTTGTAGTGGCGTGACTTCGCCGTCTTTGAGGCATTCAGGTATGATGCCGGTTCTCAGGGAGCTGTTAATGATCCTGCACCAGAACGGGGCTAAGGAGAGCTTTAGTGTTTTTGGTCAATTGTGTGGGTATAGGGTCAAGTATGTGAGAGGTGGGTTTGGAGGTAGAGATTAGCTTGAGGATCTCGGCTTCCGGGATGGGGTTGAAGGACTTCCATGTTTTCGTGGGGTGCAAGCACGTGCTTTCTATTGTCACTGGAGGCAGGCTTTTGCAGGCGGGGTTGATGTTGATGTCTAGTGAGAGCTCAATCTTGGTGACTTTTTCTTCGAAGAAGTTGGCAAAGTTTTCTCACAATTCCTTAGAGGCCTGCATAGAGGATTCGGAGGGCTTGGAGGTTTGTTGCTTGATGATTTTAAACAGTTTGTTCGGTCTGTTTTTTGCGTTGTCCAGGGCGGAGCAGAAAAAGGTGGATTTTTCGTTACAGATGTGTTTTTTTAACTTCCTTCGAGCTACTTTGAGTTGTTCGAGTAGGCTTGTGGAGGGGTTGTTTCTCCATAGTCTTTCTGTAGCTCTAAGTTGTCTTCTTTCGTTGTTAATGTCTGTGTTAAGCCAGGATCTCGATGGGATGTTCCTGGTTTTCTTTAGTTTCAGGGGGGGCTACTTGGTCCAGAATGGAAGTCAAGGTAGTGTTGTAGTGGGCAGTGTGTTCTGTAGTGGATAGATCATCCGCGGAAGTAGTGAAGAGGTAGTTAACCCTTTCCTCCAGGTCAGTCATGTTGATCTGAGTGAAGTTTCTGGTCACTTTGGGATGGTTTTGGGTGGAGAGTTGGAGAGTGAGCAGTTGAGTGAGGTAGAAGAGGATTAAGTGATGATTTGACCAATCTACGGGCAGGGAGTGGTTTATCGTGACTGTATCGCGTTTGGCGATAATGGCATCTAGGATTGCTCCTTTGTTGTGAGTTTCCTCTGTGCAGTGTTGGGTAAGGTTGTTATTGTGTAGCAGCTCATTCAGGTTCTGGATTAGCAGGTTGTTTTCTTCATTCCAGTGTAGGTTGGGGTCGCCTAGAATTAAGTTATTTGCATCTCTGAGAGAGCAGTGGGCAATCAGGTCAGACAGGTGTTCAGTGAATGTGATGGAGTTGCCTGGGAGGTGGTAGATAAGGTGGCAAATTAGTGTTTTGTTATTGCTAGTGTTGATGTTGACGGTAAGGCACTCAAAGGAGTGATAGTTGAAGGAGTCTTTTTCCGTCATGGAAATTTTGTCCCTGTGGGTCATTGCTATGCCTCCTCCTCTTTGGTCTTTTCTATATTTGTTGGTGATTGCAAAGCCTGGGGGGATGAATGCTATGTCTATGTCATGAGTGGGGATGCATTCTGCTAGCTCTGTGGCATGCTTGGTGGCTGATCTGCAGTTTATGAGCATGCAGTTGGTGGGGGTCGTCTCTGTTTTGGGTTTCTTCATTCGGAAGGCCGTGGGGATGATAGTGCGGTTGGCCGGGTTTCTGGGGGATTTCGGAGGGGCCTGGTCTGTTCGTAGTCCGGTGATCACCTGGATTTTGGATTGGAGGGTGACAGTAATAGGATTGTTTTAAGAATAGGCGAGGTCTGCCGCATCACTCTCAGACATTGCATCTCTAGTTCTTTTGGGTCTCTGTGTCTGATTGGAGAGGGGGGTAGAGATCCGTCTCGGGTGGGGAGCCTTTGAAGGCCTTTGTTGTGTTTGGGTGGGGAAGGAGCGGGTACACAGAAGCTGATGGGGTGCGCCGTGGTGAGGTTGGATAGGATTTAGCTAAAACCCTGGATTATAGTTGCTATCCGGGTTTCCAGCAGGGCGAGTCGCGGTTCAGTTTCTAAGTCGGTGAGGTACGGAGCAGGTCCTGGGTGGGTAGTGTGGGTTAGCCACTCCCTATTTACAACACTAAGTTAGCATAACCGAGCCAACTATTAGAAAGCCAGCTTGCCGTTTCTGCTGCTTTGCACGCGACACTATTGTTATATGTTATTCATTTTAGAAATGCTTACTCGACTTTGCCTTACAGGATAACAGTTTATTGTTTAACATTCTTAGCAGTGTGCTGCGACCTTCGTCTGTACATCATGTAAAGAACAAGGTTAGGACACTAGACGGTGCAGAGTGTTGTGTTCAGATTGATCGTACCACTTTTTAGACATATCATAGATGCAGCTGCCAATAACTGAAGGACAAGAGCCTTTAATATTACCGTACAGATTGTTTTAGAATTCATTTGAACAGAAGAGCAGATGCATGAGAGAGCCCAGCTGATCTTGTGATGTGATCCTACTAAGCTGATCTATACGGTATGGGGTTCCCCCTGTTAGCCTAAGAGACCTTCTAATAGTATAATAAACTTATTAGTCACTAGAGAAAGGAGTGTGGCTGCTTACCACTGTCATTATTATTATGATTGCTCCTTTCATTGTGTATGGTATTGTAACAATGCTGATGGTTTTGATCTTAACCATTTGTTTACTAGTGTTAGCCAAAGTACTGCATCTTAGGACACGAGGTTTATAAAATAAACTCTTTAAACTTTACTGTGTCTGTATTATTCTGTTGTGGACTACTAAATAAGTACAAACAGGTATTTCGGATTCCCACCACTCCTGAGAAATCTCTAAGTCGCATGTTCTGGTTTGTCTATACATTGTGACCGCCTAGCTAGATCTAGGCTAACGAATGGGACACTAAGCTAGTCGGATATGGGGTTCTTGGTTCTGAGGGGAGTTTCTGGTACACCACAATTCTCTGAGGTCCTGGTTTCCTGCGCATAGTTCTGTGCAAAAGCAGAATCCCTGCAACAGTATGTTAGATCTAGGGGGAAGAGTCTTGCGTTGCTGGGTTGCCTTGTTGCGGTTGTGTTGTCTGTGTGGGTTCTAGGTGTGGTTGTGAGTGCAGGGTGGCAGGGGTCGTGTTGGGGTGTCGGTGATTTATTGCATGTGGGTTTGGGGTGGGGGTTGGGAGTCAGAGATTGAGTGGTAAAGTTGTTTGAGGTGGATTGCAGTGGATGGAGGGCAGGAGGTGGGTGGGGGTGAAGGCCACAAGGGGGAAGTGAGGGGTCTTGTTCTCTTTGGGGGTGGTAAGGGTGGTGTCCCGTGGCAAAGGGCGGGTGTGGTGACTAGGGCGCATCGGAAAGGTGGGTGAGATCTGATGGCGGGTCCAGTTCTTCAGGGGGAGGAGTAGGGGCGGGGAGGGGAGAAGGGCGTGAGAGGGGGCAGTCCAGAGGGATGGGAAGAGGGTGTCAAAACACTCTAGATTGTCATTGTTGGCTTGTATCAGGACTGTGCTGTTGGAGTAGATGGTCACAGTGGTATGTCCAGTAATCCTTGTGCGGTTTGGAGCTGATAGTGTCAGTTTACAGCTATGTGAGGTGTTGGTTGCATATCCATTGTACACAAACCGCATGTCTCTTTCCTCTCCAAAGTGTTGGAGCAGCACAATGACTCATTTGGTACAGATTGACATGTTCTGATGCCAGATAACTTCTTCATGGTAAGCTGACATGATTCCAAAATGAGTTCAGGATTAACTTGCAATGGTGCACATCTGGAATAAATCAAAAGATCTATGTTGTGAGCAAATCCTGGCATCCATTCAGAATGTCTAAGCGTTCATGCAGGAATCAATCTATCAAGATATTATTACTGAATGATGGTGCAAATTTGGGTAGCTACTGAGGAATTGCGAAATTATGAACATTTAGTAACGAAAGTTAAGCGATTAGGCGCATTTATGGATGCCCTATGGACTTCAGCTATTGGGGCTAACATGCTTAGCATGCTTATCCTTAGCTTGGAATATTGTATTTTTGTTCTATAATGGTAGTGCACATTTCTGTGCAATGCTTGCACTAGCATACATCTGGTAATTGATGCCACTTTGCAGGCAGTATTGGAATGTGATTGGCCATCACCTTTGTCATGCTTGTGCTGGCATAAAAGTGGTGATTATTTATATATTGTTCGCATCCTTGGCAGAATGGTATCAACCCAGGTATAATGTCTTAACAATTCTGTAAGATGAACTACTGATATCTGAGGTAGCAGCCTGTGGGAGTGCTGCACCACGCGTACATCCATTCATGCACTCACTCATTAACCATACATAGACAGACACAACCTTTCACACATGCTGTCACTTATTATTAATCCATACATTCAGTTACTCATCCATCGTTCTATGAACCCCTGCATACTTATAACCTTTACTGCCTTCACGCACGTGCTCCCTTACCTGTCCACGTACCCAAACACGCACACACTGGCCAATCAAAGCGGAAGGATTTTAGCATATAAAACAGACGGAGCTATTGGCTTTTCCAATTCTTGTTTGTCAATCAGGCCATTGCAGACAAAGTTTCAAGGCACATCTGTCCGGAGTCTTCGTGCAGCGGGGAAAAAAAGAAACCTTCTGGAAAGGTGTGATTTGTATTGTGCTCCTGTGAGTGCATAATAAATAAAGGACATTTTGCTCAGTGTGGTATTAAATGGCTGCAAAATGAAATCGAATAATCTCTGTGTCAACTTCTATGATAACTTTTCTACTTTTTCAAAGTCGGGCACGGATTATTTGTACACGGGCATTACTTGAAGCCTAAGAAAGAAAAATGAGTTTATCAACGCCACTTGAAACTCCCTTTGTGCGTGATGAATATACAGCAGTGGCAGAACAGAGCAGAAGTAATAAGGGGAAACCTTGACAAAATACATCTTCATGTCTTCATATTTCAAGCCTGAAAATTATGAATGAGCCAAAGTGGTGGCAGCTGTCAAAATGAGTTACTGCCATTTTGTGTGCTGCTGTTAGGGGCGCACCTGGAGCAGTGGAGGCGAGTATCAATGCAGGCATTTTTTCTTACAGAGTTTGCAAATCACATTATGAACTCATTGGGTTTTGCTTTCCTCTACTGAAGTCATAAATCACCATTTCCTGATGAACAATCCTGTCATTTTGAATTTGTGCCATGTTTTCAATTAACTCTGTGACTCGGATAAGAGACTGTAATACATGTTTGCTGACCCTGGGTAGCAGGGGCTCAGCAGAGTGTGGTACCCTTCCCCGTGCCATGTTGGCCATGGCATCAATCAGAATTAGTGAAATGCCATCCACCGGTATTAAAGGAATGTCTCTGCACGCGTTCAGCATACTTTGGAGTATTACTGATGGAATTAGCTACCAAGAAAGCGTGTTGTTTGGAAGATAATAAGGGTTCGAGATGTAAATTTGATGCGTGCAACGTCAGGTTTCAAGTTTTTATTAAAACCGTATTTGATTGTATCATTGTTAATAAGGCAGCTTTAGAGATGCATTATCACGCGTGCTACTGATAGTCATGACCAATAGGAACTCTAGAATATTTAGGGCAAGCGAAATTTTATATATGGTGGTGCAATTTGCGAAACCTCAGAAAATGTTCGAAATTTTACATCAAGTAGTGTTGTTTGCCTAACCTGAAGTGAGAGAGAACCTCAAGTTAAAAAGTGTTGCTAGTGTGTTACAGATTTTTTCTGAAACTGGCTTGGGAGAGGCATTTCTTACTGAAACCAGTCACCTGCTGGTATCTTGCCAGACTTTTTTATGTGCTTACAAGGTTCTTGCAAGATATGAGCAAACCACAGTTTGCTCTGAAAGCATAATTCGTGAAAGGTTCATGGATTTTCTTGATATACAATGAAAAAATACGCAATTTTGGCCATTATGAAAAATAATTTGCATCACTCAGTCAATGACAAAGGGCGGCTCCTCCGTTTGAGCGGAGGAGCATCGCTCCACTTAAAAATCCCCTCAAAGCCACAGATGGTAATTCATTACCATTTTATTTGTCATCCTCCCATCCTGAACCAAGCGTCAGGATGGGGTTGAGACCATTGCTGAATGACAGCAGCAAAGAGGAGAGTGGGCTGTGTATGCACTTTTCAAAGTGCGCATGTCTCTTTGCTGGCCATCCTGAGACGGCCAGCTAGACATGCGCACTTTGAAACCTCCAACCAAGTTGTCTTAAGACAGCTGGTTCAGAGCAAGTGCAGGTCTCCTCCAGAGTGCTGTGGAGCGCCAAGTGAGGCTGCACCCTTCAATCTGGGCGCTGCTCTCACAGATAAGACAGCGCAGGATTGGTCTAGGGAGTTTCCCGGGGGCCGAGGTGCAGTCCCTTTTATTTTATTTAAAATGTATTTTAAATTTATGTGTGCACGCGCCCGTTTATTTTTATAGTTTTTAATTTTATTTGAGCTCGCGTGCCTGCCCCGCCCTCCTCGTTGATGCCAGCCCCCACTGTCTAAAACAAGCCTCATCAACGAGCAAAACACATTTGCCATTGTTGGCTTTTTCCAAGAGGTGCTATAAATCTGCCCCTTGTGGATTTGCCACCAAAAGCTTCAATACTGACAGGGGTCGTTTTAGTTGTAGCAAGAGGGAGCAGCATTCCTTCACATATGTTGTGTTGGGGGTTGTGTGAATCTTTTTGTGTTTTTTCTGGAACTTCTCATCTTTAGTGGATCTCTGATGATCTTCATATTAGTTTTGTAAACTCCTCATGAAACGGTAATACATGTACCCTCTTTATTTGTGTAATCTGGAATACCTCGCGAGATTCTGGGGTGATATTAAACCTGAGCCTACTTTGCTCTGAAGCCTTAATTCTAACAGCATCCCTCAGCTTCCCTAAGATCTATGAAGTTTTTTAACCAATACCTATTGCCCTTATTTTGAACTATTAACATTTGTGATTTGCTTTCAGCAGTGTGCCTGTTTTTCTGTTACTTATGTCCTACCTCCCTTCACATTTCCTATACGAAGTGGAATTGTGAACTCCGTGCAGACTGCTTAATTTAGGATCTGTTGAGTTATTGTTGAGATGCTTGCGATTGTGGGCGCTATTCACAGAGTTAGATTTACGTGTGTCGATTTAATCATGCTTAAATGCACTACTACACCTAGGATTAATTGTACTGCTTGCTGCTGCTCACTATTTCTAAATGTGAAACTACTACTAGGTGCAGACTTTTATTTCCGCCCTCCTGGTGGAGTGATTACTCATATCTTTTCACAAGAAGGCGGAGGGCTTCCCGGCAGGAGCAGAAAGACTGAATATGGATCAGACCTAGATATTATTGGTGTCATGACTATACTTTGATGAGGAGGAGGTAGTGTGTGCCAATATTTTGATGCAAAAACAATTTATGAGATTTTTAAGCTCAGTTGCAAATTGACGTAGTTGTGAACAAAGCAAGGGAAAAGAAATGGGGAATGTCACAGATTTACACCATAACAAAGTTTACAAACAATCTACTAATAAATAGGTTACGAGATGGTTGACCTATGCTAGTAGTTTACATATAATTTATATAAATTGATTTATATTATGTACTCAAAAATGCTTATCTTCGGTTGCAACGTGTAAAATGTGTTTTTGTGCTATCTATATACAGCGAAGACTATTAACTGACTTTTATATGTGTAATACATGAGAGATAAAAAAAACACCATAGTTTTTATTATCTAAACATGTTCATCTCCGGGTTGCAATGTGCAACAGAGCTTTGATAAACTTTTCAGTGTTTATTGATATCTGACGAGATAATTATCTGCCTGCTATGCATATAGAAGTGAGGAGACAACAAAATGCCATGGTTTCACTGGAGACTTCAATGAATTGCATTGTATAGTTTATACATTGAGAGGAGCTGTTACTAATATGTCCTTACTCTGTTAATATATGTACACAAGGCTGTCCAAGCCGAAACATTTGTCTGTCTGCACGGCCCCTGCAATAAAGAAAATTTCCGTTCCCACAGAGTATCGTCTCATGAGCTATTCTTTCTTTGGGTGCAGTTTCATATATATATATATATATATCACTGAAAAAACCATAGGTTTCAGGCTTGATATGGTTAGGAATTAGCATTTAAAAAACCTTTGAAAATTGCTGAAAAAACCATAGGTTTCAGGCCTGATATAGTTAGGAATTAGCATTTAAAAAACCTTAGAAATTCACTGAAAAAACCATAGGTTTTAGGGGTGTTATAGTTAGCTGGACATTTCACTCGTACAAAACCATTGAAATTCCTCCGATATAGTTAGTTGTACTAACTACATCTCGCGCGCCCGCAATCCACTGCTGATGATGTCACATATTACATCATCCATGACATGGTCAGTGACATCACTGATGACATCTCAAATGACATCACTGCTGACATCATCCAGGGAATGTGGTTTAGTTCGTTACTTAAATATGTATTATAGATTTATAGCAATTTGCATTGAAGAATGAGTGGATATATAAATATAAAAATCTGGATGGAGGATTTAGAAGCAGTGTGATTGACTGTTTACTTGACTAATTGATAGTGTCTCACTAAATATATTGGATAGTGACTAAACTGTTTGAATATCTGTATCACTTTGTCAGTTGTTGTGTAAACTGCTGAACCAGTTGGTTACTAGCTACGTGAAAGTCTATATTAGCTATTGATTAGTTAACTGAGTATTTGTATGGGAGAGTGAATGTGTGTGTGGTTCGGTGGGGGGGTGTGACAGCCCAAAGATGTGTGAATAGTTGATTCAGTAGGTATATGAAGTTAAAACTACATGTTATTACAGTTGTTTGGGTGAGTGAATATCTTTATGGGTGTGGTGATGAGCAAATATATGTCTCAATGGGACATATCCAACAAACTAGAAAAATAAAAGCCAGTGTATGTGTCAGTTGTTGTATATAAATAAGTATACTAAGACTCAGTGATTGTATGAGTGACTGTATGGATAACTGTATACTTGTAATAGTGATTTTATAACACACTAAGTATGAGTTACTATCTATATGAATAGATGAAGTGGTGTTTCTATAAGTGTGTAGCTAAGTAAAAGTAAGTATGATCTATTGTTTGAATAAGTGAGTAGGATGACTTCATAAGTGATTAGGATTTGTGCTGGAGTGTAATATCGATATAGGTGTATAAGTATATTTGATAGTGTTCTATTGATCATTGACAGCTTATATGAGTGAATCTATAGGTAAGTGATTAGATGTGTGTATAGAACTAGGAATCCCTGAGTGGGTGTTTAGAAACTTGTATTGGTGTGTAAATGGTTTCAAATATGGCACTCTGTATTTTACAGTGTATGATGAAAGGTTATACTAGTGTATGATGAGGTGTATCTGATTGTCACATGGATGATGTCATCAGTGATATCATCAGTGATGTCATTTGAGATGTCATCAGTGATGTCACTGACCATGTCATGAGTGATGTAATATGTGACATCATCAGCAGTGGATTGCGAGCGCGCGTGATGTAGTTAGTACAACTAACTATATCAGAGGAATTTCAATGGTTTTATACGAGTGAAATGTCCAGCTAACTATAACACCCCTAAAACCTATGGTTTTTTCAGTGAATTTCTAAGGTTTTTTAAATGCTAATTCCAACTATATCAGGCCTGAAACCTGTGGTTTTTTCAGTGAATTTCAAAGTTTTTTTAAATGCTAATTCCTAACTATATCAAGCCTGAAACCTATGTTTTTTTCAGTGAATTTCAAAGTTTTTTTAAATGCTAATTCCTAACTATATCAGGCTTCAAACCTATGGTTTTTTCAGTGAATTTCAAAGGTTTTGTAAATGACAATTTTTTATGTAATAATTGTTATACTGATTTTTTTTGGTACTGATTTACTACATTTTTTAAACTATTTTTAGATATTTAATTTTTTTAATTACATTATAATCACATTATACATTACAATACAAAATATACTTTCTCAGAATGAATTACTTTAGTTTAAATACTTTGCAAATAGGCAATAGAATTTTAAGTACAGTAGTTACAGTTGTTGCAATGGGCAACACAATTTCAAACACAATGCAACATTGAGCTCAATGTGAATTTCTAGTCAAATGTAATTAGTTACTTTATGGATTACTTTTCTAACCACAGGACTGGATCCTAGATTCAGTCCTCGGACATCTCCTGTAAACAGTTGAGTAAAAGCATTTTGGTTACAGTAGTGATTTTTAAGGAATATTATTGTATTTTAAAAGTTGACAGAAATTTTTTCACATACAATCACCAATTTTATCCTATGGCAGAAAATTCACTTAGCAGGTAAGTAGTGCTATTGTTAGTTTTTCTTACTCATTGGCGGATTCTGGCTCCAGCACTGGTGCATCTCCTGTAAACAGTTGAAAGAATGTGTTTAAGTCATACAGACGATTTTTTAGGAATATTTTTAGTTTGTTAAAATAGACACTTAGAAACTTCTCTGCTGAAAACCACACAATGGATTCCTATGGAAGGAAATACAAGTTACTGGTAAGTATGCTTAGAATTACTTTTCAGGGTCAGTGCTGGGCTAAAAGATGCAGCACTGGGTTCTCTCCAGATAACAGATGAGTAAATCGGAATTCGTAGTCCGGCTGATTTTAGAGGAACATTTGTATGTTTCAAAAGTCAACACTTAAGAAACTTTTCTGTTGAAAACAACACAATGGATTCCTATGGAAGGAAATACAAGTTACTGGTAAGTACGCTTCGAATTACTTTTCAGGGTCAGTGCTGGGCTAAAAGATGCAGCACTGGGTTCTCTCCTGATAACAGGTGAGTAAATCGGAATTCGTAGTACGGCTGTTTTTAGAGGAATATTTGTACAATGGTGAAGGAAGGGGGCGGGGCCTGAGGTGACGTGTGCAAACACGCCCTATGGCACGTTTTAAGTTGGGGAATTAATTCCTCTTCAATCCTGGAATCCCCTTGGGGGCAACTACCTCCAGTATGCGCCAGGGAGCTGCGTTGCAGAGAGGTGTTCAGAGGCCATGCCCCTTTTTATAACACTGCAATGCAGCTCCGTGGTGCTTACTGGAGGTACCTGGTGGGCTAGTTGGCCCCTAGGGGACCTCTGGATTAAAGAGGAATTAATTCCCCAACTTAAAACGCGCCACAGGGCGTGTTTGCACACATATCACCTCAGACCCGCCCCCTACCTTCACCACTGTGCAAACGCGCCCCGTGGCGTGTTTTAAGTTAGGGGATTAAGTCCCCTTGAATCCTGAGGTCCCCTGGCGGCCAACTAGCCCACCAGGTACCTCCAGTATGTACCAGGGAGCTGCGCTGCAGAGAGGTGTTCAGAGGCCATGCCCCTTTTTACAACACTCTGCAATGCAGCTCCGTGGCGCTTAGTGGAGGTACCTGGTGAGCTAGTTGGCCCCTAGGGGACCTCTGGATTGAAGAGGAATGAATTCCCCAACTTAAAATGCGCCACAGGGCGTGTTTGCACACATATCACCTCAGGCCCCGCTCCCTACCTTCACCACTGTGCAAACGGTCCCCATGGCGCGTTTTAAGTTGAGTGATTAAGTCCCCTTGAGTCCTGAGGTCCCCTGGCAGCCAACTAGCCCACGAGGTACCTCCAGTAAGCGCCACGGAGCTGCGTTGCAGAGATGTGTAAAAAGGGGCGTGGCCTCATTACACCTCTCTGCAACGCAGCCCCCTGGCGCATACTGGAGGTTCCTGGTGGGCTAGTTGGCCCCCAGGGATGCCCAGTATGCAAGGGGAATTAGTTCCCCTTCTGCAAACACGCCATGGAGCGCGTTTGCAGAGTGGTGCAAGGAGGGGACGTGGCCTCCGGCCCGATCCCGTTTTTTTTCTTTTAAGAAGGGGGGCTGTGTAGCCCCCCTTCTTTTTCTAATTTATTGGCCCTGGGGGCCCCATCCCCCAGGGCCTGCCCCCAATTTTTTTTAAAAAAATTATAAAAATCGGGAAGGGGGCCGCGTGGCCCCCCTCCCGAGGCCATAATTTGCCCCGGGGACCCCATCCCCCAGGCATGGCCCTTTTTCTTTTTTTTCGGACAAAATTCGCGCTGGGTGAGCGAATCTCGCCAATTTATTTAATTACTTTTTAAATGCTTTTTTTGGCCCTGGGGGTCCTTGAGCAGGCCTAGGGGGTCAGGGTGTTTCTACCCTGCCCAGTTTTTGCGTTTTTCGCGTTTCTTTTGCTGATTTCTTGTGCCTCTGTTCTACCGAGGCACAAGATGGCTGCCAACACTTCCTGATTTGGAGTGTTGACAGCCAATTAGAATACAGCTCGTGCACGGCAGGGTGCGCTTAGGCTGCGCTTAGGGTACGCGGATCCTCCGAGGCCATAGATATATATGTACTTTTAAATGTCATTTTCTCAGGAACTACTGAACAGATTTACATAATTTAAGCAAAAGGCACGAGTCTGAACCAAGGACTACCTCTTTGCCAAATTTGGTGTAATTCCGTTCAGCAGTTCGGGCTGTAGCTGCGGCTAAAGGGCCTTTGGGAAAATGCATGGGGAAAATGCGTTTTGGGACCCCCCTTTATTCTCGGCCCGCGCTTGACGAATCACCGTGAAACTTTCAGGATAGGAGCGGACCGAAGCTGGCCAAAAGTTTTGAAAATTTCGTCAATCGGTGCCAAAGTTATTCTACATAAAATGTTGCAGATTTCCTATGGAATAGGTCCTAACTATATCTACCTACATATCATACAATTTTGCTCACAGCCTTGCAAAAGAGGGTTACCGTGAATCATGTGTTGGCTTCTTACTGTTTGTCAATATGCAATATGCTCATTGATTGATTTGATCCTACTATTGTGAATAAAGCACTTGGTTTTGAGAAAACATTTCTAACATTATTCAAATTTGGAATTGACAATTCAATATATTCATAACGAACCTCCTACTAGGGACACGTAATCAAATAACGCAGCACTGAGTTCTGGATTTGCAGGCAATAGGCATATCACCCCAATAACACTACCTGCAAAAAAATTGAATACATTATTAAAATACTCACTGGTGCCCATATAGGGCCAAGGACACCCCTATGCAAGTATATTTTATCCCAAGGCCTTCACATCCTTAAAATGGGCACATATTAAGTCCTTGAAAACCCCCCTACTCCAAACTCCAGGCCATCCAACAAGAAAGAAACATCCCTCTTCACCCCAAAAAAAGAAGAAAATTAGTGGTGCCTGGCCTCCATCAAACAACAGTACTATTGCAAAGTACTACACTTAACATGCGTAAGTTTTCTCAAAAAGTAAAGATTCCAAGGGTGAGGATGCAACAGAAGAGACAAAAAGAGAGGAAGGGTCTCCCTTCCAAAATCCAAATAATAACGACCAGGGTCTGAACAAAGCCAAGGACAGAGTCTTCAGGGCAGAAAAAGTAAGTTGCTACTGTGCTTATAGTAGCAGTCCAGGCTCTGTGACCCTTCCTGTTGAAATAAAAGAACAATTTATTTCACTTAAAATTCAAATGAAAATGTATTTTCAAATTGACTTTCTGGGCACTCATGTTAAAATAATTGCTGCTCACCTTTGGAATTGTAGTTTTGGACTCAAAGAATTACCTGAGCAGTCCACTAGGATATAATATAAACCTGAGATATTTCTTGACCGCCTGCATTAAAGAACTGCCACTGGCATTGTTTCTGCCCTTCTCACATTACGATTTACCGCAACCTGGATTATCATTATAAAACGTGGCAAAATTGCATAATCTGGGGAATTGCACGTAAATATCATTGTGCAAACTTTCTAAAATTAAACCAGGTACAATTCAATAATTGAAATTTTGCCTGGGCCTAGTCTTGGATGCTGCAGTACCAACACCTGTTACTGCGGTACCCAGTGAGGCCACCTGAATTGTATTGTTGAACCAAAAAATGATTTTAAAAAAACGAGAAGTGCCTTGTCAGACCCTACCACCTACTGTCACTATAGAGGTCGTAGGTAATGTGCAATGCATGTCACCTTTATTGTGTTGGGTTTAATCTAACATCCACTGTACACAGCTGTAGGGTGTGCCCGCTGTGAGTTGGTTACAGGGCCTGGCTGAACGCCTGAGTTTGTAGGCAACCACCTGCTGCACACAGGTTAGGTCTTGCACAGGGGAGTTGGATTCATGTGGGTGTATGGGTAGAGGGCATGGTCAGATGTAAGGCCCTGTGACCAACCCCCTGCTGTGGGATGAAGGCCATGTGAAACAGTAGGCTGGGTGTCCATGGGTGAGATGATCGCAGGGCATGGCCTCTGATCGATCTATGTATCTATCTATCTGTCTATCTGTCTGTCTGTCTGTCTGTCTGTCTGTCTGTCTGTCTGTCTGTCTGTCTGTCTGTCTATCCATCTATCTATCCAGTGTGTGACTGTGTGGGTGAGTGAGTGGCTGTTTGAGTGGTTGTGTTGGTGAGTGAGTAGGTGTGTGAGTAGCTGTACTGGAGAGTGCATGTTTCTGTGAGTGGCTGTATGGGTGAGTACGTGGGCATGTGAATGGTTGTATGGATGTGTAATGGCTATGTTAGTGGGTGTGTGGGTGAGTGAATGGGTGTGTGTGGCTGTATGGGTGAGTGAGAAGCTCTGTTAGTAGCTGTATGCCCTATTGAACCTTTTCTGAGATACTGTAGAAGGACATATTTTCAGTGTGAGCAGATGATGAAATAAGCAGCATGACCTGAAGGGGAAAATAATAGAACATTGCAAGAGGCCTTTTGTCATATTTTGAGTACATTACGCATGCCAAGCTACATGCAGCGTGTGTTAGGGTTCCGTATGCTGCTTGAGTAGTAGTCATTTTGTGTTATTATGGAAAAGTCCCCATCAAGTATGAATATTTGGCCTGTGTGGTGAGTTTGTACTCATCAAGAAGCCACTTGTTACCAAATTCTCTGGCTAGGAAGGGGCTTGCAGGAGGCAAAAAAGGAAGCTGTCTTGTGTACTGCCTGGAAACACAGTATACACACCAGTGAACAGCCACTAGCATCACAGAGAGCCTGCATGTTTATTGAGTACTAGAGGTGTCTGTTGCAGAAAATGCATGCTGAGTTGTCAAGTGGCTGAAGTTCCACATGTGTGCAATCAATAGTATATAGCACACATGGAAAGTGGTAAATGACATCAAATTCCCTAGCAATCCCTTGCCTTCCTGCGAGTCTCTGGAAAGATGCAGTCTTCTATTGAGGCATCTCAGGACCTCCTGCAAGCATTGGGACTGACTTGGTAGTGAAATGCCCATGTCTCTCACCACCCTGTGAAATGATCCATTGGCAAGAAAATGTAGAGCAGCTAAAATCTTCACATAGACTGGGATAGCCTGGTTAGAACAGGTATCAGACTCAAGATCCTCCTCGCACTCAGAGACCATGACATGAGGTGGGAACCTGAATATGGAAATCACTTCTTGGCTGGACATCCCAAAGACGCTAATCCTATGCGTTAATATTCTCTTCTCCCCTCCTTCTCTTTATATCATTCCTTCACAAAAAATGGGCAACCCCATTCAGTGACATGGAGAAATCTCCAAGCAGGATACCTCAGCAGGGCAAAAAGAGTCAGTACTTTTCCTCCACCACAGACAGAAGCAGCAACTACAGGCCAACCCACCCCTCTCCAAGAATAGGCATCGCTCCTCATGCAGTCCTTCTGCTCTACTTCTTGGCAGGGTCCCCTTGTTCCTTGAAGTGATCTAAAGTTCTGAGGTTTTAGATGTAATATTTATACCCCAAAATGTCTTTGTTCTCTTTGTGGAAAGGGTCTCTAAACCCAGTCCAAACCAGTTCTGCCCTCACTCGTGCAGCATGACTACAGGTGGCGGGGACAGCATTGTGTAAAAGTAGACACATCCTATTCAGGTGCAAGCGAAACTCCTCCCACCACTCTAAATGCAGACCAGGTCTATTCAGCCCTTCAATGAGTCACCCAGGCAAGGCAGGGCACACCTCAAACAACCCCCCCCGGACTGTCTAGCGTGAATGTACATCTCAACTTCTGTCACTTACACACCAGATGCTTAATACACAAACAGTCAGAGGCACACAGAATGGTAAAGTAAGAAAATGCTCACTTTCTAAAGGTAATTAGAACTAGAGCGCTGTGATCTAGACAGGTTATGCACTACCTGAAACACTCATTAAGAGAGTGTAATTAATGCTGCATCTTCATTTGTATATGCTTTAACTGTTTCAAACTTGTTATATCGCTAAATACAAACAAAACAATTTACTTGAGGATTGTCAAGAATTATTCAAAGGGTCAATCATAAAGAATCAAAAATAAAAATTAAAAAGATGCTCAAACAGGTTCTGCTTGTTGATGTGTTGCCTTTTATTTACACACCAGTTTCTGTCACAGTGAATCCTTTCCAGAGATCCAAAATGTTTGTATTAGAGGAAATAAATCAATCCCAATGCATTTCGGGTGGTGTCGTCACCCTTCTTCAGGGGATACCTACAAGTCAAAAGGTTCAAATTTACAATATATTACATCATTGCTTGAATTATTCAAATAAGAGTCTTCATTTTAAATAAAGATAAGTGTGGAATAATAAAAACAAAGAGAAGAATGGTGTATCATTAACCAGGAGGAAAATGAGAGCTTGAAATATTGAAGAGGTTGTTAATAAAGTTTTCAGAATAACGATGAAAGAAACTTATAAGGAACCACAAAGCCCACAATGCACCACCATGCTGCTTGCCATAGTGCGAGAAAAGAAACACAGTGCTTGAAACTACGTGAGCTACCTTGAATGGAGTCCATGAAGAACTACGATATCAGTGATAGAGCGCTAGTCCAAGAATCTGACTCACTACCTAAAAGGTAAAGTGGATGTAATTGTAAGTTATATCTGTGTACATGGAATTGAATTGTGGATATCTGACATACGAGTAAGAGCTCACCCTGGATTTCCTCATATGAATGTGGAAAACCGAAAGTGTTCCTTGAAGGGCTGTAGCCCTGAAACTGCGTGCTCGTTTCCTCGTTGCTATATTGTGGGGCTAATGCCTTTGAGACGGGTTAAGATCCAATCACCGCGTGCTCATTAGTGACGGGGTTATTTTTTACCTTGTCTCTCGTGGCTTAGAGATCATGGTTAAAGTTCACTGCAAGATAACATAAACAAACATAGGTGAAAACCCTCGTTTGTTCCACAGAATCACGAAAGTCGTTTGGTGCTCAGCAAAAAGAGGTTCCTTACCTATATCCTGCGGGGCATAACTGCATTTTCAAGAAACCACTCCAGTAAGGAAAAGTCACGGTATGTAAACCGGAACCGGAGCTCAAATATATATTATCGTGAGAGTTAGTAAAAGACACGTGCGAATCAATGGAAAGAGGTGGTGGACTATTACGCAAGTGAGAGATCCGTGTCAGCCATGTTAAAATGGTGTCACGGTGGTTGCGTAATTCGAAGAAAAGATATGAAGCTTTAACTGAAGAGAAAGTGAACGTCAATACGAATGGATGCATTGTTTCTCAAGTCAATTACAATTATTATCATGTGGAACCCATACTTTTGACACGTGTAAAATGTGTCTGTTTGAACAGTATAGTGAGAATGAATCATGCCTATTGATACATAAGGGAAAACCTCGCATATAAAAATACATATATGTGCACTGTTTAGCCGACAAAGTCAAATTCTGCACATATCTGCGTTGGGTATGTAAGCATAACTGATCATCACGGTTTTACAGGCAATACAATCATAATAAATCCATGTGTTCACATGTATAAGCTCGTGTAATTGATAAATCCATATATTTACATATATAAACATTTGTGTTTAATTAATTAAGATATACTAACAAGAATATATGCAGATGACCTATACAAAATGTATGGGCACATGCATGTGCTCAATCCATGTATTAACTCGTATAAACTTTCACATGTAGCTAATTATATTATGTTAACAAAATCATGCACAGGCAACCTGTGTAACAAAAACATGTGGTAATAAATCCAAGTGCTGAGTGTTCATGAACCTAATGTGTATGAAATAAAAGACTATTCTAACTATTCTGTAAAGCTAGGTGATAGAGCTAACGGTGAACGTGTGCGTGTGACTGACTTTGTGATGCTTAAATGTCGACTTATGCATACTGAGAACTAAATCAAGTATGTATATCTCTAAGAGGTTGTAATCGAGCTGATTCTAGAGATATAATTGTGAACTTATGGCTAATATGGCTAGCTTATGAACAGCTAATAATGGCTGCAGTGAGTCCTAATTGTGTGGTTCCATGAAATTAAACTACATATACTAACTGGTGAACTGGTACTCATAGGTAACAGGAAAATTCTATGCGATCATTCAAACCCTTCGGGTGCATGGTATTCAAAGTTCTGATCCAGAAAGTTTCTCTCTGGGTGATATATTTGGATATGTCCTTGTCTTTGCAGTCATGAATTACTTCCAGAACACTAAATTTTAGTTGTGCAATGGAATGATGTGCTACTTCCCAATGGTTTGCTAAAGGGGAATTGGGATTCATGGTGCGGATTCTGCTTTTATATTCTGTGATACGGATTCGTAAAATCCTTTCCGTCTTACCCACATAATACAGGCCACATGGGCATCGTATTAGGTAAACCATATTTTGAGTGTTGCAGTTGGCCGTGAAATTCAATTTGATGAGTTTCCCTGACCATGAGTGTGCTATGTGGGTACCCTGAATCACATTGTTGCAGTGTGAACAGTTGTAGCAGCGCATCATCCCTTTGTGTGATAAACCTGTCTCTTGTGTGTTCTGATTCTTGAGTATTTCTTTAAGGTTACGAGAGCGTTTGTATGCAAAGATTGGGCGATCTCGGAAGAGATTGCCGAAATCTGGTTCAGATTGTAGTAAATCCCATCTATTTAGGATTGTTTTCTTGATCGCTGTCGAGTGGGTTGAGAAGATGGAGAAAAAAACCTCCTTATTCTCTGTTGTTTTTACTTTTTTCTTCAAGAGTTCTGATCTGCGAAATCTCTCGACCTTGGCTATTGCCTCATTCACTACCTGTTCTGGATATCCCCTTGTCAGAAAATCTTTCTTACTCTTGCTTAGAGTTATTGGCAGTTGAGTCGGGTCTGAAGTGATGCGTTAGATTCTCAGGAATTGGGATAGTGGTAAATGTCTTTTCAGAGATTCCGGGTGAAAACTGGTGTACAGTAGTGTGTTGTTGCGATCTGTGGTTTTTTGAAAATCTTGGTGGTGATGACAGAATCCTGTAAAACAATGTTGACATCTAAATAGGAAATAGATCGGGTATCCAAAGTGTGTGTGAATTGAATCCTGGGATTAAAGTTATTGAGTTCACTGAGTTTCCTTTCTAGGTGTTGTTTATCGCCTCGCCACATGATAAAGATGTCGTCAATATACCTTCGGTATATGAGAAGATGGTCTGTCCAAGAGGGGTCATTTAAGATGTGTTCCTGTTCGAACTTCATCATAAAGATGTTCGCGTAGCTAGGTGCTCCCGCAAAACCCATGGATGTGCCATTGGTTTGAAGGAAAAATCTTTCATGCCATTTGAAGTAGCTGTGAAAGAGACTGAATTGTAGTAATTCTAACAAGAATACTTTATTTGCTGCTATGCTTTCTTGTTGTAATAGTGCCCACTCTACCGCTTCAATACCCTCAGAATGGGTTATGGAGGTGTATAGGGACACAACATCTATTGTACTTAACCAAATGGTTTCATCTGGATTTAAAGAAAGTTCATCCAAGAGTTTGAGAAAATGCGTGGTATCTTGATCATAAGTGGGCCCTGATTGTACAAGAGGTTGTAGTAATGAATCTAAGTAGTGTCCTATTGGTTCGTGAATAGAATTACAACCTGAAACTATTGGCCGAAGAGGGGGGTCATGCAAATTCTTGTGTATTTTTGGTAATATATACACCGTGGGTCTACGTGGGAATAGTGTATATAAGAATTCAAGAGTTTTCTTGTTGATCCAACCCATTTCTCTGGCGTGTGTCAATATGACTGATAAGGTAGTGAGGAATTCGGTGGTGGGGTCCTGCTCAAGTGGTAAATATGTGGATTCATCTGATAGCATCACATTAACCTTGGTCTCATAAAAGAAACGGTCCATAGCAACTAGGGCACCCCCTTTATCAGCTGGAAGAAATGTTAGTGATGTGTTTTTCTTGAGTGATTGCAATGCTCTCTTATCTGAAATAGACATGTTTTGTTGTTTCTTGTGTGGTGTTGTCAAGGAGGAGAGGTCTCTTTTGACCAGAGTCTCGAAAGAGTCAAGAACTTTGTGGGATGTTGGAGGCATAAAAGTGCTCTTAGGTTTGAATTCTGTATACTCTGTGTCCACAGAGCTGATGCTCAAAGAAATCGGATTTGCAAACAAGTATCTGAGTCTGAGTTTTCTCATGAATTTGAAAAATTCTATCTCTGTGTTGAGTGGCGTGGTATGATAGGTGGGAACAAAGGATATACCTTTGTTCAATAATACAATTTGTGCCTTTGATAGAATAGTTGAGGATATGTTGACTACTAGTGTTTCTTCTGCCTCCTGCCTGTGCTGGATAGTTTTTGACTTTCCGCTGCCTCTACGGGTGAGCTCTTACTCGTATGTCAGATATCCACAGTTCAATTCCATGTACACAGATATAACTTACAATTACATCCACTTTACCTTTTAGGTAGTGAGTCAGATTCTTGGACTAGCGCTCTATCACTGATATCGTAGTTCTCTACGGACTCCATTCAAGGTAGCTCACATAGTTTCAAGCACTGTGTTTCTTTTTTCGCACTATGGCAAGCAGCATGGTGGTGCATTGTGGGCTTTGTGGTTCCTTATTAGTTTCTTTCATCATTATTCTGAAAACTTTATTAACAACCTCTCCAATATTTCAAGCTCTCATTTTCCTCCTGGTTAATGATACACCATTCTTCTCTTTGTTTTTATTATTCCACACTTATCTTTATTTAAAATGAAAACTCTTATTTGAATAATTCAAGCAATGCTAGCGCGCATCCAAGATGGTCGCGTGAGCACAGGGCTCCCCGGACCCTCGCTGCTCCTCGGAATTTATCCTGACAATATCCTGATTTGGTTTATGGAATCTGGGAGATGACGACCGGCTGAGCACGTATCTCCTTTCAGAAATTTAATCGGACCCGGGAATCCTGAGTTATCGTTGTTTGAACTTTTGGGACCCACCCGACGGAGGTGCCCGGGGCGAAGGTGAGCCGTGGGGCCGTGTCGCAGTTGAACAACAACGGCTGCGGCGCGGTGCCAGGGGCCGCTCGGCCACTTTCGGTTTCACTTTCAGACCTCAGGGGGCTGGCCGGTGGAGCGATTGAGGTGGCGGGGTGTTTCCCTGACCTCTGCACAAGCTTTGTCACCACCTGCCACTAGAGTGCCTATCGCCTTGGGTCCCCCCGCACCGTCGTACTGTGGCCTCGGGTGAGGCGCTGGTTTCCAGGGCCGGTATCCCAACTACTTTTGCCCGGCGGTCCCCCTCGGAGTCCGTGGCCTCATGGGGGGCAAGGGGGGCCCCGAGGGGCGCAAGACTAAATCCTCCCTCCGTGGAGGATCGGTCCAGACCAACAACATGGACCGCTATACTCAGGGCAGAGGCTCTCCTGGAACGGCCGGTCCCCCCTCAGACGTCGCCGGTGGTGGCACATCCGTCTCTTCGGAACTTTCCCTACAGGACATCATGGGCGCCATTGATGGCATCAGGGAGACCATCGCCACGCAATACGAGGCCCTGGCCCGCAAGATCGATACGGTGGCGATTGATGTCACCTTAATACGGGCGGACCTCTCCAAAACAAACGAGAGGGTTCAAACTCTCGATGCGCGGACCTCCACCCTGGGTGCGGATGTGGCGGACCTGCAGGCCGTGCTCGGCGACATCAAGGTGGTCAATGAGCAGATGGCCCGGCGGCTGGAGGACTTCGAGGGACGGGCCCGACGCAACAACATCCGTGTCATCGGCGTACCGGAGTCCTCCGACGACCGCCCGGTTGACCTCCTGGTCGAGGAACTCATCCTCCAACAGCTGACCCCTGCGGGCTTGAGTAAATTTTTTGCCGTTGAACGGGCTCATCGAGTTACGGGCGGGCGGCCACGGCCGGGGGCCCCCCCGAGGCCTATCGTGGCCAAACTGTTTTACTACAGAGACCGGGATGCGATTCTGCAGGCCTCGCGGGTCCACGGCCCGGTTCGATACGAGAACTCATCCATTAACTTTTATCCGGACTTTACTCAACTGGTCCAGAAACAGCGGATGGGATTCCAGGGGGTGAAACGTCGTCTTCGTGAGCTGGGCCTAAAGTACTCTATGCTCTACCCTGCCAAACTCCGAGTGGAACATGAGGATCGGACTGCCTTCTTTGACTCTCCTGTGGCAGTGAGTGACTGGTTGGACTCGCTGCCGGACAGAGGTGGCCGTCCCGGGCCCTCTGCGGGTGCCAACGGTGACGGTTCCCCTTTGGAGTGACTCTTGGTCCTTGATTTTGTCAATTTGCACTGCTCAGCTGGGTTGTACTTCTTTGGTTCAGTGTGTTTTGCTAGTACCTGTATGGGGGGCGGGCGGGGACGGGTCCCTCTCCTCCTCCGGGGTCTTTTTGTAGACTGGGGTTAGTTGGGCAACAGGCACACTGCAATTTGGGGGGGTTTTTTGGCCCGCAGGGGTGCAGGGTGGGGGGAGTTGGGTGTTGGGGGGGGTGGGGGGGAAGGAGGGGTTGTTTTGTAGTGTGGTTTTTGTGTGCAGGGCGAGGTATTGATTTTCTGCCACCTTTGGGACTTGTGCTGCTTGCGGGGGGACCTCTGAGCTATTGGAGGGGATGGGGGGGGACGGGTTGAAGCTTATGTCATGGAACGTCAATGGGTTGGGGGACCGTATCAAACGGGGTGTAGTTCTGCAGTATTTGCGTCGTCTGACTCCTGATGTGGTGTTTATCCAGGAGACGCATTTGGTTGGCAATGTCTGCCATGCAATGAACAGGGGGGGATACCGCCTCGTGGCCCACTCTGGTTTCACAACTGGCTCCAGGGGGGTGGGCATTCTCCTGCGATCCTCACTTCCGTTGGAGATCACGAGGGTGGTCTCAGATGACAGAGGGCGTTATGTTTGTCTGACTGGGAGGTGGGAGGGGCATCCCCTTGCCCTGGTCTCAATTTACGTCCCACCGGGCCTCCAGAACTCCACCTTCGCGGACTTGGGTCGAATGCTGCTTGAACTTCCGGATGGCCTTTTGCTTATGGGCGGGGATTTTAACTCGGTGGTTTCGGGGGACCTGGATCGTCACCCACCCAGGGCCCTCCCCGCTGCCCAGGCTTGGCTAGGCGGTCTGTTGGAGACCTTCGGCCTGGTGGATAGTTGGCGATTAATGCATCCGACCCAATGTCAATACACCTTTCACTCTGGGGCACATGGGAGTCTTTCTAGGTTAGACTATTTCCTTATGCCCGCGGCGCAGACGGGTCGAATTCGAGAGGTCAGGCACCTGGCGAGGGGTATCTCCGATCATTCCCCGCTGTGGCTTCTCTTTGACACCGAGTCGCGGTCTGCAGGGCGGATCGCTCCCATTAACCCGTGGTACCTGCGAGACCCCACGACCCGCGAGAGTCTGGTTAAGGCTATGGACCAATACTTTCTTGAAAACGAGGGGTCTGTGTTGTCTGCAATGTCCCTGTGGGAAGCCTTTAAAACCGTAATCCGCGGACACGCCCTCTCCCAGATAGTAGTGGCCAAGAAGCTCAGGAGTGAGGCGGTGGTGAAGCTGGAGACTGACATCTCGGGGCTGGAGTCGGCCTTGGAGGAGGGTGTCACTCCGGACGGGCTCCATGCCCTCAGCCTGAAACAGTTTGAATACAGATCTCTTGTCACCGACGCTGCCAAAACTATGTATAGGGAGCAGCAGGGTCGGTTGTATGATGCCGGGGACAAGGCGGGAAAGCTGATTGCGTGGCTGGACAAGAAGGAGAGAGTGAATCGTGTGGTCCCGGAGTTGCGTGTCTCGGATGGAGTGTGTGTGACTGAGCCTGGTGAGATTGTGGAATGTTTTGCCGACCACCTCCGGACTGTGTACTCCCCGGTGACTGATAGGGATGAGGAAGATTCTCGCCTTCTCCTGAGGGACATTGCTTTGCCTGGCCTTTCTGCCGAGGACCGTGAGCAGCTGGACGCTCCCTTGTCGGTGGATGAAATCGCGACTGCGATTCGGTCCCTTCGCTCGGGCAAGGCCATGGGTTCCAACGGTCTACCTATCGAATTATATAAGTTGCGCCCGGATAAACTAGCTCCCTTCCTCAGTCGTATGTTTCAGGAGTCCCTCGAGGCCGGTTCCCTTCCGGTCGACCAGCGACTGGCCACGATAGTCGTGATCCCCAAGGAAGGGAAGCCACGGGACCGCTGTGCCTCTTACAGGCCTATCTCACTGCTAAATGCAGAGCCTAAAATCCTGGCTAAAGTCCTTGCCAATCGTTTGTTGAGCGTTATCTGCGATCTGATTCATCCTGATCAATGTGGCTTCATCCCACATCGCAACACCGCCCTCAACTTGCGGCGACTCCATGGCGCCCTCGCCAGGGCAGAGTACCTCTCCGAACCGGCCGTGCTGGTTTCTTTAGATGCCACGATGGCCTTTGACACCATCGAGTGGCCATTCCTCTGGGCTGTCATGACCAAATTCGGCTTTGGGGAGGGATTTCTTGGCTGGGTGAAGCTTCTCTACACGGGACCCATGGCTCAGGTGGTGGTTAATGGGCGGGTCTCTCGGCCCTTCGCTCTCGGTAGGGGTACGAGGCAGGGGTGCCCGTTGTCCCCTCTGCTCTTTGCTCTCGCCCTGGAGCCACTCGCCGCTTGGCTCCGCTGGGAGCCCTCGATCAGGGGGATCCGGTGGGCCCCGGGCTTTGAGGATCGGGTCTCGTTATATGCTGACGATATCCTCCTGTATCTTACCCCGCCGCGGCAGTCGCTTAACGTTCTCTTCGACGTTTTGACTTCCTACGGGAGAAATTCGGGTCTCACGATTAACTGGTCTAAATCCTGTGTCTATCCTATCTCCGGTGGCCCCCCTCTCCTGCCGCCTCGGCTTCCGATCCAAATATCTCTGTCCGGCTTTAAATACCTGGGGATACACATCTCGCTGGACCCGGTAGCTCGCTATGAGCACAATCTCCTGCTTCCACTTCGGCGTTTGAGGGAAGACACGGCTCGGTGGGGTAGGCTGCCCCTGTCCCCACTGGGTCGGGCCGCATTGTTTAAAATGATGTCCCTTCCCAGGTTCCTCTATGCACTTCAGAACTCCTTCGACATCATTCCAGTGGCCTACTTTCGGGAAGTAGAGAGCCTGCAGAGGAGACTGGTGTGGGACGGACGGGCGCGTATCGCCCTGGCCAAACTCACTCTCCCCTGGTACGACGGGGGCATCGCGCTTCCCGACATTCGCAGGTATTATTGGGCCTCACAGCTATCAGCCATTAACCATGCCACGTATGCGCCTGGCTTGAACCCGGCGTATGAGATGGATAAATTCCTGCTTCCCGGTGGTAACTATAACAGGGCGCTTTACTCCCGCTCGGCTGGACGGACCCTGACGGGCCCCACTAAGATCGCGGTACGGATTTGGAAGGCGGCCAATGTAGCCATGGGCTGGAGTGAGCGACTGACATGCGCTACTCCTTTATTTGCCTCCGACCGACTGGGAAGCCTCTGGACAACGAAGGGGTTTGACCGTTGGGACACGATTGGCATCAGTAGAGTGGGAGACTTATGGATGAAGGGCGCGGTTAAGACCTTCGCGGCGCTCCAGAGCGAATACGAACTCACGGAAAAGGAGTTCTTCCGATACGCCCAGGTGCGGCATGCCCTGCTCTCTGTCTTTGGGGAGGGGACCAAGATCCCGGCCTCTTCGCCCCTCGAGGACCGCATACTTGATGGTCATGTTCCCGACAGTACTATCTCCTTAATCTATAAAAAACTCATTAATAATCGGGCTGACCTATTGGTGCGCCTTCGGGAGACGTGGACGGGGGACGGGGTGGAATTAGACGACGAGGACTGGCAGTCCGCACTATCGTCCCCCAAGGAAGTCGCCATTCCAGCCCGTCTCCGCCTGGTCCAGTTAAAGATTCTCCACCGGGTGTATGTGACGGGCCCCCGTCTGGTCTCGATGGGATTCTCAGAAGATGGGCTCTGCAAGCGGGGGTGTGGGCTCAGTGCCACCTTTCTCCATATCCTTTGGGAGTGCCGGGAGGTGGCGGAATACTGGCGTCGGGTTCATGGGGTCATGGGACAAGTCACCGGGGTGGCGCTGCTGCCGGAGGTGCATCGCTGTGTCTTGAATGTGTGGGAGCCTAATGATTATAATGCGGCGCAGACTCGGTGGGCGGCCCTGGGCTACATGATTGCTAAGAGGGATATAGCGCAGCTTTGGGGTTCCCAGCGGCCACCTACCGTGTCAGTATGGAAGGAAAACATGGACTGGTGTATGTTCAGGGAGAAGACGGTATATGTGGCCCGCGGTAAACCCGGGGCATGGGGTAGAATTTGGGGGCAATGGAACGTGTATCGTGGGGGTATCTGTACGCCCCCCCTAGTGGACACCGATATTGCCTTGTCCCCCTGACCCTTGATGGTTCCTTGCGACTGATTGTAATAATCGAATATAGATGTTCCTTTCCCGTTACCCCCCCCCGATCTTTCAGTACTCCCTCCTGTTGATAGCTCATTGAAGGTCTGGAGTAAAAGTCCCCCGGATGTAGCCTGACACACGCCTTTTGCCCGTATGCCTCGCCTTTTGGTTTTTGTTGTTATTTATGTTAAATGTATGTCTCCTGCTTCTCTCGAGCCATCCTGAGCCATTTACGGGGCTGGGCCCCAGGTGTCGCCTACTGCTTTAACTAATGTACGATCCTTTCTGAGTCTAGCGGCCGGCCCTGGTGGTTGTAGGCCCATGCTTGTAACTGCTTTATTGTTTTAATAAAATTTTTGGAAAAAAAAAAAAAAATAAAAAAAATAATTCAAGCAATGATGTAATATATTGTAAATTTGAACCTTTTGACTTGTAGATATCACCTGAATAAGGGTGACGACACCACCCGAAATCCATTGGGATTGATTTATTTCCTCTAATACAAACATTTTGGATCTCTGGAAAGGATTCACTGTGACAGAAACTGGTGTGTCAATAAAAGGCAACACATCAACAAGCAGATCCTGTTTGAGCATCTTTTTAATTTTTATTTTTGATTCTCTATGATGGACACTTTGAATAATTCTTGACAATCCTCAAGTAAATTGTTTTGTTTGTATTTAGCGATATAACAAGTTTGAAACAGTTAAAGCATATACAAATGAAGATGCAGCATTAATTACACTCTCTTAATGAGTGTTTTAGGTAGTGCATTACCTGTCTAGATCACAGCGCTCTAGTTCTAATTGTCTTTAAAAGGTGGCAGGGTAGAACCACCTCAGGTATTGCACACAATACCTAGAATAACGCAAATCTGAGCAGATTCATAGTTTACCTTACATAAAACGAGTGCGCACAAAGCTGTTTTTCCTCTTACCACTTTCTAAAGGTGGCATTTTCAAACACAGGATTTACCAAAAGTATGTCACTAGATTCTGAGTTCAGAGAGTCCAAAACTCAATTTTTCAATCTTGCCCCTATGGAAAGTTACACATGTAAAAATGGTACAGTGCAACCCCAATGATAAGCCTATGGGACAGACCGCCTTTCAACAGTGAACAATGAAATACACAGTCTTTCCCTATCAGGGCATGTCACACACATCAGGCCATGTCCTACCTTTCACATACACTCCACCCTGCCCATCGGGGTGCCTTGGGCCTACCATAGGGGTGCCTTACATGTAAGGAATGGGAAGGTATGGGCCTGGCAAGTGGGTGTACTTGTCAGGACAACTTGGCAGTTTACAACTGCGCGCGCTGACACTACAGTGGTAGGTACATTTACTGGGGTACTCATGTGGGTGGCAGAAAAATTGGAGGCAAAAGACAAAAAGTTTGGGGATAACACTGTCAAAAGGGCCAGGTCTAACAATTAGCATTTTGCATTACTGTTTGTAGTTTTAAAAAAATTACTACATAAGGTAGTGCCTGTTAGACCCGGCCCTCGTGACATAGCCATCCCTGTCCTCGCACCACATAACCTGACCCCTGCACCTCATGCAGCCCCCGAGCCCACGGCCTAGCCGATCCTTCCCACCAGAACACACACACACCCGACCCGGACTTCCCCGTCCGTGGCCTTCCTCCCTTCGGCCACACCGGGCCCGCGTGCCCACTCCATGCACCATGATGGCCGCCCGGCCCCAGCGCGACCCTGGCCTAGAGGCGCCACTCCGGCTGGAGGACATCGCGCTCCCATTGGGATGAGAGAGGCAGGAGCAGTTTCCATCGCACCTCTGAGCTCCCCTGGGAAGGTGGGTTTCGATCGGCCCTCCGGCCTCCCTGAGGGCTGGCTCCACGCCTGCTGGGTGTCTGGGACTCCTCCCGACCTGGCCCTGAAAGGATCAAAAGACAATGGCAGGAAACCCCGACAAGCGACCCCCAGGTGACAAGACCCCCGCCTGCACAGACTCCGGACATCAAAGAGGAGTCGTCCTATAACAAGGGGTGCTCTGGGACTGTCCGGCAGATTCGCCTTTGGAAACACCTGAGCCCTGCTGAGTGACTCGTGGCTCCCTGAAGATCGTAAGACCTCCGAACCTGTGCTTGAGCCCTGCTGAGTGACTCGCGGCTCCCTGAAGATCGTAAGACCTCCAAACGTGTGCTTGAGCCCTGCTGATTGACTCGCGGCTCCCCGAAAGATCGTAAGACCTCCGACTTGTGCTTGAGCCCTGCTGAGCGACTCGCGGCTCCCACAGACTCTCTTGGTCCCGCCGGACCCCGACGACGACCAGCGTATCCCCCAGCTCGAGGATTGTGAGCTGTGCGCCGGGTACGCTCCTGCATTTGATCCATATCCCCAAAGACTGTCCCGCTACCTCCTACCCCCCTCCAAGACTCTGTGAGCCCACGCTCCACTTGTATATATTTGCCTTGCTGATCATAAATATCCTACAACTCCGATCTGATAAAGATTTGCTCTTAAGAACTCCCGGTGTGGTGTCTCTTTGTCGTGTGGTGCCGAGTGTACGATCCTAGATACGAGATTCCTCCCCTGAGGAGTCTCCCGCCAGTGCCCGGCTACGATACCTCGAGGGTTGGTCTCAGGATAGCCAGGGCCCCCTCCGGGCTCCTCTGAGGTCGCCTTCTAACATTGGTGGCAAACGACGGGATTCGGGCCCATAATCTAGAGATCGTACCGTGAACGGCTGACGCACTACCGACAAAAATGGCAGAAGGAAACGCCGTGCTTCTCACAGAAAACGACACCAGTACCGTGTTCCAGGCGGAACAACTGGAGGAATACACACACAGAGAATTGAAGCAATTCTGCAAGGAACTCAAAATCGCTACCACTGGTCTCAACACCAAGGAAGATATGCAGAAGGCACTAAAAGCTTGGGTGGATTCTGGAGTCCCCCGCCCAGAAGGAGCGGTGGAGCTCCACGACGAAGCAGGACCCTCCCAAGGAGAACGCAGCAGCAACCAGGTGCGAAGCTTCGTACCAGACGGGGGCCTATCCCCGGAGGAACTCGCAGACAGAGAAAGAAGTCGCCATCACGAACTCAAATTAGCCAAACTCAAAATCGAGGGCAAGTTGAAATTAGCCGAGAAAAAGCTAGCAGTGGAACAGATGCGGGTGCAAGGAGAACTAGAAGAGAAGAAACTCAAACGGGAACACGAAGGAAGAAGACTTCAACTGGAGCACGAATGCAGCTTGAAGGAAATGGAGCTAAAAGCAAAAAGCGAAGAAGCGCGGCCCCCGGGGAACCGAGAGGCGGCCTCCCCGGTGGAGCAGAAGGTCCACATTCCCAAGGATGTGGTCAAAGAATATTACAAAAACGATGACTTTCAACAGTGGTTCAGGGCCTACGAGGTCGTCATGACCTCCCATCGGGTCCCGCAGAAGGATTGGGAGGCCGGGTTGTGGGGACGATTCCTGAGCGAAGGGAGAGACACCCTGCTCGACCTACCCACCTCCATGCAGACCTCCTACGACCACATGAAAGAGGCCCTCCTCACAAGGTACGGCCTCACCCCTGAGATGTACCGCCAGCGGTTCCGGGACTGCAGGAAGATCCCGGGCACCACCTGGGTGGAGTATGTAAACTTCTTCAGCCGCGCATTCGATGGGTGGATCAAGGGCAGCAAGGTAACCACCCTAGAAGAACTAACCGACCTCATGTTGAGGGAACACCTGGCTGCGAACTGCTTTGTGGAACTGCGCCAGCATCTGCTCGACAGCAAGCTCACGGATCCGAGAAAGCTGGCTGTCGAGGCGGATTGCTGGACCAACACCCGGGTCTCCCGGGGCCCTGTAGGAGAGTACCCCCGAGCCAGTCAGGGACCACCCCACCAGAGAGGGGGGGGGAACCAGGGAGGGCAGAGAGAGTCCCAGTCCAGTCCCCCGAAGACCCAACCTCCGCCTTTCCCGGCACCCCCACCAGCTGTATCCGCCCCCCCCCTGAGACGGGGGCACCGGGTGACCATCGCTTGTTTCCGTTGTCAGAAGCCCGGGCATTACACCAACGACCCTGAATGCCCCATGGCCCCGCACACCACCCAGGCAGCACCCCCCGCTAGACAGATAGCCAATGTAGCACTGGGGGAGGAGGTTGAGGAGACCGTAGAGTGGGAACCCGCAGCCATGGCCCTAGTATCCTTAGGAGATAGAGAAATGGTCCCTGGAAGCCTCCTGCCCTCCAACACGAAGAAATATGGGCAGCTCGTAACGATCAATGGCCACCAAGTAGAAGCCCTCCGTGACACCGGGGCCAGCATCACCGGTGTCCTCAGTCATTTGGTCAACAAAGACCAGGTCCTCCCCAACGTCTTTTGCCTGGTCATTTCCGCTGACAACACGGAAAGTCTGTGTAAAGTAGCCCTGGTGCCTTTTGAATGGGAGGGGTGGTCGGTAAACTGAAAGTCGCAGTGAGAACCTCCCAGCCAGTCGACTGTCTCCTGGGGAACGACCTGGAAAGTTCCCCCTGGAAACAAGTCGAGCGCAAGACCCACCTAGGGATGATGGGTCTCCCTGAGTGGGTGTGCGCCACCACCCGCTCCATGGCGGCCCGACTGACCCCCCTGGGGGAAGTTGACGACGCCCCGACCACTGAAGATAGGATGGTCCCCGCCGAGGGTCCCCACATCCCCCCACAAGAAGGGTCGGTCGCCAGTGACGAACCCCCACCTTCCGACTCCGCACAGGTCACCGAATTTGGCGATCTGCCCGAATTGGCCCAGTGGCGCCACGAGGGGGGCCCCTCCCGAGAGGAGTTCTGCCGAGAGCAGGCTACCTGTCCTTCCCTGGTCGGGCCCCGGCAACAGGCAGAGGCCCAGGCCGCGGGCGACCAAACTGGAACGCACCGGGTGTATTGGGAGAATGACCTTTTGTACAGAGAGCAGAAGTCGGTGGAGCTGGGATCCGCCCGGGTGCTGGTGGTACCCCTATGCTTCCGAGACCTCCTCCTGGGCTTGGCCCACGACGTTCCCCTCGCAGGCCACTTGGGCCAGGACAAAACCTACAGTCGCCTCGTGAGGCGTGACTCACTTTTACTGGCCCAGAATGAGAGCAGATGTAGAAGCCCACTGCAAGTCCTGTCCCACGTGCCAGGCCAGTGGGAAGAGCGGAGGAAAGCGCAAGGCTCCCCTCCAACCCTTCCCTGTCGTCAGTACCCCTTTTGAGCGGGTCGGGATCGACATCGTGGGGCCTCTGGACCCCCAACCTCCCAAGGGCACCGCTTTATCCTCGTCCTGGTGGATCATGCCACCCGATACCCTGAAGCCATACCCCTGCGCACCGTCACAGCCCCCGTGGTGGGCCGGGCGTTGATGGGAATCTTCTCCCGTATGGGTTTTCCCCGCGAGGTCGTGAGCGATCGCGGTACGAACTTCATCTCCAGATACATAACGTCCTTGTGGCAACAATGCGGAGTGTCCTATAAATTCACCACCCCGTACCACCCCCAAGGAAACAGCCTGGTGGAGCGGTTTAACCGGTCTCTGAAGGGGATGATCGCGGGCCTGGAAGAGCCCCTCCGGCGTAAGTGGGACGTCCTGCTCCCCTGCCTCCTGTTCGCCTACCGAGAAGTTCCCCAGAAATCCTTGGGGTTCAGCCCCTTTGAGTTACTCTACGGGCACCCCGTCCGTGGGCCCCTCAGCCTGGTCAAGGAAGGGTGGGAGGCGGCGCCCGGAGGCCACCCCCGAGATGTGTTCCGATATGTCCTGACTCTCCGAAACCAGACTAGGAAGTTCCGAGAGATGGCCGAGGCCAACCTGGAGGCGAGCCAGGAAGAGATGAAGCGCTGGTACGACCAGAATGCCACTCTGGTAGAGTTTCAGCCGGGCCAGCAGGTATGGGTCATGGCCCCCGTGAAACCCTGCGCCCTCCAGGATAAATGGACCGGGCCCTTCAAAGTGGTTGAGCGGAAGAGCCAGGTCACGTACTTGGTGGACGTCCAGTCCCCACGGGACCCCCTCCGGGTCCTCCACGTGAACCGCCTCAAGCCCCACTTTGTGCGGACAGAGCTGAGCCTCCTGCTGGCCACTGATGACGGGTCCGAGGAGGAGTCGGATCCCCTCCCTGATCTCCTGTGCACCAAAGAGAAGGACGGCTCCGTAGAGGGAGTGAACCTCTCCCCATCCCTCACTTCCCAGGAACGTGAGGATTGCCACCAGCTCCCAGGGCAGTTTTCCGACCTCTTCTCCCTGGTCCCCAAAGTCACCGACTGATGTGTCCATGACGTGGACACCGGAGACAGCCCGCCGGTGAAACACCGAGCCTACCGAGTCCCTGATCGGGTCCGGTCCTGCATTCAAGCCGAGGTCTCGAAGATGTTGACCTTAGGAGTGATTGAACCCTCAGACAGTCCCTGGGCCAGCCCCGTGGTTCTGGTCCCAAAAGCAGCTGCCCCCGGTGTCGCCCCAGAACTCCGCTTCTGCGTGGACTACCGGAGACTCAATGAAGTCACCCGAGCCGATGCCCACCCCATTCCCCGAGCCGACAAGCTCATTGACCGGCTCGGGGCTGCTCGGTTCCTCAGCACCTTCGATCTCACCTGTGGCTACTGGCAAATTGCGCTCACAGAAGGAGCCAAGGAGTGGTCCGCCTTCTCCACCCCGGATGGGCACTATCGCTTTCGCGTGATGCCCTTCGGGATGAAAAATGCCCCGGCCACCTTCCAGCGACTGGTAAATAGAGTCCTGGCCGGGCTGGAAAAATTCAGCGCTGCCTATCTAGACGATATCGCAGTTTTTAGTTCCGAATGGAGTGAGCACCTCCAGCACCACCGGAGGGTGCTAACCGCCCTGCGCCAGGCAGGCCTCACCGTGAAAGCCAGCAAGTGCCAGATTGGGCAAGGTTCGGTAACCTACCTGGGGCACCAGGTCGGAAGCGGCCAGGTCGCCCCTCTACAGCCCAAAATCGACGCCATCCTAGCCTGGGAACCCCCCACTACCCAAACGGAGGTCCGAGCCTTTCTGGGCCTCACGGGCTACTACCGGAGATCCATCCGGGGGTACGGCAGCCTCGTCGGCCCCCTCACGGGACTCACGTCCAAGATACAGCCCAAGAAAGTGCAGTGGACCCCTGCCTGCCAAGAGGCGTTCGATGCCCTGAAAGCGGCCATGTGCACTGCCCCCGTCCTCCAGGCCCCCGACTACTCCAAGGAGTTTGTGGTCCAAACGGATGCCTCCGAGCATGGAATTGGGGCCGTCCTGTCCCAGGTGAATGACCAAGGCCTAGACCAGCCCGTAGCCTTCCTCAGCCGAAGGCTGTTGCCCAGAGAACAGAGATGGAGCACCATCGAGCGCGAGGCGTTCGCCGTAGTCTGGGCCCTCAAGAAGATACGCCCTTACCTGTTTGGCACCCATTTCAAGGTCCAAACCGACCATCGCCCCTTGCGATGGCTCATGCAGATGTGAGGAGAAAACCCCAAGCTACTGCGGTGGTCAATCTCCCTCCAGGGGATGGATTTCACCGTGGAGCATCGCCCTGGTACTGACCACGCCAACGCCGATGGCCTCTCCCGGCTCTTCCGCCTCAGCGAAGAGAACCCCCAAGAGGATGGGTAGTTCTCTCCGGCTTTCAGCTGGGGGGGACGTGTGTTAGACCCGGCCCTCGTAACATAGCCATCCCTGTCCTCGCACCACATAACCTGACCCCTGCACCTCACGCAGCCCCCGAGCCCACGGCCTAGCCGATCCTTCCCACCAGAACACACACACACCCGACCCGGACTTCCCCGTCCGTGGCCTTCCTCCCTTCGGCCACACCGGGCCCGCGTGCCCACTCCATGCACCATGATGGCCGCCCGGCCCCAGCGCGACCCTGGCCTAGAGGCGCCACTCCGGCTGGAGGACATCGCGCTCCCATTGGGATGAGAGAGGGAGGAGCAGTTTCCATCGCACCTCTGAGCTCCCCTGGGAAGGTGGGTTTCGATCGGCCCTCCGGCCTCCCCGAGGGCTGGCTCCACGCCTGCTGGGTGTCTGGGACTCCTCCCGACCCGGCCCTGAAAGGATCAAAAGACAATGGCAGGAAACCCCGACAAGCGACCCCCAGGTGACAAGACCCCCGCCTGCACAGACTCCGGACATCAAAGAGGAGTCGTCCTATAACAAGGGGTGCTCTGGGACTGTCCGGCAGATTCGCCTTTGGAAACACCTGAGCCCTGCTGAGTGACTCGCGGCTCCCTGAAGATCGTAAGACCTCCGAACCTGTGCTTGAGCCCTGCTGAGTGACTCGCGGCTCCCTGAAGATCGTAAGACCTCCGAACTTGTGCTTCAGCCCTGCTGAGTGACTCGCGGCTCCCCGAAAAATCGTAAGACCTCCGACTTGTGCTTGAGCCCTGCTGAGCGACTCGCGGCTCCCACAGACTCTCTTGGTCCCGCCGGACCCCGACGACGACCAGCGTATCCCCCAGCTCGAGGATTGTGAGCTGTGCACCGGGTACGCTCCTGCATTTGATCCATATCCCCAAAGACTGCCCCGCTACCTCCTACCCCCCTCCAAGACTCTGTGAGCCCGCGCTCCACTTATATATATTTGCCTTGCTGATCATAAAGATCCTACAACTCTGATCTGATAAAGATTTGCTCTTAAGAACTCCCGGTGTGGTGTCTCTTTGTCTTGTGGTGCCGAGTGTACGATCCTAGATACGAGATTCCTCCCCTGAGGAGTCTCCCGCCAGTGCCCGGCTACGATACCTCGAGGGTTGGTCTCAGGATATCCAGGGCCCCCTCCGGGCTCCTCTGAGGTCGCCTTCTAACAGTGCCTGATTCAGAACCTATGTGCAGAGTCTTATGTCTCTGCGTGTCCTATCTTTTTCTGTGTGGGTCCGAGTGCGTACTCTCTTTTCCAAGTACAGCGTCTCCACCCCAAATGTAGAGACTCCTTTACAAGTGTGGAGACTCCGTACTAAGGAGCTCATTAGGATGGCAGACGGACTTGAGTCCGTAAGCCATCCTGGTGTAAACTGGGACCGTCCACCATGCATGTGGCGGTCCCGCACACCGGATCAGGATGCGACCGCCACCGTGGCAGTCGGATCCTGCATCTTTACATTGCGGCTGTCGCTGCTGACAGCAGCACCCGCCGCGATGCGAAAATGCCATGTTGTTGATTTCACAGCACTACGTGGCAGGCACCTCACGGTGCCTGCCACCTAGTGCTATGAAATATAGGGGGGTATCATGGGTACCCCCAAGTGCACCCCACCTCCCCCATCACAAGAGGGGCCCACAACGGGCCCCCAAACCCAATCCCGCCAGCCTTTCCATGGTGGTTCCACCGCCATGGAAAGGCTGTCTCCAGCCTTCATCGTAATTTGGCAGACGGTGCCTGCTAGGCACCGCCGCCATTATACCAGTGAAGACCGCTCTGCCAGGCAATCCGGAGAGTTGCCCGTGGCGGTTCCGTGGCAGAGGGTCCTTGTGACCACCACGGTCACAGTGAGTTCCCCTCGCCATCCTAATTTGGCGAGGGAAATTCGTGGTCGGCGTACGGAAGTGGTGGCGGTCCTTCCTTAATCCTTATGAACTCCCAAGTGCGGAGACTCTGATAATGATAGAATTTATAAAGTGATCAATTATTTAAAGAATGTCCTGGTGCTCTGAAGTTATAATGATGCTACTCGTGAATGCATTTGTCAACACTAAAACATTTACTTTTTGAATCAGGCCCTAAGTTTCACTCACTGCCAAAATAGTTTGTGATTGCTAGAAACTAGTGTCTTCCTTTTACACTAAGGTCTACCGCTGTGCAGTTAGGGTAAGAGGTTATGTGTTGGTTACATATGACTTTTTGCACCCATTTTTGTGCACTCATGTGTAAGCTAAGCAAGTGGAACAACTAACTCAGCCCAGTATCTGTGTTCACAAAGCCTGGTGCCGATGCTACCCTACATGAATTGGTGATGACCTTTGCAGGACTTATAATGTGAGTGGGCACTCATAGTGTAAGTCTGTAGTGCTTCATTAAAATGTGCTGTGCTTCACTGTTTTGTACATTATGAGCGAAAGCTGCACTAATATTTTTCCAAAGTTAGGACTAGAGACAAGCTTAATGCAAAGTTATTTATAATTCTCTGAGTTAATTAGATTTCTGCATTGGTATCACTTCCGGCACAAACACAATTCTGTAAGGCAGATACCCTTGCAGCATTGCGCAAGTGCACCTTAGTTGGCACTAAGCACGCGCTAGGTTAAAGCAGAAGTGCACCGTATCTTAGTAGATATGGGAAATTTCTGCTCTCTCCCTTTCATGCAACACAGTGCAGCCATTGTATTATCTGAAATATTTGTAAATCTGCCCCCATGTTCCTAAGAAATGTAAGATATTGTAGAAGCTAGGAAGATGAAAAGGAATCTCCTGGTGATTGGAGTGTGCCACTATAGACAATACACAATCTACACCATCAAAATCATCCAAGTGAAGCAAGACAAAACACCATTTGCGTAGGCATATCATGCTGGGGCTGAGAAGTAACCCTGTGACTTGTGGATCCCTGTAGAGGGGAAAGAGCCTTTAGAAAAAGTTTTTGCCATGTTGTGCCTTAACCACACATTTTTTAACATGCATGTTTTTACCGTGTGTATGTTTTTACAACGCATGCCTTTACAGCGCACTTAAGGTAAGTTGAGGGATGTAGGGGGGTCTTCCCCCACAAATACTTACAAATTATGATGCCGGTAAACCGTTCGGGCTGTCCGATTCGGTTACAAAAGACATTTGGACAGGCCGAGTCTTTCGGAGCTGAATCGCACAGCTCAATGGACATGGTTTCTGAACAAGTGATTACGATGACCAATTTGGATGGTTGTTATGATTCGGTCTGCTGACACATAACGGATGTTGGAATCTGTCTTTGGGGGCACGCTGCAGGCCCTTCATGCACTGGAAGTGTCTTGTTGGGGCCCGTGGGGGCACCCAAGGGACCCCTCTTTCCAACGTTTCACAATGTGGCAGGCACCATGGGGTGTCCACCACAGGTTGCAAGGTTTTCCTCAACCACCCCTTTTTTCAATGTGTTCTCATTCAGATACAGGCTCACTTTGAAGTCAATGCGAGTCCCACTGAACGATGTTGGGAAGCATTGTAATCGGTCGGTCGAACACACACAACCCGATTCAGTCGGAAACTATTCCGGAACCGATTCGGTCAGAAGAGTTTCTGAATGACATTGTAATCGGCTCCAATGTGTGGCAATAGCATAAGTTGTAAAAACGTATCTGTGTAAAAAAATGCAGGGTAAAAAATTTGTGCTAAAGGCATGAAATTTATTTTTCTGCGTTGTTTGGTCATACAACCCTTGTGGAGAGGCAAGTATGAGTCACCCACTCTCCAGGTAGAACTAGGGCCCTGAGGATTGATGCAAGAAACAGGGTGCCTCGGGCGAGTGTGGTATTCCCCTGCTAAGTAATGTGTACAATGTGGTATTTACCATGATGGTACAGCATAAACCCTAACAGTGCAGATTACTACAAATGGGCCCTCTATAATTATTTTACAGTGCAGGCCTTTACAACGAAAGTTTTTGCATAATTTATAAAAGGGAGGACTTACAGGTTAACAGATGGGTTTTTAAGGGTCTAGGGATGGGTATAGATAAATGTATAGTTCAGGTATCAGTAGAGAGAAAGGGATGTAAGGGCTTTGTAGGGTTCATGTGTAGTCAAAAGGGGTAAGGGATTTTTACGTTTCAGGGGTGGGCAGGGGCTATGGAAGGTAATGGTTTTTTAGTGTTTCGTGCTTGGTAGAGATAAAGGAAGGTAATGTTTGTATGTAGGGGTAAAGGGAGGTAAGGATGTTTTAGGGTTCAGGGGCAGGTAGTGATATCAGTAGACCTGAGTTTCTGTACCTGCTCTCCATGATATTGTATTTAACATATTGGAGGTGATATTGGTTTCAGGGCTGCTGGGGATCAAAAATAAGAGGTTGTCACCATAGGTATTTCCACTTGCCAAGAAGTTCATATATATGATGTCATGATGTCAATTTAGATGTCATTATTGCTGTCATTTAACATTTCATGAGTGATGTAATATTTCAGGTCTAAAGCAATGCAATGTGGGCACAACGTATAAGTCGCTCAGTAAACTAGAACTGGTGAATTTCACTTTAAATATGGTTATACATATATATGTACATTAATGCATAGTATGGAGCAGCATGTGTGTGTAATGAAGTACTTTTCCTTTTTATAAGAGAAAGCATGGATGGGACTATGATTTATTAAGTGTTATTTAGTGTTTGTCTGAGGACTGCATCTCTAGTCAAGACCACCTCCCCTAAGTATGCTTGGACTGCTCTGCCTCGCTACTCTGAGGTAAAGTGCTACAGAACGATTTTGATTACCTATAAAATGAAGATTTGGAGCTAATTTTGAAGGGCTCATGGGGCATATTATCAAGCACGGCGTTAAAATTATCGACGCTTTAGCGGCAGAAAACTGCTGCTAAAGCGGCTATAATTTTTACTCCATTTCTTGATAATATGCCCCTCATACCCTTCCAAACTAATAACCCACTTTCTGATATAAGGTGTAACATGTCCCTGCCACACATGAAAAGGATATTGCAAGTCTCTTCAGATTAAGGGGACATGTAAGGGATCTTTCGATCACGGTCGGATCACCATGCCCCCTTATGCCTTTTTTTCCTTTTTTTTTCCTAGCACAGTGCTTTGTGCAGCGTGTTGGGTAATGGCAGGGCAAAACCCCTGTTTGTGCATGGATCGGAGTTCTGAGCTGCGCAGAGTTTATCGCCGCCAGTTATTGCTGGTAATAAGAAGCCTGCAGACCCCAATACATTTCAAAAGGGAACACCTGTCAGCGATTACCGGTGGAGAAGGCCTGTTAGCTACCGGGACATATAGTTTTGGTAGATTAATCATCTTGGGGCATATTATCAAGGACGGCGTTAAACTTATCACCGCTTTAGCGGCAGAAAACTGCCGCTAAAGCGGCGATAATGGTCTTGACAATAGAAGCCCATGTTGACACCAGAGCATGGGCTTCTATGGGAATTCTCAAGGGCATATTATCAAGCCCATTATCGACGCTTTAGCAGCAGTTTTAACGCCGTTTCTTGATAATATGCCCCCAAAATTTGAATGTTATCACTAAAAGAAAATAGACGTTATTTATCAAACTTGAAAAATGCTGAACAGAAAGGTAATGGATTTAAATAGGTGCGATCAATCCCAACCATCCTCAAAAGCAAGATCAATGATGCCTTCTTATCTACCATCATCTGATGTACTCACTAATGTTTGACCACAGACGAGCATGATTCTATTTTACATGTACATAGACATTTGTAATCTATTTATGTTTTATACTGTTTTGTGTGCTTTTATGGCCTTTGTGCCAAAGTAAGCATTTGACTGTCTGGCTAATTAGGCCCTTATGGTTTCTTTTTTAACTTCACGAGCAAATAATAGAGAGGGAGTCTATTGTGCTTCCAGTGTGAAGTACTAAAATTAGAAAGAACATGATCAACATTCTCTGTATTCAAGGCATGAGTTGAGAAAAGATCCATCTCTGTACCATGCTGCACAGTGTTGTGGGGGCAAGTGCCAGCCTTAACTAAATTGTAATACCCAGGTATTTATCCGCTTCCCAGAAGAGAGAGTGATTTCCAGAAATGATGGCTGCTATAAATGGATTAGTGAAAACAGTGCTTCTCCCGGAGAGCATGACTCCAATTTACATTGTTTGATGTTCTGATTTTAACAATCCTATTCTTTGAACTTTAAAGTGAAACATGTTGAGCACAGTAATCAGCTTAATCTGTTCGAAATTAGACAAATTTTAACCGCTCTCCCTGTATCGAATTGTATTTTCTTTGTTTTATTTTACATTTAAAAAATCGTATGTGTCTGAAGATAAGAAGTGAACGTATCATATTGTTTTAAATAAAGGTGTTTTAACATAGACTGCTTCAATGTGTTTTAGCAACTCTTATCGGACTCGAAATCACAATGACTTATTTAAAAAATCTAAATCCAACACAATTGGTTCATTTATGCAAACTGTGTGGTTTGCTTCCTGGCATTTCGGCTGCAAAGCTGCTCATTGTGAATACGAGCTTGGCTCACTGAAAGAAGGACCTTGAGTCATGACTGCTTACTTAACAATAATTGCTAAGTACATGTGGTCCTTTCGTTCTTGTTCGTTGCTAGAAACTATTTCTATGAACAAACGCTTTGACTTAGAGTTTCGCACTTAGCCTTTTCTGGAAATAAACCTTTGTGCTATCACTGCAGTATGCAGCCCTGGCAAGTTTTCTTAAGCAGTTCGCTGGAAAAAAGCCTTCAGGTGAAAAGTCTGGCATCAGATTTCCAAGAAAGTTGTTCCAGTGCCTATGCACGGAAATTGTGAATGGGGAGAGTGTGTATGCCACTTAAACAGTTCATTTGACTCCACCAATGTCAATTGCACCAATGTTTGTCACACCTGATTCCATAGAAGTGCTTTCAAAGATTTGTCACTTGATTGAGAAATTGTTTAGAGCTACTAATAGTATGTTATCCAATTCTGCTTTGTAAAAAATATTTCTTATCTGTTTTATCAACTGCTTTAAACAGTAGGAATTTTTCAGCAAAGGATGCCACTAGGTCGAAAGAATCTATGAAACAAATGTTATTTAGGAGCAGCATACACCAATTACAACTTAAATCTGAGTCCATATATTCATCCACAACAAGACTAGTTTGGGATCACATTATACTGCACATCACAGTTTTCATTTCAATGAACAACCTCACAGTTTAATATATTAAGGATAATATCTAACATGTGTGACATTCGGTTAGCATACAAGATTGTCATGGTTATGGTATGTCTAGGAGGGCCTCTCTGCAGTATCACCCCAAGCCCTCTGCCTTTATCCCTCCAGTTTGCTGAACCCAATTTTGTTGGCTTTTAGGAATCTGTGCACTTTACCACTGCTAACCAGTGCTAAAGTGATTGTGCTTTCTTCTCTAAACATGGTGAAATTGACTTTCACACACACAAATTACACATTTAATTTAGATGTATGTCCCTAGTAAAGTGGTAGTACATGTATCTAGGGACTGTAAGTTAAATGCTACTAGTGGTCCTTCAGCACTCATTGCTCCACCCGCTAAAGTGGACTTTGTAAACATGGCTCAGGCATTCCACTGCAGCCTGTATTACAGTTTTAAACTGCCATTATGCCATGGCGGAGGAGCGTCGCTCCCTTCGCCAGAAGTTTAATAAATGTTTAAATAAAATGATGATAAAACGGGTTTCAAATCCGATTTTTTATTGTTTTATTAGGCATGTGCTGGGGCTTGTGGCGGGCCAGGGATATGATAGGCTGGAGGGGGAGTGGTGTCCTCTACTTACACTGCGCATGTGGTTCTTGGCCAGCAGTCTCAGACCTGCCAAAAACCACATGCGCAGTGACCCCTCTCCAACCCCAGCTGCATTGCTGTGGCTGGAGAGAGCAGGCACCAACTCCCAGTTTGTCTTGGAGTGCACATTATTGGCACTTAGTACAATCTTGAAGCGGCTCTCACGTGAGAGCAGCTTCAGGATTGACCATAGGGCAGGGTAGGAGACTGTGCCGGCCGGCAGTGGCGGAGAGGAGTGGAAAAGCATGATGTGGCAGCAGGTAAGTTAAATTTTTTATTTTTTTGCCTTCATTGTGCCCCGTTTCCCCCTCCCTGTCTTTTTTGTAAATATTTTTTTAATCTCCGTTGTCACCTGTCCGTCCTCCCTCCTCCACCTCTTTTACCCAATACGAGCCACTCCTGCAAGACGATCTTCCAAAATAAACCTTTTACCAGGCCCAAACCCTCCAATTTTATATCTGTAAGTCATCTCTAGACAGCCCATGTACCTTAAAAAGAGGGCATGTGTTTTTGAGTTTTACATATCCTGTTAGTGAAAATCTTTTGTTTTCGCTACTGTAAGCCTATTTCTCCCATTGGATAATTTTGTGTTACCTTATTAAATGCAATAAGGAATACTTTTTTATGGGGGCAGGTAGGATTACTATGTTTACACTCAATTGATTTGCAATTTAAAACCGCTTTAATGGAAAAGCTGCACTTTGAGTCACAATTCTGAAAATGTCACTTTTAGAAAGTTGGCATTTCCAGTCCTAAATATTTGGTGCCTGTGTCAAGGTCACATGACTGGGTGTAGTTGGCAGTTGGCCTTTTTGTATTGCTCCAAGACAGTGAAACAAAACAGGGGCTAGGTGTTAGAAGGATGGACCATCCTGCAAGCATGGGAGTGGCGGAGCTTTTTCCTGCTCCGCTTACATTTCAAAGGGCTATCTCCAGCACATTCACAAATGATTTGACATGCGTTTTCTTACCCTAGACTGCTGGGAGGCTGGGAGGAAAGGGAATAACTTTCCAGAGCTACAGGGTCAGTAGCCCAGACTGTTTCCCCTGGCTTCAAAGGCTGGCACCAGGTGTAAATATCGAACCTCATGAAACACTCTTTAGAACACACTTGGGCCTGTGAACCATACAAAAGAGGGACTGCCCTGCTGCTTGTGGACTACCGTGCTTTCTAAGAAGGAATACTGGACCTGCTCCATGCATCCCAGGATACTTGAGTGACTCCAAGGTCCAGTTAGTTGACCTCCTGTTCAGAACAACTGGGACTCAACTGCTCTGCTGACCTGCTGCAACTGAACTGCCTGGACCTGCAACTGGGTGTACCGGAGGAGCCTTGCAGGAATCTGCTAGAGTGAGTACCTGAACCCCAAGAGGTGCCTCCCCAGCTCCTTGAACCGTGGCTGGCATCCGAGTGCACTCCTCTGGAAAGAAAAAGAGGAATCCTGAATGTTTGAGCTCTTTACAAACGGGCCAGTTTGTGCTGAGTTTTTGCCCCTATGATGGCTGTCAACTTTAGGCTCTGGTGAACCCGACTCTGCACTTCAGTGACCACCAGCAATGAACGACAATGTGAAATCTACACTTCACGCTACAGCGACGGCAATCTGCAGTGAACGCCAACATGAAGTTCCACAGTGTCCAACCCTGAGCCTGCCTCCTCTTCAAATTACAGCGATGATCATCCATGGTGCTCTTCCTTATCCTCACAGCCTCCTCCACCGCAAACTGAGCTCTGTGTGCAGGAATTTTTCAGCAGGACTAGCTATGTTCCCTGAATCCGGCCCATGTTCTATTGTGGTCAGCCTGAACTTTTGACTTTGCCCCAGTCTAACAAGACTAGATGACCGCAAGTGGCACTTTGTATTTTTAGGCGGTATACTTACCTAATGTTACAAAAACAATTACACTGTGCCTCTAACTTAAGACTGACAGCTTGGTGCCTAGCCACCAGAGGTTTAAGCACAAGTTAATTTAGTGACGTTTGTTGCACACCCTGACAAGGATTGTGGTTGCTGCTTGAGCAGGGTATTCACCCCATCAACAAAAAACCCAATATCTTACAATATGTTTTGTATTTATAAAACTCAATCAAATACTCAAAATAGGTATAATGGCACCAGGAATGATAATCTTATCATAAACAAGAGAAAATAGATTTTTTTTAACTGGCAGCATCTGGACAGTGAGTGAATGGAGAGGGAGAAGATATCCCAGAGAGTATGTGCAAGGTATGAGAAGGAACAACCACCATGTTTACAGCAGTGATATTTTTGAATAGTTGCAAGTGAGAGATTAGCCAAGTGAATAGTTCTTCAAGGTGGGTAGAATTTAAATCTTCCGCTTCGATATACAGGACCAGGGTGAGGGGAGGACATGTGTGCAAAGCATAGTATTTTGAAAAGTGCCTCTATTTTTATAGGGTGACAATAAAGATTATAATATTGGTGGGAGTAGTGAGATGTAGCAGGAAGGTTCAAGTCTTAATGCAGAGTTTTGAATCGACTGCAGTTTTTGATCAGGCAATGCACAGAATGACAGATTTGTGTACTGAATTGGGCAGCCTGAAGTATGTTGCAGCATCCGAAAAATAGTAAACAATTTGTTGAAAAATGATTGGCATTTGTAGATTCACATTGAGTATTGCTCCCACATTTCTGGTAACGGATACAAGAGAGGGAAATGTTCCTAGTTCTGCTGCCAACCAGAAAGGAGAGCAACAAAGAGAGCTGTTGCTGAACAGCAGGAGCTTGGATTTTGCTCCAATCAAACTCCAGTAGTTAGTCCTCATCCAAGGTGCAATACAGGACATGCAGGATCTGAAGCTGGATTGAGTAGTGCACAAGTTGTCAGAAATAAAAATACACAAGGATTTGTGTGTTTCCCTTGTAGGAAGTTCTTTTTTATACCAAACATCTCCCCTGAGTGGTTAGGAGGCACATGTAAATGTGAAAAAGTAGTGTGGGGTCCAGAGGATCCAAGGGGAACCTAACAAAATGCTGGTGTTTCAGATAAACTAAAGGACTGGGAAGAGACAACCTAGTCTTAAAAACTGGATTAGTTTTTGAGGTGGGTGACTGTCAAACCTCAATGAATAATCACAACTGTTGTCAGTCACTACATTACCTGAGCTTAACTCCCTAGAATCAGACAGGCAATATCAAAAGTATTTTTTCAGTACCAAAACTGTAATAGAGTACAAACAACAAAGAATTCAAGTCCCAAACCTAATTAGAAAAAGTGAGTGAAATTATAAAGGAATAAAATAACACCAACATTACTAACATCCAATAAGGGGAACCGGAGATGAGAATTCTTGAAGTTGTAAGTAAAACCAACTTCTAAAAATGCATAGCGCCAATGGTGGTCAATTCTCGTGGTAGATTAGGATCTATGAGCCATTTGAGGCCCCTCACAATGGATACCTGGTTGGATACACCAAACATGTTTTGTCTGGTCTGAGGATTTACTTTACGACTGTAGGCTGTATCCGAGTAAGTCTTCACAGAGTCAGAGATGCAGTGGGTAATGTATCACTGAAGCTGTTAGTTTTGTAGGGAAAGCTGAGAGCTGGGTACATTAAGTTTGTGTTGCCAGGGAAGCCCTCTCACTGGTCGAATACTTTTGGCACCTTTGGCAGCTCAAAATGTTTACCTTCAGGCTTAGTCTAGTTTTTGAAGCACAGAATCCTTCGGTGGGTCAAGGCTGCAGGTTGTATCTGATATTGGGTTCCAACCTTCTTGCTGATGGTTGGCTGAATGTGATTTTCTATAACAAAGAAGCCCCGAGCAGGAGAAACCTGATTTATTTTGTCAGTAAGATATACCTTTATCAAATAGGCAGTGGTTGTTGGTACCAGTCCTCCAGAAGTTTGGAATTCCAGAAATGTTCTATGCTATAGGTTTTTGAGGGGTTGTAGAAGTCTAGTTAGACACAGCCAAAGGCCCCAGAACCCCAGAAAAAGCATTTAGTGGTCAAGACTCCAGTGGGAGGTCACCAGTAGGGCCCAGGTCAGGTCAAGTTGGTGCTGGTCAGCTAGAATTGTCAGGAAACAGGTATATTGCAGATTTTGGTAGCCACACACCAGGTCAGCCAACTAACCTGTCTCGTTCACTTGTTTGCCTTGGGTAAAGAGAGAGCAAAGTCCAGTGATACAGGGGGCTCCTCTCAGGTCCCAGACAGCATATCCAGTCCTCTTCTGCCTGTTCTCATTGTTCTGAGGAGGGTGCTTGGGGATACCACACTTATGCCTGGGACTGGTTAGTGGGTAGGAGTGATTCCTGGACCCTCCCTAACAAACGTTGTACAAGTTTCCTGGGGTTGCCCCTGAACCCTAAAGTCCAAAATGGGGAATTCTTCTCCTCGTGTGCATATCTGTGTGCCCACACAGGAGAATGACAAGGGTGATGAGTAGTTTGGTGGCAGCTCTGCCCCCACTGATTTTGTTGCCTGTCTTACAGGGTGGACAAGTCTGGTGTCTTTCCAGGAGTCACCTAAAATTTTCTTGTGATTGGAGAGGTGCCTTTGAAGTAAGTTTCTGGGTTCACCCCAACAGGCAGTTCAGCCAGGTGAAGAGAAAACATCTCCCCACAGCAAAGCCATTGTCTTTTATCTGGGAGCAAATTTAACACCTCATCAGCGCTAATCGCCCACTAGGCTAATGCTGGAGAGCTATTGCAGATCAGCCTCCGGGAGCTTCAGTCATTTCAAAGGTAACTTTTTAAATGTTACTTTTCATTAATATTTATACAAAATAAGACTTCACTATCCGCTTGGACTTTTAATAAATATTGGAACAAGTGGTTATCCTATTTCTAAAAGCCATGCATTGTGTGCTGCAAGGCTTACTTGGGATGACTTACTAATATTTTAAAGGAAGATTTTTTTTCCTACCAAAAAGGGATATTTTGACAGATGTTAATGCAGGTAATATAATGCAGTGAACAAGCGAATCAGGGTAGGGCTAAAGTCATGCTTGCCCTGACACTGTAGTGCTTGGCACAATGGGTGCTGCAGTCTACAAACTAAAGCATACAAAAAAGTGATGGATGGAATGCTTGAATTTATCTCAGCCACTGGCAGTCACTTGGGCAGCATCCCAATCCATTTTTAATGTGCATTTCATGCTATCTCAGTTTGGACCCAGCATTATGCTATTCAGTGTTGAACCTACACTAGGAACAGTCCAGCCCAAACTGCCAGGCCATGTATTCCCTAAACCAGAACACAAGTAACCCTGAACCAGTTTCACTCTAGTTAGGGCTCATCAGCCAGGTACAGCTTGATTCCATTGACCCAGTGGGCATGGAACCCACATCTGAGCATACCCATCACACTTAGGACGGCATACTAAATTATACAAAAAAGTGAAGGATGGATTGTCTGATTTAAACTCAAATACTTGGCCACTTCTAAGACTCATTAAGGCACAGTACTTAGGGGCTAGGACGCACTACAGCAGAGACCTCCTGCAGGGTCCAATCCAGTTCCAGTCACTACTAATCATGTGACACTTCAGGAAAAAGGTAATTTGCATGCTATTCTATCCTTGTAGCCATACAAGTAAATGTAGTTCTTGAACCTTCCCCGATGCCCTTCCATAGGTGATGTATGTACCTCACTCCCACGTCTTATTGTGAAAAGGCCATAGCAATTGATTCTACTCTACATAGCAACCACCACCACCTCATCAGGACCGCCAAAAGGACCTCCTTGACAACAATGTACACAACAGCAAGGAGCTCTTCAACATCGTGAAGGAACTCTCCAACCCCAGCTCCAGCGCCAACGACATCCCGCCATCGCAAGCCCTGTGCGACTCCCTCGCCACCTTCTTTCACCGAAAAATCACCGACATCCTTGACAGTTTGAAACCCCTGACAACTCCTACAGGCCTTGACACGCCGTACCCACCGCACCCCACCGACCACGACTCCCTGACAACCTGGGCCAACGTGAGCATCGAGGACACAATCAAGACCATGGGCAGAATCCACTCCGGATCCCCGTCTGACCCTCTCCCACACCACATCTTCAACAAAGCCGGTAGCTCCATCGCACCCCACCTGCGCAACATCATCAACCTCTCCTTCGAGACCGCTACCTTCCCTGAGAACTGGTAACACTCAGAGATCAACGCCCTACTGAAGAAACCAAAGGCGGATCCAAGCGACCTCAAGAACTTCCGGCCCATCTCCCTGCTTCCGTTCCTAGCAAAGGTCATCGAGAAGATAGTTAACATCCAGCTCACCCGTCACCTTGAAGACAACAACATCCTGGACCCCTCCTAATCAGCATTCCGCAGCAACCACAGCACTGAGACCACCCTCATCGCCGCCACAGACAACATCAGGATCCTTCTAGACAACGGCGAGACGGCGGCCCTCATCCTCCTGGATCTCTCTGCCATCTTCGACACCGTCTGCCACCGCACACTACGTTCGCGCCTCCACGACACAGGGATCCGAGAGAAGGCCTTGGACTGGACCACCTCCTTCCTCACCGGCAGAACTCAGAGAGTCCGCCTCCCCCCGTTCCGTTCCGAAGCCTCCGAGATTATCTGCGGCGTCCCACAGGGATCCTCCCTCAGCCCGACGCTGTTCAACGTCTACATGGCACCACTAGCACGCATCGCCCGACAGCACGACCTCAACATAATCTACTACGCCGACGACACGCAGCTGATCCTGTCCCTCACCAAGGACCTTCTCACCGCCAAATCCAACCTCCACCAGGGAATGAAGGCCGTCGCCGACTGGATGAAGGAAAACCGACTTAAGCTGAACTCAGACAAGACGGAGATCCTCATCCTCGGGCCCAACCCCTCAGCATGGGACGACTCCTGGTGGCCCGCATCACTGGGGACCCCCCCCCCCGCCACTACCGACCACGCACGCAACCTGGGAGTCATCCTCGACTCAAAACTCACCATGACCAAACAAGTCAACGCAGTCTCCTCCACCTGCTTCAACACCCTCCACATGCTCCGCAAGATCTACAGATGGATCCTGACAAACACAAGGAAAACAGTCACCCACACCCTAGTCAGCAGCACACTCGACTACGGAAACGCCCTCTACGCCGGAACCTCGTCCAAGCTCATCAACAGACTACAAAGAATCCAGAACGCCTCTGCATGCCTAATCCTCGACGTCCCGTGCTGCGACCACATCACCCCCCACCTGAGGAACCTGCACTGGCTCCCCGTCGACAGAAGAATCTCCTTCAAGCTCCTGGTCCACGCACACAAGGCATTCCACAAAACCGGCCCAGCCTATCTCAACAGTCGACTCTCTTTCTACGTACCCAACAGGAAACTCCGCTCCGCTGACCATGCCCTGGCCACGGTCCCGCGCATCCGTAGAACCACATCCAGAGGCAGGTCCTTCTCCCGACGCGCGCCAAGACCTGGAGCACCCTCCCCCTCAACCTACGACAAACCGAAGACCTGCTGACCTTCAGGAGATGACTCAAGACCTGGTTCTTCCACCAGTAGCAACAGCACCCCCCACCATCCCCTCAGTGCCTTGAAACCCTCACGGGTATGTAGTGCGCTTTACAAATAATTGATTGATTGATTGATTGATTGACTCTAGGAGCAGTTTTCTCACCTGACACTGGCAGGGCCATCTGTCAACAGGCTAATGCTAATTGCACACCAGCTCTCATGCAGGTAAAGTGTAACTTTGTAAAAGTCACTTTTCTTAAATATTTACCAAAAATCCAACTTCAGCAATGAACTAGATATTATAAATAATATAAATAGCTATGTAATCACCTCTAAAGCTTACCCCAATCTAATATTCACAGCCTTATGATGTTATTATACATTTTTTTCATACGACACCTACAGTCCTTTACAGTAAATATAGTGTTTGGAGCTTATTCACTATAGGTACATGCCAGCATTAAAGTATTGTCTCTAACACTTTTAAATACTAGGCACCCTACCTCGTGGGCTAAAAGGCCTACTTTGGGGTGATCTATTTAGTGTTTAAAAGTAGGATTCTTTCCAGTTGAAATGGTTATTTTGACAGGTTCGCCTTCAGAATGAAAAGCTGAATAAATCACGCTACACAGGTAGGCCTAAAGCCATGTTTCCTTTGTCATCTTAGTGGGGGATAAAACATGTACTGCAGACCATAGGTGATATTTAACTTTTCCTTGCTGTTATTGTATTTCTTGAACCATATACTCTGGTCTTAATTGAAAGTGAAATATGATCATTAGGAAATAGACAATTTGATGATGTTTAAGGGAAGATGGCACATGCACTGGGCCACAAGTAGTAGTTCCCTAGGATGCAGAGTTGAAAAAACAGCAAAACCAGTCAGCAGATAAATGGAGGTGACCGCGCTAAAAGAGACACTTTCTCCCAACCAGGATAGTCTATCCAAAACTCTGTAAGTCTTAAATCCTTCCTTTATAATATGCCCTGGTTTGTTTTCAATAATTATTAACAAATAAAATGTGACATTAGAATTACTTTACAAGTTCCTGTAACAAACATCTGGCACTGTGACAAAAAGGCTGTTGATTCAGGTAAAATGCAATAATTGGAATGCATGGAAAATGCAGTAATAAAACAAAATATCAAAAGAAGGATACTATGTCAACCCTTTACCCAAAGATCTTGCACAATGTCTCCCAGTAATTATTTGTTCCTTACCCATGTTGTTATGCATGGTGCTCCATTACACCCTAGCAAGAATTGGCTTTATTATCACTCATAGCCTTTATGTAACATAATGACATTTGTTCTTTTCTGTTTCAGATGCATTATCCCAAAACCTTTTAATGCAGACATCTCTACCTCTCTGAGCTAAATGTTACACAGGTGTTACTCCCCTTACCTCCTCTTTTGGAAACTATCTTCATCCCTTACTCCATGCTTCATACATATGATTGCATTTTTTTGGACACATATAATTATATGTAGTTGTCTTTGTAAAGTGATTATATTCACTATCAGCACACATGTGCACTTTCAGGGGTATTTTTATTTGTGCTCACCAGAATATCCGGTAATAAACCAGGAAAGACAATTACACAGAGACTTGTCTTAGTGCCCTTCTGCAGCTTATTGCTTTGGGTCCACCCCCTCAAACATTGCTTGTAGAAATGACCATACTCATTTTTCCTTGGTCCAGAGGAGCATTTCTATTTCATTGTCCTGCTGCTATCTAATTAGGAATAGGTGTATTAGTGTGTCTTTGTGAGTGCTTCCATCGAAATGGATCTGATGCTAATGCAGCAGCTGACACCAGAAGCCATCAGATGAGGCTTCCTACACTAAAAGTTAAACTTCTTGCATGTTTATTTGAAGTGTCACCTAGAGGAGTAGGTAAATGCACTGTATTTGTCTGGAGTTATTTTTTTTTTTAAATGAGGTCAATCAAAAAATGGCGCTCTGTGCAAAGTGGTTTGAAAGTGTCACACAAATAGTGTTATAAGATGATACATTATCAGTAGTGGCAGGAATTAGCGGACATGCAATATTAGGGTGGGATATATTGTGGAAAGGCATAGGTGCAGTCAGAAAAAAGACTGCTAGTGCGAAGACTGATATTGTCTAAGAAGCATTGACAAAGCCAATAGGATTGGCGTTTGTGAGTGACTGTTTTTGCTTGTGTTAGCGGGTTATAGGCAGACATGTTGTAACTGACATTTATTTTATAACTGATTCCAAGGCAGCATCCAGTGGAATGATGGGTGAAAATCCTTGAGCAAAGGCGCTTTCAATTCAGAAAGCGAAAATGTATCGACAAGTGTTTGCAAAAAAAGACTGCTATGCTTCTTAGACCTCAAGCTTTCTGGGCAAACTTAATCACAAATGCCTTGATTAAACAAATGCTGAAAAAGGGTTCCATGATTGAAACATATCATTCATCTACCTTAATCCTAGTTATAAATATATGAAGAGATCCGCAATAAGACTCTAAGATATTATGATAGTACAATATTTTTATCACAGCCATGATGGTCTTATTCCTACTAGAGAGGTTAATTTCAGCCTAAATAACACTATGTACAATGGCTTTAGTTTGAAGGATTGGAGAGAGGAGGCTTCACTTTATAAGCAGCCGGACAATCGAGTCGGTGCTGTTTGTGTCTAAAATGCAATAGGACTCGTGTAAATCATGACGTGCTTTGTTTACGTTTAGCGCGCCGTGCCACTGGTCCGACTCCCTGTCGCTGTCTCAAGCCGTAGGGGTGGCTGGCCAGTTATCGTAGATAAAGAAGGAGCTGGGAGGGCAGCCCATTGTTTAGCATATTTGCCACAGCGCCCCGGCATTGCAGTCAAAGGACGCTCCTGCTGAGAGACCGGAGGCAAAGGAATCGACCTCTGAACAATCAGCCAGAGACGTCTGTCCGCTGAGGCAGCCGTGACCCAAAACTCCTGCTCTGAAAATCCTCACATGTTTAGTAACTCGAGGACTGGCTGCGGCAAAGGTTAGAGCGGTGGATTCACTTGGACACAATCTTGCCCCGCATATTATGCCTCAGAGTAAAGTTGATTGATTGATTGAAACATAGACTAGGAATATGATGGCAGCATTTTTGCTCACTGTTATTTTTGATATGCTTATGATGCTATGTCTGTGCTCTGGGATCTCTCCATATCACCAATCATTTTTACTTCTGGAACACCAAATTTGTGAATCAACAACACCTGAAATGTTTTTTCATAAACGGTGATGTCTCCCTATCTACAGAACACCTTGGCTTCCTTGCAAGGTCAAGGTGTTTGAAAACAGCACGAGGCCAGATGATTGTAGAGGGCCCCCTTACAGAACATGGGGGGAGGAGTGGAGGCTAAGATTTTGTTACCCCACTGACGCATTGGTGTAACTTGGGACAGTATGCATGCTGTGTTCCTCGCACATTATTCCTCTGTGGTGTTACCCAACACAGAATTGACGGCAGAAGATTTATCCGCATATTTGAGTTAGCACTTATTCTGTAACTAAATAACACACTCAGCAAAGACCTCCACGTGCGATATTTAGTGGTATAAGCTCGCAATTACAGAGTCACTCATAACAAGCTGCTTAGATTTCAGAATGCTTGGGGTGCTGTTCTGTACAGAGCTACCAGTGCAAGTTTTAATTCTGAAGTTTGTAGAATGGGTTCCATGACCTCACTGTGCAAAATGTAAGAGCGTTTACAGGTTAGAACAATATTTAAACTGTGCAATTTCTCGTATGGCATGGAGTTCAAGCCGCTCATGCATATAGATGACTTAAATCTATACAAACAGAAAACTCTGGAGGTGTTTAAGCCAGACCTAATGTCGTTGCCTCTGCTTGTTCAACCTTGACATTCCAGCGAAGGTTAGCCCGATCTCACACCATAACAAGTTTTACAGATCATACTTCAAGTTCGGCTCCTGTCTTTCTCGAGTACAGAACACGCTTCTGCTTCAGTCTAGCTATTGCTCATGATCAGTTTCAGTTTCATACCACACTGTTCTTTATCTCCACATTCCTCTGCTGCTCCATGTCCCTGACAAAGCAACACAAGCATTTGCAAAGCTAGCTGGTCCGACTTATGCTGGCAGCCTTTTGACTTTGTCAATGCATTAGCTTTGTCAATGCATATTGGTTTTTGTGACACTTTATTGTTTGGAACTAACAGTCACCTTAAACTCTTTCCATGGCACCCCACTGAGAACAAATGCTCTTTTCATCCGGTTATAGCAGTTGTGTAAGGCTAAATGAGAAGAGTTAATATAACACCCAGGATAATGTGCTGCATGGTTAAATACTTTTAAGATATTAAAGGCGAGACCATTGCATTGCAAATGCTTGTTTTTATTCTATTTTCCCTATTCCAGCGTCTAGCGACTTCCCCCATGCCCTGCCTCACCGCTCTTACCTGTACCAGCTGCGCCTGAAAACAGAACTAGTTCTTTGAAATTTGTAGGACAGGAGATGACAAGCAATGTTGCACCTTTAAAAGTGCTTTACATAAACCTTTGCACTGGTCTGTGTTCATCCGGAGGATTGAATTAATCATACAAAGGGACAGATCTATTAACAACCTACAGCACTGCAAAGTCCTGCACTGTAAAGCAAAGTGGCACAACGTGTTGATAAAGAGTTTACTTTTCAAAGAAAAATGTTATTAGCACAGGAAGGTAGCCTTAAAGTAATCCAATCAGCACATTCCACCACTTTGCATCGAGGGGGTGTCCCATGGGCAGAGCATAGGCATTCCCACGCTACCACCCAACAATGATAAATTGGGTTTTGAATAAAAAAAACTGCACCTCCTCAAGGGAGAGGCTAACGACTTTTCACACATTGCACGCTACCTGCACACATTCGATGTGGGAACACATTTTAAGTATGCCTAAGCATAGCATTTGGTCCTGGAAAGTGCAATACCTATGGCAGATATCATGCAAACACTTATGCAGCATGGTGCAAAGGTATGTGTGTGGTACTAGACAAACTGTGCTCCGGCATGGGGAAGATAGCAGCAGTGCCATCGCTTAGAAAGTATTTTCACTCTGATGTTCTCTCTTACCCTAGCGCAGCACAATGCTGAAACGTTGTTTGTTGCACTGTGTTGAGCACCTGTTTAATAAAGCTGACCCTGGAGTCTTAATATTTCTATATATGTTCATGTCAAATCCAGTAGTATTGGCAACTATAACTTTTGCTTAGCATTGAAAGTTTGAGCATATATCATTTCAGATCCTTCAACTCATGCCTCTGACCCCATGGAGCTGTCTTCTATGTTATTTGAATCAGATCCCATGTATGGGTTCAAACACGCCTCCCTCCTTATTCAGCCGATCCTCATTATTAAAAGGGGTTGATTTCGCACAAGCTGTTCAAGAAGGGCAACTTCTTACTTCCAAGCAAGTACCACCTTATCACCCGTCTGGATGATGAGGCTAAGGTGTCTCTTTCAGTCAGTTATCAAAGCAGACTCCAATTTGAAATCTCACAAAACATTTTTACTGGCACCATCCTGGATAGCAGTTCTGTGTATATCGCAAAGAATGTTAGTTTTACTTACTTTATCATTGCAAGGAAGCCTTTAATGGTATGGGCCAGGCTATGCATTACGTAAAACACAAAGTTAACCTGTAGTATCCGAATTGACCTTATCAGGCCAAGCTAAGCCTTTATAAGGTAACCTCAATCTCAGTAAATTTGATCTACACCCAATCGCAGGCAATCATGGTAGACAAGAGCCTGAACATGGCCGCCCACATAAACCCCACAGAGAAACGTGCTCTGTAGAAGCTCAAACTAGGCAAACAATTGATGCAATCTCTGCTGTTATCCAGACTTGAATAAGAATATGTGACTCTGACTGACACACCAAAAACCTACCTAGCCCCAAGAAGGCCGAGCTTAATGGAGATGCCAGACTCATCTCAGGAGATCAATGCTGTAACCATATTATGTCCACATTCTTGAGGCTCAGCTGGCTCCTGAACAAAGAAAGATGCATCTTTAAATCAGACTGCATTACACATTACGCTATCACAGAAACTGACAAGATCAAGAAGAGATCACACCCTATTTGCATTTGCACAGCAACCTTTACTCTACCTGGTGAAGCGAGGGCTGGCCGCCATCTTTGTTGTACTGGGGTCGGCGCTCTAGGCTTCCACGGTACTCTTCTACTAAAGGCCGTTGCCAGGGCGAGCGCGCAGCGGACGCGCCAAAGGCGCGCCCAAGGCAAGCCCGTCTGCGCCCGTCCGCGCCTGGCCCGCGCCCCGCGCCAGTACTCCTGGCTGGCTCACTATGGATTTCTCAGGGCGTAGGACTTATTCAAGTGAGATGCTGCACAGGCTTAGCATTACTAATTCTAACTGTAATCGAAAATGCATCTTTTCGGATATTTCAACTGGTCCCAGCATGACCACTTGTACTAATTGCGGAACTAAGATTCAGCTCCTAGGGCATAAGATAGCCAACAACAACAAAAAATACAACTAGGGCAGGCATAAGTAACAGTATTCAATGTCTGTTGCTTAATGCTAGGTCCCTAGTAAAACATAGCATTGAACTGGCCCACCTCATAGAAAACGAAGGGACAAAAATAGCATTTATAACTGAGGCTTGGACAGATGAAGCTTCTGGCCCTGACATTGTGAAAGCCACACCCCCCGGTTATAATTGCCATACCCAGAATAGAATCAATAAAAAAGGGGGCGGTTTAGCCATAATCTACCATGAATCTTTTAAAGTCACTTTCAACAACTCCACCAACGCTGACTGTGAAGCATTGGACTTTTGTTTTCGCCTATCTCATCGATACACTTTTAGAGGTACCTTACTATACAGACCACCTGGTCCCAAAGCAGGGTTCCTAACAAAAGCTAGTACCTGGGTAGAAAACGAACTAGGATCAAGTTCTTACTCGATCCTAGGTGATTTCAACTTCCATTTAGAAGTGGAAGAGGATCCAGACACCATTAAACTCACCGATCTATTTAAGACAATTGATCTAACTCAACGAGTTGCTGGACCTACGCATAAAGCAGGTCACACCTTAGACGGTATTTTCACCAATAACACGGAAGTTACCGTGAATGAAATTTTACCAATCACTTGGTCGGATCACAATGCTATTATTTTCCTGATCTCACCTTCAATGCAAAATTTAATAAAAACCACGACCAATTACACGGAGTATCGCTCCTGGAAAAAAGTTAATGCCGATGTCCTTAACAAGCTGCTGAAAAAATCTCTCCCCATTATTTCTGAGGATTTGGAGGCCGCAGCCACTGACTACTCCATGTGGTTGGACTCAGCATGTACGCAATTGGTCCCCAGGATAACTGAGTTCATCCATCTGCCCCATGGTACTTTCAAGACTTGAGAGAAATGAAACGTGAGTGCAAACGTTTGGAAAGACTATGGCGCATTAAATACAACTCACAGGACAAAAAACGGTATAAGATTTGTTTAGCTCAGTATAAACAACACCTCTTTAAAACCAAACAAGACTTTTTTGCCGCCAAAATAAAAAAAGCGGGAAACTCTTCCAAGGAACTGTTTAAAACGGTTAAATCCCTAGCTGAACCTACCACCCCACAGTTCGAATCCAGCCAAGAATTGTGCGACAAAATAGCAAACTTTTTCTTTGAAAAACTGGATAATATTTTTTCAACTTTTACCCATTCAACCATTTTTGGGGCGCCAAACTCACACGACTCTGCTAATAACTTTGGGACGCTAAAGACTTTTTCACCCACCTCCCCTGTGGAGGTTCTTAAACTTTTAGACTCGACTAGATCAGGCTCCCCGATGGACCCCTGCCCACTTTCAGTACTCAGGCTAGCATCCGAACCAGTCACGGAAACCCTCACATCTATTTTTAACTCTATATTTGTCAAGGGCTACTTTCCGAGGACCTGGAAAATAGCCTCCATTATACCGCTATTAAAAAAAACCCAGCTTGATCCTCTTGACCCAAATAACTTTAGGCCCATATCAAGGCTGCCTCTCCCTGCCAAACTAATTGAGAAAATCATGAACACACAACTAAGCAGATTCTTGGATGAGGCTCATGGATTAGACCCTACACAGTATGGTTTCAGATCAGGACACAGCACCGAATCGGCGCTGGTCAAATCCACAGAAGAAATTAGAGAGACTTTAGACCAGGGTGGTAAGGCAGTTATGATCATGTTGGATCTGTCTGCAGCCTTTGACACGGTCCATCATGGGTTATTGATGGACCGGCTTCAAGAAATTGGAGTCAAAGACAAGGCTTGGAGCCTTATCAAGTCTTTCCCAGCAGACAGAACACTGGCAGTCTCGCTGGGAGACTTTACTGCTAATGCTTTCTCCCTGCCATGCGGTGTGCCACAGGGATCCTCCATTAGTTCTACTCTCTTTAACGTATACGTTAAACATCTGGCATCATCGGTAGAATCTTTTGGATTCAACCTCACATCATACGCAGATGATACCCAGATAGTGGCATCCTTATTACCTGCGACACCTACCAATGTTGCAGATAACTTTAAAGAGTGTATGTCAGCAGTGGACAGTTGGATGACCCTTAATTGCCTCAAACTTAACTCTAATAAAACGGAGGTAGTCCTGTTTGGAAACGATCCTAGTTTCTGGACACCTACATAGTGGCCAGACTCAATGGGTTCACTACCCACGCCCAGCAGGAAAGTCAAGAACCTGGGCCTTATCATAGATGATAAACTTTTGTTCAAGGACCAGGTCAATTCTGTTATCTCCTCCACATCTTTTATTCTTAGATCATGTAGGAAGATACTCCCACTGCTCCCCAAAGAATCACATCGAACGGTTATTTCGGCCCCTGCCCTATCCAGACTCGACTATTGTAATAGTCTCTACATCACCATGCAAGAAGGACTACTTAAAAAGCTGCAGCTACTGCAAAACGTGGCGGCAAGACTTATATCAGGCATTCCTAAATATGCCTCGATCTCGGCCGAAATAAAAAAACTACATTGGCTTCCAATAAACAAACGAATCTGGTTCAAAGCTTTATGTATGACTCACAGAGCTCTTCATAAGAACTGACCTCTTCACCTTACTAGGCTCTTCCAATGGTATTCTCCTGGAAGAACTTTGCGATCTTCTCAGGCTAATTTGATTGTAGTCCCCAAAGTAAACAAAGCCAACTGGGGAGGACGCAGCTTTCTGGTAAAGGCCGCTACTGCATGGAATGCACTACCGCCATACCTGAGACATATACCCAATCACCTAGAATTCAGGAAGGCGCTTAAGACCAGCCTCTTTACCTCTTAATACCTGCTACACCATCTTTACTCAGGACTGTTTTCTGTTCTACAGCGCCAGGACACCTATGGGTATTAGCTGCGCTATATAAAACGGAATAACATAACATAACATAACATAACATACAAAGCCTAGATACACTCATATGGTAATCATCTAAATTCAAGAAAAAAACATCACATGCATATTCAAGTAGGAATACGTGCAAACTACTTTTGAAAGACACCTTGGCCCAATGCTGAAATGTCAATTGCCCTTCATAAGTCTCTTTCCCCTCATTAACTCCAGGACTCCTCGCATATTCCTACCTAACCGAGAAAAATCCCCCCAAAAAACAGGCAGACACCACAAAACACACCACCTGACTTCCTGCATATTATAGAACTCTGCACCCTACCTTCTCATATAGTAAACACCCTGTAACCACAAGGCATTATCGAAACACCAACTTAATGGTGATGACATGTATATATTAAACTTTGTAACAGGTGAATAACACAGCCTATAACCTCAAGTGTATGTAAGCACCAATCAATGGGATGACAACTTGTGAATATTCTATAGCGCTCTGATACCCTTGAGTCATGTACGTGCTCACTAAAAAGCTCTAAATAAATAAGTAAATACATAAATAATACATAAATGAAGAAACAAAGGTGTGCAACAAGAAGCACCTCCCCAAAAAGATCTCCCCTATGCCAAGGTCCGAAGTGGGCCTGCAAGCTAATACCTCAGACATTAGTAAGAAAGTAGCTGCTGAACAGATCTTCTGATCAAAGGTCATCTCAGCCACCTACCAGAGGTGCATACCTAGAATGGTAGTAGAGGAGAATTACAACCCTGGTTCAATATCTTTGGTAAATATATAATCCAGCATATAAATTGGTGGTGAATTTATTAAACATAAAGGTTGTTGTGTTTGGTTGACATTGTAAGAAACTAGATTACTGGTATCAATAAAACCCCAACAAGAGAATGTATATTTGAACTACATTGGTTTTGGTTTGAGGAGTATGATGCTTTCAAACATTTTTTTACATCAGCTGGCTGTTTACAGCTAACTAATGTGCAAATTTGTTTTTTGCTTATTGTTTCAATTTGGTAATGTTTGGTCATGAAGTAGCTTGTTGTTTCAATATGTTAATGTTTTGGTTAAGAAAGCCACAAATATGGATGATGCTCGTGCTATGTATCGTGTCTATAAAATTGTTAGTACGATTTTCATTACCATTTATAACATTTTTATTCTGTTTCTAATTTTATAAGTTGCTTTATTATTTTGTCTCCATTATTGCTGCTGATCTGAATGGGTTCTCAAAAACAGTAATTTTAGTCAAAGCAGCAATATATTTGCTACTAACTCTCAGAGGCTAGTAATCTGATATTTAAATGTTTTGCCCTTGGAAGTGTTTGCTATATTTTTCATAGGTAAATCAATTTGTATTTATCTAAATGAAAGCACTATTTTTTTATATGGCTTTTTAAAGATTGAATAAAATCAGCAATGTAGAAAAAAGTTTAAACAATATTTTAGACTTTTAGTTTAAACTTAGACCAAAAGTCTAACTTTAGTAGTAGTAAAGCTAGACTTTTAGTCTAACATTAGTAGTAGTAAAGTTAGATTTTGCTCTAAGTTAGACTTTTGGTCTAAACTTAGACCAAAAGTCTAACTTTAGTTGTAGTAAAGTTAGACTTTTGGTCTAGGTTAGACTTTTGGTCAAAACTTAGACCAAATGCCTTTGGTGCATACCGAAAGTCGTAAAGTTAGACTTTCGTCTCAGATTGTTTCTGTGAATCGGGACCCTAGTTTCTCATCCACAGAGGTAGTCAAACACCCACTCATACACACAGCCACTCACTTACGATCCCCCGACTCAGAGAGCCACTCACTCAACTATTCGGTCACTCACACAGCATACAGCCACTCACATACCCACTCACTCACCATTACAGCTACTCATACTCAGTCACTCACCCTTCAGCCTCTCAACAGGACCACTTAGACACCCACTTATATACCCATTCACACATCCATGCAACCACTCACACATCCCCTCACCCACCCATACTGCAACTCACACAGAGACTCAGGTAATAAAACACCCACTCAAACAGCCCCTCATTCACTCATATAGCCACTTACACACCCAGTCACTCATCCATAGAGTTACTCATTCAGTCACTCTGTCTCCTATACAGCCACTTAAAAACCCACTCACTCATCCATACAGTGACTCACACACCCATACAGCCACTCAGACACCCACTCATAGACGAATAAACACAGTCACACAGCCACACACATAATATATGTTAGAAATATTATCACTCATTACTCGTACACAAATTATACTAATTTAAGTTATGTAGTAACTTACTACATATATTTTTAACACTCTTAAACCTTTAGAAAACACACAAACTTACTTGATTTCACCAGCAATGACTGGCTGCCAAAATTACAACCAGGAAAAGTTGGCAGCCATCTTGGGACTCGGCTTCAGTAAAAACATTTAAAAAAAAGAATAGGGGCAGAGTAGGAGCACCTTAATCCTGTAGCCGAGGTCCTGGGGTCCCAGAGTGACCCAGCCAGCCCTAAAAAGCTTTTTTTAAAAAAATATGTTGCTGCGAAATCGTGACAGAGTCAGGAATCCCTGGGAAAAAATCAAAAAAGATTTTAAAAAACAAGTGCGGTCTCCCACTCTTCTTTACTATATAGCCCACGGGTGGGATAGGAACCAAGGTGAATGAAAAATAAAAGGAGGAGGGCTCACAAAGCCCCTCTCTTACTGCTGTTTTGAGTCCCTCAAGACCACCACTCATAGGCTTCATGCAAAAATGTGAATTTGTTGCAAACATGGGAAAAAACAATATATATTGTGTTTTCATTACATTTAAATGCACATAAACTGCTCAGAGTGACTAAGCAATGAGCATTGTTTGGTAAACAAATGCTAATCCCAGTTCGTCTTCGCTCTGCTGCTGAAGGAAAGGGACGTTATGCAGGCACACTTCTTCCTGAACTAATAACTAATGCAGGTCCAGTAGCACCAGAACCAGTGGCACAGGGCCTGCATAAGCCTTTCAAGGCTCTGTGATGCTGAGGTTTGCCTGTGGTGGCTGGAGCAGTGTGAGGGGCTGTGATTGACATCTGAGGAGAAAATAACCCTGACATCAATCACGCATTATTGATGTTTGGAAACGTGCACGTGGTGCCAAAGCTCACTTGTGGCACTTTACATATTCATGAGACTTCATGCTAAAGTTGGGCGGATGGCTCTGCAGATTCAGCACTTTTGATGACAGATGAAGTGACCTCAGGTGTCAAGGTTCAATCCTTGCAGGGCCTTTGCATGCTGATGAAACGAATGCCTTGAACTTAGATAATGGTAATCTTTTATTTTAAATGCTTCAAAGCAATAGTGTTGGGGTAGGAAGCTCTGTGTAAAAGTGAGGTACTACAGTATAGGTATATTTAGTGGTATTGTGACTGCACTGTATGGGACAGATTTAAAAACTGTATTAACATTTTGTGCCCGTACAGTGTCTCCCCAATGCTTCTGGGCGCTTTATCCTGGCATACACCAACTAGTTCTCTGCAGCTCTTTTACCCTCATAATAGCCATACATGAGTGTTTTTGTTTCCTCTTCATCACTAACGTTCTTGAAGCCTTTGACTTTCTGTTACTCTTGTTGTGGGTGGGTGGGGGGTGTCCATATTACTTCATGTTTGGATAGTTGGTGTGAGTCATTTCCAGCTTCACTGAGTCCTGGGCTGGAGACCTTTCATATCAAAAGGACTGATGTTATTTGCATGAGTCTGTCTCTCTATCAGTGTCTGTGTGCCTGTCCTCCGTCCGCCTATGTCTGCAAGCCCTGTGTTAGCATACGTCCTTCTCTTGGCCAGTGTTCTCACAGCCTGTGTGAGTCTCTTGGCCTGTGTCTGTCTGTCTGTCTTCCTGTGTCAATATGTGTCCTACATTTCGGTCAGTATCTGTCCCAGGCTCAGCTATGTTCCTGAGGCTCTTGTGAATACCACATAACACTTCCCACAGTGAATTGTGTTTCTTTAGTCACTTGTGCAAGTTAAGGGCCAGGCAAGCGTGATGGCCACTCATGGAAGTTGCGGAAAAAGAGTGGAGGGGACAGGGGATGAGTGAGGCGGACCCATCTCTGGTAAGGAGCCCAGGACACTTCATTGGCTGCTGATCTGTACTCCGCAATTGAGCCTTTAAAATTCTATAACCTAGGCCTTTGTAAGAGTCCTGCAGTACTTTACTCTACTTCACGATGCACGCAGAATTATGAGGCCTTACAGCACTGTTTATGCTTGCTGCACCTCTTGACACTTCATCTGGATCAGGAGTGCTTTTAGAGAGATCAATATGTCAGAGTCTTCTTGTGGAGTGCAAAATGATTGTTTAGGGCTTTGAGAGTGAAAGCAATTCACACAGGGTCGGACTAGCCTATAGGGCACATGGCAGCACTTGATGGGCTGGTCCGACATGTAAGTGTATGGGCTGGTGTTTTTTGGGCTGTTTGTGGGACTAATTAATGTTCAAGGGGGCCCTAAAAGGAAACGAGAAGCTGGTGAAAGAGTTTGATGTGTAAAGAAGAAAACAGAGGGGGATTGGGTAGAAGAGGATTAAAGAATGGTTAATAGGGGAAAAGTAACAAGGTTTAGAAAGATGGGGAATAGAGACAAAGTGAAAATAGAAGAAACAAGGACAAAAGAACAGAGACATGGAAAGAAGAATGACACAAAGAAGTGATAGAAGGAAAGAAAAAAAGTAATATGAGAGTTAAGAGAAAATAAAAAGGGTGGAGGAAAAAAGTGAAGAGAAATATGAAGAGGGGTGAAATACCCAAAAGGGAAAAGAAAAATATAAACCTGGGAGATAAAGAAGCAGCTAAGGGGAACAGCATGAAGAGTGTGGACAGAAATAATGTCTCTCAATATAAAACGATTAGCAGAGAAGAAGATTCATTAAATGCTTGTCTCAGGGCCTGCCCTTATTACTACTGCTGACTCCACTGCTAGTACACAGGTCAGCTCACACACCCATAGAGCCACCCTTACACCCACTAACTGATCTATACAGCCACTCATACAGCCACTCTCAGAGGTTACAGGTTACAAATAGGAATTACAATTTTAAAAATCTTAAAAATTCTCTAAAAAAGCAAATGTTACAGCAATGTTCTACTTAGGAAATAACAGTAAAAAAACTGTAGAATTTCAATAAGAAACAAAGTTTCAAGGACATTTCAGCTAAGAAATAACATTTTACAAACCCCAGAAAGCCACTGAAAAAAACGAAGCTTATATGGATGTTATGGTTAGGAAAAAAGATTTAAAAAAATACAAATTCATTAAATAAATAAATGTTACAGGAACGTTATAGATAGGATTTTTTTTAAACCTTAAATTTCACTGAAAAAAACAAGATTACAGGGATGGTATAGCTCAGAATTTACACACACAAAACCAGTGGAATTTAGCAGTCAGAGTTACCTGAGCTAACTATAACTTACACCATCATACATGGTCAGTGACATCACTGATGACATCTCAAATTACATCACTAATGACATCATCCACAGAACCAGTTATGCACCCACTCATACACCCACACAACCGCTTACATACTCATTTATTGATCCACACTACTGACACACACATCCACTCACTCAAACATCTACTCACTCAACTACTCACTCACCCATAAAGCCACTCACACAGTCACAGACCTACTCACTTATCCATAGTCACTCACACATCCATTCACTCATCCACAGAACCACTTACATGCCCATTCACACATGGATACAAGCACTCACATGTCTACTCACTCACCCATACAACCATTCACACAGACACTTACTGTGCAAAACAGCCACTCATGCGACCACTAACTTACCCATACATCTACACATACACAAAGTCACTCACCAATAGAGCTATTTACACAGCCACTCAGTAAAACATACATCTAATCACATACACACTTACCCACCCATAGAGCTACTCACACAGCCACTCAATCACTGATACACCACTCACACACACACTCACTCCCATACAGCCACTCACAAAGCCATTCACCCCCAAACAGCCATTCACACACCCACTCATTCACCAATACAGTTACTTACACAGTCAGTAACTCAACCATACAGCTAATCACACATCCACCTATTCATCCATACAACCAGTCACTCACTCACACACCCATTGGCACTCAGTCACCCACTCTCACACCACACCCACACTGAAACAGTCACACAGCCACTCAAATAATATGTTAGAAAGAGTATCACTCAATAGTAGTACAGAAAGAATACTAATTTAACTTATGCAGTAGCTTAGTATATATCTTTAAGTCTCAACATGTTTTACGAAACACACTCACTGGATGATGTCAGCAGAGATGCCATTTGAGTGGAAATCGGTAATGTCATGAGTGATGTCACTGACCATGTCATGAGTGATGCAATATGTGATGTCATAAGTAGTACATTGTGGGGCGTAAGCCATAGTTAGCTCATGTAACTATAACTGCTAAATTTCACTGGTTTTGTGCATGTAAATTCTAAGCCTAACTATAACGCCCGGGGATCTTTGTTTTTTTCAGTGAAACTATAACTTCCCCTTAACCTTTGGTTTCAAGTTCATTTTTTAAGTTTTTAAAATTGTATTTCCTAACTGTTTTTTCAGTGAATACATATATATCCTTTCAACTTCAAAACAGACTCCAGCACGCTCAGACTCGCTTTAAAGGAAGATTTTATTGAGGCTACTGGTTAACACGTTTCAACCACCTCTGCGGTCTTTCCCCTAGGACCTATAATATATATATATATATATATATATTTATATATAGGCCCTTGGGTAATAAATATTTATATTTTGGGTAGGGAGAGCATGTGGCCCTCTTCCACAGGCCGAATTCGGCCATGGGGACCCCATCCATCAGGGTCAATCACTATTTTCTGGGGGAGGGAGGAAGCAGCCCCCCTTCCCACCCATGCCAATTTTGACTTCTGTGACCCCATTCCCCAAGGCCCAGCAGTATTTCAAAAGGGCAAGCGGGTTACATGCCCCCCTCCCTGGGCCGACTTCAGCTGGGGCCTGGCTAAACTTCAGAAGGGGCAGGGGGCTACGCAGCCACTAGCCCCAGGCCGATTTCGGCTATGGGACCTCATTCACCGGTGCCTTGCCATATTTTACAGGGGGACAAAGCATGCTGCCCCTCTCCCCTGGCCGATTTGGTTCGCGGAGACTCCATCCCCCATGTCACTGCCGGGTGTGCAAAGGGGAGGGGGGGCTATTTTGGAGGAGGATGTAGCTTTACTCTCCAACCATTTCTGACTCCGGGGAGCCCATTCCTTGAGGCCCGGACATATTTTAAAAAGGGGGAGCTGGGAACCCAGCCCCTCTCCCTGGGCCGATTTCAGACCTGAGCACCCCATGCGCTCGGGCATGGCTAAATTTCAAAAGGGGGAAGGGGGTTTGAGGCCACCCTCCCGAGGGTGATTCACCAGGGCCCAGCCATATTTTACAAGGGGAAGGGAAGCACTCAACATAACATGAACATAACTGGTGAATTTCAGTGTTTTTTAGACTTTAAAACGTTATGTTGTTACTGAACTTTTAACCTAATTATAACGTTACTCTAACCTTTGATTTTTTCGGTGAATATATATATAAATGTATGACATAATATATAGATATATATCTGTGCAGCAGTCTTTGTAGCCAGTGGTACGATGTCCCATGTGCACTCTGTTGAAAAGCCAAATAGTGTATTTTTTTGTATGAGCATGTTACCACAAAACTATTAGTGTGTGCCACTCACTTGAATATAAATGCACTTTTAGCATCAGAGAGTGATTGCAGTTGCATCTGCTGTCTCTGTTCCAAAAGGAGTGTGGGCATGATATAAAATTAATATGCCAGGTGCCTAAACACCTTGAGGTAGTAGCGCGCGGTATACATTTTCGTTTAATTTCATTTTAATACAGTGCTGAGTGCACCAGTGACCAGGGTCCAGAGTTATCAACATTGCATGCAGAGAAGACAACTCCATGTCCAAAGTGACATTTAATAATTAAGATGTCTCATTCCTGCTCTCTCCCTTCACTGCCACACCAAATGCTGTCTGGTGTGCAAGTGTAGGCACCCTTTTACCATTGTCACAAGCCACTCACCTGAAACTCCAGGTGGTTCTGAAAGGGTGACAACTGGAACCAACTCCATCTGAGAACTGACCTGGTAGCAATGGCAATGAGAATGGACTGTAGCATGAAAGCTTTCAAGGGAAAGAGCTCACTGTATTGCAGGATGCCTTTTCATCGGGGATGAATGTTGGGGTAACAGGACTCACTGGATACATGGCTGGTCTGCAGCCAGCATTCAGGAATCAGTTGTTGTCTCAAACAACCAAGAAACTGCAAGAAACAGGTACAATTAACTGTGGATCATAACCAACATATGGCATGTCCAAATAATTATAGCATCACAAGTCTTGACATAGTATAATGAGTTTGTAGTATCTGCCCAACATGTATGATTACCGTGTGGGCAGTGTGTTGCATCATACTGGTGGTCATGAGTGTTTCCCCAGCTGACCGTTGAGAATGCACTGCATGATCACTAGCCAGCTGACGCCGTTCCATGTCTGTGGGGTTTGAGCATCGCCTCGCCACAAATAAACATATGAAAACTGATATTGTCCCATCATTACATGACTGATGTGGCAGGAATTTGGAGAGAAACCCTGCAAAGAACTCATGTTACAATGGTCTCTGCCAGTTTGTGGACTCCATTGCATATCGTTGTGAAGATGTAATGGGAGATCATGAAACACCTTCTTTAAACTCCACCTACTGGGGGTGGTCTTATGTGTAGATGGTCTTGTGATTCAGCCTGGAAAAAAGAGTGAAAAAGAAAGTGCTAGTATTTCAGCATCGTGAAAGCGGCATATTATGAAACGCAGAACAGTTTGTACCGGGGACATTGTAAGTACATTCAAGTGTTACGTGGCACAAGGCTGGTATTTTACTACCCTGAGGGTGTGCCTGTTTAAACTCAGGAAATTGACATTGTTTACATTAGCAACACCCAGCTTTCTTACGAATATGTTCATAACACGTGAAACCCAGTCTATTTAAGTGTCTACTTTGAGAGTTGTTCAGCAGTAGCTCTGGTATTATTATTTTAAGATATTTGCGCACAGATGCACAGCTAAGCCTAGAAGTGGATGTATTTCCCATCTCATCAGTGGTGTGTCACACACCTTGTGCTTGTCAGTGCGGTGATACGCACATCAATATCTGGTTATTTAAATACAGCTGTGAGATGCACACATTATGTGTGAGGCGCCCACCAGTAGTTTATCTTTGCAGCCATTTGTATATTTAAAAAAAATGTTTTACAGTCTGTAATTTATGACATGTGAAAATTCTGTGGTGTCATTTTGAAACGTGGATACCTATAGTTTAAAATTGTCATAGATTAGTACTCCTTGTGTCCACCACCTCCATTTTTAGAGACATAGGTGAACCTTCTGTTCTGTGGCACCAGTTGTTTGACACATTTGAAGCGTATCTTGGTGCCATTGGCGCACACGGATTTAGAGCAGAAAGGAAGAAGTTCATTTTACTCCATTCCCTAAGGATTAAAGGGAGGGAAACATTAAAAATGTACCTGCTATGGTGGTGGCAGAGGATGCAGAGTTAGATAAGTACCCGGAGGCAATAAAAAATGTGGCCAATAGTTATGATGTACAGCTGAGTTTGGATGTTTTACGATACAAGTTTTTAAAAAGGGAGCGAAGAGGTGAAAATGTTGACACGTATCTTACTGGTTTAAGAAAATTGGTTGCTGAGTGTGAGTTTCAACATTTTAGTGATCAATTAGTAAGGGATCAATCTATAAGTCATTGCTCGAACAGAACTATTCGACAAAAGTTGTTGACGTTAGGTAATCCTACTTTAGAGGAAAGTGTGAGAGCGGCCAAGAGTATTGAAGCAGCTCAAAAATCTATAAAAGAGATAGAGGGCAGAATCAGTTAATCTGGTTCGTTTGACATCTTATGTTTCCAAAGGGAAAACAGATTTTCACAAAAGAGCTTTTTCAAATGCACATATATATTTTTCAGATGTGGCAATTCTCATCACAACAGAGGTGGAAAAATGTGTCCAGCTACAAATGTTGCATGTAGGTCTTGTGGCAAGACTACATTTTGCTAAAGTGTGTCAGGGTTGTAAGAAACCTGAAACAAACGTTGTTTATGTCAAAGACAATATTGATAGCAAGATGGATGACATGATTTCAAATTTAAGAGAAATGGTTTGGATAATTGGTGATGACAATGTGAGAACTGGCGACCCTTCGGATTGTGTTGATCCCTACATGGATACATCTGTGGGTGACAAAAGTCTGCATTTATTCGTTGATTCTGGTTCACGCATTACTATGATTACACGGCATTATTTGAAAGTAAATGGAGTAACAGAGAATTGCTACCACCGGATTGTGCCCCAGTCTCTTATGAGGTTTGCGTGATAGAGTTACTTGGCTATTTTGAAGATGTGTTGGAATTCAAGGGAAGACGCTTTCATGGAAAATATATGTTGTAATCAAGAGACTGAATATACTTGGGTGGTTCCATCAAGGCTGTTTGACATAATGTTATACCTTGGTGTGAAGGAACAGGTCCTAGCCATTAGAGATGACAGTTCAGTGGAAGAAATTCAAAACAACAATCCCAGGGTATTTTCTGGATACTTTTGTAAAATTAAAGGTTTCAAACATCGCATGTGAATTAAAGATGGTGCCATACCTATCAAACATAAGATGCAAGGTGTTCCATTTAGTGCTAGAGAAGGCCTAGAAAGAGAACTCACTGTACTGTGTAGTAAATGTATGATTAAATCAATAGAATCTTCTACATGGCTTTCTCCATTGGTCGTGGCTCATAAAAAATATAATGACCTTAGGATTTGTGTGGACCTTCACAGCCTAAACAAAGAAATCTCTATTGACTCTTATTATTGTTGCATGCTGTTTGGACTCAATTTGGCTGCATCAGCATTTCAGTGTCTCATAGTCAATCTTTTAAAAGGGGATGAAATGTTGCAATTTTTCAAGATGATTTTTTTATCTATGCTCCAGACAAAATGACCCAGGATGATATTTTACAGAGAGTGTACATCTTTCAAGAGCAAGGGGTGGTTCTGAAACAGGAAAAATACGTATTTTGAAAGGAGTCAGTAGAATATTTTGGACATAATATATCTGAAAAAGGAGTACAGCCAAGACCAGGTTTTGTTAAAGCAATTCTAGAGGCACCTGCACCACAAGGTAAAAAATGGTATTAAATCTTTTTTAGAGTTATGTGAGTTTTATTCAAGATTCATTCCTGATTACGCAACTAAGGTCAGGCCAATCTCTAATCTGTTGAAAAGAAATTCTGATTTTTAGTGTGATGATGTGTGTGAGGCAACTAGTGTTTGGCTAAAGAAACAACTGAGTGAGGTTAAGTCTTTGAAGCCTCATGATTCTGCTTTTTCGTGTGTGTTGACAGTTGATGTAAGTAATCTTGGTTTCTGTGCAATACTTAGAAAACAGGCTGACAAGGGGGAACATACTATTGGACTTGCATCAAGAGTACTAAGAAATGCTAAATTGCATTATTTTGTAATCGAAAAAAAGACTCCTAACGTATTGGTGGGCAATTGAAAATGTAGAAGCTATCAGTGCCTGCTTCAATATCAGTTTATGTTGAACATATTCCAGGTGGCAAAACAATTAGTGCAGACGCCCTCTCACGTTTTCCCATAAACATTGGTAAGTCAGGAAATTCTAAAAATAATGATAATTCATGTAATTATGAAGCTCTAGATCATTGTATAGTGGCACCATTAGAAACTGATAGTGCATGTGAAATTTTGGAGGAGGATTGGAGAAGGGACATGAAGCACAATGACATTTTGAAGTCTGTAACCAAATTCATGGTCAAAGGGTGGCCTATAGAAAAGAATCTTCAAGTTAACTTGCAACCTTACGCCAAGATTTGTGATGAATTGTCTGTAGAAAATGGTCTAGTGATGAGAGCTGAGAAAATTGTTCCACCAGAGAGAGTAAAAATCTTTCTGTCATCGAAGGCTCATAAGGGTAATCTGAGGGCTACCCTTATGAAGATGGAGAGCTTGTGAATATTTTTGGTGGCCACAGATGGATAAGGAAATTGAGAGCCTTGTACATAGTTGTGTAATTTGCTCAAGGAGTGACAAAGTATTATGACCTTCTACACCTCCTTTGACTCCCATTCCTCTGCCTTCAAAACCTTGGGTAAAGTTGGGTATTGATCTTATGGGACCTTTCCATTTGCTACCTCATCTTTCACGTTTCGCTCTGGTCATGGTTGATTTCTATTCCAGATGACCAGCAGTAAAATGTATACATGAACCTGATTCAAAAGCAGTGGTAGACTTTTTGAAGGAAGTCTTCATGCACGAGGAGTTTCCAGAACAATTGTATCTCATAATGGGGTTCAGTTTGTTTCTTCAGAAATGGAATAATTCGTGACTGGAAGAAGCAGTGCACTGTGTTCGTAGGCACGTTCTGCAGCGCCACTCCGGGTCTTGCAAGTGACCTTGTGTGAGCGTGCGGGAGAGCAGCGGTAACCAGCAAGCGGAGCAAAGCCGCGGGGGACCAAGATCCGTGATACGTGCTCCGCGAACCGGGAGCTGAACTGGATTCACATCAAGAGCCGCAGGAGGCAGCAGGAACCCCCGGAGAGCTCTGGTGAGCCACATGGCACCGTAGGGGCCAGGGCACTGTGAGCCGTGAGCATCATGAGAGCGGGAGAGCGGTGAGAGCTTGGGAGAGGAGCGGGTCCTGGAGAGAGCTCAGACCTGACAGACCCTATAAACCTGGAACCTGCCAGAGCAACATCCAGCCCGGCCCAGCACTGCATAACAGTTTAGCGGCACAGCAATCAGCGGGGAGTGGGGCCACAGCATAAAGCATAAAGCACAAAGCACAAAGCACCAGGTGTGGCAAGTGAGTGAGTGAAAAAATCTGTGCAACCTGAAACCTCACCACCCCTCCCCTACATCCCTTTTACATTCCCTCATACCCTCATACCCACATCACATCCCCCACGCTGCCCAGACCTTGCTCAGTCCCATCAAACTTTGCTGAGGAAAGCGGAAGGGTTGCTTTCTCTTACCAGGAACACACAGGAGCACAGTGGCGGTGGACACAGACTGGGGATTCGGTGTGAGCTGCGTGGCAAAAGAGCAAGTGGGGTGCCAGCATGCACGTACAAAAGGACAAAAGGGTTAAAGGCAGCGCAATAGTGGAGAAGGCCGCTGGGGCAAAGGCATCCAACTTTTCGGCCCAGCCTAAATAATCAGCCTAACCACGTGGCAAGGAGAACGGCATAGGCAGCGCATGTAGAAGAGCGATCATATGAAACAGCCCTGAAAACTAAGGGAGAGACTTTTTAAGAACCCCAAAACACAGTAAGCATCTCAAATTCCTTCTCCTGGTGCGGGTAGGACAATGCTTAAGGGGAAATCAATTAAATCAAAGAGGATGGACACTGTCCTCGACAAAGAAATCCACAAGGGTCAAGCAACGAGAGTCACAAGGAGCACGGCTCAGAATTCCAGACAAGAGTCGCACAACGAGAGCCCCTTTTTACAATCTCTTCAACGAGGGCTCACCACCTCACCTGCCAACCTCCGGCATGTCTGCCAGGGAAGTTGAAGAGACAGATGGGTCTGAAGAGCTCACAGCAAGCAACCCTCAAGCACTCTGAACCGGCCAGGCATGCATCAAGCAGCTAAACATCGACATCAAAGAACATCCACTCGGGGGAGGCTATCTTCTGCCCAGTGAAGGGGGCCAGGACTGGAACATATCGGTACAGGGAGATCAAAACTCGCCCCTGACCAGCAGGTGCAAAGCACAAGACACAGAGGAAAATAATACAACATATAAAGAAAGGACTGGTGTTTCCGACTCCATGAGACTCACAACAGTCGCTGGGATCGGAATGAAGCCCATAGATCTGATACACAGCCTTTCACCAATTAAAGTTTTAATCCATCGGCCCCAGGAGGAAGACATGTCAGAAGTCATGAATGGCAAAGATCAAATGCATACCAGTCCACGTGACGTCTCACGACCAAGCCCAATGGTTTCATCATCTGGGCGCCAACACCTCGACTCACCAGAGACAGGAGATTTCACCCACTCCTTCTTACAGAAGTTAGAGCAGACAATCGAAAGAACCTTGGACCTCCCCCCCCACCTTATTGGGAGAGGGGAAGCGGCAGAAAACCAGGGCAACATACGAGCAGGTATGTCCGTATCGATAGCCCAGAAGGATCGAGGCGAGCAAGAATGCATGAAGATTCCTCTCTTCTGACAACGATCAGAGAAGCTCAAAAGTCGATAGCTAAGGCCCTGATATGGCAAGCAACTAAAATGGAGATCCAAGTAGACCTCCTACAATCAATAGCCCAGTGTCTAGAGATGCACGGCTGTAAATTGGACGAAATGGAGCTAACAATCAAACACGATCAGACAATGATAGCCCGGACAAGCTCAAACGCCACCATAATAGAAAAGAGGGCCGAATTGCCAGAAATATTGGGGGACATAGTGGCACTAACCAAGTGCAGTGGCGAATCGTTAAAAAAAACAGAAAAAACTGAATTATTGGACAAGGGCAACCCCAAAGTGACCTTCAAGGGCGAACACGGCAGAGCAAGGGAAATAGAAATAAAAGCCTTAGAGAATGAGATGAACAGCCAAGAGATTCTGGCATACCCGACAAAGATTGACACCGAGGAAGGTCTGGCAAGTTCGGTTACAAGGGAAGCAGAAGAGCAGAAAAAGATCATGGAGGGGGAAATAGAAGCCTGAACAGAAGCACCCCTGACAAGGAGGGCAAAGGAAAAGCTGAAAAAAACAGCCGAAGACATCAAAAATGAAAAGAAGATCCATCCTCCTGGCAATGCTGAATAGCCATAGACCTGAGGAGAAAAGCACCTCCCTTCCACTCTACCCAATTTTTAATCTCAAACAAAAGATCAAGTGCCAGTGCCGGGCGGTAGACATAGGAAAAGTCAAAGAAAGAGAAAGGGACAATGTAATACAACGTGGCGGGGTTCAAGTAATCCAGGCTGACCAGGCGGACCTATCACACTCAGCAGTGCTAGCACCAACGGCCGTCCAGGCGATAACAAACAGGGTCAGCATGGGTAAGGATGACGCCGCCACTCAAATCAGGCTCTATGACCTATTGGAACTGGAGGGCCACAAAGGCCCACTGGAGCACACCACATCCACACTGATGGAGCTAACGCACATGGCTAGTATGGTGGGAATTAACAACAGGGCGGAAGAGGAACAACATTGGCGTACCTGTATCAAACCCCATCACAGTCCGAGATCGAACAGCAAGTGCAATGGGGGGTCACACAAACAATAAATTCTGTGGAACCACACACAATACACGAGGTAGTGCTTAACCCAAGGTACCACATGGAAGGGCCTCACAACATCTTAAACAGAACTAATATCCTCCGACTCTTTGGCCATGTCAAATCACTGTCTCAGATTAAATCGGAAAATATAGAGTGGGTAAAGTTCAGAAGGACACAGGGAGTCAGCCATGGCGACTCAACCATCCTGGGCTTTTGCGAGCGCTCCCTCCAATGGGCAGTTCTTGGCAAAGCCCAACAATTCGCAAACTGGGGCATAGAAGCAGCAGAACCTATCCATTCTAATTATTCCTTTGTCCTCATACCTCAAAAGGAGAGGTTGGGGCCTACATCAATCCTGAAAGGCACCACCCACAACAGGAAACGAGGAGAACACACAAATGATCGCTCGAAAACTCCAATAAATGTTTCTATATTTCAAAGTGACAACCTTCGAAGAGTGCCAACGGGTCAACCGAAACAGGCCACAAGAGGCGACAGCTGGCAACAGCACCCCTAGCCAAAATCAAGCACTCGCTAGAGAAGTAAGGGCAACTGTGGTGCAGGAAGATCATTACCAAGGCCAAAACTCAGACCTCTCCCAAGAATTAACCCTCATATCATCAAATATCGCAGGGTTAAACAAAAAATGAGGGATCAAGGAAGTACAGGACTACTTTGCAAAAGGGGACATTATTTGCTGTCAAGAAACTTGGTCAATGACATCAACACCCATAGCGGGATTTCATGAACATCGCATTAACGCGACAAAAAGAAACATCTTCGGTCATCCATCGGGGGGTCTCTTTATCTTCAAAAGCCATGCGAAAAAATTCAAGCCCACAGAAATAAAAGTAAAATCCCCTGATCTGCAAGCAATGACAATGTCTGGGCTAAGGGAGGGCCACTTGCCGTTTAATCTGCTGCTCACAAACTGCTACATCAACTCATCACTGACCACTGCCAGCATGGAATCTCTTACCAACACGCTGGAAGATATATTGATAAAATACGAGCACTACAACGTAATCATCGGAGCAGATTTTAATTTGAGGGGCTTGGAAAGTGCCCCGGGAAAACAAATGAAAGGGCACAAGGCAAGTCCATTGCTTTGTCTTCTTAAAAATGTCAAACTCTACTCTACCCACTTCCTGATGAAACTACGATCACCCTTGTAGTGCTCTAAACCATCGTTTCGGAATATATCCACCATAGACTACATCTTAATCAATGAAAAAACAGCAGATAGGCTGGAAGAATTTCAGGTCGATGGTAGAAGAGAAAGTGACCACAGGCTTCTATGCGCAAGATTTAATTTAAGAACGGAAGCAGCAGAGCTTCTGAAAATGTTGGGAGAAACCACAGGGGACGAACGTTTCAGAGCCATTAGAAGAATAAAATGGACAACCTCTCTCGAAGGGAAACTGCAGGAGTGGGCATCTATGTGGCAAGCCCATGGACCATGGGAGACTGAATCAGAGGTGATCAGTCGCTGGGAAGAACTGACAGAAGACCTATGGCGGAAGCTGGGCAAAAATCATTGTAAGAAAACTTTCTGTCTCAAGGCCAATTCTTTAAAGAACCCACAGCCACTGAAGTGCCTGGGACAATGCAAAGGAGCACTAATGAAGGCACTTAGAAGCAGGAAGAAAGGAGGAGCATCGGCAGAGGGGGACTCTATAGCTGCACGGAGAGCCGCCCTTAGGAGGAAAGTAGGTGAGCAAAAGAGGAAAGAGATGGAGCAAAAATGGGTCACAGTATTTGCCCTGCTAAAGGAAAAGAACAACGCTAAATTATGGAGGTACATTAACCGTCTGAGCTCCCAACCTAGGGGCAAGGAGAACAACATTGCAGGCAATGAGTGGGAAGAATATGTAAGGGGATTATATACCAGAGGTACACTAGCTACAGAGCAACCACCCAGACGACCACTCTTCCCAAGCACCCTGACGAAGCAGGACAAATGAAACTTGAGGGCGCTGGTTTTACGGAAGCTGAAATAACGTTGGAGAAAATGAGGAATGAGGGGGCGCCAGGCCCAAACGGCATTGCAGCCATGGTTTTCAAAACAGCTCAAACAATTTTCTCCACAGCCCTCACCTCCTTATACAACTTTTCATATGCATCGGCAGTAATTCCACACTCATGGAAAGGATCCATTCTCTTCCCAATTCACAAGAAAGGCGATCACTCCAACCCCGCAAACTATAGGCTAGTGGCCCTGCTGGATGTAGAAGCCAAAGCTTTTGCTAAACTACTACTGAGAGATCTAGAGGATTGGGCTACTAATAACGATCTACTACCATTCTAGCAGACTAGCTTCAGGAAAAATAGCGCAACAACAGATAACATCATGGCCCTGGCCTACCTCTCAAAACGTGCTGTGAAAGTCAGGCACCCACCGCTGTTCTGTTGTTTCATCAACTACAGCATGGCTTTTGATAGACTCGATAGGGGCAAACTTTGGAGAAAACTGTTATCCTGGGGGGTACCTCTTAAGCTACTGATGGCCATCATATCCCTTCACGAGGAGACTGGGGTACAAGTCAAGATAAGCCCCACAACTCTATCAGCAAAAGTGGAAACCAACAACGGACTGAAGCGTCCTGGCCCCCCTACTATTCAACCTCTATACAGCAGACATGGGGGCAGCTCTGAAAGAGGCAAGTCTAGTTCTTCCGAGACTGGGCAAGTCAAGACTGGCAATCCTACAGTACGCAGATGACACCGTAGTGATGGACCATACAAGGGTAGGTCTCCAAAGAGCCCTCAAATAGTTGGGGAAGTATAACAAGGAAAATCACCTGACAGTTAATCAAGGTAAAACAAAGATAATGATAATTGGCAGATACCCGCACAAAAAACAAGCGGTCTGGAAGATGGGAGACCACCAAATTGGGACCCCCGCAGCCTACAACTATTTTGGAGTTTGGCTAAACGAGAAGGCAACATCAGCAGCTCACACAAAACATCTAACTGCTAAAATCAATAGAGTATTTTTTTCAATGAGATGCCTAAGCCAACGCTTGACCAGCCCCACAACAGACCCCATGCTGAAGGTCCTCAGGGCAAAATTAATCCCAGCCATCAACTACGGGCACCTGGCATTTCCAGGAGCTTTAGACAAACTTATAGCTGCAGCGCAGGTCAAAGCCCACAAGCGCGTGCTGCAAGTACCCAGGAATGCTAGGAACACAAGATTACGGCTGGAACTAGGGCTCACCAGACCTGAACTGGCCCTCCAGGGAGACCTAATAAAGTATTTTATTGGAGTCCTTAAAGCACCGCACAACTCTTTAAAACATCATTTGGCAACAATCTTCAAAGAAGAGGTCTCCCCCTGGCACATCAAGCTGGGTAAAGCAATAGAGACCCTAAACATAGATCGAAACAGTCTGCCCTAACAGAAATCCCGCACAAGACCTGGTTGAACACCATGAGACGGCAGGTCCGCTCCATTTCTTATGAAAAGGATCTAACTGCACTCCGACACAACACCTATACGAAGGCACTGGACGAATCCTACATCCTGGGGAAAGTCCAACCATATCTAACGGAAGCATTAGGGACCCAGGCCCGTAAGAAAATTCATTTTATGAGGCTAACGATCCTCAGAATTTGGGACTTTATTCTAGCATGGGCAAGATCAGATGGATCCGTTTCATGTCGCCTATGCAATTACCAATTGGAATCTTGGCTTCATTTACTGTTTTGTTGTCCGAAACTCATCATCGAACAACAGAGGCTTCTTCGTCCCATCTTAAGAGCTCTAGGCATCAGAACTTGCAAGGAGGCATCAGATTGGTGCTTCTCGGAAACAAAAACATACCATCTTGCAAGAGTGGCAAAATTTATTTTTCAAATTGGACAAGCTCTAGATGCTATAGAGTAAAAAGGTCCGTCCTTAAGCTCACAAAATCAGAGTTGATAAAGGCGCCAACAAATGGTTTCTGCAAACACCAATGGGCAAAGAAGACCTTGACCGCCGCTTCAAGTGCTCTGCGGATAGAAAGCTGAAAGGTCCCTGCAACACAAGACTGACTGTTGGAATGGGGGGGCATATTATCAAGTACGGCGTTAAAATTACCGCCGCTTTAGCAGCAGGAAACTGACTTCCAATAGAAGCCCATGTTCACACCGGAACATGGGCTTCTATTGGAATTCTCTGCGGCATATTATCAAACCCATTATCGCCGCTTTTAGCGGCAGTTTCCTGCCGCTAAAGCAGCAATAATTTTAACGCCGTCCTTGATAATATGCCCCAACATTTTTAATTTCACAGGAGTCACCAGGAGCAGGGTGGAAAGGGTGGGTGAGGTTCTAATTTTAACTTTTTACTGTAATGTTATGTTATGTTAAATTAGTTTTATACAGCGCACAGCTACCCAAAAAGTGTTTCCCAGCGCTAAACCTGACAGAGGACAAAAGAATAAAAGAAACCGGAAATACAGTTCAAAGTGAATTATTGGTTAAATACCCAAGTTTTTAAAAGTTTACGAAAATTAAGGTATGAAGTTTCACTATGAAGTGCAATGGGAAGAGAATTCCATATAGATGGACCAAGATAGGCAAACGAACGACCTCCCATTCTGGCACCATGAATTTTCCCTGAGTGGCCGAATGAAGTAGGTGAGGGAGCTGGTATGGGTGAACTAGAGTTCGCAAATATTTAGGAGCAGAGCCAGCTTTGATTTTATGCATATAACTCATGGTCTTAAACTTTACACAGTGTCCAACCTTAAGCCAATGAAGATAGCGCAAAGCACTGGAAGTGGAAGAATTTTTAGAGAGCTGGCAGAGCAGCCTGGCAGCAGAGTTTTGTACCACCTGTAATTTCGGTGTAACATCCTTATTTAATCCCAAATAAAGGATGTTTCCGTAGTCCATTCTAGTAGTCACAAGTGCCTGGACTACAGTTTTCTGAGTGGAAACCGAATGCATCCAAATAATTTTTTTCAACCATTTTAAAATGGTGAAACAGGTGGCTGCCACCTTTACTGCCTGCTGCTTCATAGATAATTTGTCTTCAATAAGGACTCCCAAATTGAGGACATAGTCAGTGGGCTGAGGAAGATCACCCATTTCACACGGCCAATGCTGGGAGCCCCAAAGATTTTTATTTTTACCCTTAATAAGGACCTCAGTTTTTTTGCCGTTTAGCTTAAGAAGATTAGCTTGTATCCAAGATGCAATGTTCCTCAGACCAGTCGGAAAAACTGAAGGTCCAAGCGTCTTTTCCGTAGAAAGGGAAAAGATGATTTGGGTATCATCAGCATAAGAGAAAAGACACAACCCTGCCTCCTCTGTCGCCAAAGGTTTGACATACAGATTAAATAGAAGAGGACTTAGGATAGAGCCTTCGGGTACCCCATAGGAAGAAGAGTGAATTTTAGAAGAGGGTCTGGATGAAAAAACTTGAAAAGTCCGTTTAGCTAGAAAAGGTGAAAGCCAGCCAAGTGCTGAGCCAGTAATGCCAAGGGATTGCAAAGATTTAATTAACACAGTATGGGACACCGTGTCAAATGCAGCACTCAGGTCGAGCAATATAAGAGCCACGGTGCCCACAGAGTCCAGTCGTTGGAACATTTCTGATACTCCAAGCAGAGTTGTCTCGTGGAATAACCGGCCCTAAAGCAGGATTGAGAGGAGTGTAGAAAGTTAATAGATTCGACAAATTGAGTGTCATTGCTGCTTAACATGCTTTTCCAGGATTTTGGAGTAGGTGGGAAGCAGAGAGATAGGCCTAAAATTAGATGGCTTTTTTAAAAGAGGAAGAACCATCGCATGTTTCCAGTCAGAAGGAACAATAGCTTCTTGAATAGAGGCATTGAGCAGCTGCATAATTAACATCAAAGAAGATGAATCTAACTGCTGAAGCACAGATACAGGGATGAGATCACAAGGGGAACCAGATTTAATACCATTTTAAAATCTTTTTTAAATAATTACTATCAAAAGGTGTCCAGGTTTCTAATCTAGTGGAGTCCTTCACCCTGTAATCAGACTCAGTAATGATTTTAATTAATCGAACGTTTTAACAATCAATCAATCAATCGATTCATTTTTAAAAGAGAGTGAAATAAAACAGCTTAAGATTTCATTGTACCACCCTCAAAGCAATGGCATGGTTGAGTGCTTGAACGTGGTTTTAGAAGTATGTGTGCACTGGGCAATTGTACATAAGTGTGTTATACCAGTGGCTGTTATAGAACGATGTGGTTTTATTGAACAACACCACATTCAGCTACTGGTGTCTCTCCTGTCGAATTGTTGAGGGGGAGAAAGCCTGCTTCTGAGTTTAGGCAAGCCTGGTTGTACAAATGTATTAAACTGAGTTCAACAGTGTCTGACTTAGACAACAGTGTGAGAACCAAGGTTAAGTATGCTTAAATGAAACAGAAGATGTTTTATGATGAGAAAAAAGTGTAAACAGTAAACGTTTCGAGGTGGGAGATGTTCTTCATATTAAGAAAAGGAAGTTTGTGAAGAAAGGTGACTAAATATTCTGACCCGATGAGGATTGACAATATTTGTGGTACTGCTGTATGTGTAAAGGGTTCAAATTGGTGCAACATTTCCAAGGTTGTCAAAGTTGTTGCTAAACTCTTGAATGGAAGGGCGCTGGATTCTCTTCCCGCAAATGAGACCAATTTATGTCCACAAAAACGTTCCACTTATGGTGATAAAATAATCCCAGAAGCTTTGCATAGAATTGTTAGACATGCAGGTGTGCCCATGAGATGAGGATAGGTTGCTTCCTCAGTGTTTATCCCTACTGTTTGCCATTGTATACTACATACAGTGTTCAATATATGTATTTCTTTGACTTCCTTTTTTTGTGTGTGTCGCTTCTCTACAAAAAAATTGAATACTGATCTTTGCCGGTCTCCCGTCATTACAGAGTTCATCTGTGATGCTATGACAACATGCATTGATTTTACCCAAGGCAAACTGTTTACATTTAATCCAGCTCAGATTTATAATCACATCTATTACTGCTCATTGTTCTTTGTAGTAGTGACAACAGGATTAATGCACCAGTTCTTAGAACCAAAAACCCACGTTCGCCGACAAGTTTTCCCGATCCGGTCGCGTTGTCCATGAGATGTTGGATTGTTGATAGCCATTTGCGCTGTCTCGCGATAGTTCACGCCCGCAGTGACGTCATTCATCGCGCGATCACGTCTTTCTTCTCGCGATCATGCACCGCGAGACAAGTGAAAACATGATGGCCGCGGCCGTGAGCAACCACATGGGTAAGTTGGCGAGCCGCGACCATGCAGAAAATACCGCGAACGGGCGGGAAAAAAACTTCCGTATCTTCGCGATATTTCCGCGTGTTTGCAGAGATTTTTAACATTTTCGCGATAATTTGCAAAAGTGAATTTCGCAAATTCCGCCCACCCCTAGTTCTGCCTTGTTGACATGTGCTGAACCACATGATTGCTAACAGGCATTAGTTCCTTCCTACCAATTGCCATCAGGGAAAGGCAAGTATTGTAGTTTGTGACAGAAATGGCATCTATCACTGCCACCAGGTCATTAAGTCAGTGATTGCATGCATGTGTAAAGAACGTATACGTAAACCCAAATAATGAAACAGTATATAATACTCACATAATCGAGGAGTGGGGAAACCATTCATAGAGCTTGAACATAATCATGCAGTCGCAAGTGGGAGCAAAGTCGTGACAGCCATGAGGGTGCAAGGCCGTCACGTTACACCGGGCAGGACTTTTCCCATCTCAGCAAGGACAAGACTGAATAGCATAGTATGCATAAGAACAATGAATTGGGATGCAGGCCGAGTAATTACCAGTAGCTTAGATTCATTCAAGCATTCCATCTATCACTTTCTGCATACTTTAATGTCAATCTAGGTGGAACGAGTATGCCCAGACATGGGTCCCGAATACACTGTATCACTTGAACCAAGCTGTACCTGTCTGACAAGCCCATAACTAGGGCGAATCCAGTCCTGGGTTGCTAGAGTTCTGGTTCAGGGAGGACCTTGCTTGGCAGCTCATCCTGGATGTTTCCCATTGGAGCAGGGTCAAGACTAATTTACCTATAGCTGAGTCCAATCTGAGGTGGCATGGTGTGCAGAATATTGATGGACTGGTATAGGGCCCCGTTAATTCCCAGTGGCTGAGACTCATTCAATTTTTGTATACCTAAATATGTCTTCCTAAGTGGCATGGGTATGCCCAGATGTGGGTCCCATGCAAACTGTTTCACTGGAACCAAGCTGTACCTAGCTAATGAGCCCATAACATGGGGCAAATTGGTCCTGAGTTGCTTGTGTTCCAGGTCAGGGAGGCCCTGGCTTGATAGTTCAGGCTAGATTGTTCCTATTGGAGCAGGGTCAATACTGATTTCCATAAAGCTGATTGAGGTTGCATGGTATGCAGAATAGCAATTAATTGGGATGTTGGGATGCAGCCCCAGTAATTACAAGCTGCAGAGATTAATTCAAGCATTTCATACATCACTTTTTGAATACTTTATTACGTTACATGGCATAGCACCATGAATTGATTTGTGCAGGGATGTACAGCGAGGTATGGTAGGAATGGGATACCTCCACAATTGCTATATATCTTTTGCATTCCCTTCTACCCCTTACCCATTTGTAGCCTTACCTTATGCCCTTCCCTTATTCCTTAATCCTCCTGTTGTAAAGTGGATTATTAGTAGGGGCAAATGTATATCTGCCACTGGTCATAAGGCCACTAACACAGTATAGGGCTCATAATAGGTCTTAGACAATTGGTCCCATGCTCAACCTTTGGTAGCTTGGCTTCGAGCAGGCAGGCTTAACTTCAAATTCAATACAAAAATGGACTGGGTCTCAGAAGGTATCAACACAATATATCAGAATAAACTGCGGTGTGGATACAAACTTCTTTTATATCATATACGCCTCTCCTTTCTTAATATGAGGCAGTCACCAACAGCTTTTCACCTTCAATTTGTTAAAAAACGAAAACTACAAAATTATTTTACTAATGACAGTCCCCACTTTTTATCTCCCCTGACCAAAGTACAGGAAGAGTCAATCAAGTCCCAACTCAAATACAAATTTTTGAAAAATATGTGAAAAGACGAGATGACACCTCACGTGCGCACCATCACATCCCACAATGCGACCAAGGGGAATGTAAAATTGAAGAAGGATGCACTTTTCACAAAACCAACTTTATTATTCCTTCTATGTGCACCTTGTTCAAATTAAAAAGGTTGCTTGTCATGCATACCATTATACTGTGCCAACATGTTTCATCGCCACAGTGATTTTAGGCGATTTCTTGCAAACGAGGTCGCCTGACACCAGTTAAGGACACTTCATTAAACCTTTTCCGGGGACCTTGTTGAGCCACACTTCCTCGTACCGGCTCGGTTTTATAGGTCACACATCGAGCTCCATATATGAGTCCTCACAATTGGATTTGCATTCATCTGTAATGCAAATCACCCCACGGGTGATTTGCATTAGAGCTGAATGCGAATGTGAACTTCTGAGACCCAGTCCATTTTTGTATTGACATTGGTTGAGTGGAGGGCGACTTGGTGTCTTGTTTCCCCTCTACAGCTCCTAGTTGTTTGCAGGCTTAACTTCAAAGACAGGTATGTAAAGCATTTAAAAACACCAATTCAGTAAATAATTAAGACACAATGCACAATATAAATCCAACACCAATTTATAAACAAAGGACATATTTTCATCCAATGTAGGCAACCGGAAATATGAAAATTTAAAGATAAAAGATTGTGCACTATATAGCACACAGAAACCTATAGTGCCTTATTGGGACATCTGGTCATGATAGACTGGGTCAAAGTCAAAGTTTCAGGCCGATCGTGATGGAGCCCTGGACGGCTAAACCTCATGGTAGGTCTCGGTCAAAGTTTTTACCTTCTGACATAAACTTTTCTGAAGCTTTTCTTCCTGGGGTCTCTCGAAGCTCTCAGCCAGTCCAGATTCGGTGAGGGTTCGCCAGATTGCCTTGCAACGAGCTCCCGGTCAAACTTATGGAAGTCTGACCTCCAGAACGTTCCAGCGGGACAAACCAAAGATCTAGGCCGACTCGTGGTTGACGGCAGGCGGCTTGAATTTCGCGGTTGCTTCCGGTCAAGAGCTGAATTAACACACCCCTAGGATGTATAATCTCCATAGTCTCTCCCCCTTGCATCTGCTCATTCCTTCCTTAAGCCTAGCATCTGGCTGGCCTTTGACACCGTATGCCACCGCACCCTGATACAACGCCTCAGCAACACCGGAATCAAAGGAGCGGCACTGGAGTGGATCATCTCGTTCCTCGCCGGAAGAACCCAGAGAGTCCGCCTCCCCCCATTCCGATCCGCGTCCACCGAAGTCATCTGCAGCGTCATGCAAGGATCCTCACTCAGCCCCACCCTCTTCAACTTCTACATGAGCCCTCTCGCAGCCATCGCCCGCCAACACAACCTCAACATCATCTCCTATGCCGACGACACCCAGCTGATCCTCTCCCTCACCAACGACCCTGCTACCGCCAAAGCCAACATCCAGGAAGGAATGAGAGACGTCGCAGAATGGATGAAGATCAGCCGTCTGAAACTGAACTCAGACAAGACGGAAGTCCTCATCCTCGGACCATCTCCCTCCGCCTGGGACGACTCCTGGTGGCCCCCTGCCCTGAGCAGCGCACCCAAACCAACGGACCACGCACGCAACCTTTGCTTCATCCTGGACTCCTCCCTCACGATGACCAAGCAAGTGAACGCCGTCTCATCATCCTGTTTCAACACCCTGCGCATGCTCCGAAAGATCTTCTGTTGGATCCCCACCGGAACCAGGAAGACGGTCACCCAGGCCCTCGTCACCAGCCGTCTGGACTACGGAAACACCCTCTACGCTGGAACCACAGCCAAACTCCAGAAAAGACTCCAGCGCATTCAGAACACCTCAGCACGACTCATCCTGGACATCCCTCGCTGCAGCCACATCTCTGCCCACCTGAAAGACCTTCACTGGCTCCCTGTCAACAAGAGGATCACATTCAGACTCCTCACCCACACACACAAGGCTCTCCACGACATGGGCCCGAAGTACCTCAACAGCCGCCTCGCATTCTACACACCCACCCGCCAGCTCCGATCCGCCAGCCTCGCCCTCGCCTCCGTCCCACAATTTCGGAAATCCACCGTCGGTGGAACATCCTTCTCCTACCTGGCAGCCAAGACATGGAACTCCCTCCCCACTCACCTACGGCTGACCCGGGACCATCTATCCTTCAGGAAACAACTCAAGACCTGGCTGTTTGAGCAGTAGTGATCCCCCCCCCCCTAAGCGCCTTGAGACCCTCACGGGTGAGTAGCCCGCTATACAAATTTTGGTGATTGATTGATTGATTGGGTTCAAAAGACTAGAGTTGTAAATTACACTGGTGTCTTCCCCTTTCCTTGAAGTCCATTATTTACGACTCCTCCCCCCCGCCCTGGCATTCCTGTGTAACAGAACACTGCCCTACCAGCAGAGCTGGTTAACCCCAGTGGTTCTTTATCACCTCCTCAAAGGAGCCTGGCTAATCCACTAAACTCTGACCAATCAGGACAGACCACTGTAAGGCTCAATCTGGGCTTACAGACAAGAACGTCTTAGAACTTCGTGTCTGTACATTTGAGGAGAAATTCAACAATATCATATTGTTGGATTTATTGATACCATTCTGGGAAGTCTTTGAATGCTATTTATATCATTTGGTCTATTAGTTAATAACTTCTTGCCATGTTAACCTATGTGGCAGGGGATTTGCAATAGGAAAAATGACTTGGGCCATTCTTCCATCACCAGGGCTTATAAAAACATATTTTATAAGTACTCTACCTATATCTAGAGGATCCTTGGAACACCTAGTGGAGACCTTAGGGGTTCTTAATATGTAACAATATTGCAGTTCTTGGTTGACTCACTGGCTACATGATATTTTTAAATGTCAAGCAACAACACACACCTCTCAAATTGATTGCTTTCAGAAGAAGGCACTGATATATAACTAACCTAACTGTAGTAAGGTATTGTAGTTTTACATTGTGTAAAATAAACACTTAGGTTGCTATCTGGTATCCAAAATTGGTGCATTATATTTTTCACCAGGCCATCAGACCACCAGCAGTGCCATCTTAGCAGGGACATCAGCGGAGGTGCAGGCAGTTCAGGGACAGGGAGAAGTACTAGTGGTGGCAGAGGCAAGTGGTAAGCCACTTTGCTTTCTTATTGACGATAATGTATTGGTTCAGCGAGGCAAATATCATACCCATCACCTAGTGTCCATTCTGCAAACACAAGCCACAAAACTAAGACAAGGTGTGTTTCCCAGTGCCCACTACGGCACCTGCTAATGCTTCACTTCATCTGTCTGTCTTTCTGTCCTAACCTACCTAAAAAGTAAATCCTATGTCGGCATGTGATGTATTTGCCACAATGCTCACCGCAAGTGAAGTTCTATTTCATGTCTTCCACTAGGATTGACGGTTCCAATATGTTTGCTCCCATCAATCAATGTGACGAAGAAGGAAAATAGTTGTACATGATCAGTATGACACCGAACCATTCCATACCTAAACCTCTCTCTAGCCCAATCCCTATAACTTACCTCCCTGTGGACTAACTTTCTCCACTGCCAAGTTTTGGTATTTTTACTGTGTAGGAATAATTTGTGTTAGAGCCCTCAGTATAATGTGGGACTATGGGCCTGATTTTCCTGAATTCTGCCAACTCCGCAAGCAGAATTATATTTCAGCCCGGGCTTAGTCTTTGATTGCACTTAAATAAACTGATTAAAAGCAGCTCTTTTTTCTTAAGGGAAATGGTGCTGTATTTAACAATAAAGTTAGCTAGTTATTTTTTTAAAGTTTCTTTGAGAGTTGGCAGTGGTCCCCCGGGCCATTGTCTACTCTGCAACAAATTTTACTATACATTCACACAGGAAAGTGGTTCCAAACCTTATGCAAAAGGGATACCACACCAGTAACCTTTCAATGTTTTGACAGCACTATTCCATCAGAAAATAAATGCTACATCAAATACCAGTTAAGTATTTCAAAGGGAGGCCCACAACACGCCCCTTCCACATACCGATTTGGTATGGGGTCAAAACATTCATTTTAAAAGTCGAGCTTTGTCACTGCCCTCACTTTTCAGAGGATGTGCACTGCATCAAGGTAAAGATAAAGCTATGCAGTGTAGGAACATTTCTGACTGGATTTGAGAAGAAATTATTCATTAAACAGTGAGTTCACTCATCAGGTGCTTGTGTGGACCAATGTTGAGAATGATCTTTGCTGGTGCAGATCTCTGCTGCTATCAAAAAAAACCTGGCTTGCACTGGTAAATAAATGTTTCATGAACTACACATGGCATTCATCTAATTTACTGCCCAGATGAATAGGCTATCCACTACTTCTATTTGAAATGCAATGTACATGACACCATTTCCTTCATCTCAACTCTCCTGTGCCACTGTGGGTGTATGTGTGAACATCGTGCTGTTTCATTTCAAATTCTGCCTTTCTCATACTCAATCAATTTCTCAAACGCATTAAAATTTAGAAACAGTGTTATATAAATTCCCCTCCAGAGATGTATTTTTTCTAATATACCACCACGAGGTATCCTGGCAATTAAACTAGAGTTTTCTTTCAGAACTATATGAAAAGGCTAATCCTCTGTTTTGGATGAACGGCACACCACTCATTCTGCGAATCAATTGCTCAGTAAATCAAGTTTTGATGTTAATACATGAATGACTCACTTTACAGTTATAGAAATATATAAATAAAAATCATATATTAACCTCTTAACTATCAGTCTTCAGCCCACCCCCAGCCAGTGCTGAGCTCTCTTTTGGCTCCATAAAATGTTTTCCACATACAGTATCCATGCCAAATTTATGTCCTCCTTTCCAACATCGCGGGGATCCTAAATGTGCCAGGGTTTGTGGGTTTCATTGGAGGGGAGCAAGAAAATAGGAAAAATATAACTACATTTTGAGTTTCTGGGGAAAAATAGGAAATAAGTGCTCTGGATAAAAGTTTCTGCATTTGTTTCCTAAAAAGGGCATTAACGAATGGTTTGCTGTACTAAAGTCACCATCTTCCCAATTTTCAGAAACGTGTAAAGCTTAATAAAAAAAGATTATTCTACCACAGTTCTGGCATTATTCAAAGAGGTAGCCAGTTTTTCATATTGTTTGTGCTCCCAACCTACTTCCAGTTTGTGGTGTGAACCAGTGAGAAACCCATGTGTGATGCAGAAAATCTATAGATTTCTAAAACTTAGATAGGGTTCTGAGTTTAGCAAGGGGTCATATGTGTAGATCCCTCAAGGTTTTCACAAATAAATTAACTGTTTAAATAAAGAAATAGTAAAAATGAGTAGGGATAAATAGCCTTTAGTGACAATGTTTTCATCTGTAACTTTTTGTCACAATCACTGATTTACAAAAGCAATACACCATTATGTCCAATGGGCACCCTGGTTGTGGGGCTAGATGATGTTTGTAGGTTCTTTAAGAACCCAAGGTACCCAAAATCAACAACTGAGCTGCATCGTACAATGGTTTTTCATTGTGTACCAAGCATACACCAATTCGTATTGTGAAAATATACAGTGAAAAATTTGTATTTCTGAAATGAGCAAAATATTTGAGTTGAGGAGCAGCAGTCATTTGTACATCTCTGAATTTGTGGGTACTCATATTAGCATAAAATTTAGAGGGTATTTTTCAAAATAGCTTCTTTCTTACACAATGGCTTACATTTGGAAGGCAAAAATGCATGCAGGGAAATCCAGTTTGAAATATTAAATGTTCCACTATTTTATGTTCCCACATGCATTTAAATAAAAATGGTACCTCACTTGTGTGGGTAGGCATACTGCCTGCAGGAGGAGAGAAACCAAAACGCAACATAAATGCATCACATTTTTTCACTCAAAACTTACCCTTTTTTTTGCAAATGGGTAGCTGTGGATTTTGGGCCTAGCGAAGCCGGCACCTAGAGGAACCTAGAAAACTTGCACATTTTTAAAAACTAGACACCAACGGGAAGCCAGAATGGGGTGAATTGCATAGCTCTCCCTAGTTTCTTTTACCCAGAATCCCTTGCAAACCTCAAATATTGACCAAAAAAGCAAATTTTCTTCACATTTCTATGATGAAAAGTTCTGGAATCTGTGGGTAGTCAGAAAATGCCTTCCTCCCAGCATTTCCCAAGTCACCCATAAAAATGGTACATAAATTGTGTGGGTATGCCTAGTGCCCGCAACAGGAATGGCCCAAAATGCAACATGAATACAAAATATTTTCCACTCAAAATGGCCTTTTTTTTGCAAAGTGGGTAGCTGCGGATTTTGTCCCTAGCTTAATGGCACCTAGCAAAACCTAGAAAAATTGCACAGTTTTTAATGCTAGACATCTAGATGAATCCAGGGTGGGGTGACGTGAGTGGCTCTGACCAGGTGTCTTATGCAGAATCCCTTTTAAACCATAATCTTTGATTAAAAAACACATTTTCCTCACAATTCTGTGATGGAAAGTTCTGGAATCTGTGGAAAGGTACAAACTTCCTGTCACCCAGCATTCCCCAAAGTCCCCCAATAAAAATGTATCTCACTTGTGTGGGTAGGCCTAGTGACAGGAAACAGCTCAATACACAACATTGATACATCATATTTTTCCACTCGAAAGAGATCCTTTTTTTTCAAATTGGGTAGCTGTGGATTTTGGGTCCTAGCTCAGCCGCCACCAAAAGAAACATAGCAATTCTATACATTTTTGAAAACTAGACAACAAGGAGAGTATGTAACTTGCATAGCTCTCGCTAGGTAATTTTGGCCTTGCTGTCCTTTCAAACGTCTGATTTGGTAAAAACATATTTTTCTCACACGTCTTTGATGGAAAGTTATATAATCTCTGGGGAGCCATGTATTTCCTATGACTCTGAGCTTGAACTTGTCCACCGATTAAAATGGGCGGGCCACGAGACCACAACACAAAAAAGTCCTTAAGAGCTACGTTGAGGGAAAAGCAATCAGGGTACCTGAGGTATGTGGGACCATGTTGTAGAGCAACCCAGGCAAACCTACAAACCACAGTCCTTTTCGAAAACTAGTCAACAATGGAATTCCAGGGTGGTGTGCCTTATTTGCATCCCATGAGGTGTTTTTTGCATACAATGACCTGCAAACCTCAACCTTCACCTTAAATTACACATTTTCTTTACATTTATGTGATGGAAATTCATACCACCCTGCATTACTCCACGTGTGCTTATAAAAACACTGTGCCACTTATATGGCTGGGACTAGGGCCCACAACAATATTTGAATCAAACCAATGTCAATGGGAGACCGTGGACTCCCATTGACCTCGGTTTGATCTGGTCCTTTCCACACAAGGCACACCACCCTGTAATCTACCCCTATTGCTAATTCACCACAAAGCACTTTAGGGCCTTTTGTGTCTCAGTCTCTTGTAGCACCAAGCAGATTCCAGAACTTTTCCACACAAAAATGTGAGGAAAATGTGTGATTTTAGTCAACGTTTGAGGTTTGCAGGGCACTTTGAGTAAGAACATGTTCTAGTATCCACGAGAAGCACACGAACTTGAACTCCCCAGTGTACTTACTTTTCAGAATTGTTTGTGTCTGGTAGGTTTTCTCGGTGGCAGCCTACCCAAGCCCAAAAAGTGAAGCTATTCATAGCAAGCAAGACCATATTGAAAGTTAGCCAATCTCTCCTGGCCCATATTTAAAAATAACCCCAAAAGAATAACATTCCCTGTAGCTTGTCATTGGTATGGGATTCTTTAGTCTGCATTGAAGCAGAAAGACTGAAGTTTTAGGGGTGAGGGCGGGACCTACCTCACCCCAATATTTTAGTTAAAAAATGTATTCATGTTTTTCTGCCATACAGTGGGCTTTTTGCCCTCTAGGAGCAAATTGGGATAAACCTCCTGTATGCCCATGAGGGGTCAAAAAGGTTTGTCCCTTCTTGGGTGGGGGTTTGACCAATGGTTTCAACACCAGCACCACTTTCTTTTGCACCAAAGTCAAAATTCCTGGTGTCAGTTGGATTTTCTAACCCACCTCCGGGGGCAGATTTGGGGCAACCACTCCAGTTTGGACAAACCCTTCTTGCCCCAGGAGGGCAAAAAAACACCATTGCCCCTTCTAGGTCAGTAGTATTGCTCAATGCCAGGGTGGGCTGCCCCATTCTTTTGTTGGTTTTGGTGCTGTTTTGAAATCCCTGGTGTTCAGTGGGATTTTCGGGGGGCGAATTGAAGGTGAATACCCCTATCTAACCCCCGGGGGGCAGAATGTGTTTTGGGCTGCTGAGTGGGGGAGGGCATGGGCCCATGCATAGGCGGCATTCCTACCCCAAAGAAATGCTGCAACAATGCTGTTCCTGGTTTCTAGTGGGCTTTCAGGGGGAAGACAAGGGGCACTCATCCTCATCCCCCCCAGGGGGGGTGCAGAGAGACATATTTTGTTTGGTAGGGTGGGGGCATGGCCATGCCCATGATGGGCAGTCTCCACTCCTATATTTTTTTTTTGTTTGTCCCTGGTGTTTACTAGGCTTTCAGCCCGTCCGGGAGGAGCAGACCCTGGTGTCGAGTAAGACTGTTAGCATAGCTTTTTTGTGGGTGGAAGCATGGTATGCTGATGAGGGGCAGCCCACTCCCCAGTTTTTTTACGTGTCCCTGGTGTCTAGTGGGCTTTCTGTCGCCGGGGTGGGGGGGAGTGGTGGTAATCATCCGCATCTTCACCCCTTGGAGATGTGAAATGATTGTCCACAACGTTTTTTGGTGGGGTGCGTGCATGGCCATGCCCATGATGGGCAGCCCTCTGTCATGATCCTGACCTCCTTGCATTCTCACGCCTCCTGTACCTTATGTGCGGGGGGCTTCCAAGATCAAGCAAACATTTCAGTGCCTCCCTGGCTGTTCATGAGACTTAGTGTCCTGTAGGCTTGACAACATTCTTAGCATGGTAATTATCCCCCAGGGCCCTAGGCCAGCAAATCCTGAGACACCAAAGTACAAACAGTGACATTCGTAGGGACTCCAGGCCCACTCATCATGAATATGATGATATGTGGGCTGGCTCATCATGATTATGGGAAAAGTTGGGCTGACTCATATGCACGTGACTATGCGGATGTTTGGGCTGACACATAGGCACATGACTTTGGGGATATTTGGGCACACTCATCAGGATTTGGGAACAGTATTTATAACAAACTCAAACCATGAGCCAGTGCTTGGCCTACCCGCTGGTTGAAGAGGACGGATCCTCTTCTTTGCTCCCACTTACTTGAATGTCTCCACAACCCAGCCAAGTTTCTTCTGCATTGCGGCTCTCCTGAGAATCTCCAACGCTGTGGACATCTCCTCCTTTGCAAAACCAGTGACCCAACAAACTCCATCCCTGCAATGCCGCACAGCTCTCCTGAGAATCTCCAATGCTGTGGACATCCTCTCGCCTGCAAATCCAGCGTTGCAGTGAACACCATCCCTGCAATGCCGCACCTCAAATGAGAACACATGGTTAAGCAACATTCCTAAGGTCAGTGAACTAACAGAAAGCCTATCAACCAAAGACTTATTTTTATGGTGCTGAAAATTAGAAAATAGGACACTGTGGTTATTTCTTAATGCGCATATCGAGGCCTAGGTATTAGTGTACAGTGACATTCTTCTGTGCCATCCTTCATTATGCTGTAGTCTTTGAATCCAAAAGCACACTCTTGTGCAACTTGCGTCTAGTGTTGAACAAACAAGGTTTACCTAGTGTGTGATGTGAAAACATGATAAAGCTTCCGCAGGGAGTGCCACAACTCCAGGGGTAACAGCTGATTAATGGAAGTTTATACTGCAATAGGCTCACTATCATATAAGTGACTGTTAGCACACATGTCAAAGGTGGGAGGGAATTATTTCACAAATACTCATTTGTTTAATAACCTTTCTACTTGTAATTGCAATGCAGCTTACTGCGCTCTACATTGTACCCAAATCAATATGACAATCTCCGGGACTGAGAAGAGATGTGCGTACGACTCCAAGAAGACGGAGGCTGAGCTCAAAGGCATGCAAGTCTCTCTGTTATATTGTCCCTACCCCCTTTCCTTCTCTGGTGGCAATTGATTCACAGTTACAATTCGCTGATCTGACATCACCCTAGGAGAGGAAGGAGGTCCAGCATTGTCTCTGAGGAGAAGAGCCAGGTGAGTGGCATGACACCCTCATCTCTATATAGATTTTGTAGATGTCTAGGAATGTAAAATTTAAACTGATTTAAACTGATTAATCTTTTTTCTTACATAAGGCATATCTGAGCCTGGGGAAAATAGTGAGGATTTATCAGAGTGCACCCATAGTGTGCCACAGATGTGGTGAACAAGGAGTAGAAATTATACATATGATGTGAACAAGCCCATCATTGATGGGATTTTGAAGGGAAGTAGTGTCCTGTATTAATGTGGTAACTCAGAGCAGTTGAATGTGCACCTGTGATCTGTCTTTCTAGGAGGATTTCTAATACCTGCTAGGTGCAAAAACACAACAGGGTTTAATGACTTTGCCCTGGTACTTGCAGGACGGGAGATAACCATGCATTGGATATCACCTAGTCCTCCCGGGGAGGGCTATTACAGTGCAGTGTTGTATGGTGAAGTAAGGAAAGAAAAGGAACTATTGGCATGTTACGAGCATGGGATCTTTTATTACAATGCCTTAAAAATCCTAGCATGGTGGAAGAATCCAGGAAAGAAAGCCTGCAAAAAGAAGAAAAAATAACCTCTGAAAGGGAAGACCAGGATTAGGGTACATGTATTTACAGGTTTAAAATGTACTTTTTGAACCAGTATGTATATATGATGTGATGAGGACTGAACTGGAGGGGTTAAAGTATTAGATATAGTCATGTTTTATTTAAATGCCAATAAAACTCTGTTTAAAATGGTGGTCTTTCTGCCATAGATTGTGCGTCTTATATCTAACGATAGTCTAACTGTGCAGTGATCTTTTCTAGAGTCTTACAAGTCATAACATCAGCTGGAACATAATGTGACAGCAAAAAATTGTTTGATGCAGGTGCTACGTCCACTGAAATATAAATGCTTACTTGCCTTCCCAGAGGTTGAGAAGCATCCATAGATCTATAAGATCTCATCCTTGAGCCAAGCTGTTCAAAGTCCCCTGTCATGACCTTTGAAGTTGTCTGGTCTTCCTGGCCTTTCCAGAATTGAACTGTGATAGTATTTCACAATTCAGAGAAATATATCAGTCTTACCTCCGTTGGGTGTATAGACAAAGCCTGCAGTCATGGTGTTCTTAGAGGAGAACTTCAAAAGAACATACATTATTTTCTTATTCATTCAAGATTTTAGTGATTTTTTAAACAATGCTGAGAGTCCACCCTTCCTGGAGTTAGTCTGTCCTCCATTGAACTTGTTCTCTTCTGTGCTACTGCTGGCATGTTTCACTGTTCCCATTCAGTCTCCTTTTAGCTTCTCACCTCAATAGGTGATAAGTGAGTTTTCTGCTGGATTTTGAGGGCAAGTATGGCAAAATGTTTTTCGATTTGGTAGAATAGGTAAGGCAATTTACATTCAGTGACAGTACAATCAGGTGTTTTAGCCAAGAACTAGGTCCCAGGACTATCAAGCGGGAGTGCATTAGTGAAAATCAGGAAGTTAGACCCTGGAATAGACAATGACAGGAATAACTGAGGTTAGACAATAGATGAGAGTTTGGACAGGACAATCCATGGTCAGTAAACTCAAAGGAATGAGTATGCTGTTTAGGGAAATTAGAGCGTGTGTGGTCTCAGGGGCACAGCAGTCATGATGAGTGTAGTGAGAGGAAAGCTTGGGAAATGAATTTATTCAGGAAATAATAATAAGGCCATCTTGCCAATCAATCAATCAATCAAGGACATTTATAGAGCGCACTACCTACCCATAGGGTCTCAAGGCGCTGGGGGGAGGGGGGTGCCGTTACTGCTCGAACAGCCAGGTCTTCAGCTTCTTCCTGAAGGAGAGGTGGTCTTGGGTCAGGCGCAGGTCGGTCGGGAGGGAGTTCCAGGTCTTGGCGGCCAGGTAGGAGAAGGACCTTCCTCCTGTTGTCGCTCTTCGGATGCGGGGGACGGCGGCGAGGGCGTGGTTGGCTGAGCGGAGGTGGCGTTTGGGAGCGTAGAAGTTGATTCGGTTGTTGAGGTAGCTCGGGCCTTGGTCGTGTAGGGCTTTGTGTGCGTGGGTGAGGAGGCGGAAGGTGATTCTTTTGTTGACGGGGAGCCAATGCAGGTCTCTGAGATGTCCGGAGATGTGGCTGGTTCGCGGGATGTCGAGGATGAGTCTGGCTGAGGCGTTCTGGATCCGCTGGAGTCTCTTCTGGAGCTTGGCGGTGGTGCCGGCGTAGAGGGCATTCCCGTAGTCCAGTCGACTGGTGACGAGGGCCTGGGTGACGGTCTTCCTGGTCTCGGTGGGGATCCACCAGAAGATCTTCCGTAGCATGCATAGGATGTTGAAGCACGCCGAGGAGACGGTGTTGACTTGCCTGGTCATGGAGAGAGAGGAGTCCAGGATGAAGCCCAGGTTGCGTGCGTGGTCTGTCGGTTTGGGTGCGGTGCCCAGGGCGGGGGGCCACCAGGAGTCATCCCAGGCGGAGGGTGAAGAGCCTAGGATGAGGACCTCCGTCTTGTCTGAGTTCAGTTTCAGGCGGCTGGTCGTCATCCACTCGGCTACCTCTTTCATCCCTTCGTGCAGATTGGCTCTGGCGGCGGCGGGGTCGTTGGTCAGGGAGAGGATCAGCTGGGTGTCGTCGGCGTAGGAGATTATGTTGAGGTCGTGTTGGCGTGCGATGGCCGCGAGGGGGCTCATGTAGACGTTGAAGAGGGTGGGGCTCAGCGAGGATCCTTGAGGGACGCCGCAGATGACTTCGGTGGCCTCTGACTTGTACGGTGGTAGGCGGACTCTCTGTGTTCTTCCGTCGAGGAAGGAGATGATCCATTCCAGAGCCTTCTCCTGGATTCCGACGTTGCTGAGGCGCTGTACTAGGGTGCGGTGGCAGACAGTGTCGAATGCCGCGGAGAGGTCTAGGAGGATGAGGGCCGCTGTTTCTCCGTTGTCCATCAGGGCTCGGATGTTGGCGGCGCGGATCAGCTGGTGGTGCTTCCGGGTGGCAAGCTTGAAGGTGGTCCTGTTGTCCGGTGTTGGTTCCCTTCTCCAGACTTTCTCGAGGGCTCGGCAGTTCTTCTTGGAGCTCTTGAGTTCGTCGGTGAACCATGGGGCTTTCTTGCTGCCGGGTCTGCTGGGCGGGGTCCTCAGTGGGGCGAGCTCGTCCGCGCAGTTGCTGATCCACTTCGTGAGGTTGTCTGCGGCCTGGCTGGGGTTCGCTGAGCTGGCAGGAGGGTGCTGGCTCGAGGAGGTGGTGAGCTGGTCGGCTGTGATCTTGTTCCAGCTTCTGCGGGCAACCTGTTGCTGGTGGTGGTGGGTCATCGTTCTTTTGAAGGTGAAGTGGACACAGCTGTGGTCCGTCCATTGAAGCTCTGTGGGGTGGCTGAAGGCGATGTCTGTGCTGGATGAGAAGACTGCGTCGAGTGTGTGTCCGGCGAGGTGGGTGGGGGTGGACACCAGCTGCTTGAGTCCAAGATTGGCGAGGTTGTCGAGCAGGGTGCTGGTGTTGCGGTCGTTGTTGTTCTCCAGGTGGAAGTTGAGGTCCCCCAGGAGGATGTAGTCAGCGGAGGGGAGGGCATGCGGGCTGACGAAGTCGGCGATGTCCTCGCTGAATTGGGTGCGTGGTCCCGGAGGTCGGTAGATCAGGGTGCCTCTGAGGGTGGTCTTCGGGTCGGTGTGGATCTGGAAATGCAGGTGTTCGGCGGTGGTAAGGGTGTTGTCGGTGCTGGTCGTGATACGGATGGTGTTTCTGTGGATGATGGCGATGCCTCCTCCCATCTGGTTGGCGGTGCGGTCCCTCCGGGTGATCTTGTAGCCCTCTGGGATGGCGATGGCGATGTCGGGTGCTGAAGAGGCGTTCATCCAGGTCTCCGTGAGGAAGGCAACGTCAGGGGCTGTGGTGTCGAGGAGGTTCCAGAGTTCGATGGCGTGTCTGTGGACGGAGCGGGTGTTGAGCAGGATGCACTGGAGGTGGGTGCTGCTGGTGTTCGACTTGGCGGGTGCAGGTGCGGGGCAGGTCCGGATGCAGGTGAACTTGCAGGCGTGGCAGCTGAAGGGTCCGTGGGTGCGTCGTGGTGTGGCTTGGTAGCATCCTGGGAGTCGACCGGCGTTGAGTGCGCTGAGGTTGGCGGCGGTGTACGTCAGGCGGGTCGGTCGGGGTCTTCGAGGGCCAGGGGTCCTGGCACTGGGTGCGGTCCAGGTGCGGACGGGCGTAGACGGGCTTACCTTTGGCGCGCCTTCGGCGCACAATCGGCGCGCCCGCTGCGCGTGACCGCTGCGCGTTCGCACGGTCGCCATATATGGCGAAGTGCGCGGGGGGGGGCGGAGCAGCTGGGAGGCGGGAGCGGGGAGGGATGAGACGGGGACGTGAAAAAAAACGAAGGTGAAGTCAGGCACAAGTGGGGAAAGAAAACAAATCAACAGCAAACAGCACAATACAAATTAGCAGATCACTATGGCAACAACGGGGAGACGGGTGCGTGAAGAAAAAACGAAGGCGATATCAGGCACAAGTGGGGAAAGAAAAACAACAGCAAAACAGCACAATGCAATACAATACAAATTAGCAGATCACTATGGCAACAACAGACAGGAAGCTGGCACAGACCACGCCGCTCGATGTCAGGGGGCGTGGTCACGCGGCGGAGCCGGGGCAGCGAGGCAGAAGGCGGGGAGGCACACGCAGCAGCTGGTGGCCGTGCGGCGCGGGGGTGTCCCAGGACTGGGTCACCAGGAGCACACTGAGTTGTAGGGCCAAATATCTGGAAATTTCTGGCATTCAGACAATTGTGAATGAGGTAGTGAGGAAATAATGGTCATTCAACATGGCCCTTAGATAAATGGGGCCATTAAATATACCATGCTACAATGAGTCACTAGTAATGGAAGAGATGGCAAACATCCATGACTATGTGTGCCTCAATCAGAGATGAACAGGTTGTGCAGCTGCATGCTACTTCTGGGTGAGTGTTAATCACAATCAAAGGATAATGGTGGAGTAAAATATGCAGCAAAGTTAGCAGAGTAAGCCGAGCCCAGTGTTTGAGAATTTCGGCATTAACCCCTTTAGTGCCCATGACGAGCTGGACTCGTCATGGGCTGCGGTGGCGCTGTGCCCATGACGAGTCCAGCTCGTCATGAACTCCGCCCGCTAATACAAAGCGCGGCACTGGGCGGGGAAAGGGGTGGGCATGCAAGGGGTTAAGCCCTCTCCTCCATGTCATGGAAGAGAAATGAGGGCAGGAACATTGAACACAATTAGTTTAAGTAGAATCTTTCTGGGGGTGATCTTGACTCTTCTCATGAGTCAACCATAGAAAAAGAACCTGATTAGTCTCAGAGTGATACACATTGCTTTTCCTTGTGTGTTACTACCTCTTGGCCCTTTGTCCTTAAGCAGGTTTGGCTGTAGTTAACACAATCAACTTGACGGCTGCACAGGGTGCAACCACGCATGAAATGTTCTTGTGAGTAGTCCTGTTTGGAGTAGCTATTTCTGTAGAATATGCTTTATGCCTGCTGCCCATTGCAGTTGGTCACAAATTGCTTTTTCACTATCAGTACTGCAACAATACTGTCACTATTGAATTTAAATTGCTACATTTTAAAAATCACGTCACCTCGAGTTACCGGTTGCCTATTGTCGAGATGCCGATCCACTAACTTCCTGGTTGACACCCCCCAGGAGCGCCCTATCACAGAGGGCAGGAGGCAGAACTAAGGCGGCTACCGGCTATTTCATGCAGGCCGCAGCGCAGGAGCGCAGCGGACGCACACAATACCTTAGGGCTCCTCACTATCCCCTCATATGTTCAACCTATATCTTCTTCCGTTACTTCTTCCGTTACTTCGGTCATTGAAAGACAGGAAGGTGTGCACATATAACTATGCAGAAGACCTGCAACTAAAGTTCACTATCAATAACAAACCTGAGTCGGTGTCGGAATTACAAGCTACTATACTGCACATCTGTGACTGGATGAACAGAAACCACTTAAAACATGATCCAGACTAGACCGAACACATTTTGATAGGGGGCACTCTGAACCCTTGGAACGTACATTTTGGCCAAGCGAGCTGGGCTCCCCCCACTCCATCCCCCTCAGCCAAGAGTCTCGGGTGACTATTAATAGCGACCTCACAATGAAATCCCAGATCGAGTCAGTAAGTTCCACCTGTTTCTTTCAAGCTGAGAAAGATCAGGAAGATCAGTAGACTACTCGGGAGGCACTGGTCCAGGCTGTCCTAGCCATGGTAATATCACACTTAGACTATGCCAATTTCTTATGTTTTGGCATCCCTCTATATCTCACCAAAAGACTGCAGCTGGTGCAGAACCAGGCAGCCAGGCTGATTTTTCAACAACCCAGATGGGAACATGTCTCAACTCTTATGGAAAAACTACATTGGCTCCTACAAAGACACGCATTTAAAGTTGGCTGCCTTATTTTTAAGTCCCTGCCTGGCGCAAGCCCATCATTTTTCTCCAGACTTGTTCATAAGTACACAATCTCCCGAAGCCTGCAATCAGCACACAAGAACCTCCTAACCATTCCTTCCAAACGGAAATGACTAGGTGGTTGCCGGTTTTCAATACTGGTTCCCAGATTCTGGAACACTCTTCCATTGGACATCACAACCTGTAGTGTTGTCCCGAGCGCCAAGAAACCAATCGGTGTACGTGCGCTTTACAAGAATTTCTTAACATAACATAACATAAAATGCTGATTATGAGGGAGTGAGAAGGGGTCACTCACTCTCATCTCCAGTTTTTCCACAAAAATGTGCAAACAATACCCCTATGCAGAGTTATGGAAGCTAATGCTCCTTTTTGCCTTCTTAATTCTAAGATAGATTTCTACAGAATTGTTTACTCTAGCAACTGCAGTTATAGCATGCACATTAGAGAAATGGGAGGATTCCCTTCTTTGCCTTCTTAATTTGAGTGGTGTCAGAAAACGTGAAGGGGCTAGGTAAACCTGAAGTGACGCAAGTACTACTATGCCCCAGGGAAGCGTTTCATGGGTGGAGCATGGGTGTTCCCATGTACCAACCCATGAATTCTGAAGCATGCCCAGATTTACCCATACTGGTAGACTTGGAAATGCATCTAAATGTTACGCCTCTCCAGGGGAGGAGTGACAAGGAGAAATATCTTTTTTTCCCCTCATTCTTTCCTCTTTCTATGTGTGCTGCATTCTCCAACTCACATAGAAGGATTGTTTTTGTGCAGGAAGATGTCCCTTCCTTCATAAAAGCAATCCTGCTTGTAACAATCACCCTAGCACCTCACAAGGGTGCCTGGGTTGGTGCTAGGCAGCAGTTTGTTCGCCAGCGAAGGCAGAGAGCAGGCATGTACCTTATGATGTTTAATATGGCACATTCCTGCTCTCTCTCTTTCACACAGTGCAGCAAGGTGACTTGCTGCGCTAGTGAAATGTTGATAAATATGGACATGAATTTCCAAAAAGCATGGTGATCGAGTACACATTTGTTTGCTTTACCATTCAAACAATTAGTCTGACTTGCTATGTCCTAAGACAATGGAACATGTCCAATGAGTAAGTGCGCTCATATTTATATGCAATCATTTTTCTATCGCATTTAGCCCGCATTATTATGATACACAATAGAGGAATATATATATGTGTTTTACAACTCTATGGCGTGTTGGTCAAAAAACATTACAAACAAAATAGCCGCTACACAGAGAATGAAGAAGTACTCTATTGTGAAAGTGCTTATAAATGTCATATCTTGATTGCTGATTAATTGTAATGTGAACATGGTTTCAGAATGTAGGACCTCAATGATGTGAGTGTTAATTTACACATGACTTGTGGTATAAAGCTATTATCCCAGAAATGAGCAACATGATGTAACTTGTGGGAATATTATCTAGTCGTTGGGCAATGCATTATCTGTTTACAATTAGGTAGCTTGTGATCAGTATATTTTATGATTGAAACAAACACAGATAATCAGTATTAGTCTGCACAAGATAGCAACTGGGGTAGACACTCACTTCTTAAAGAGGTACAGAAAACCCAGGCAGATACAATATTCCAGTGGCGGCTGGTGACATTTGAAAGTGTTGAGGCGTAAAAGTTTCTTATGACTTTTATGTAGTGAATAACACAATAAATCTTAATGGACAAATGTGGGGTCCAGGCTGGGTCCTCTTCCAGAGAAGAAATTGAAGAAGATCAGCAAATGGTGCATTTTAAAGCATATTAATTTTAGTGATAACGCAAGGTTTATAAATCAGTGGGAATGTATAGTCTTGAAATAGTGAACACATTAAAAACTGCCCTATATCTTACTGCATTAATATGTTCAACAGTTGCTGTACTGTTCAAATTGTACAATGCAACAACTTTAGCCTTTTAAAGTGTGTTCTTGCCCAGTGCCTTGCACTGCACGTGGCATCAGCTTTGGACGAAATGCTCTAACTAAGCTTCAGAAAGGACCCACAGCTGCAGACTGCAATCTGTCATATAGAAATATGTGAATAAAGGTCTTTAAAATGTGGGGGCTCTCTAAAAAGGATCAGGGGCTATTTCTCCATTAGGGACCTGGGGCTGTACCCCCCTGAAATTCCTACACATATCTGTACAAATATTAAATAGATCGATTTATTTAGAGATACAATTGTGGCATAGACTGGTAAACAACCTTTACAACGCAACTGTTACAACGCACTACACTTACAACGAAATTTTTACAACGCAACATCCACTACAACGCATTCCATTAGATAGCATGACACTACAACGCATGTTTAAAAACTACCTTTACAACGCATTCCATTACATCGCATACTACCTTTACAACGCATACCATTACAACGCAATCCAACACTTACCCTACTGTTGCACCCCCTAGAGTTAGAATAGTAATTTTTACCCCTATACTATGCGTTGTAATGGTATGCGTTGTAAAGGTAGTATGCGATGTAATGGAATGCATTGTAAAGGTAGTTTTTAAACATGCGTTGTAGTGTCATGCTATGTAATGGAATGCGTTGTAGTGGATGTTGCGTTGTAAAAAATGCGTTGTAAGTGCATGCGTTGTAAAAGTGTGCGTTGTAACGACATACATCCCCGGGTGAACAACCTTTACAACGCAACTGTTACAACGCACTACACTTACAACGACATTTTTACAACGCAACATCCACTACAACGCATTCCATTACATAGCATGACACTACAACGCATGTTTAAAAACTACCTTTACAACGCATTCCATTACATCGCATACTACCTTTACAACGCATACCATTACAACGCAATCCAACACTTACCCTACTGTTGCACCCCCTGGAGTTAGAATAGTAATTTTTACCCCTTTACTATGCGTTGTAATGGTATGCGTTGTAAAGGTAGTATGCGATGTAATAGAATGCGTTGTAAAGGTAGTTTTTAAACATGCGTTGTAGTGTCCTGCTATGTAATGGAATGCGTTGTAGTGGATGTTACGTTGTAAAAAATGTGTTGTAAGTGCATGCGTTGTAAAAGTGTGCGTTGTAACGACATACATCCCATAGACTACAATGGCAATAAAGGTCTTTAGAACAGTAAGCCCTGAATTGTGCATGACAGTGAAGAAAGTTGATTTACTGCCTGGCTTCCTTCTCCTGCTTCAGAGCCAGGCGGGGCAGGCAACCCAGGACAGACAGCCCAGACTTAAATACATCAATTTATTTTGAGAAACAATCATATCTAAATAAATCAATCTATTTAGTGTTTGTAAAGGAATGTGTAGGAATTTCAGGGGAGTGCAGCCCCAGAGCCCTAATACCATCCCTGCAATATTCCTTTTCTGACACGACGTCGGCCATGTTAGGCATTTGTTAGACATATATATATAAATATATATATATATGTATATATATATATTACCTACTGGCGGTCGCCAGTAGGTAGTTATAGTTAGGACCACGTTTCCATAGGAAAACCTCAACATTCTATTTTGAATAACTTTGGCGCCGGTCGACGAATCCTCGCGAATTTCTCAAAATAGGTGGGGCGCTACGCTCCGCTCCTACCCTGAAAGTCTCGAGGGGATCCGTCAAGCGGGGGCTGAGATAAAAGGGGGGTCCCAAAACGCGTTTTTACCATGCATTTTTCCATAGGACCTTTAGAACGAGCTACAGCCCGAACGGCTGAACAGAATTACTCAAAATTTGGCAGAGAGGTAGTCCCTAGGTCAAGGAAGTGCCTTTTGTAGGTTTGGTGTAAATCTGTTCAGTAGATTCTGAGAAAATAGCCTTTAAATCAATATATATATCTGAGCCCGCTTACGGTACGCTTACGGTAAGCGTACGGTGGCGTGCGCGAGCGCGATTCTGATTGGCTCTTAGATCTTAGTAAACATTCGAATCGGCCGAAACCAGGAAGCGGCGGCCGCCATTTTCTGTGTTTCACTCTGAAAAAAAAAGAGTGAAAACAAGAAAAGGGGGCAATGAGGAGAGTTACAGACCCCCTTACATTTGTGAGGGGGTCAAAGAAGGACTGTAAAGTACAAAACAAACATTTATTGATTTTTAAAAAAAATCACGGGGTACGCGTACGGTAAGCTTACGGTAAGCGTACGGAAGAAACATGGCGTGCGCGAAGGAGATTCTGATTGGCCCATAGATCTTAGTAAACATTCGAATCGGCCGAAACCAGGAAGCGGCGGCCGCCATTTTGTGTGTTTCACTCAGAAAAAAAACAGAGAAAACAAGGAAAGGGGGCAATGAGGAGAGTTACAGACCCCCTAACATTTGTAAGGGGGTCAAAGAAGGACAGAAAAGTACAAAAAAAACATTTATTGATTTTAAAAAAAATCACGGGGTACGCGTACCGTAAGCTTACGGTAAGCGTACGGTAAAAAAAATAAAAAAAAATAAATGAAAAGCAGATTTAAGAGTTTAGAAATTAGGGAGCTCTAAAAAGAGCTGTTGTGTTTATGAAGTCATTTTTTTAGTGGTACCTACAAGTAAGTACCGATGCAGAGTCTAAGGTTCAAGAGGAAGACTCTGTTCCCTTCATCATTGAAGTGCACACCATCTCCTCTATAAATGTCTTGCATGTCATAACGCAAGTTGTTGTGGTAAATGGCACCCATACCATAGTCACGGAGGAAAGCAGAAACAGATTTGTTGACGTGCTTTCTTGCTTTGTCAATCTGCGGACAGAAATGATTGGACCAGTTCCATTTTTGCCTTTGGCATATGTTGGAAAACACAAAGGCAGTTTTAGGGAAAAGTGTAAACAGTTGTGCAAAGGTGTCCTTCATAAGCATTTCCAGACCTACCCCAGTCAAAGTGCCTAGGTCATTGCCACCACAGTGCACTATTATGAGGTCAGGGTGTTGGATTTGAATGAAGGATTTCACCAATGGCATCAATTGGTGCCACTTTAACCCTCTCTGACCAATCCATTTAATGTCTACATTTGGCAAAGCAAGGTCTCTCACCATACCTGTTTTCTCTGCAAACTTTTCACTCCAGAAGACATAGCTGTGCCCTACAATCCACACTGTGAACATCTTCAAAGGAGAACTGGATGCACTCAGGAGGTGTCTTTCAGTAGAATGGCAATATGAAAAGAAAGACAGTTTGGAAATGGAGGCATACATATTTTTTTCAAAACAAAAAGAACTGATTGGCTGTTTCATACCATTCTAGAATAAAAACTAGGCTGTATGTGTAAATTAATAGAAGCATGTTTTGTATTGGTACAAAAAAATGTGTAACCAAAGAACAGTACTATGGATTTGCTGTAAGGTTTGAAAAGTCAAGAACTCTTGCTCTGTGGAATTGAAACATTGTGTGTCGAACTTCTGACCTAACTCTACACAGCAGTGTTCCATGAGCTGTTGCTATGGTAGCAGGCAGAAGTCAAGTTGGGGGAAGGGTACTAGGCAGAAGTCAAGTTGGGGGAAGGGTACTTTTGGAAAAGGGTTGGTTTTCAACCAATAGAAATGTGTGATTACATTTGAAAAAAAGGGGGAAGCACTGAGATTTGAAACTTACATGTATATGTGTGGAAAAATAGAGGGAAAGTTTGCCATTATCTGGTTCTGCTGAGAGGAGAGAGGTGAACACAACAGAGATCCTGGCTCTGATAATCTGCTGTTTGAGTGTCACATTTCTTTCACAACTAACTAATTTTAAAGGTGAGTTTACAGTTTGAGAGGGGATGTATGTGGTAACTTAAGAAATGAATAATAGAAATGGGAATTGTTTTTGTTGTAGTTACACATGGTGGTTTCATAATGTGTCAGTCTGTAAAAGTGATTTACACTTGCCCCAAAAAAAAAAGAGCAGTAAGTGTGCTTTCAAATTGGCAAAGAAATTTCGTTTTGGGACTAATGTGAAAACATGACTCTGTGTGCATAGAAGAATTATAGGCAGAGATTTATTGCGTCTTGCTCTGGTGATTTCATAGTTGCATTAGATGGAAAGGGGGAGCGAATTTTTGGGGGAAGAAGCAGAGTCTTAGCACACACCCATGTGCTTGCCATGTATAGTCATGCACAGTATTTAGAAGCGAGTGGGGTTTTCAGGTTTAAGTCTGTAATGCAAATACATTCAGCATCACTAAGGCTGGTTGCCCTTGCTGGAGTGTAGGCAGTCACAGAGAATACACATGGTGGTGGTCTGAAAAAACAGCTTGGACATGTGCATTTAAATAAATCAAAAAAAGTGGTTTTATAATGTGTCAGTCTGTAAAAGTGATTTCCAATTGTAAAAAGTGATTTTCACTTGGCCCGAAAAAAAAAGAGCAGTAAGTGTGCTTTCAAAATGGCAAAGAAATTTCGTTTTGGGACTAATGTGAAAAAATGACTTTGTGTGCATAGAGGAATTATAGGCAGAGATTTATTGCGTCTTGCTCTGGTGATTTCACAGTTGCATTAGATGGAAAGGGGGAGCGAATTTTTGGGGGAAGAAGCAGAGTCTTAGCACACACCCATGTGCTTGCCATGTATAGTCATGCACAGTATTTAGAAGCGAGTGGGGTTTTCAGGTTTAAGTCTGTAATGCAAATACATTCAGCATCACTAAGGCTGGTTGCCCTTGCTGGAGTGTAGGCAGTCACCGCGAATACACATGGTGGTGGTCTGAAAAAAACAGCTTGGACAAGTGCAATTAAATAAATTAAAAAAAAAGGTTTCATAATGTGTCAGTCTGTAAAAGTGATTTTCACTTGCCCCGAAAAAAAAAAGAGCAGTAAGTGTGCTTTAAAAATGGCAAAGAAATTTCGTTTTGGGACTAATGTGAAAACATGACTCTGTGTGCATAGAGGAATTATAGGCAGAGATTTATTGCGTCTTGCTCTGGTGATTTCACAGTTGCATTAGATGGAAAGGGGGAGCGAATTTTTGGGGGAAGAAGCAGAGTCTTAGCACACACTCATGTGCTTGCCATGTATAGTCATGCACAGTATTTAGAAGCGAGTGGGGTTTTCAGGTTTAAGTCTGTAATGCAAATACATTCAGCATCACTAAGGCTGGTTGCCCTTGCTGGAGTGTAGGCAGTCACAGAGAATACACATGGTGGTGGTCTGAAAAAACAGCTTGGACATGTGCATTTAAATAAATCAAAAAAAGTGGTTTCATAATGTGTCAGTCTGTAAAAGTGATTTCCAATTGTAAAAAGTGATTTTCACTTGGCCCGAAAAAAAAAGAGCAGTAAGTGTGCTTTCAAAATGGCAAAGAAATTTCGTTTTGGGACTAATGTGAAAACATGACTCTGTGTGCATAGAGGAATTATAGGCAGAGATTTATTGCGTCTTGCTCTAGTGATTTCACAGTTGCATTAGATGGAAAGGGGGGCGAATTTTTGGGGGAAGAAGCAGAGTCTTAGCACACACCCATGTGCTTGCCATGAATAGTCATGCACAGTATTTAGAAGCGAGTGGGGTTTTCAGGTTTAAGTCTGTAATGCAAATACATTCAGCATCACTAAGGCTGGTTGCCCTTGCTGGAGTGTAGGCAGTCACAGAGAATACACATGGTGGTGGTCTGAAAAAACAGCTTGGACATGTGCAATTAAATAAATTAAAAAAAAAGGTTTCATAATGTGTCAGTCTGTAAAAGTGATTTTCACTTGCCCCGAAAAAAAAAAGAGCAGTAAGTGTGCTTTAAAAATGGCAAAGAAATTTCGTTTTGGGACTAATGTGAAAACATGACTCTGTGTGCATAGAGGAATTATAGGCAGAGATTTATTGCGTCTTGCTCTGGTGATTTCACAGTTGCATTAGATGGAAAGGGGGAGAGAATTTTTGGGGGAAGAAGCAGAGTCTTAGCACACACCCATGTGCTTGCCATGTATAGTCATGCACAGTATTTAGAAGCGAGTGGGGTTTTCAGGTTTAAGTCTGTAATGCAAATACATTCAGCATCACTAAGGCTGGTTGCCCTTGCTGGAGTGTAGGCAGTCACAGAGAATACACATGGTGGTGGTCTGAAAAAACAGCTTGGACATGTGCATTTAAATAAATCAAAAAAAGTGGTTTCATAATGTGTCAGTCTGTAAAAGTGATTTCCAATTGTAAAAAGTGATTTTCACTTGGCCCGAAAAAAAAAGAGCAGTAAGTGTGCTTTAAAAATGGCAAAGAAATTTCGTTTTGGAACTAATGTGAAAACATGACTCTGTGTGCATAGAGGAATTATAGGCAGAGATTTATTGCGTCTTGCTCTGGTGATTTCACAGTTGCATTAGATGGAAAGGGGGAGCGAATTTTTGGGGGAAGAAGCAGAGTCTTAGCACACACCTATGTGCTTGCCATGTATAGTCATGCACAGTATTTAGAAGCGAGTGGGGTTTTCAGGTTTAAGTCTGTAATGCAAATACATTCAGCATCACTAAGGCTGGTTGCCCTTGCTGGAGTGTAGGCAGTCACAGAGAATGCACATGGTGGTGGTCTGAAAAAACAGCTTGGACATGTGCATTTAAATAAATCAAAAAAAGTGGTTTTATAATGTGTCAGTCTGTAAAAGTGATTTCCAATTGTAAAAAGTGATTTTCACTTGGCCCGAAAAAAAAAGAGCAGTAAGTGTGCTTTCAAAATGGCAAAGAAATTTCGTTTTGGGACTAATGTGAAAAAATGACTCTGTGTGCATAGAGGAATTATAGGCAGAGATTTATTGCGTCTTGCTCTGGTGATTTCACAGTTGCATTAGATGGAAAGGGGGAGCGAATTTTTGGGGGAAGAAGCAGAGTCTTAGCACACACCCATGTGCTTGCCATGTATAGTCATGCACAGTATTTACAAGCGAGTGGGGTTTTCAGGTTTAAGTCTGTAATGCAAATACATTCAGCATCACTAAGGCTGGTTGCCCTTGCTGGAGTGTAGGCAGTCACCGCGAATACACATGGTGGTGGTCTGAAAAAAACAGCTTGGACAAGTGCAATTAAATAAATTAAAAAAAAAGGTTTCATAATGTGTCAGTCTGTAAAAGTGATTTTCACTTGCCCCGAAAAAAAAAAGAGCAGTAAGTGTGCTTTAAAAATGGCAAAGAAATTTCGTTTTGGGACTAATGTGAAAACATGACTCTGTGTGCATAGAGGAATTATAGGCAGAGATTTATTGCGTCTTGCTCTGGTGATTTCACAGTTGCATTAGATGGAAAGGGGGAGTGAATTTTTGGGGGAAGAAGCAGAGTCTTAGCACACACCCATGTGCTTGCCGTGTATAGTCATGCACAGTATTTAGAAGCGAGTGGGGTTTTCAGGATTCAGTCTGTAATGCAAATACATTGAGCTTCACTAAGGCTGGTTGCCCTTGCTGGAGTGTAGCACTCTGGACATGGGCTTTTTAAAAAATCTGAAAAGTGGTTTCATAATGTGACAGTTTGTAAAAGAGATTTTCACTTGCCCAAAAAAAAGAGCAGTTTGTGTGCATTCAAATTGGCAAATAAATTTTGTTTTGTGACTATTGTGAAAAGAAATGTAGTAATATATTTAAATACAATAAAGGATTTTTTTTTAGTTTTTTTCAGGTATTGCTGAAGAACAGTGAACAAAATTTAAGATGCCTACAAAATCTCGAGTTCAAAAAACGCTAAAAAAAAAACTATATTTGAAGACAACTGGAGGACCAAAGTTAGTAGAAGATGCTCATGTTGGGAAAAAGAAAAAATCTTCTGGTAAGCAGAAAAAACAATTTCTTAAAAAAATATTCAAAACAAAGAAAAATGTACAAAATGTCTGTCCTGGGAAGAATGTAACAAAACGAAGAGAACAGCAAAAAATTGAGAATTTAGTTAATGCAAATATACCTTCTGCAACTGAAAAGTTTTACATAAACAGAAAAACAGCGTTTAAAGAGATACGTAGAAAAATGTTTCAGAGAAGAGTTATGTCCAATTTGATAAAGGATGTGAAGAAATATAAGCAAAAGGCAAAATATTACAAGAGAAAAAAAGAAATTGAAGCCATTGCAGCAAAAGCATTAGAATTAAAAAGGAAACTATTCATATTAATTTTGAATAGGATGCGTACATTAGATAAAATGGTTAATGTACTGAAATCACAAAGCAAAAGCAAAAGAGTAGTGAACAGAACAAACTTTTGTAAAGTGTTTTTAGGAAAGTGGATGCATAGTTCAAGTAGTGAACCTTTTTTTAATGAAGAGAGCTATTTTCAAAGTAATAGTTTGCTGCATGCAGTTGACACCAGAGGTCGTTCATACGAAGTAAAAAATGGTTGCATAATGGAGAAGGAGATAATGGTTCCAAGAGATGAGGTACAAGTGATGGCAGATGAGGCAATGGGGAGACGTCCTAAAGCCCCAGTGTACACTTGGAATTGTAGTAGTATTTGCACTGTGCGTCAGGAATCTATTGACAGATTTCGAGAGTTTCTAAGAGAATATAGTAAAAAAAGTGTAAAACAGAAGATTAAGGTGCTTCAAAGTCTGGATCCATGCAGAGTGAGAGAGAATACTGGTTTGCAGGGTCATTCTCTGGCTTGTCTATCTAGAAAAGTGTGCAATAGTGTTTTCCATCATTTTAGGATGCTGGCTGTTCATCATACTGAAATGAGAAAGTTTGTGAGACGGTTGTATTTTGTCAAAAGTCCAGCAATAAAGTTAAATGAATTGAATAGGGCTCTGTTCCGAGGAACGGTATCAGATGTAGAGAATGTTGTTGATGAAATTCAGTTTTGTTACTTTGGTCCTGAACAAAACAGTGCAGAGAAGGACACAGTAAATGAGGAAGAAGTGGAAGAGAATGTAGAACCTTCTGTAAGTAAGACATTTAATGATCACATAACAAAATTTGCAATAGTCTCTAATGAAAGACCAAATGTTACTTGTATTTGTTGCCGCAGAACTCATTATAGAAAACAAACTAGGAATGTTGATCTCTACAGAAAGAGTGAAAATGAAGATGATTATAAGTGGATGGATTTTGCCACATATATATTTCTTGAAAATTGTTTTGAATTGGGTGAAGATCAGCGTATTTGTAAATACTGTTACAACAAGTTAGAGGAAAATAGAATGCCGACCAGAGCTGTACATAATAATTTAGAATTGGATGCTATTCCTGCTGAACTTTCTGAATTAAATACATATGAGTCTATACTCATTCAATGTGTTCATCCGTTCCAGACCATAGTACGTATGGAGCCCAAAACTGGTAAATTACCTCCTTCAGATTTACTGAGAGGTTTAAAAGGTAGAGTGGTGTATTTGCCCTTGGATTTGAAAAAAAATATGGAAACTATTGATGCGGATACTTTGGAAACTGAACCATTAATTATTCTGGTTAATGGTGTACCTACAAAGAATAAGAAGATTTGGCAGGAGCTGGTAGATGTGCGGAAAGTACAAAGAGCAAATTTGTATTTGAAAAAAAATAACAAATGGTATGAATCAATTTATATAGAAGAAGAAGAAGAAGACGAAGATTTTCAAGAAGACACAGAAACACCAACTGGACAAATAGAAAAAGTGGACAAGACAAAGGAAGAAGAAATTTATGAACATTTTAGCATACATCCTCTTCATTCGAAAGAAGTTATGGGAGACAATATTGATCTCTTTCAGATGAAGAAAGCAAAAGGAACTCCCGTGAGTGTATGGGAGGAGAGCTTGGAAGCTCGATGTTTTCCCCAGCTGTTTCCTACGGGAAAAGGAGGACGATACGATGAACGTCCAGAACAGATTCCAGCTTCAGAGTATCGGACTACAAGACTATGGGCCATATGTATCAACACATTTTCCCATAGACACAGAATGGATAAAACCCTTTGATACATCAGGCCTTATATGCTGAAGATCCCAGATTTCGACAAAGTATTCCTTATTTGTTCCATCTTTTATTTGAAAGCGACTTGTCTGCACTGTCTTATGCAGTAAATCACATTTTAAAAAGTGGAGTACATTTACAAAATGTGTCTGCTAAGGATTTTATGGAGAAAGTGCAGCACCGAGATGATCATTTGGAAACACAACTGATCAATCTGATGGCTTGTCAGCGTGGGACAAATGAATATTGGTACCGACGCCATGGTGAACTAAAATGCATGTTACGCAATTTAGGAACACCAACATGGTTCCTTACCCTAAGCTGTGCCGAGTACGCTTGGGATGATTTACTGGATTTTCTACGAGAGGCCAATTCAAACATTAAAAACATCGAATACAAGACAGCAGGAGAACTGTGCTCATTGGATCCGGTTAATGTTTGCAGATATTTCAATCATAGATTTGAGGCTATGATGTCCTTCATCTGCAATAAAAAAAATCCACCCCTTGGAGAAGTAGTGGATTTCTTTTGGAGAAAAGAGTACCAGGCAAGAGGTGCTCCTCATATTCATATGCTGTTGTGGATCAAGGATGCCCCAAAGCTTGGAACAGATACTGATGAAGCAGTGTTATCTTACATTGAAGAATATGCAACATGTGGTATACCAAAAAGCACAGAAGAGAACAAGGTAAAGGAGCAAGTTTTACGTTTCCAAAGTCATCGGTGTGGAAAATACTGTCGACGGAAATACAAGAGCAAAGAAAAATACTACACTAAATGTCGATTTGGATTTCCTAGACCTGTTCTTTCAAATGGAAGAGTAAACAGTTTTATGTCAGCTGTGAGACATACTATCACAAGAAAATCACCTAAGAATACCTACAACCTTAAAAGAAAAGAAGAATCAAAAAATATAAATGACTACAACCCAGTCATTTTATCCATGTGGAACGCTAACATGGATATACAGTATGTAGCTGACAATTCCATTGCTGTTGCACGATATGTAACGTCTTACATTACGAAATCAGAAAAAACAGAATTGAAGGAAATGTGGGAAGAGATTTCTCACGAGAATACTGTTAGTAAGAAGCTGTACAGTTTCAGTTTGAAGATGTTATCGCATCGAGAAATTGGATCCTACGAATGTTCAGATAGGTTATCTTCTGCAAGTCTCTACTCAAAGTCAAGAAGAATAATTTGGGCAAGTTTAGGCCTTGCAGCAATGAGAAATCGGGTACTGAAATCTGTTGGAGAAATTGAATATTTGGCCGAGAATGACCCAGAAAGTACAGATATATTGAAAACAAACATGTTGGACACATATTATCCCAAGAGAAGTCATCATCTGGAGAACATGTGTCTCTATGAAGTGTTGCAGAACTACATTTATTCACGGAAAGCTGCAGAAGACATTAATAATGGAAAATATAAAGTTGTTGGTGAAGAAGGATGTTTGGTGAAGCAAACCAAAGGAAGTTTGATAAATCACCGGAAGCTGAGTTGCGACACTACCGACAAGAAAGAATTTTACTACTTGGCTCTTTTACAGTTGTTTAAACCATGGCGTACAGAGGATGAACTACCGGGAGAATTTCAAAGCTATGAGGATTCATTTAATGCTTGCAAAGACAGCATACAATGCAATACATTCACAACTTATCTGCAAATGTTAAATGAAGAAATTGAACAGGAAACTACAATTGCAGCAGAAATAGCTAGAGACAGTTCTCAGGACAGCCAAAGTTCAGGAACACACAGTCAAGATCCCCTAGGACAACCAATCGTTGAAAATGAAGCATCAATAGCCATGAATGAAGTGGAAACAGCTATGAATCAAGCTCAAGAAGAATTTATAGACTTAGAAAATTTGGAAAGACAACTGAATCAAGAGCAGCAACAAATTTATGAAGAGATCAAAAACAAAATTGATCACGGATTTCTACATGTAAAAAAAGAGTGCTCATGCACATCATTTCATCCAATCAGGATGTATGTAAGCGGACAAGCTGGCACTGGAAAAAGTTTCCTAATTAAAGTCATCAGAAGCTACCTAAAGCAAAAAACGGATTCTACGTTGTCTTGTGTGGTTACTGCTCCAACTGGGTTAGCAGCATATAACATAAAAGGAATCACCTTACATCGTTTGCTAATGTTACCAGTGGAGCATGAGAACAAAATACAATTCAACAAGCTAACTGGAGAAGCATCCTTGGAAGTTTCACGAGTATTGAAGAAGATGCAAGTTCTCATTATTGATGAGGTGAGCATGGTATCAAACTTAATGCTTGCCTTTGTGCATTTAAGAATGCAGCAAATTTTGAAGACAGACTATGACGTGTTATTTGGTGGAAAACACGTCATAGTTTTTGGAGATCTTTTGCAACTTACTCCAGTTAAAGGACAACCAGTGTTTAATACTGTGACACATGAAGACACGAAGAAGTCATTGGGAAGCATCGGTAATACAAATATTTGGTCCTTCTTTGAGTACAAGGAACTTACAACTAATATGAGGCAAGCAAACGATGAAGAATATGGAAGTATTCTGAAAGATATCAGGATTGGACTACTCACAGAAGCTGGCAAAAAAGCATTACAGACTCGGCTGCTACATAATTTATTTCCAAAGGAAGAAATAGTTGCAGAGAAGATATACAAGAACATTGCAGAAAACAAAAGTGTCATCTGCTTAATGCCTACTCTACGTGAATGCTCAATATTCAATGAGGAGCTTTTGAAATTGGAAAAGGAAGAGATCAGGAAATTGGAAGCAGTGGACAAAATTGAGGATGGAAGAATTACTGTCACAGTAACAGGCAAACTGAAAAATAAATTGGACTCACTAGAGAAGAACATCTCCAAAACAGCTGGATTAGAAAAAAATCTATATGTTTGCATGAACTGTAGAGTGTTTTTAAGGAGAAATTTGGATGTTGAGAAAGGTTTAGTTAATGGAGCGATGGGAAGAGTTGTGGGTTTTATTAATTATCAGAAAAAAGAAGGAATTGAATGTTTAAAAATAAAATTTGATCAGATAGATGAAGTTAAAGATATTTGTCGTTGTACAGTTCGTTTTATGCTTGTGAAAGACTTATATGTACGTAGGAAGCAGTTTCCGTTTTCTCTAGCATATGCTGTAACTATTCACAAGTCTCAAGGATTGACTGTAGATTGTGCATTTGTGAACATTGGTTCAACTGTGTTCAAAGAAGGTATGGCATATGTAGCTTTGTCACGAGTGAAAACATTATCTGGTTTATTCATGATAGACTTTGAAGAATCAAAAGTTAGTGCTGATACAAATTGTGTAAAGGAGTATAATAGATTAAGAAGAAGCTATGCTCCTCATTTAGGTCAGTATCCTGTGTTGGAGAAACGTGTAGTTTCTCGTAAAAGAAAAAATGAGAATATCTGTAGTGAAGATGTAGAGAAGAGGAAAAAAAAGAGGAGTGATGTAATTGCAAGCAAAAAGAAAAAGGAAAATGAAGAACAGGTTGTAGGATGTCATTTTGAAAATAGCTCGGGTGTCAACTGCTACGCAAATGTAGTGCTGAATGTTGCATTTTATCTGGAAAGTTTGCAAGAGCAGATAATAGTAAATCAGGGAAAAAGATTCTGTTCAGAGCTGAGTCTCCTTTTTCAAAAGTTGAGTAAAGATAAAACTCAAATAGAAAGTGCTACTGACATTAGAAAACTTTTAGATGTATGTTCAGGACGAACACAGTTTTCTCAAAATGAACAGCAAGATGCACATGAATTTTTGATGTATTTTCTTCAGGTAGTGGAAGAAGAAGGAGTTCCCATTGACATTTTTTTTGGTCTCTCTTATAAATGGGAACATAGTTGTGATAATTGTTATAATATATGTGGCTCTATTGTTGATAATGAAAGGTTTATTTATTTGACATTGCCAGAGAGTAAAACAGTCACTTTTGCAAAATTAGTTAAAGATGCTAATCATAGCATGAAATGTGGTGAGTGTAATTCTGACATGTTTTCAACATTAATTTTAAAGGAATACGGACAGTATATAATTTTAATGATGCAACGATGTAGAGCTGATGGTTCAAAATTGGATACTTTAATAAAGAAGTTTACAGGACAGCAATTATCAATTTCAGGAAAAACTTTTGTAACTGTTGCAATAATTTTCCATGATGGACCTACTGTTACTTCTGGACATTACACAGTTTATCTAAAATGTGAAAAAGGCTGGACACTGTGTAATGATTCCCAATTGATTTTCAAACAACGTTTGCCTTTTGATTTAGCAAATTCCTATCTAATCTTCCTGAAACCTAAATTTTAGAGAGACTTGGCAAGATCTGGACAAAATAATTTTACCATTTTACTGGATTACCATTGCAATTTTGTAAAAAAAAGATTTTTAAAATTATCATTTGGCCTAATGGAAAGATAACCAATTGTAATGTGGACTTTTTTAATTTTTAATGCAATTTTGAAAAACCAATAATTTAGAGATTATCGGTAACTTCTGCACATTTTAAATTTTGGAATGTTATTGGACTGCCATTGGAAATTTTTTCAAAAATGATTTAAAAAATTACTATTTGGCCATGTGGAAAAGTAACCAATTCTATTGTGGACTAAATAAATTATTCAAAAAATTTTCGTGAACCAAAATGTTACAGAGAATCGGTGAGATCTGGACAAATTAAACTTTAGAATTTTATTGGATTTCCGTTGGAAATTTATTCAAAAAAAAAAAATAAAATTACTATTTGGCCTAAAGGAAATGAAATCAGATGTATTTTGGAGTTATTTGAGATATAATATTGTGATTATAGTTCTGAAACAAACATATCAGACGGTATTTTAAAGAAATAAGTATTGGTATTAGATGATATTTTTTTACAATATTATGCATTTCTATAATGTTAAGTTTAATTAAAAAAAGAATCAGGGCTTTTTTAATACAATCTTCGTGATTGGTATTTTTTTTTGCCCGCTGTAAAATGATGAATGCAATTGCTTTCACAATTTATAGTGAAATGCAATATATTCTGAAAACAGCAAAAATAAGGCAAAAAGATTTTTTGGTAAAAAATGTAAATATGTGTACTGTATTATAAAATGTTTAAAAAATATTAATACTTTTTTCTTTTTTTCCAGATAGATATAGAAAATTTTCGAAAACTACAAACATTTTTAAAACTATTTTTTAAAAAAAGAAATGAATAAATATTTTTTCAGTGAGTATGGTAAGTCAATAATAATAATTGTAGTCTCTCAAGGACAATGTAATGTGATAAATGATTTTTAGTGTTTTTTTTAAAAAATAAAAAAAAAGTACGCGCACCGTACGCGTACGGTAAAAAAAAAATAAAAAAAAGTTTTTAAAAACATATGTAAAAAAAAGATGAAAGATAAGGTTGGCTCTTAAAAGAACCGTTGTGTTCATGCAGGGACAGAGGAAAGGAAGCATGGGAAAATTATTCAAAGCGACAAATGTGCTGATCTATTTTGTTGTTCACTAGGGAAACACTGGTCTCCCTATGGCAAATTAGATCTTTACAAAATGTGCAATGAATATCAACCTTCCGAAATCGAGGGTTCATTTCCAGAGGGCCAGCAAAAGGAGATTCTCCCCCCACAGATGAAGGGCTCACCTGACCTGCAGAAGAAGGAGTAAGCCCTGCAGGTGATGGTCCAGGCTGAGCTGCTGTGGATGTACTGGCTCGTCTTTCTGAAGAGTTACCTCCAAAAAGATGACCATGTGTCCTTCTGTGTACATCCTGGAGGTGTCTCTTCATGGTGTGATTCCCAAAGGAATACTTCCTGTTAGGATTACCTCTAGAAAGTACACGCTGACACAGCTTGCAAGTAACTAAGGGTGCATTCACCTTTTGCTGGCCTTCTGGAAAAGTAAAATAATCCCAAACATAAGAAGGCTTTTGTTTCCTCGATCTCTGCCTCAAGACAGTGCTGCTAGTGCTAGCCTCACTCTCAGAAGAGCTCTGCTGTTCTGCCATCGTATCCCAAAGACAAACCAGCTCCTTCTCCCAAGGGATCACAAGCAGAAATGAGGGGAATGGGTGTGGTGTAGGAGAGTTCTAGAACTGAAAGTAGTTTCAACCAATCAAAAGTTGTGTTTCAAGATCACATGACCTACCGTACGCTTACGGTACGCTTACGGTACGCTTACGGCAAAAAGTACGCGTGCGCGTAAAAAAGACACGCGCTTGCGCGCATGCGCATAACAGTCACTCCCCGGCACTTCCGCGTAACGTGCGCGTGTGGCGTAAGCGCGCACGCATCCCACGCGCAGTACGCGCGGCTACGCAAAGTGCGTAACTATACGCAAGCAGCGTAGATAGATTACGGACGTTGCGTAAACCGTACGCTTACCGTGAGCTTACGGTACGCGTACTAAAAAAAAATAAAAAAAAAAAAAAGAACTGGAAATAAATTTTACATGTTTATTTTAAAAAATATATTAAAAAAAAATATTTAAGGATTTTAAAAATTAAAGCATAGTCTTTATAAAAGGTAAGAAAATTAAATTAAAAATTTGTTTGAAAAAATTGAAGAATAAAAAAAAAATTAGCATTTAAAAAACCTTGCAAATTCACTGAAAAAACCATGGGTTTCACACACGTTATAGTTAGGAATTAGCATTTAAAAAACCTTTGAAATTCAGTGAAAAAACCATAGGTTTCACACACGTTATAGTTAGGAATTAGCATTTAAAAAACCTTAGAAATTCAGTGAAAAAACCATAGGTTTCACACATGTTATAGTTAGCTGGACATTTTACTCGTAAAAAACCAATGAAATTGCCCCGTTATAGTTAGTTCAGCTAACTATAACTCGCGCGCCCGCAATGCACTGCTGATGACGTCACATATTACATCACTCATGACATGGTCAGTGACATCACTCATGACATCACTGATGACATCTCAAATGACATCACTGATGACATCACTGATGACATCATCCTTGTGATAGATGGCAGACCTCCTCTTCCCCTAATATAACCTTTGACACACACATTCAAAAATAGAAACTACAATGTTCAAAACAATGGACATACCAATACCAGTTAAAACAACCTTTTCAGTAATTCTAAGATCCACATACACATCCACTCATTCACCAACAGTCCAATTCAGTCACTCATACATGTACTCACTCATCATATGTACTCATACACCTATACATCCTGTTACACAATGCCACTCATCCATAGAGTTACTCACACACATAGTCACTCATGCTAACAAAGAATCAAACATACATTTACTTGCATATACAGTTATACACACACCACCACACTTACTTCTACGGAAACTTACACATACTTAGTCTTTTAAACAATCACTTATAGAAACACATACTTATTCATACAGGAACTCTTTCAATCTCTCACTCTCACATATACTCACATATATACACCAATAGTCACATATACTAGTTTAAAACATATGTAGTTACTCATAAAGACAATATTGAGACAGTCATTCACTCACTAACACACCCATACACACACTCATCCACCCATACAGTCCTGCACCCATGCTGTGTTCAACCCATACAAACAGTGAGTCACTCATTCATGCACCTATGCACTACGTAATACCCCCCACCGAACCATGCAGACACTCAGACTGATACTCAAAAAACCAACTAATAACCTATATAGACACCCATGTAGCTACTCACCAACCCATGCAGCCACTTATACACAAAGTGAGAGACTGATACAGATATTTACATATTTAAACATTACTCACTAAGCCATGTATTCACTATGATACACTTAATCAGTCAGTTACACAATCAATTTTTCAAAAACAAATCATCCATTTAGACACCTATATACCCATTTATTCTTCCATCGACCTTGAGATATACATATATAAAACATATTTAATTTTCAGAAAAACACACATTCACTGGATGATGTCATCAGTGATGTCATCAGTGATGTCATTTGAGATGTCATCAGTGATGTCATGAGTGATGTCACTGACCATGTCATGAGTGATGTAATATGTGACGTCATCAGCAGTGCATTGCGGGCGCGCGAGTTATAGTTAGCTGAACTAACTATAACGGGGCAATTTCATTGGTTTTTTACGAGTAAAATGTCCAGCTAACTATAACATGTGTGAAACCTATGGTTTTTTCACTGAATTTCTAAGGTTTTTTAAATGCTAATTCCTAACTATAACGTGTGTGAAACCTATGGTTTTTTCACTGAATATATATATATATATATATATATATATATATATATATATATATATATATTATCTACTGGCGGTCGCCAGTAGATAGTTATAGTTACAACCTAGTTTCCATAGGAAATCTCAAAATTCTATTTTGAATAACTTTGGCGGCGGTTGACGAAACCTCGCGAAATTTTCAAAACTAATGGGGCGCTCCGTTCAGCTCCTACCCTGAAAGTCTTGGCGTGATTCGTCAAGCAGAGGCGGAGAAAAAAGGGGGGTCCCAAAACGCGTTTTCCCCATGCATTTTTCCATAGGACCTTTAGACACAGCTACAGCCCGAACGGCTGAACAGAATTACTTGAAATTTGGCAGAGAGGTAGCCATAAGGTCAAGGAAGTGCCTTTTGCAGGTCTGGTGTAAATCTGTTCAGTATTTCCTGAGAAAATAGCATTTAAAAGCATATATATATGTGGGCGGAGCCTAACCACACATCTCATCCTGAGATCTGATTGGCTGTCAGCACTTCATCCAAGAAGTGTTGGCAGCCATCTTGGGACCAATATACATGATAGCACCTCATTAAAAAGCATTGCAGTTAATAGAAGGTTTTAAGACTTTAGTTACATTATAAATCATTTGTTGACGGTACCATACTCATTTTAGGAATTGTGGTATGTTCTAAGGTGATTTCACCATGTGAAAAAGCCTTCTGCTGGGATATCATGATTGAGAGAAAAATATTTTCTCATGCTTTTACCACAGAGGTTTGGAAGGTGATCTATAAGCTAAACTGAGAGCTTATTTTCTGTAAATTCACATTATCTTTCTCAGTCATGTGAGAATGAAGTCTGACATTCTCAGTAAAACATGTACATCCAACAAGGGCAGAGACTGTCAGTTGATTCCTTTGTGTTCTACTGCAGCTTCCCAGAGTGTTCCAAAGAACTACTAGAGCGCTAACAGTCCTACTTATGATAAACGCATGGCACACCTGAAGCCATCTTGCTTGGATTAAAGTGGTAACTCTTAAAACATTTAATTTAAAAAGGAACAAAATGAGGGGGTTCATTTTTCCATAAAAAGTATGATTAGTGCTGCAGAAAGAAAAATTAGGGCACATTTTGAGTGACTTCTCAAATCCTCTTCTATTTCATTAAAAAATTCTGACATGCAGACTGAAACATGCACTTTCAATACCAGCAGCAGTTTTCCCTGGTGAGCAGCAGCTTTACTACAGTGATCTAATGAGCAAAAAGAGTGCTAACATTCTGAATTTATGGCAAATGTGTGACACATCTGAATGACTTCTTGATGGAATCAAAGTAAAAAACTGAAAGTATTTCCTTCTGAGGAGACTGCAGTAAATGAGGAAATTAGGAAACTTCATAACAAATAAGTCTCCCAAGATAGCCAACAGAGACAAAAGAGCCCAAATGTAGCCCAAATATCACCCAGATGTAGCCCAAGTATAGCCCAATGACAGAATGTCCCAGAATGTTCTTAAAAACAACTAAAGCGCTTACTGTCTTCATTATGACAAAAGTATGGCACACCTGAAGCCATCTTGATTCGAATAAACTGGTAACACTTAAAACATTTAATTTAAAAAGGAACACAATGAGGGGGTTCATTTTGCCATAGAAATTATGATTAATGCTGAAGAAAGAAAATGAGGGCACATTTTGAGTGACTTCTCAAATCCTCTTCTATTTTATTAAAAAATTCTGACATGCAGACTGAAACATGCACTTTTAATACCAGGAGCAGACTTCCATGGTGAACAGTAGTTTTACTACAGTGATCTAATGAGCAACTAGAGTGCTAACATTCAGAATTTATGGCAAATGTGTGACTTATCTGAATACCTTCATGATGGAATCAAAGTAAAAAACTGAAAGCATTTCCTACTGAGGAGACTGCAGTACATGAGGAAATTAGGAAACTGCATAACAAATAAATCTCCCAAGATGGCCACCGGAGACAAAAGAGCCCAAATGTAGCCCAAAATCACCCAGATGTAGCCCAGATATAGCCCAATGACAGAAGTGTGCAAAACACTTATTATTTTGTGTTTTTGCAGTGTTATATAGTGCAGACTTGTCAGGTATTGGAGTGCTTTACATGAGCATTGGTTACATCACACAAGAACAAATTCATTTTGGTTGTAGACATGGGGAGACTAAGTGATTTGAGCAGAATCACAGAATGTCGAGCTGAAGCAGAAACTTCAACCTGGTTCCCCAGTTGCAAAGTCTGCAGTTCTGGAAGTAACACCACATCCTCTTCCCTAAGTGCAACATTTAATCAAGTGGTCAACTGGATAAAAAAACATAAAGATAACAAATAATTTAAAAGTGCTTTGTCGCTATTTGAAAACTCAGAAAATATGTCCTTATTTTAGTCTTTTAGAGCACTAACCATAATTTTGATGCCAATAAGACCCTCTCATATATGTAATTTCTAAAGGAAATGCTCTAGGTATTACAGTTTTGATTACATCAAGATGATGTCAGGCGTTCCACACTTTTGTAATAAATATAGAATGTTAGCAATCTAGTTGTTCATTAGGATACTGTTGAGAGGCAGAGGCCAGGGGCACGGACTCTGAAAATTGAAGGCAGGTAGGAGGGTGCAAAGGCAACAATTTAACCACACTGAGCAGGCAGGAAGGGCCGTGGAAGCACAACAGACTATGGAGGGCAGTGGAAAGGGGGGCCGGGGCAACAAAACCAACAATACAGGACTTGCAAGAGAGGCTGTTGGAGGGAAGATCTATTACGGGTCAAGGAAGCTAGGGGCGATCCCCAGAGCCCCGGGAGCCACCACAGAACTGAGCAGGAGAGTGAGTCAGGGACAAAAGGGGCACCTTAATTTGAGCCGGGGTGCCTAGGAACGCTTGCTCCAAAAATGAAGAAAACAGACATATGAGACATGGAATTGGAGGCAGAATACAATGGCAGTTTAATGAGAAGATGCAACTTCAAAAGAAACCGCAGAATAGAGACATAAAGTACAAAATACAGAATCCAGATAATCATACAGCTGTCATGATATTCTCTGTATCTCAATTAATGTACTGACAGAGAGAGAGAGAAAACACATCTATAAATGCATCATGAGAAACAAGTTACACCAAGGAATATGTTACCTAGGAACACTCACGTTTACTCTTAGAGCAAGCATTCCTGCAATTACAATACAAAATCTTTTAAATGTAAAAGTAAAGAGAACAATGGTTAAACATAACATGACATTTCATATAGGTAAAATAGAATAAGATACTTCAAGCAAAGCAGAGCAAGACATTTTAAGCAAAGGAAGACAAGAGCTCCCAGCTCTTGGGGAAAACCTGCACAGCCTGTTAACCTACATACAGACGGCGAGGTAGTCCGTCGATATCTGTGGGTGCTCCCTTTTTATATCATTTTGTGGGCTCCTTTGCACGCTACATCTACCTACGTATGCTACCCAAAAGCTTCGTCTGCAGATTTTACCAGACATTTCGTCATTTACCCACTTAATGCTGACAATGGACTGGGTGAAAAGGTCAGTCTCTCAGGCCAATCGCTTATCGTAAGTTCCATAGAGCAAGCAGAAAATAATGGGTATTGTACGGGAATTCAATATATTCATGTATAAAATCTCCTCAGTTCTCCTAACTTGACGCTCTGCGGTTGCCACTTCCTTAAAAGCGGGAAACCTGCCCAGGAAGCAAGTACCAGTCCAGGATGCAGCCTACTGTATGTCGACAGCTTCAGGGGGATGTTGAACTTTGATACCGAGCACGGAGCACTCGGGTAGGGTGGGGGCTACTAGTTTGGAGCAGAAGGCCTCGCAGACCTGCCTTCAGACTGTTATACACTAAAATTGCAGAGCTATGGTCAATTTAACAAAGAGGCCTACATATTGAACAGAAGGGCCTACACAGGGGTTTTATGCTGGCTGAGTGGTAAGGATGTCTCAGGATAATTATATAGCAACACAGGACCCGCTGGTCAATTTAATACGGCCTACAAATGCGGCTGGCAGGGCAAGGACAAGGGTCTCATACTTCAGGTGTGGACAGAACGGGCCAGGGGCCCCCTGTGATACAAAATCTACCCTCCTTCAAGGCTGTGGCAATGTAATAGACCATTGTGGGCAGAAGGAAGAGGCAATGGTAGTACAACCATACATGCCAACAGACCCGATTCAGCCAGGAAACGTCCAATGTTTTTAAGCTCAAATGGGCTTTATTTGATCTGTCTCCTGTCTACAATATCCTCTTTTTCAATGTAACTCAAAGGGGAAAATCAATACCCCAGTTTTTTTTTCAAAATCTCCCTCTTACCAAGTTCAAAATGTTCGCAAGTATGGTATATTGGATCATGGAAGGACATGGACTTGGATAACAGAGGACAGGAGGGACATGGAGAGGTGCACCAAACTGACCCTGCAGGGCAGGCATCAGGGTTTGCAGCAGCACAATACACCACACAGCGCATGCAGGACGGGAGTGCAGCACAACAATCCATAGAAAGCAAGAGGGAGGGGACAGGACCATGCACATGGACAACAGAGAACAGAGGGGCAAGAGGAAATGGTAGCTAGCTGACCATAATGGACAGACAGGAGAGAAAGCTGCAGCATAACAGACCATAAAGGGCAGGAGGGACGGATCAGGGGCATTACAATGGAACAGACAAGCCAGGAGGGAGGGAGTAGGGGTCTGCACATGTAAACAGAGGCCTGGGGGCAAGGGGGCAGGGCAGGAGCAGCAAGATAGCCATGGAGGTCAGGCAGGATGGGCACTAGAAGCAAGACACACCATGAAGAGCAACAGTGAGACTGTGATGGCATACACACAGACCATGGAGGGAAGGTGGGAGGGGGTCAGGGGCAGCTAACTGACCACACAGGGAAGGTGGGAGGGGCCATGGCAGCACAGAAGACCATGCATGGCAAGTGGAAGGGTTAGTGGCAGCACAATGGCTATGATGGGCAAGAAGGAGGGTGCAGGTGCATGCACAAAGGACGATGGAGGATAGAAGGGAGGGTCAGGACCTGTGCACAGACAAGAAAGTTCAGGGGAAGGGACCTCACAACAGACCACACGGGGCAGGCAGGAGGAGCAGTTGCAGCACAACAGACCAGGGAGGGCAGAAGGGTGTGGCAGTACAATGGACCATGTAGGACAGGAGGAAGAGGATAGGGGCATGGCATGTGGACAGGCAGGGTGGAGGTGGCAGGGACAGGTTACAGTCATCTGACAATGCTAGGCAGGTGGGAGGGGAGTGGCAGCTCAACAGAACACTCAGAGTAGATAGGAGTGACAGGTCCATGGGACATGGTGGGCAAAAAGGATGGAGCAGGGGCATGCACAAAGACATCGGAGGGCAGGGGGAAGGAGAATAGGGGCAGCAAGCTAAGCACAGAGTTTAAGCAGGAGGTCAATGATGGGGCATAGAATTGGGCAATGGAGGGCAGGAGGAGTGGACTGGTACATCATACTAAACTGAGGGCAGTGGCAGCACATCAGGCCATGCATGGCAGGAGGGAGGAGGCTAGTCCATGGATTCACACAACAGAGGATAGGGAGGAGGGGGATGGGGCAGCAAGCTAACTGTTCAGAGAAGGCGGGTATTAGGAACTTTATTGTTTTTAAAACATTGTGTCTGTGCGAACTACTTAAAATATGAACAAGTATACAGCATAATCTCACTTTTATTCAGGAAGAAGAGGACGTTTGTGACTGTGACTCCAGGCTCACTTGGCAGAAACACCCCCTGACCCTCCACCCCCTATCGCAAAATGTAATGCCCGTGAAAAGGGTAGGTGAACACAGTGTTACATAGAACATAGTCCTGAGAGCACGATTGAAAAAGAAAATTAGATATAGTGTATGGTATAAACTATGCACCAAAAAGTGTGATATAAGATGAACCGGGCGTGAAATATAATATGCAATACATTGTGCGCAATGCCAGATTCATTGGAGAGCGCGAGATAGCACAGGCACTAGCGCGTGCTATGCGATATGCGCCTTGGAGTGTAATATGCACAGGGCAGTGTTGTGTAACCTAACTAGTCTCTAAAGTTGTAATATAAAATATGTGCTGGGGAGTGTAACGTTGCATATGCACTGTGACAAAGATATGGATCCCAGATTGTAATATGTATGGCATAGCACTGTGCGTTATAACATAGGCATCGAGGAAGGCACGTAAATTGGGGCAATATAACCCGTGCGAAGACAAGTGTGGCATGACATATTCACGGGGTTGTGTTACAGTGCACATGGGCTAGAGAGTGTCATAGCATATGCACTAGCTAGTGGAATACAACACAGAGGTGTGTGGCACTCAGCAGGCAATGGTGGGTGTAACACAGCATTGGGCTCTGTCAGGAGCGCGCTGTGACTCTCAAGTGATGTTCGTCCCCTTTCCAGAGAGTAAAATAAAAAGTATTACACATCCGGCAGTGGATGTGTGTTTTATTAACCGTGAGGGGGGTTTCTTGCATAGTTTTGGTCGAATTTTTGTCGTATCCCCTTTGAATGGCTTGGTGTGCATGTGTATTAAATGTGCCCGTCAATAGCTACCCATGTTTGTATAAATAAACGACAATGGTGTCTACCGGGATTAGGCACGGTAGGGCATCAGACATTTCAGAGCTTCACTAGTGGTGTAAATACATTCCACGTGGATTCATTGCATGTATAGTCACCTTTTAATGAATATCACGCAAATCGCCATGGTGATAGGAACGTACGGTTTGTCCAGCATGTCTTAGGTGTGTCTATAAATATATATTTTTTAAAAATAATAAAAAACAGTGGCCGGCCCTGGGCATTGGGGTCAAAAAAATATAATTAGAAGACAGGCCCTGGGGGATGGGGTCATCAGGGCCAATAAATTAGAATAAGAATGGGAACCACACAGCCCCCCTTCTTAAAAAATAAAAATAAATAAAAGACTGGCATCGTGCTGGAGGCCATGCCCCCTCCGTGCAGCACTCTGCAAACGCGCCCCCAACAGGCATCTCCAGTATGCGCCAGGGAGCTGCACTGCAGACAGGTGTTCTGAGGCCAAGCCCCTTTTTACACCTCTCTGCAACGCAGCTCTGTGGCGCTTACTGGAGGTACCTAGTGGTCTAGTTTGACCCTAGGGACCCTTAGGATTCAAGGGGACTTAATCTCTCAACTTAGAACAGCCACGGGGCGCGTTTACACAGTGGTGAAGGGAGGGGACGGGGCCTGAGGTGACGTGTGCAAACACGCACTATGGCACGTTTTGAATTGGGGATATAATTTCCCTTCAATACTGAGGGCCCCTGGGGGCTAACTAGCCCACCAAGTGCTTCCAGTAAGCGCCACTGAGCTGGATTGCAGAGAGGTGGTCCAGGCCGTGCCACTTTTTACACCTCTCTGCAACGCAGCTCTGTGGCACTTACTGGAGGTACCTAGTGGGCTAGTTGGACCCTAGGGACCCTCAGGATTCAAATGAACTTAATCTCCCAACTAAAAATGGACACAGGGCGTGTTTACACAGTGGTGAAGGGAGGGGACGGGGCCTGAGTTAACGTGTGCAAAAACGCCCTGTGGCCTGTTTTAAGAGGTAGTTTTAATCCCCATGCCCTATTATATACTAGGGGCTTACAGAGGAGGTCATGCTAATCACAGGGGGACCCCAACGCATAGTGTTCCCTAGTGTATGTAGGTGTTTTCACTGTATTCTGAGTGTCTTTTAACATGGCACTGGCTCTAGGACTGGTTAGTCAGACTCAGTTACCACCAGTATCCGTCTGAAAAAGTTGAGGGTACAGGATGATTTTGCAACAAGGCTTCTTTCTGCTCTTCTTTTTGTTCTTTCTGCACGTTATCCTTCTTCCTGCACTTATCTTCGTATTTGAGGACTTCTGTTGCTTCTTTCTGCACTTCTTTTGTTTCTTTCTGTGCATTTTTTCTTCTTTCTTCACATGTCCTATCTCTGTAGGCATAGTTAGAAATTAGCATTTAAAAAACCTTTGAAATTCACAGAAAAATCCATAGGTTTCAGGCACGTTATAGTTAGGAATTAGCATTCACAAAACCTCAGAAATTCACTGAAAAAACCATAGGTTTTAGGGGTGTTATAGTTAGCTGGACTTTTCACTTGTACAAAACCATTGAAATTCCCCTGTTATAGTTAGTTCAGCTAACTATAACTCGCGCGCCCGCAATGCACTGCTGATGACGTCACATATTACATCACTCATGACATGGTCAGTGACATCACTCATGACATCACTGATGACATCTCAAATGACATCACTGATGACATCATCCTTGTGATAGAGTGGCAGACCTCCTCTCACCCTAATATAACCTTTGATACACACATTCAAAAATAGAGACTAAAATTTTCAAAACAATGGACATATCAATACCAGTTACAACAACCTCTTCAGTAATTCTAAGATCCACATACACATCCACTCATTCACCAACAGTCCTATACAGTCACTCATACATGTACTCACTCATCATATGTACTCATACACCTATACATGCTGTTACACAATGCCACTCATCCATAGAGTTACTCACACACATAGTCACTCATGCTAATAAAGAATCAAACATCCATTTACTTGCATATACAGTTATACACACACCACCACAATTACTTCTACGGAAACTTACACATACTTAGTCTTTTAAACAATCACTTATAGAAACACATACTTATTCATACAGGAACTCTTTCAATCTCTCACTCTCACATATACTCACATATATACACCAATAGTCACATATACTAGTTTAAAACATATGTAGTTACTCATAAAGACACTATTGAGACAGTCATTCACTCACTAACACACCCATACACACACTCATCCACCCATACAGTCCTGCACACATGCTGTGTTCAACACATACAAACAGTGAGTCACTCATTCATGCACCTATGCACTACGTAATACCCCCCACCGAACCATGCAGACACTCAGACTGATACTCAAAAAACCAACTAATAACCTATATAGACACCCATGTAGCTACTCACCAACCCATGCAGCCACTTATACACAAAGTGAGAGACTGATACAGATATTTACATATTTAAACATTACTCACTAAGCCATGTATTCACTATGATACACTTAATCAGTCAGTTACACAATCAATTTTTCAAAAACAAATCATCCATTTAGACACTTATATACCCATTTATTATTCCATCGACCTTGAGATATACATATATAAAACATATTTAATTTTCAGAAAAACAGACATTCACTGGATGATGTCATAAGTGATGTCATCAGTGATGTCATTTGAGATGTCATCAGTGATGTCATGAGTGATGTCACTGACCATGTCATGAGTGATGTAATATGTGACGTCATCAGCAGTGCATTGCGGGCGCGCGAGTTATAATTAGCTGAACTAACTATAACGGGGGAATTTCAATGGTTTTGTACAAGTGAAAAGTCCAGCTAACTATAACACCCCTGAAACCTATGGTTTTTTCAGTGAATATATATATATATATATATATATATTCACAGAATATGTGTTATAATTAGCTGGACATTTCACTCGTACAAAACCATAGAAATTCCTCCGTTAAAGTTAGTTCTGCTAACTATAACTCGCGCACCCGCAATGCGCTGCTGATGATGTCACATATTACATCATTCATGACATGGTCAGTGACATCACTGATGACATCACTGATGACATCTCAAATGACATCACTGATGACATCACTGATGACACCATCCAGTGAATGTGGTTTCGTTTGAAATTTAAATATATATTATATATATACCAATCTGTATTGAAGATTGAGTGGATATATAACTGTCTGGATGGAGGATTTAGTAGCTGTCTGACTGACTTTTTAAGTGAGTAATTGAAAGTGTCTCACTTAATACATGGATTAGTAACTAAACTATGTGAATGTGTGCATCACTGTCTTTGTGTTGTATAACATGCTGCATCAGTTGGTCAATAACTACATAAGTGTGTATATTAGTTATTGATTAGTTGGGTGAGTATTTGTATGGGACACTGAGTTTGTGTCTGGTTGAACGGGGTGTGTGTAACTCTATGCATCGGTGTGTGAATGGTTAATTGACTAGGTGTATAGGTTTAAGAGTGCATGTGGAAACAGTTGTTTGGGTGACTGAGTGTATTTATTTGCGTGTTGGTGAGCAAATATATTTTTTAGTTGTACATCTTCAACAAAGTAAAAAATAAAAGACATTGTATCTGAGAGTTGGTGTAGATAAATAAGTATATGTAAGAGTCAGTGATTGTGAGAGTAACTATATGAATGAGTGTATAATTGTAATGGTGATTTTTTAACCTATTAGCTATGAGTTACTATGTGTCTGAATAAATGAGGTGTTGTGTGAATAATTGTGTAAGTGAGTAAATGTAAGTGTGATTAATTTTTTTCATGTGTGAGTAGGATGACTGCATAACCGACTAAGATGATTGCTGATGTGTCATTGTCTATGTATGTGTATAAGTGCATTTGATAGTGTTCTATTAATTAGTGACTGCATGTATGAGTGATTCTGTTGAATGGGTAGTTGTGTGTGTAGACTTAGGAATCAGTGAGTGGGTATTTATTAACTGGTATTGGTGTGTCAATGGTTTCAAATATGGTACTCTGTATTTTACAGTGAGAATTTCTAAGGTTTTTTAATTGCTAATTTCAAACTATAACGTCTCTGAAACCTATGGTTTTTTCAGTGAATTTTAAAGCTTTTTTAAATGCTAATTTCTAACTATAAAGTCTCTGAAACCTATGTTTTTTTCAGTGAATTTCAAAGGATTTTAAATGCTAATTTTTAAGAGTAATAGTTGTTATACCTAATCTTCTGTACGGATTTTCTACAGTTTTTTAACTGTGTATTTATAAATATTGTATTCATTAAATACCATTATATATTTTTCTGAAAATTGTACAAAAAAAATTCAAAAAATCTAAACTGAAATATTGTTTAATTTTTTTGTTTTATTTTAATATATTTATATTATTTTCTTTTTTAATTTTTTTTCCCCAAATTTTTTAAGGAATCGCGCACCCAAAGCTTACACATCACGGTGGGTGCGCGGATTCTAGCCGCCATTTAAAAACATCGTGAAGGATCCGCCTATGGTGCTCGACGGCTGCGTGTTTTTCAGTTACATCATGTACATTTAATATTACGTGATGTGCGCGATTGGTATGCAACCAGTCCGCGACTCCTGATCCCGTGCATTCGCGACACATGCGCATTACGGTACGCGACGCTTGCACAGTGGTGGGTCCCGCGTAACATCATATACGTGCTGGGGCGCGCTGGGTGCGCGATTCCCGCACATTTTTTTTATGTTCTAAAATTATATATATGTGTGTTTAATATACATATTGGGGCAAGAGACTATCTAAGATATTCATAAAAATAATATATTTGTACTTATAATAAACTTATGTTATTTTTAAATATATTTTCGCGAAGTTGCGTCGGGTGCGTGCTTTGTGAGCGCACAGTGCGCATATCCCATGTGAGCAAAAAAAAAAAGATTTCATTGGTTCATAACATTTCCCACTTTAACCATTGAAGGACCTCACCCATTTTAATCATTCTTGTTGGAGCATCTTTAGAGAGACATCTCTTTTCCTACAAGAACCCTTTTTGCTTGTTTTTTTTGGTGTTTTTCAAAAAATATCAAACAAAATCGCATCTGGACAGCAGCAGCAGCAGGAGTAAGTATCTTCTGAAGAAGAATTATTGCAGGAGTCACCACGTCCACAGAGGCTGGAATCTGTTGTGTGGAAATTCTTCACTTTTCCACCTGGAGAGCAGAAAGTAAATGCGAGAAAGGTGACTTGCAAAATTTGTGACCGAGTCCTGTCAAGAGGCAGTGAAAAAAATACTCTTGTGGCACTGCTTCTTGCTACACCAACTCTAGGATGGCGCAGCATTCACACACATCTCCAGATTTACGATTTCTCATAAATATGGAGATGTGTCTTGTTCTATGGGTGTTGCGTGGGAACACCCACAGCAACACCTATGGGACGGCCCTTCAACGCAAAGTTCTGTGTGTGAAGGGGTCGTATTTACAAGGAGAGGAAAAACCACACAGGGTGGCTTTTCCTCTCCTTGTAAATATGAAGGAGTGCCTGGCGCCATCACGACATTACAAAAAGTGACGTACTGGTGGCGCAGGGTGCTTGTAAATCTGCCCCATAAGTGCTTAGGTATTGGCAGACTGATACAATAAGAACATAGATCTGGATGGGTGATTGAAGAATTGCATGAGACTGACAGGAGGTATCCTACGCTGCATGGGTACTACTTCAGTATTTAAAGGAGTGGACTAATAGTATGTATCTGCTTAGAGATTTGTAGGGATTATGCACAGAATATTTTATGTGTACTTGTATTGGTGCCTAGGTCATTTTATAAGAATACCACGAGTAACTGGAATGATGACAGTGCTGCAAACAGAGTGAACACTTAATTTATAAGTGTTTACGTATTGGTGGAGTGATAGGATAAGTAGATAGTGGTAGATAAGTGATTAAAGCAGTGCATGGGACAGATTGGAGGATTCCTACACTACATGAGTACTAACTGGGTATTTAGAAGAGTGTATCAATAGTATGTAGCTAGTTAGAGGTCTGCTTGGATAGTGCACAAATATTATAGATGTACTTGTGTTAGTAGCTGGGCCATTCCATAAGTTCATGACTAGTAACTAGAATAATTACAGTATTACAAACAGAGTGTATAGTGAATTTATAAGTGCTTAGGTATTGGTGGAGTAATAGGATAAGTAGATAGTGGTGGATGGGTGATTGGAGAAATGCATGAGACAGACAGGAGGATTCCTACACTGCATAAGAACTAACTGGGTATTTAGAGGAACGTATCAATAGTTTGTAGCTGGTTAGAGGTGTGCATGCATAGTGAACAAAATATTGTACCGGCACTTGTGTTTTTGACCACGCCATTCCTTAAGTATACGACTAATAACTGGAGTAATTTCAGTGTTGCAAAGAAAGTGCGTGCTGAATTTATAAGTGCTTAGGTATTGGTGGAGTGATAGGATACGTAGATAGTGCTGGATGGGCGAATAGAGAAGTGCATGGGACAGACAGATGGATTCCTAGACTGCATAGGTACTAACTGGGTATTTAGAAGAGTGTATCAATATTATTTAGCTGGTTAGAGGTCTGCATGCATAGTGTACAAAATATGGTACCTGCACTTGTGTTAGTGACTAAGCCATTCCTTAAGTATATGGCTAATAACTGGAGTAATTTCAGTGCTGCAAAGAGAGTGCATGCTGAATTTATTAGTGCTTAGGTATTGGCAGAGTGATAGGATACGTAGATAGTGCTGGATGGTTGAATGGAGAAGTGCATGGGACAAACAGAAGGATTCCTAGACTGCATAGGTACTAACTGAGTATTTAAAAAACTGTATCAAAGCTATGTAGCTGATTAGAGGTCTGCATGCATAGTGCACAGAATATTGTAGCTATACTAATATTGGTGTGTCTATGGTTTCGAGAATGGTAGTCTGTATTTTAGGGTGTGAGGAGGTGCATCAGATGATCACGTAGATGATGTCATCAGTGATGTCATTTGAGATGTCATCAGTGATGTCATCAGTGATGTCAACAGTGATGTCACTGACCATGTCATGACTGATGTAATATGTGACGTCATCAGCAGTGCATTACTTTAATCCAAAAAGCTGGTGGCCATATTGGCCTGGTCACGATGTCAAAATTCAGGAATTGATGCAATAGAAAAAAGAAAACAAGTGTTAATATGCACACAATGTCATTTCAGCATATCTTGCCCCGTGACCGCCATACCTGTATGATCGTCAACGTGACTTATTCATAATAAATATACATAGAATTGCAAACATCAACAGAAACAATGGACTACACATTACTTTAAAGTGAAAGGCTATCGGCCATATTAATCTGGGCACGTTGCGTATTATAATGGTTCTTACACGAAAGAATAGGAAAAAAAGGGGTGTTAATATACACACAATTCCTAAATAAAGTTCTAGCGATTATAGTACCATTTCATTCACTGCTCATTTGAGATGTCATCAGTGATTTCATGAGTGATGTAACTGACCATGTCATGAATGATGCTATGTCTGAGGTCATTAGCAGTACATTGCGGGGTGGTAAGTTATAGTTAGCTCAGGTAACTATAACTGCTGAATTTCACTAGTTGTGTATGAGTGACATCTGAGTCTAACTATACCGTCGTTGTAATCTTTGTTTTTTTCAGCAAACTTCTAGTTTTTTTTTTTAACGTTAAGTAAGATACATATCACAATGGATGGTGGGGGGTTGGAAGCAGGGCCTGGCATTGTGCTGCTCCCACCCAAGCTTGCTGCTCCTGCCTTCCCTCCTCCTAGCCATCCATTGTCCAAGTCCATGTCCCTGCTCCCTTATTACAGCCCTGTGTGGCCATTGTTCTGCCACTGGCCTTCCCGACTTCTGTAAACAGTTAGCTTGCTGCCCCATCCACCTCCTCCCTATCCTCTGTAGTCTGAATCCATGGACTAGCCTCCTCCCTCCTGCCATGCATGGTCTGATGTGCTGCCACTGCCCTCCATTTAGCATGATGTACCAGTCCACTCCCCCCGCCCTCCATTGCCCAATTCTATGCCCCATCATTGACCTCCTGCTTAGCCTCTGTGCTTAGCTTGCTGCCCCTATTCTCCTTCCCCCTGCCCTCCGATGTCTTTGTGCATGCCCCTGCTCCATCCTTTTTGCCCACCATGTTCCATGGACCTGCCACTCCCATCTACTCTGATGTTCTGTTGAGCTGCCACTCCCCTCCCACCTGCCTAGCATTGTCAGATGCCTGTAACCCGTCCCTGCCACCTCCACCCTGCCTGTCCATATTCCATGCCCCTATCCCCTTCCTCCTGTCCTCCATGGTCCATTTTACTGCCATACCCTTCTGCCCTCCCTGGTCTGTTGTGCTGCAACTGCTCCTCCTGCCTGCCCCGCGTGGGCTGTTGTGAGGCCCCTTCCTCTGAACCCTCTTGTCTGTGCTCAGGTCCTGACCCTCCCTTCTATCCTCCATGGTCCTTTGTGCATGCCCCTGTACCCTCCTTCTTGCCCATCATAGCCATTGTGCTGCCACTAACCCTCCCGCTCGCCATGCATGGTCTTCTGTGCTGCCACGGCCCCTCCCACCTTCCCTGTGTGGTCAGCTAGCTGCCCCTGACCCCCTCCCACCTTCCCTCCATGGTCTGTGTGTATGCCATCATAGTCTAACTGTTGCTCTCCATGGTGTGTCTTGCTTCTAGTGCCCATCCTGCCTGACCTCCATGGTCATTTTGCTGCTCCTGCCCCCTTGCCCCCAGCCCCCTGTTTCCATTTGCAGACTCCTATTCCCTCCCGCATGGCTTGTCTGTTCCATTGTAATGCCCCTGATCAGTCCCTCCTGCCCCTTATGGTCTGTTATGCTGCAGCTTTCTCTCCTGTCTGTCCATTATGGTCAACTAGTTACCATTGCCTCTTTCCCCTCTGTTTTCTGTTGTCCATGTGCATGGTCCTGTCCCCTCCCTATTGCTCTCTATGGATTGTTGTGCTGCACTCCCGTCCCGCATGCCCTGTGTGGCGTATTGTGCTGCTGCAAACCCTGATGCCTGCCCTGTAGGGTCAGTTTGGTGCACCTCTTCATGTCCCTCCTGTCCTCTGTTATCCAAGTCCATGTCCCTACCCCAATTCCTCCTGCCTTTCATGATCCAATGTACTATACTTGCTAACATTTTGAACTTGGTAAGCGAGAGATTTTGATCAAAAACTGGGGTATTGATTTTCCCCGTTGACTTACATTGAAAAAGAGGAGATAGACAGAAGACAGATCAAATAAAGCCCATTTGGGCTTAAAAACATTGGATGTTTCCTGGCTGAATTAGGTCTGTTGGCATGTATAGTTGTATTACCACTGCCTCTTCCTTCTGCCCACAATGGTCTATTATATTGACACAGCCTCTCTTGCCAGTCTTGTATTGTTGGTTTGTTGCCCCTGCCCTTTCCACTGCCCTCCATAGTCTGTGGTTAGTGCTCTAAAAAACTAAAATGAGGACATATTTTCTGAGTTTTCAAATAGCGACAAAGCACTTTTAAATTATTTATTATCTTTATGTTTTTTTATCCAGTTGACCACTTGATTAAATGTTGCACTTAGGGGAGTGGATGTGGTGTTACTTCCAGAGCTGCAGACTTTGCAACTGGGGAACCAGGTTGGAGTTTCTGCTTCAGCTCGACATTCTGTGATTCTGGTCAAATCACTTAATATCCCCATGTCTACAACTAAAATGAATTTGTTCTTGTGTGATGTAACCAATGCTCATGTAAAGCACTCCAATATCTGACAAGTTTGCACTATATAAAACTTCAAAAACACAAAAAATAAAAAGTGTTTTGCACAATTCTGTCATTGGGCTACATTTGGGCTACATCTGGGTGATATTTCTGCTACATTTGGGCTCTTTTGTCTCTGGTGGCCTCCTTGGGAGATTTATTTGTTATGAAGTTTCCTAATTTCCTCATTTACTGCACACTCCTCAGTAGGAAATGCTTTCAGTTTTTTACTTTGATTCCATCAAGAAGGTATTCAGATATGTCACACATTTGCCATCAATTCTGAAAGTTAGCACTCTAGTTGCTCATTAGATCACTGTAGTAAAGCTACTGCTCACCAGGGAAGTCTGCTGCTGGTATTCAAATTCATGTTTCAGTCTGCATGTCAGAATTTTTTAATGAAATAGAAGAGGATTTGAGAAGTCAAAATGTGCCCTAATTTTTCTTTCTGCAGCACTAATCATACTTTCTATGGCAAAATGAACCCCCTCATTTTGTTCCTTTTTAAATTAAATGTTTTAAGAGTTACCACTTTATTCCAATCAAGATGGCTTCAGGTGTGTAATACGTTTGTCATAAGTAGGACTGTTAGCGCTCTAGTTGTTCTTTAGAACACTCTGGGAAGCTGCAGTAGATCACAAAGGAATCAACTGACAGTCTCTGCCCTTGTTGGATGTACATGTTTTACTGAGAACGTCAGACTTCATTCTCACATGACTGAGAAAGATAATGTGAATTTACAGAAAATATGCTCTCAGTTTAGCTTATAGATCACCTTCCAAACCTCTGTGGGAAAAGCATGAGAAAATAGTTTTCTCTAAAACATGATTCATGATATCCCAGCAGAAGGCTTTTTCACATGGTAAAATCACCTTAGAACACACCACAATTACTAAAATGAGTATGGTACCATCAACAAATGATTTATAATGTAACTAAAGTCTTAAAACCTTCTATTAACTGCAATGCTTTTTAATGAGGTGCTATCATGTATATTGGTCCCAAGATGACTGCCAATACTTCTTGGATGAAGTGCTGACAGCCAATCAGATCTCACAATGAGATGTGTGGTTAGGCTCCGCCCAGATATATATATTTCTTTTTCCATTAATATTTTAAAAACTACTAAACGGATTTACACCATTTAACCAAAAGGCATGGCTCTGAACCAAGGGCTACCTTTTTGCCAAATTTGGTGTAATTCCGTTGAGCAATTCGTGCTGTAGCTGAGACTAAAGGTTCCTAAGGAAAATTGCATGGGGAAAACACGTTTTGGGACTCCCTTTTTTCTCGGCCCCCGCTTGACGAATCACCCCGAGACTTTCAGGATAGGAGTGGACCGGAGCTGGCCAAAAGTTTAGAAACTTTCACGAAGATTCATCAACCGGCGCCAAAGTTATTGGGAATAGAATGTTGCGGATTTCCTATGGAAAATAGGTCCGAACTATAACTACCTACTGGCGACCGCCAGTATGTAAAATATATATATATATATATATATATTATCTACTGGCGGGCGCCAGTAGATAGTTATAGTTAGGACCGTGTTTCCATAGGAAATCCGCAACATTCTATTTGGAATAACTTTGGCGCCGGTTGACGAATCCTTGCGAAATTTTCAAAATAGGTCGGGTGCTCCGCTCCGCTCCTACCCTGAAAGTCTCGGGGGGATTCGTCAAGTGGGGGCTGAGAAGAAAGGGGGGTCCCAAAACGAGTTTTCCCCATGCAATTTTCCATAGGGACCTTTAGTCCAAGGTACAACCCAAATGGCTGAACCGAATTACTTGAAATTTGGCAAAGAGGTAGTCCTCAGCTCAGGGATGTGCCTTTTGCATATATGGAGTCAATCTGTTCAGTAGTTCCTGAGAAAATCAAAAGTAAAATCATATATGTATCTGGGCGGAGCCTAACCAAACATCTCATCCTGAGATCTGATTGGCTGTCAGCACTTCATCCAAGAAGTGTTGGCAGCCATCTTGGGACCAATATACATGATAGCACCTCATTAAAAAGCATTGCAGTTAATAGAAGGTTTTAAGACTTTAGTTACATTATAAATCATTTGTTGATGGTACCATACTCATTTAAGGAATTGTGGTGTGTTCTAAGGTGATTTTACCATGTGAAAAAGCCTTCTGCTGTGATATCATGAACCATGTTTTAGAGAAAACTATTTTCTCATGCTTTTCCCACAGAGGTTTGGAAGGTGATCTATAAGCTAAACTGAGAGCATATTTTCTGTAAATTCACATTATCTTTCTCAGTCATGTGAGAATGAAGTCTGACATTCTCAGTAAAACATGTACATCCAACAAGGGCAGAGACTGTCAGTTGATTCCTTTGTGTTCTACTGCAGCTTCCCAGAGTGTTCTAAAGAACAACTAGAGCGCTAACAGTCTTACTTATGACAAAAGTATGGCACACCTGAAGCCATCTTGATTGGAATAAAGTGGTAACACTTAAAACATTTAATTTACAAAGGAACAAAATGAGGGGGTTCATTTTGCCATATAAATTATGATTAGTGCTGCAGAACGAAAAACACATTTTGACTTCTGAAATCCTCTTTTATTTCATAAACAAATTCTGACATGCAGACTGAAACATGCACTTTCAATACCAGCAGCAGATTTGCCTGGTGAGCAGTAGCTTAACTACAGTGATCTAATGAGCAACTAGAGTGCTAGCATTCAGAATTTATGGAAAATGTGTGACACATCTGAATGCCTTCTTGATGGAATCAAAGTAAAAAACTGAAAGTATTTCCTACTGAGGAGACTGCAGTAAATGCGGAAATTTGGAAACTTCATAACAAATATATCTCCCAAGATGGCCACCAGAGACAAAAGAGCCCAAATGTAGCCCAAATGTAGCCCAAATATCACCCAGATGTAGCCCAAATGTATCCCAATGACAGAACGTCCCAGAGTGTTCTTAAGATTAACTAGAGCGCTTACTGTCTTACTTATGACAAAAGTATGGCATATCTGAAGCCATCTTGATTGGAATAAACTGGTAACACTTAAAACATTTAATTTAAAAAGGAAAACAATGAGGGGGTTCGTTTTGCCATAGAAATTATGATTAGTGCTGCAGAAAGAAAAATTAGGGCATATTTTGAGTGACTTCTCAAATCCTCTTCTATTTCATTAAAAAATTCTGATATGCAGACTGAAACATGCACTTTTAATACCAGCAGCAGACTTCCGTGGTGAGCAGTAGCTTTACTACAGTGATCTAATGAGCAACTAGAGTGCTAACATTCAGAATTTATGGAAAATGTGTGACATATCTGAATACCTTCTTGATGGAATCAAAGTAAAAAACTGAAAGCATTTCCTACTGAGGAGACTGCAGTAAATGAGGAAATTAGGAAACTTCATAACAAATAAATCTCCTAAAATGGCCACCAGAGACAAAAGAGCCCACATGTAGCCCAAATGTAGCCCAAATATACCCAAATGTAGCCCAAATGTAGCCCAATGACAGAAGTGTGCAAAACACTTATTTTTTGTGTATTTGCAGTTTTATGTAGTGCAGACCTGTCAGGTATTGGAGTGCTTTACATGAGCATTGGTTACATCACACAAGATCAAATTCATTTTGGTTGTAGACATGGGGAGATTAAGTGATTTGACCAGAAACACAGAATGTTGTGCTGAAGCAGAAACTCCAACCTGGTTCCCCAGTTGCAAAGTCTGCAGCTCTGGAAGTAACACCACACCCTCTCCCCTTGGATGCAACATTTAATCAAGTGGTCAACTGGATAAAAAAACTAAGATTACAAATAATTTAAAAGTTCTTCGTCGCTATTTGAAAACTCAGAAAATATGTCCTCATTTTAGTTTTTTAGAGTACTAACCATAATTTTGATGCAAATAATACCATCTCATTTATGTAATTTCTAAAGGAAATGCTCTAGGCATTACAGTTTTGATTACATCAAGATGACGTCAGGCGTTCCACACTTTTGTAATAAATATAGAATGTTAGCAATCTAGTTGTTCATTGGGATACGGTTGAGAGGCAGAGGCCAGGGGCACGGACTCTGAAAATTGAAGGCAGGCAGGAGAGTGCAGAGGCAACAATTTGACCACACTAGGCAGGCAGGAAGGGCAGTGGCAGCACAACAGACTATGGAGGGCAGTGGAAAGGGGGGCAGGGGCTACAAACCAACAATACAGGACTGGCAAGAGAGGCTGTGGTGATGTAATAGACCATTGTGGGCAGAAGGAAGAGGCAGTGGTCATACAACCATACATGCCAACAGACCCGTTTCAGCCAGGAAACGTCCAATGTTTTTAAGCTCAAATGGGCTTTACTTGATCTGGTTCCTGTCTACAATCTTCTCTTTTTCAATGTAACTGAAAGGGGAAAATCAATACCCCAGTTTTATTTCAAAATCTCCCTCTTACCAAGTTCAAAATGTTCGCAAGTAATGTACATTGGGTCATGGTAGGCAGGAGGAGTTGGGGTAGGGACATGGACTCGGATAACAGAGGACAGGAAGGACATTGAGAGGTGCACCAAACTGACCCTACAGGGCAGGCATCAGGGTTTGCAGCAGCACAATACACCACACAGGGCATGTGGGACGGGAGTGCAGCACAACAATCCATAGAAAGCAATAGGGAGGGGACAGGACCATGCACATGGACAACAGACAACAGAGGGGAAAGAGGCAACGGTAGCTAGCTGACCATAATGGACAGACAGGAGAGAAAGCTGCAGCATAACAGACCATAAAGGGCAGGAGGGACGGATCAGGGGCATTACAATGGAACCGACAAGCCAGGAAGGAGGGAATAGGGGTCTGCACATGGAAACAGAGGGCTGGGGGCAAGGGGGCAGGGCAGGAGCAGCAAGATGACCATGGAGGTCAGGCAGGATGGGCACTAGAAACAAGACACACCATGGAGAGCAACAGTGAGACTGATGGCATACACACAGACCATGGAGGTAAGGTGGGAGGGGGTCAGGAGCAGCTAGCTGACCACACAGGGAAGGTGGGAGGGGCCATGGCAGCACAGAAGACCATGCATGGCAAGCGGGAGGGTTAGTGGCAGCACAATGGCTATGATGGGCAAGAAGGAGGGTGCAGGGGCATGCAAAAAGGACCATGGAGGATAGAAGGGAGGGTCAGGACCTGGGCACAGACAAGAGAGTTCAGGGGAAGGGGCCTCACAACAGACCGCGCGGGGCAGGCAGGAGGAGCAGTTGCAGCACAACAGACCAGGGAGGGCAGAAGGGTGTGGCAGTAAAATGGACCATGAAGGACAGGAGGAAGAGGATAGGGGCATGGCATGTGGACAGGCAGGGTGGAGGTGGCAGGGACAGGTTACAGTCATCTGACAATGCAAGGCAGGTGGGAGGGGAGTGGCAGCTCAACAGAACACTCAGAGTAGATAGGAGTGGCAGGTCCATGGAACATTGTGGTCAAAAAGGATGGAGCAGGGGCATGCACAAAGACATCAGAGGGCAGGGGGATGGAGAATAGGGTCAGCAAGCTAAGCACAGAGGCTAAGCAGGAGGTCAATGATTGCCCATAGAATTGGGCAATGGAGGGCAGGAGGAGTGGACTGGTACATCATGCTAAATGGAGGGCAGTGGCAGCACATCAGACCATGCATGGCAGGAGGGAGGAGGCTAGTCCATGGATTCAGACAACAGAGGATAGGGAGGAGGTGGATGGGGCAGCAAGCTAACTGTTCATAGAAGGTGGGTATTAGGGACGTTATTGTTTTTAAAATGTGTGTCTTAAAATATGAACAAGTATGCAGCCTAATCTCACTTTTATTCAGGAAGAAGAGGACGTTTGGGACTGTGACTCCGGGCTCACTTGGCAGAAACATCCCCTGACCCTCCACCCCCATCGCAAAATGTAATGCCCGTGAAAAGGGTAGGTGGACGCAGTGTTATATAGAACATAGTCCTGAGAGCACGATTGAAAATGAAAACTAGATATAGTATAAACTATGCACCAAAAAGTGTGATATAAGATGAACCGGGGCGTGAAATATAATAAGCAATACATTGTGCGCAATGACAGATTCATTGGAGAGCGCGAGATAGCACAGGCACTAGCGCTTGCTATGTGATATGCGCCTTGGAGTGTAATATGCACAGGGCAGTGTTGTGTAACCTAAGTAGTCTCTAAAGTTGTAATATAAAATATGTGCTGGGTAGTGTAACATTGCATATGCACTATGACAAAGATATGGATCCAAGATTGTAATAAGTATGGCATAGCGCTGTGCTTTATAACATAGGCATTGAGGAAGGCACGTTAGATGGGGCAATATAACCCGTGCGAAGGCAAGTGTGGCATGACATATTCGAGGGGTGGTGTTACAGTGCACATGGGCTAGAGAGTGTCATAGCATACGCACTAGCTGGTGGAATACAACACAGAGGTGTGTGGCACTCGGCGGGCACTGGTGGGTGTAACACAGCATTGGGCTCAGCCAAGAGCATGCTGTGACTCTCAAGTGAGGTGTGTCTCCTTTCCAGAGAGTAAAATAAAAAGTATTACACATCCGGCGGTGGATGTGTGTTTTATTAACCGTGAGGGGGTTTCTTGCATAGTTTGGTCGAATTTTTGTCGAATCCCCTTTGAATGGCTTGGTGTGCATGTGTATTAAATGTGCCCGTCAATAGCTACCCATGTTTGTATAAATAAACGACAAGGGTGTCTACTTGGAGAGTACCCGCCAGCGGGGGCGCCGGGATTAGGCACGGTAGGGTGTCAGACATGTCAGAGCTTCACTAGCGGTGTGAATACATTCTACGAGGATTCATTGTATGCATAGTCGCCTTTTAATGAATATCACGCAAATCGTCATGGTGATAGGTACATACGGTTTGTCCAGCAACACAGCCCCCCTCCTAAAGAATAAAAAAAAAAAAAAGGCCATGACCCGGGGGTTGGGGTCCCCGGGGCCGATTAAGGCCTTGGGAGGGCCAAATTAATTTTTTTCAACAAAAATAATTAGGGTGCAGGCCCTGGGGGATGGGGTCCCCAGGGCTAATAAATTAGAAAAAGAAAGGGGGCCCTCCTTCTTAAAAATAAATAAATAAAAGACCGGCATCGTGCCGGAGGCCATGCCCCCTCCTTGCAGCACTCTGCAAACGCGCCCCCTGGAAGGTTGTAAGTTGAGCAATTAATTCTCCTTCAATACTGAGGGTCCCTGAGGGCCAACTACCCCAACAGGTATCTCCAGTATGCGCCAGGGAGCTGCGTTGCAGACAGGTGTTCTGAGGCCACACCACTTTTTACACCTCCATGCAACGCAGCTCTGTGGCGCTTACTGGAGGTACCTAGTAGGCTAGTTTGACCCTAGGGACCCTTAGGATTCAAGGGGACTTAATCTCTCAACTCAGAACGTCCAAAGGGCGCGTTTACACAGTGGTGAAGGGAGGGGACGGGGTCTGAGATGACGTGAGCAAACACGCCCTGTGGCGCGTTTTTAAGTTGGGGAAATAATTCCCTTTCAATCCTGAGGGACCCTGGGGTCCAACTAGCCCACCAGGTACTTCCAGTAAGCACCACTGCTCTGCGTTGCAGAGAGGTGGTGCAGGCCGTGCCACTTTTTACACCTCTCTGCAACGCAGCTCTGTGGCGCTTACTGGAGGTACCTAGTGGTCTAGTTGGACCCTAGGGACCCTCAGGATTCAAGGGGACTTAATCTCCCAACTTAAAATGGCTACAGGGTGTGTTTACACAGTGGGGAAGGGAGGGGACGGGGCATGAGGTGACGTGTTCAAACACGCCCTGTGGTGCGTTTTAAGAGGTAGTTTTAATCCCCTGCCCTATTATATACTAGGGGCTTACAGAGGAGGTCATGCTAATCACAGGGGGACCCCAACGCATAGTGTGCCCTAGTGTATGTAGGTGTTTTCACTGTATTCTGAGTGTCTTTTAAGATAGCACTGGCTCTAGGACTGCTTAGGCAGACTCAGTTACCACCAGTATTCGTCTGAAAAAGTTGAGGGTACAGGATGATTTTGCAACAAGGCTTCTTTCTGCTCTTCTGTTTGTTCTTTCTGCACGTTATATTTCTTCCTGCACTTTTCTTCGTCTTTGAGGACTTCTGTTGCTTCTTTCTGCATTTCTTTTTTTTCTTTCTGTGCGTTTTTCCTTCTTTCTTCACATGTCCTATCTCTGTAGGCATAGTTAGAAATTAGCATTTAAAAAACCTTTGAAATTCACTGAAAAAAACCATAGGTTTCAGGCACATTATAGCTAGGAATTAGCATTTAAAAAACCTTAGAAATTCACTGAAAAAACCATAGGTTTCAGGGGTGATATAGTTAGCTGGACTTTTCTCTCGTACAAAACCATAGAAATTCCCCCGTTATAGTTAGTTCAGCTAACTATAACTCGCGCGCCCGCAATGCACTGCTGATGACGTCACATATTACATCACTCATGACATAGTCAGTGACATCACTCATGACATCATCCTTGTGATAGAGTGGCAGACCTCCTCTCCCCCTAATATAACCTTTCATACACACATTCAAAAATAGAAATTAAAATTTTCAAAACAATGGACATACCAATACCAGTTACAACAACCTATTCAGTAATTGGAAGATCCACATACACATCCACTCATTCACCAACAGTCCTATACAGTCACTCATACATGCACTCACTCATCATATGTATTCATACACCTATACATTCTGTTACACAACGCCACTCATCCATAAAGTTACTCACACACGTAGTCACTCATGCTAATAAAGAATCAAACATCCGTTTACCTGCATATTCAGTTATACACACACCACCACACTTACTTATACAGAAACTTACACATACTTAGTCTTTTAAACAATCACTTATAGAAACACATACTTATTCATACAGGAACTCTTCAATCTCTCACTCTCACATATACTCACTTATATACACCAATAGTCACATATACTAGTTTAAAAGATATGTAGTTACTCATAGAGACACTATTGAGACAGTCATTCACTCACTAACACACCCATGCACACACTCATCCACCCATACAGTCCTGCACACATGCTGTCTTCAACACATACAAACAGTGAGTCACTCATTCATGCACCTATGCACTACGTAATACCCCCCACCGAACCATACAGACATCAGACACTCATACTGATACTCAAAAAATCAACTAATAACCTATATAGACACTCATGTAGCTACTCACCAACCCATGCAGCGACTTATACACAAAGTGAGAGACTGATACAGATATTTACATATTTAAACATTACTCACTAAGATACACTTAATCAGTCAGTAATACAATCAATTTTTCAAAAACAAATCATCCATTTAGACATTTATATACCCATTTATTCTTCCATCGTCCTTGAGATATACACATATAAAACATATCTAATGTTCAGAAAAACACACATTCACTGAATGATGTCATCAGTGATGTCATTTGAGATGTCATCAGTGATGTCATGAGTGATGTCACTGACCATGTCATGAGTGATGTAATATGTGACGTCATCAGCAGTGCATTGCGGGCGCGCGAGTTATAGTTAGCTGAACTAACTATAACGGGGAAATTTCTATGGTTTTGTATGAGAGAAAAGTCCAGCTAACTATATCGCCCCTGAAACCTATGGTTTTTTCAGTGAATTTCTAAGGTTTTTTAAATGCTACTTCCTAGCTATAACGTGCCTGAAACCTATGGTTTTTTCAGTGAATTATATATATATATATATGAGTTTAAAGCATTCAGAGACCTCCAGCGCACAGCGCGCAGAGAAAATGAATGAACGAACTCCTCTTCGTCGGTGCTTGAATTTTTTTTTTTTATATATATATATGCATTATTTAATTGAACTCTCGTTTGCATATTTGCCTGTTACAGAAAGCTACTTTATGCTGAATTACCAATAAAATTATGACTTGGGGCCACCAAATAAACTGCAGTATATGCCGTGCGGGCTGCACCTATCTGAGCGAGGGGCATATATCCTTAGTGTCTCAATGATTAAGTGTCAAACTCACACTAATCAAATTCTATTTCTCAGTGACAGTCGATATAAAACAACATGCCCTATGTGGGAACTTCAGTGTACCTGAGGGCAGGAACCTGGAGAAGGTCTATGGCAAGAAGAGGCACCTCCACCATAAATGTATTAAGCAAGTGATGAAAAAGCTAAAATATCTAACTTTAAATTAATAAGGGAATGTACTTCATTGATTGGTCGGGTTGCGTGTGCTTGTGGTTGAGTTGGTGGATGAATGTGTCAAGCAGTCAATGGGAAGGATAAGTTAGTTCATGTTTTAATTCATTTTATAGTAACAGAGGGCATGAAATTTGAATTTCATGTCTACATTTCATTTGTTTATAAACTGACTAATGCTGTCTCTCAAAAACAAATGAATCTTGACTAATGCTGTCTCTCAAAAACAAATGAATCTATCTGTGAGGTCATTGATCCACTCACTAATTCAAAAACTCACCCATTTGCATACTCACCCACCCCTGTACTCACCAATCCATCCACTGATGTATTCTTTCATCGGTCTGCGCATTCACTTGTTGCCTGCACTCACTCGAGCAACCACACAATAACACATGCTGTTGAAAACACATGCACAAAGAAGCAGGCAAACGTGTCACTTAATGAAGACAATCATTAATAAAGCCAGACCGATATTCTTTTCCAAAGCAAGTTTTGTTTTCCTTGAGGCCTGCTGAAAACAATGAAAACAAGGCAGACGTCTGTAGTTTCATATCAGATGCCTCATCCTACCTAGTCACTAGCTTCCCCACAACATAAAGAAACAATCTCTAACAAACGAGAAGTTTTAGCTTTTGTATAGTTCTTGCACTAAGAACCACAGAGTGTCAGACCTCGTCAGGAGGCCAAGTGACAGGCAGGGGCGACTGGGCCACAAACGTAGGGCTTGAGGCCTTTTCCTACTGCTTTCCTTGGGCCTGTCTTGCAATGGCTCTACAAACCTTGTCAAGTACAAGCCTTTCTTTCATGAGCAAAGCAGTCACAGACTTTGCAGGGAGGTTAATGTGGGGGTACCCAGGCTCAGGAACCAATGCCTAGCAGCACAATAAGATCAATGCCCACCCCTGTGCTTCTTTTTTGTAGAAAAGACGAGTAATTTCTTACACAGAAAACATGGAATTTAAGTACACATTCAATAATGCCCGAATGCACGAATGGCAGGTGTGAGTCAGTGTGCTTTTGGTGGACTAATACAATTGCCCCTCCACCTGTCTGTTTATGGCCATCATAGTTTTTGATAAGATATATAAGTGCAGCTTGTGCTTCACCCCCTGTTTGGTCTTAGCACTAAGGGCCAGATTTATCAGTATGTCACGCAACACAACACTGCAAGACAACTTTCTGTACGGCGTGGGAGGGAGGAAGCAGTATTATATGCCATATCTACTAAGTTATGATGCATTCCTGCTCTCTCCCTGCACTGGCACACTAGGCGCCCCCTTGCGGCAACACAGGCACCCTTTTACAAAGGTGCAAGGGTGCCTGCGTTACAGGTAGGATTGCTTTTATGCAGGAAGGGACATCTACCTGCACCAAAAAAGTCCTTAGAGGCATCTTCCTCTTTCTACATTTGCTGAAGAATCCAACACAATGGCTCAGTAAATCTGGGCCTTAGTATCTCGAGCCCAAGTCCGCTCAATCCCTCACCCAGTTCATAGGAGCAGTATTTGTCTCTCCTGGGGCAACAGGATCTCAACAGTATCATGAAGCCTCCAGGCAGCATATAGGAGTCTTTCAGAGACAAAGCAGCCATCCACCTAGTGTGCCACTCAGTGTGTTGTTGCAGAGCAGAGGCTTTTGTTGGTGGTCCTCTTCCAGCCAGCTGGCTGTGGGTCATGACTCACTATGACACTCTGTTGGGTACTTGACGCATGGTGCAACTCACTCTACCACTCTGGTGATTATGTGGCCTTTTGAGTGTAGTGGCCGCATGCACGTAGATGGCAATTGTTTAGCGTGGCAGGTGCCAGGCGATATCTTTGGCATGCAGTGCTGCAATGCAATGACCTAAATTCTTCATGAGGTAGGGACATCTCCCTGGACACTTGGTCTTCTGGAATTGTCCTGACCCAATGGCACAACTAGAACAGTGCCTCGATCTTACAGTCTCTTTGTGGGTCACATGGGTGACCAGCAGGCACTTATCCCAGGTTCCTTTGGGGTGGGCACATAGTTCCAGGTGCCTTGGTATTCACACAATGAAGATCACACTGCCCAGGCCAGCATTACTATGATTGTTTTGCTGCCCCTGCTTAGCAAATCTCTGTCAGACAGACTCTGTGCCAGGGTCAAATAAGGCAGACCATCCCAAGCTCATATCCTCCAGCAGGGTTGACGGTCCCTGACGTGTTCACAGGATGAATGTCTTGGCCCCCAAGATAGGCCAGTAAGTCTTCCTTCGGATTGGATTCCAGGTGATGTTCCCTCACCTCTAGGAATTTGGCTTTCTGGGCAACACCAACCCTTGGCTGCTACATAGATCTTGACTACTCTACAGAGTGCTTGTTCTTCGGTGGAACAGACCACAACAGCGAACAATGATGGGTCTTCGGCTCCCATCTTTATACTGATTTCACAGGCGGAGAATCCATTTGCCAGGTCTGCTTCCCTGTAATCTGTCTGGGTCAGTTCGCTTTTCATGGTTATAGGTCACCTTTCACACCTGGCCTTTGTCTGCAATACTGCTCTGCCCAGCAGGACAGGCTACAGGTGGAATGCCATTCACAGATGTACAAAGAGGCTTGAGCAGGATGCACACAGCTATTTACAATACCTCCTCACAGAAATCAGGGAGAGAGACATTAATCTGCTCCTCATCAAAGATCTCCTTCCTCTGACAACAGGTACTGCAGGCTTCACCCTATACCCCTCATAGTCTACCTAACTTCAGCTGCACTCAGAGTCATTCACAACCCAACGTATCAGGAAGAGTCCTGGCTCTTCTCCTGTTATCTCACTTTAGTACCTGTATCAATTGATCACAGCACACTATCAATCATGGTATGCATGCACATGTACAACACACAGGAAATCGACGTTCTGGATTCTGGGCAAATCATAAGCAGTGGAATTTTAGATGAATAGGTCCATAAACACCCATTCATGTTTCTCAGGTTAAAACACCTGTTACTACAATTTAATAAACATGGTATGCTGCCACCACCGCGATCCAGACATGAAACCCATGACACGGGCGGTAGTCTCCTGTCACTAGGAGGGTACGCTTGGTATGCCCCTCCAGATTCAGAACATGGTCCAGAACTGATCATTGTCAAAGACTAGACTTAGATCAACATGGACACTTGGGATTAGCATGTGGTTTGACCAAAAATCTAATTCCAGGATCACAGATGTATGTAGTTCGGGCATGCGGGGCAGGGAACATGATGGTATATCATGCAGGGGACATTCCCAACACACAGCATGCCTGTACATACGCACAAAGAGTGTTTATTTGGAGCACTACACCAGTAGACACCTATTATCACAAAGTCTTACATTCTTGCTGTGGTATTCTCCCAGACATTTTGCCTTAGTGCCACCCCACGCCCTATTTTTGCTGAATTTGTTTTTGATGTCATTAGGAATCCGCACCAGAGGTAAAGTGCTTGTGCTCTCTCATTCAAACATGGTGAAATTGGCTTACATCAAATTGGCACCTTGAAGTTCATTATAAGTCCTTAGTAAATGGTACTATATGCACCCAGGACCTGTAAATTAAATGGTTCTTGCGGGCAGCAGCATTAATTGTGCCATCCACTAAAGTGGCATTGTAAAACATGGCTAAAGCCTGCAACGTTTTGCTGTAGTGCTGTTTTAAACTGCCATTTTGACATGGAAAAATAAACATTTTGCCAGGCATAAACTTTTCCTTTTAATACATGGAAGTCACCCTTAAGGGAGGCTAGTATGGCAGGGTAAATGGTATTTGAAAATTGTAACGTGTACAAGATTTACATGTCCTGGCAGTGAAAAACTCCTAAAGTCATTTTTCTCTGCTGTTAGGCTATCTCTCCCATAGTCTAACACTGGGTTACCTTGGCACACTTAATAAGTGATAACATCAGTTTGGGAACTGGTAGAGAAATACTTGTTCCACTCACTAAAATTGTAATTTTAAACCCGCTTTTAAGTCAGATTTTCACTTACAATTCTGCAAATGTCATCATTTTTCTACCTAAACCAAATGCACTTTTCTGTCAGTGTCCAGGGTCACATGACTGTGAATGCTTGCCCTGTGCTGTGTTGTCGGTTTCTTCCAGACAAGGGGCCAGAAGGGTCCTAGATATGGAAGAGTGGGTCTGTTTGACAGGATGGCGGTGGAGGAGTTGTACCCTGCCCTCATTGCACTTCAAAGGACCATGTCTGTGGGAAACACAAAAGAGCCTAACATCAAGCCTGCCCTTGCTTCTGTCACCCTACAGAGTTTGAAGCTAAACACAGGGGAAGAACTGACCAGAACCAGTTTCTGGAGTAGGCCAGGGATTTCCCCTAACCCAAAGGCTGGTACTAGGTATAAATCTGTCACCTTCAGAACCTTCAATTAGAACACCTTTGGACCCGTGGAAGATTCAGAATAAGGACTGTACTGCTGTCTGAGGTAGAAGTGACTGCAAAGGTCAGTTATCTGATCTCCTGTTTGAGCTACAGGAACACAACTCGCTTCCAGGGGGTCTTCTCTCCAGCTTCCCAGCACCACCTGGAATGGCCTAAGCCCTGCTTCTGGCCTCTGGTGGAGTGAGTCCTGATCTCTAAGAGATGTCCCCACCCTTGACTTGCATCAAAAGAGTACTCCTTCTTCTTCAAATCTACAAAATCTGCACTAAAGGTGAAAATCTAGAAGTTTTCGGGCTTTTTGGGACTGCGAGCAGCAGTCACTGTGTCTCCTGCCAATGTGAAGTTCTCCTGACAACTGCTTTTGCACCGGCCACGTACTCCTTGCTGCACCTGCCAACGTGGCGCTCCTGCTGTGGCTCCGTGCATGCACTTGGACTTTGAGGAGGTAAAACCTCCACCAGGACACACCTGATCCCTGTATCCAACCAGTGCTCCATCACAGTCAACCTGAACTTGTGACTTTTACCCGGTCCAGCATGACAAGACAATTTATGTTTTCGCAAGTGAGTTATACCTCTTTTTAATTCAGAGAATTAAATTTCTCTTCTGTCACAATGGGGGCCAGTGGGTACTGAATGACACAAGCACTCATAGTGCATCTGAACACATATCACTGCTTTTCTTTCTTTTCTTACTCTTCACCTCTGAGAAACTTGGACACGTTTTTCTTTCTTTATGGTCATGAAAGTCACAGATGATGATAACGTGGGCAAACTGTTGAGTACCAACCAGCAGCTTATGCGTACGTGAGGTACTTTCTGACCTCTAACTCATTTTTCCATTTTTCCTCTTGACACTCACGAGATGAAATCTAATGTGGTATATTGACGTATATTGAGGATTGAACAATTGCACCGTGAGTTAAGTTTAATGTTCTATATTGCTCCTGATTGCCAAAAAAATAAATGTTCATAATTAATCAGGTCTTTTTGGGTTTACAAGTTAATGAGTGGGAGTGACCTGATTAATAACCCCCTTATGCTTCTTTTTTCTGTATGATGATAATAAAGAACAAACATTTGCAATGCAATCGGTCTCGTCTTTGGGACCTTATATGTATTTAGCTGTTCGTTAAGATGGAGGGAAAGTAAGCACCAAACTGCGTGACACACAAGGTATGGGAACACATGGAGAGACATATTGCCTTTCAGCGGAAAATGGTTTAGTCCGTAAGCTCTATTTTTAATATAAAATCAGGGCCTTCGGTGGTCATATTACTGAAAATACAAGATTTGAAAATATTATTATTGCCTACGGGTGCTTGTGGAAGACAATTTCTATGGCCTGGAATCTAGAGAATGTTGAAGTGATTCTGGTATTTTACTGACCTCAGCTGGTCATTTTCTATCAAGAAAGTTGAATAGAGGCAGTTGCCAGAAGAGTTTTTAAAAAAAGGAAGTTTCTCAGCAGAAAGCAATCCTGGTATTTCACTGACCTCTACTGGTCGTTTTCTATCAAGACAGTTAAATAGAGGCAGTTGAACAGAAAAAAAAGTCCCTAAGCGCAAGCAGACAAGTCCTAGGGCTAATCTCCAGAGCTCACAAAGTACATACACATATAAGTATGTAATAAGTATTTACTAAAGTATATACAAGAGGTCTTGACTGATCGACCTAAAAAGAAAAGCTGTTAGGTTCCATGAAACCTTGTTCAAAATTCAAAAACAATTATTAGAACAGAGAACTTGATTTAGACAAAATGACATAAATATATTGAAGCAGACTTGATTATCAGGTTACCACTTTAAATGAATATTGGCAAAAAGGGAAAACATGATTATAACAGTGGGAGCTTGCAGGGACTATGTTAATTACTTCTGCTGGGTTCTTGCTTACAGGCAAGTTAAACAGTTGAAAGTTAGGGTAATGTTAATTTTTCGACCACAATTAGGGAATTTTACGGGGTCGTCATCAGGATGGATTCAAAAACAATATGGGTGTAGCAACTCTACTATTACTAATGAACGTATGCAGCAATCAATGGAGCTCTGAGATATTGGTGGCAGCAGAGCTGTGATAGGGCTATTCCAAAGTCAGTCAAAATTAAAGCTGTGAGGACTTCCAGCTGTCATAGTAGGAGGTGTGTTACTTGTCCAAAGAGACAGCTGAAAGGAAAAATGCAATAAAACTCCTAATTCATTGATAAATAAAGCATGGCAGGGTCATTGCCCAACAAAGGGAGTAGGGCAGTAACATTCTAGTGCAGACTCCCATCTTTGGGATCTTTAGAATAGCCACCCAGTATGATTTAGCGCCATTTCCTTTCACTCTGTTTAAAGGTGTCATATGTGGACATATTGAAAAAGATCTTGAATCCAGCCCTCGTCATTCTACTCATGGTTCTAGGGATTCCTTTTTAAACTCAAAAATCTGGCATAATAAAAATTTGCTGATCCATAACAAACCGTTCTATTGGAGGACCTGGAGAGAAAGGGGTTTGATATGGGTTTATCAGTTATTCTCAGATTCCGACTTTTTGCCTTTTGGTACACTCAAGCAGACATTCAATCTACCGTCCTCCTTTATACAAAAATATAACATACTTAAAAAAACAGTCCTGGAAACTTACTCTCATTTCCGGCCCATGCCCGACACTTCCAATAACCCAGAACCCTCTTCATGACTTCATGCCCTGTTAATGACCACACCCAGAGCCTCTAATATTTACAGCCACTTGCAAGGCATTGATATTGATAGACACAAAACAAAAACTGAAGAGGAATGGGAGTGAGATTTCGCTGTGTGTTGGTCACTCCCACTTTGGAAAGGCATTTGGTCTAAAATACGCAGAGCCTCTAGAGCAGCTAATACCACGCAAACACTATTTTTTGTTTATAACAGACTTTTATTCATGCCAGCCACTTTATGTAAACGTTTTTTAACCACTCCGGACACATGTTGGACTTGCTCTTCTCCCAACGCTGACTTCTTTCATATGCTATTTACCTGTCCACAAGTACATCAATTCTGGAAGCAAGTATGGTCTCAAGTTAACTTAATTTATGGCACTACATTTCCTTTCTCTTTTATTCATGTCTTCTTAGGCAGTCTTTCTTCTATCTGGGATGAGACTTCACTCACTTAATGTCAAGATTATTGATTTGTTATTAGCAATTGCCTTTCAACAAATTACTGTCAATTGGAAAGATTTTTCGAAAATTTCATATAAAGCTTGGTGGTACACTGTTTGCCATAATCACAGATTAGACAATGCCTTTGTGTACCCTGCCCACATGGCTACAAAACGTGCTGATTTGTGGTCGCCTGTTACAATATATATTGATGTTAGTGCTAAACGATATTCTCTACCAAAGCCCTCTCAACAGGTGGTTCCCAAGCCAACCTGACTTCCCTAATAGTTCCAAATGTTTCTTTTATGTACCATGAATGCATATACGTCTCATTTATTATGCTTTTTTATGTCTTAATTTTATATTATTAGTCCAATTCTTCTTTTATTTTGTATGTAATATGCTTAGAACATGATGATGTAACAATATAGTGTATACCCTGTAGAGTCACCTTGTTTTATTTTCAATAAAATTATTTGAACTTATGAGTATGGAAATGAGCAATTTAAATTTCCTGTACGAAAAAAGCGAGTTTCCGTCTGTGATTTTTTTAGCAAAATCTGTATTGCATGTCATATTATAGTTTTTGGGAGCAAAAGTCTATAATAGCGAGCACATATTAATTAATGCTAAACAACTCAAGAGATATTTTTTACTATCATTGGTGATTGGATAAAGGTTTTAGAGCGAATGATTGCTAGCATGCCTTAAAGAAAATGAGCCAGTCTATCTGCTCCCATGGGGCTTTCATTGCATCTATGTTTGTGGAGTCTGTACAGAAAAGAGAAAATTGGATTCTCTTATGACTACATGACATCAAAGGAATAATACTGCTTTTTGCTTATTTGAATAGACTATAATGGATTTAAGTGCCTCTTATCTCCTGCAGCCATGAAATGTTATTTAACATATTTCAAATGATATATATATGTGGCTTCAGACTCTGCTGGTATCCATGCTGATGCCTTTTGATAAATTGCTGTCATTTCTGTGAATAATGACGAGGTAACTAAAACATTATGACAAATGCCATTATTGATGCAAGCTGGGATGTTTGAATTGTTACAGGTGTATGCATAAAACTCTATATAATGCATGCCTGCATATTTCATTGTAGATTTTGTATTTATATCTGTGGGTCATGTAAGATGTAGGGTGAGAGGAAATATCAATCAAAATAGATGTTCCCATGGTTGTTAGGAATACTCAAACACAGAAAGCAAAACACAGAAATCCGTATTATCATCATAACATGTTGAGGGCAATGTACACAAAGTCCCAGTCAATGCGGTACCCAATTGAAATACTGTGATGCACACTCGGGATTGACCCTCCATGGTATTTTGTGCATGCCCCAGCCTACTCCTTCTTGCCCACCATGGTCAGTTGTGCTGCCATTAACCCTCCTGCTTGCCATCTGGGATCTATGGTGCTATCCCTGCCCCTCCCTTCTGCCCTGTTTGGTCAGCTATCTGCCTCTGTCCCTCACTGCTGCCCTCTATTGTCCAAGTACATGCCTATGCCCTGCCCTCTAGCCCTCTCATGGACTTTTGAGCTGCCACTGCCCTCTTGCCTGCCCTGCAAGGTCAGTTGGGCAGCCTTGCCCCTCACGCTTGTCCTGTGTGGTCAGTTTGCCTCAACTGTTCCTCACCACTTGACCTGCATCGTCTGAGTCCTTGACCCTACACCCCGCCCTCCATGGTCTGTTGTGTTGCCACTCTGCTTTCTCCTAAACCTGCATGGTCTGTTATCCTACCATTGCCCCTCGCTCCTCTCTTGCATGGTCAGATTGTTGCTACTGCTCCAGCACCTGCCTCCTCCCCCTGACTATCCCCTCTGTTGCCAAGTCCATGCCTCTACCCCTTCCCTCCTGTCCTTCATAGTCTGTTGACTTGCCTCTGTCCTCTCCCATCCGAACCTGTTGTACCACCTCTTCCCCTCCTGTCTACCCTGTGTGGTCAGCTTGTTGCCCTGGGCTCCTTATCCTTGGCCCTCCATTGTCTGTGTGCATGCTCCTGCTTCTTTTTCCTACTCTTCATTGTCCATTGTTCTACCACTTCCCCTCCCATCGGCCTCGCATGTTCAGCTTGCTGCCCCCTCCGCCTCCCCCTGCCCTACATTGTCTTTGTATGTGCCACTACCCCCTTCCTCTTGCCCTCCTAGGTCTGGTGTGCTGGCACTACCCTCCCACCGACACTATGTGGTCTATTGTGCTGCCACTACGTCTGCTGCGTGACTTCCATAGTCAGCTTGCTGCCCCTGCCAGATGCCTTCTGCTCTCCATTGTCTGAGTCTGGCTTCCTATGTCATATGGCTTGTACTTTACCAAATAAAACTGTGCAGTTGTTGGACAACATACATTTTGGACTGGTTCAAGACTGATTATGAGCACCCCTCAGGATATGTTGACCTATAGTTCTGCTAGAAGACAGTTTACCATCTGCACCCGTGTGATGGTGTCCCCTGGGCCTGTCCAAGTCTCTTGGATGGGGGGCCGTGTGCCCCCCCATTAAATTATTATTGGCCCTGGGAATGGGGTCCATGGGGGCTCACAAAACCTCAGGATGTGGGGCTGCACACCCGCTCCACAACATATAATTATGCACTACCCGCATGGGACCTGTGGAAAATTTATTCTTTATCTTGACACTCGCTCAGCCATTTTGTACTCTTTTCCCCATCTTGTCTCTGCATACAACAGCTTGTGTGCAGGAATGTTCACCCCTGTTTGCCCTTTCTGTGGCTCACGAGTCATCTGACTCCTATGTGACTTTCCAAAACAGGAAGTTTCTTAGATTTTGCAGAAAGCTACGTTCTTCTTTGTATGTCTGTGGTGATCATTCAACCGTTACATGAAACATCTGCTGATATGTTCTTTACGTACACCTCTCCTGACTTTGTCTTCTTTGTCAGCTCGTGCGCAGAGGGAAGGGGGGCTTAAGGGTATAAGAACTATGAACTAAGGGTATAAGAACTATGAAGGCTCTGCTGTGACCAGATTTGCCTCCTCAGACAGCTACGGGTGTCTGCTGCTGATGCTCTCTCTCATTAGATTAAAATAAACATCCCTTCTCTCCGTGCTCCAGTGTTGGTCTCACTTTGTTTCTGGACCTGAGGACTAAGGGTGGCTCTGCACCTTTGGGTGGTCCATAGGGGGCCCCCCCAAATCCAGAAACCTGGCCCATCCCGGGGAGTTTTGTAAAAAACAGAAGGCAGGAAACCAAAAAAAAATGTAATCAGTGCCACAAATATGTAGATCCTCCATGGATTTGTGGCACACATTTTTAAAAAATGACAGTTTGGGCCCTCGGGGCTCATTCTGGGACCACCCGAAACAGACCTGAGGGGTATCCCTACCCTGCTCCAATATGTTCTTATAGACTTACTTTCAGAACAGGGGACTGAGTCCCCAAGTCCTAAAATAGATGCCATTACATTTTTGTTGATGTGGTGGCAGTCAATCTGATCCTATCTCAAGATCTGTTGTCTCTGCTGATCCAAGCATTATGAAATGTCAATATTTTTTGCCTTAATTTCTCAAAAACTAATGAGCAGCTTTACACCAAATCAAAAAGCAGGTTTTCTGCACCTAGATCTAGCTTTCTGCCAAATTGGGAGTAGTTCTGTTCAGCAGTTTTTGCAGTATTGCTGTTCGATTCTCCTATGGAAATATGAATAGAAAAAAACTGATTTTGGGATCCCTCCCTTTTTCTCTGCCCCCGCTTGAGATTTCACCACATAACTTTCCCTGGAAGAACCGGAGGTGGATGAGAGTTTTTGTTTTAAAAGGTTTGTGAAGATCCATAAACCACTGGCAAAGTTATTATCAAACAAAAACATTTTTTTCTTTGAAAACGTCATTGTAACTATAACTACCCTGAGGCGATTGCCACAGGGTAAATATTATTACTATAATAATAATAATAATTATCATTATTATTATTATAATTAGTAGTAGTAGTATTAATATTTTTATTATTATTATTAATAGTGGCAGTAGTAGTAATAGTATTATTATTGAGTAAAACTAGTCTGCAAATACTCTTGGAATAAATAAAATAACATACATAATGGACTTTTTCCACATTTTTAATTACTTTCAGGTACAGATTGATCTTTCTAATGTTTTTCTTTTAGTTTACAATTATTAACCAAATTAGTTAGAATGGTCCTTTATGTCTCTTTTTCTGAATAGCTTAATTCAACTTGCAATAAAAAAGTATTATTTTTATGCTGCTTTCTTTCACTCGTCCAATTATATTGAAATAGTTTGAGGCTGATTCATCATATAGTTTACTAATGGTGATCCTCCCACCTAAAGCTTAAACTATGTGACTCCTGTGGTGTTCAATTACGTTTTTTGAAATAGCCTTTTTAGCTCACAGCATACAAATTTGTTCAAATCATTCCTGAAGTTCTCCAATGTGCAACTGAGCAGGAGCTGAAGATATAATTTATTTCACATGAAAATACTTTTAGAACCGGTCTAAAGTGCCTGGTACCATATTTCATGTAGAAACTATGCATGTATGAAGATCCAGACACTCCTGAAATTCTCAAATCCGTCTCCACAACATTCTGTGCATTCTTCCATCGACCCATGAGTGGAAGAATGCAACCCAACACATCTTTCTCCTATAAAACAAACAAAAGAAGATTCTTAAAACAATGGATATACAACCCACAAAAATACCCCTTAACATAACTAACAATAAGATAACATCGCATTTCCATAGCGTGGTGAAAATAGGATAAAACAAATCATCATCCTTGAATTAATGCATTACATACTCTTGGAACTTGGTCGGCAATCTAGATGTCCTGGCAGATGGTAAATGGCCCCTCTCCCCAAGATAGTCATCTCCATGACTTCCTTCCGACACATGTTCCCTGACACTGCAATTTTACTCTTGGTCCACCATCTGCCATCTTCCAATCCCACTGCACTCTTGTTAACTCTCATGACAGACTTGAGATTGGAAAACTTAGATTCCTCCTTGATCACCTACTTTAATTCTCAGTGTTCTAGACCTTGGCTTGAGGTGAGTCTGAACACATTTGTTTTGAGCTTCTACTCTCTTACTGCCTACATCACTTATTTTATTATCGGGTAGCTCAAACTCACTAAACCACTTCCTCAACATTTTAGAAGAGGGTACCCATCCTCTCAACAAAATGAATGGAGATACATCAGTATCAACGTTGGCTGTCGTGTGCACTGCCCAAAACAGTTTCTTTAGAACCAACTAAAGTTCAACCCATTAGCCTTGGACAATTGCATGTTCTCTTTGATGACACTATTACATTTCTCAACGAGACAATTGCTCTTGGGATGTTAAAGGGAAGTTCTAGTCTGTTTTATGCTCATGAACTTAATAAATTCCTCAAATTCTGTTGAAGTAAATTGCCATCCATCATCAGAACGCACCTTATCAGGCACTCCTTCTCTTGCAAACAGTGACTCAAGGAATTCAATCACACATGCCTCACTGGAAACTTTCACAAACTAAACTTCTGGCCAGCTACTATAGTAGCCACGAGGACAATGACATACTCTGAAGCACCACTGCCAGACAACTACATAGGACCTATAAAGTCAATTGCTAGTTTAGCTCATGCTTTACTGGGTACCTCAACCACTTCTACAGGGCTGGGCACGGTTACTTGTGACTTGTCGCTAAAGACACAAGACATGCAATCTCCCAAAAAGTATTCGACCAGCTTATCTAAACCTGGCCACCAGAAATTTCCCTGCTCTTCTCTTCATGGTACGCATGCCAGTGTGACCTTCATGGGCTAACATGAGTACTTTTATTCTCATAGCTTTGGGGACCACCAGCAAAGAAAACCGATATATTAACACATTGACAACAGACAATTCATCAAAAATGTGTTTGTATTTTCTGACTGAGCTATCCTTTGAATTTCCTCCTGTCTAGCCTGTATTTATCTTTTTCATGATCTCCTTGGCTACCTCATTCACCTCATAAGCATCTCTCCATTCCTGTTCTGACACAGCACCTTCTGAATGACTCTTGGTACAGCAAATGATGTCAGTGTCACAGTTCCTTTCTTCCTCACCACCTCTATTGTCCTCACTACCTGGTAATCTAGACAGAGAGTCCACTAACAAATTCTTCTTCCCAGCACATACTCAGTGCTAAAGTTGTGCTCCACTAGGCTATAATGCCATTTGGCAATACTGGGAGTCTCCCTCTCACCTCCTTTAGTGGAGAAGAATTGAAACAACGGTATGTGATCACTCTCACACTGAATTTTGAACCCCACAAATAAAGCTTGAAATGAATGATGCCCCACCAGCAGGTCATCACCTCTTGTTCTGCAACAGAATACGTTGCCTCAGCTCTCCTCAAGCCTCTGGATGCAAAGGCTATTACTTCATCTTTGCCACCCCTATGTTGCAAAGTAACGTACGTAACCATTTTTAACTGGCATTGGTCATGACTATGGTCTGATCCCTGGTGTCAAAGGGCTTGAGAGGAATAGCATGTACAATTTCTCTTTTGAATAGATCAAACTCCGACAGGCAGCCGACATTGGGGAAAGGAAGATGGCGGACTGACTCCGCTCTTGAAGACGTCCCCTCCGCCTTCTCCTGAAGCCCTCGCCGGATGCCTCTCCCGAGAGCTTCGGCATTAATTTAAGGGAAAGCAGCGAAAAGCGGCGGAAAAAGATCTAACGAAATCCTTGTTCGTTTTGGTATCATAATGTGTAACTTGAGGGGGTGATAACTGGAAAAAGTGAAGGTAGAGGAAAGCACTCACCGTGGTTGTGTCCGCCCCCTCTGCCTTGGATGTGCCGGATAACGCAACTCAGCTGCGCAGTGTATGGCGGCCGCATAGTGAGGTGGTTCACATTCAGAGCACCTCTGTTAGCGCTGCCACGGCTTCTATTGCTAATTCAACGCTCTTCTGGTGATTCTTGCAATGGCGGTGGTGGCCAGGACAAGCTCGGCTGCAACCGGGTGTGGGAGAGCGCAGGACCGCAAGTGGTGCGATTCCAGGTGAAGGTGATGGCTCCTCCACGAACGACTCGCTGTGGGCGGGCGGAGATTCAGGCAGAAACCGGGAGCTCCGCGGATGCAGTGGATTGTCTAACAGTATTGGAAACCGATGCAGCTGCCAGCAGTGGTACAGTATCCAGGAGAGCCCCGGTAAGCAACAATGTATCTTTGGGCACCTGCAACTCCAGTAGCCTCGGAGGTGACTCTCTAACAGATCCTCAGGTGGGAAAGCCTATTCTAAAACTTTTGCACTCAGGGAAAGCTACGGCGCTGCCCCGCCCCTGCAGTTCGGAGACAGCCATCCCTAGTGCTCAAATGGCTAAAGTCTTGCATGCTGCAGTTCACGAGGGCTGGGGGGCCATGGAAGACTCTATAAGACCATTGTGTGCTTCTATTGAAGGGAGTTCAGTCAATGGCATAATACCGGGTGTTCCTACCGTTGAGGCAAGTATGGTGGATCCTGCTTCTGAAGATTCATTAGATTTAAATACTTCAGCTCCTTTCCTCGGTGCCGACGACGCTGAAACTGCACCTGCTAATGTACATTATATTCCTAAGGGGCTGAGTAATGGAGACTCTCAGGCTCAGCTAAACAGTAACCTACAGTGTATTGGCTTGGGCAGGGTGGACGAGAATGACAGCAGCCTAACTTGTGATGATAATGGCAGCAACAAGGGGGTGACCAACATGACCATGGACTTAGAGAATGGTCTGGATCTCTCTCTCAATAATTTTACACTGGGTCAGGATATCTTGAATAGTAGCATCAGTAACAGCAGCGAGGCTGCTTGTAGTCCCAGGAATAATACCCCGGAGGGGGGGAGAGCCCCGAAGGGAAAAGGCCCTAAACCAGTTCGGACTGAAAAAGGCGGCAGAGGCTGCGGGAGTGGTGCTGGTGCAAAGGCTCAGATCTCAGAGGCACTGGGACGACTTAAAGGTGCAGGAAGTATTACAAAGGTGGACCCGGGGGTGAGTCCACTACGGAAATGGGTTTCATCATAGGGCGAAGTGAGATCAATTGTCTCCAGACTATCTAACCCAGAAACACATGGGGCTACTTCAGCTTTGCCGAAGGGTCAGTCAGATATTGTTGCTACTGCACCGGCTAACACCCCCAAGGTCTTGCAGGCTACTGGAATCTCTGACATGTCCACAGCTAGGTTGCAGATCTCGGGCAGCTCAGAGACAGGGACTCCTGGTGTTGGTCATGGCTCTGCACAAAAGTCATCGGGTGTGGAGTCTATTAATACTAAGGGGTCAGTATCTGTTATAACTAGTAATAAATCCACAGTGTCTAAGCCCTTATATTCTCCTCTTGTAATACTGTCTACAGAAGAATCTTGAACTGGGTGCAATGTTGATCTGAACCAGCATGTGGAAGGGGATAGTGAGGGTGATGAGCCATCACTCTTCAGAATTATGCAGGCACTCACTATTCAGAGAGCAGAAGCACAAGTCTATTACCAACAGGCAAGGGTTGATAGCACTAAAATTAAACAAGCACTGTCTGAAGTTACTGCCAAGGTTTCTCATTTAGCCTCTGAGGTCTGTGATCTCCAACATCGGGTGGCAGCCGTGGAGGATGTCAATACTCAAACTGTGAATCTGGTTACATCACATGAGTTACAGATTTGCTTTGATGCAGTTTAAAATTGAAGACCTCAAAAATCGGCAGCGACGTCATAATCTGAGGATTTTTGGGATCCCGGAAGGCAGGGAAGGCTCTGACTCTTGTGCATTTATCTTTGATCTGCTTCAGAGGGCATTCCCTGACTTAAAAGACTGGGACATGGACACACAAGTTCAGAGAGCGCACCGTTTGCCGCTATTTCTTTCACAAAGCACCCAATCCAAAACAAATTTTGCTAGGCCTATTCTCGTATTTTTGGGCAACTTTCTGGTTCGTCAGGCAATTTTTTTCAAGGCTCGGCCAATGGCTCCTGTTAAAGTAGACACTATGTCAATTTTTGTGAGGTCTTATTTGTGTAAGTCGACTATGGACAAGCGATGGTAGCTCCGCCAACTTATGGATTCATTCAAGACTGTTTGTTCACAGGTTTTTTTACAGGAGCCTGCTCGTTTAAAAGTTATCAAGGATGGTCGCACACATTTTTTTGCTAACGAGCAGAAGGCGAAAAAGACACTTTTCAAGTGGCAATCTACTCCCAATGTTTGACTTGTTGTTTCAAAATTCAAATTCAAATAGCTTTATTCGATTCTATATCATAAAATCATAAAAGCACGGTGATAAAAAAGAAAACTGTTTAAAAAGAAACAATTCTCCAGGTTCAAATACAATCAACAGGATAAAAAGAAATATATAATCCATATATATACACAGAGGAGTACAGGGACACCAAATATTCACAATTTCTTCAATTGTTGTATCATTACGGCATAATGTGAATGGGGGTCGACAGATATTGCTATCTATGACTTGATGCAGCTGCTTTTGGTTGTATTATACAGAAACGTGTGCCTTTCTATTTAGTTTTCTGTATTTATCACCTTTCCCTTTGTCAAAGATTTGCGTATTTGTTTTTGCTGTGCTGGTATGGGTGGAGTGTGGTGTGGTGTGGTGGGCTTGGTGGGGGTTTTGGGGGGAGGTGGAGAGGGCGTCTTTCATATGCTGTCATATCAGGACAGCCAAGAAGGGGGTGATTCCTTTTCCAAGATACAGGTTGGGGGGATGGAATTGGAAGGGATGGGAGGAGGTGGGGAGGCTCGTGGGTGAAGGGGGGGGGGTGAAATAGCCATGTCACAGTTAAAATAGCACAGAAAGGGTACAAACAGAGTACTGAGTATAGGTTTAAGGAAAAAATGTCTTTCTTCATGGATAGAGAACGATTCGTTGTTACAAACTTATATAATGCCGAGTGTTAAATTCATGAGTTGGAACGTCTGCAGGCTGAACCTGGCTAGTAAAAGGCGACTGGTAGCTGAAGAGCTTAAGGTGATTAAGCCTCATATAGTCAGGTTTGCTGAAACCCATCTGGCCTTCAAAGATAGACCTTATTTCAAACAGCTTGGCTATGGTTTGATTGTGTGTACATCGCAGTCGGCATCTATCCGTGGGGTTACTTTATTGAAGGCCAAACATTCCATAATAACGGTTCTACGCACACAGGCAGATTCCAGGGGAAGATGGGCAATTGCTCAGCTTTTAATTTTTGGTCATAAGGTGACAGTATGTATGGTTTATGGTCCTAACGTTGATTGCCCTGAGGTTATCTCTTATTTAACCTCTGAACTGTTGGAATGGGCCGGGGATCTCATAGTAATGGGAGATTTTCATTGTATTTTAGACAAAAAAACTGACACCACAAATACGATCGCAAGAGTTAGAATGGCTCATGTGAGGGCAGCTATACAAGATTTGCTTCATATACATGGGTTGGAGGACCCTTGGAGAATACTTTCCCTTCAACGCCGGGGTATACCTTTTTTTCTTATCCTCACAAACAGTATTCCAGAATCGATATGATTTTTACTAACTATGTTCTGTTGGATAATTCTTCTATGGTTGTATGTCCTAAGGTAACATCGGATCATAATCCCATTATGCTTACTGTACACTTTGGTCCTGACAGGGAAGAACAAGCTATGGAATTCTCGTTTCCTAGGCACCTTCTCAGTAACTCTGACTATGTAATCTACATGCAAGAGGTTTTGAAGGAATATATAACAAATAATCTACATACTGCATCCCTTGCAATAGTCTGGGATTGCTTAAAGGAATATGTGAGAGGGGCTACACTTCAGTACATAGTCAAGCAGAATCGGCTTAATATTAGTCAGCTTGAAAATGAACATAGGCTATATACTGATTTAGAGCAGCAGCATGCTCGAGCAATTGCTTTGAAGGACACTGGCGAATAACAAATATATTTACAGATTTTTGATATAAGAGCGAAGCTCAGTAGAAAGTTAAAGGACAAAGTTGCCAACAACTTTTTAAAGTTTAGAACAAAACAGTATGAGTATGGAGAGCGGGTGGGACGGGTTTTGGCCTACCAACTTGCTGACTAGAGGGCTAAGTCACATATTAAGAAAATTAATGGTGCGGATTGCGCAACTTTCCCTAAACCCAAAGAAGTAGTGGAGCAATTTAGGATCTTCTATGCCAATTTGTATAATGAGTCAGTCAGTTTTAATCAACAGTTGGCTATAGATTATCTACAAGAAAGTGCATTACCTGCTCTGGATTTGTCTCAAACTTTGGGGTTGGATAGGAATGTTAACTTAGTAGAACTTAATTCAGCAATTGGGGCATTACCCTCTGGCAAAGCAGTAGGTGAAGATACTATTTCCACTTCAGTTTTACAAAACTTTTAGGGATGTACTGACTCCGGTATTTCTTGAGCTGGTCAATGAGATACTGCAAGGTGGGGATACGTGCCCCTCGTGGAAAACTAATATCATTGTTTTTCCAAAAAAGGGTAACCCTGTGGAGGATATGAGCTCATACAGACCGATATCCCTAATCAATGCGGATGCTAAGATCTTTTCAAAGCTCTTCGCCTCCCGCCTAGCCCCAATGATCCACCTATTGGTATCAGAAGAACAGCATGGTTTTGTACCAGGTAGGGACACTGCAGCACACATAAATACAGCCATTGCAGCATTCGATGTCACTAGTCACCTGGACCAGCGGATTGCGATGCTGATGCTGGACGCAGAGAAGACCTTCGACCGAGTAGCCTGGGGGTCTTTATGGTGCACAATGATATCTCTAGGTCTTGGTCGGAGGTTTGTTTCGGTGGTACAGAAACTTTATTGTTAACCAACCGCTGTTATTAAGCTTAATGGTTTTGTATCCTCTTCTTTTAGTATTCAGAGTGGCACGCGGAAGGGATGTCCGCTTTCCCCCTTATTATTTGCTCTTGACATTGAGCCCTTCATCAGGCATTTGCTCCAAAATGTTTATTTCTCACCAGTCTCCTTGAATGGTATGATTTTAAAAGTCACTGCTTATGCAGACGACATCGCGGTATTTACCACGGGGCCAGTGGAAGATACAGCGGTGATAACCCAAGAGGCACAACGTTTTGGATCTTTTTCTGGATACAAGCTTAATCTAAATAAGACACAGTCAATCCTACATTTTGTACCTGCATCAGCCCCACCGTCGCTAGGTATTACTAGTTCCGCTACGTATTTAGGTGTGTGTGTCTCAGCTGTTGTACTGATGAACTCATGGCTCTAAACTATGAACCATTGCTCAAAAAAGTTGCTACTGATTTGCGTAGGTGACATAAGCTACCACTGACTATCATAGGGAGGTGCAATATAGTAAAAATGAATATTTTACCAACATTTCTTTACCTGTTCTGCACTATTCCACTGAGAGTTACGGTGTCTTTTTTTAAGCGGCTTGACAGTGTTATTGGAAGTTATATTTGGGGCTAACGCAGGGCGAGGAGAGCTCTCAGGTATATCAAGCTGACTTATGAGCAAGGTGGTTTTAAACTCCCGGACTTCAGAGGCTATTTTTGGGCTGCTTTTGTTAACCGTATCCAGAACTTACTTAAGGGACCTGACGTGGGCAAACCTTGGTTTGCGTATCAGTTGTCTTATGGCTCAAATACGGGGTTTTTATTACATCAAAGGTCTGACCCGAACTACTACAAGAGAGTTTGATTCAAGATAATTAGACATATTTCCCGCATTTGGCTAGACATCTGTAAAGCTTTTGCACTGCCAGACCTGCATGAATTTACATTTCTGTGGGGTAATCCGAGGCTTCCTGGTATATTTTTTGACTCTGTGGGGAGAATGTGGCAACAGTGTGGTATAACATTGCTAGGGCAGCTTTATGACGAATACGGCTTCAGGTCATTTTCATCATTGAAAGAAGAATTTGGGGTAGCTCAGAACTCATTTTTTAAACACTTGCAAGTTAGGAACTTTTTTATTCAAGGGGAAGGCTTGTTAGCCTTACCCTCTACAACTGAGGTACTATGGGTAATTTTCAAGACTTCAGGGCAGAGGTTCATAGGGAAAGTTTATCAGAGCTTCTTATCTGCATCGGGAAGAGGATGGTATACAGATTACAGCTAAACTGAACCGCATTTTTGAAATTGATATTACTAACGATGAGGTTTTTGAATCAATGGCTATTATCAATTCTGCAGTTACCTCAATTAATTTAAAGTTGCAACAACATTGTATTATGTTCATGCTGTATTATAACCCAAAGGTTATTTCTAAATGGGCTATGTCCCATGCTTCTTTGAAGTCATGCTGCCCTAAGTGTAACGAATATGCCGCGGATCTCGGACACATGTTTGTTACGTGTTCAAAGTTAACCACGTTTTGATATGAGGTTGCCCGAGAGTTGAGTAAGTTAGTAGGCAAGGATACTAAACTAACTGAGAAAGAAATCTTACTGGGGATAGTAGCGGACCCGGGCAATCTATCAAAATCTTTAGCTTCAATTATTATTGTTTGTGCTTGGTTGTGTATTGCCAGGGCATGGATTGAAACACTTAGTCCCAAGATTACAAATCTTTGGTTGTTATTGAGGGGGTTTATGAAATGGAATTGGCACTAGCTAAAGCTAGGGGCCTACTATCGAGGGTTAAATTTGAGTGGGTTTGGTCCAGCCTTCAGTGGGACTAGTATTTATCTTATTTTTTTTATAATATGTTATCCGTATTAAGTGTTTGTATCTATTTGTAATTCTCCGACTGGGTTGCGTCAATATGTTTGTGATGACTGTATTTACATTTCTTTTCTGTGCTATGTATGTTCTTATGTTAATTGTATTTAACAATTGGCTAATAAAAGCAAAAAAAATTTTTAAAAATTGAATAGATCAAACTCCTCAGCACACTCGATTCACCACTAGAGCTCTTTCTTTAGGAGATCCCTCTTGTAAAAAGATTTCACACCACAATTGGGTACAAATCTGGCATAAAATTCAATGAGTCTCATAAAATACCTCAACCGGTCCTTATCTCCTGGAGTGCTAAAACCATGTATTGCTTTTACTAAACTGGCCTTAGGTTCCACTCCCTCTGCCGACAACTTGTAACCCAAATACTCCATCGTGGTCATATTCAACCTGCATTTGTCAAGGAGTAGCCCTCTACAAAAGATAATACACGGTGTAGCCTTTAGTTCAGCCGTGGTCTGTAACAGCGGTGGGGCCGAGTGAAGGGGGATTTCGAAGGGCGATGCGAAGGGAAAATTAAATAAATAATTATTTTACCTTCGTCATCATCCGTTGGAAACCCGCCCAACCCGGCCCCACTGCCCCACCGCAGTTATCTGCACGGGCGGAGGCTGCTTTCATTGTATTTCTTCTGATCAACACCACAGACCAAAACATCATATCGAAAAGCTATCACCCCTAACATCCCTTTGAACATACTCCCTACAATCTTCTGAAAAGCTTCAGAAGCAAGTCCTAAGTGCATGCATTTGAATCAGAATAAATCTTCAGGGGTGATGAATGCAGTGTAATCCGGATGCAGATCAATCTGATGATATGCAGATGTCATGTCTAATAAACTAAACCACTTTCCGCCCTTGAAAGTGGAAGTCATCTCTGTAATGTTGGGCAAGGGGTATTGGTCTATACATATTTGCTGGTTGAGATTGCATAAGCCAACACACATGCACAGAGCTCCTTTAGCTTTCTCAGCCAGAACTACAGGAGCAGCCCAATAGGACGACTTAATTGTTGTATTACATCACTGGCACACAACTTGTCCAATTCCTTCTTTAACTTATCCCGCAACCCCAAAGGTACTCTATGGACCTTGTTCACAGCTTGGGCCTCTTCAACCAACCCTATTTTATATTCCAGTTAATTCCTGAAAACTCCAGGATACGTTGACTCCCATGCTTCCTCCTTAACTGCTTGAACATGGGTGTAATCCCTCTTCAGTATAACTTGATGGGGATCATTGGGATCGAGTATAATACCCAGGTTATGCCACCCCAAAAACATGCATCATCTCTTTCTACATACACAACCCCGGCATTCACTGTTCTTGAAGCATAAATCAGCATCACATTTGCCTACTACATTGATAGTTTTTGCTCCATAGCAGACTGGTCGTATGGAAGAATGCCTCAAAACAATTGCCTGAGCCTAGAACAGTTCCTCTCAATGGTTCACGCTCATAAGGGTAAAAGGAGACCTTGAATCTGTCAAAACACCATAAACCAAACCATTGATGTTCACCAAACACAAGGGTCGCAATGCTCCTTGTGATATCAAACCGCAAATACCCGTCATGTGAAAATGTCCATGAAATTCTATGATGGTAAAGATCTGATCTTCCTCTCTGGATGATGACTCTCCCTCTGTGTATTATTGCAAAATAAGTACTCTCTTGGAAGAATTCCTGCCAGATGATGTCATGCTAGTTGATCTGCAAACTACCAAAATACAAATACAAACATTTGGCACATGTTTTATCCATGGCATGGCACACTCTGGCATTACCAAGATGGGATGTGCTGCCTCCCCGGTAGCACTCCCAATGCTTGTGAGTGGGTTAGTGTTGTTAGTTTTCTCGTTCTTATTACTCTTTTCCATGTATGACGTTTCCTTTGACTTCTTGTACTTGATTTTAACTGCCATTACACTTTTTTAAGACGTTTTAGCACTAGCAATTGCCATTTGTTCATTTGACATTGTGCTCCCGATCCTGGTTGCTATCTCTAAGGCTTTTTGCAATGTCATGTCAGGCGTAGACAACAAAGGCTCTTGAACCTTCCTGGTGTTTGTTTTCTCCACCAATTGGTCCCTTATCATCTCCTCTTCAAAGGTTTTGTATTCACACAAGACAGACAAAATACACAATGCACCTACATATATGGATGCAAATTCTCATGGAAACTGTGCGCTTTTGTAAAATGGGTGCCTCTACAACGTCACATTTTTACACACTTTGAATCTAGGGATTTGATGGCATTAGCAAACTCATCTCCTACACCATCCCCTTCACCCTCAATTATAAGAACCACCACCTTGGGAATGTGTTTCAAGATATTGTGACCCTCTGAGTCTAAACAATGTCTCAAGATAGCAAATTTATTTTTGGGCGTAAAAGACTCCCCCTCAAGAGCATCAAGGTATACTTCGAAACCTTCTTTCCACCTCTCCCAATCTGACTCTGGATATGCAGGCTTAGGCACAAATGCCGCTGGTGGAATTATTGCTTGCTGCATGATGATGCAACTAAAGCGAATAACCTTGCTGTAGTAAAAAACAAAAAAAACAAATAAACAGTATTCTAATGTATCAATAGTGCACGTATGCACCAAAAACATGAATTGCACTGATAACTAATCCTTTGCTGAAAATCAAATATATGGTGTGTGTGTCACTGTAATGGAATACACAGTATTTAGTAACCCTGGGCGGTGACCTTCACTCCGCTCGCGTGACTTTGCGGAGTTTTCCACACTCCGTGTTGCCCAGAGCTCGCGGAGATCCCAAAAACTATGCGGAACGGAGTTTTTTTCCTCGCTCGCGTTCGCCAACGTAAAGTTGGTGACAGCGAGCGAGGAAAATCAATCTCCCGGTGAGATTTTTCCTCGTTTGCGATCATCAACATCAAGTTAGTGAGTGCAAGAGTGGAAAATCAACCTCCCGGCGAGATTCCTCAATGTGGGGGGTCAGGTTTCTCATTGCGAGTGGTCGCGTATGCTCGCGTTGAGAAACAGCCCGTTCGCGTTGAGAAAGCTGCCGCTCGAGTAAGAACCTACTCAAACAGCAGAAAAGGAAAGCAGGCACTGCTTGCGCTTTGCATGGTGCCGTTCGGGATGATTGCACAGTGCGGACAAGCATCCGGCACTGTGAAATCACTTCGAACGGCATTTTTGTATTGTACTCCGCCACTTGCGTTAGTTGAATACTTTTGATGTCTTCGACCAGTCAAGATTTCTACATTCAGACCTAGTCTCTGAGATGTACCTCATATTTCTCCAGCAAGACAATGAGGTTGGGTTTATCTGAACAGGGCTCAACGAAGTGGCACACTTTCTCACAGATGGCCCACTAAATTGGAATTGCTGCAATAGAGGTGCTCAAAGAGGGCAAAATCTTTTTCTTCAACTCAACGAAGTTGCGCCTTTGCTGGACCAGGTCTAGTGGTTGGCTCCACTCTTCCAGCATCTGGAAATCAGAATTTTTGTGAGTTCCCAAATTCTCCAGTTATAATTCTCATTTCCTTCAGCTCTTCACCTAATGCACCCAGGTTTCAAGGAGACTCTTAGAAATGTAAGGCTTGGTTCAGTAAAGACCTTGTCCAGGGTGCTGTGCAGATTCATTTATGACTGAGCAACCCGTCATGCAGGAAAAAAATGGTTCCTCAGCTTGTCGTGTCCCTGTAGCTATACAGAAGGTCAACCCACTGATCCTTTGAGTCCACATATTTGTCCTCGGTGCAAGCAGAAGCAAGTCCAGTCCCTCTAAGCCCCTTAAGTTTGCAGAATGCAGGGTTTCAATCCTCTTTTGATCTTCTGCATGGCCAGAAAAGGTCTTAAGCCTTAGGATATCACTTTTATGGTTGACACTAGTCTAGAAACTAGCCAGGAGTCACTTCTACCCACTGACTCCTGGCTCCTCCTTAACTGATGGTGTAAAGGTTCCCAGGGACAACCCTACCTACTTTTTCAGCTCAGCAGTGTTGTCCAAGTGCAATCAACCCCACAGTCCACCTAGCTCCTAAACTCCAAGGTGGGGAAACACTTTCTCACCTGTGCAGAGTTGGGGCCTTATTTAGATCTTGGCAGAGAGTTATTCCATCACAACGGTGATGGATATTTCTTTCACCGAAATATAAATCCCATGAAATCCTATGAGATTTATATTTTGGCAGACAGGATATCTGTCACCATGGTGATGGAGTTACCAATACACCAAGATTTAAATCAGGCCCTCAGTGTACCCGGCCAGAGGTGTGCCCAGTGAAATGAGTAGGCTCTTCCTATGTGGTCACTCAAAACTCGTTTTGGAGGTAAAGTTCCTTCCAATGGGTTTAGAGCCAGTCTGGCTAGGGGAACAAAGGCTTGGCTTCCTAAAATCTCACCTTACTATTACTCGTGAAAGGGCAGGCCCTTTACAAGTTAATGAATTTCCTGTGTCCATCATACCTGGTCTTCCCGAAAAAAGAAGAAAAATAACTATCCACACCAGTTCATTATTTTTGTTCTATGAGCATTTCTAACACCTCATTAAGGTTGAGCACAGGCAGTACAGCTGTCAGTCAGCTAATGGTAATTAGCTGACTGGAGTTTAAGGACAGAAAAAGGTAACTTTCTAAGGGTTGCTTTTCCTTTATATTTATTAAAAATAGAACTTTATACTTAAATTGGATTTTCAGAAATATAAAAAATACTCGTTGATGACTTTTGAGCTATTTTCTTGTCAATTGGTACAGATTAAATTTTTGAATCTGTTATTTGACATTTTCTAGGATTCATCTACAGCTCTGCCAGGAAAAATTGCTTTTGGGACTAGTCACTGGAGCCAACTTTAATTGTGCACATATTTTTTTAAATATCAGGTACTGTATCGTGTGGGCAATACGGTATACATAGGGCTGACTTATTAATTTGCAATATCAGGCTTTTAGGCTGCTGCAATCAGGCTATACATGGTAGATATAAAGTCATGTTTTTCTAGGCCCCCTTTGCGGATGGCACAATAGGTGCTGCAATCCACAGGTGATACCAAAGGGGGTGATGGACGGAGCGTTTGAGCAAATCAAACACTCACCCCCAGTCAACTGATCTGGGTTTAATCCATCATCATTCTTTAGCTCACTCCACCACCCCAGTTCAGACATGGCCATATCCAGATCAGTTGACTGGGGGTGAGTGTTTGATTTGCTCAAACGCTCCATCTATAATCCCCTTTGGTATCGCAATCCACAGGTGGCATTTAACTTAAATTTTCTACACCATATACTAGAAAATTGCAGGCAAGTTAAATATGTCAATCAGAGATATTCCAAATGAATCTTGTTTAAAAGGGGAGCACAGACACTTTACTCCTCCAGAAGTAAGAGTTCACTGTCTCTAGAAAAAAGCTGAAAAGTCTGGTGTGACCATGCTTTCCTTGGACCACTGCCTGCTCATAAAAAAAATGTCATTTCATCATTCAAAGAGGGAAAGGGTCCTGTTTAGACCTTTTTCAATTTTTCAAATGCTTACCAACACCCTTGGGGTGTTGCTAAATTATGAATGTTTTGCAACCCTAATTCGGGTCGCAAAACAATCATACATAGCACTGTTAATTCGGTATTTGGAATGGACTCGCTAAACATACCCCTTTCAAATACCCAATCGCTAAACATAGATTGTAATATGATTTCATGGTACCAAATTGCAATTAGTGTTTTGTACATATGAAAAAGCATGTCTGCGGCCAGAAATTGTCCAATTCTACAAATTGGGCAGTTTCCGACCCCAAAATTGGTTTTGTACATATGGTCCCTTGTCATTTTCAAGCATCCTCAATGTTGATATTTTGATTACCAAGTATAGTAGCAAAATGCATGTCACTTTGGTACATTGTAATTTCTGAATTTACTTTGGTTACAATACCACTTCTCGCAGCACACTTCTGCAATTACAACTTTATTGTAGACAACTATGGTCCCCATTATCTGCAGTATATTGTTCGTTACTTTCTTCTTTTTTGCTTTAATAACAATATCGTAAATTGCAATTTAATGAAGAAATGGGATGCCCCTATTGGTGAGCAGTCTATATATCGACTTTTTAATATCGAGGGACATAAATATCGAGTCAAAAATATCTAAAGTACAAAATATCGAAATAGATAATATCGATGTGAAAAATATCGTTTTTTTTATTATATGTCGATGTAAGTAATATCGTTAGTAATAATATCGACATGTTAAAATATCGTTATTGTATGTTTAGTAAATATTTTGAAGTTGTTTGTATAAATAGTTAAAATGTATATAATATGAGAAATATTTATATTCTTTTAGAGGCGGGATGTTGGGTTATAGGGGATAAGGGTGGGGAGTGTTTTAAAAAAGGCAAATTTTTTTGTAATATATTGTGAAATTTAATTAGTAAATTTTATTTCAAATTTAAAATGTATATTTAATTTTAGGAGCGGGATGTTTGGTTACAGGAGATAAGGGTGGGAAGTGTTTTAAAAATGTTTATATATTTTAGAATTTAAAAAAAAAATTTTTTAGAAATTTTAAATTTAATTTAGAATTTTAAAATTAATTTTAGGAGTGGGATGTTGGGTTATAGGGGATAAGGGTGGGAAGTGTTTTAAAAAAGTTTATATATTTTAGATTTAAAAAAAATTTATTTAGAAATTTTAAATTTAATTTAGAATTTTAATATAAATTTTAGGAGCGGGATGTTGGGTTATAGGGGATAAGGGTGGGAAGTGTTTTAAAAATGTTTACATATTTTTGAATGTTTTTTAAAATAAATTTATGTAGAAATTTTAAATTTAATTTAGACTTTTAAAATTAATTTTAGGAGCGGGATGTTGGATTATAGGGGATAAGGGTGGGAAGTGTTTTAAAAATGTTTATATATTTTAGAATGTTTTTTAAAATAAATTTATAATTGTAAATGTAATTTAGAATTTTATATTTAATTTTCGGAGTGCGATGTTGGGTTACAGGGGATAAGGGTGGGAAGTGTTGTAAAATTTTGTTTTTAATTTGGAATATTTAATAAATTTAATTTGAAATTTGGAAAAAAAAAATATTTTTTATATTATCTTTTAGGAGTGGGATGTTGGGTTATAGGGGATGAGGGTGGGGAGTGTTTTAAAAATTTTGATTTATGTAGGAATTATTTGTATAAAAAATTTAGAAAATTAGAATAAAATTTAGAATGTTATATTTAATTTTAGGAGTGGGATGTTGTGTTATGGGGGTAAGGGTGTGGGGTTTTATAAAAATGTGTAACATGTTGGTAATATTGTAGAAAAAGTATTTATAAATTTTGATTTAGATTGTACAATTTCAAAAAAAAATTGGGATTGGGATGTTGGCTTATAGGGGATAAGGGTGGGGAGTGTTTTAAAAATGCATTTAAAATTAGTAATATTGAGTAATTTATATTAAAAAAATATATATTATAATATAATATTTAGGGATAAATTTTAGATTGGGGAGTTGGATTTGTAGAGGATAAGTGTGGGTATTGTTATATGTAAAAATTTTAATAATGATTAAAACATATCTTTTTTTTAATATATTAATATTTATATATTTGTATTGCAATTAATGTAATTAAATACATATTGGAGTGGGAATTTAAAATTAATTAAGATCAGTATACATGATCTAGTGTAATTAAATATATTTATGAGTGGGAATACTAAATTAATGAAGTTTAGTGTTTTGCACCTACCATAATTAAATATAGATTTGAGTGAGAATAGTAAATTTATTAAGTTCAGTGTCCAGCACCTACCTTAATTAAATATATTTTGGAGTGGGAATAGTACATTTATTAAGTTCAGTGTCCAGCACCTACTCTAATTAAATATAGGTTGGAGTGAGAATAGTAAATTTATTAAGTTCAGTGTCCAGCACTTATCTTAATTAAATATAGACTGGAGTGGGAGTAGTAAATTAATTAAGTTCAGTGTCCAGCACATACTCTAATTAAATATCATTTGGAGTGAGAATAGTAAATTAATTAAGTTCAGTGTCCAGCACTTCTCTTAATTAAATATAGACTGGAGTGGGAATAGTAAATTAATTAAGTTCAGTGTCCAGCACCTACCCTAATTAAATATAGATTGGAGTGAGAATAGTAAATTAATTAAGTTCAGTGTCCAGCACTTATCTTAATTAAATATAGACTGGAGTGGGAATAGTAAATTAATTAAGTTCAGTGTCCAGCACATACTCTAATTCAATATAGGTTGGAGTGAGAATAGTAAATTAATTAAGTTCAGTGTCCAGCACTTATCTTATTTAAATATAGACTGGAGTGGGAATAGTAAATTTATTAAGTTCAGTGTCCAGCACCTACTCTAATTTAATATAGGTTGGAGTGAGAATAGTAAATTAATTAAGTTCAGTGTCCAGCACTTATCTTAATTAAATATAGACTGGAGTGGGAATAGTAAATTAATTAAGTTCTGTGTCCAGCACCTACTCTAATTTAATATAGGTTGGAGTGAGAATAGTAAATTAATTAAGTTCGGTGTCCAGCACTTATCTTAATTAAATATAGACTGGAGTGGGAATAGTAAATTAATTAAGTTCTGTGTCCCGCACCTACTCTAATTTAATATAGGTTGGAGTGAGAATAGTAAATTAATTAAGTTCAGTGTCCAGCACTTATCTTAATTAAATATAGACTAGAGTGGGAATAGTAAATTAATTAAGTTCAGTGTCCAGCACATACTCAAATTAAATATAAGTTGGAGTGAGAATAGTAAATTTATTAAGATCAGTGTCCAGCACTTATTTTAATTTAATATAGACTGGAGTGGGAATAGTAAATTAATTAAGTTCACTGTCCAGCACCTACTATAATTTAATATAGGTTGGAGTGAGAATAGTAAATTAATTAAGTTCAGTGTCCAGCACTTATTTTAATTAAATATAGACTGGAGTGGGAATAGTAAATTAATTAAGTTCTGTTTCCAGCACCTACTCTAATTAAATATAGGTTGGAGTGAGAATAGTAAATTTATTAAGTTCAGTGTCCAGCACTTATCTTAATTAAATATAGACTGGAGTGGGCATAGTAAATTAATTAAGTTCAGTGTCCAGCACATACTCTAATTAAATATAGGTTGGAGTGAGAATAGTAAATTAATTAAGTTCAGTGTCCAGCACTTATCTTAATTAAATATAGACTGGAGTGGGAATAGTAAATTAATTAAGCTCAGTGTCCAGCACCTACTCTAATTTAATATAGGTTGGAGTGAGAATAGTAAATTAATTAAGTTCAGTGTCCAGCACTTATCTTAATTAAATATAGACTGGAGTGGGAATAGTAAATTAATTAAGTTCTGTGTCCAGCACCTACTCTAATTTAATATAGGTTGGAGTGAGAATAGTCAATTAATTAAGTTCAGTGTCCAGCACTTATCTTAATTAAATATAGACTGGAGTGGGAATAGTAAATTAATTAAGTTCAGTGTCCAGCACATACTCTAATTAACTATAGATTGGAGTGAAAATAGTAAATTAATTAAGTTCAGTGTCCAGCACTTATCTTAATTAAATATAGACTGGAGTGGGAATAGTAAATTAATTAAGTTTAGTGTCCAGCACCTACTCTAATTTAATATAGGTTGGAGTGAGAATAGTACATTAATTAAGTTCAGTGTCCAGCACTTATCTTAATTAAATATAGACTGGAGTGGGAATAGTAAATTAATTCAGTTCAGTGTGCAGCACCTACTCTAATTAAATATAGGTTGGAGTGAGAATAGTAGATTAATTAAGTTCAGTGTCCAGCACTTATCTTAATTTAATATAGACTGGAGCGGGAATAGTAAATTAATTAAGTTCAGTGTCCAGCACCTACTCTAATTTAATATAGGTTGGAGTGAGAATAGTAAATTAATTAAGTTCAGTGTCCAGCACTTATCTTAATTAAATATAGACTGGAGTGGGAATAGTAAATTAATTAAGTTCAGTGTCCAGCACATACTCTAATTAAATATAGGTTGGAGTAAGAATAGTAAATTTATTAAGTTCAGTGTCCAGCACTTATCTTAATTTAATATAGACTGGAGTGGGAATAGTAAATTAATTAAGTTCAGTGTCCAGCACCTACCCTAATTTAATATAGGTTGGAGTGAGAATAGTAAATTAATTAAGTTCAGTGTCCAGCACTTATCTTAATTAAATATAGACTGGAGTGGGAATAGTAAATTAATTAAGTTCTGTGTCCAGCACCTATTCAAATTAAATATAGGTTGGAGTGAGAATAGTAAATTAATTAAGTTCAGTGTCCAGCACCTACTCTAATTTAATATAGGTTGGAGTGAGAATAGTAAATTAATTAAGTTCAGTGTCCAGCACCTACCCTAATTAAATATATTTTGGAGTGAGAATAGTAAATTAATTAAGTTCCTTCTGTAGTGGGAGTAGTATATTAATTAAGTTTGTTAAATAGCAATTATTATAATTAAATATAGAGTTGAATAGGAACAGTTAAATTACTTTGTTTTAATTTACAATAAATCTGTAAATTTTAGTTTTGGTTGGATAAAAGATAGAAGTTATATCAGAATGCAAATTGCAAATTTTTGTATAAAATAGTAGAAAGGAAAATAAGATTTGTTTTATAGTTGTTGGAATGTATATTAATTACAGAGAAAATATTGTTTAATATTACGCATATTATAATAATTAAATCATTGAAATAAACATGTAATAAAATAATAAATATTTAACATTTGTATTATTGTAATATTTTTTTTATAATGGATATATATTTTTGTAATGTATATTTTGGATATTAATATATGAACAGACAAAATAATTTTTTTTACAAATTGAGATTTTTATAGCTGTTTAATATTTTAAAATGTATATTGTGTACTCTCAATATTTTTAGACTTTATTTGAATTTATAAGAAATTGTATGTTTTGAAATATATGATTAATATATTTTTATTATTAATATTAATATTAGATAATAAATATTGAAAATGTTTACATTTTAGAATAGTTCTTTTTATTTTTAGTTTTGGTATGTTGTAGCTACAATATATTAATTATATCATGTTTATACATTTTGTTTGGTAATATATACATTTTTATTATTATATTAGTAAATATATTTTTTTATTATATTTATTATTATAAGTTAAATAATTTTCACATATATAAAGAAAATAGGTATTATTTTAGAGTATTTAGTTCTAATGTTTTACTAATTTTTAAAGTAATGTGTAATGTTAAATAAATAGTTAGGGCATTTATTGGTATTTTTTTAGTTGTTATGTTTGTTTGGGTCTTTTATTTTGTAACCGCTCGCTGTTGTTTTGGGTTATTTTGGTAGAATCCAGGTTGCGGTCGGGAGCTGTTTCGCTTTTGAGAAGGTAAGAGTTATTTTCTTTATTATTAAATAGTTTTAAGTGTTTTGTGGAAGTAGTAATGTTGTAATAAGTGTGTATGGATTGATGTTTTAGAAGTTAGGGTGTTAGTAATAGTTTGTATACGGTTTTATAATTTACGTTGTGTTCCGTGTTTGCGGCTTGTTAGTGTTTTGTTATTTAGGTGTGTTAAAGTTTTATAGTCTTTGAATAATGTTTGTAGTGATGTTTTTAGGTGGATTATGTGTGTTTGTGTGTGGGTGCGGTTTTATAATTTACGTTGTGTTCCGTGTTTGCGGCTTTGTTAGTGTTTTGTTATTTAGGTGTGTTAAAGTTTTATAGTCTTTGAATAATGTTTGTAGTGATGTTTTTAGGTGGATTATGTGTGTTTGTGTGTGGGTGGGAATGTTTGTTTCTCTTTTGTAGGTTTTACGGAGAAGATATTTTCGTCTCTTTCAAACACCGTTTTTTTTTAAAAGGAAGTGTGTATTAGGTGCCGATCACGATCCTGCAAAAACCGGGTACGAACCGTCGGACGGAGCACAATCTCCGCCCGACGCGTACCCGGTCGTCAATTTTCACAAACAAGGAATTACGATTCGCACGGGTACACCATTACCGTACGAATCGTAAAAAAGCCCGACCGAACAAAAAAACTCCTACCAATGCCATCCGGGAAAGCCCCGACCTGACGTCGGGACGCTCGCAGCCAGCCATTCACGACCCAGGAATCACGATTCGCACCGACGTCACCCCGCACGGTGAATATTTTGCGGCAGCCAAAAACTGCCGGGAAATCAGGACGACGCGAACAAGGACCACCAGTACGCGACGGACAGACGACGACGCGAACAAGGAGGACCAGTACGTGACGGACACACAGGACGACGCCACCAAGGAGGACCCGTACGCGACAGGACGACGCGATCAAGGAGGACCCGTACGCGACAGGACGACGCGAGCAAGGAGCACCAGTACGCGACGGACAGACATGGACCCGAACCTACGAGTCATCCCTGCCCTCATAGCAGTACACCTCCTCTACAGGTTACGACGCAGACGCCGCAGAAGGTCAGAATAACTAAGGGAGGGGGGAAAGTGGGGTGGGGTGGGGGTGGCACGACCAGGGCAGGCCACAAAACAACCACATAAGTCACACACCACACATGGCCTGGACATACCTGACTCCCATGCCCTGGTCACCACGAGGGGGTGGGGGCGTGTCCTGATAAGCCAGCGACCGCCACAACGGAAGTCCGTCACCACGCGAACCGGCAACACAACCAGACAGGTACGTCCCGTACCCACGCCTGAAGAGCGTGGGTACGAGTCGGACCACGCCCACACACGTCACCCCAACAATGGCGGGACGGATCGCACCCACGTGGCAAAGGCCTGGGTACGGGCCGCACAAACATCACATAGCGTGGGGACGGGTATGTACGGACCCTACCCCCACCCCGTATGCAAGGAGCGTACCCCCAGCCCAACAGTGCAAGTACGACCCGTACCCCCACCCGCGAATGCAAGGAGCGTACCCCCCAGCCCAACAGTGTAAGTACGACCCGTACCCCCACCCGCGAATGCAAGGAGCGTACCCCCCAGCCCAACAGTGTAAGTAAGACCCGTACCCCCACCCGCGAATGCAAGGAGCGTACCCCCCAGCCCAACAGTGTAAGTACGACCCGTACCCCCACCCGCTAATGCAAGGAGCGTACCCCCCAGCCCAACAGTGTAAGTACGACTCGAACCACCACCCACGAATGCAAGGAGCGTACCCCCCAGCCCAACAGTGTAAGTACGACCCGTACCCCAACCCGCGAATGCAAGGAGCGTACCCCCCAGCCCAACAGTGTAAGTACGACCCGTACCCCCACCCGCGAATGCAAGGAGCGTACCCCCCAGCCCAACAGTGTAAGTACGACCCGTACCCCCACCCGCGAATGCAAGGAGCGTACCCCCCAGCCCAACAGTGTAAGTAAGACCCGTACCCCCACCCGCGAATGCAAGGAGCGTACCCCCCAGCCCAACAGTGTAAGTACGACCCGTACCCCCACCCGCGTATGCAAGGAGCGTACCCCCCATGCCAACAGTGTCAGTACGACCCGTACCCCCACCCGCGAATGCAAGGAGCATACCCCCCAGCCCAACAGTGTAAGTAAGACCCGTACCCCCACCCGCGAATGCAAGGAGCGTACCCCCCAGCCCAACAGTGTAAGTACGACCCGTACCCCCACCCGCGGACGTACGGAGCGTACCCCCACCCCAACAGTGTAAGTTCGACCCGTACCCCCACCCGCGAATGCAAGGAGCGTACCCCCCAGCCCAACAGTGTAAGTAAGACCCGTACCCCCACCCGCGAATGCAAGGAGCGTACCCCCCAGCCCAACAGTGTAAGTACGACCCGTACCCCCACCCGCGGACGTACGGAGCGTACCCCCACCCCAACAGTGTAAGTTCGACCCGTACCCCCACCCGCGAATGCAAGGAGCGTACCCCCCAGCCCAACAGTGTAAGTACGACCCGTACCCCCACCCGCGTATGCAAGGAGCGTACCCCCCATGCCAACAGTGTCAGTACGACCCGTACCCCCACCCGCGAATGCAAGGAGCGTACCCCCCAGCCCAACAGTGTAAGTAAGACCCGTACCCCCACCCGCGAATGCAAGGAGCGTACCCCCCAGCCCAACAGTGTAAGTACGACCCGTACCCCCACCCGCGGACGTACGGAGCGTACCCCTACCCCAACAGTGTAAGTTCGACCCGTACCCCCACCCGCGAATGCAAGGAGCGTACCCCCCAGCCCAACAGTGTAAGTACGACCCGTACCCCCACCCGCGTATGCAAGGAGCGTACCCCCCATGCCAACAGTGTCAGTACGACCCGTACCCCCACCCGCGGACGTACGGAGCATACCCCCACCACACCAGTGTCAGTAGACTCGTACCCTCACCTCGAATGCATTGAGCGTACCCCCACCGTGTATGTGCCAAGCGTACATATCCTGAAATCGGAGGTGTGTGTGCAGAGTCCACCCAGCAGTGCCCTGAGACAGGAGGGGTGGGTGCCTATCACTCCCAGCAGTGCCCTGAGACAGGAGGGGTGTGTGCAGAGTCCTCCCAGCAGTGCCCTGAGACAGGAGGGGTGGGTGCAGAGTCCTCCCAGCAGTGCCCTGAGACAGGAGGGGTGGGTGCCTATCACTCCCAGCAGTGCCCTGAGACAGGAGGGGTGTGTGCAGAGTCCTCCCAGCAGTGCCCTGAGACAGGAGGGGTGGGTGCCTATCACTCCCAGCAGTGCCCTGAGACAGGAGGGGTGTGTGCAGAGTCCTCCCAGCAGTGCCCTGAGACAGGGGGGGTGTGTGCAGAGTCCTCCCAGCAGTGCCCTGAGACAGGAGGGGTGGGTGCCTATCACTCCCAGCAGTGCCCTGAGCCAGGAGGGGTGTGTGCAGAGTCCTCCCAGCAGTGCCCTGAGACAGGAGGGGTGGGTGCCTATCACTCCCAGCAGTGCCCTGAGACAGGAGGGGTGTGTGCAGAGTCCTCCCAGCAGTGCCCTGAGACAGGAGGGGTGTGTGCAGAGTCCTCCCAGCAGTGCCCTGAGACAGGAGGGGTGGGTGTGGAGTCCTCCCAGCAGTGCCCTGAGACAGGAGGGGTGTAACACATGTGTGTGAGGCCAGAATTATCCACATGCATACTGGCTACAAGGGAACATGTCCCCATGAACTCATGTCAACAGACTCCACACACAAGTACAGTGATCACCAAGGATGCCACGATTGTTGCAGGTGGAGACATGGCCCTGCATGCATGGCCAAAGTAGAAGGGCTCCGTCACACACACAGCTCATGTAGACACAGCTCTGCGCTAAACATTGGGAACACCCTGCAGGGAAGAAAGCTGGGTACACAGAGGAAGGAATACACCCTGGGACAAGTGCACCATGCAGTAACTGCTTACATGAACAAAGAAAGTTAGCCAACACCTTGTGATGGCACACAGATCACAGGGTCCCACCAATGAGCAGTACACTACTACATATCCCACACACCCAAACCCTTACACACCACCCAAAACCATGTAGCAGCCCCACCAACACCAATACCAGCATAGCAGTAGTGTGATAATGAAAACAAAAGTAAGCTTTATTCAGCATGAGCACAATGTCCGTGGATCGCAGGCAGTTCAATCTTCACAAAGCCCATAGGGCAGTCAATGATTCTCAGCTGGATGGGGGACACAGTGGGATGCGTGTCCCCTACCTTGCCTGCACAGTCAAATGGCATCGTCTTCCACACTGATGAGGGCATCAGGGGGGGGGAAGCAACAGGCACCGCAGGGACATCAGGGCAAAGGGGCGGCGTTGTGGGTGCAGGGATGGAGGACTCCACCACAGGGGGTGGGTCAGTGCCAAAGGCGGAGGCCAGGATGGCACTACACACCTTTGCAAGGTCCTCCAGGGAGTCCCCTGCACCCGAAGGGACCTCAGGCCCCAAGGAGGGGGGGGGGGTCAGAGGGATGGGTCGCAGCGCCACCGGGGGAGGGTGGAGACAGGGGGGGAGACTCAACCACCCTGACCGGGGACCTCCTTGACTGCTTGCGTGGTGGTGTAACTGTGGGGCTCAGGGACAGAGCGGCCATGAAGGAGTCCTTGGGGGAGATGTGGCCAGGAGAGCTGAGGGGAGGGGATTTGGAGGGAGTGGACTGGGTAGAATGCAGACTCCCACTATGGCTGCGTGTCACACGTTTGCCCCCCGACCCAGTGGGTGTGCCTACCTCACCCTGTGTGTGCGTGTCAGGAGGAGTGCGGTGGACCTTCCCTGCTGGTGTGGTGCCCGTGTCCGTTGATGTGGGTGCATGCTGACGTCTGGGTGTACGTGGGACAGGCATGGGAGTGGGAAGTGTGGATGGGGCAGGGGTAGGTGGGGGGAGGTCGCGCTGCAGGAGACCCACTGCTGCAGTCAGTGTGGAGTCTATGGACCTCAGCAAGTTGCGTTGGTCAGCCTGCGATGAATGAATGCCCTCCAAGAAAGCCTCGATGTTGGTGAGGGTTTTGCCGTGGGCATGGAGGACATTAAGGATCGCAGCCTGACCAACCTGCAGTTGCCGCTGGATGTCCACAGACTCTGCATTGGCGGCAGCAGTGGAGACAGGGGCAGGGGGTGCGGTGCCTGGCAGGAAGGAGACATGCTGTGACCGGGCACGCTGGGAAGGGACACGAGCAAGTGGGAGGCGGCTGGTGGAAACTGAGGGGGCGGTGCGAGGTGTTGTTCCGCTGTCAGCTGCTGGTGCAGCCTCCGCCCACTCGGAGACATCGTCCTCGGACCTGTCAGCTTCGTAGTCTGATGTGCCAGTCGACAGGTCCTCGGCCACACTCTCCTCCGCCTCTGTCCCACTCGATGTGCCAGACCCGATGTCACGGCTGGCACTGGTGCTCGGTCCCTCCGCCTGGTCTGTGTCCATGTCTCCCTCTGTGTCCCCCGACGATGCTGTGGGCAGGGTGGAGAGACAGAAATTAATCAGACACCTGTACACATCTGTCACATGAGTCCAATCTACATAGGTAACATTGCATGGCCTGAAAAGGAAGATCCCTAACATCTACTGAACAGGGTACTGATGTAGGGCATGAAACACACAGTTGGTTGAGCCACCATGCCACTGAAATACCATGGAGAGCATGAGACAATAGCTAAACACAGGAAACGGAGTCTGACATAGCACCCAGGCCCTGGGGACAATCCAGCACTGCATCTGCACCACACAGCGTTGGCGAAAATACCGATGACCAGGGACCATATCCATGAACTTGAGACACATGCTGCATAGGTAATGCTGAAAACATGCACAACATGACTCGGTCACTGCACATTGCGTGTGTGTCCAGACACATCACACACTGCCCAGACCCAGCAAGTGGAAATCAGGATTTAACACATAGGCATTGCCCGCCCCAACAAGACCCTACACGAGGCAAATTGTTGAGACACAGGTGGCACCAACATTCCATAGTCTGGGTGATACACACAGGGGCAGGCAAAAAGCAAGATTGGACGCCAAACAGCCAAGGTGCGCCTGTACAAATAATGAGGTACCAGTGCCCATCCTCAGATGAGTATAACAAGACACACAGGCACTGGCAACTGTGAGTATGAAGAAGGACAATCAGGTCAGGCTGCACAGTGGACACCTGTACAAAATAGCACGTCTATATACATGGTGACAGGGGACAATCGCACAGAGCACAACCTACGCTGTAGACATTGAGATTGGCCACGTTTATGATGACACATACACCACTGAGGAAAAGGTGCCCCAGGGGACAGTAGTGGGCACGCAACTACATGCTACTGAATGGTAATGACTGCAACACACGTCACCAGCCCTGCACTATGTGTATCGCACACTCATGCACATCATGTCACAGGCCACTACATAGGACATGCGCGCTGTAAGGCATGACACATGAGAGACCAACTCCCATGTCTGGAGTCAGCATCAGTGCCAACTGACATGGAACCCACATGCAGTGAACTTGACAGTGCACAGGCAAGGTCCCACAACCTGTTACACACCACCCCCACACATGATGCTACAGTCATTGTTCTCGTGGACAAAGCGCCAGCCTACATTACCTTGTGAAGGAGTGACTACACACAGACCAGGGAACACATTGCAAGGAGGGGAAGGGTGGCAGGGGCACAGCGCTATACTGGGGCAAACAGGATCTGCACAGCACCTTTAAACCCTGCCAGTGAATTCATGCTACTGTGCCCTTACACATGCCGGTGACACACAACAAACACACATGTACCTACCCCCTTCCGGCTGCTGCATCGCCTGTAAGCGCCTCTCCAGGTCTGGAAAGACCACCGGCAGCACACGCCTGTGGAGGTGGCTCAGACGGCGGCGGCCGCGGTTCTTGTGGCTCTCAGGTGAGTCCCCCAGCAGGAGCCGTGCAATCCTCCGCGTCCAGCACCGGATATCCTGCCAGCGTTTCCTCACCTGGGGCAGGCTCCGCCTCCGACCATCCACACCCCTCACGGCACTGACGGCGGTCAGCCAGATCTGCTCCTTGGCAGTGGCGCCTACCTGTGAGGAGGAACAAGTGACACCACATCAATACACCAGCCACATGTCACAGAGAGACATATGGGTACAAATTAGCTGGTTACAACAAGGCATGTCATGCAGCCAACGCATTGCACCTTTGTCATAGGGACATCATCCCCTGGTGAGGGAAGAAGCAGTACGTGCCACAGTGGGTACACAGGTGGAATGATGGCAATGTCACAATCAATGATCAAGGCTCACACTGTGCATCACACCCACCCCTCCTGTCTCAGGGCACTGCTGGGAGTGATAGGCCCCCACCCCTCCTGTCTCAGGGCACTGCTGTGAGTGATAGGCCCCCACCCCTCCTGTCTCAGGGCACTGCTGTGAGTGATAGGCCCCCACCCCTCCTGTCTCAGGGCACTGCTGGGAGGACTCTGCACACACCCCTCCTGTCTCAGGGCACTGCTGGGAGTGATAGGCCCCCACCCCTCCTGTCTCAGGGCACTGCTGTGAGTGATAGGCCCCCACCCCTCCTGTCTCAGGGCACTGCTGGGAGGACTCTGCACACACCCCTCCTGTCTCAGGGCACTGCTGGGAGTGATAGGCCCCCACCCCTCCTGTCTCAGGGCACTGCTGTGAGTGATAGGCCCCCACCCCTCCTGTCTCAGGGCACTGCTGGGAGGACTCTACACACACCCCTCCTGTCTCAGGGCACTGCTGGGAGTGATAGGCCCCCACCCCTCCTGTCTCAGGGCACTGCTGTGAGTGATAGGCCCCCACCCCTCCTGTCTCAGGGCACTGCTGGGAGGACTCTGCACACACCCCTCCTGTCTCAGGGCACTGCTGTGAGTGATAGGCCCCCACCCCTCCTGTCTCAGGGCACTGCTGGGAGGACTCTGCACACACCCCTCCTGTCTCAGGGCACTGCTGGGAGTGATAGGCCCCCACCCCTCCTGTCTCAGGGCACTGCTGTGAGTGATAGGCCCCCACCCCTCCTGTCTCAGGGCACTGCTGGGAGGACTCTGCACACACCCCTCCTGTCTCAGGGCACTGCTGTGAGTGATAGGCCCCCACCCCTCCTGTCTCAGGGCACTGCTGGGAGGACTCTGCACACACCCCTCCTGTCTCAGGGCACTGCTGGGAGTGATAGGCCCCCACCCCTCCTGTCTCAGGGCACTGCTGGGAGTGATAGGCCCCCACCCCTCCTGTCTCAGGGCACTGCTGTGAGTGATAGGCCCCCACCCCTCCTGTCTCAGGGCACTGCTGTGAGTGATAGGCCCCCACCCCTCCTGTCTCAGGGCACTGCTGTGAGTGATAGGCCCCCACCCCTCCTGTCTCAGGGCACTGCTGGGAGGACTCTGCACACACCCCTCCTGTCTCAGGGCACTGCTGGGAGTGATAGGCCCCCACCCCTCCTGTCTCAGGGCACTGCTGTGAGTGATAGGCCCCCACCCCTCCTGTCTCAGGGCACTGCTGGGAGACATCAGGCACCCCCCCTGGGACCCCCCCGACAGTACATGGCATGTGTGTTACACCTGGACGCAATGGCAGAAGTCACAGTCACAACATAGGGACAGTCTGTGGCAGTGGCCTATGCACTCACCTGATACCCTGGTCGCCCATACAGCATGGAGTACTGTGGGAGGATCACATCCAGCAGAGCCATGTTCTCCTCCAGGGTGAATGGCTGTGTCCTCTCCACAGCCCTTGACATGGTTCCAGGGAATCAGTAGCAGCAGCTGGGTCGACGAATGCAAAGATGTGCAGGCAAGTGCTCCCTCATGGGACCTGGCTGCCTTATATGTGCCCTTCTGCCCAGTCTCATGCACAGGAGAACAGAGTGATTGGTCACTCACATTTGCATCCTATGTTTCCACCAATCCCTTCAAACCTAGCAGTCTGTGGGTTCTCTATCGGTTTCATTCTCCTGCATGATGTCAGCCCCACATACACATTGCAACAAAGTAGAAGAATTCCAACTGACTTCTGCTGTGCACCTTCCAGAACAATTTCGAAATTTGAACTTGGTCTCCATGACAACCAGCATGCATGTAGGCCTTAATACTTGTCCCCTATGTAATTTGGAGCATCACACACAGGTACGTTGCGTTTGGGGGCCCTAGGGCACCCCAAATGCATGGCAACGGCCCGTACATGCATGCCTACGCTCTCCATCACTATGGGTCTGCACGCGTATGCGTACCCGTAGTGGTACGGACCGTACACACGCATGTACGCTCTATATCACTATGGGTCTGCACGCGTATGCGTACTCGTAGTGATAGTGAGCGTAGATGCGAGTGTACGGTCCGTACCACTACGGGTACGCATACGCGTGCAGACCCATAGTGATAGAGAGCGTAGATGCGAGTGTACGGTCCGTACCACTACGGGTACGCATACGCGTGCAGACCCATAGTGATAGAGAGCGTAGATGCGAGTGTACGGTCCGTACCACTACGGGTACGCATACGCGTGCAGACCCATAGTGATAGAGAGCGTAGATGCGAGTGTACGGTCCGTACCACTACGGGTACGCATACGCGTGCAGACCCATAGTGATAGAGAGCGTAGATGCGAGTGTACGGTCCGTACCACTACGGGTACGCATACGCGTGCAGACCCATAGTGATAGGGCCGTACACACGCATCTACGCTCACTATCACTATGGGTCTGCACGCGTATGCGTACCCGTAGTGGTACGGACCGTACACTCGCATCTACGCTCTCTATCACTATGGGTCTGCACGCGTATGCGTACCCGTAGTGGTACGGACCGTACACTCGCATCTACGCTCTCTATCACTATGGGTCTGCACGCGTATGCGTACCCGTAGTGGTACGGAACGTACACACGCATCTACGCTCACTATCACTATGGGTCTGCACGCGTATGCGTACCCATAGTGCTACGGACCGTACAAATGCCTGTACGCTCGCCATCACGATGGGTACACATACGGCAGCACTCCCACAGTGATTTGGGAACATGCACAGGCCCTCTCAGCAGCAGTACGGCGGTTTTTACACATCAAAGTGGTGATAGGCGACACACATGTAGGAATAGGGCGGACATACTTGTCCATGGATGGACATACTTGTCCAGGAATGGACATCAAGGCATCGTCTGTGCATTACTACATGTGTGGGGCACAGGTGTCACAGGCTGTGATGTGGAACATGCCTCCTGAGTGGAGAAGGCACCAGATGTATGATGAGATGTGTACATGTGTACTGTGTGAGGGTGCAGTGTGTGCCAGGCATGCCCTTGACTCCTTTGACATGTGTGCATGTGGGACTGCGCACTTGGGGTGAGCGTCACTGGCATGGCACGGACACCAACACACGGAAGTGTCCCATGATGCCCGGTACAGGGGTCATGACACATGACTTGTCACTACCCACAGTGCACAATGTGACTATGCCATATATGTGTCCGGGATTTACATCAGGTTGATGTTGTAGCACCCTCAAAAGCTGCAGCCGTTGCAGCAACCAACATGTGGCTGTGTGTAGATTGTCATTGCACACTGTTCCCAACACCATGCCACATGTGTTATTGGATGTGAGGTGCACATGTATGCATGGGACACGGAGTGGCGTGACAAGGCCATGTCAGCAAACTCACAAGGAATGTGTGGTGAGTCATGACATGTGCACCTTCATGGCAAGGTGTGTGGGCTGGACTAGTGTAATGTCATGTGACCTGTGGCTCAAGTGTTCCGCTACCAGTCTCTGCAATCGGCATCACACTTCTGCTGATGTGTGGGTGTATGTCACTCCTGTCTTGCGTCGGGCAGTGCACTTGCACTGGGACACAGCTATTTCCATGGCGTGGCATGGGGAGGTTCTCAATCACCGTGTGTAGCTGGGTCGTGGAAGGAGTGTCACCTTGCATCCATACGTGTCCTGGGCATGTAGCACATGCCTGACTCCCTATGTGGCATGTGTGTATTGCCAGATTTACATGTGCTCATTAGACATGAGTTGTTCTCGTAGTGCACTCACTCTTCCTTGTCACTTCCAAATTACTGCAGAGCGCCTCCTGTTGCCCGAAGAATTCCAGACTTGGCCACCATGCAGGAGAATGACAGGATCCGGCTCTACCGCTTCACCCAACCGTTGATTCTGGAGCTGACGGCGAGACTGGCACCACACCTGCAACCGCAGCACAGGTATCCTACGGCACTGACACCCCAGCTGAAGGTAATGGCTGCCCTACATTTCCTTGCCACGGGTACCTTCCAAAATACCATAGCTCATGTTGGTGGCATGTCCCAGAGCATGTTCAGCGGTGTGCTGCATGATTTCTTGGAGGCCATGTTGATTCACCTGGATGACTTCATCAAGTTCCCAACCCCTGAACAGATGACTGAGGTCAAGCGTGGATTCTATGCCCTGGGAGGGATGCCCCATGTCATTGGGTCCATAGATGGGACACATGTAGGTTTGGTACCACCACACGCACGGGAGGTGGCGTACCGCAATCGGAAGCACTACCACTCCATCAATGCCCTTGTGGTGTGTCTGTCCAATATGGTGATTTCACATGTCTGTGCTCGTTTCCCAGGATCAGCACACGATGCCTACATCATGAGGCGTAGCGGGATGCCTGATATGATGATGCAGCTGCGCAACGAACGGGCATGTGTTGTTGGTGGGTACAGTCTGTCTGTCCTGTATTCTGTATAGCCGACCAGCACGACCGCTATACCAGTTCTAACGATGTCCATGTGCTTCCCATGTAGGGGACGCTGGCTATCCCAACATGCCTTGGCTGCTGACACCTCTCCGCAACCCCATCACGCCGGCCCAGCTCCGCTATAACACCGCCCATGGCCGGACAAGGCGAGTGATAGAGAGGACGTTTGGCATGCTGAAGAGCCGATTCCGGTGCCTCCACAAGACCGGCGGTGCACTCCCTTATGCCCCGGCGAAGGTCTGCAAGATCTTCATGGTCTGCTGCATGCTGCACAACATGGCAGTTGAAAGAGCTGTGCCACTCATCCTGAATCAACATGACGAGGACCATCCACCCGTGGAGGACGAAGGGCTTGGCAATGGGGCTAGTGATGTGGAGGATGTGGAGCCGCAAGAGGACATCCGGACTCGGCTCATACGCGACTTCTTTGCTTAGTGGTGAGTACCAGGGTCTGAGTGTGCACGCATTGGTCCCCGTGTGGCATGCGTTGTGATGTGTGTCTCCACCTGCATGTATGGCACGTGGGTCAGAGGTGTGTGTGGGTGTGTCATTGGAGTGATGGTGGCAGTGATGGTAGTATTTCCCCAGTCATAATTGTGACCTAGCATGTTGTCATCCATACATGTGTCGAGTAACTGCACATGCAAGTGGCTGTGCTTTTTGTGGCTGACTTCTTGTGTGTCTCTCTTCCCCAGGTACCTGCGCATGCCGTTTGCTGTTTGCATTGTTGTGGCACTGCTATTCCTCATGGACATGACATCGTGGGCTGACTCAGCGTTACAGGCATGGACACGTTTGGAAGTCTCCATGGGGTAAGGGATGCATCTGGGGTGTATTGGGTGTGGCAGTTGTTCACGATGTGTGCACACTGCCCCGGTCGGGGTTTGGTTCCTCTGCAGAAATGTGGCATCCCCATGGGACACGACATGCAGCTGGGTACACCTGAATAGATGGGCTGCCTGGTTGTCAGTCATCAGTGATGGGATAGTGGATTGTGATGATGGCATCAATGTGTGTGACACTGCCCTCGGACACATACGGTTAACATTGTCTTGACATGGCGTGGGACTTCCACATCAGCGGATGTATGGTGTATGGCAGTCTCTCCGTGAGCAGCTGTGGGTATTTAGCTGTTAGCCGACACTTGTGTGCCAGTTCCATGGCTATCATGCATTTGTGCTGCAGATGGGGGGTGCCAGTGTTGGAGCCACATGTTACTCCACATGATGTGTTCATGTGTACTTCAAGTTGCCTCTGCAATCCCAAAAACATGACTATTAAAGGTGTCCCTATGCCTCCAAGGTGCCTCTTCTCAGTCAATGCTGGTGTGTTGGCACGGTGCATCCTGCATGTCTGGCATGGTATTCCCTGATTGTGGCTATGTGTCAATGTGTCGAGTGGCAAGATGCAAGCTGTGTGTGTGTGCTGAGACTGTGTATTGGGCATGATGTCCATGACTGTGTGGGTATTGTGACATGTGCCATCCCCATGCATCCAACGTTGTCCATGACCCCATTCTCTGCATCCACCGGACTCAAGCTTGCAGGACATGGTTCTGCCACCTGTCTACACATACCTGGGTGCCCCCCAGGACACGGGCCAGGATCCCTGACCTCTGCGCATGACTGTTGCTGTACTCAATGTGTCTGTCAGCACGGTTGTTCGGCCACCCCCTCAGCTGGTTCTGACCATCACGGGTGTGTATGGTGCTCCATGTCTGTCTTGCCTAATGAACTGTGACCCATGTGTCCTGTGCCAGACTCAGGCCCCAGGGTGTGGATGGTTGAAGTGAACAGATGACTCAGGCATGTTTAGACTGTACAAGACACATGTTAGGTAATAATGCTACCAGCAGGCATCTACTCTTAATAGTGTGATTTATTATTGGGGGGGGGGGGCAAAGTGAGGGGCTTTCCGGGATTAGGGAATCCAAAGTTCAGTAGGGGAGTTGGTGTCCTTGCCATTGGAACTCCTCAGAGTCCATGCCACAGTCTTTGTCAACATTGGTCAGCCAGTGACCAGCAGGGCCATGTGGCAGAGAATGTCTCTTGATGCTGTGATGCTGTTGCTCCAGTGGGCCAGGTGCCAGGCCAGGTGTCCTGGGAGATGGTGATGTAGCAGCCACCCTCACGGTCCTTTCCGTGGACGACCCGGCTTCCTGCGGGGAACCTCAGCAGCAGGCCGTGACGACGTCTGGGATGCTCCGTCGGATGTTTCCTCCTCCTCCTCATGATCCCTCCCTGTGGGTGGTGATGTTCTCCGCCTTCTGGCACAGGGAGGGTCGGCCATGGTGTCGGCCATCCGACGGAGTTCAGCGTGAATCCCCTGGGACGCCGTCACTTGCTCAGCCTGTCTGTCCCCCATCCTCCGTTGGTGTACCTGTAGACAGGCTATTAGCTCCGCATGTTGCTGGGCCTGCTGGACCTTGATCCCCTCGAGGACGGACACAACCTGGGCCATGCCCGTGGTGTCCTGCCGGTATGAGTCCAGGATGTTACGGACATGGGAAAATACCAGATCCCCAGCCAACTGGTCAGGCTCGCGCCTCCGCCGTCCTCCACTCCCACCACCCCTGCCCACTTGCGTCTGGCCTGCACTTGTGGGCACATCGGGTCTCCGGGACCCCTGAGGGGTGGCATTGGCGTTGTCGCCTGCCTCCTCCTGGGTGCCCGGGACACCGTGTCCCTCCTGGCGAGCCTGGCTGCATTGTGGTGTTGGGGCAGGGATCCTGGGTGTCTCCTGGGATGTGGCAGGAGTGGGGGTGGTGGTTGGCACGGTTGTACCTGACGCAGGTGCTGCAGGTGGTTGGACACCAGAGGGGCCAGGTCGGTCGGGGTCGTCCGCTGAGTGGTGAGAGTGGTCGCTGCCGGTGGGATCGGTCTCCTGCAGATCCGGGTCCTGTGAGTGTTCCCCCCAGTGTTGGGGGGTGCAGCACGACGTTGACCTGTGTGTGAGAGAGAAAATGTTAATTTTGATCCATGCAACATCCATGTTTCATCCGTTACAAAGTTGGCACATTTCCTCTTGGAATTAGGATCTGTCTTGCATTCCACTCACAGTGCACTTGTGCATGTGTGTGTCCCTTGGGCACCAATTTGGCCCCTTTAACTATGTGTGGCACAGTCTTACTTGCTGCGTCAAGTGTGGCTGCAGTCAGCAGTGGAGTGTGCATGTGTGGCGAGCCATGCATTTGCGCCTTCCTTGTAGCACTGTACATGTGCACATGGAGTGGATCCACACACTTATATGATGCAGGTGGCTGTCCTTGTGCTCGTGTACAGGTTGTGACATGGCCCTGCGTTTTGCCATGATGAAGAGGGGGGGTTCTGGCACTGGCCACCCTTGTCTACATGCACGCAGTCCACCTGCCGACGAGCAGACATTCCCACACACCAAAGGACTGATTTGCTCTCCCTGTGTCTCCCTCCTTCTCTGTCCCCCTCTCCCTCCCTCTCTGTCCCCCTCTCCCTCCCTCTGTGTGTCAGCCTCCTCCCTGTGTCCATCTTCCTGTGTCTCCCTCCTTCTCTGTCCCCCTCTCCCTCCCTCTGTGTCCCCCTCTCCCTGCCTCTGTGTGTCAGCCTCCTCCCTGTGTCCATCTTCCTGTGTCTCCCTCCCTCTCTGTCCCCCTCTCCCTCCCTCCCTCTCTGTCCCCCTCTCCCTCCCTCTGTGTGTCAGCCTCCTCCCTCTGTCCGTCTCCCTCCCTCTCTGTCCCCCTCTCCCTCCCTCTCTGTCCCCCTCTCCCTCCCTCTGTGTGTCAGCCTCCTCCCTTTGTCCATCTTCCTGTGTCTCCCTCCCACTCTCTGTCCCCCTCTCCCTCCCTCTCTGTCCCCCTCTCCCTCCCTCTGTGTGTCAGCCTCCTCCCTCTGTCCGTCTCCCTCCCTCTCTGTCCCCCTCTCCCTCCCTCTCTGTCCCCCTCTCCCTCCCTCTGTGTGTCGGCCTCCTCCCTGTGTCCATCTTCCTGTGTCTCCCTCCCTCTCTGTCCCCCTCTCCCTCCCTCTCTGTCCCCCTCTCCCTCTCTCTGTGTGTCAGCCTCCTCCCTCTGTCCGTCTCCCTCCCTCTCTGTCCCCCTCTCCCTCCCTCTCTGTCCCCCTCTCCCTCCCTCTGTGTGTCAGCCTCCTCCCTGTGTCCATCTTCCTGTGTCTCCCTCCCTCTCTGTCCCCCTCTCCCTCCCTCTCTGTCCCCCTCTCCCTCCCTCTGTGTGTCAGCCTCCTCCCTCTGTCCGTCTCCCTCCCTCTCAGTCCCCCTCTCCCTCCCTCTGTGTCCCCCTCTCCCTCCCTCCGTGTGTCACCCTCTGTCACCTTGGCCCAGCTTCCTGGGCACACACTGTTAGCAGATCTTTGAGTGGCCCTTGGCCTGTTGATGTGAGTTTGTTTCTGATCTCCAGGCACCCATTTTGTCTGCTGTGTGTCTGTGCGCTGCTGCTGTGGTGGTGTGTGCTGCCACTCTTTCACACTGTTGGCTGTTCATTAGCTGCTGGCATGTGCAAAACAGTGCCTTCACCCCCATGTGTTGATGCAAGGCGTCCGCCATTTGGTGGCAAGTCATTCCTGTGTTGGGACACAGTGTTTGTCTGGCTGTGACCTAGGCCATATGGGCAGAGGGCATTGTTGTCTGCTTTGGAGTCGCACTATGTGATTCTTGGTGCCCAGCCTCCCGCCATCCAGGTTACCGTGTCATGTGTTGTTGTCTTCTGTGGCCTGTGACTTGACATTGTCCAGCTGGGTGCATGGGGCATGGTGGCAGCAGTGGCATGTGCCTGCTCATGGAGTGTGGTTGAGTAATCCGATGGCTTGTGGTGGTTGCGTGCCTGTTATTAATTTTGGTTGTGGTTGCAGTTCCCCCCATGTGAGGTGCGTTGTTTGTGTACTCACCCGGGTCTCGGAGTCCTTCTACTCCTTCAACTGCCTCCACCGGCAGTATGGCCATCACCCTCTCCTCCCAGGGATGGTACTGTACGGCTCTGCGGGAGGGCCCTCCTCCGGTGGCGTTGGCCTGGTCGTGTTCCTCCTGTCTCTTGGCTCTGACCCTCCTCCGCAGATCGTACCACCTGTTCTGGCAATCCTGCTTGGTCCTCCTGGTGTCCGCAACAGCATTCACAGCATCGACGATGGTCTGCCACATGGCTGTTTTGGCTGCCTGGCTGGTGCTTCTGACCAATGTTCCAAAGATCTGTGGCTCGACTCTGAGGATTTGATCAACAAGGACCTCCAACTCTCGGTGACTGAACTTTGGATTCTTGGTAGTGGGCATGGTGAGGGGTGTGGGTGGGGATGGTGTGGGTGTGGGGGGGGTGTGGATGTTGGGGGGGTGTGGATGGTTTTGTGTGTGTGTGTGAATGTGATGAGAGGGTGTTTGTGAGGGTGGTCGTGTGAAGGTGTGCAAGTGTAAGATGTGGTGTAGCTTGTAGTCTGGTTCTGTGGTGTCTGGCAGCAGTGGGTCTGTTGCAAAGGCTCATGGTTTGTGTGTGTGGGCCCTTTTCATTGGTCCATGGGTGGGTGTGGCAGTGTTTGAATTTAGGGTGGGTGTGTTATAAGGAGTGGTGGTGTATTGGGCCTCTGTTTGTTTTTGACAGTTGCAGGTCAGTGATTGTGTTATTTTAGTGGTTGTTGGCCATGTTTAGTGGCTGTGTGCCTTTCGAATGGTGTATTCTTGTGTTGTTTTGTTTTGTCCTTGTTGTGTACGTGCGTTTTGAGCGTGTGTACGGTGTGTACATGGGCCATTTGGTTGTACGATTATGTCCTTGTGTGTGGCTTTGTACGACTCGTACATGCGGTTGTGATGTTGGGGCATGGGGTGCGCTCCGTACTTAGGAGGTTGTGTTGGGGGTGCGCCAGGAACGTACTGGGGTGGGGGTACGACTGGAACGTACTGGGGTGTACATGGACGGTGGTACGACACGTACAGGGGTGGGGGGGTGTACATGGACGGTGGTACGACACGTACTGGGGTGGGGGGGTGTACATTGACGGTGGTACGACACGTACTGGGGTGGGGGTACGACTGGAACGTACTGGGGTGTACATGGACGGTGGTACGACACGTACTGGGGTGGGGGGTGTACATTGACGGTGGTACGACACGTACTGGGGTGGGGGTACGACTGGAACGTACTGGGGTGTACATGGACGGTGGTACGACACGTACTGGGGTGGGGGGGTGTACATTGACGGTGGTACGACACGTACTGGGGTGGGGGGGTGTACATTGACGGTGGTACGACACGTACTGGGGTGGGGGTACGACTGGAACGTACTGGGGTGTACATGGACGGTGGTACGACACGTACAGGGGTGGGGGGGTGTACATGGACGGTGGTACGACACGTACTGGGGTGGGGGGGTGTACATTGACGGTGGTACGACACGTACTGGGGTGGGGGGGTGTACATTGACGGTGGTACGACACGTACTGGGGTGGGGGTACGACTGGAACGTACTGGGGTGTACATGAACGGTGGTACGACACGTACTGGGGTGGGGGGGTGTACATTGACCGTGGTACGACACGTACTGGGGTGGGGGTACGACTGGAACGTACTGGGGTGTACATGGACGGTGGTACGACACGTACAGGGGTGGGGGGGTGTACATTGACGGTGGTACGACACGTACTGGGGTGGGGGTTCGACTGGAACGTACTGGGGTGTACCTAGACGGGTGGGGGTATACATATACGGGGGGTACGTGTCGGACGTACGGGGGCTGGGGGGAGTGTTGGGCGCGTATGCGGGCACATGTCTCCATGGTTGCTGTAGGAGTTCGGTGCGGACGGTGTTTTTTCCTTACGGTTGTAACCTCGGACGCACGGGATGGATCGTGATTCCTCGGTCGGACTTGGTTTTTCACGTTTGTAAGGTAAATCGTCCGAGGACGTGTCGGACACATTTTCCGACCCGAGGACGTGTGGGGAATGATTCCCAGTGCGGTTCGTATGGACTTTTTACCATGCGAATTGTGATTGCCAGTTCGTACGGCACTTGTACGATTCGTACGGTAAAAAGACCCGATACGAGTCGCACGGGGGAATTTTTTACCGGATCGTGATCGGCACCTTAGTTGTGTTTACTAATATTTATTTTACACTTCCTTTATTGTTCGGGTTTCCAGGAGCGGTTATTTATCTTTTTAATATTTTTCGGGTTTTTTATGGTTAATGGATTGTCGTTTTTTGGCGTAGACGTTTTTTTTGAAAAACAGTTGTATTTTTCCATTTTATTTGGATTCATTTTTGATACCTATGGATTTTGAACTACCTGGATTTATTTGGAAGGAATGTTATTATCCTATTGGAGCAACTAGAAAGGTAAGTTCATTTAAATATTTTAATTGTGGGTGGGCAAAACTTATATATTTAATATTGTTGTTGTGTACTTGTTTTGTTTAATTATGTTGTCTAAATATATGTAGATATAAATTATTTATATATTTTAGACCACATAATTAAATATGTGATATAATAAAGTGATTTATTTATGTTGTGATAGTTGTTTTAGTAGAATTGTGTGTTTATATTTTTGACAGGGTTTAGAAGAGAGTTTGAGCTATTATATTTAAGTACTCAAGTCCTCTTGTGGATGGGTATAGCTGTACCTGTTGTTGTAGGTAATTATACATTTGAGTAGTTTGTCTAGATTGTTTTGGTTTTAATTGTAGGACAGATTGTTGCATTCTTAATTCTTGGAAACTTTGTTCCTTTTGTATGGCAATTAGTAGTTTTTGTAGTGTTGGAGTTGTTCTCCCAGTAGAAGTTAAGAATGCATTTTGCCAGCCCTCGACTGCGTTGTTAGTTTTGGCTTGTTGGTTGAGTGTACTTACATATACATTCCACCAAGGTATTTGGAACTTGGGCTGACGTCTATGGCCTGATCTGTGTAGTCTCCCCACCCAGGTATCCTCAAAGTAATCTAAGAGGGGAGATAACTTTACTTCATTTTGTTTGTAGAATGGACTTTCTAATAAAAGATTGTAATGTTCTGCAACATCTGTGGTTGGTACATAAGCTAGGGCTGTTAGAAGTTTTTTTTGATGTGCAAAACTTATGTTTGTGGCATATTCTACACTTAGTGAAGATTTTTGTAAATGTCTCCATATACATTGGTTTAGATGGAAGTAACATCCTTGGATAGCTGTATGGGGGTACAGTTTTAGAATGCAATTTATCATGGCTTGCTCAAAGTCGATGATAATTCTTTCAGGGAAAAAATCATTTGATTCTTGTTTTAGTTTTCCTAGCATTTCATTATATGTTGTGTTTTGTTTGTTAGGTAATAGTGCATAGATTAAAGGTATGGAAGTGTTGTGATATTGACCGTGTATTGTGTAAAGCTGGTAGAATGGTTTTGGGCATATTGTAAAGGTGCCATCCATCATCCATGTTTGGCATTGTTGGAGTTTAGTTATATTGTTTGCAGTAGCAAACATTATGATTCTTTTTTCTGTACTTTTGTTATCAAAAAAAATAAAAGGTTCATTATTGTGGGTGATAGTTAATTCTGGTGGAATGATGATACCTTGAAAAGTTTTAGGGGATGGTATTGTTGTTGTGGTTGATTTTTTGGTCCTAGCAATTGTTCGTTTTATAGAAGCAATTGATGGTAATTGGCCTCTTGCTTCTTTGGGCACTCTAGGTAATAGTTCTTTTAGGATTACACTTGTAGCAGTTTGTGAACCAGTGCTTAATTCTTTGATATTTTCAAGGGTTGGTCTGTCTTCTATTTCAGAGAGATTGGGTGGATGGTTATGCTCTCTTGTATATAGTACAGTTGTTTCTCTTGTTGTTGCTCATCCGTAGCATTTGTTAGAATAATATTTAGAACACTTCCAGTTCACTTTTCGTTCCGTCTGCTTTTCTTGGGTGTATGTGTAACCCATGTAACACAATAGGAATTTTCCTTTCTGCGATGTTATAAATTGGGCTTCTTCTGTCATTGTGATGTGTTAGAAATCTGGAAAAAATGTATATGAAAATATATGCAATAGTACTTTATATATTTCTATGAAAATAGGAAACAAAAAAACTTTTTTATATATACTTACCAAGTGTTTTTGGTTGTATTTGAATGAAGATGTTCTTTCTAGACAAAATGCTTTTTAGTTGATGTAGTCTCTGAAAGTTAAAGAACATATATTGTTTTGGTTGTTTTAGTTTTTTTAAGTGGGGTGGTATTGCTGTTTGGTATAGACTATATTTTTTTTGTTGAAACGTTTTTTATTGTTTTCCAAATCAACAACTCAACAAACATCCCCCCGCCTCCACCCGTCCAGGAAGTACTACACATTTATCATCAAGACCAATTATCCAGGAGAAGGAACAACCTTCCCACCCAGTCCCCTACCCCCCCGCTCCCCCACCCCATGTCAGTGTGCCCCCGTCCCCTACCCCTCTTATGATGTGCCCCTCCTCCCTAATAAATAAGATACAGGAGTCCAACCTCTCCCTAAGCAAACGGAGCCTTCCCTCATGCTGAGTGGTATAGACTATAGGTGTTAATTTATACAGGTTTTTAAAAACTTAAAAAAGAGAACATGGATTTGTTTAGGGGTTTAGGATGTTTTGGGGTTTGAGTAGAATTTAATTAATATTTTAGAAAGTATTTTGATAGTATACTTACTTTTTTAGTGAGTCCTTTCTGGCAATGTTCAATCTTTTCTTTAGCTGTTTTGAGTAATATCTGTAGTGGAAACATAAAGAGATGGAATATATAAGTTAGTTATTTATTAGAGTAAAGATAAATTAGTGTTTTAGTTTAATTTGGCAGTTTAGTTAGAAAAGATAATTTACTTACGTTTTTAGAATAGTAGTAGGATGTAGGTTTCTTCTGTTTAGCAGAGTTTCTTCTTCGTTCAATGCTTTGGTTTAAGGCACAGTAGAAGACTTGTTTTAATTGGTTTATATAGTGGTTTTAAATTGTTTCTTGAATGTTATTGGTTGTTTTCTGTATGTGGCCTTTCTATTGGATGTTTTTAATTTTTTTTATTTAATTGGTTTCCTTTTATGGAAAATGCTAAGTAAGAGTATATTTAGTTTTAAAGGAGGAGAGTTTTAAATAATTATATAGAAAAAGATTGTTTATAATGTGTTTTAATTTTTTTGAATGTGTTCGAAATGCCTATGTGATAATTATTTCAGTGTTTTTTATTATGTTGTTAAATATTTATATAGTTATAAATGTTATGTTTATGTTTAAGTAGAATATAATAGGAAAATGTATGTTTTATGAAAATATTGTATTTATGTTGTTTAAAGTTTTGGTTTTATTAGTATTAGAATTGTCGATATATTTAAAAAAAACGATATTATTGATGTCTATATTTTGGTTATCGATATTTGTTACATGTGTTATATTTATTTATTTATGTCGATATTTAGTATTACGATATTGATGTGTGCGATTTTTGTGTTATCGATATAATTGTATTACGATATTGTAGTGTCGATATTAGTGTAGTTTTTTAATTAAGTATACAATGTCGATAATTTTGATGTCGATATTTTTGTTGCGATATTTGTGTAGTTCGATAATGTGTCTTTCGATAATATGTCAGAGATCCGCCCCTATTTTCAAAGATAAAGAGCATAATTAATGTTGGGTTCCAAAGCGATATATTACATTACATAAATATATTTTCCTAAGTCATCTTTGCTGACTGTAATATGCATACAATTTTTATTGGTTTTGCAAGAATCTGAAAATGCCATTTCCATATATGTTTTTCACAAAAATAAATCACATACAAAGCAGTTGGTTACATATGGAAATACTGTAGTTGCCTTTGAGTATTTTGGGGTCCCATAGTGTATACTGCGATCCAATGAGATGACAAGATATTCTGGTGCACATTATGTGTAAATTGACTGGTACATACAAAATAACATTAACACTAAAACGCAATGACTCACTCGGATTGCCATTCGCAATCTGTCTATAGTTTGGGATTAAATTCCTAATTTAAGTCAAGTATTAAACTTGGGTATCAAAAAATGTCCTCCTTCATTATTGTGCACCCATTCCTTCTTCATGGAAAGGGGCGGAAATAATCCCGATCTTTAAAAAAGGGGACAAATCACTCCCAAGTAATTATAGACCTATTAGTCTCATAGATTCAGCACAAAAACTAATAGGTCGATTGGTGCAAAACAAGTTACAATCTTGGGTTGAAGACAATAATATTTTGTCACCATATCAAGCCGGGTTTAGACCTTGCACCAGCTCTATTGACCAAGTTTTTTACTTTCTAGCTCTTTACTGGAGGAATGTGAAGCTGTCCAAAGGGACCCTCTATGCGGTCTTTATAGACCTGAGATCAGCCTTCGACCTGGGGCCTCGCTCTAAACTTTGGAGGGTTCTCGCCCAAGCAGGTATGGCCCCGGAACTACTAACCTTACTCGTCCGCTTACATCAGAACAATTATGCACAAATTAGATGGGGAAGCCAGGGGGAGGTGACTGACCCTTTTCCTGTCGAACGTGGTGTTCGACAGGGATGCGTCTTGGCGCCCACGTTGTTTTCCTTGTACATTAATGGGATAGTTGACCACCTTGGCTCTTCCCCCACGGATGCCCCTATACTGGCAGGATCCAGAATGCCTGTTCTCATGTTCGCGGACGACACGCTGTTGGTTTCGCGAACTCCAAGCGGACTACAGAAAGCGCTAAACATATTTGCTGATTTCTGCCAAGAACGGGGCCTCGAGATAAATACCTCCAAAACTAAATTTATGTGTTTAAACCAGCGACAAAATTTTAGAGGAGTGATAAAATTTAATGGTATTCCACTGGAGCAGGTTGAGGCTTTCACATATTTAGGAATATCCCTCCAGAACAATATGAAATGGTCAAATCACATTGACATGACTGTCTTAAAGTTCCACCAGCTAGCAGGTGCAATTATTTCTAAGCACAAATCTTCATTGACAAAGCCAATTAGGCCTGCCCTGGAAATCTACAATATGAAAGTCATTAGTGCATCGCTGTATGGCTCGGAACTATGGGGCTTTGCCAACCTAAATTGCTTAAGGCTGGCTGAAAATAAGTTCCTACGTAGCCTAACAGGTGTTCCCCAAAGCACCCCAATGATCCCATTAAAATATGATCTAGGGAGGAAAAAAATTGAAGATCTGGCGCAATTACGTCCACTTTTGTATTGGCGGCGGATCATGACAACGCCAGAACTTGCACACTACGCTATTGCCCTGAAAGACATTATTAGGGCTGACTGTTTTCATTCCATCTCTTGGCTCAAAGAAATTAAGAATTTGCTTATAAAACTGGAGCTAGGGCACTTATGGAATGATCTAAACGGTTCAAGTATTCCATCAAAGACAATCCTCAAGAAATTGTACTGGGATATGACCCTGACATCCGCCTCTCGTGCTGGCCAAGACTCTAACTTGACTGGCCGCTTCCTTGATATCAAATTTTTACCATCTTGTGAGGCATTCTGGGATATCATAGAGAGGCCCATGGACAGGAAACTGTATTTCCAGTTCAGAATTGGCTCTCTCCCTGTAAAAGCTTTTACCCATAAATGGTCACCCTCCCAGGATGATAAATGTCATCATTGTCTAGATTTGATTGAGGATGTAGGTCACTTGTTGTTTGTGTGTCCGCTATATACTGCCCCCCGCCTTAGATGGATAAAGCCAGTATGTTTAAATTTGGGAACACGCAGCTATAAGGAAGCTTTAAGAATCCTAGAATCTGATTGCACCCCCTGTTTGGCTATTGCTGTTGCAAAATTTCTGGGGTGGGCATGGATATTACGTCTTCGTGCCCTGAAATCCCTTGAAGCTGATCAATGAATGTTTTGTCACCAAGAAATGTCTAATTAACTTTTTTATCCAGCATTTGATCTTTTTAAGATTTTTTATCCATCGATGTCGTTTTTATCTGATGTTACTCGCCAGCATAATGATTTAATGTATTTTTATTACATTTTAGCTTAGTATTTATGGAATTGTTAGGATGTACTTGCTTTTATGACATGCTGTCGAATAAAGCTTTTGAAACTTGAAACTTGATATTTAGTTTTAAAGGAGGAGAGTTTTAAATAATTATATAGAAAAAGATTGTTTATAATGTGTTTTAATTTTTTTGAATGTGTTCGAAATGCCTATGTGATAATTATTTCAGTGTTTTTTATTATGTTGTTAAATATTTATATAGTTATAAATGTTATGTTTATGTTTAAGTAGAATATAATAGGAAAATGTATGTTTTATGAAAATATTGTATTTATGTTGTTTAAAGTTTTGGTTTTATTAGTATTAGAATTGTCGATATATTTAAAAAAAACGATATTATTGATGTCTATATTTTGGTTATCGATATTTGTTACATGTGTTATATTTATTTATTTATGTCGATATTTAGTATTACGATATTGATGTGTGCAATTTTTGTGTGATCGATATAATTGTATTACGCTATTGTAGTGTCGATATTAGTGTAGTTTTTTAATTAAGTATACAATGTCGATAATTTTGATGTCGATATTTTTGTTGCGATATTTGTGTAGTTCGATAATGTGTCTTTCGATAATATGTCAGAGATCCGCCCCTATTTTCAAAGATAAAGAGCATAATTAATGTTGGGTTCCAAAGCGATATATTACATTACATAAATATATTTTCCTAAGTCATCTTTGCTGACTGTAATATGCATACAATTTTTATTGGTTTTGCAAGAATCTGAAAATGCCATTTCCATATATGTTTTTCACAAAAAGAAATCACATACAAAGCAGTTGGTTACATATGGAAATACTGTAGTTGCCTTTGAGTATTTTGGGGTCCCATAGTGTATACTGCGATCCAATGAGATGACAAGATATTCTGGTGCACATTATGTGTAAATTGACTGGTACATACAAAATAACATTAACACTAAAACGCAATGACTCACTCGGATTGCCATTCGCAATCTGTCTATAGTTTGGGATTAAATTCCTAATTTAAGTCAAGTATTAAACTTGGGTATCAAAAAATGTCCTCCTTCATTATTCATTTCTTCTGTTCCTTGAATTATTGGGAGTCGCTTAATCTGCTTCCTAAAGACTAGTGGTTTCAGATGCCTCTATTAACTAAAGAAATACTGCTCTTTCAAATAAATTTATTCAATGTACTCTTATTTTAAATACCTGATTATAAGTATGTAGTTCTCAATTTCTATCAAGTATTCATTTTGGTAGAGATATGACTGAGGAAAGAAACATTGGTGTTATTTGGGAGGATTTGGAATGCATTATTACAACTACTTTATCACATATTAATGCATCTACCATCTAATTGTTTAAGAAACATATGAAAGATACATGTGTGTATGTTATTTCTATATTGTGAAGATAGCCAAATGTAGCAGAACACTGTGAGTGGTCAAAGACAAGCATAAAGCCAAAACGTGCTAGGAAAGGAACCTGCTTTGTTTGTTGTGGATAATGCATTGTGACGTAGTGTTCTTTGAAAAAGAGCATCTTCAACTCTTTTGTAAATTGGAGCAGCGATGGGACAGCCCTGACGGATACAAAGATGTGGTTCCAGGTCCTGGGTGCATAGGCTTCTGTCTTGTTTTGACTTTCTTACATTTCTTGTTTTGCAGTATTATGGTGTTATGGGTGTGGATGCACTGAGAACCACCAGAGATGGTGAGCCTGTCTACAAGATAAGCAGGGGCTGATGGTTGTGATAGATTTGCAAATAATGCAGCTAGTTGTGAAGATGGTGCAGGTTGACAAGAGAGTCAATGTGTTTCCATCTGAACAGGGGTAACACGGTCATATTTTGCATGCCCTCGATGAAGTGTGCTGTGTTGTTTTGAAAGCCCTTAAGGGATGCCATTTGAATTATGGGGGGCCATGGAGAATCCAGATGCCGAAATACGAGGGCTTAAACAGCAGTTCTAAGGTAACTTTCTGGAAGTAATATATATCCATATATCTCGATAGAAATTGCTTGAAACTACTGTATCTATTTTAGTTCTCACACAAATAATGCACACATATTACATGTGGTAATGAGTGCTACCCCACTGAAGTATCTTTCTCTTGTTTTTCTCCATAATATAATTGATGAGTAATTTATTTGGATATACAAAGAAACAAACATTGACAAAATCAATAGGTCTTGATTTATCAGTAAGTGAAAGGACTTCTTTAATTGTTCTTGCGCTGGTGAATGCCTTAAAAAATATCACTGGGTGGAAGCTGGATGCGAGCATAAATGGAAGTTTGAATGATAGAGTGAGTGGTCATTTGGATGAATGGGCAACTGAATACTCAGATATATGGTTGAGACAGTGGATGAATTGTAAGTGCAAAAATAGATGGATAAATGTCATAGCGAGTAAATGAATTCTGAATGCATATATTAATTGGTGGCTATATGAGTCGGTGGTTGAGTGATTGCTGGGAATGGATGAATGAGTGGATGAATGAGTGTTCTTCAGCTTCAATTCTTCTGCTGCATCCTAAAATCTTCAATGTTTCAGCTGGATAGACTCACTCTCAGTTAAACATCACATACAATTCACATGGAATATGATATCTAACAGTTGACTCAACCCTTCCTGCAATTAGATGCATATTTCTTGCATTGCCCCAAAATAGTGCATCTAGCCAATGGAGGAGTAACAAGGAAAATATCTTTATTTTTCCTTGTTACTTCCCCTTTATATTTGTGCTGCAGAATGAAAAATTCAGCACACATGCAAAGAGGAATATGCCTCTAAGCGTAGTTATTGCACAGGAAGGCATCCCTTCCTGCACAAAATCTATTCTGACCACAACACAGGCACTCTTGCATCATGGTGCAAGATTGCCTGCATTGGCATGATGCTACCACAAGTGTGCCAGCACAAGGAGAAAGCAGAAGTGCTCTCTTCCTTTCAAGCAAGATAGTTCAGCAAGTTCCCTTGCTGCATTGTGTGAAAGTGTAGTAAACCTGGGACCAGGTTGCTGTGTGTAAAATCTCATGTAGAGATATTCTGCAATTGACAAGCCATATGACTTGTTCTGATGCTCATTGGAATTATATTTAAGAGTACTGAACTATATGAAACAAAATTAAAGAATTTAATAGACGAATGTAGGACCTGGCCCTCTCTTTGAGGTCACCCCCAAACATTTTGTCTTCACAGCTCGTGTTTTCTGAAACCGTTTTTGTTGGCTTTTAGGACTCTGTGCACTTTACCACTGCTAGCCAGTGCCAAGTGCTTGTGCTCTCTCCTTTGAACATGGCAAAATTAGCTTGCACCCAATTGATATGTCTAATTTACATGTATATCCCTAGTAAAGTGGTACTACACGTGCCCAGGGCCGGTAAATTAAATGCTACAAGTCAATCAATCAATCAGGATTTATAAAGTGCAGCAATTCACCCAATAGGGTATCCAGGTGCCTGCAGACCCCGTAGGCTTATTTGAACAGCCAGGTCTTGTGGGCCATTCGGAATTCCAGAAGTGAGGTGAAGGTCTGGATGTGCTTGGGGAGGCTGTTCCTGTTCTTAGTTGTGAGGTGATAGAAGGAGCGTCCTTCACTTATTCTTTGGTAGATGCGGGGAGTATGGCCAAGTGAAAAGGAGGTGGAGCGTAGTCTTCTCGATGGTTAGTGAAAGTTCAGGCGATGGTTAATGTAGGCAGGCCCTTGATTGTGTAAATCCTTGTGTGCGTGGGTCAGCAGCTTTTATTGGCATCTCTTCTGTACGGGGAGCCAGTGGAGTTTCCTGAGGTGGGGTGTGATGTGGGTTCGTCGAGGAAGGTCAAGCATGAATCTGGTTGCAGAGTTCTGTATGGTCTGAAGTCGCTGTAGAAGGTGTGTGGCGATTCTTCTGTAGAGGCAATTGCTGTAGTCCAGTCGGCTGGTGATGACGGCTTGTGTCATGGCGCATCTTGTATATGGGGGTAGCCATTTCAAGATCTTACTTACCACTAGTGGGCCTGCAGCACTAATTTTGACACCCATTTAAGTATCCCTCTAAAACATGTCTCAGGCTTGCCATTGCAGTCTGTGTGTGTAGTTTCAAAACTACCATTTCAACCTGTTTAAAATAAACCTTTGCCAGGCCCAAAACACCCTTTTTAATACATAAAGACACACCATAGGGCTGGGTGCACTGTATTTAAAAAGTTGGACATGTCCTAATAGTGAAAAACTATCAAATTTGTTTCTCACTATTGTAAGACCTACCTCTTCCATAGGACAACAATGATTTACCTTCTTACATTTACTAAGTAACCTTTGATTAGAAGCAGGTAGGAAAGTCATGTTTGGTGTTTGAGAAATTGTACTTTAAAATCCTCTTCAATGGTATAATCCCATTTTAAGTCACAATCCTGAAAATGCCACTTTTGGAATGTTGGCATTTTCTTCTCAACCATTTGGTGCCTGCAGCCTGTTCCTGGGTCACATGACTAGGTGTAGTTGGCATATGGCCCTTGTGAATTTCTTCCAGACAGTATCATGATAGAGAGTCTGGGTGTAGGAAGGATGGGCTTCTCTGGCAGAATAGATGGTGATGCTGTTGCCTGCCACATGTGCACTTCATACGCACTGGCTCATACAAATGATTTCACATTAGCCTATGGTGCTCCTAGACAGGCTGTGAGCAAGGCAGGAATGCAAGGGGAAACTCCAGAATGCTTCTCACACTTAAAAGTGGGTATCAGGTATAAAATCTTGAGTCTCATATCCACTTTCAGTACACTCCTGGACTTGTGGATACTATAAAAGAAAGACGCCCTGCTGCCCTGATACTTGTCGCCTGCCATGCTTGCTGAGAAGGAAGACTATGTCTGCACCCTGCATCCCAGGCTGAAGTGACTACAAGGGTCAGCTGACTGACCTGATGTTCTGAGCTACAGGAACACAACAAGCTCTAGAGGCCTTTCTGCAACTGCCCAGATGACCTGCTGAAACTGGACACCACCTGGACCTGCAACTGGACCTGCCTGAGCCATGCCTGCCTGGAGTGAATTCCTGACCCACAAGAAGTGTGTAGGAACTGGGGTCTCCAGTCCCTATGGCGGTAACGTGACACGAGCGGCTGGGCACCCAAAGGCCTGTGTGTAAAGCAACCATACAACACGCACCTCTCATGGTACAGGGAACACACACAAGAAGGGATGCCACACTGTATAATTTATGCAAATACTCAAGTTTATCCAACAGTTAAAGATAAATGCAGTTCAGGGATTATACATGCAGTTCAGGAATTATACAGGCAGTTCAGGAATTTTACATGCAGTTCAGGAATTATCCCGGCAGACTTCGTGGGTCCCTAGTAACCTGGGCGCCTCAGGGGGCGACTACCACTAGTATTGGACAACTGAGCCGGGCCTGTGAGCGTGACGCTACTCGTGGTGAGCGCGTAGTGAACTCCTGTGAGCGGAGCCTACCACCGTAGCGGTACTCGTAATAAGGGAGCATGTAACAATTCAAATCAGTGCCTGCAAACAAAGGGTTACTCGTGATAACGAGGCATGTGACATGTCAAAGTAGATCCTGCAAACAAAGCGTTACTCGTGACAACGAAGCATGAAAGGTTCAAAGCAGGGCCTACATACACAGCGCTAATCGCAGTAATGAAGCATGTAATATTCAAAGCAGCGCCTGCAAACAAACCGTTACTCGTGATCATCAAAGCTGGCAATATTTCAGAGCGGACCCTGTACCCATAGCGTCACTCGTAATTAGCAAAGCAGTTAATATCTTTCAGAGCGGACCCTGTACACATAGCGTTACTCGTAACTAGCAAAGGGTGTAATCTTTCAGAGCGGACCCTGTACACATAGCGTCACTCGTAACTAGCAAAGGGTGTAATCTTTCAGAGCGGACCCTGTACACATAGCGTTACTCGTAACTAGCAAAGGGTGTAATCTTTCAGAGCGGACCCTGCACACATAGCGTTACTCGTACTCAGCAACACAATTAATATTTCAGAGCGGGGCCCCGCACACATAGCATTACTCGTAAGCAGCGAAGCTGGGAATATTTCAGAGCGGGGCCCTGCGCACATAGCATTACTCGTAAGCAGCGAAGCACGCTTCAAGTGTCTCTTCGGTGCAGTCCGTGGGGCACCAAGCTTCTGAACAGTCAGTGGGGAACAAGGGGGGCGAATCCCTTGGAGGGGTCTCTCTGTCGTGGTGACCAGGGGACTCCCACGGAGAGGGAACCCGGGCTCAGGGTGCGGTTTGGCTCACAGCCTGTAGGGGGCGCACCGGGGTCAGTCCCAAGCCTCCGGGCTTACCTTGCTCGACGTCGGGAGGCATCCACACCGGCTCCGAAGTCCGCAGGCGATCCTGTTGCGACGGGGGCCGGCCATGGCCTCACGCACCTTCACCGCAACTGCGACGGCAGCGACGAGGCCCCGGGCTTCTCCTCGGGCCTCGCGACGATGAGGGGCACTCTTCCGGCCTCCGGGCCGCAGCGGTGAGCGCGCTTCAGCCTCCACACCCCAGGGGGGGCTCAAATTAAGCAGGGGAGCTCCGCGCTCAACGGAGCATGCTGCCGGGGATCCCAGACCAGGTCAGGGAGCGCAGGGGTCACAGCGCTAAGACCTGGTTGATCCTCAGTGATTCCACAATCAGCTAGGCATGTAGTTTCAATGTTCAGTCTGGACACGCTGTCTCAGCATTCAGTTCCTGCAATCCGTTGCTCTAGGAAGTCTTGATGGCGCAGATGTATCTGGCGCCCTTAAGGGGTTCTGTTACAGGGGGGTAGGGAGTGAGTTGGCGACTAGGTCCTTTCTAGTCAGGCTGGGCAGAGGTTCCCTGGGTCCTCCTACTGCTGGGCAAGATCAGTGGGCTTTACAGGATCCCTCACTCACTTAAGAGGCAGCACCTAAATCCTGTCACTCTCAGAGGCATAAGTCCCTGGCTAGGCCCTACCACCTACACTCCTGCGTGGATTCTCCAGCTCTGCTTTACCCCACTGGCCAACTAACTACAAAAAGTTCCCTCCCTCACTTAAGTAGCCCTAGGTCAGGTGACCTCTGGCCAAGGAGGCAAAAGTAAAAACCACACCTCCCTTCTAGAAGGTTCCAGCACATTCCAGGAGCTTCCCCATTCTACCTATGGGACAATAAGGCGGGCTGGTGTCGCAACATTGTTGTGGGGTCCCAGCCAGCTCCTGGCAGCTAGGGTGCTACTAATAAAGACCACTCTGCAGTAGCTGGGGCCTGTGGCAGCCATCTTGGGAGAAATAAAAAAAACGAAAAAATTCAGGGAAAAGGGCCAAGTCCAACACAACCCCCTTCCAGCCAAAAGCCAGGGTAGACCGATCAATTGCTTGATGGGCTTCCCTGCTTGGGGCGAGAAAAGGTGGACGCCGGCCTGCAACTGCAGGAGCACCCGCAGGTTCTCCTCCACTCTGGAACCCGAGGGTTCCCTCTCAAACCTCCCTGGACCAACGAAGCCACCCCACTGGTGCTCCCTAGCTGGTTGTGGCCAGGACCGGCCCCTAGGCCATCCAGATGTCTCTGGCCCGTTTGGTCTCGCAGAGTGGGGGGCAGTAGCCCCAGGCCTGTAGTGCCCGTTGACCACTCCTCTCCTCCTCCTTGCAGTCCCAAACTGCCACTGGTCCTTCCACCTGGGGTCCGCACCCTCAGGCTGACCAGCCTTCAGGGGCGAGGCTCTCCTCCCCCTACCTCTCCTTCTGGGGTTCTTCACCCTCCTCCCCAGTCCAGGGCCTTGACCCCTCAACTGGTTCCCCAGGCTAGGGTCTAAAACTTTACGCTGCACCGGTGCCAGGGGCGAGTCTTCCCTCCCCCTGCACCCCCTCCCAGAGTTCCGCACCCTCCCAACAGGAGAAGTACCCCTGGAAGACACTTCTGGGGGGAAACTGGTAACAGATGCCCCACCCGCCAGGTCAGGCAACCCCTGCACCTGGCATCCCAGCCCAGGATCTAAACCCTGCGGCTGGGCCGACCCCAGAACCTCAGGAGCTCTGATTACAGTCGCCCCGGGTCCTCCTGACACTAGGGGCTCTTCCTCACCGGGCGGCACATCAGGACAGCCTAGGCTCCCAACCTGGGGCTCCCTTACGGAACTCTCCAGGCCCTGAGACTGCGGTTGGGGCACCTCGGGACATCTCCCCGTCTCACTCCTTCCTATGGATAGGTCGTGAGGCCCTACAACCCTCTCTCTTCCCGGGGACCTAGCTGGGCTATTCGCCACCTCTCCCACCTCACTGGGTTGGAAGATCCCTGCATCACCCCCTTCAGGGTCACTCCCCAATGCCTCCTCAGACACCCTGGCGATATCATCCTTGGGTAATTTTGGCTCTTGGGGATCTCTTGGTACGCTGCCACCATTGTCCTTATTGGACGCCTTTAACTGGAGAGTATGCAGCTCCAACTCCTTCAGCTGAAGCTCGTGCGCCATCTTCTTTTCTTCCATTGCCCATCTCTTGTTTTCTCTTTCATGCTCCAATTTCGCTAGCTCCCACTTCAGCTGCCTCTCCTCCCTCCTGTCCTCATACTCCTTTGGAGACGCGCTCCTACTAGACCCTGTCCTACTACTGGCCCCAGAACGTGTCCCTGGGGGCACATTTTCAGACACATCTACATTGAGGATGTCTAGTACTTCCTGGGCGCTCTCCTCCTGAGGTGCAGCTGGCGCCTCCTGTCCCTCATCCTCTCTCCCATCTGGGTGGGCCTCTACCCATGCCCTAATGGCGGTACGGAGTTCCGGTCCTTTGGCCCTCCGCACCCCAGGCACCCCCATCCCCTGCCCGAACTCTCTCAGTTGCCTTACAGTGTACCCCTCGAGGTCAGCTAACCGGAATTCCATCGTGACAGGTGGGGACCTAGATACTAAGGAAGAAATTCCTAGGATATGGGTGACAGTTACAAGCTAACCAGGCTTCTACACCCTCAGCCTGGACAGTGGAATCAATAAATGCAGCAATTAATAATTGCAGATCTTTGAAACAACAGGCGTTTAATTGTGGCGCCCTCCGCTTCACGGAAGGGTGCTGTATGGTCACAGGTCCTAATATCCCACCGCTCGCCAACAATGTAGGAACTGGGGTCTCCAGTCCCTATGGCGGTAATGTGACACGAGCGGCTGGGCACCCAAAGGCCTGTGTGTAAAGCAACCATACAACACGCACCTCTCATGGAACGGGAAACACACATAAGAAGGGACGCCACACTGTATAATTTATGCAAATACTCAAGTTTATCCAACAGTTAAAGATAAATGCAGTTCAGGGATTATACATGCAGTTCAGGAATTATACAGGCAGTTCAGGAATTATACATGCAGTTCAGGAATTATCCCGGCAGACTTCGTGGGTCCCTAGTAACCTGGGCGCCTCAGGGGGTGACTACCACTAGTATTGGACAACTGAGCCGGGCCTGTGAGCGTGACACTACTCGTGGTGAGGGCGTAGTGAACTCCTGTGAGCGGAGCCTACCACCGTAGCGGTACTCGTAATAAGGGAGCATGTAACGATTCAAATCAGTGCCTGCAAACAAAGGGTTACTCGTGATAACGAGGCATGTGACATGTCAAAGTAGATCCTGCAAACAAAGCGTTACTCGTGACAACGAAGCATGTAAGGTTCAAAGCAGGGCCTACATACACAGCGCTAATCGCAGTAATGAAGCATGTAATATTCAAAGCAGCGCCTGCAAACAAACCGTTACTCGTGATCATCAAAGCTGGCAATATTTCAGAGCGGACCCTGTACCCATAGCGTCACTCGTAATTAGCAAAGCAGTTAATATCTTTCAGAGCGGACCCTGTACACATAGTGTTACTCGTAACTAGCAAAGGGTGTAATCTTTCAGAGCGGACCCTGTACACATAGCGTCACTCGCAACTAGCAAAGGGTGTAATCTTTCAGAGCGAACACTGTACACATAGCGTTACTAGTAACTAGCAAAGGGTGTAATCTTTCAGAGCGGACCCTGTACACATAGCGTTACTCGTACTCGGCAACACAATTAATATTTCAGAGCGGGGCCCTGCGCACATAGCATTACTCGTAAGCAGCGAAGCTGGGAATATTTCAGAGCGGGGCCCTGCGCACATAGCATTACTCGTAAGCAGCGAAGCACGCTTCAAGTGTCTCTTCGGTGCAGTCCGTGGGGCACCATGCTTCTGAACAGTCAGTGGGGAACAAGGGGGGCGAATCCCTCGGAGGGGTCTCTCTGTCGTGGTGACCAGGGGACTCCCATGGAGAGGGAACCCGGGCTCAGGGTGCGGTGTGGCTCCCAGCCTGTAGGGGGCGCACCGGGGTCAGTCCCAAGCCTCCGGGCTTACCTTGCTCGACGTCAGGAGGCGTCCACACCGGCTCCGAAGTCCGCAGGTGATCCTGTTGCGACGGGGGGCGGCCACGGCCTCACGCACCTTCACCACAGCTGCGACGGCAGCGACGAGGCCCCGGGCTTCTCCTCGAGCCTCGCGACGATGAGGGGCACTCTTCCGGCCTCCGGGCCGCAGCGATGAGCGCGCTTCAGCCTCCACACCCCAGGGGGGGGCTCAAATTAAGCAGGGGAGCTCCGCGCTCAACGGAGCACGCTGCCGGGGATCCCAGACCAGGTCAGGGAGCGCAGGGGTCACAGCGCTAAGACCTGGTTGATCCTCAGTGATTCCACAATCAGCTAGGCATGTAGTTTCAATGTTCAGTCAGCATTCAGTTCCTGCAATCCGTTGCTCTAGGAAGTCTTGATGGCGCAGATGTATCTGGCGCCCTTAAGGGGTTCTGTTACAGGGGGGCAGGGAGTGAGTTGGCGACTAGGTCCTTTCTAGTCAGGCTGGGCAGAGGTTCCCTGGGTCCTCCTACTGCTGGGCAAGATCAGTGGGCTTTACAGGATCCCTCACTCACTTAAGAGGCAGCACCTAAATCCTGTCACTCTCAGAGGCATAAGTCCCTGGCTAGGCCCTACCGCCTACACTCCTGCGTGGATTCTCCAGCTCTGCTTTACCCCACTGGCCAACTAACTACAAAAAGTTCCCTCCCTCACTTAAGTAGCCCTAGTTCAGGTGACCTCTGGCCAAGGCGGCAAAAGTAAAAACCACACCTCCCTTCTAGAAGGTTCCAGCACATTCCAGGAGCTTCCCCATTCTACCTATGGGACAAAAAGGCGGGCTGGTGTCGCAACATTGTTGTGGGGTCCCAGCCAGCTCCTGGCAGCTAGGGTGCTACTAATAAAGACCACTCTGCAGTAGCAGGGGCCTGTGGCAGCCATCTTGGGAGAAATACAAAAAACGAAAAAATTCAGGGAAAAGGGCCAAGTCCAACAAATTGTCTGTCAGTTCACTGGAGGATGAAGCACACATAGGAAGAGGAAAATACAAGGAGAAACTTACAACACCCCTAGAGAAGGGCACGGTTTTGACACATCCCCAGATTGATTCTATGTTGTATTGTATGTTGCAAATCTGGAAATATGTCAAAATCCATGGGCCTTGCATGGAAACACCCACCGCAATGCCCATGCACACCTCCCTTATGCAGTGTCAGGCAACTCAGCCACTTACGCTGCATTGCCTTACACCATATACATAGGAGGCTATGAAAAGCAATGCAGGGTGGCTTTGTGGGGCCTTGTAGATATAAGCCTGCATTCTGCACTGCCAGAGCATCAAACAAATTGACACACCTGTGGCTCACAGGGTTTCTAAATAAGCTCCTTGGTGTGACAGCTGTTGAACTTCGCTTTGAATAAAAGGAGACATTCTGTAGTTTTGTGCTCTGCACAACCGCAAACAGGCCTGTTTATGCCAAGATCCTGCTGGGTTCTGGTGAAGCCAACTCTTCATGCTACAGCAACCACCAGTGGTGATGGGCAAAACGAGATCAAAACCTTCACGCTACAGTATCAACAACGTGCTGTAACGGTCAGATTGAATATCCAGCAACGAACGCCCACAATGCCTGACAAGATCTTCACACTACAGCTTCGACCATCCATGATGCCCTTCCTGCTCTTTGCGCTACTATAACAACCATCTGTGATACTCTTCCTGCACCTTGCGACCTCATCCACAGCAAACGGAACTCTTCGTGTTGGACTTTAGAAGGTAACTTTTTCAGTGGGACTAACCTGGCCCCTGTATCTGGCCCACACTCCATCATGGCCAGCCTGAACCTGTGACTTGCACCCTGTCTTGCATGTCCAGATAACAACGAGTGGCACTTTGTGCTTTTAGGCACTATAATTACCTTAAATCTTTAAAACTGCATCCCTCCAATTCTACTGATTGGATTTTTGTCATTTTGGGCTCAAATATTTTATCACATTTTACAGTCTTTTCTAAATTGATGTTTTTATAAAATTGTGTTGCATTTTCATTTTGTTACTGTTTATGTGCTGCATAAACACTTTACACATTGCCTCTAAGCTAAGCCTGGCTGCTTTCTTGGGAAACCACCAGGGTTAAGCACAGGTCAATTTGGGGAGTTTTTGTGTTTCACGCAGAGAAGGAGCGTAGAGGTTGCTTGAGTAGGATTTCACACCCTGACAACCAACAACCCAAGTTGTCACAGTGAGCGTAGGATCTTTAACCTAATTGGAATACATTTCAATTAGGCATTTCACAACCTGGTGACTGGAAATGTCCATTCACTTAAGAGATGTCATTCGATTAGAAGTATGAATACGTCAGCGTGAGTACCCTGGGAAAAGCCTGTATGCACCGGTGGTTTTAAAAGCTCCACATCGAAAACCTTGCTTTTGCGCTGAATGTTTTCCACTGAGCTAAGTATTGTGGATACTAACAAGATTTTAAAGCAAACATGTTTGATGTTTCTAATAGCCTTGGATGTGGGGGTGTGAGTTTCTACATACAACAATTAGCTCGCTCAACAAACATAAGGAGGTAAAATCCAATTAGCAAATGATCAAAGCACCTTCTGTGCTTTCATGGTCATTGATAAAAATACAAGTCTGATGTGAGTTAGCAATTAGAGTAGGGTTAGACCTGTCAGGAGAACATGAAAGGTAAGACGAGTGCACTTGAAACAATCAATTATACCCATAATTCCTCAAAATAAAAAGATCACAGTATGCATTGTACAGCCCCAATGGGGTAGCAAATACATTCTAAAGATGGGAAAAATAAATCATAACTGCATGTGACTAAAGTTATTTTCAGTCCATTTCTTGTACGATTTCAGTAGCACAGTGATAGCTTCTCTTCATTGCAAAGTGCTTTCAGGACCTCTTGTACAATGTTGTCCCTATTACTAGGACACCTCCATTTATTTATGTGGAGTGTCAAATTTTGCGACCAGGTGGGCTACATTAAGCATCAAGAAAAGCCCTGTAACACACCTTAATACTGTCTGGGTAAATGTTTCACCTCCTTGGTCCCAGTTTGATACCTGGTTAAAACAATCAGTTACTAAAAAGGGATGAGTGCACCTTACACATGGCCTGTCACTCTGGGGCATATGTACAAGCCCCTATTGCCACCACAACGTCACCTATAGTGGCGTTGTGGTGGCGATAGGGTCTGCGCCTTAATTACAAGGCAGCGTTAAGCCACTTAACATGGCTTCACACTGCCTTTTACATAAGGCCCCCTTTTACGCTATGGTTAGCGTGAAAGGGGTGGGCAGTGGGTGTTGCGGTGGGCGTTCGTGTTGCGGTGGGCGTTTCACCGCAACATTAATTCATTTTGAGGCTGCCCCCTATGTACAAGGGTGGCGTACAGAGGAGGCAGCGCCAAAATTAAGACTAGGTAAAAACTGGTCTTAAGATGGTGAATCGAGGAGAAATTTTTTATTTCTCCTCGTTAGCAGCACACATGGAAAAAGCAAAATGCCATTGTTTACCACATAAACAAACTTTTTTTTAAATGCCAATTTTGTCACTTTCATGTATGCTGCATGAAGCAGTACACATGAAAGTGACAGAATGGCATTTCTAAGATTGCTTATGTGCAGGAAGGGACACCTTTCTACACATAAACAATCCTCCCCTGCATGCAGACACCGTTGCACTCTGGTGCAAGGGTACCTGCGCAACTTAGCACCATCGCAGGGGTAAACGCAAGGCTGCACCATATTCTTGTAAATATGGTGCAGCCTTGCGTTTCAGAAGTGGGGGAGAGAGGCGTTAAGCCAGGAAGGCTAACGCCTCTCTTCCCTACTTCCGTGGACATATCCTCCTTGTTTTAGTAGCCTGTTATCTGTTTGAGCTTGAGACAACATTTTTTATTTTGCAATTAGCAAATGAAGCAGTAGATGGGTGCATTATGTGGCCAATGTGGTGAATCCTCCCAGATCCATATTGCCTCTGCCTTTAACCAAATTCTTCATCTGCATGATATCAATTTCTGTATTTTATGGCCTGATGTGACTTCATAGTAATTCCGAAGATTCATAATTAATTTCTGAAGAATGGTTCTTTGTCAGTTTAAAAAAATATAATTGAAGTTTACATAGTTTAATGATCAGGCTGGTATGCCACCAAATGATTCTTGAGAAATGTATTCATAAGCAAATAATACAATATTGCATCACGAGTACCTACATAAATACCTCACTTTCCTTCTGATATTGTGAGCCGTTTAAACAAATAAAAAGAAACATGTACATATTCTAATATTTTTTAAGATTTTCAGAAAAGTGCTAGGTAGGCAGTGAAATGGTTAGAAAGATATCATGGGGCCTACAAACAATCTTAACCTTTCTTTGACATCTTAATTATTTGTACAACATAAACGTCTGTTAAATGCCCATGTAGTTCTTTATTTATTTATTTTGTGTTTTATAGAGCGCTAACTTGACCCGTTAGGGTATCAGAGCACTTTAAAGGAATCATATCAATGTACAAAAGGCATGGAATCACAGGAATAAACAATCAATTAAGAGGGGCGTGCAGGGTACATAGGGAGATATGTACAGTATACAGTTACAAATTCTCAACACAAGGCCCCCCGGTATCTTGTTGGGGTGACTGGGTAATCCAAGGGAGGCAATAGTCGGAAGTAGATCAGGGTCTCAAAGGTGTTTCAAGGCAGAATTTAAAGGAGGAATTTGCCCATAAGGAAAGTTTTGGCATCCTTTTTGAAGCAAGCAAAAGAAGGGATTCATCTGATGACAGGTGGGAGAGAGTTCCATATTCTTAGAGTGGCCCCAGTGAAGGCCCAATTGTAGGTTTGTTTTTTTCCCGAAACGTGCAAGCTGGAGCAATAGGTCTCTGGCGGACCGAGAGTGTCTGGCACCTCCGGAAACCACAAGTTTCTGTGCAAGATATGCGGGGGAGTTTGAGTAAAAAGCCTTGTGTGTAATGTAGGCTAGATTAAGCTGTATTCTTGCCTCAAGAGGAAGCCAGTTCTAAGCTTTCAGGTGTGGAGAAATGTGGTAGAATTTCCTTGTGCCAGTAAGCAGTCTGGCTGCCACGTTGAGGCAGGCTTTAAATGGTGCCAGGGAGATCTTGGGTAAACCCTAAAGGGTAGAGTAGCCATATTCCAGTCTAGAGATAACTAGTGCTTGGACTGCCATTTTTAGGTCGGGAACATCGAGAAAGGGTTTCAGTTTCCTTAGGTAACTCAGGTGGAATCTAGGGGCCCGATTCACAGAACTAACTTAAGAAAAAATCATAAACTTACTACCAATTTGATATTCACAGAAGGCACTAACTCATTTTGCTATTCACGGTGGGCACTTACTCATTTCGGTATTCACAGAAGTTAACTTTAGGACTCCTAAATGCCTTCTGTGAATACCGAACGTCTTAAAGTTAGGATTTTTCTCAGTTTAGGAGTAGTAAAGTTAGGACTCCTAACTTTAGGACTCCTAAATGCCTTCGCTACACTGCCCGAACACCACTGCCGTAAACCCTGAAACACCACCCCCAGTGCATCCACTTACACTGCCTGAACACCACTGCTCTGCCCTGCCCTAAACCCTGAAACACCACCCCAGCACGACCCCCTACACTGCCCGAACACCACTGCACTGCCCTAAACCCCCGAAACACCAGCACAAACCCCTACACTGCCCGAACACCACTGCACTACCCTAAACCCTGAAACACCACCCCAGCACGACCCCCTACACTGCCCGAACACTACTGCACTGCCTTAAACCCAGAAAAACCACCCCAGCACGACCCCCTACACTGTCCGAACACCACTGCACTGCCCTAAACCCTGAAATACCACCCCCAGCAAGACCCCTACAATGCCCGAACACCACTTCCCTAAACCCTGAAACACCACCCCAAGCAAGACCCCCTACACTGCCCGAATACCACAGCCTAAACCCTGAAACACCACCCTCTGCAAGACCCCCTACACTGCCCGAACACTACTGTACCACTGCCCTAAACCCTGAAACGCCACCCCCAGCAAGACCCCCTACAATGCCCGAACACCACTGCCCTAAACCCTGAAACACCAACCCCTGAAAGACCACCTACACTGCCCGAACACCACTGCACTGCCCTAAACCCTGAAACAGTACCCCCTGCACAACCCCCTACACTGCCCAAACACCACTGCAAAGCCCTAAACCCTGAAACACCACCTCCAGCACAACCCCCTACACTGCCCGAAAAAACTGCACTGCCCTAAAACCAAAAACACAAAACCCAGCACGACCCCCTACACTACCCGAACACAACTGCACTGCCCTAAACCCTGAAACACCACCCCCCTGCACAACCCCTACACTGCCCGAATACCACTGCACTGCCCTAAACCCTGAAACACCAACCCAGCAAGACCCCCTACACTGCCCGAACACCACTGCCCTAAACCCTGAAGCACCACCGCAAGCAAGACCCCCTACACTGCCCGAACACCACTGCACGGCCCTAAAGCCTGAAAAACCAGCCCCAGCAAGACCCCCTACACAGCCCGAACACCACTGCTCTGCCCTAAACCCTGAAACACCACCCCCTGCACAACCCCCTACACTGCCCGAACACCACTGCACTGCCCTAAAGCCTGAAAGACCACCCCCAGCACGACCCCCTACACTGCCCGAACACCACTGCACTGCCCTAAACCCTGAAACACCACCCCCTGCACAACCCCCTACACTGCCCGAACACCACTGCACTGCTCTAATGCCTGAAAGACCACCCCCAGCACGACCCCTACACTACCCAAACACCACTGCACTGCCCTAAACCCTGAAACACCACCCCCAGCATGACCCCGTACACTGCCCGAACACCACTGCTCTGCCCTAAACCCTGACACACCACCCCCAGCACAACCCCCTACACTGCCCGAACACCACTGCACTGCCCTAAAGCCTGAAAGATCACCCCCAGCACGACCCCCTACACTGCCCAAACACCACTGCTCTGCCCTAAACCCTGAAACACCACCCCCAGCACGTCCCCCTACACTACCCGAACACCACTGCACTGCCCTAAACCCTGAAACACCAGCCCCAGCACGACCCTCTTCACTGCCCGAACACCACTGCACTGCCTTAGAGCCTGAAACACCACCCCCAGCACGACCCCATACACTGCCCGAACACCACTGCACTACCCTAAACCCTGAAAAACCAGCCCCTGCATGACCTCCTACACTGCCCGAACACCACTGCACTGCACCAAACCCTGAAACACCAGCCCCAGCATGACACCCCACGCTGCCCAAACACCACTGCACTGCCCTAAACCCTGAAACACCACCCCCTGCACGACCCCCTACACTGCACGAACACCACTGCACTGCTCTAAACCCAGAAACACCACCCCAGAAAGACCCCCTACACTGCCCGAACACCACTGCACTGCCCTAAACCCTGAAACACCACCCCCAGAAGACCCCCTACACTGCCTGAACACCACTGCACTGCACTGCCCTGCCCTGAACCCTGAAACACCACTCCCAGCAAGACCCCCTACACTGCCCGAACACCACTGCCCTAAACCCTGAAACACTACCCGCAGCGAGACCCCCTGCAATGCCCGATCACCACTGCACTGCCCTTAAACCTGAAACACCAGCCCCAGCACAACCCCCTGCTCTGCCCGAACACAACTGTACTGCCCTATACCCTGAAACTCCAACCCCAGTAAAACCCCCTTCACTGCACGAACACCACTGCACCGCCCTAAACCCTGAAACACCAACCCCAGCAAGACCCGCTACACTGCCCGAACATCACTGCCCTAAACCCTGAAACACCACCCCCTGCACGACCCCCTACACTGCCCGAACACCATTGCACTGCCGTAAACCCTGAAACACCACCCGCATGACCCCCTATACTGCCAGAACACCACTGCACTGCCCTAAACCCTGAAACACCACCCCCAGTACAACCCCCTACACTGCCCGAACACCACTGCACTGCCCTAAACCCTGAAACACCACCCCCCACATGACCCCCTACACTGCCCGAACACCACTGCACTGCCCTAAACCCTGAAACACCAGGACCTGCACGACCCCCTACACTACCCAATCACCACTGCACTGCCCTAAACCCTGAAACACCAGCCCCAGCACGACACCCCACTGTTATATTTCTTGTTGGGAAATATTGCTTTATCCATTCTTGCATGTAATCACTCGGTCTTCTAGCAACGAAGTTTCTCTGGGGATTCTAGATTGTGGATTCCTCAGTGAGGCTTGGCTGTGGAGCTGAGAAGATACTTCTGGGGGTTGTTCTCTGTATCTAATTAAATCTACCTTTTTACATGACCTGCATGGATCCTGTGGTCTTTAAAATTGGCGACGAGGATGGGATTGAGTAATTATCAACTAAAGATTGCACAGGAAATTTGAATTCTAAAAGAACATTCTGAAGAAGACCCCCAGTTTGTATTTGAAGTACTCAAGACGAATAAATTACGTGGGAAAATCGCCCTCTGGTTGGAAGCTAGCTGGTTGACATCCCATTTCTTGGAAGAGAAGAAACCGCCTTATTTGTGAGTAAATCATCTGCTGTATTTGAAAGGAAGACTGAAGCGCATCCGTTCAGTGGATTTGAAGGAGAGACTGAGGTGCACATTACTTCGTTGTGGAGACTGAATTGTTTGCGAAGTGACGATACTGCCAGTAAACCCGAGGTTGTATCTGTTATTGTTCCCCGTGAAAAAACCTTTTCCTGAGGACAAAATTAGAGGCGCTCGACCTTGGCGATTGAACTGGTTCATTTGTTTCTTAAAAAAAAAAAAAAAAGCAATCTCTTAAGAATACAAAGTGCGCCAGTGGGTAATCAAGCCGTTGTGTTTGTTCGAAATTGAAGAGCTTACCTGTTGACATCTGAAGTGCGCTGAGAACTGCTGCTGAGCGTGCGTGGATCGGTTGCCATTTTCCTTCAAAGGAAAACTCCTCAAGAGCGTGCATATTCGGATCGCGAGCAATTCCGGCGTCTATCTTCTTTGCTGGTTCCCTGGAGTACGGGATGACGTCTGGTATTATGGGAGGTGCATGGTGATAGGAGCGGATCAACGTCACGTCTGAAACAAGCTCAGGGATTGGTGCACGTGACGATGAGCTCATTGATGTCACGCACGTCCGTGTTGCCTAGTTACTGAACAAACTTCATACAGCATTTACGAGGAGACGGCGGTGGTTCTCGAATCAGTTTCAACAATAGGCAAACACAAGCGCTGTGCACGGAGTCGCCCTAAGTGACCAAGGAACTTGGATTGTAGAAATTAAAATTGTATGGTTGACACTTGTTGTTTTGGAAAAAAAAAGAGGGGAGGGGTTTGGTTTGGTTTTACATCATACACAGACCAATTCATAGTGTTATTTTTGTTGTCTTTCTTAAATTAAAACGGTTTATTCAGGTTTATAGTTCCGAATGGCCACGCAAAACATTCCTCTACCTCCTACCTTTCTGCAAGAACCAGGTCCTACCTGTATGGAGTGGGAGGACTGGAAGGAAGCTTTTGTCACGTATTTAGAGGCCATAGGAGGAGATGTGTATTTGCCCAAGAGAAAGTTTGCTATATTAAAAATTGAGTTTGGGAGTTGAGGGAAGGAATGTCCTGAGCACATTGCCGAGTTTCACCCAGTATATGGAGAATGCCTACTCTGATGATGATCAGCATGACATATATGAAAGCGCAATGTCTGCGTTGTCAGAGAATTTTGGCAAAAGATTAAGTCTTGTTGTTGAAAGGCACAAGTTTTTCTCGCGAGTTCAAAAACATGGCGAGAAAATTGAACAGTATGTTGCTGCCCTACGGAGACTAGCAATCACTTGTAAATTCAAAGATTTAAGGGATGAAATTATTAGAGACCAATTTATAAATAGAACTAACAATTCCAAGATCCAAGAAAAACTATTAGATCTAAAAGATCACTCTTTAGACAAATCTTTAGAGATTGCAAAACGCATTGAGAACACATCCCAATACGTCAAGGATTTAGCAGATACCAAATCAAAAGTAGATCCTGAAACAAGCAAGTTATGTGTTGTGCACTCTAAAAAGAATCCCAAGGCAGATAATGAGGACAAGAAAACACCATATTTGAAACAAGATAACGTTATAAAAGGGAAAGTATGTTATGGGTGTGGTAGCAACAAACATACTGCGGAGGCAAGCCATTGTCCAGCCTTAAAGACCCGTTGTTATAAGTGTAGAAGGATTGGCCATTTCTCAAGGGTTTGTAAAGGGGAGGATTTCCATAACATAAGGAAATCAGTGAACATGGTAAGGGATAATGTTTCAATTTGTCCTGTTATTGAGAAATTAAGTGATATAGATTCAGATATTGAAGTGATGGTAGTAAGTAACTACAAGACATATGATCTGGACAAATCTGATAGGTACGTGCCTCCCAAGTGGATAGTCAATATAAACAATGTGGATGTTCCCATGTGGGCTGATTCTTGTTCCCCATTTTCTCTAGTGGACAAACAAAAGTGGGAGGAGATGAAGGGTGAAGAATTGATAGCAACTGACGTAGAACCTCAAGGCTATTGCGGAACTAAATTGCCAGTAATAGGTTATTTCAATGCTTTTACGTCTTTCAAGGGAAGGGAAACCAAAGCAAAAGTGTATGTTGTGGAAACTGGAAAGTGTCTATTAGGGTGGGTGGAGCAGACAAATTTGGGAATCATTCTTGATCCCAATCATCCTTTACAAGTATTGTTAACAGGGTTTGAGAATAACAAGTGGATTAAGGAATTTCCAAATGTATTCAAAGATGGTTTGGGCTGTCCCAAGAAGTTTGAAAATCAGATAATTTTTAAGAATAATGCCGTACCCAAGGTACATAAAGTTCGGAATGTACCCCTTGATTTACGGGGTAAATTGAAGGCTGAGTTGGAAAGATTATGTAAGGAGGGTGTAATTGAAGCGATAGAAGCTTCAGAATGGTTATGTCCAATTATGATAGCACACAAGCCCAATGGAAATATTCGGATGTGTGTGGACTTGAGAGACCTGAATGAGTGCATATGGGTGGACAGACATCCATTACCTCACATTAATGAGATGTTATCTAGTGTTGCTGGCGGAAGGTGTTTCACCACATTAGATTTGTCCAGCGCTTACCACCAAGTGCGTTTAAAAAAGAATCAAAGCATCTCACATCATTCATAACACCCGAGGGCGCGTTTCAATTTGTAAGAATGCCATTTGGGCTGGCATCAGCATCATCAGTGTTTCAGAGAGTAATGCAAACGATACTAAAAGACATAGAAAAAGTATTAGTGTTTCAAGATGATGTATTGATATGGGGAGAAAACAACAGTCAGCACGATGCAACTTTGTTTGAAGTCCTAACAAGGTTGGAATCTGCTGGTTTAACGATCAGTCTGCAAAAATGTAAATTTGCTCAACCTACAGTCGAATATTTAGGACACACATTATCTTTTGAAGCCATTAAACCGAAACTGAATCTAGTAGCCGATTTGGAGAAAGCTCCTTCCCCCCGTGATAGGGAACAATTGAGATCATTTCTTGGTTTAGCTGAATACTATTCTAAATTCGTTCATCACTTTTCCGAACAGGTACATCCTTTGCGTTGTTTGATGAAAAAGGGTGTACCCTTTGCATGGTCTTTGGAATGTCAATCTGCATTCACAAGCATCAAGAGGACTGTTGCCAATGCTACTGCGTTGTGTTCTTTCAACCCACAACATGAAACAATACTTGTTACAGATGCTAGTGGATATGGTTTGGGGGCTGTACTGATGCAAAGACACAATGGTAAGGAAAGAGTTGTAGCTTTTGCATCACATACTCTTAAAGGGGCTGAACCTTCTTATTCCACTATCGAAAAGGAGGCTCTTGCTTGCTGGTGGGGTGTACAACATTTTAGAGTCTATGTATGGGGAACTAAGTTTGAGTTGTATACGGATCATAAGCCGTTGACAGATATTTTTACTACGGCAGGTGCAGGGAGAGCCACTCCGCGTACAGCAAAATGGTTATATCGTTTGCAGGAGTATTCATTTGATGTGAAGTATGTGCCAGGCGTGAGAAACATCAATGCGGATTCCTTATCCCGTTTGCCCGTGGTCAGTAGTGAAAACGACTGCGAGAGTGATGAAGAATGGATGGTCGCTAGCATCGAAGATGTGTGTCAAGCCATTACGGAGAAGGAATTGCAAGATGCAATTTCTTTAGATACTGTTTTGGTGAAAGTAATTAAACAGTTACCTACTTCTTTTGGTTGGAAATTGGATGAGTCTGTAAAATGCTATAAAGATGTGTGGGAAGAATTATCCGTGGTTAATGGCATTGTAAGAAGGTGTGATAAATTAGTTGTTCCATTTTCGTTAAGAATGAGGTTGATGCAATTATTGCATGAAGGTCATGGAGGGATGTCAGCTGTCAAAAGGAAGGCCAGGATGGACTTTTGGTGGCCAGGAATGGATAGAGACAAAGAGAGGTTTGTGAGAGAGTGTGTTTCCTGTACATGCAGTGACAAATCTAATGTGTTGAAGCAGACTCCAATTACTCCTATCAGGTTACCCGAAAAACCTTGGGAGAGATTAGGGATTGACATATGTGGGCCATTTGATTGCTTGTCAGCATCTGAAAGATTTGCCATTGTCATGATGGATTATCATTCAAAATGGCCTGAAGTGGCATTTGTTAAGGAGGTTAAATCTAGCAGTATAATCACATTTTGTGATGTAATTTTTAGGAGCGAGGGTTGTCCAGCGGAGATATTATCGGACAATGGACCACAATTTACTTCAGAGGAGTTTGGTGATTTTCTTAGTAGACTAGGTATTAAGCACTTAAGGACTCCGGTATATCACCCCCGGGGTAATGGTTTAGTGGAGCGCTTTAACCGAGTCTTGGGGGATTGCATTCAATTATGTTTGTCAACAAATAAGTGTTGGAAAACTGAAGTAAAAAATTTACTTTGGAACTACAGAACCACTCCTCATTCTGTGACTGGAGAAACTCCGTTTTGTTTACTCAAGGGGAGAGTGCCTTGCACCATGTCGGTACCGGCGTTGATGGGGAGGAGTGGTAAGAATAATGTTGACGTCACAGAGGTGTGTACCAAAGTCGAGAGATATCAGGATGCTTACAAAAAAAGACATAATGACAAGATAACCAGGGATTCAATAGTAATAGAAAGGGGGGATTTTGTAAGATCTTGTTCTGGTAACATGTCAAAAAAGGGAGCGTCAAAATTTTCTGAGCCAAGGGAAGTTGTAGGTGTTAAAGGAAACATAGTTAAGTTGTCAGATGGTAACTGGTGGAATACACGCAGAATTACGAAGTGTAACGATGCAGAAGTGAGAATATGGTTAGAAAAGAATTCTCGTGGTGTGAAAACATGTGAAAATCCCGAAAGAACCTTTAGCGAGCGAGTCAAATATAAACCAAAAAGATTGGATGATTATTTGTGTGATTAAAGTTAAAAAAAAATGTAATTAGTGTTTGTTGGAAAAAGGGAGATGTGTTATATTTCTTGTTGGGAAATATTGCTTTATCCATTCTTGCATGTAATCACTCGGTCTCCTAGCAATGAAGTTTCTCTGGGGATTCTAGATTGTGGATTCCTCAGTGAGGCTTGGCTGTGGAGCTGAGAAGATACTTCTGGGGGTTGTTTTCTGTATCTAATTAAATCTACCTTTTTACATGACCTGCATGTATCCTGTGGTCTTTAAAACCCACATTGCCCAAACACCACTGCACTGCCCTAAACCCTGAAACACCACCCCCTGCACGACCCCTACACTGCCCGAACACCACTGCACTGCTCTAAACCCTGAAACACTACCCCAGCAAGACCCCCTACACTGCCCGAACTCCACTGCACTGCACTGCACTGCCCTAAACCCTGAAACGCCACTCCCAGCAAGACCCCCTACACTGCCCGAACACCACCGCCCTAAACACTGAAACACCACCCCCAACAAGACCCCCTGCACTGCCTGAACACCACGGCACTGCCCTAAACCCTGAAACACGAGGCCCAGCATGACCCCCTACACTGCCCGAACACCACTGCACTGTCCTAAACCCAGAAACTCCACCCCCAGTTGTCCCCCCTACACTGCCCGAACACCACTGTACTGCCCTAAACCCTGAAACACCACCCCCAGCAAGACTCCCTACACTGCACAAACACCACTGCCCTAAACCCTGAAATACCACTCCCTGCACTACCCCCTACACTGCCCGAACACCACTGCACTGCCGTAAACCCTGAAACACCACCCCCGAACTACCCCTATACTGCCCGAACACTGCTGCACAGCGCTAAACCCTATAACACCACACCCCCATTACAACCCCCTACACTGCCCGAACACTACTGCACTGCCCTAAACCCTGAAACACCACCCCACACAACGACCCCCTACACTGCCCGAACACCAATGCACTGACCTAAACCATGAAACACCACACCCCAGCAAGACCCCCTACACTGCCCGAACACCACTGCACTGCCCTAAACCCTGAAGCACCACCTCTGCTTGAACCCCTACACTGCCGGAACACCAGTGCACTGCCCTAAACCCAGAAACACCATCCCCAGCAAGACCCCCTACACTGCCCAAACACCACTGCACTGCACTAAATCCTGAAACACCACCTTAGCAAGACCCCCTACACTACCCGAACACCACTGCACTGCCCTAAACCCTGAAACACTACCACCAGCATGACCCCCCACCCTGTCCGAACTCCACTGCACTGCCCCAAACCCTAAAACACCATCCCTAGCACGACCCACTACACTGCCTGAACACCACTGCACTGCCCTAAACCCTGAAACACCACCCCCAGCACGACCCCCTACACTGCCCGAACACCAATACACTGCCCTAAACACTGAAACACCAGCCCCAGCACGACCCTCTTCACTGCCCGAACACCACTGCACTGCCTTAGAGCCTGAAACACCACCCCCAGCACGACCCCCTACACTGCCTGAACACAACTGCACTGCCCCAAACCCTGAAACACCACCCCCAGCACGACCCCATACACTGCCCGAACACCACTGCACTACCCTAAACCCTGAAAAACCAGCCCCTGCATGACCTCCTACACTGCCCGAACACCACTGCACTGCCCCAAACCCTGAAACACCAGCCCCAGCATGACACCCCACGCTGCCCAAACACCACTGCACTGCCCTAAACCCTGAAACACCACCCCCCTGCACGACCCCCTACACTGCACGAACACCACTGCACTGCTCTAAACCCAGAAACACCACCCCAGAAAGACCCCCTATACTGCCCGAACACCACTGCACTGCCCTAAACCCTGAAACACCACCCCCAGAAGACCCCCTACACTGCCCGAACACCACTGCACTGCCTTAGAGCCTGAAACACCACCCCCAGCACGACCCCCTACACTGCCTGAACACAACTGCACTGCCCCAAACCCTGAAACACCACCCCCAGCACGACCCCATACACTGCCCGAACACCACTGCACTACCCTAAACCCTGAAAAACCAGCCCCTGCATGACCTCCTACACTGCCCGAACACCACTGCACTGCCCCAAACCCTGAAACACCAGCCCCAGCATGACACCCCACGCTGCCCAAACACCACTGCACTGCCCTAAACCCTGAAACACCACCCCCCTGCACGACCCCCTACACTGCACGAACACCACTGCAGTGCTCTAAACCCAGAAACACCACCCCAGAAAGACCCCCTACACTGCCCGAACACCACTGCACTGCCCTAAACCCTGAAACACCACCCCCAGAAGACCCCCTACACTGCCTGAACACCACTGCACTGCACTGCCCTGCCCTGAACCCTGAAACACCACCCCCAGCAAGACCCCCTACACTGCCCGAACACCACTGCCCTAAACCCTGAAACACTACCCGCAGCGAGACCCCCTGCAATGCCCGATCACCACTGCACTGCCCTTAAACCTGAAACACCAGCCCCAGCACAACCCCCTGCTCTGCCCGAACACAACTGTACTGCCCTATACCCTGAAACTCCAACCCCAGTACAACCCCCTACACTGCACGAACACCACTGCACCGCCCTAAACCCTGAAACACCAACCCCAGCAAGACCCGCTACACTGCCCGAACATCACTGCCCTAAACCCTGAAACACCACCCCCTGCACGACCCCCTACACTGCCCGAACACCATTGCACTGCCGTAAACCCTGAAACACCACCCGCATGACCCCCTATACTGCCCGAACACCACTGCACTGCCCTAAACCCTGAAACACCACCCCCCGTACAACCCCCTACACTGCCCGAACACCACTGCACTGCCCTAAACCCTGAAACACCACCCCCCACATGACCCCCTACACTGCCCGAACACCACTGCACTGCCCTAAACCCTGAAACACCAGGACCTGCACGACCCCCTACACTACCCAATCACCACTGCACTGCCCTAAACCCTGAAACACCAGCCCCAGCACGACACCCCACTGTTATATTTCTTGTTGGGAAATATTGCTTTATCCATTCTTGCATGTAATCACTCGGTCTTCTAGCAACGAAGTTTCTCTGGGGATTCTAGATTGTGGATTCCTCAGTGAGGCTTGGCTGTGGAGCTGAGAAGATACTTCTGGGGGTTGTTCTCTGTATCTAATTAAATCTACCTTTTTACATGACCTGCATGGATCCTGTGGTCTTTAAAATTGGCGACGAGGATGGGATTGAGTAATTATCAACTAAAGATTGCACAGGAAATTTGAATTCTAAAAGAACATTCTGAAGAAGACCCCCAGTTTGTATTTGAAGTACTCAGACGAATAAATTACGTGGGAAAATCGCCCTCTGGTTGGAAGCTAGCTGGTTGACATCCCATTTCTTGGAAGAGAAGAAACCGCCTTATTTGTGAGTAAATCATCTGCTGTATTTGAAAGGAAGACTGAAGCGCATCCGTTCAGTGGATTTGAAGGAGAGACTGAGGTGCACATTACTTCGTTGTGGAGACTGAATTGTTTGCGAAGTGACGATACTGCCAGTAAACCCGAGGTTGTATCTGTTATTGTTCCCCGTGAAAAAACCTTTTCCTGAGGACAAAATTAGAGGCGCTCGACCTTGGCGATTGAACTGGTTCATTTGTTTCTTAAAAAAAAAAAAAGCAATCTCTTAAGAATACAAAGTGCGCCAGTGGGTAATCAAGCCGTTGTGTTTGTTCGAAATTGAAGAGCTTACCTGTTGACATCTGAAGTGCGCTGAGAACTGCTGCTGAGCGTGCGTGGATCGGTTGCCATTTTCCTTCAAAGGAAAACTCCTCAAGAGCGTGCATATTCGGATCGCGAGCAATTCCGGCGTCTATCTTCTTTGCTGGTTCCCTGGAGTACGGGATGACGTCTGGTATTATGGGAGGTGCATGGTGATAGGAGCGGATCAACGTCACGTCTGAAACAAGCTCAGGGATTGGTGCACGTGACGATGAGCTCATTGATGTCACGCACGTCCGTGTTGCCTAGTTACTGAACAAACTTCATACAGCATTTACGAGGAGACGGCGGTGGTTCTCGAATCAGTTTCAACAATAGGCAAACACAAGCGCTGTGCACGGAGTCGCCCTAAGTGACCAAGGAACTTGGATTGTAGAAATTAAAATTGTATGGTTGACACTTGTTGTTTTGGAAAAAAAAAGAGGGGAGGGGTTTGGTTTGGTTTTACATCATACACAGACCAATTCATAGTGTTATTTTTGTTGTCTTTCTTAAATTAAAACGGTTTATTCAGGTTTATAGTTCCGAATGGCCACGCAAAACATTCCTCTACCTCCTACCTTTCTGCAAGAACCAGGTCCTACATGTATGGAGTGGGAGGACTGGAAGGAAGCTTTTGTCACGTATTTAGAGGCCATAGGAGGAGATGTGTATTTGCCCAAGAGAAAGTTTGCTATATTAAAAATTGAGTTTGGGATTGAGGGAAGGAAAGTCCTGAGCACATTGCCGAGTTTCACCCAGTATATGGAGAATGCCAACTCTGATGATGATCAGCATGACATATATGAAAGCGCAATGTCTGCGTTGTCAGAGAATTTTGGCAAAAGATTAAGTCTTGTTGTTGAAAGGCACAAGTTTTTCTCGCGAGTTCAAAAACATGGCGAGAAAATTGAACAGTATGTTGCTGCCCTACGGAGACTAGCAATCACTTGTAAATTCAAATATTTAAGGGATGAAATTATTAGAGACCAATTTATAAATAGAACTAACAATTCCAAGATCCAAGAAAAACTATTAGATCTAAAAGATCACTCTTTAGACAAATCTTTAGAGATTGCAAAACGCATTGAGAACACATCCCAATACGTCAAGGATTTAGCAGATACCAAATCAAAAGTAGATCCTGAAACAAGCAAGTTATGTGTTGTGCACTCTAAAAAGAATCCCAAGGCAGATAATGAGGACAAGAAAACACCATATTTGAAACAAGATAACGTTATAAAAGGGAAAGTATGTTATGGGTGTGGTAGCAACAAACATACTGCGGAGGCAAGCCATTGTCCAGCCTTAAAGACCCGTTGTTATAAGTGTAGAAGGATTGGCCATTTCTCAAGGGTTTGTAAAGGGGAGGATTTCCATAACATAAGGAAATCAGTGAACATGGTAAGGGATAATGTTTCAATTTGTCCTGTTATTGAGAAATTAAGTGATATAGATTCAGATATTGAAGTGATGGTAGTAAGTAACTACAAGACATATGATCTGGACAAATCTGATAGGTACGTGCCTCCCAAGTGGATAGTCAATATAAACAATGTGGATGTTCCCATGTGGGCTGATTCTTGTTCCCCATTTTCTCTAGTGGACAAACAAAAGTGGGAGGAGATGAAGGGTGAAGAATTGATAGCAACTGACGTAGAACCTCAAGGCTATTGCGGAACTAAATTGCCAGTAATAGGTTATTTCAATGCTTTTTCGTCTTTCAAGGGAAGGGAAACCAAAGCAAAAGTGTATGTTGTGGAAACTGGAAAGTGTCTATTAGGGTGGGTGGAGCAGACAAATTTGGGAATCATCCTTGATCCCAATCATCCTTTACAAGTATTGTTAACAGGGTTTGAGAATAACAAGTGGATTAAGGAATTTCCAAATGTATTCAAAGATGGTTTGGGCTGTCCCAAGAAGTTTGAAAATCAGATAATTTTTAAGAATAATGCCGTACCCAAGGTACATAAAGTTCGGAATGTACCCCTTGATTTACGGGGTAAATTGAAGGCTGAGTTGGAAAGATTATGTTATGTTATGTTATGTTATATGCTTTTATATAGCGCACGGATGCCGCAGCAAAGTGGCGTCCCGGCGCTTATGGAGAATAGTAAACACAACACGACAAAAGATAAAAGAGATGGACCTAAATTGTGGTGAAAAGAAAAGTTTTAAGAGCCTTTCTAAAAGGAAGCAACTCAGGGATGGAGCGCAAAGGGGCAGGCAGAGAATTCCAAAGAGTGGCCGCCAAAACTGAGAAAGAGCGTCCGCCCATCCTAGATTTTTGGAAGCGTGGCACGATGGCCAAATTAGCTCCAGCAGAGCGGAGAGCTCTGGCAGGAACATAGTGCTGGATAGTCTGTGCAAGGATGGGTGGGGAGGCTGCTTTGAGAATCTTAAAAGTTAAGCAGAGAGCTTTAAACTTAATTCTCTGCCCCACCGGCAACCAATGAAGATCCTGAATAGTCCGACGGGCCGATACAAATTTGGGAAGGCCAACAAGCATCCTAGCTGCCGCATTCTGAACTCTCTGAAGGCGAGATAACTCGGCTTGATTCAGACCCAGGAACAGGGAGCTAGCATAATCCAGCCTGGTGAGAACCAGGGCTTGGACAATAATCTGTCTGGTCTCCGCATCGAAGAACTTAAAAATAGGTCGGAGACACTGCAGAGTACCAAAACAAGTGCCAGCCACACGTTTTGTGTGGGAAATAAAGGAAAGCTTAGGGTCGAACCACACCCCAAGGTTTCTAACCTCGGTAACAGGGGAAGGAACGGGGCCAAGATCGGACGGCCACCACTGATCACCCCATAATTCATTGTCCCTACCAAAAATAATGACCTCGGTCTTAGAGGCATTCAGTTGGAGTCGATTGTTCGCCATCCAGCCAGCCACAGCTTTTAGAGCTGACTGAAAGGTGGAGGCATCCATGCTGTGGTCACCATTAAGAGCCATTATGTAAGGAGGGTGTAATTGAAGCGATAGAAGCTTCAGAATGGTTATGTCCAATTGTGATAGCACACAAGCCCAATGGAAATATTCGGATGTGTGTGGACTTGAGAGACCTGAATGAGTGCATATGGGTGGACAGACATCCATTACCTCACATTAATGAGATGTTATCTAGTGTAGCTGGCGGAAGGTGTTTCACCACATTAGATTTGTCCAGCGCTTACCACCAAGTGCGTTTAAAAAAGAATCAAAGCATCTCACATCATTCATAACACCCGAGGGCGCGTATCAATTTGTAAGAATGCCATTTGGGCTGGCATCAGCATCATCAGTGTTTCAGAGAGTAATGCAAACGATACTAAAAGACATAGAAAAAGTATTAGTGTTTCAAGATGATGTATTGATATGGGGAGAAAACAACAGTCAGCACGATGCAACTTTGTTTGAAGTCCTAACAAGGTTGGAATCTGCTGGTTTAAGGATCAGTCTGCAAAAATGTAAATTTGCTCAACCTACAGTCGAATATTTAGGACACACATTATCTTTTGAAGCCATTAAACCGAAACTGAATCTAGTAGCCGATTTGGAGAAAGCTCCTTCCCCCCGTGATAGGGAACAATTGAGATCATTTCTTGGTTTAGCTGAATACTATTCTAAATTCGTTCATCACTTTTCCGAACAGGTACATCCTTTGCGTTGTTTGATGAAAAAGGGTGTACCCTTTGCATGGTCTTTGGAATGTCAATCTGCATTCACAAGCATCAAGAGGACTGTTGCCAATGCTACTGCGTTGTGTTCTTTCAACCCACAACATGAAACAATACTTGTTACAGATGCTAGTGGATATGGTTTGGGGGCTGTACTGATGCAAAGACACAATGGTAAGGAAAGAGTTGTAGCTTTTGCATCACATACTCTTAAAGGGGCTGAACCTTCTTATTCCACTATCGAAAAGGAGGCTCTTGCTTGCTGGTGGGGTGTACAACATTTTAGAGTCTATGTATGGGGAACTAAGTTTGAGTTGTATACGGATCATAAGCCGTTGACAGATATTTTTACTACGGCAGGTGCAGGGAGAGCCACTCCGCGTACAGCAAAATGGTTATATCGTTTGCAGGAGTATTCATTTGATGTGAAGTATGTGCCAGGCGTGAGAAACATCAATGCGGATTGCTTATCCCGTTTGCCGGTGGTCAGTAGTGAAAACGACTGCGAGAGTGATGAAGAATGGATGGTCGCTAGCATCGAAGATGTGTGTCAAGCCATTACGGAGAGGGAATTGCAAGATGCAATTTCTTTAGATACTGTTTTGGTGAAAGTAATTAAACAGTTACCTACTTCTTTTGGTTGGAAATTGGATGAGTCTGTAAAATGCTATAAAGATGTGTGGGAAGAATTATCCGTGGTTAATGGCATTGTAAGAAGGTGTGATAAATTAGTTGTTCCATTTTCGTTAAGAATGAGGTTGATGCAATTATTGCATGAAGGTCATGGAGGGATGTCAGCTGTCAAAAGGAAGGCCAGGATGGACTTTTGGTGGCCAGGAATGGATAGAGACAAAGAGAGGTTTGTGAGAGAGTGTGTTTCCTGTACATGCAGTGACAAATCTAATGTGTTGAAGCAGACTCCAATTACTCCTATCAGGTTACCCGAAAAACCTTGGGAGAGATTAGGGATTGACATATGTGGGCCATTTGATTGTTTGTCAGCATCTGAAAGATTTGCCATTGTCATGATGGATTATCATTCAAAATGGCCTGAAGTGGCATTTGTTAAGGAGGTTAAATCTAGCAGTATAATCACATTTTGTGATGTAATTTTTAGGAGCGAGGGTTGTCCAGCGGAGATATTATCGGACAATGGACCACAATTTACTTCAGAGGAGTTTGGTGATTTTCTTAGTAGACTAGGTATTAAGCACTTAAGGACTCCGGTATATCACCCCCGGGGTAATGGTTTAGTGGAGCGCTTTAACCGAGTCTTGGGGGATTGCATTCAATTATGTTTGTCAACAAATAAGTGTTGGAAAACTGAAGTAAAAAATTTACTTTGGAACTACAGAACCACTCCTCATTCTGTGACTGGAGAAACTCCGTTTTGTTTACTCAAGGGGAGAGTGCCTTGCACCATGTCGGTACCGGCGTTGATGGGGAGGAGTGGTAAGAATAATGTTGACGTCACAGAGGTGTGTACCAAAGTCGAGAGATATCAGGATGCTTACAAAAAAAGACATAATGACAAGATAACCAGGGATTCAATAGTAATAGAAAGGGGGGATTTTGTAAGATCTTGTTCTGGTAACATGTCAAAAAAGGGAGCGTCAAAATTTTCTGAGCCAAGGGAAGTTGTAGGTGTTAAAGGAAACATAGTTAAGTTGTCAGATGGTAACTGGTGGAATACACGCAGAATTACGAAGTGTAACGATGCAGAAGTGAGAATATGGTTAGAAAATAATTCTCGTGGTGTGAAAACATGTGAAAATCCCGAAAGAACCTTTAGCGAGCGAGTCAAATATAAACCAAAAAGATTGGATGATTATTTGTGTGATTAAAGTTAAAAAAAAATGTAATTAGTGTTTGTTGGAAAAAGGGAGATGTGTTATATTTCTTGTTGGGAAATATTGCTTTATCCATTCTTGCATGTAATCACTCGGTCTCCTAGCAATGAAGTTTCTCTGGGGATTCTAGATTGTGGATTCCTCAGTGAGGCTTGGCTGTGGAGCTGAGAAGATACTTCTGGGGGTTGTTTTCTGTATCTAATTAAATCTACCTTTTTACATGACCTGCATGGATCCTGTGGTCTTTAAAACCCACATTGCCCAAACACCACTGCACTGCCCTAAACCCTGAAACACCACCCCCCTGCACAACCCCTACACTGCCCAAACACCACTGCACTGCTCTAAACCCTGAAACACTACCCCAGCAAGACCCCCTACACTGCCCGAACTCCACTGCACTGCACTGCACTGCCCTAAACCCTGAAACGCCACTCCCAGCAAGACCCCCTACACTGCCCGAACACCACCGCCCTAAACACTGAAACACCACCCCCAACAAGACCCCCTGCACTGCCTGAACACCACGGCACTGCCCTAAACCCTGAAACACGAGCCCCAGCACGACCCCCTACACTGCCCGAACACCACTGCACTGTCCTAAACCCAGAAACTCCACCCCCAGTTGTCCCCCCTACACTGCCCGAACACCACTGTACTGCCCTAAACCCTGAAACACCACCCCCAGCAAGACTCCCTACACTGCACAAACACCACTGCCCTAAACCCTGAAATACCACTCCCTGCACTACCCCCTACACTGCCCGAACACCACTGCACTGCCGTAAACCCTGAAACACCACCCCCGAACTACCCCTATACTGCCCGAACACTGCTGCACAGCGCTAAACCCTATAACACCACACCCCCATTACAACCCCCTACACTGCCCGAACACCACTGCACTGCCCTAAACCCTGAAACACCACCCCCCACACGACCCCCTACACTGCCCGAACACCAATGCACTGACCTAAACCATGAAACACCACACCCCAGCAAGACCCCCTACACTGCCCGAACACCACTGCACTGCCCTAAACCCTGAAGCACCACCTCTGCTTGAACCCCTACACTGCCCGAACACCAGTGCACTGCCCTAAACCCAGAAACACCATCCCCAGCAAGACCCCCTACACTGCCCAAACACCACTGCACTGCACTAAATCCTGAAACACCACCTTAGCAAGACCCCCTACACTACCCGAACACCACTGCACTGCCCTAAACCCTGAAACACTACCACCAGCATGACCCCCCACCCTGTCCGAACTCCACTGCACTGCCCCAAACCCTAAAACACCATCCCTAGCACGACCCACTACACTGCCTGAACACCACTGCACTGCCCTAAACCCTGAAACACCACCCCCAGCACGACCCCCTACACTGCCCGAACACCAATACACTGCCCTAAACACTGAAACACCACCCCAGCAAGACCCCCTACACTGCCCGAACACCACTGCACTGCCCTAAACCCTGAAGCACCACCACTGCTTGAACCCCTACACTGCCCGAACACCAGTGCACTGCCCTAAACCCTGAAACACCATCCCCAGCAAGACCCCCTATACTTCCCGAGCACCACTGCACTGCCCTAAACCCTAAAACACCAGCCCCAGCATGACCCACTACCCTGCCCCGAACACCACTGCACTGCCCTAAACCCTGAAACACCACCCCTGCACGACCCCCAACACTGCACGAACACCACGGCCCTAAACCATGATACACCACCCCCTGCACGACCCCCTACACTGCCCGAACACCACTGCACTGCCCTAAAGCCTAAAACACCAGCCCCAGCATGACCCACTACCCTGCCCCGAACACCACTGCACTGCCCTAAACCCTGAAACACCACCCCTGCACGACCCCCAACACTGCACGAACACCACTGCCCTAAACCCTGAAACACCACCCCCTGCACGACCCCCTACACTGCCTGAACACCACTGCACTGCCCTAAACCCTGAAACACCACCCCCAGGACAACCCCCTACACTGCCCGAACACCACTGCACTGCCCAAAAACCTGAATCACCACCCCAGCACGACCCCCTACCATGCCCGAACACCACTGCACTGCCCTAAACCTTGAAAAACCACCCCAGCATGTCCCCCTACACTGCCCGAACACCACTGAACTGCCCTAAACCCTGAAACACCACCCCCACAGGACCCCTACACTGCCCGAACACCACTGAACTGCCCTAAACCCTAAAAGACCACCCCCAGCATGACCCACTACCCTGCCCCGAACACCACTGCACTGCCCTAAACCCTGAAACACCACCCCCTGCACAACCCCCAACACTGCACAAACACCACTGCCCTAAACCCTGAAACACCACCCCCTGCACGACCCCTACACTGCCTGAACACCACTGCACTGCCCTAAACCCTGAAACACCACCCCCTGCATGACCCCCTACACTGCCCGAACACCACTGCGCTGCCCTAAACCCTGAAACACCACCCCGCACGACCCCCTATACTGCCCGAACACCGCTGCAGTTCCCTAAACCCTGAAACACCACCCCCCAGTACAACCCCCTACACTGCCCGAACACCACTGCACTGCCCTAAACCATGAAAAACCACCCCCCAGCAAGACCCCCTACACTGCCTGAACACCACTGCACTGCCCTAATCCCTGAAACACCAGCACCAGCACGACCCCCTACACTGCCCGAACACCACTGCACTGCCCAAAACCCTGAAACACCAGCCCCAGCACAATCCCTCACACTGCCCGAACACCACTGCACTGCCCTAAACCCTGAAACAGCACCCCCCTGCATGACCCCCTACACTGCCCGAAAATCACTGCACTGCCCTAAACCCTGAAACACCACTCCCAGCAAGACCCCCTACACTGCCCGGAAACCACTGCCCTAAACCCTGAAACACCACCCTTAGCAAGACCCCCTACACTGCCCGAACACCACTGCCCTAAACCCTGAAACACCACCCCAAGCAAGACCCCCTGCACTGCCCGAACACCACTGCACTGCCCTAAACCCTGAAACTCCACCCCCAGCACGACCCCCAACACTGCCCAAACACCACTGCCCTAAACCCTGAAACAACACCCCCTGCATGACTCCCTACACTTCCCGGCCACTGCACTTCTGTAAACCCTGAAACACCACCCCCGCACGACCCCTATACTGCCCGAACACCACTGCACTGCCCTAAACCATGAAACACCACCCCCCAGCAAGAACCCCCACACGGCCCAAACACCACTACACTGCCCTAAACCCTGAAACACCACCCCCAGCACGACCCCCTATCATTCCTGAACACCACTACACTGCCCTAAACCCTAAAACACCACCCCCAGCATGACCCACTACCCTGCCCCGAACACCACTGCACTGCCCTAAACCCTGAAACACCACCCCCTGTACGACCCCCAACACTGCACGAACACCACTGCCCTAAACCCTGAAACACCACCCCCTGCACGACCCCCTACACTGCCTGAACACCACTGCACTGCCCTAAACCCTGAAACACCACCCCAGCACAACCCCCTACACTGCCCGAACACCACTGCACTGCCCTAAACCCTGAAAAACCACCCCCCACACGACCCCTTACACTGCCTGAACACCACTGAACTGCCCTAAACCACGAAACACGACCCCCCAGCAAGACCCCCTGACCTTCCCGAGCACCACTGCACTGCCCTAAACCCTAAAACACCAGCCCCAGCATGACCCACTACCCTGCCCCGAACACCACTGCACTGCCCTAAACCCTGAAACACCACCCCTGCACGACCCCCAACAGTGCACGAACACCACTGCCCTAAACCCTGAAACACCACCCCCTGCACGACCCCCTACACTGCCCGAACACCACTGCACTGCCCTAAACCCTAAAACACCAGCCCCAGCATGACCCACTACCCTGCCCCGAACACCACTGCACTGCCCTAAACCCTGAAACACCACCCCTGCACGACCCCCAACACTGCACGAACACCACTGCCCTAAACCCTGAAACACCACCCCCTGCACGGCCCCCTACACTGCCTGAACACCACTGCACTGCCCTAAACCCTGAAACACCACCCCCAGGACAACCCCCTACACTGCCCGAACACCACTGCACTGCCCAAAAACCTGAAACACCACCCCAGCACGACCCCCTACCATGCCCGAACACCACTGCACTGCCCTAAACCTTGAAAAACCACCCCAGCATGTCCCCCTACACTGCCCGAACACCACTGAACTGCCCTAAACCCTGAAACACCACCCCCACACGACCCCTACACTGCCCGAACACCACTGAACTGCCCTAAACCCTAAAAGACCACCCCCAGCATGACCCACTACCCTGCCCCGAACACCACTGCACTGCACTAAACCCTGAAACACCACCCCCTGCACGACCTCCAACACTGCACAAACACCACTGCCCTAAACCCTGAAACACCACCCCCTGCACGACCCCTACACTGCCTGAACACCACTGCACTGCCCTGAACCCTGAAACACCACCCCCTCCATGACCCCTACACTGCCCGAACACCACTGCGCTGCCCTAAACCCTGAAACACCACCCCCGCACGACCCCCTATACTGCCCGAACACCACTGCACTTCCCTAAACCCTGAAACACCACCCCCCAGTACAACCCCCTACACTGCCCGAACACCACTGCACTGCCCTAAACCATGAAACACCACCCCCCAGCAAGACCCCCTACACTGCCTGAACACCACTGCATTGCCCTAAACCCTGAAACACTAGCCCCAGCAATATCCCCTACACTGCCCGAACACCACTGCACTGCCCTAAACCCTGAGACACCACCCCCAGCAAGACCACCTACACTGCCTGAACACCACTGCACTGCCCTAAACCCTTAAACACCATCCCCAGCACGACCCCCTACACTTCCCGAACACCACTGCGCTGCAAGAAACCATAAAACACAGGCCCCAGCACGACCCCCTACCATTCCTGAACACCACTGCACTGCCCTAAACCCTAAAACACCACACCCAGCAGGACCCACTACCCTGCCCGAACACCACTGCAATGGCCTAAACCCTGAAACACGACCGCCTGCACGACCCCCTACACTGCCCGAACACCACTGCACTGCCCTAAAGCCTGAAACACCAGCCCCAACAAGACCCCCTACACTGCCCGATCACCACTGCCCTAAACCCTGAAACACCCCCCCTGCATGACCCACAACCCTTCCCGAACACCACTGCACTGCCCTAAACCCTAAAACACCACACCCAGAACGACCCACTACCCTGCCCGAACAACACTGCAATGGCCTAAACTCTGAAACACCACCACCTGCACGCCCCCCTACTCTGCCCGAACACCACTGCACTGCCCTAAACCCTGAAACACCAGCCCCAGCAAGACCCCCTTCACTGCCCGAACACCACTGCCCTAAACCCTGAAACACCACCCCCTGCATGACCCCCTACACTGCCCAACCACCACTGCACTGCCCTAAACCCTGAAACACCACCCCCAGCACGACCCCCTACACTGCCCGAACACCACTGCACTGCCCTAAACCCTGAAACACCACCCCAGCATGAACCCCTACACTGCCCGAACACCACTGAACTGCCCTAAACCCTGAAACACCACACCCTGCACGACCCCCTACACTGCCCGAACACCACTGCACTGCCCTAAACCCAGAAACACCACCCCCTTCACGACCTCCTACACTGCACCAACACCACTGCACTGCCCTAAACCCTGAAACAGCACCCCCCAGCAAGATCACCTACAAAGCCCGAATACCACTGCACTGCCCAGCAAGACCCCCTTTACTGCCCAAACATAGGCCTGGGCCAAAATTCCGTTCCGTTCGCAGAAATTGCGATAATTTGGCATTTTCGCGTTCCGCGGATAGCGCAAACATGTAAAAATTTGGGCATTCCGCAGCTTAGCGATAATTTGTTTCTTGCTCGCGCTGTAAAATAATACATTCTTGCGTGCGTGCGATCACCTTACCTGAATCCCCGCGTTCGCCGACAAGTTTTCCCGATCCGGTCGCGTTCTCCACTAGATGTTGGATTGTTGGTAGCCATTTGCGCTGTCTCGCGACCCTCTACACTGCCCGAACACCACTGAACTGCCCTAAACCCTGAAACACCACCCCCATCAAGATCACCTACACTGCCCTAACACCACTGCACTGCCCTAAACCCTGAAACACCACCCCCTGCACGACCCCCTACACTGCCCGACCACCACTGCACTGCCCTGAACCCTGAAACACCACCCCCTGCAAGACCCCCTATACTGCCCGAACACCACTGCACGGCCCTAAACCCTAAAACACCACCCCCAGCACGACACCCTACACTACCCAAACACCACAGCACTACCCTAAACCCTAAATCTACCCCCAGCACGAACCCCTACACTACCCAAACACCACTGCACTACCCTAAACCCTAAATCTACCCTCAGCACGACCCCTACACTATCCAAACACCACTGCAAACACCACTGCGCTACCCTAAACCCTAAAACACTACCCCAGCATGACCCCCTACACTACCCAAACACCACTGCACTACCCTAAACCCTAAAACACTACCCCCAGCACGACCCCCTAGACTACACAAACACGACTGCACTACCCTAAACCCTAAAACACTACCCCAGCACGACCCCCTACACTTCACAAACACCACTGCACTGCCCTAAACCCTAAAACACTACCCCCAGCACGACCCCCTACACTACACAAACACCACTGCACAACTCTAAACCCTAAATCTACCCCAAGCACGACCCCCTACACTACACAAACATCACTGCACTACCCTAAACCCTTAAACACTACCACCAGCATGACCGCCTACACTACACAAACACCACTGCACTTCCCAAAACCCTAAAACACTACCCCAGCACGACCCCCTACACTTCACAAACACCACTGCACTGCCCTAAACCCTAAAACACTACCCCCAGCACGACCCCCTACACTACACAAACACCACTGCACAACTCTAAACCCTAAATCTACCCCAAGCACGACCCCCTACACTACACAAACATCACTGCACTACCCTAAACCCTTAAACACTACCACCAGCATGACCGCCTACACTACACAAACACCACTGCACTTCCCAAAACCCTAAAACACTACCCCCAGCACGACCCTCTACACCACACAAACACCACTGCACTATCCTAAAACACGACCCTCAGCACGACACCCTACACTACTCAAACACTACTACCCTAAACCCTAAACCCTAAAAAAGTAAGCACAGCACCACTCCATGCCTAATCCCCCTTGCCTCTCGCTCCTCGTGGTTCCTCTCTCCTCATGGTTCCTGCTTCACATCGTCTCTGAGGGGCGGTGCACGTCGTTGTGAGGAAACGGAACAGCCTCTGTTTCCTTACATCGACATGGATCGTCTACATTTTTTTAGAACTCATGCTCATTTACCATACACGCCTTTACAACAAAATTAGTTGTAAAGACATGCGTGGTAAATGACCATGCGTTCTAAAAAAATGCGTAGTAATGACTGCGATGTACAACGCATGCGTGGTAATGCATGCATTGTAATGGTATCGCGAAGTAAAAAATGTGTTGTAACTTCTGTTTACTGATCGAAGCTGGCCCCTGTTCTTCAGTAAGTCGTTTTTTTGATAAATTAGGAGCAAGGAATGTGTTTTTTTTACCGAAAAGTGCATTCCCGTCTGTTGTATTGTGAAAGTGTCCGTGTGGCCTGGTTTCACTTCCGGTGAGAGAGTGGAATAGTCTATTTGGATCTAAAGGGGCTCTGCTGTTGGACGGGCCGGTGCGACACGTCATCAGAAAACACAGCTAATGGAAAGCGTTGTCCCCGAAGTGTGGAGCAGTGCCATGAGAGGTCAATGAGTGTGCGTCCCACCGCAGTATGACCGTACTGCGTGACCCATGTGCTGCCTCCAGTGTACGGAAGGCAGAAGCAGCATCCATCGCAGGTCCTCTTGAAGACCGTTGTAGCACTTATTCTACATTTTGGAACAAGGGCATTTTAACCTTGTTGTTCCTGCCAGATACAAAGAGAAGATCCTGTGTTATTCAGTGCCCTCGTTACCTTTTCTGTGGGTAGTGTTGCTTGTCACTTCGCTGCCCCGCCGGTGCACACGACTGGGCTCCCCACCTCATGTGCCATCTGCAGGGCCTCTGCCCTCGGATCACTGGTTACGGTTTCTGGAGTGGTAACATAAACAGTTGCTCCCAAAGGCCTAGCTTGAACACTTAGGTGAATATCCCCTACGCCAGCATTCCACATAAATTCTTTCCTAGCTCTCTCACGTCGACGACGATCACATAATAGCTCGGCTCCGCTCGTGACAATGTATGACGTCATAGGAGCCATAAGAGGACCTCATCGGCGTGCTGACGTCAGTTCCACCCATTTGTTCCGTGCCACCGAGGTAAACAGGTGGACCGACACATTTTCACATGTATACATAGTATACTAAATAAATATATATATATATATATATATATATATATATATATATATATATATATATATTATCTACTGGCGGTCGCCAGTAGATAGTTATAGTTAGGACCGTGTTTCCATAGGAAATCCGCAACATTCTATTTGGAATAACTTTTGCGCCGATTGATAAATCCTCGCAAAAATTTTAAAATAGGTGGGGCCCTCCGCTCTGCTCCTACCCCCCTGAAAGTCTCGGGGGGATTCGTCAAGCGGGGGCTGAGAAAAAAGGGGGGTCCCAAAACGCGTTTTTCCCATGCAATTTTCCATAGGGACCTTTAGTCCAAGGTACAGCTCAAACGGCTGAACAGAATTACTTGAAATTTGGCAGAGAGGTAGTCCTCAGGTCAGGGATGTGCCTTTTGCAGGTCTGGTGTAAATCTGTTCAGTAGTTCCTGAGAAAATTGCAGTTAAAAGTACATATATATCTATAAGCGCGCACCGTGCACGTACGGTAAGCATACCGTACGCGCACAGTGCCGTGCGCGAGCGCAATTCTGATTGGTTGTTAGATGTTAGTAAACATTCGAATCGGTCGAAATCAGGAAGTGTCGGCCGCCATTTTGTCTCTCGCAGTCTGAGGCAGTGAAAAACAAAGGTGGAAAAGGGGGCAGGATGGACAGTTCCTGACCCCCTAGCCTTTGTCAGGGGGTCACTGAAGGACCCCCAAGGGTAAAAAAACAATATTTATTTTTCCGAAAAATCGCGGAGTGCGCGCACCGTACGCGCACGGCACGCACAACGCATCGAGGGCGCTTGGTGCGCAAAGCGCACCAAGCGCCCACCGAGCGTGCACGGTGCGCGCACAGTGAAAAACCTGAAAAAACAAATATTAATAAATACATAACTTAGCATTTAAAAAACCGTACAAATTCACTTAAAAAACCATAGGTTTCACACACGTTATACTTAGGAATTAGCATTTAAAAAACCTTGCAAATTCACTTACAAAACCATAGGTTTCACACATGTTATAGTTAGCTGGACATTTCCCTCATAAAAAACCATTGAAATTCCCCCGTTATAGTTAGCGCAGGCAACTATAACTCACGCGACCGCAATCCTCTGCTGATGATGTCAGATATTACATCACTGATTACATATGTGTCTTTCTGAAAAATAAATATTTGTAATATATGTATAGCTAAAGATTAATAGAAGAAGACATGGGTAAATAGGTGTCTAAATACAGTGATGTAATATCTGACGTCATCAGCAGAGGATTGCGGTCGCGTGAGTTATAGTTGCCTGCGCTAACTATAACGGGGGAATTTCAATGGTTTTTTACGAGGGAAATGTCCAGCTAACTATAACATGTGTGAAACCTATGGTTTTTTAAGTGAATATATATATATATATATATATATATATATATATATTCACTGAAAAAACCATAGGTTTCACACACGTTATAGTTAGGAATTAGTATTTAAAAAACCTTGCAAATTCACTGAAAAAACCATAGGTTTCACACATGTTATAGTTAGCTGGACATTTTACTGATAAAAAACCAATGAAATTCCCCCGTTATAGTTACTGTAGGCAACTATAACTCACGCTACCGTAATCCTCTGCTGATGACATATGTGTCTTTATGAAAAAAAAATATTTGTAATATATGTATAGCTAAAATTTAATGGAAGAAGACATGGGCAAATAAGTGTCTAAATACAGTATTAGCATCAGCAGAGGATTGCGGTCGCGTGAGTTATAGTTGCCTACAGTAACTATAACGGGGGAATTTCATTGGTTTTTTATCAGTAAAATGTCCAGCTAACTATAACATGTGTGAAACCTATGGTTTTTTCAGTGAATTTTATATATATATAGATAAACAATTGCCCTTAAGCATTAGGAGCGCACACAACAGAAGACGAACCATCCGGTTTTCTCTTTGAAGGCACCTTGTTTTATTTTTCCTGGGTTACAAATGATGAGACCTGACGAGTTTCGAGATTCACTCTCCTTTTCAAAGGTCATACTGCCAGGATGTCAAACAGGAAGTTCTGCACGCTTATGGGCAATTGTTTATCTATATATATCTATATATATCTATATATATATATATATATATATATCTATATCTATATATATATATACACTGAAAAAACCATAGGTTTCACACATGTTATAGTTAGCGGAAATTTTACTGATAAAAAACCAGTGAAATTCCCCCGTTATAGTTAGCGCAGGCAACTATAACTCACGCGACCGCAATCCTCTGCTGATGCTAATACTGTATTTAGACACTTATTTGCCCATGTCTTCTTCCATACATTTTTAGCTATACATATATTACAAATATTTTTTTTTCATAAAGACACATATGTCATCAGCAGAAGATTGCAGTCGCGTGAGTTATAGTTGCCTGCGCTAACTATAACGGGGGAATTTCACTGGTTTTTTATCAGTAAAATTTCCGCTAACTATAACATGTGTGAAACCTATGGTTTTTTCAGTGAATTTGCAAGGTTTTTTAAATGCTAATTCCTAACTATAACGTGTGTGAAACCTATGGTTTTTTCAGTGAATTAGTACGGTTTTTTAAATGCTAAGTTTTTTTCCCTTATAATAAGCCCTGTACATTTGGTGGCCTTCGGCCACCAAAAGCACAGGGGGTGGGGTAAGTGTGGATAGTGTTTTTTGCCCTTAACATAAGCCCTGTACATTTGGTGGCCTTCGGCCACCAAAAGCACAGGGGGTGGGGTAAGTGTGGATAGTGTTTTTTTTATTTTTATTTTTTTACCGTACGCTTACGGTAAGCGTACGGTAAGCGTACCCCGCGAAATTGCCGAAAAAAAAATAAAACCGTTTTTGCACTTGGGGGATGTTTGGGGACTCCCTCAACATGACTATGTGGGAGGGAGTTGTCAAAACAGCCCCTTTACATGTTTTTGGGCTTGATATTTTAAAAATCACTCTCAGTGCGAGAGACAAAATGGCGGCCGCCGCTTCCTGGTTTCGGCCGATTCGAATGTTTACTAAGATCTAAGAGCCAATCAGAATCGCGCTCGCGCACGCCACCGTACGCTTACCGTAAGCGTACGGTAAGCGTACCGTAAGCTGGCTCAGATATATATATTGATTTAAAGGCTATTTTCTCAGAATCTACTGAACAGATTTACACCAAACCTACAAAAGGCACTTCCTTGACCTAGGGACTACCTCTCTGCCAAATTTTGAGTAATTCTGTTCAGCCGTTCGGGCTGTAGCTCGTTCTAAAGGTCCTATGGAAAAATGCATGGGAAAAACGCGTTTTGGGACCCCCCTTTTATCTCAGCCCCCGCTTGACGGATCCCCCCGAGACTTTCAGGGTAGGAGCGGAGCGTAGCGCCCCACCTATTTTGAAAAATTTGCGAGGATTCGTCGACCGGCGCCAAAGTTATTCAAAATAGAATGTTGAGGTTTTCCTATGGAAACGTGGTCCTAACTATAACTACCTACTGGCTATCGCCAGTAGGTAATATATATATATATATATATATATATATATATATATATATATATGTATATTTACACAAATGCATAACCAATAAAGGCATAAAGAAATAGCAACAGACCAATCATTTCTCAATATTAAAACATAAATCTTGCAAAACAGATTGAGAAAAATGGCCATCCCTCCTAACCTTCCGAATTTAATAATAATCTAATAATTTTTTGTTGAAATTATATTGAAAATAATACTTTAAAAATACTTTTATTAATAAATTTAGACAAACACTTAAAGGAAAACTTTTATTTATAATTAATTTAAAAATATCCCATACTTTACAAATTATGCCGAAGTCGCAACCCCAGCGCGACTTTTCAAAATGGCTACCAGAATTCATGCAGCCATCGTGTAGGGTGCGCGAAGGTAGCGCGACTTCTGTATAATATATAAAAAAAAGAATGAATATAGTTTTCCTCACTAAAATTTATTCACAATTTTTTTAAATATATATATGTACATATACATATGGGCATGTGGGAGGAGCAAGTCCTCCGCAAGGATTATAGCGATGCCATGTCAAACAACATCATTGCCCTGGCATCGTTATATCGATGATCTTTTTGTGATCTGGAAGGGGTCGAGATCAGCAGCTTCTGATTTTATTCAGGCTATCAACGTTAATCAGTTGAACTTGCAATTTACAGCTGATTTGAGTCAGAGTCATGTCAATTTTCTTGATGTTGAGGTTTTTGTACTAGAGGGCAAGCTCCATACCAAATTGTTCCGCAAAGCAACTGCAGGGAACACAGTGCTGCATGCATGTAGTCATCATCCCAGTCATCTTATACGCAGTATTCCCTATGGGGAGATGCTGCGTATAAGGCGCATATGCAGTACTGATTTATACTGTTGGGAAGCCCAGGAGCAGAGCAAGCTTAGATTCCTGGCAAGGGGTTATGCCCCGGCCATAATCGAGTAGGCCATGTCTCGCACTAGATCTCTGGCTAGAGATCAGATTTTGAGTCCCTCTGCAACCCATTCCTCTTCAGCAGTCACCCATAGTCTACCATCTTCCCAAAATGATGCACCCAGACTGATTCTGACTTTTAGTCGTCAGCATTCTAACTTGCGCAGAATTTTTAAAAAGAACTGGTCGCTGATTCGTCAAGACCCTGTTATTGGCAATGGCATATCTAATGCCCCTGCCATAACTTTTCGCAAGGCCCGCTCTATGAGTGACATGCTAGTTAAGAGCAGTCCTGAACTCAGCAGCAATACCAGCAATTGGTTACAGTCCAGCAAGGGATTTATCAAGTGCTGCTCATGCAAGGCCTGTGTTTTAGGCAGAAGTACTACAACTTACACCTCTCCTTTCCTTAGTACCCCCTGCAAGATCAACAAAAAACTTACGTGCAGGACAGACTTTGCAGTTTATGTGCTGGAGTGTACTTGTGGCCTGCAATATATTGGTAGCACCAAATTGCAGGCGCACAAACGTATACTCCAGCACATGAGGGCCATCACCAATCATGACGCTTCTTATCCGGTGGCTAGACACTTTAGTGATAAGCACAACAGCAGTCTGGAACATCTGTGCTATTTCGTCATAGATTCGGTGCCTCCACTTAGACGTGGTGGTGATCGGGAAGCCTCCCTCAGAAAACTAGAGACAAGGTATATCTTGGAGCTAGACTCCAAGGTCCCTAATGGATTAAACTCTAGCGAGGACTTCTTCACCTGGCTCTAAGCTCTATTCATATTTGCAAGGTCATTTCCAGTTATTTCTTGTTAGCTATTCACCATGTTGCTTAGCATAGTTTTCTCCTGAATTTTGAATCATGATGTAACCGAATATGATACAGGTTTTCCTGTTTGTTTTAAAATTTGCTTTTCACATTTTTTTGCCTCTTCTCTCACTTATTATTTTATTTTTTTCACGAATTGTCAACGTGGGTTTTTTTGAATCATGACAGTTAAACATATTGGACAATATCATGTCTAGGTAATCCTAGAGATAGATTTGATTTAGCTTGGGGCATAATGCAGGAAATTGGCGCTGGATTTAACCAGATATTTGGAACAACTTTATTTTGTATGAATTAAGTGCAATATACATTTGTAGCCAGTTCCTCCTTACAATTACATTTTCTATATGGGGTGATATACAGGTGGCATAAATGCTTATATTTCCAAAAAATTGTATTTTTTGAACTTTTTTGCATTTAAATTCATACTTTGCCTTTTTTGGTTTCAAAATAAGGTGTTTGATAATTCATTCACCCTAATTTTCAGTTGAAATGTATATATATTTATTTATTTATTTATGTATATATAAATGATCTTTTAACAACTGCTGTTATAATATTAGGCTTCCTGCACATTGCCTCATCCAATTTTTAAACAGTTCAGGAATTACAATTTTTATTTGCAAAATTTGACCCCTGTTCGTTGTCCTCTTCAGGAATTAATGTATTTTACATGTATAAGGAGGACTACTATTTTTATCAACTAATGTTCAGTTGTTTGCGTAGGTTGCACAGATGTTCGCTGTCTTCTCCTGAAATCAAGGTATTTCACATATATTAGGAGGACTATTTTTATCAACAAATGTACAGTTGTTTGCGTATTTTGCACAGTTGTATGCATTCGTACAGCGGTATTCTGAAGCTGTTTTCTATGTTCATTGTCATGATGTCATCAATTAGGTATGCACTTGCACTTTAAAAGGTCAGGCTTCTGACATCAGCGTCATGTGATCAAGGCCTCCTGTAGGCCGAAACGCGTCATGGCGGCTGTGTAAAGTTTTTGTCCGATTAAAGAAATTTTCAGCACTTATCTTGGGTCCGTGTTCGTCTTTGCGCATTGAAGCTGCGTAACCTACAAGGCGATTCCTGGTGGCATATATATATATATATATATATATATATATATATATATATATATATATATATATATATATATATATAATAAAAAAACATAGGATTGAGGTACATTAGACTTACAAATTTTCATTTAAAAAACCTTTGAAATTCACTAGAAAAACCATAGGTTTCAGGCACGTTATAGTTAGGAATTAGCATTTAAAAAACCATAAAAATCCACTGAGAAAACCATAGGTTTCAGGCACGTTATTGTTAGAAATTAGCATTTAAAAAACCATAGAAATTAACTGAAAAAACCATAGGTTTCAGGAACGTTATAGTTAGTTGGACATGTCACTCGTACAAAACCGTAGAAATTCAGGCGTTATAGTTAGCTCAGCTAACTATAACTTGCGCCCCTGTAATGCACTGCTGATGACGTCACATATTACATCATTCATGACATGGTCAGTGACATCACTGATGACATCACTGATGACATCTCAAATGACATCACTGATGACATCATCCACGTGAAAATCTGATGCACCTCCTCACACCTGAATATAACCTTTGATACACCCACTCTAAAATACAGATACCATTTTCGAAAAAATAGACACATCAATACCAGTTACTAAATACGCACTGACTGATTCCTATGTCTACACACACATCCACTCATTAACCCATACAGTCACTCATACATGCAGTCACTCATCAATACAACACTATCATATGCACTCATACACCTATACAGACACTCACACACTGCCACATATCCAGAGTTACTCACACACTAAGTCAGTCATGCAAAGAATCAATCATACTTCCATGTACTCACCTATGTAGTTATACAGACACAACCTCACTTATTCATGCAGATACTAACACATAATTACTCTCTTATAGAATCACTGATACAAATAAACACTGATCCATGCAGCCAATCTCACAATTACGGATTCTCACATATAGATATTTATATACAACATCACTCACATATACTGTCTTTTACATATGTAGTTACTTGCACATGTACCACTGAGACATCCATTCACTCACCAACACACCCATACACACACTTACCCACCCATACAGCTGTATCCACATGCCCTCTTGAACCCATACACCCAGTGAATCAACCACTCACACATCTATGCACAGAGTCACACACCTTCCACCCACCCACACATACGCTCAGGCAGCCATACAAATACTCAGGCAAGCAATCAATAACCCATATAGACACTCATGCAGCTACTCACCAACCCATGCAGCAGCTTACACAACAACAGACAGACTGATACAGACGTTCACACAGTTTAGTCACTAACCCATGCATTCAGTAAGACACATTCAATCACTCACTCAGTCACATACCTACTAAATACTCCATACAAACACTTATACACCCACTCATTCCTCAATACAGCTTGGCATATATATAAAACAAAATTAAACTTTACACACAGCCCATGGATGATGTCATCAGTGATGTCATTTGAGATGTCATCAGTGATGTCACTGACCATGTCGTGAATGATGTAATATGTGACGTCATCAGCAGTGCATTGCGGGGGCGTGAGTTATAGTCAGCTGAACTAACTATAACGCTGGAATTTCTATGGTTTTGTACAAGTGAAATGTCCAACTAACTATAATGTTCCTGAAACCTATGGGTTTTTCAGTTAATTTCTATGGTTTTTTAAATGCTAATTTCTAACTATAAAGTGCCTGAAACCTATGGTTTTTTCAGTGAATATATATATACACACACACAAATTCACTGAAAAAACCATAGGTTTCACACACGTTATAGTTACGAATTAGCATTTAAAAAACCTTGCAAATTCACTTAAAAAACCATAGGTTTCACACATGTTATAGTTAGCTGGACATTTCACTCGTAAAAAACCAATGAAATTCCCCCGTTATAAATACTGCAGGCAACTATAACTCACGCGACCGCAATCCTCTGCTGATGACGTCAGATATTACATCACTGTATTTAGACACTTATTTACCCATGTCTTCTTCCATTAATCTTTAGCTATACATATATTACAAATATTTATTTTTCATAAAGACACATATGTCATCAGTGATGTAATATCTGACGTCATCAGCAGAGGATTGCGGTCGCGTGAGTTATAGTTGCCTGCAGTAACTATAACGGGGGAATTTCATTGGTTTTTTACGAGTGAAATGTCCAGCTAACTATAACATGTGTGAAACCTATGGTTTTTTAAGTGAATTTGCAAGGTTTTTTAAATGCTAATTCGTAACTATAACGTGTGTGAAACCTATGGTTTTTTCAGTGAATTTGTACGGTTTTTTAAATGCTAAGTTATGTATTTATTAATTAATATTTTTTTCAGGTTTTTCACCGTGCGCGCACCGTGATTTTTATTTATTTTTTTAAATCGTGAGGTTCGTGCACCCTGCGCGCATGGTGCGCTTCGCGCACCGTGTGCGCTCTGTGGGCGCACGGTGCACTTCGCACACCGAGCACCCACGGTTCGCAGTTCATGCCGTGCGCGCAGGGTGCGCGCACCTCGCGATTTTTAAAAAATAAAAAAGATTGTTTTTTCCACCCTTGGGGGTCCTTCTGTGACCCCCTAACCAAGGCTAGGGGGTCAGGAACTGTCCACTCTGCCCCCTTTTCACGTTCTCCACCTTTTTTTTTCACCCCCTCAGACTGCGAGAGACAAAATGGCGGCCGACACTTCCTGGTTTCGACCGATTCGAATGTTTACCGACTTCTAACAACCAATCAGAATTGCGCTCGTGCACGGCAGGGTGTGCGCACTGTGCGCGCACGGTGCGCGCGTATAGATATTGATATGCTTTTAAATGCTATTTTCTCAGGAAATACTGAACAGATTTACACCAGACCTGCAAAAGGCACTTCCTTGACCTTATGGCTACCTCTCTGCCAAATTTCACGTAATTCTGTTCAGCCGTTCGGGCTGTAGCTGTGTCTAAAGGTCCTATGGAAAATAACATGGGGAAAACGCGTTTTGGGATCCCCCTTTTTTCTCGGCCCCCGCTTGACGAATCACCCGAGACTTTCAGGGTAGGAGCTGAGCGGAGCGCCCCATTAGTTTTGAAAATTTCGCGAGGATTCGTCAACCGGCGCCAAAGTTATTCAAAATAGAATTTTGAGATTTCCTATGGAAACTAGGTTGTAACTATAACTATCTACTGGCGACCGGCAGTAGATAATATATATATATATATATATATATATATATATATATATATATATATATATATATTTTATTTTTTTTCACCGAAAGAACCATAGGTTTCAGGGACGTTATAGTTAGAATTTAGCATTTAAAAAACCTTGGAAATTCACTGAAAAAAACATAGGTTTCAGGGACGTTATAGTTATTTGGACATTTCTCTCATACAAAACCATAGAAATTCCCGCGTTATAGTTAGTTCAGCTAACTATAAGTCACACACCCACAATGCACTTCTGATGAAGTCACATATTAAATCATTCATGACATGGTCAGTGACATTACTCATGACATCACTGATGGCATCATCCAGTGACTGTGTGTTTCTGTAAAGTTTAAATATGTTTTTATACATATATGCCAAGGTGTATTGAACAATGAGTGGGTGTATAAGTGTGTGGATGGAGGATTTTGCAGGTGCGTGACTGATTGTATAAGTGAGTTATTAAACGTGTCTTACAGAATGCATGGGTTATGTTATGTTATGTTAGCCTCATTTTATAACGCGCACAGATACTAAAAATGTGTGCCGGCGCGGGTGCCTAATAGCAAAAGAGGAAAGATTGCTTGTGAACCACCGAAAGTTCCTACCCAAATGGCATTAACAGAAGCGTAAGGTTATGAGTTGTTTTTTAAATTGCCTAGAGTTATCTATGTTCCGTAACTCAAAGGGCAGGGTGTTCCAATCTCTGGCTGCTTTCACCGAGAGAGAACAGCCACCTAGCCTCACCAGGCGGAACATAGGGACCGCCGCGAGGCATTGACCCTTCGAGCGAAGCTGCCGAAGGGGTTCGTAAAACACAAAACGCCTTCTGAGCTAGAAAGGCCCATTCTGATAGAGAGCCCCATGTACCAACACCAAGGCCTTAAACCGAACTCGCTGCTCAACCGGAAGCCAATGGAGTGTACGAAGGTTCTGGCTAGCACTAGATCTAACTGGCAAGCCGAGTAAGGTTCTAGCCGTCGCGTTCTGAACGATCTGCAATCTTTTCAATTGGTAGGCCGGAAGTCCAAAATACAATGCATTGGCATAATCCAGCCTAGACAGAATAAGTGCCCGTGTAACCATTTCCTTGGCCTCCTTAGTGAGCAATGGCAGAAGCTTCTTGAGTCGTTTGAGCATCCCAAAACATGCCCCTGCTAGTTTGCTGATCTGAGTGTTGAATCTCAGATCCTGGCCAAACCAGATCCCGAGATTTTTAGCTGGACAGCCAGAGGCATTCAGAAGAGGAAAGCCAACAGGCCAAATCTCCTCCCTAAAATTGGAAGGAAAGGTCCCATAAAAAAGCACTTCAGATTTCTCCTCGTTGCACTTTAAGCGGGCCTTGGCTAACCACTTAAAAACCTCTGCAAGGCATGTTCTGGCAGTCAAAGAGGAAAAATCTGTTTTACTCCAAGTAAAGAGGAGCTGGGAATCATCAGCGTAGACTATAGCTTTCGCACCCAGCTCCTCAGCTAAATACACCAAAGGAGTCATATAGACATTAAAAAGAAGAGGGCTAAGTGTAGAACCCTGCGGGACCCCCGTTAGTGAGTAAACTGTGTGAATGTCTGTATCAGTCTGTCAGCAGGTGTGTAATCTGCTGCATGTGTTGGTCAGTAGCTACATGAATGTTATATGGGCTATTGATTGGTTGCAGGAGTATTTCTATGGGTGCCTGAGTGTGTGTGTGTGGGTAGATGGGAGGTGTGTGACTCTGTGCATAGATGTGTGAGCAGTTGATTTACTGGGTGTATGGGTTCAAGAGTGCATATGCAAACAGTTGTATGGGTGGGTGAGTGTGTGTGTGGATGTGTTGGTGAGAGAATGGATGTCTCAGTGGTACATGTCCAAGTAACTACATATGTAAAAGGCAGTGTATGTGAGAGTGTTGGAGTATATAAATGACTATACGTGAGAGTAGGTAATTGTGAGAGTGCCTGTATGGATGCGTGTGTACTTGTATCAGTGATTGTATAAGAGAGTAAGTATGCATTTGTTTCTGTTTGAATAAGTGATGTGGTGTGTGTATAACTGTATAGGTCACTAAATGGAAGTAGCATTGATTCTTTGCATGACTGACTGTGTGTGAGTAAGTTCATGGATGAGTGGTGGTGTGTGAGTATCTGTATAGGTATATGAGTGCTTATGATTGTGTTGTATTGATGAGTGACTGCATGTATGAGTGACTGTATGGGTGAAAGTGTGGATGTGTGTGTAGACCTAGGAATCAGTGAGTGCGTATGTAGTAACTGGTATTGGTGTGTCGATGGCTTCGAAAATGGTAGTCTGTATTTAACAGTGGGTTTAGCAAAGGTTATATTAGAGTGTGAGGAGGTGCATTAGATTTTCACGTGGATGATGTCATCAGTGATGTCATTTGAGATGTCATAAGTGATGTCATCAGTGATGCTACTGACCATGTCATGTTATGTTATGTTATGTTAACCGGAATTTGTAGAGCGCACGGTCACCACAAGGTTTCATGGTGCTGATTGTGTGAATGTTGCAACGGAATGAGCTAAGGGAAGCTTTGCGAGTACAGCCAGATCTTGAGGGCCTTTCTGAAACCCATCGCGGTGTCCTGCATCCTGATGTTCAATGGGAAGGAGTTCCAGAGGTTAGGAGCCAGGTAGGAGAACCTGCAACCGCCTTGGCGTTTAAGTTTAAAAACTGGGATGGTGAGAAGTTTAAGGTGGGAGGATCGGAGGTTGCAGCGTGGGGCATGTTTGATTATCAGATTATTAATGTATTTAGGGCTCCTGCAGTACAAGGCCTTGAAGATCAGACATCCGGTCTTGAAAGCAGCACGTTTGCCGATGGGAAGCCAGTGCAGCTTGGCTAACAGGGGACTGGCCGAAAGCCATTTGGGATGTATGAATATCAGTCTCGCTGCCTGGTTTTGAGCTATTTGTAGTCGCCTGAGTAGGTACGCCGGCAGACCAAGGTAGATAGAGTTGGAGAAATCAAGGCGCAAGAGTACCAAGGAGATCACTACCTGAATGAGTGCCGATTGGGTCAGTAAGTGGCTTATTTTCCTGATTTTCCTCAGTTGGAAGACGCAGGAAGAGACCATTGACCCCACCTGACCTCTGAGGGAGAGGTCTGAGTTAAGGGTGATGCCCAGGCTTTTCACTGAGGTAGAGGGGGTGGGGGTGGTCCGAGGTCCGTAGGCCAGAAGTGGGGGCCCCAATTGGTCTCGCTCCTTCCCGGCAATACAAGTTCTGTCTTGCCGGGATTGCGTTTAAGGTGGTTAAGGTTCATCCATTGTTGGATGTGGAGCATGGTAGCTTGAAATTCGAGGGCAGAATCCGGGGAATCCAGTGTAAAGATAAGTTGCAGATCGTCCGCGTAGTTGAAGGTAGTTACCTTCCTGTTTTTTAAAGAGTTTACCAAGGGTTTAATGTAGAGGTTGAATAGGTGAGGTGAGAGGGACGAGCCCTGAGGCATCCCACAGAAGGTGGCGGACCTAGGTGGAGTGAAGGGTCTAAGACGGACTACTTGGGTTCGATCATCGAGGAAGGATTTAATCCAGTTGTATACAGAACCCTGAAGGCCAGCCTGCTCGACACGAGTTAACAAGATGTTATGGTCGACCATGTCGAACGTGGCCGACAGGTTGAGGAGGACCAAGGCTTGAGGGGTTCCCTTATCTGCGTTTGCTCTCAGTGTGTCCAGGACTGCGAGGATAACTGACTCGATGGAGTGGGCGGGTCGGAAACCTGCTTGGTTGGGTTCTAAGTATTCAGACTGTTCTAGAAAATTGGAGAGAGATTTAGCGACATGAGCCTCGAGAATTTTTGCTAAGTAGGGGAGGAGAGAGATAGGGCGGTAGTTTAAGGTATTTGCTGGATCAACCCCTGTTTTTTTCAATAGAGGGACCACTATTGCGTTCTTAAAGGTGCTGGGGACCTTACCCTGAAGAAGTGATTTGTTAAGGAAGGGGAGCACACTGTGAGGGAGGGTGGACAGGGCGTCCTTAAGAATGTAAGGGGGACAGCAGTCATTTGGGGAGCCGGATTTGACCCGGAACATTAGATCTAAGAGAGTCTGAGGGGAGATGGCGGGGAAATGATCCATGGTGATGGGGTTGATAGGTGTAATGATCGCGTCGACCCTGTCTGGGGAAGTAGGGATACTGGCTTTGATAATGGCGATTTTGTCTAAAAAGTAGGTGTTGAGGGAGTTGCATAGAGCCTGAGTGGGTGTTTGGATGGGGTGAATTCTTTCAGTGTTACAGAGGTTGTTGACTATGGTAAAGATTTCTTTGGGTGTGTTGTGTGCGTCCAGAATTCTAGCCGAGAAATAAGCCGCTTTGGCCTCTCGGATCGCTCTTTTATAGTCCTTGCAGGCTAAAGAGAATTGTAATTTGTCCTCCATGGAGTAATTAAGCCTCCATTTCCTTTCTTTCTGGCGCAACTCGAGCTTTTGCTTTTTCAGCTCGGCAGAGAACCATTTATGAGCCTCATGTCATGAATGATGTAATATGTGATGTCATCAGAAGTGCATTGCGGGTACGCGAGTTATAGTTAGCTGAACTAACTATAACGGGGGAATTTCTATGGTTTTGTATGAGTGAAATGTCCAACTAACTATAACGTCCCTGAAACCTATGGTTTTTTTAAGTGAATTTCTAAGTTTTTTTAAATGCTAATTTCTAACTATAATGTGCCTGAAACCTATGGTTTTTTCAGTGAATATCAATTTTTATTTAAATGATAAATTCTAACTATAATGTCCCTGAAACCTATGGCCCTGTGGCACATTTTAAGTTGGGGGATTAAGTCCCCTTGAATCCTGAGGGTCCCTGAGGTCCAACTAGCCCACCAGGCACCTCCAGTAAGTGCCACACAGCTTCGTTGCAGAGAGGTGTAAAAAGGGGCGTGGCCTCTGACCACCTCTCTGCAACACAGCCCTGTGTCGAATACTGGAGGTACCTGGTGGGCTAGATAGCCCCCAGGGACTCTCAGGATTCAAGGGGAACTAATTCCCCACCTTAAAATGCGTCACAGGCGCATTTGCACAGTGGTGCAAGGAGGGGGATGGGGCAGGATCTCCGGCGATTTGCCGGTTGCTTTTTTTTGCAAAACAAATTGGGAGTGGGGGCTGCTTGGCCCCCCTTCCCTGGGCCACTTTTGGCCCTGGGACCCCATCTCCCATGGCCTGGCACCCTTGTTTTTTTTTTATTATGTCAAGGGGACTGCGTGGCCCCCCTCCAAAGGCCAATTATGGCCCAGGGACCCCATCCTCTGGGGCCTGGCCATCTGTTCTTTTTTTTCGGAAAGGGGCAGCGTTGCCCCGCTCCAAGGCCACTCCTGGCCCCGGGGACCCCATCCCCCGGGCCTGGACTCTCCTTTGGTGACCGTGGTGGGAGCTCCAATTACCCTCCGCTCCCTCCGGCTCCCCGCCTCCTGTGCGAGCCGGCATTGCTTTTCCACAAGGGGAGCTGCTAACATGCAGCTCCCCTTGTGGAAAAGCAATCTGCTTTGGATTTTGGAAGCAAGAGCAGGAAACCTGCTCTCGCTTTCAAAATCCAAAGAAGTTTTTGGTATGGCTGGCGGCTCCCGCCCTGCCATAGCAAACATTAGTGTCCCGGGGGTGGGCACCCCGGGACCATGCAGGAGCTGACCCTGGTGGCTGGCGGTCCCCAGGGCCATGAAGGGCTTCAGGAGGGGGGCCACGCTTTCCCCTCCCTACCATTACAAAGCCCCAGGGAGGTGGTGGTCCCTGGGGCCTGGGGGTCCGTAATGGACCCCCTCATTTGCATATTTAGTGCCCCGGGGAGGTGGTGGTCCCCGGGGCATGTGGGTGGGCTCGAGCCCCCCACACAGGTTATTTAAAAGGAAAATAGAGCCCCGGTGAGGTGGCGGTCCCCTGGGCTGCAGGGGCCCCCGCGGGCCCCCGCTAATGAATTTCCAGTGCCCCCGGAACCTGGCCCACCCGGGGGCTTTATTTAAACGAAGCACCGGAGCACGCACTTCATTTAAAAAAAAAAAAAAAATTGATGGGATTTACGACCCCATCCCCGCGATTGCTTTTTTTGGCCCTGGGGGTCCTTGTGGGCCCCCCTGAGCAGGCGTAGGGGGTCAGGGTGTTTCTACCCTACCCACTTTTCTTGTTTTTTCACCTCTTTTTTCTGTTTTCTTATGACTCGGTTCTACCGAGTCACAAGATGGCTGCCAGCACTTCCTGGTTTGGAGTGTTGGCAGCCAATGAGAATGAAGCTCGTGGTCAGGAGGGTTCGCGAACCCACCGTGGCCATAGATATTGAAATATTTTCTTTTTCAAATTTCAGGAGCTACTGAACGGATTTACACCATTTAACAAAAAGGGCTCTTTCTCAACCAAGACCTAACTTTTTGCCAAATTTGGTGTAATTCCGTTCAGCAGTTCGGGCTGTAGCTTTGTCTAAAGTTTCCTATGGAAAATAACATGGGAAAAACGCGTTTTGGGACCCCCCTTTTCTCTCTGCCCCCCCCTTGATGAATTACCCTGAAACTTCAAAGACAGGAGCTTCCCGGAGCAGATCACTAGTTTTGAAAACGCGTTTTGGGACCCCTCTTTTTTCTCAGCCCCTGCTCGACGAATCACCCTGAAACTTTCCAGACAGGAGCTGACCTTAGCGAACCATCAGTTTTGATTCATTTCCGAGGAGTCATCAAACGGCGCCAAAGTTATTGGGAAAACAAAAAACTCTTTTCCTATGGAAACTAGGTCCTGACTATAAGTACCTACTGGCGACCGCCAGTAGGTAATATATATATATATTACCTACTGGCGGTCGCCAGTAGGTACTTATAGTCAGGACCTAGTTTCCATACGGAAAGCGTTTTTTTCTTTTGCCAATATCTTTGGCGCCGTTTGATGACTCCTCAGGGACAATTCAAAACTGATGGTTCGCTGAGGTCAGCTCCTGTCTTGAAAGTTTCGGGGTGATTCGTCAAGCAGGGGCTGAGAAAAAAGGGGGGTCCCAAAACGGGTTTTCGTCATGTTAATTTCCATAAGAAACTTTAGACAAAGCTAGAGCCCGAACTGCTGAACGGAATTACACCAAATTTGGCAAAAAGGTAGGTCTTGGTTCAGAAAGCGACCTTTTTAAAATGGTGTAAATCTGTTCAGGAGTTCCTGAGAAATTAAAAAATAAAAAAATATCAATATCTGGTGACCGCGGTGGATCAGAAAACCCTCCCGAGCACGAGCTTGACTTTGATTTGCTGCCAACACTCCAAACCAAAAAGTGTTGGCAGCCATCTTGTGACTCTGTAAAACAAAATAACACGAAAAAAGGTTAAAAATGAAGAAAAGTGGCAGGGTAGAAACACTCACTAGGCTTGGTCAGGGGGTCCCACAGAGACCCCTAGGGCCTCAAAATGCATTTGTTTAAAAAAAAAAAACAGCAGGATTCACGATGGGTGCGCGAATCCCACTGAGAAAATGTTAAAATACGAAGTGCGATCTCCAGAGCTTTAATAAGCCCCCTGGTTGGCCAGGTCCTGGGGGCAATAATTAAAATATATGTGGGGGGCCCGTGAGGGCCCCCCCAGTCTCAGGGACCGCCACCTCCCCGGGGCATTATTAATATTATGGGGGGGCACACGCCCTCCCTCGCAGTCCCAGGGACTGCCACCTCCCCAGGGCTTCAATATAAATAAAAGTGTGGGGGGGCTTCTGTCCCCCACGCTGCCCGGGGGGACCACCTCTTCCCAGGGACCTTGAGCAAATTAAATACGGGGTTCCAAAGCGGACTCATGGCCTGGGGACCACCACCTCCCCGAGGCTCTACGTCCATTGGAGGATGGCCGCGCAGCCCCCCTCATGGACCCCTCAATGGCCCTGGGGACCGCCACCCATCAGGGCCGGCTCCAGCAATGTACCGGGGTGCCCACCTTCAGGACATTGCAGTTTGCAATGGCAGGGCGGGGGCACGGCTCCCGCCTTGTCATTGCAATCTTCTGCTTTGCTTCGTGGAAGCGAGAGCAGGAAACCTGCTCGTGCTCCCACAAAGCAAAGCAGAATTGCTTTTGGGCAAAGGGAGCTGTATGTCAGCAGCTCCTTTTGCCCAAAAGCAATGTCAGCTCCCGCAGAAGGCGGAGAGCCGGCAGGGACCATGGGAGCATTGGAGCTCCCCTTGTGGTACGCAACGTGAGGCCAGGCCCCAAATATATATATTATTTTTAAACGAGGCAATGCCCAGGGTATGGGGTCCCAGGGACTGATAAAATCCTCAGGAGGAGGGCCGTGTGATCCCCTCCATTAAAAATATTTAAAAATAAAACTAAAAATATGTGGTCAGGCCCCGGGGGATGGGGTACCTTGGGCCAAAAGTGGCCTGGAGAAGAGGGGGCCCCGCGGCCCCGCCCAATATTTTATTCTTTTTAAACGAGGCAATCCCTTGTAGGATGGGGTCCCCTGGGCCGATAAAGGCCTCAGGAGGGGGCCATGCATCCCCGCTCCAATAAGAATATAAAAAAAAAATTAAAATATGTGGCCATGCACCGGGGGATGGGGCCCCCTTCCCGTTTAAAAAACAAACAAACTATGTCTTAGGCTCTGGGGGATGGGGGTCCCCGGAACCTAAAAATAATTAAGGGAAGGGGGATGCACAGCCCCTCTTCCAAAAAAAAATCTGGCAACTTGCCGGAGGCCCTACCCCCTCCCTGCTCCACTGCAGACCACGCCCCCTTTGCCCACCAGTTTGCAAACACACTCCCCGGCACGCTCTTGGATGGGGATTAAAGTTCCCTTCGATGCTGGGGGTCCTTAGAGGCCAACTAGCGTACTTTACACCTCCAGTAAGCCCCAGATAGTGAACACATGCCATGCCCCCTTTCTCCACAACGCTAGTTGGCCCCCAGGGACCCTCAGGAGGCAAGGGGACTTCATCTCCCAACCAAGAGCACGCCAGGAGGCGCGTTTGCAGAGTGGTATAGAAAGGGGGCATGGCCTGTGTTCACATCTCAGCAATCCCACTATCTGGGGCTTATTGGAGTAGTCAGGTAGGCTAGTTGACCTCTAACGACCCCCAGCATCGAAGGGGACTTTAATTTCCATCCAAGAGCGCTCCGGGGAGTGCGTTTGCAGACTGGTGGGCAAAGGGGGCGTGGTCTGCTTTGAGACCTTACCAATGCTGCTGTGTGGGACTTACTGGAGGGAATAGGAGGGGTAGTTAGCCCCCAATGATGTCCTTGGGGGACAACTACCCCTCCCATTACCTCCAGTAAGTCCCACACAGTGGTATTTCTAAGAGGTCTTCAGAGGCCATGCCCCCCTTTCTCCACCACTCTGCAAACATGCCTCCTAGCCCACTACGGGTTTGGGGATGAAGTCCACTTTACTCCTGAGGGACTTTGGGGGCCAAGAAGCCCTCCTGATACCTCCTGTAAGTCCCTATGCAGTGGAATTCCTGAGCGCTGGTCGGAGGCCTAGCCCCCTTTCTACACCACTCTGCAAATGCAACTACTACGCTATGGGTATAAATTAGCATTTAAAAAACCTTAGAAATTCACTGAAAAAAAACGTAGGTTTCAGGGACGTTATGGATAATAATTAGCATTTAAAAAACTTAGAAATTCACAGAAAAAACCATAGGCTTCAGGGACAGTATAGTTAGCAATAGGCTTCAGGGACAGTATAGTTAGTAATTAGCATTTAAAAACCCTTAAAAATTCACTAAAAAATCAATAGGTTTCAGGAATGTTATAGTTATTTGGACATTTCACTCATACAAAGCCAGAGAAATTCGGCTGTTACAGTTAGCTCAGCTAACTATAACTCACGCCCCCACAATGCATTGGTGATAATGTCACATATTACATCACTCATGACATGGTCAGTGACATCACTGATGACATCTCAAATGATATCACTGGTGACATCACTGATGACATCATCCGGTTAATATCTGATGCACCTCCTCACACCTTGATATAACCTTTCATACACCACCTCTAAAATGCAGAATACCATTCTTGAAACCATAGACACACCAATACCAGTAGTACATACCCACTCTCTGATTCATAGGTCTACACACATCCACTCACTCACCAATACAGTCACTCATACACGCAGTCACTCATCAATACAGCCTTTGATATATGCACTCATACACCCATACAGACACTCACATACTGACACTCACCCATAGAGTTACTCACACACCTAGTCAGTCACCAAAAGAGACGACAAGAAAGGACCCACTTGTAACAGTCAGTACTGATTGCGCCCCAGTAGTTCAACGATGCATTCACCTCCAGCTCCATCTAAGATTTCAGATAATTTTTCAATATAGAATTGCAGAGAAAGTCCCTAAATGAAGTGGGGCTTCAACTGGGGTACCTGCTTTGTTTATATTTGCAAGTGTTTCCTGTTGAGGTTTAATTTCTGAGAAATGACCATCAGGGCCTGGCTTGGCAGTTCGACTGTTCCCATGAGGCACAGGGTCAAGACTGATTTGCACATAGCTGGGTCTGAACTGAGGTGGCGAATTGAGTTAAAGAATGATGATGGATTCAACACAGGTCTGTGACTGGGGGTGAATGTCCGAAAAGTTTCAGCGCTCGGTCCATCATCTCCTTGTGCTTGCTTTGTTCGCCCAAAGTTGACAGGTTATGCCCAGACGTGGGTCTCTTGCTCCCTTTACCACTGGATTCAAGCTGACCTGGCTGATGAATGGTGTTACCCAGAACCGGTCCCAGGATGCTTGTTTCCAGTTCAGGGAAGAACTGGCTTGGCAGTTCGGGCTGGAGTGTTCCCATGAGGGACAGGGTCAAGACTGATTTGCATATAGCTGGGTCTGAACTGAGGTGGCGAAGTGAGCTAAAGAATGATGATGGATTCAACCCAGATCTGTGACTAGGGGGGGGGAGTGTTTGAAAAGTTTCAGTTCTCCGTCAATCATCTCCTTGTGTTTGCCTAGAATGGAACCTCCCCTGCTCGTTTATTCAATAGGAGTGCACAGTTTCACGTAAAATGTCTACCCAACTGCAGTACTTTCTGCTGGGTAATTAGTAAGTGGTTCCTTGTTGGGTAAATGTCTAGTCTATATTCTTTACTACAGCTGCCTAAAGGACCACCCAGGAAATGTTTCCAGTGGTCTGGTGTGCATTGAATTTCTACAATGTGATTGTTCCTCGATTGTCTTCTTTCAGAAATTTGTGATATAGAGAAGATGAAGAGTCTAAAAGGAGGTAAATCTCCGCCAAAATGGGTACTTATTCTTAAGTATATGAAGCCAGTGCTTCTTGGTTTGGTGGAGAGCCCTCTGCATCAAATACGCGTCACTAAAATCGGCAGGAAATGTGCGCAGCAGTACCTTTTGATAAGCTGTCCATCAACCTGGGAAAAGGTGAGAAGACCTTTGCATAATACCAAGGTGGATGGAAAGAGGCCAAACAAGTGGCACTTCTAGGTGATTTTGCACATTTGCATACTCGTAGTTATTTAAAAGGAGAACTATGAACTCTGCTGTCACCAGGAGGCAGCAAGAAAGAACACATTTGTCACAGTAACTACAGATTGTGCTTTGATAGATCAACAATCCATCAATCCATTCACTTCCATCAAGGACTTCAGATCGTTTTTAGGTCTCCACTAGACAGTGCACCTGCTGTCTTGAGGAGACATATTGGTGCCGATTCCGATCCGTTAAAAAAAATTACCGTACGACGCGTATCCATATTTTTTTTACGTACGAATCGCACAAGTCCTGTACAACCGGTGAAGTACGATTCGTAAGTAAAAAAACTACATACGAATCGTATCGGGAAAAGGTCTATGAGACGTCCCCGGACAGTTTTACGTACGAGTCGTAAAACTGAAGTCCGAGCGCACAAGTCCGATCCGTACCGGCGTTCCAAATACACAAGCGTATGGAAAACGTCCCATACGGAGCAAACTTTCTACGACCCCTACCCCGGGTACACTTGTGCCTGGCGTACGAGTCGTACGGCCCCCCCAGCCTCCCCTCCACCCGCGTATGTCTGCACCGTACCCCCACACCCGTGTATGTCTGCACCGTACCCCCCACCCGTGTATGTCCGCACCGTACCCCAATCCTCAGCATCTAAAGTACCTGTGTTTTCTGCTGTAATTGTATAGCCATGTTTCCCCTGCGCGAAAAGATTGAACTGCTTGTGTCTCACCTTGTTGCTTCTCATTTCATAGAGTGGGACTCTATTTCTTCAAATTTCTTCAGTCGGAACACTTTCTTACTTTTTCCGCATTCACCAGTGAAGTGTTTCTGTGCGTCATTGTTGCTTAACTTGACTTCTCTTCAAACGAACCAGTCTCAGCCTCGATGTCATCACGGTCTGCCTGCCCCTCAGTGTCAATGGCAAAAGTAGTCCTTTTAATGTGGTTGCAGATACAATGTATTTCCTCATGTTCACTACTGTAAACCAGTCTAACACTCTGATTCTTTCTGGGTTTTTTGTGCAGTTTTATATAGCACCAACAGATCCAGAAGGTAGTGGAGTGCTTTACATTAGCACCAGTTACTTTTGAGTGCAGTTTTATATAGAACCAACACCACCCGAAGGAATTGGATCATTTTACATTAGCACCAGTTCCTTTACACAAGGACACATTCATTTTCAAAGGCACAGGGGGATTAACTGATTTGCACAGAACCAAGGATGTTAAGCTGACTTCAAAACTCAAACCCAGTTTCACAGCTCCATAGTCGGCAGCTCTGGCCCTTATGCCACATCCTCTCCCAAAAGGACATCACATCGTCTCCCTTGCCTCAGTTTCAGTTCCACATATTGTGATTACAGGAAAATCACTTAATCTCCCCATGGCATTATGCATTAGCTGTTGGTTGCTGTCCACCTCCCGCCCACTGAACTCAGCTGCATAGATCCCCTTCTCCACTGTTTTTCAATTTTTTTTTCTACAATTTTATGTAGCACCAACACCACTAAAAGTATTCGAGAGCTTGCTTCACATAAGCACCACCCAACGGTATTGGAAAGCTTGCTTTACATAAGCACAAGTTAGGTATTTCTGATGGTGGTCCCCAGGGTCGAAATCATGCCAGGTGTGAGGCCGCATGGCCCCCTCCACCTATTAGTAAATGGCCGGGTCCCATAGATGGAAGTACTCTGGGCCAAAATGGGCCTGGGAAGGGAGGCATACATGTGCCCCCATAATTATAATGATTTAACCCACCAAGACCTGGCCAGTTTAAAAACAAGTGTGGGAGCCCTCGCTTGTTTGTTTGTTTTTTTACATTTTTCTGCGGATTCGTGGATCTCTCTGAGTCCGCTGCAAACATTTCCCACAAAAAGTACATCTTTGGCCCCTGGTGGGGTCCCTGCAGGACCCCACCACCAGGCCTATAAGGTCATGGTATTCCTACACTCCCCACTTATTGTTTTTTATCTTTTTTTTCTTGAGACTCAGAGACGCGCTTTCCACGTGCAAATTTTCCATAGGGATTTTGTACACAACTACAGCCCATGCCTGGTGGGCCATACAGTAGTTTTGGAGTTATTAAAGAAACAATAATTAAAGATATCTAGTGACAAGGGATGGTCTGAGCAATACACAGATCTCAAAATGAGATCTGATTGGCTTCTACCAATTCTGACTCATCCGAGTCCCAAGAAAAAAGGCAAAAAAAAGAAAGGGTCAGGGTAGGAATACTCTGACCCCCCTGGGTCTGGTGGTAGGGGCTCCCTGTGAAGCAGGCGAGGGAAACATCTCACAAAATTGTGCAAGTCCACAGAGAGCAGCATTTTTTCCTGCTCCCTGCAGGGAGGATCAATGCTGACAACCGCTGGAGGTGGGGAGCTGGCTGAGGCTGTGGGGTTTATTGGGGATCCCCAGGTGGCCTTCAACCAAAAGGAAGTGGGTGCCTCTACCGGGCCTCAGGGTACCCACCCGTCAATGGCCGGTCACCGTGGGATGGGGTCTATGGGCCCAATATTGGCATCAGAATGGGAACTGTGTGCCCCTCACCTCATTAAGAATACAGCAGGGCCTCAGGATATGGGGGTTGAGGGGCTGAAACCGGGCTAATACTGGCCAAAGGAGAGGGGCTGCATGCCCCGTCCCCCTTTTGAATATGGGGTGGGTGACCTGGGTGGTCTCCAGGGCACTGAACATTTATTGGGCATGCCTCCCTTTTCAAAATATGCAATGAGTGCACTGGGTGTGCTCAAGTCACCCACCATTTACTGGCTGGGCCCCGGAGGATGGGGTCCCATGGCACCAATATCGGCCCATGGACGGGACATCGCAGGCCCCTTCCTCATTTATAATAGGCCAGTCCTCGGTGGTTTGGGGTCTCCGGGGACAAAATTTGCCCAGGGAGGGTTCTGCATGCCACCCTCCCTATTGATAATGTGGCTGAACCCTGGTATATGGGGTACCTGGGGTTCAAATTGGGCCAATAGTTAGCCAAGGAGAGGGGCTGCATTCCACTCTCCCCCTTTTGAATATGTGGTGGGTGCCCTCGGTGGGCTCTAAGGGACCCACCATGTGCAGGCTGGGTTCCAAAGGTGGGTTCCCTGGGGCCAATATTGGCAAGGGGAGGGGGGCTGCATGCCCTCTCCCACTTGAGACAATGACCAGGCCCCTGGAGATGGGGTTCCTGGGACCGAAAATGGCCTGGAGAGGGGGGCTGCATGCCCCCTCCCCCTTATAAATGTGGCCATGTCACGGGAAATGGGGTCTCCAGACACAGAAATCAGCCCGGGGAGTGGGGCTATGTGCCCCCTCCCCCTTATAAAAGTGGTGGGCCCTGGGGAAATGTGGTCCCTGGGGCTAATATTTTCCTGAAATAGGGTGTCACGGCTGCTGGAATGGGAGCGCATGAACTACTGGAATGGCCGCCGCATGGGGACACATGCGCAGCAGCAGACCATAACGGTCAAAACACAGCAATCCCCGCGCAACAACGCTTCACGTTCTAGTCCCTGGAGTCCGGGCTTACCTACCTGGTCTTCGTCACTTCCGGGGCATCGGAATTCTCCTTGGCGTCCTCATTTGTGTGGCGCGGTTCTCGGCAAACTGTTTCTATGTGGTGCTCTCTCCTGCCCGGTGATCCTGAATTAAGCGCTCTAGGCATCCTCCTTCTGTGTGGCGCGGTGCTGTTCTTTATCCCTAATTATCTCACCCCTACTTATCTGATCAGGTTTCTTGCGCTGTGGTCATTCGTTCCTTATCTCTCTCCTTGGCAACCTGAAACCTGAGAATTAAGAAAGAGAAAAATGTTAGACTAATGCCCGAATAACAAGGCTATCTAAATTTTGCATTTAGATACTTTATTTTTGTGAAGAATATTTCCTGCAGGAGTTTGGTGAAATAGTTTGGAGCTTTGATTATCCATTCCCTTGTTTTAGTTTCCCTCCAACTAATAGTTCCTAATTGTTTTATTCTCTCCCACCAGAACCAGACACTTGCTTGAGAACCATAACCATTTAACATGCAGCGAAGAAGGGAAACCATAAGGTATTAAACAAACTATTAGAGAGATCTAAAGACAGGGATACCCTATCATATACTTACCTGTTTGTTTGTTCTTTCTGCATATGTTGTGCCTTTTTTTGCCTGGTCCTATCGCAGTCTGGGGTTCAACGAGTGACCTCTATCCTTCCTTGTTTTGTTTCCCTTCTTCCCTATATTACCATAGTCACTTTGACCTTGTTGGGTGCAATTGGTGAATTGGCGAAGTTGTGGACCTTCCTTCATTTCCATGGCATTCCTGCAGAAACATAGGTGAGACCTTGACATAGTGGGGCTGCATGCCTCCTCCCCCTTTTACATATGCGGAGTGATCTGGGTGGGCTACTGAACACTCATCATTTACTGGCTGGGCCCCGGGATAGGTCCCCCATAGCAAGAAATTGGCCTGGGGTGTGGGGCTGCATGCCAACTCCCCTAAAAAAGAGATGGGCACTAGGGAAGGGGTCCTCTGTGCCAAAATCAGCCTGGAGAGGGGGCTGAGTGCCCCCTCACAGGTTGACTGCATGCATAGGGTTGACTAGATGCATGGGGTTGCCTGCATGCAGGAGTTGGACTCACGGCCTGGCCACAGTGGCCAACCCCCCTGCGCATGACCAAAGGCCATATGCGGCATGGGGCTGGCTGTGTGTGGAGTTGGCAAACTCCCTGCTGCTTTAAAAAACATAGAAATTCACTAAAAAAACACAGGCTACAGGGAAGTTATAGTTAGGTAATAGAATTTAACAAACTGTTGTAAAGTAGGAATGAAGAAAACACGATGAAGGGAAACGTATGGATTCTTCTTTATTCAGTCATCCACTCTCCGCAACTGAAACAACTGTCATATACCTGAACATTCTAAAGCAGGCTCCTTTGGATTGTTCAACCTATAACCAGGGAAAAGGGGTGGAGGAACATACCATTATTACAAAAGATATACATGTGTGACTTTATAAATAATACGAGTATGACGTACAGTTTTATAATTTAATGAATTACTACAAAAACGTTATAAATTCACTAGAAAAACAAAGGTTACAGGGATGTTCAGAATTTACACATACAAAACCATATAAATTCAGCATTTATCTCAAGAAACTATAACTTTTGCCCTAATTGTATCTTTTGATATTACGCCCCTCAATATTCAGTCCTTGACATTCTTGGAGCATGATATTTTTGGTGTTGATCATCAGTAGTACAATCTTGACTAGGACACCACAACACTTGATTCAATTTGTGTTGCTCCCCTGCTGGGTCCGCCATGCACATTCTCTCTCTTGTTTTCTGGTATTTGCAATCAGTTAGGGGCATATCAACAAGGGCTTTATCTCTGCTTTTTTGGCTTTAAAAGCCAAAAAAGGAGAGATAAAACTAGCGCCCTATCAACAACAGGGTGCTAACATGCAAATTTGCATGTTAGCACCCTTTTACTCTACGCTTCCCCTTGCATCTCTAATGAGATGCAAAGGGGGCGTTCCAGAGTAAAATAATAGGAGAAATGTCGCTAAGCGACATTTCTCCTATTATCAAGATTGTCGCTAACCCTGTTAGAGACAAAAAAAGCAGCGCTAACCGCGGATAACGCTGCTTTTTTACGTCTGGTATTTTTCTGACTTAGCCATGATATCCTATAGAAGGAGGATATCATGGCTAAGTTTGCCTGTCCCTATCAACAAGGTAACGTGAGATTATCGCTGGGTTTCCATCGATAATCTCACGTTAGCCTGTTAGCGTGAGTATTTTTATCGCTATTGAGATAAGCGTTGCTAATAGCACGCTATCTCAGCGATAAAAATTCACGCTAGCCGGCGATAATTATCCTAGCGCTAAGTGCGCTTAGAGATAATTATCGCCGGTTGTTGTTGATATGCCCCTTAGTTACTGAGGGTAGTGCTCTAAGTGTCATCACCTTTTAGCAGGGAAGATTGCCACACCTCTTGTTCTCTTTTGTTCATGAAAGGAACTGCATAAGTTATTAGGAAACAATGTTGCAAAACAACTGCCTTATGCTATGCTGTTCCTTTTTTTAAATTTGAATTATTTTCATTGTTTAGTCATTATGTGTACTCTATGTAAAATGTATATATGAGATATTACTAAAGTGATGTTCATTTACATATAATGACAACATTGTGTGCACTATAATCACTGCTTAATTTTAGCAAATATTTGCTGGTGGGGCCCACTGGCACTCATTTTTGAAGACTTCCACTTATTTTTCCTCATCAGACATTTACGGAGGGCAAATGAGGGAAAAATGCATAAAGGCTAAAGAAGGAGGAAGTGAAGGACAAGGACATTATCTCACAGGGAGAAATAGGAACCCGTAAAACCGGATATATAGGGGCAGGTAGTGGCTGGTAGAGATCTAAAGAGGAGCCAAATATGCAGCCTTCATATTTGGCATGCGAACATATAACATTTAATAGCACTGGGCACTGTCTTCTGAGTAGAGATTTGGATATGGGCACCCATTCTTTTACAAATTATGCACTGATGTAATGAATGTGATGTAAACAATATAGAATCAACCTTTGCAGCAACTCCTTCAAACTAGGCCTTGACAACATGACCCAGTAGCCAATGAAGTTTAACGATCCCTTGAACACTGACTACCTAGTGTCCTTGAGTTTTCTATGTTTATCATGCCATGAAAAGGATATAGAAATTCGGAATTTAAGAAGATATACTTTCTGTAGTCTAACAAGTAGTTGAAAACTAGCCGTACATAGTGAAAATCAGAGAGCCATAAAATACATACAATTGTTTTATTCTCTCCCACCAGAACCAGACACTTGCTTGAGAACCATAACCATTTAACATGCAGCGAAGAAGGGAAACCATAAGGTATTAAACAAACTATTAGAGAGATCTAAGGACAGGGATACCCTATCATATACTTACCTGTTTGTTTGTTCTTTCTGCATATGTTGTGCCTTTTTTTGCCTGGTCCTATCGCAGTCTGGGGTTCAACGAGTGACCTCTATCCTTCCTTGTTTTGTTTCCCTTCTTTCCTATATTACCATAGTCACTTTGACCTTGTTGGGTGCAATTGGTGAATTGGCGAAGTTGTGGACCTTCCTTCATTTCCATGGCATTCCTGCAGAAACATAGGTGAGACCTTGACATAGTGGGGCTGCATGCCTCCTCCCCCTTTTACATATGCGGAGTGATCTGGGTGGGCTACTGAACACTCATCATTTACTAGCTGGGCCCCGGGATAGGTCCCCCATAGCAAGAAATTGGCCTGGGGTGTGGGGCTGCATGCCAACTCCCCTAAAAAAGAGATGGGCACTAGGGAAGGGGTCCTCTGTGCCAAAATCAGCCTGGAGAGGGGGCTGAGTGCCCCCTCACAGGTTGACTGCATGCATAGGGTTGACTAGATGCATGGGGTTGCCTGCATGCAGGAGTTGGACTCACGGCCTGGCCACAGTGGCCAACCCCCCTGCGCATGACCAAAGGCCATATGCAGCATGGGGCTGGCTGTGTGTGGAGTTAGCAAACTCCCTGCTGCTTTAAAAAACATAGAAATTCACTAAAAAAACACAGGCTACAGGGAAGTTATAGTTAGGTAATAGAATTTAACAAACTGTTGAAAGTAGGAATGAAGAAAACACGATGAAGGGAAACGTATGGATTCTTCTTTATTCAGTCATCCACTCTCTGCAACTGAAACAACTGTCATATACCTGAACATTCTAAAGCAGGCTCCTTTGGATTGTTCAACCTATAACCAGGGAAAAGGGGTGGAGGAACATACCATTATTGCAAAAGATATACATGTGTGACTTTATAAATAATACGAGTATGACGTACAGTTTTATAATTTAATGAATTACTACAAAAACGTTATAAATTCACTAGAAAAACAAAGGTTACAGGGATGTTTAGAATTTACACATACAAAACCATATAAATTCAGCATTTATCTCAAGAAACTATAACTTTTGCCCTAATTGTATCTTTTGATATTACGCCCCTCAATATTCAGTCCTTGACATTCTTGGAGCATGATATGATATTTTTGGTGTTGATCATCAGTAGTACAATCTTAACTAGGACACCACAACACTTGATTCAATTTGTGTTGCTCCCCTGCTGGGTCCGCCATGCACATTCTCTCTCTTGTTTTCTGGTAGTTGCAATCAGTTAGGGGCATATCAAAAGGGCTTTATCTCTGCTTTTTTTGGCTTTAAAAGCCAAAAAAGGAGAGATAAAACTAGCGCCCTATCAACAACAGGGTGCTAACATGCAAATTTGCATGTTAGCACCCTTTTACTCTACGCTTCCCCTTGCATCTCTAATGAGATGCAAAGGGGGCGTTCCAGAGTAAAATAATAGGAGAAATGTCGCTAAGCGACATTTCTCCTATTATCAAGATTGTCGCTAACCCTGTTAGAGACAAAAAAAGCAGCGCTAACCGCGGATAACGCTGCTTTTTTACGTCTGGTATTTTTCTGACTTAGCCATGATATCCTATAGAAGGAGGATATCATGGCTAAGTTTGCCTGTCCCTATCAACAAGGTAACGTGAGATTATCGCTGGGTTTCCATCGATAATCTCACGTTAGCCTGTTAGCGTGAGTATTTTTATCGCTATTGAGATAAGCGTTGCTAATAGCACGCTATCTCAGCGATAAAAATTCACGCTAGCCGGCGATAATTATCCTAGCGCTAAGTGCGCTTAGAGATAATTATCGCCGGTTGTTGTTGATATGCCCCTTAGTTACTGAGGGTAGTGCTCTAAGTGTCATCACCTTTTAGCAGGGAAGATTGCCACACCTCTTGTTCTCTTTTGTTCATGAAAGGAACTGCATAAGTTATTAGGAAACAATGTTGCAAAACAACTGCCTTATGCTATGCTGTTCCTTTTTTTAAATTTGAATTATTTTCATTGTTTAGTCATTATGTGTACTCTATGTAAAATGTATATATGAGATATTACTAAAGTGATGTTCATTTACATATAATGACAACATTGTGTGCACTATAATCACTGCTTAATTTTAGCAAATATTTGCTGGTGGGGCCCACTGGCACTCATTTTTGAAGACTTCCACTTATTTTTCCTCATCAGACATTTACGGAGGGCAAATGAGGGAAAAATGCATAAAGGCTAAAGAAGGAGGAAGTGAAAGACAAGGACATTATCTCACAGGGAGAAAGCAGGAACCCGTAAGAGCGGATATATAGGGGCAGGTAATGGCTGGTAGAGATCTAAAGAGGAGCCAAATATGCAACCTTCATATTCGGCATGCGGACATATAACATTTAATAGCATTGGGCACTGTCTTCTGAGTAGAGATTTGGATATGGGCACCCATTCTTTTACAAATTATGCACTGATGTAATGAATGTGATGTAAACAATATAGAATCAACCTTTGCAGCAACTCCTTCAAGCTAAGCCTTGACAACATTACCCAGTAGCCAGTGAAGTTTAACGATCCCTTGAACACTGACTACCAAGTGTCCTTGAGTTTTCTATGTTTATCATGCCATGAAAAGGATATAGAAATTCGGAATTTAAGAAGATATACTTTCTGTAGTCAAACAAGTAGTTGAAAACTAGCCGTACATAGTGAAAATCAGAGAGCCATAAAATACATACAATTAAGAAATAGCATTTTGGGTAGGGGCCTGATAAACGTGGAAGGTAGATTTCATAGCAGGTAGAAAACCCTTAGCATAGCATTTATTTGTTTTTTGTACTAGTTGATGTCTGTTTATTTGAATTCTAACCATTAAACATTCTGCATTTCTAACTCATTCAATATGTAGATGCATTGTTGTGAAAGAGCAAGGCACTAGGTTCCTCATACCCAGGTTGCTGTGAATGGGCTGTACCTTGGTAGCTGTTAATATGCTTGTTTGTGCATTGAATTAGATAGTTGCAAACTGTGTGGGTTGAAGCCATTTAATATTCTGACTTGCTACGATGTAGCACATTTTTACAGTGTTGAGAACACTTTTTAAACTTGCAATACAGCATTGTGTTGGTTTTGTTCGTTTCTGTTCTGTGGTCAAAGCCGTGCAAACATGAAACATGGTATTTCCACGCGGCCCCTCTAACCCATTGAAAAAAGGGCAGGCCTCGTGGATGTGGACTCCGGGGCAAAAAATGGCGCTTGCTTTGGAATAACCCCCGGGTGGGCCAAGTCCCGGGGGCATAGTGCAAATGTAAGAGGGGTGTTAGGGCCCCCTTGTAGGTCTATTCAAAGCCCAGGGGCCACGAACTCCCCATGGCAGTATCATTACATTTTGCGGTGGAGGCTCGCGTATACCCCTGCCCTGGGGACTGCTACCTCCCCAGGGCACACATAAAATTATGAAGGAGGTCGGTTGCAGAAACCCGGCCCAGGGGACCACCACCTCCCCGGGGCAAATTGGAACAAAGAAAGGGACCACGTGGCCCACCTCTAGGAGCCCTACATGGCTGGGGGACTCTCACCCCCCAGGGCTGGCACCAGCAATGTCCTGGGTTGCTCACCCCTGGGACATTTTAGCTTGCTATGGTCCCACAAAGGCATATCTAGCAACTGGTCTGCTTTCAGCCAGTGAGAGCAGAAAATGCTCTCGCTTTTTGAAAGCAGAGCAGAGTCTGTTTCCCTGCTCGCTGTTAAGCGAGCAGGGAAACCGACATTGCTTTGGTACCCAGGGAGCTGCATGCCAGCAGCTTCCTGGATCCCAAAGCAATGCCGGCTACCACAGGAAGCAGGGAGCCGGTATGAACCGCAGGGGCCTTTAGACTCCCCACGGTCCTATTGTGAGTGAGTGCCCTGGAGGCACCCACTTTAAATAGGCAGGCCTTGGGGATGGGGTCCCCTGGGTCAATTCAGCTCGGGAGGGGGCTGCGCAGTCTCCCTGACCCATCTAAAAGTCTGGGCCCCGGGGGATGAGATCCACTCGGCTCCCCTCCCTTTAGAAAACGTTTTTTGTTTTTTAAATTACTGGCCATGCCCTGGGGGATGGGGTCCCTGGGGCCAAAATCGGCCTGAGAGGGGGGGCGCGCAATCAGATCTCCATGTAATCTGCGTGGAGAACTTTACACAGGGAAGATAGGAGAGGCAGAGGAGGAGACCTCTACATGTGGGTTAGTGAATTACATATTGTAGAATGTGAGCAGTATAGTTGTAGTACTACTAAACATACTAAATAATCTAGTTTGTGAATAGGTCCTCTAGTGTAGTGATGAACCTGAATATAGGGCTTTGAATGGGGCTTGATTGAAAATTGTGTGATTCTCGCAAAGCACTCAATCTCGCTGTGTCTAAAATGTAAATATGAAACCTGTGCTATAAATAAAAGATGTAATAACATACATGGTTCTGTTCATCCTTAACAAGGAACACGCTAAGACAGGGTGGGACTGACCTGTAGTGCAATCAGGCAGTGCCCAATGGGCTTGTCAGACAGGTCAGTGTGTGGCCCATTTTTTTGCCTGTTTGTAGGTCTGTTTATCATCTGCTGGGATGGCGTTTACTATTCATTTCCCTGTCATTAGAATGAACGCTACATGCAGCACTCTCACATACATGCAATCTTCCATACCTAGCAAAACTGAGAGGCATGATTCAGCAATGTTCAAACTCTGTCATATGTGGTCATAAGGCCAAGACGTCATACCATAGCACAGTATATTTGTACTCCAGGGCGTCTTGTATGTATTGGCTACTACAAACAAGGTACAAGCAAGTATGCTGCCCCCTACCTATCGCACACCGGTTTCACATGCAACTGCATTATTTTCTTACCAAATAATTAATTCTGTTAGTGACTTGCAATTGAAGATTATTATTTTACAAGTCTCTGGTTGGTGAAAATGAGTTTCGAGGCCATGCTTTTGCCCCTAGTGACACAATTTAAAAGCATGTTATAGGAGCAGGCGCTGCAGATGCAAGTCCTGTAATCTGATCAGACTGTCCAACATCATTATCCGATCATCATTCTGTGCCATCCCATAAACATCCCCTCTTTGCAGTCGACATCAGCAACATGGCGGATGACTTTTATCTTGTTGGGTCTCATTCATTAAGTGTGGTTCTTGAGCATCACTTATGAACCTGAAACAGTTACACGGCCTCTTAAAAAGCCCTTGTATGTATGGAAGTTAGTAGGTGGCAAAGATATAAGAAAGAGGTGGATGGTAGTCCACTATAATGTAATTAAGTCACTAACCTGTGAGGTCCAGGCAAAGCTTTCATTAATTTAAATTTTGCCAGTGCTACAAAAACAGAGGTAAAATGGCAGGCTATGTCTTCTGACAAATTACTGCTTATTCTTTTAACATGGAATTGGAGTTTACTTTTCTTTCTCTGACTACAAAGAAGGAGGAGATTTCTTAAGTGAATTATGTGAGAAACTTGCTGTATGGAGTACAGGAGTGTTAAAGAATATGCCTCTAGGGTGTCTTTTTTTGCATCATTCAAGAAAATGTAAATAGCTGTAAATGAACTGCATGCTTTTAGTAGTCAGGAAAGTAGAAAAGAAGCACATTTTATATAATAGCTGTAAATGAACTGCATGCATTTAGTAGTCAGGAAAGTAAAAAAGAAGCACATTTTATATAATTTGAATGTATACTGGAATGAGAGATTTTAATAGGATCAAAACAAATCAAGACACTTTACTTGATGAGTCACAAACGATAGATTCTCACAGAACTACAATGGTGGCACATAATCATTTGTCTGATATGTAGCAGCAAAAATGTATGTCTGTGCAAAATAAGTGACTATTTCAAAGGAAAATATGCTCTCTAATGCTTTAGTTACATTAAAAAAACCACCCTCCTCATGCCCATTAAAACGAAGTGGTTTGCGAGAGTGTGTCGTTCTAAAAAGTGAGTCATGGGGGCATATGTACAAAAAAATGGCAGACCTTGGTGCTATGCCACAATTGGTAACAGCGCGCTCCGAAATTCCGAAAACGCAGGAATGTGCCGTATTTACTATAATACGGCACACCTCTGAATTTCCCCTAGCACTGCCGCTAAACAACTGTTCATATGCAGGAAGGTGTTCCTTCCTATACATAAATAATCACTAATCGCGATTTGTAACTTCTATGTTTTCTTCAGAATGCAGCGTATATAGAAGCTGCAACTTGTCATTATTTAATGATTGTTTATGTGCAGGAAGGTACACCTTCCTGCACATGAACAATCAGTACTGGCAATGTGCTCTTTCTACAAAGAAACAGCAAAAGCGAGGGGAAATTCATAATTCCTCCTTGTTGCGCCAAGATAAGACTAGGTTTTCCCTGGTCTTATTTTTGACGCTGCCCCATATTTCAGCATGAATTTTATATAAGTTGCATTAACTCTTTTATTTGGAGTGATGTATTTAATATCAGTTGTTAAAAATTGCCTCTAGGGTCCCTATTAAGATGAGTGTGGAGGCATGTATTAGCCCGAAAGAAGTGTAGTGTTGAATGTTTAAATGGAATGAATTGACTTCTCCAATAAAAATTGTTGTTGGCATTAAGTTGGTGTAGCGGGGACCCTCTCTTTTATTGTGGGATCCATATTTACGCCAGCCTTGTAAATGGGGGGCAGCGTTAAACAGCAATAGGTGTTGTTGTGGAACGCCTACTGCAACACCCATTGCCTGCCCCTTTCATGCTAAGTGTTGTGTGAAAGGGGCGTGGCATAACACCGCCTTGTAAATTAGGTGAAGGGGTTATCGCTACCAGAATGACAAATAAAAGTGAAGTTCTGGTGGTGATAAGCCCTTGTAAATATGCCCCGCGGTTCTAAAATGATTGGGAACCACTGTTTTCAATATCAGTGTGAGGTTAGAGCATGTCAAACTGACTTGAGTGCCTCATGTGATTGCTGTTTTTCCTGCCGAATAATGTGCTAGGTTAATGCAGGTAGGACCAGTTTCAACTACTTTAGTCATGTTGTTTTTATAAGTGCAAGAGTGATCATTTTTGCTTCATGCAGTAATGTTAATCCCAACATCTGCCACCTATGCCCCACTTCCTGATACCATTATGCCTTGAGCAGTTAAAAAAAACACAAAATGTTGACTTCAGCCCCCTTTTAATAGTACTTGCCTTTTTTCCTTTTACTTCTCCTAGTACATGCATACTTCTGTCTGCGTTTGCTGCTTCTTCTCATCTCTGTTTCTTCTCATTTCTGTTGTTATAACTTAGTTTATCTCGCCAAATACAAATTTCAAACTGAAATTAATTAGCAGTGATTAATTTTCGAGATTTGCAGTCAATATTGAAACTTTTATATTTGGGTGATTTCAGTGGTGTTCTTGTGGTGCTCTGGCGACAAAAGGGAGTAAGTCACGGCTGTGGTAATGGGATGGTCTGCCAGTGTTAAGAGCTTGACATCCTAGCATGTTGATGCTGTGGAGATGAATTATGAAGTGTATTCCACCCTCTGCGTTGCTCCTCTTTTTCTATTCCTTCTCTGGGGCATATCAACAACAACCGGCGATAATTATCGCTCAGCGCTCTTAGCGCTAGGATAATTATCGCCGGCTAGCGTGAATTTTTATCGCTGAGATAGCGTGCTATTAGCAAAGCTTATCTCAATAGCGATGAAAATCTACACGCTAACAGGCTAACGTGAGATTATCGCTGGAAACCCAGCGATAATCACACGTTAGCTTGTTGATAGGGACAGACAAACTTAGCCATGATATCCTCCTTCCATAGGATATCATGGCTAAGTCTGAAAATTAGCAGACGTAAAAAAGCAGCGTTAACCGCGGTTAGCGCTGCTTTTTTTGTCTCTAACAGGGTTAGCGACATTCTTGATAATAGGAGAAATGTCGCTTAGCGACATTTCTCCTATTATTTTACTCTGGAACGCCCCCTTTGCATCTCATTAGAGATGCAAAGGGAAGCGTAGAGTAAAAGGGTGCTAACATGCCAATTTGCGTGTTAGCACCCTGTTGTTGATAGGGCGCTAGTTTTATCTCTGCTTTTTTGGCTTTTAAAGCCAAAAAAGCAGAGCTAAAGCCCTTGTTGATATGCCCCTCTATGTGTTGAGTAGAAGAGTGCCTCTGCTGTCACAACAACAAAAAAGATCTGACGTTTATCTTGAGACCAGTGAAACCTAAAAGAAATATTATTAAATGTGATCATCAACATTTTTGCGTGGGCTTTGATGTTATGGAATGAGTAACATATAACAGATATCAAATGCACAGACAAGAGTTTTTGACCTTCTTCACAGTAGGTGTTTGGCTGAGACTACAAAACGAAGTCAGAAAAACATCCACAGCCCCGCAGCTAACCATCGAGTATGTCTGTGTGTTTTTGTATAGACTTGCTTCATTTCCCATGAAAGAAAATGTAGTTTTCTTTTAATAAATCCCGGAAATGACTAAAGAAGTTTAAACTATGGCTTGACAAATCATGGTGATTTGACAGGATGAAAAATTATATTTTTCTTCCAAAACAGTGCGCAAATAAAAGATTACATAAAAAAAACAATACATGAAGAAAAGTAATTTCAACTTAACATGAATATCATGGAAAGGGCTGGGAGAAAGTATGGTTTTCTGTCAGAGAGCTTCACGTCCTGCAGCTGATGTGGGTGAGGCGCGCTGCTGCACCATCCTTAGCACCCATATGTCTGCAATGATGATGTGACAGCAATACTGCCTCTTTCAACATTCCACAAGCTGAACTCCATGACACTAATGTATGGATAGCTTTCCTTTGTTAAATAAAAACCTTCCAATTCAATGATTGTATTGAATAAATAAATTTCAAATTCTCATTAGGATGTGATTTTCAGGCAGTGCTCAAGGCATGTCCCATCGGCTAGAATTCTATTGCTTTGTGTGAAATTTGCATATTGATTTGACTGACGTTTCACTGGAGGAGAAACTGCTGGAGTTTTTCCTGAATCTCCTTTGTACATCCCTCATTTCTTGATATATCCGAAATTTGCTAAAATATGTGGCCAAGACGACAGTGACTGATAGCAGGTGCTGTGGCACCAAGGAGCAGTGGTTGTAGAAACTCCGATTAAGGCTCTCTTGTAATATCCTAAAAGCGGTAGGAGGCCTCATTTGTTTGATTTGCAGCAGGGCCCATGAGCCCCTTGCTATGCCACTGAATGAGATCGGCGCACAAAGGTAGTAGGTTGTGGGTTTGATCATTTGTGTAGATGTGATATAGGGGTATATTCTCAAAAACGTGTGATAACCATCGCAAAAGTTACGAACGCAACTTACAACATCGCAGTCGATCGCGGGAATTTTATGCCATGTTAACCAGGTATTCACAACACGGCGGTACCATGCGATAGTAACCAGATAACGCATCAACAGACCACGATAAAATCAATGCCACGCCGCAAAAATGCGAAACGCAAACGCAAAAAAGCTGCGATGAGGCCAATCGCGATACAAAAATCTGCGAAAACCAGCTACAGGCCTGCAATTCACACGTGTCAGGTGGGAACAATCACCATAAAAGCCAAGCGCATTGGATGTTGCCGGAGTAAGTACGGAGGAGAACCAGAACCTCACAAGCCCCCTGGAGGACCTGCCTGGGACCTCGGGGTCAGGGAAGGGCAAGAAGAAGAAGAATAGGAAGAAGCGCTTCAGTCCGCAGGACAACAGGATCCTGTTAACGGAGGTGGTTGAACACCATCAACTACTGTTCGTCACCTCCACTGTGTCATCGGCAACAAAAAATGGCATCCATCGTGGACAAGGTGAATGCAGTCGGAGTGCTGAAGAGGACAATGGACGGGCTCAAGAGGCGCTGAAATGAAGTGAAAAGAAAAACAAAGCTGAAACTCGCCAAACACCAGAAGGCAGCAATGCAGACTGGAGGTGGGAGTGCTGCGCCACAGAAGGAGCTGGACGACATGGAGGAAATGGTGTCCACAGTTATCAGTGGGGAGACGGTGGCTGGAGTCGGGGGACCTGACACTGCTCAACAGGATCGGACACAACAGCACCAGGGACTGGGGGGACAGGGGGAGATGGGCACAATGGCACCCATGCACAAGTAAGCACAGTACATCTGTGGACAAGCCATGCCTCAGACCCCAACTCCCACCAAGAGAATAATGTACCCAAGTATGCTACATGTCAGCACTGTACAAGCACAGAAGTCAAACGCACACCACATGACAGGGATAAGGGGCAGTAAAACAGAGCAGCAGGGCCCCCCCAATGCAGCACACACACATAACATGCAGAGCACATCAACACTGACAACAAAGTGGCACAAAACCCAACACGTCCACACCAGAACACAGGACACAACTGGTGCCAACTGGGTGTAAACACTGGCCAATCACAAGTGGCATTGCAGGGAAATCTGAGTTTATATTGTACAAGTACAAACACACATCCATGATTTAGTCGAGATGTCCATTATCCCGCAGCAAATGGGCAGCCCCTCCGAAACAGCCACGATGTACACAGTCATGCAGTCTGTATGTAAACATGTACAATGCGACAACACACATGTGAACACATTGTTAAACTGCATCTCCGCTTCACATTGCAGAGGGACAATCAACACCTCCTGCAGAGCAGCCTGAACCTCTCTTCTCTGATGACAAAGAGGACCAATACAGCTTCGACTCAGATGCCCTCCAAGAGTTTATTAACAGTCTCCGCAGCCCACCTCCAGGAGCAGGGCAGCCCATCTACAACGGGGACACCCCACCCCCTGCAAATACCACACAGCAGGCAGCACCCACCACCACGGCTGCCTCCCAGGACCCCCACGAAGAACAAATGGCCTTCCAATGCCGTGTGTTGGGATGCCAGGAGCAGCTGGCTGAACAGGTGCGGGTGGGCTTCGATCGTATGGCAGACAAACTAGATGCCATACGGGGGTGTCTAAGTCCCATCAGGGACCACTCACAGTCCCTAACGGACACCCACAGTCCTCTCCATGCCCTCCAATGAACCATGAGTGACATCGCCAGAGTCCTGACTGTGCGACAAGAATGACTGTCTAGTTAGGGTGGCACACGCGAGCTCTCCTGGGAGTTGGGACTCATGCGGAGGCTCGTGGAGAACATGGAGCGGGATAATACGGAAAGAGCGTCTGCCATGGCTGCACACCAGCAAGAGGTAGCTGGGTTCCACAGTGACCTGAAAAACATCCTCATGGCATTGCTGCCACAAGGCCTGGCGCCGATGCATACTGCTGCTACCACTTCATCCACATCTCCGCCCCCTGAGATGTCAGTGTCACACAGTGCAGCAGACATTCCATCTCTGTCCCCTGAGGTGTCACTGCCACACAGTGCTGGAGAAAGGCCAGCACCACCCACACGTGAGGCACATGAAACAACAGAGGATGAAGATGCAGATGAAACCGCCTTACTGGTATGGAGAAAACTGTAGCATTCATCTCCAACACATGGCCAGTTTCAGCTTGCTTCTGCCCTCTGCATCATCACCTTCCACTGTCTCCCGATACACTCTGCGACACTCACCTTGGACCTTGCAATGGACTGCCATATTCTGTTTGTTCGCCAATGACACTGCTAACAGACTGCCGACTGAACTCTTCCACTTCCTTTGGACTTGTCATTCCCTGAATGACTCTGGCTGGCCCTCCACGGTCCATCATTTGAAAGTGGGGTTTGCATGGCCCTGTACTGCTCCAGATGCAACACTCCACTGAATGTGCATTAAACATTCCGAATCACACAGATGTGTCATCTCTATGGTCTTTCATGTGTGGTATTATGGATGAATGTAGGGTCAGTGAATTACTCTTACGTCCATGTGGCTCATGTCGTTGGACTTGGGTCGCAGGGTGACACATTGCCAGTTGTCATCCGGGTGGCGCCGACACAAGCGACACACACATTTGTTACTTCCTTGTCCAGCCCAGTACGGAAGCACGCCCAGAGGCTCTGGGTCATTGTTCAAACCCTTACGCTGGACTGGCATACGTCAGGCCAGCCCACTATGCTTACGCTCCAGGGGGGGACAACAACGCCACATGTACCAGGACTCCCCTGTAGTGATCTTCTGCTCACAGTTCTAGTTGTCAGCATGCCACGGCCACTCCCTCACAGCTGGTTTACACCCACACCACACCCATCCAGCACATGCATCACAGCACATTTGACCTTGCAAATAAATAGGGCCGGGCGTACGTGCACGATGCCATTTCCAACCTCTCTCGGCGTGTATCCGTGTGCTGTGTATGTAGGCATGGGGGCCCAGGGGCCTGCGACATCACATTCACAGGCCCGGAGGGGACATGATAGCCTCTGCACCACGATACCTAATCATAGAGGGCCCATGACTAGCGGGGCACAGACTTGGTGGCACCGGATACACTGCATCCGGCACAGGCACACCACCACAGGATGGTGACTTTCGGTGCACTGAGGTAGGGGCACCTTAAGCCTGCGATGATGCCCTGTCCCGGCGGTCCGGACGGCTCAGGTTTCGTGTGCCCTGCTGGACCACAGTGTAGGCCTGAGCCAGCGGGCAACGCGGGCCTACCGCCATGTGGCATCGCCTCCTGGACCACAGAGTTAGTGGCACCTATGAGGCCGAGCGGGTGTGCAGCCTGCGATGATGCCATGTGCACTGGTATGTCCTCTGTCATGGAGTAATCAAGTCCCAGCACCAAATGTGAGACCTGGTGGCCTGCGGAGCGGGCTGCATGATGTGTGAGGGTGCCATGTCCGCAGGCCCCAGGCTTGTGGCTTGCAGCGGCACGTGGTGGGCCCTCTTTGCTACACGCCGGTGACGGAAGGTGATCAGTGAGGCCTGGGTGTGCAGGGGTGGGCACGCACCGCTGGGTGCCTGGAGGGGCTGGGGTGCAGCTGCCTGGGTGCGCAGGGGCGGACAGGCGAAGATGTCGCGTGCAATTGTATGTACTTTGCCATTCAGGTATCTGTACTCTGTTTCAGATGACAGGTCTGTCTCAGATGTGAGACCTGGTGAACTGCACTACACACCGGCACGTGGTTGGAGACACACCGGTGGCAGCAGGTGGGCAGCGTGGCCTGGGTGCGCAGTGTTGGCACTCTCTCTCCCTTTACCTCTCTTCTTTTCTCTATCTGTATCTCCCCCCTCTCTGTCCGTCTGTGTCTCTCTCCACTTTTCTCCGCCTATCTCTCTCTCCCCCTCTCTGTCTGTCTATCTCTCTCTCTCTCTCTCTTTCTCTTTTTCTCCTTTGCTCTCTCTCTGTCCCTTGTTGTGCGCAGGACACACCTTCTCAGCATGATTTTTGTCTTGCAGGCTGTGACATACGTATTGACACGAGGGGAGTCGCCATGTCTCTTCATTTCTGTTCTGTGTTTATTTTAATAAATTATCATTTGTTGCTTCGAAGGTGAATGTGTGATGCTCATTTTTGTGATGACACATGCATGTCACCAGATGTGATTGTGCGACATCATGAGGGTTATTTGGTACATGATTCAGTGTAGTTGATGTGGCATGTCTTTGGCCGGGGGGTGCCAGAGAGGGGGAATCCTGGGGGTGGTGGCGGTGGGTGTTGTGGCCCTCTTGGGTGTCCGGCACACATGTTCAGTGGCTCCATGGCATCTGTTATTCTTCAGGTGTGGCTCTGGGCTGGGCTCTCTTTTCTGGTGCAGATTGTAGTCCGACTTTCCACCAGGTTGGAGCAGGTGTTAGTTTCCTGGTGCTAATGCGCCTGTTTTGTGATCTTATCATAGATCAGGCTGGTTGTTGAGAATGTTGTGAAGTGGTGTTCCGGCTTTTTGCACGGGAACGCCTACTCTGCATCTCATTAGCGATAGTTGTCGGGGTCATCTGTGGCGATGTTTTTTGCGGCTGCTATCGCCGGAAAATGCCCAGACGTGGGTCCCGTGCTCTCCATGCCACTGGAAACAAGCTATCCTGGCTGAAGAGGGGTGAAACCCCGAAACCGGTCCTAGGATGCTTGTTTCCAGTCCAGGGAGTACCTGGCTTGGCAGTTCGGGCTGGGCTGTTCCCATGAGGCACTGGGTCAAGACTGATTTGCATATGGCTGGGTTCAAACTGGAAAGGCATGGTGATCAAAAAAACGATGGATTTAGGCCCAGATCTCTGTACTGGGGTGAATGTATGACATTGTTCTGCATTCTGTCCATCAATTGTTGTTTTTGCAAGTGAGTTCACTTGCCAGGTTAAAATGGCAGTTTAACACTGCACTTACAGAAACTGGAATGGCAGGTCTGAGACATGTTTGCAGGGCTATTCAGTTGGGAGGCACAATCAGTGCTGCAAGTGTAGAAGCATTTGATTTACAGGCCTTAGGCACACCTGGTGCAATTTACTAGGGACTTACTAGTAAATCAGATATGCCAATTATGGATAAAAAAATCACAAAAACAATTTAGGCAGAGAGCATATGCACTCTAGAACTGGTTAGCAGTGATAAAGTGCCCAGGGTCCTAAAACCAACAAATACAAGTCAGAAGAAACAGGAGGAAGTAGGCACTGCAGTTTGCTTAGATGGTTAGTGCATATCAACTGCTGAGGTTGTTGATTATCTATTTTCTTTTGAAATCAACAACAATAGGGAATCAAAAGGAGAACAATATCTTCCGATATATCCACCCGATGTTATAACAAATCACATGAATATTGGGTACTGCACTGACCAGCACACATACCAAGTGGGAAAAGTAATCCATTTTGTCCAAGCATAGTATTTCGTACTTGAAGGATAACCTTCCAATACACATATATTTGGCAGAACACATACAACCCTGAATTATGGTGCATGGGTGTGTGTGTGTGTTGGTGCATGGCTGCCTAAACCGTGACGATGTAGGGGCAGAGAAAAACAGCAACTTATCGTAGTAGATATGTCACTCTTTTTCTTCCTCCCTGTGACACAAAAAAGTACAGTAACATTGGTTGTTTTGCTGTGTTGCATATAAAGGTAATCACTTTTCTCCTAAATGTTTTGTCCCTCAATTAAGTCCTATATGGGTTGAGGTATTTGTAACAGCAGGTCCCTGTGCATCAGCTCTAAATCCCACTCACCATTTAAGCGTCAATAGTCAGTACTGAAGGAAGGGGATATAAGAATTCAACACACTAATATTATGTGCTATAGAAAACTGGTCTACATGGCCAGTCTATTTCTAGGTAGGGTAGTCCTTGATTGTTTGAGAAGAGTGGTATTTTGCTAGCTAGCATATCATCCATTTGGCAATTCACTTTGGATACTTTAGGAAGTAATGTTTGTTCTATGGTCTGTCTGTGGCATAGTCTTGATTGCTATGTTCTATTTCATAATTTCAATAAATTGGTATAGGATAGAGTGTTTATCTTCCAAAAGTGCCTAAAAGAGTTAATACTTCCTGATACTGCATTATTAGTTTTTGCTCCTTAGGATAGATACTGTTGTATGCATTCCACCTGCTCACCAGCTTGTGTGGAACTTATGTTGGTGTCTGTGTCCGGAACACTGCATGCATCCAATCCACATAGCTTCTCACTAGCATAAGAAGGGTGTTCATGTTTCATCATTTGCCAAATACAATGGTGATTCTAGTCATAACGTTTCGTAACATCTGTTAGTGGTATATTCAAAGGCAATTCCCTTATACCTTTAGATTGATCCTCAGCCTCAGAATTTTAGCAATTTAGCTGACCTCGGCCTACGCTTAGACCATAGGCTAACCATTCGGAAAGGTGAGAGAAAGCGGCCTGAAACTCGAGTCTTCTTCACCCCAGGGACAGGGTTGCTGATTCTTCCAATAACGAAAATACAGACGCTATGGAAATAGGTGGTTTCTGTGGTCTTCTTACAGTGGAAGAAAAAGATTTACAACCTATGACCAGCCAGTGTATATATTGTTAAGGAGTATTCAGCCAAATCAAAGGCTCGCGCAATCTCAAAGCAAAATGTTAGCATCACTGTGCCTAAAGAGGCAGACATCTAATCACCTCGATGGATAAGCAGCAGCCAAGATCCTCCGTTAAGGTGGAGGAGCGCCTCCTCACTCTGAGCAGTGAATAAAGGAACAATAAAATGATAATAAAACATGTTATTACCATTTTATTTTTCCTTGCTACGTCCATTATTCTAATTCAAGGGAAGGATGGGACCGGGCCATCCTGCTTGACAGTAGGAGGCTGGGAGGAGGAGTGGTATGCACTGCTACAAGTGCGGATTGGTTTGGCCAGCCATCTTAGACTGGCCAAACAGACATACACACTTAAGTTTCTCCAACCTAGCTTTATTCCAGAGCTGGGTGGAGAAACAGTGCAGACTCCCTGTGCCTGAGCAGGCATCAACCAAGCCCGCTCAGGCCAATCCCCACACCACTCTCATGCTAGTTATGTGTGAGAGCAGCATCTGGATTGGAGGGGGAGTCTGTGATGTGTCCCAGGAACTGGTGGGAGCAGGAGAGCAGAGGAGCACTGAGGTGTGAGGTGGCTGGCAGCAGCCGGTAAATCTTTTATTTATTTATTTTTAAACCCCCACACTCTCCTTCTGCGCTTCTCCTGTCCTCCAAGTTTTTATTTGAATCAGCTGCCACTGATAAGCAGGAGCACTCTTCGAGCTTAACTGAAACATCTGTGATTCAATCTGCAGGTAACACTTTACAGAGCTTATTGTAATATCTCATCTTGAATGACACTTTAAAGTCCAAACAAAAAGAAGTCGCTGTATTGGCCATGCCAGACTGTGGGACCACATGCAATTTCATAGATACTCTCTATTGCTCAAAATTAGGGATCCTACTATGAAGAAAAAAGAGACCCAAAACAATCAGGGCCGTGTATGGTTCATTGTTGATTTCCAGTCCAATCATTCTCTAGACTCATCTGGTTCATATGACCTGTGTACAACAATCTCAAAATCATGAAGATGAACTAAGTTTTGAATTAACTTAACCACCAGAATTTGATTTTTTTTTAGCAATGCCATGGTTAACCATTTATAATTTCAGCACCGACTGGGCTAACAGGAAGGTGATTTTACCCTCAAATTGGGTTCACCAATCTTGTCTAAAACAGGGTATAAAATAGGTACCTTTGACAACCAATGTTCCAGCGATCACACATTTCATCCCAAAAGCTGCTGAGCAAGATATTAACTTGCCTATAAATATGAAGCCTTTCATAACATCTTCAAAGAAAGTCAGGCAGAGATTTTACCTCTTTATTGGGCATATGATTGCCCAATTGATCTGTTTCCAGGATCTAAAATACATTGTAGTCAGATACATGCCCTCAGAGAGCAAAAGAACATGTGGCTACGGAATTACTTAGCTAAGTATCTCCAGAATTTTGACCATCGAAAACTCTGGAAGTATCACCCTTATTCCTTGTCTCTCAAAGCAGTGGGGAGCTTCGGGTAGGCATTGAATATAGGGCTCCCAGTAACATCACTGTAAAGAACCGGTACCCAGTTCTACTCATTCCAGTGCTGTTGAATCAAGTTAAAGATGTTAACTTCCAAACAAAACTTGATCTAAGTGGGGAAAAGTATTTGGTCCACATTAGTCCCGGAGATGAATGAAAGACAGCTTTTCAGACCTGGTGAGTACTGTGTGATGCCGCTTGGAGTAGGTAATTCTCCTGCAACATTTCTTTTTTTTGTCATTTTTATACTACTCAAATTTCTAGATAAATTTGTTATTGTATGCATCAACGACATTCTTATCTATTTACAGTGACACAATCAGCATGTCACCCATGTGAAAATTATCTTAACAGCTTTAACACAACATGGCCTTTACCGTAAACTCACCAAATGTTAGTTTCACACCACCAAGATGGAATTCTTTGAATTTCTAAGGCATCTCCATTTATGAACATAAGATTAAGGCCACAACCTCAAAATATTAAAGATTTTCAATGATGTTTGGGGTTTGTGAATTCTTATAGGAGTATCATTCGTAATTTTTCTTCAAAAGTCACCTCCAATACTACATTTCTTAAAAAGAGGTTACCATTTGCTTGGACACAAGAGCAAGACCAGGCTTTTCAGGACTTGAAAAGATGTTTACTAGCGCCCCAATTCTGTAGTATCCAGGCTCTTCTAAACCATTTAAAGTTGAAGCAACAACACCATAGCTGAAAAATATTTTCTGGCTATTCTAGAGGCTTTCAAGGAATAGAGACAGTTCTGCTTGGGGCCAAATGTTGGATTACAGTTTTACTGCAACCCCCAGTTTCTCAAGTATGCATGAGCACAGTCACCCATACAATCCATGTTGACCTTGTTCTTTGCAGAATTTGATTTCATTATCACCTTTCGCCCTGGAAGTGATAACCAGAATGCACATGCCTTATCCCGCTACTACCTTGAGGAGATAGAAACTATCAATCAACCACCATGACTGTTCAAGATCAGATTATTAGAGTCATTATTATTATTATTAGCTTTTATAAAGCATGTAGCTACCCGAATGCGTCCCAGCGCTCGCATCTAGACAGAGGTTTACAAAAGCCTATGCAACTGGTTGTTGGAAGAGCCAGGTCTTAAGAAGTTTCCGGAAGGGAAGCAGATGGGATTCAGCTCGAAGGCAAGGGGGCATTGTGTTCCACATTCTAGCCACATTGTAGACAAATGACCTACCTCCACTTCTTGCCCTGTTTATTTTCGGGGTCACTGCTAAGTGGAGCTGGGTAGAGAACGGCATTTTTGGGGTAGATAAGGGGTGATCAGAGGTCTGTTAATAGCCGTGCCACTACCCCAGAATGTCCTATGGGCTATGCACAATGCCTTAAATTTGACTCTGTTGGAGACAGGTTGCCAGTGTAACGTTCTCAGGACTGGTTTGGCTGATTTATTTTTTGGTACCCACAGCAATAATCTGGCCGCGCATTTCTGGGCCACTTGGAGTTTCTTTAACGTTGCGACGGGTGCTCCAAGGTATAAGGAATTTCCATAGTCCAGGCGTGATCATACCAAGGACTGAATCAGGATCCTCTTGGCACTTATTGGCTAAGAGGGAGAATCTTGTGCAGCAATCTCATAGCACCGAAGCATGCTGCTGTTACTATTACTGCTTGGTCTTTGAGTTTAAGGGAACTGTCCAGCCAAACACCCAGGCTTTTTATCTTGGTCTTTGGGGAGGGGGCAGGTCCCAGGCAGTTTGGCCTGCTCTGTTTAAGGTCCAGGCCAGAGGTGTTACCCAGGAGTATTAGTCCTGTCTTTCCTCCGTTTAGCTTGAGGCAGGAGTGTTCTATCCATGAAGCCACTTCTTCCAGACAGGTTTCCAAGTCATAGGAGTAGTTACGTGGGCCATTAAGGGAGATTATCAGTTGGGTATCATCTGCATAGGTGACAATTTCTATCCCGTAAGGAAAGATGATATCCTCCAGAGGCTACATTGAATAATGTGGGACACATGGAGGATCCCTGGGGGACTCCACAGCTGAGTCCCAAACCTTTATAAGTAGCTTCCCCTGAGAAAACCTCGAAGTTCCTAATCTCTAGGCAGGACTGAATCCACTTGAGTGCCTCCTCCTGAGTCTCTACCCTAGTATGTCAAAGTTCACCATATCAAACGCTGAACTTAAGTCTAGGAGGATGATTTCCACTGCTCCCCCTTGATTGAGGATCAGTTTGGATTCCTCCACCACAGCCAGCAGTGCAGTTTCCATGCTGTGTAACGCAGAGTTTCATTTATCAGATAAAAATATACATGCCTGTTAGAAATGGGATTTCTGGTTGGCTAGGGCTTGCGCCAAAGCCAGACAGAAACCACCACTCTAGTCAGGGCTGGGGAGTTACACGCCAAAGATAACCCCTGCTCACCCCCTTGGTAGCTTGGCACGAGCAGTCAGGCTTATCCCTGAGGCGATGTGTAAAGCGTTTGCGCGCACACCCAGCAACAACACCCAAGGCCCACCACAAAGGAAACTCCACACAAGGTATTCTATAAAAATAGCCTTTGTATTATACACAACACATTAGATAAAAACACACACTCTACAATGTGCACGGGCAGAATTTACAAGGGATTATATATACAGGGGACAGGGCCACATGGACCACTGTCAGGAATTAGCACTTAGAACATAGCACAAATCACCAATAGTAAATGTAGAACATAACACAAAGTAACTGTAGAGCACAACCAGCCTCTACTGGTGCAATAATGACCTCAGCGTCATCACACTAGCATCAGGTATAAAACCTATCCTGCATCTATCACAGGGGCATAAATCACATTATGCAATTCTCATTGGTCTAACTCATTAGACCTAACCACCTAGGTATAAATATACTAGGGGCGCACATCGCACAGGGAAGTACATTCTCCCTACCATCAACCTAAGCAGGTAAAACAACCTTCTAGGCAGAAATAACCACATTTAGAGGTATAAGACACAGGGTGCGCCAAACATACTATACACAGCACATTTCCTAGCACCAAAAGCATGAACACAGGGTGCGCAAAACATACTACACCGTACATTTCCTAGCACCACAATCACATCAGAGTCCAGGTTGCGCCAGAACCTAAACGTAGCAGCTGCCCACTACTTGCTGGGCAGCTGGGGACAAAGCAGGGCCTAAACGCTGCAGCTGGCACTAAGTGCTGCGCAGCTGGGGAAGGCAAATAGCGGCAGGGGCTCTCATTAGCCCTTCAAAACAAACTGCGCCCATCCTTGGAGCCCTTTAGACTCTAGAAACAGCATGCCCCCATAGCGCTGGAGCCACCGAGGCTCAAAGACAATTAGGCCCCATCGTTGGAGCCCCTCTGGGCTCTGAAAACAAGTAGGCCCGTTGGAGCCATGCCGGCTCGAGAAACAGTCGTGCCCACAAGGGGGCGGGGTGCCGCCTAAACACATCATGCCCACGTTGGAGCCACATAGGCTCTAGAGATAACCTGCGCCAATCAAAGAAAAAGAACTTGCCCCCGTAATCGTAGGAGCGAAGGGGCGCTCAAGCAAACATGCCTGCCTCGGTGGAGCGGCCCGCTGCCAGACGGGGCCGCTCTGATACTGCCTCCCCCCCCCACCCGGACTCTCTCGCACTCACCGGCTGGGGGAGGCGGAGGCAGGAAGCGGTCTCCGGGGACTCCGGAGCGGCGCCTCACATGCTGGGCTCTCTCCTCGCCCGGTCCCTCTGGTGGGACAGGGACTTCTCTGTACTGGCGGGGCTCTCTCACCTCATGAGAGCCCCGTCCCTGGATGCGCCGGCCTTCGCCCGGTCCCCCATCTCGGGACCGGGACTTCACTGGTGGAGCCTGCGAGGCTCCGGGGCAAATGGCGGCACTTACGCTTCCGTCCCGCGGCCCCGCCCACAACCAGGCGGCCCGCGGACGGCAGCGGTGATTTTCAAAGGCGGCTCGGGCCGCGGCGGTGACTCCAGCACGGCTCAGATGCGGGGTGGGCACCCGCAGATAACGATGAAGCGAGGTGGGCTCTCGCTAGGAGCACAATCGCGGGGTGGGCACCCGCAATTTAGAAACAGGATGAAGCGGGGTGGGCTCCCGCTCGACCAGGCAAATGCGGGGGAATCCCTACGCTGGGGATTCCCTCCCTCTACGGTGAGGTGCAGCCCGGTGCTGCGACAATCCAGCGCTTCCTAAAAGAAATAAAGCACCACAGCGCTCCCAGGGCGCTAAAAACGGCTGCCTGAAGTCTCTAAAGTCCTGGAGGCACAAAGAGATGGAGCAAAAAGCTCCCAGCAAAGAGGCCTTTAGAAAGTATGGGGCAATGGCAAAGAATGGTCCCAGAAGTCCTCCAGCGTCCAGGGCATCAGGGGCTGGGCAGGGCCCAGGGAGGCAAGCCTTCCCCTGAGCCCCAGCAGCAGCACGCCCCTGGCAGATTCAAGTGCAGAACAAGAACATTTTGTAAGGGGACACAGCCCCTTTTTATACACCAAATCCCTTTGTTCTGGGTTCAGGGTGAGGGGGAAAACCAGTCGCAGCTGGTTGGGGAGCACCCTTGATGTGCTCAGCCCCTCACTCTATTCATTGGCAGGGCTAGGGTCGTCAGTCGCACCGCAGGGGGCGGGGCCAGCATTGTGTGTGGAAAACCCTGTCCTATTCAGGACCCAGGTGTACTCCTCCCACCCATCTAGCTGTTGATCTCCCCATTCACCACTGGGTGACTCATCCTGACTCTGGGGAATCCCTAGCCCGTCACATGACACGACCAGCCAATCACGCGACAGACACACTGCACACAGAAGTGCCCCCTTCTAGAAGTGGCACTTCCACACTAGGTACATGCACGCCGCACACATCATCGCGCAGCATTCACTCCCACGAGTCCGCACATGCCAAACTCGGGCCTGCACACCCCACGCATCAGGAACTACTAGGGACACATACATTCCCCATGCATTCCTATGGGAGGGCAGGCCTATCTCACCACATGCACTCAGAGCACGCACGCACTTTACCCTGGGACACAGGGAAAGTGCGCAGAGACCAAACAATTACCACACCAAGTCATCAGTAAAAAGCAAAAAAGTTCAGGGGTGAACCTGCCAGAAGGGCCAAGTCCAACAATGCCTATAAAAAAATCATTAATCTGGAACACTCAAAATTCTATTTATGAGGTTCATAATGAGCTACCCTTTCACGTGATTAAACGTTATGTGCAAGGTAAGGCCTTGCAATCAAAGATATTTCAATGGTGTAATGACCATCCATTAGCTAGGCACCCAGATAATGCCAGGACCTTTGAATTAGTAAACCACCATTTTTGGAGCACAGGCTGGAGACAAGATGTTTCTGCCTATGTTCAGCAATGCAAAATTTGTAGTCAAGTCAAATCAGACCACTCAAAAAGAAGGGGTTTTGCACCCCTTCACACACCTAAACTGGTTCTGGGACGATATTTCCTTGCATTTTATCACTGATGTCCCTGAGGATCATGGTAAAACTAGCATTCTGGTAGTAGTCGACAGACTCTCCAAGATGGCTTTATAGCTATCTTAAATCACTTTACAGCCTGCAAATGTCTTCCTTCTGCTAGTGACACTATGACCCTGGTACTAAATACTGCGGCACATCTGCATGGGCTACCCAACAATATAACATTAGACCAAGGTCCTCAATTTACTTTGTGTTTATGGAAATGTTGGACCTGTCAGCCCTAGGGTGGTCTCCCCGTCTATTTTTGTATTATGCCTCATTTTTTCCTCCCTCATTTTTATGTTGGACTAGGTCTCCGGGCGCCTTTTCATTGCCAATCAGTGTTAAGGTGCAGGTGCTCCTTCTCCCAAGATGGCTGCCACAGACCCCTGCTACTGCAGGGTGGTCGTTTTTCATAGTAGCACCCTAGCTGCCAGGAGCTGGCTGGGACCCACAACAATGTTGCAACACCAGCCCATAGGTAGAGTGGGGAAGCTCCTGGAATGTGCTGGAACCTTCTAGAAGGGAGGTGGGGTTTTACTTTTGCCGCCTTGGCTAGAGGTCACCTGACCTAGGGCTACTTAAGAGTGGGAGGGAAACTTTTGTGGTGAGTTGGCCATTGGGGTGAAGCAGAGCTGGAAGAATCCACCAGGAGTGTAGGCGGTAGGGCCTAGCCAGGGACTTATGCCTCTGAGAGTGACAGGATTTAGGTACTGCCTCTTAAGTGAGTGAGGTGCCCTGTGAATCCCACTGATCTTGCCCAGTAGTAGGAGGACCCAGAGACTCTCTGCCAGCCTGACTAGGAAGGATCTAGTCGCCCTCTCCATTCCTACCCCCCTGGAACAGAACCCCTTAAGGGCACCAGATACATCTGCGCCACAAGACTTCATCTGTCAACTGAGAACTGAAACCTAACTGTAAGAACTGAGACTGCATGACAAGAGCGAGCTGTAAGCATTGAATGCCAGAGCTGAGACTGCGTGTCCAAGCTGACCTATCGAACTAAATGCTAAGCCGATTGCCAAGCCACCGGGGATCGACCAGGTACTAGCGCTGTGACCCCCGCGCTCCCCGCCCTGGTCTGGGACCCCCGGCAGCGTGCTCCACTGAGCACCATATCCCCATCCTTAATTTGAGCCCCCCCTGCGACGACGAAGCCAGCGCACTCACCGCCGCGGCCTGGAGGCCTGGAGAAGTGCCCTGCTGTGTCGCGAGGCCCAGGAGAAGCCCGGGGCCCCGTCGCTGCCGTCGCAGCCATGTGAGGAGGTGCGCAAGGTCGGGGCCGAGTTCCCCCATCGTCGTGAGGACGGACGCCTGCTGACGCCGAGACGGAGGTAAGCCCGGAGGCCGAGATCCCCCCGGTGCGCCCCCTGCTGGTCTGGGAACCACACCGCACTTGGCCCGGGTTGTCCCCTCCGTGGGAGTACCCTCCCCTGCCTACGTGACGGAGAGACCCAGCCGAGGGATCCTGTCCATGTCCCCCCTTCCGCGAGACTGAACGCGGTGCCCTGTGAACTGCACCGGAGCATAGGGACTTGCTCCTCGAGTCCGGTAACACTCCCCGCTGGAAGCCTTCCGAAGTACTGACTGACATTACCCTTGAGGGGGGGTTCACGCCACCGACTCCGCTTCCACATCCTGAGAGACCGGGACTGTGAGCAGCACGTGGTGTTATATGCTCTGCTCCGAAGTAGTTACATGCAAATGGTTACGAGTAGCGCGTTGTGTTATATGCTCTGCTCAGGAGTAGCTACATGCAAATGATTACGAGTAATGTGTTGTGTTATATGCTCTGCTCCGAAGTAGTTACATGCAAATGGTTACGAGTAGCGCGTTGTGTTATATGCTCTGCTCAGGAGTAGTTACATGCAAATGATTGCGAGTAATGCGTTGTGTTATATGCTCTGCTCCAAAGTAGTTACATGCAAAGGATTACGAGTAACGCGTTGTGTTCTATACTCTGCTCAAACGTATTTATATGCAAATGATTGCGCGTAGCGCTTTGTTTTATATGCCTTGCTTCACAGTCTTAAGTGCCATTGATTACGCGGAGCGCTCAGTGCTACAGGCTCCATGTTGATGTACCCAATGTCACCCATTACGAGTATTGTGCTGTGTTAGACGACCTGTTCAGGGAAAGACCTCTCTTAGCGCGCACAGCGCTATATTCACCCGCACTTAGCCATCTGCCGTGGGTATATGAATGAGGTTAGGCACTACATATATATCGCCAAGATTGTCGTATTTACTGATCGATGGTATTCTGATGCATGTATCGCCTTGTTATTTCCTGAACTGCAACTGACCAGCTATACTTGGATAAACTTGAAGTATTTGCATAATTTAAACGGTGTGGCGTCCCTTATTGTGTGTGTCCCTAGTCCATGAGAAGCGTGTGGTGTATGGTTGCTTAACACATAGCCCTCTGGTTGCCCGACCGGCTCGCGCCACGTTACCGCCCATAGGGCCTGGTGACCCCAGGTTCCTACATTGTTGGCCAGCGGTGGGATCCTTAGGACCTGTGACCATACAGCACCCTTCCGTGAGGCGAAGGGCGCCACAATTAAACGCCTATCCTACATTTTTGTTCCAGGGCTCGACAACCATTGTTTGCTGGATTATTGGTTCCACTGTCCAGGTAGAGAGTGCAAGAAGCCTGGTTAGCTTTTAACTGTTGCCTACACCCTAGGAATTTTCTCCTTAGTGTCTAGGTCCCCACCTGCCAGAATGGAATTCCGGTTAGCTGACCTCGAGGGGTACACTGTGAAGCAACTAAGGGAGTTCGCGCAGGAGATGGGGGTGCCTGGGATGCGGAGGGCCAAAGGACCGGAACTCCGCACCGCCATTAGGGCATGGGTAGAAGCCCACCCAGAAGGGAGAGGGGAGGAGGGACAGGAGGCGCCAGATGCACCTCAGGAGGAGAGCGCCCAGGAAGTCCTAGACATCGTGAATGTAGATGTGTCCGAAAATGTGCCCCCAGGGAGTCGTACTGGGGCCAGTAGTAGGACGGGGTCTAGGAGGAGCGCGTCTCCAGAGGAGTATGAGGACAGAAGGGAAGAGAGGCAATTAAGATGGGAACTAGCCAAGTTGGAGCATGAAAGAGAAAGGGAAAAAGAAAGGGAAAGGGCCAGATTGGAACAAGAAAGAGAGGATAAGAAATGGGCAATGGAGGAGAAGAAGCTGGCGCACGAGCTTCAGTTAAAAGAGCTGGAGTTACGCGCCCTCCAATTGAACGCGTCCAATAAGGACAATGGTGGCAGCATACCCAAGGAACCTCAAGAATCGAAGTTCTACCTACCCAAGGAAATAATAGCCAATTACACAGTGGGGGATGACATCATGAAGTGGTTGGAGGCATACGAGGTAGCCTTAACGGCCCATGGGGTACCCGAGAGTAACTGGGGAGGTGGTCTCTACCGGTATATACCTCCCACCGTTAGGGACACCCTGTTATATTTGGCCAAGGCGGATCAGGTCAGGTATGCCCCCATGAAAGAGGCCTTGTTAAAGAAGTTTGGCCTTAACCCCGAGAAGTATAGGCAGAAGTTTCGTGGCAGCCATAAGCTGTCCACCCAGACATGGGTAGATTTTTTTGATTATGCGAGGAAGGCACTAGATGGTTGGGTGCGTGGCAGCGAGGTGCAGGACTACCAAGGGTTGTATGATCTTTTTTTAAGGGAGCACCTCTTGGATAAGAGCTTTCCGGATCTGCGCCAACATCTGGTGGACTGCAAGCTGATGGATCCTCGAGAGCTTGCGAAGGAGGCAGATATTTGGGTGAGCACCAGGGTGTCTCACAAGGGCCCCGGGGGAGATGGCTCGAAGGGCGGACAGGGTTTCCCCCAGAAGAAAGAGGGGGGAGATAAAAAGGTGGAGTTCTCGAAAGGGCCCCAAAATAAGTTTGGGAAGGGAGTAGGAACCCCACCCCTGTCCAATTCCACAAGACCCACTTACCCTGACAGGAGTCAGCAGCCAAGGATTGTGCGGTGCTACGAGTGTGGGGAGATTGGACACTACCGAGGAGATCCCAAGTGTCGCAAGCGACCCCCAGCCCCATTGGGCGGGAAAAGTCCCGGGGTGAGTAGTATAGCGCTTGGGGTGGAGCTGCCCTTAGATAGGGAAGGGGAGTGGACAGGCCTGACGCTGGTTTCACTCGAGGATAGAGAGGTGGTCCCCGTAGTGTCCCTGCCCCCGAACACTGCTAAATATCAGCAGAGGGTGAGAATTAATGGGGAGGAGGTGGAAGCTCTGAGAGACACAGGGGCCAGCATGACCACTGTCGTGCGGCGGCTGGTGTCCCCAGACCAAGTAGTCCCCGAGGAGTTCCATCCGGCCGTATTGGCTGACGGCAGTTTGAGTCACTATCCAGTGGCTCGTGTTCCATTCGAGTGGGGAGGAGTCAAAGGCATATTGAGAGTTGCTGTGAGCCCTGCCTTGCCTGTGGGGTGTTTGCTAGGGAATGACCTGGAGCACACCAAGTGGAAAGATGTCGAGTTTCACGCTCACACCGAGATGCTGGGATTACCAGGGTGGACTTGCGTCAGCACGCGGTCCATGGCTGCCCGGCATGGAACTCACCCTGGGTTGGAGCCTGGAATCATGGCCCAACCCAAAGCCAAACCTGGAAAGAAGAAGGTGGTAGAGGACATGCCCCGTGAGATGGATGGGGAGGCCGGAGAGGTGCCCCCGGAGTCCGCGGAGGTAGATGTCATTCCTGTGGAGGACTTACCGACCCTTGCTGACTGGCCTACCCGGGAGGAATTTTGTCAGGCACAAAGGGCGTGCCCCACGCTTGAAGGCATGCGGCGGCAGGCCGAAGCCCAAGTGGCCAGTCAGGAACTGGGAGGTTATCACGTGTATTGGGAGGATGGCCTCCTATACAGTGAGCCCAGGGTGCCGGTACATGGATCTTCGAGGGCCATAGTGGTCCCCCAATGTTACCGGGCCTTTCTGCTGGAGTTAGCGCACGAGATACCCTTAGCCGGACACCTGGGTTAGGACAAAACCTTTGCACGGTTAGTCCCCCATTTTTATTGGCCCAGGATGAGGATTGCCTCAGACACTTTTTGCAAGACCTGCAAGTCTTGTCAGGCTAGTGGCAAGACTGGGACTAAGTTGAAGGTCCCGTTGGAACCGCTCCCCGTGGTCGGGACCCCGTTTGAGCGGGTCGGTATCGATATTGTTGGGCCATTGGACCCTCTGACCGCGGCGGGACACCGGTTCATTTTGGTTTTGGTGGACCACGCCACAAGGTACCCAGAGGCTATTCCTCTGGGGACCATCACTGCACCGGTGGTGGCGCGGGCACTGTTGGGGATTTTTACCCGAGTGGAATTCCCGAAGGTCGTGGTGTCGGACAGGGGCACGAATTTCATGTCGGCCTACATGCAGGCAATGTGGAAGGAGTGTGGAGTGACCTACCGGTTCTCCACTCCTTACCACCCCCAGACTAACGGACTTGTAGAGCGCTTCAATAAGACATTGAAGGGGATGATCCGAAGCCTTCCAGAGGGCTTGAGGCGTAAGTGGGACGTCCTCCTCCCCTGCTTGTTATTCTCATATCGGGAGGTACCGCAGAAGGGAGTCGGGTTCAGCCCGTTTGAATTGCTCTATGGCCATCCCGTTAGGGGTCCCCTCAGTTTAGTGAAAGAGGGGTGGGAGAAGACTTCACAGAAGCTTCCCCGTGACATTGTCAGCTACATGCTGGCGTTCCGCAGCCAGATGGCCAAGCTGTGGAAGGCAGCCACAGAGAACCTGGAGGCTAGCCAGACCGTGATGAAGGAGTGGTATGACCACAACGCTCGTACGGTCGAGTTAGACGTTGGACAGAAGGTGTGGGTTATGGAACCTGGGGAGCTTTGTGCCCTCCAGGACCGGTGGACTGGCCCGTTCGACATTGTGGAGCGGCGAGGCCAGACCACGTACGTAGTCGATATGAAAACCCCCCGTCAGCCCCTCAGGGTGCTCCACGTCAACCGCCTGAAGCCGCACCATGAGCGATCAGAGCTTGCTCTCCTTATGGTGACGGATGGGAGCGAAGAGGAAGAGAGTAAGGCTCTTCCTGACCTTCTAGTGGTGCAAGAGAAGGATGGTTCGGTGGAAGGTGTAGTCCTCTCCCCATCCTTGACCCCAGAGCAGCAGAGGGACTGTCGCCAGGTCCTGGGACAGTTCGCCTCGTTGTTCTCACTCATGCCTGGAATCACTCATTGGTGTACCCATGATGTGGACACAGGGGACAGCCCCCCGGTGAAGAACAAGTCTTACCGGCTCTTTGACCGAGTGAAGGATAGCATCCAGCGTGAGGTGGCAAAGATGCTGGAGCTGGGGGTGATAGAACCTTCCAGCAGCCCGTGGGCTAGTCCAGTGGTGTTGGTGCCGAAAGCGGCCCCACTGGGTACGACACCGGAGCTTCGGTTCTGTGTGGACTACCGGGGGTTGAACTCTGTCACGAAGACAGATGCTCACCCCATCCCACGTGCAGATGAGCTGGTGGACCGGCTGGGAGCAGCCCGGTACCTCAGCACCATTGACCTGACATCCGGATATTGGCAGATTGCCATGGCCGACGGAGCACGGGAGAAGACTGCGTTCTCCACCCCAGAGGGCCACTACCAATTTCGAGTGATGCCCTTTGGGCTCAAAAATGCTCCGGCCACATTCCAGCGGTTAGTGAATCAGGTACTATCTGGCCTGGAGTCCTTCTCAGCAGCCTACTTGGATGACATAGCTGTCTTCAGTAGCAACTGGGAGGACCATCTGCAACACCTCCAGGAGGTATTGCAGGCATTGCAACGCGCTGGCTTAACCATTAAAGCCAGCAAGTGCCAGATTGGACAGGGATCTGTCGTGTACCTGGGACACCTGGTGGGCGGAGGGAAGGTGCAACCCCTCCAGGCCAAGATTGAGACCATCTTGGCTTGGGAGCCCCCCAAGACCCAAACAGAGGTCCGAGCTTTCCTCGGCCTCACTGGGTATTACCGCCGGTTCGTCAAGGGTTATGGTACTATCGTGACCCCCTTGACGGAGTTGACCTCAAAGAAACAACCTCGCAAGGTCATATGGACAGCTGCATGCCAAGAAGCCTTTGATACGCTGAAAGATGCGATGTGTACAGCTCCAGTACTGGCAACACCCGATTTCAGCAAGGAATTTATTGTACAGACCGACGCCTCAGAGCACGGCATAGGTGCGGTGCTCTCGCAACTCAACACCGAGGGCCAAGACCAACCTGTGGCCTTCATATCTCTAAGACTCCTCCCTCGGGAACGGCGATGGAGCACCATTGAGAGAGAAGCCTTCGCGGTGGTATGGGCTCTGAAGAAGTTGAGGCCATACCTCTTTGGCACTCACTTCCTTATCCAGACCGACCACCACCCCTTCGCTGGCTCATGCAGATGAGAGGCGAAAACCCCAAGTTGTTGAGGTGGTCCATTTCCCTACAGGGGATGGACTTTCGGGTGGAACATCGGCCCGGAGTTGACCACGCCAATGCTGACGGTCTTTCTAGGTTTTTCCGCCTTAGTGAAGAGAACTCCCTAGAGGTTGGGTAGCTCTCCCCTCTTTCGGCTGGGGGGGACGCATGTTGGACCTGTCAGCCCTAGGGTGGTCTCCCCGTCTATTTTTGTATTATGCCTCGTTTTTTCCACCCTCATTTTTATGTTGGACTAGGTCTCCGGGCGCCTTTTCATTGCCAATCAGTGTTAAGGTGCAGGTGCTCCCTTCTCCCAAGATGGCTGCCACAGACCCCTGCTACTGCAGGGTGGTCGTTTTTCATAGTAGCACCCTAGCTGCCAGGAGCTGGCTGGGACCCACAACAATGTTGCGACACCAGCCCGCCTTTTTGTCCCATAGGTAGAGTGGGGAAGCTCCTGGAATGTGCTGGAACCTTCTAGAAGGGAGGTGGGGTTTTACTTTTGCCGCCTTGGCTAGAGGTCACCTGACCTAGGGCTACTTAAGAGTGGGAAGTTATGGTGGTTATGGTGAGTTGGCCATTGGGGTGAAGCAGAGCTGGAAGAATCCACCAGGAGTGTAGGCGGTAGGGCCTAGCCAGGGACTTATGCCTCTGAGAGTGACAGGATTTAGGTACTGCCTCTTAAGTGAGTGAGGTGCCCTGTGAATCCCACTGATCTTGCCCAGTAGTAGGAGGACCCAGAGACTCTCTGCCAGCCTGACTAGGAAGGATCTAGTCGCCCTCTCCATTCCTACCCCCTGGAACAGAACCCCTTAAGGGCACCAGATACATCTGCGCCACAAGACTTCATCTGTAAACTGAGAACTGAAACCTAACTGTAAGAACTGAGACTGCATGACAAGAGCGAGCTGTAAGCCTTGAATGCCAGAGCTGAGACTGCGTGTCCAAGCTGACCTATCGAACTAAATGCTAAGCCGATTGCCAAGCCACCGGGGATCGACCAGGTACTAGCGCTGTGGCCCCCGCGCTCCCTGCCCTGGTATGGGAACCCCGGCAGCGTGCTCCGCTGAGCACCATATCCCCATCCTTAATTTGAGCCCCCCCCCCTGCGACGACGAAGCCAGCGCACTCACCGCCGCGGCCTGGAGGCCTGGAGAAGTGCCCTGCCATGTCGCGAGGCCCAGGAGAAGCCCGGGGCCCCGTCGCTGCCGTCGCAGCTGTGTGAGAAGGTGCGCAAGGTCGGGGCCGAGTTCCCCCATCGTCGTGAGGACGGACGCCTGCTGACGCCGAGACGGAGGTAAGCCCGGAGGCCGAGATCCCCCCTGGTGCGCCTCCTGCTGGTCTGGGAACCACACCGCACTTGGCCCGGGTTGTCCCCTCCGTGGGAGTCCCCTCCCCTGCCTACGTGACGGAGAGACCCCGCCGAGGGATCCTGTCCGTGTCCCCCCTTCCGCGAGACTGAACGCGGTGCCCTGTGAACTGCACCGGAGCATAGGGACTTGCTCCTCGAGTCCGGTAACACTCCCCGCTGGAAGCCTTCCGAAGTACTGACTGACATTACCCTTGCGGGGCGCTTCACGCCACCGACTCCGCTTCCACATCCTGAGAGACCGGGACTGTGAGCAGCACGTGGTGTTATATGCTCTGCTCCGAAGTAGTTACATGCAAATGGTTACGAGTAGCGCGTTGTGTTATATGCTCTGCTCAGGAGTAGCTACATGCAAATGATTACGAGTAATGCGTTGTGTTATATGCTCTGCTCCGAAGTAGTTACATGCAAATGGTTACGAGTAGCGCGTTGTGTTATATGCTCTGCTCAGGAGTAGTTACATGCAAATGATTGCGAGTAATGCGTTGTGTTATATGCTCTGCTCCAAAGTAGTTATATGCAAAGGATTACGAGTAACGCGTTGTGTTCCATACTCTGCTCAAACGTATTTATATGCAAATGATTGCATGTAGCGCTTTGTTTTATATGCCTTGCTTCACAGTCTTAAGTGCCATTGATTACGCGGAGCGCTCAGTGCTACAGGCTCCATGTTGATGTACCCAATGTCACCCATTACGAGTATTGTGCTGTGTTAGACGGCCTGTTCAGGGAAAGACCTCTCTTAGCGCGCACAGCGCTTTATTCACCCGCACTTAGCCATCTGCCGTGGGTATATGAATGAGGTTAGGCACTACATATATATCGCCAAGATTGTCGTATTTACTGATCGATGGTATTCTGATGCATGTATCGCCTTGTTATTTCCTGAACTGCAACTGACCAGCTATACTTGGATAAACTTGAAGTATTTGCATAATTTAAACGGTGTGGCATCCCTTATTGTGTGTGTCCCTAGTCCATGAGAAGCGTGTGGTGTATGGTTGCTTAACACATAGCCCTCTGGTTGCCCGACCGGCTCGCGCCACGTTACCGCCCATAGGGCCTGGTGACCCCAGGTTCCTACAGGAAAGATTGATGTATTGCAGTGAAAAGCCAATCTTATCTCTCCATGAGTATCCATCCAGAAACAGATGGCAAAGCTGAGTGGGTAAAACAAAAGTTGAAGAAATACATTTGTTGCTTCACTCTCAGATCTAATTCTTCCAGTGTTTAATTTGTAAAGAAATAAGTGCCAGGGCTCTAATAACCAGGCCACTTCCACATGCACTGCCCATTGCCCCAGTCAATTACAGTAACAGGATAACTCTTAAAAGTGGGACAATTTCAGGACAGCAGGATAGCTCTCAATAAAAAAAAAAGACAGCACCACCATGTGGCAGGCTGTCATAGGTACCGGTGCTGACAATTAAGTGCTGGTGCCGAGCACCAGAAACCACCAGCTCAAATTAAGAACTGAATTCTATATAGGTAGAGAAGTTGTTGGTCGTCAAATTCGCTTACAACTCGTATTATTCACTACATCCCATGTCACCATTCTATGCAAACTATGGATATCACCCCAGGTATCTACTTTTATTTCAGACTTCATTTCACATTTCCATTCCTAGTCTTGCGCTGAGCCTGAAATACAAGGCGCATCTAACACAGACAATGCACAGCAATGTCATGAAGGCAAATGCTCTGTACAAACAGATGCAGACTGTCATCAACAGCCTAGTCATACTTACTTGTCTGGAAACAAAGTGTGCCTTTCTACAAATAATGTAATTTTCAAACACCCCGCTTATGAAGATTCACCTTGTTTTTCATACTTCCTTCTAAAAACCAGATGTGTCAAAATCTTGCTTCCCACCACCCCTGTACCTCATCAATCTGACTGACGCGGCTTTGTCTGAATCTGTCCCGCTTTTTCATTCTTCTACCGAGAAATACTCTCAGGGTATTGTCACTGTTAATCCGCAAAGGGATTATACACAAGCAGTGTCCGGTTTGCGATGCTCCGGAGGAAACTGACTTGCATGTGGCTTTCTTCTGCCCAGCCTACAAGGTAGCACGAAAATACTGGCTCCTCCCGCTGATAAGGAATATGGGCTGCAGGGAATATGCACCAATGTACAGGATTTTAAAATCTGATGTCTCTGGCCCAACTGTCTTAGCATTAACAAAATTTCTTACCAATGTTTGGCATACCCGTAATCGTATTTTAAAGGCGTTGGGTCCCTCTTAAAAAAATTTTTAGTCTATTTAGTACATACATTCCAATGGTTTTATTTTTTATGAAATGACTTATTTGTGATTGTATATGTGTATTGTGTATCTTTTATGGCCAAATGGCCGAAATAAAGATTGGAAATGAAATGAAATTATACAATGCTACGGCTGTGGCGTATAATTAATTGAGCCCCTCTGGCCCACCTACATACCCCATTGGATTGACAGCCTGTCCTCACATTGAGTACCCGGACGGGTCCTTATGTGAGTAAACCTTTTTCCTCTTTTCTTCAAGTGTGGCACATCATTTTCACAAAGTTGCGCAACCATATATTCAGATGTCCCTTTATCAATAGTCCTGAAGAGACCCCACATTGTTTTGAGGGTCGAAACGCCGTCGACATACAGAAGAAGCAAACCATTTCCCCAGCACATATCACTGTATATAGCTGCTGTTTACATTGAATTATTATGATAGTGGTCGACTTGTACAAACTGTGGAAACCTTGTATTTAATATTCACATTGTCACTTAGGTTTAGGTTCCCTTTGTCACTTGGGACACTATGCACAAATGTTGTTTTGATGTATAATGTTTATTCCTAACTTTATTGTTTAAAAAGTCCATAAAATATACTACACTGTAATCGGTGTGTTAGTGGTTCCTTCGCGCTCTGCCATTATCTAAACCCTCTATATCGCGATTGTGCTTATGTATCATAACCTCATAGTATTCCACAGGAACTATGGAGACAAAGTGTGGCTTTCTACAAATAACGTAACTTTCAAACACCGTCATTGTTTTCACCCATGTTTCATTGGCCCATTTGAAGTAAGCTATGAGATTAATCCAGTTACCGATAAGTTAAACTGCCCCGTTTATGAAGATTCACCTTGTTTTTCATACTTTCTTCTTAAAACCAGACGTGTCAAAATCTTGCTTCCCACCAACCCCAGTGTTAGTAAAATTAACAATGGGTGTAAAAAGTTAGTACTATCAAGGACATGAAAATGCGTCATGGTCACTCATGGTATCTTGTTGGCTGGGAAGTGTATGGTCCCGAGGAAGATTCCTGAGGGTCTTGGACTGCCATTTAAGCTCCCCTCCTGTTATGTCCCCTCCAGGCTCACATCACCAGTGAGAGTCTCTGTTTCCCTTTCATTGATGGACTTTTGAAGGGGGGAGTCATGTCACAAACTCCTTCCCGCAAGTTTCAAAACAAGTATTAAAAGTCCATCTCATGAGCATGTTTGTATCAATAATGTTCCAATGCTTAAACAACAAGAAATTTTGTATTACTTGTATGTCTTTATTGTTAGTTTTGTGTGCTTTAACACTAATGACAGTAAGATGCTTAACTATGTAACTCATTTGTTTGTGCCCCCTGATGATTCATTTGTTGTTTCCCTTTGATAGCATGTGCTGGCTCAGGAACATGCTCAAATGACCTACTGATACTGATGACTCATTTGTTTGTGATGACTCTGGAAACTTGATTGTCTTTCCCTTTAGCAGCAAGTGTCCATCTGGAACGTGCTCAAATGAACTGCTGGCCCTGATGGCCCATCTGTTTGTGCTGACTCTTTGTTTTTTCCCCGTTGGCAGCAGATGCAAATTCTGGAACATGCTTGAGGGCACTGCCTTCTGAGATGGCACCTCTACTTAAAGAGGTTGTGTCCATTCAACTTCACTTGTTATTCATGTTTGGTCTTGAAAGGAGCTGCCACATTGAGGAAACAAAGACTCAAGAGGTTTTCAAAATTTCAAAGAGCTGTTCTGGCCTTCCTACAGATCAAGATTGCATATGTTTCCTGACACAGCGTTCTCTAACTTCATGCTTTCGGTCCCCGCTCGCCTTCTTGAGACATTCAGATGAGGTACCGCCTTCTGACACATGAGCAGAAATTCTGCTGGCGAATTGGGAAAAACAGAACTCCAGTAGGATGGCGAGTTGGGGGGCATGTTTAGGTCTGTACTAGTGATTAGCGAAGGAGATTAACCAACCATAGCACCAGAGACACTTTGGGAATTAACTCCCAGTTCCCCTCAGCGAAGATGTGTCTTTGTACATATAGACTTGTTTTGGGAACTCAGTCTAGGGAACAAAGAAGGGTCCCTGAAAAGGAATGGCGGGACGGAACAAGGGGAACCTAAAGGAAAGCAAGAAACAATAGCCGACAAAACCCCATATCTTTACAGCTGTATAAATCCAAAAATATATATCATTGTTCAAAACATATACATTGTGCCACAAAATACATGATAGCCAAAACCAAATACATATTTTTCTCAATATTTTTATTAATTGTGTTTTCTTTGTAACATTTTTCTTCTATTATCCATATATTTTCTCATCTTTTTCTGGAAAGTAGTAAGTGTGAAACAAAACAAATGTTGATCTATCAGAGCATAATCAAACTTATTTTAACAAGGCTATTAAAGTCCTTCTCCAGAAACCTTGGTAAATGTTCAGCACACCTTCACTCATATCACAATCATTCCTCAAACATACATCAAATGTAACCAATATATCTCAGCATATTAAAAGTTCATGTAGGGCACAGTAAGAATAAATATATAAGAAAGTAAGCAAAAGTATCACAGTGTACAAATCAATGATCATCATTAACATCAAGAGGAATTATAGACTTCTCAATTATTGTACATGAAATCATGCACCATCTGTTTTTAAACAATCAATGTATTCTAATATCTGACTTAAATCTTTAAGAACTTTCCATAGAAATGATGCATCACGTTTTACACCGAAACATGGGTTGGCATTAACAAAGTGGGGTCTGGAAGATTAAGCGATCCAAGAAATGTGCAAGGGATGTCAAAAGGATTCTTTGATCCAAAAGGTTTATTTTCATCATTTCTATGGAATGTCTCTAAATATTACGTAAGGGTAATTACATATAAGGAGTTTGAGGCAATAGTCTACCGCCCCTACCATCACAGTGGGAAAAGTTTAAGTACTCAATGTGGTGCACAGAACCAGAAGTTTAACCCCTCTCAACTTCTGATGAAGGAAAACCTCCAAATAATAAATCAATCCTGAGCGCTTCAGCACCCCATGTTTACCAAAGTATATAGCTCTATTTGAGTAGGAGTTTAGCACATTTAGCATAATATTCCTCGCACACAATATCTATTCATTACAATACATAGTACAAAATATCCTTTGGATGTATTTAGAGGCAAATTCTTTATTCGTTTTCTTCTCTAACAATCGTCATGAAACAGTAGCCAATGTGTTTCGTCCTCACTGACTTCTTCAGCGCTCTATTAGAGCTACTCCTCATTTCAGAGTGTTATGCCTTTAGAGATGTCATATATGTTGTGTCCATTTTCTTTTTAGAGAGCTGGCTAATAAGATGTTGTAATGTATCAATGCGATACACTAATCCTTGTACAGAACCATTTCAGCAGAATGTTCCAATTTACATTGAAGTGTCCAGTATTTGGAATTGGTTTCAGAACTTCAATCAATCAATCACGCGTTTGTTAAGTGCTACTACTCACCTGTGAAGGTCTCAAGGCTCTGGGGGAGGGGGGTTTGCAGGTTCCAGTCCATCAAGGAGCCAGGTTTTGAGGTTTCATGTGAAGATGGGGAGAGATGTTGTCTGTCTGAGGTGGAGAGGGAGGGCGTTACAGGCTCTGGCCACGAGAAAGGAGAAGGATCGGCCACCTGATCTGGTCTTTCTAGTGCGGGGGACCACAGCGTAGGAGAGCTGGGCGGATTGTCGGGTCCTTTGGGGTGAGTGGAATTTGAGTCGGCTGTTCAGGTATGCTGGTCCGGTGTCTTGGAGGGCTTGTGAGCATGGGATAGCATCTCGAAGGTGACTCTAGCTTTGATGGGGAGCCACTGGAGTGTGCACAGGTGTTGGGAGATGTGGCAGTGTCTTGGCAGGTTGAGGACCAGTCTTGCGGCGGTGTTCTGGATGTTCTGTAGCTTGCGTGTGCGTTTTTTGTTTATTCCGGCGTAGAGTGCATTGCCGTAGTCAAGTCGGGTCGTGACCAGGGTGTTAGTGACGGTCTTTCTGTGTTCAAGGGGGATACATTTGAAGGTCTTGCGTAGGAGGCGGAGGATGTGGAAGCAGGAGGACGAGATGGTGTTGATCTGGTGGTCCATTTAGAGTTAGGAGTCCAGTATGATACCCAGGTTGCGTGCTTGGTCCGTGGGGGTGGGCAGACTTCCGGGGTTGGGGGGCCACCAGGTGTTGTTCCAGGCATCGGGGTGTGGGTCCATGATGAGTACTTCTGTTTTGTTGGTGTTTAGTTGAAGGCAGCTGTTTTTCATCCATTTTGCGACAGCTTCCATGCCTTCTCAAAAATTGTGTCTGGAGATGTTGGGTTAGTTGGATGGGGAGAGGATGAGTTGGGTGTCGTGTGCGTATGACAGGTTCTGACAATGGGGGCGAGCAGAGCCATGTAGATGTTGAAGAGCATAGGTCTGAGGGATGACCCCTGGGGGACTCCGCAGGTGGTTGGTGTAGGGTCCGAGAGGAAAGGGGGGAGACTGACCCACTGCATTCTGCCGGAGAGGAAGGAGCGGATCCAGTCAAAGGCCTTGTCTTAAAACCTTGCATCGTGGAGCCTGGTATTAGGGTGCAGTGAGAGACTGTGTCGAAGGCCACTGAGAGGTCGAGGAGGATGAGGGCTGTTTCTCCTCTGTCCAGTAGGGTGCATATATCATTAGTTGCGGGGAGGTGGGCGGTTTCGGTGCTGTGGTTTTTGCTGCTTCTGCTGGTAGTAACGGAGTTTGTGTAATCCATGCATGGCTAGCATCCCCAGTGTGTGGCCACAGTAACTGCACACACCACACTATTTGGGGTACGGTTGCTGAACTGCGCAAACATGTGTGCATTGTAGACTACAATAAGCACATGGATGGTGTAGATAGAGTAGATCAGAGGTTGGAACCTTACACTGCTGTTTGTAAGACTTACATTTGGTATAATAAGTTGGCCATCCATCTCTTTAATTTAGCAACTTTTAATGCAGTTGTTTTGTTCTAGGAGTATGCTCCTGCTTTAAGGATGACTTTTGTTCAGTTTCAGGATTCTGTGATAGTCAGCCTTGTTGTAGTGGAACAGGCAAGTGTTCTTAGGGTTGAAGTGGTGGAGGATGTGGCTAGATTGATTTAATTCCTCCTACCCCCAAAACAAAACAATCCCTGTAAGAGATGTAGTGTCTGTTTGTGAAGAGTTATGCGGAAGGAGAATCGTATACACTGTGCTGATTGTTCTTCTACTTCTGGGCTGTGTCTGCCCACATGTTTCAGATTGTAGCATGCACAAAATAGTTTTTGGGTGCAACTGTGAGTGAAATAGTGAGCTGCCTGGTCTGTATTGTTTAATATTTTTAGTTCTGTTTCACTGTTGCCTTTAGTGTGATGTATTTACTTACAGCTGTTGTGTTCGTAGTTATAGTTTTGTATCTACTTCCAATTGGTTTGTTAAAAAAATGTGATGGCGCTGTGCATGGACTCGTGTTTGGCTGCTGGTATGCATGGACTGGCGTTTGACTGGTGGTGGGCATGGACGTGCCCTTGGCTGCCGGTGTGCATGATTTGGGGCTTAGCTAGCACTGTACGTAGACTGGGGCTTGGCTGGTTGTGTTTGTGGACTGGTGTTTTGCTGGCTGTGTGTGTGGACTGGGGCTTGGCTGTGGTGTGCGTGGACTGGTACTTGGCTGATGGTGTGTGTGGACTGGCGCTTGGCTGATGGTGTGCATGGACTGGCACTTGGCTGCTGGTGTGCGTGGTGGTGTGTGAGTAGTGACTTGCTGCTGGTCATTACACTCACTGCTAGCCAAACGCCACTGCACACACTACGTCAACCGCAGCCGGTGTGATTTCTGTGTCAGTCATGTGGGCGTATGAAAGTGATGGGCCCTTGAATGGCACTGTCTGTTGATGTGAATGTTGTAATGTGCTGGGCCCGCGGCAGGTGGTGTGAATGGTCTTGTGTGTGTCACGTATGAAAGGTGTGAATGGCCTATAAAGAGGTTGGTGCCTTGACGTGGTTTTACAGCTCACAAGCTGTCAGTCATTGGTTCAGGTTTTCAATGTTTAATTATTAACAGTGCATTTCATTTTTGTGAAATCTCTATTTAATAAAATATAAGTTTTGAACCTTTCACTCACCCTCATGCCAAATCCAACCAGTATGTGTGTGTACTTGAGGAACAGATGGATGGGCATTAATGTTTGTCATGTCTCACTTTCTCTGCCAAGTGTAGTTTGACTATAGTCACACGTTTTCCTTGCATTACTATGTCATAATATTCTGGAATCAGATAATACACTATTTTCCTACCAGTAAGAGTTTCCCCAGGTCTCCTGATAAAAATGGTACCTCACTTGTGTGGATGGTCCAAGTACTTGCAACATAGAAGAGCCCAAAATATATTTTTAAGACATAAAAATGATTTGAAATGGGGTCACCTGCGTTTTTAGTCCCGGTGGCCGTCTAAGGAAACCTACCAAACCCAGACATTTCTGAAAACTAGTCACCCAGGGTAGTCCATACATCTGTGGCTTGCATGGATCCCCCAAAGTTTCCTAACCAGAATGTCCTGCAAACCACACCTGTGGCAGATAAAAATCACATTTTTCGCACATATCTGTGTGGGCAAGTTGGGGGATCGATGGGCTGACAAAAATTCCCTACCACCCAGCATTGCCCTAAGTCTCTCAATAACAATGGTGCCTCACTTCTGTGGGTGAGCCAGGTACCTGCGGTGGGGAAGAGCCCAAACATATTGTGGAAACATCAAAATTATCTATCAGAAAGAAACCTGGTTTTGCAAGGAGGTCACCTGCGTTTTTGGTACCAGGCTTGGCAGCCATATAGGGATACCTACCAAACCTGGACATTTCTGAAAACTAGACACCCAGGAGAACCCATAGAGGTGTGGCTTGCATGGATGCCCCACAGTTTCCTAACCAGAATGTCCTGGAAACCTCAAATTTAGCGGATAAAAATCTAATTTTTCTCACATATCTGTGTAGGCAAGTTGGGGAATCACCGGGCTGACAAAAATGACCTACCACCCAGCGTTCCCCTAAGTCTCTCAATAAGAATGGTACCTCACTTGTGTGGGTGGGCCACGTACCCGCGGCAGGCTAGGGCCCAAAACGCATCGTTGATACATCAAATTATCTATTACAAAACTACCTGGTTTTGCAAGGGGTTCACCTGCATTTTTGGTCCAGGGTTTGGCAGCCATCTAGGGAAACCTATCCTGGGCGTGTGGAAGTTTGTCGCTCCACGCCGATTCTTTAACTTTCTGTCACAGAAATGTGAGGAAAATTATTTTTTTTTTTTACAAAGTTTGAGGTTTACAAGGGATTCTGGGTAACAGAACCTAGTGAGAGCCACAAAAGTCACCTTATCCTGGATTTCCCAGGGTGTCTAGTCTTAAAAAATATACAGGCTTGCTAGGTTTCCCTCGGTGCCGGAAGGGCTAAGGGCCTAAATCCACAGCTAAGCAAACTGCAAAAAAGTGTCAGTTTTCACGGAAAAAATGTGATGTGTCCATGTTGCGTTTTGGGCTGGTTCCTTTCGCGGTTACTAGGCCTACCCACACAAGTGAGGTACCATTGTTATTGGAAGACTTGGGGAAATTCTGGGTGGGTGGGAGTTTGTGGCTCCCCACAGATTCCAGAACTTTCAATAACAGAAATGTGAGGAAATTTTTTTTTGATTACAAAATGTAAGGTTTGCAAGGGATTCTGGGTAACATGGTGAAAGGCAGACATGTCACTCTATCCTGGATTCCCCTGGGTGTCTTGTTTTAACCCCTTCGATGCTCATGACGGAGCGGTTCCGTCATGAGCATCGGTTGGGCTGTGCTCATGACGGAACCGCTCCGTCATGAGGACAGCCCCTGGGGGAAGCGCTGGCGCTCCCCCCCTGGGGCATCGATCGTGCCCCCACAGATGGGGATGGCAGCGGAAGAGTTTCCGCTGCCACCCCTGAGCCCCCCCACGCTTCCTGGTGACGTCAGCGCGCACAGCGCGCGCCGGTGTCATCAGGAAGCGGTCGGACGCCTGGAAGCCATTTGCTTCCAGGCGTCCACAGAGGGAGGATGAGTGTTGTTTGCTCCGGTGCGGCGGCGGGGGCCTTTTGGAGTGTATTGAGGCATCGGGGGAGAGGAAAGAGTATTTCCTCTCCCCTGATGTCTCAATACAGGGCATTCCTGCTCCACGATCGCTCACAGCGTCGCGATCGTGGAGCAGGGATGCCCCACTAGACACCAGGGATGTGTGTTTTTTTTTATTTTGGAAGCGACCCCTTGGGTAAGGGTCGCTTTCTGGGCCCATAAATTATTTGAAGACTTTTCTGCCCCCTCTGGGGGCAGATCGGTGTTTTTTTTTCGCCGTTTCTGCTCCCAGGGGGGGCAGAAAAGCCCACTAGACACCAGGGATATAAATATTATTGTAGGAAGCGACCCCTTGGGCAAGGGTCGCTTCCTTGGGCCCCTAAAATTTTTGAAGACTTTTCTGCCCCCTCTGGGGGCAGATCGGTGTTATTTTTTTGCCGTTTCTGCTCCCAGGGGGGGCAGAAAAGCCCACTAGATAGCAGGGATCTAATTATTATTGTAGGAAGCGACCCCTTGGGCAAGGGTCACTTCCTTGGGCCCCTAATTTATTTGTAGACTTTTCTGCCCCCTTTGGGGGCAGATCGGTTTTATTTTTTCGCCGTTTCTGCTCCCAGGGGGGGGCAGAAAAGCCCACTAGACACCAGGGATCTGATTATCATTGTAGGAAGCGACCCCTTGGGCAAGGGTCGCTTCCTGGGCCCCCTAATTCTTTTGAAGACTTTTCTGCCCCCTCTGGGGGCAGATCGGTTTTATTTTTTCGCCGTTTCTGCTCCCAGGGGGGGGGCAGAAAAGCCCACTAGACACCAGGGAATTAGTTTAATTAAAAATAGAAGTGACCCCTCGCTTCCAGGGTGCAATTTGTTATATGTATTTGGCTCACCCGCCCCGGGACTGAGTAGCCTTTTTTTTCCTGCTGTTTTCTGCCCCACCTGGCACACAACCCGATTGACCATTTGGGTAGTGACATAGATCTTATAATGTTTATTGTTATATTTTTTGTGAATTGCAATTGTAATGTTTTTTTTTTTACTTTTTTGTTCTAGGTGAAGGCTTTTCCTCTTTTCAGTTTGCCGTTTTGTTACTGGTGGTTCTGCTGTTTGTGTAGTTTGGTAAGAGACTTTTTTTTGTACAATGTAAATGTGTTTGATTTCTCTGCCTGTTTTTTTTTTGCAAATGGTGTAATAATAGCAGTATGTTTGGTTTTTGAGTGTCAAAAACTTTTTGCATTGGTGCTCGATGTGTATTTTGTTGTCTTGTGAGTAATTTGTTTTTTTTTTCTTCTTTCTAATTTGATATCGTTGGTTTTTGCTGTGTCACTGCAGAGTTGGTTTCTGGTGAGTGCAGCTCTCTCTTGTAATTGATTTGTATAGTTTTTGAGTATATTGATCTTTGTGATAAAGGTACACATTTCTTTACTTACTTGGTTTGCACAATGTTGGTTGTTGTTGACATGTTTGTGCAGTTTTCTATCTTAGTAAGTATAATGGCTAGCCGCAGGATTACTGCTCAGCAGGTTGTTGGTTTGCTGTTTGAGTCTTCCTCTGACCATGGTTCAGAGACTGACTCTGCATCTGAGGGAGAGGAGGCAGGGGACGATTCTGGCAGTGAGTTTTCTCTCCGTATGGGGTCATCGGATGATGAAGATACTCTTAGTGCGGATGAAGTGCCTGTGTTAGAGGAGGAGACTGATGTGCCGATAGTGCGGCAAGAGGCATCTGGGCTGCAGCCTGGGGCTGCAAGGCTTCCCGTTGGTGTAGTGCGGCAAGAGGCTTCTGGGCTGCAGCCTGTGGCTGCAAGGCTTCCCGTTGGTGTAGTGTGGCAAGAGGCATCTGGGCTGCAGGCTGGGGCTGCAAGGCTTCCCGTTGGTGTAGTGCGGCAAGAGGCATCTGGGCTGCAGGCTGGGGCTGCAAGACTTCCCTTTGAAAGTGATGACCTCTGGGTTGCCCCTGGCATGGTGCAGCCGGCATTGCCAGAGTTTACTGGTGTTTCAGGGTCTAGAGTGAATACTGAAAACTTTTTGCCGGTAAATTTTTTTCAGTTGTTTATGGACGATGTGTTTTTGGCAGAGATTGTTGAGCAGACTAATTTGTATGCCGAACAGTTTTTGAGGGACAACAGTGCCAGTCTTAAGCCACACTCTAGAGCTACCCGGTGGACTCCCACAAATGTTGAAGAGATGAAGAAGTTCTTGGGTTTAACTTTTTTGATGGGCTTGCTAAGGAAGCCATCAATGTCTTCATATTGGTCTAGCAGTCCCTTGATGGCAACGTCTATTTTTCCGGCAGTTATGACTCGTGACAGGTATTTGCTTCTGCTTCGGATGATGCATTTTGTTGATAATGGTTTAGCGTTGCCACGAGATCACCCTGACTGTGACCGTCTTTTTAAGATTAGGCCTGTCCTTGATCACTTTGTTGATCGATTTTCTGAGATTTATGCCCCTGGGAAAGAAATTGCAGTGGATGAGTCTTTGGTGTTGTTCAAGGGCCGCTTGGTTTTTAGGCAATACATTCCTAGTAAGAGGGCACGCTATGGAATAAAGCTGTATATGCTGTGTGACAGTAGGACTGGATATGTCTCTAATTTCAGGGTGTACACCGGTAAGGAATCTAGGATTAACCCCCCTGGTTGTCCGTCCACTTTTGGAGTGACTGAGAAAATTGTTTGGGAACTTGGTAGAGGATTTTTTAACAAAGGCCACCATTTATATGTAGATAACTTCTACACTGGTGTGCGGTTGTTCAGGGAATTGGCCAAAGTGGACACTCTTACTTGTGGCACAATCCGCTCTAACCGTAAAGGTTTCCCGAAAGAACTTGTTTGTCAAAAGCTTGGGCGGGGACAGTGCAGTGCGTTGCGTTGCCAGGAGCTTCTTGCTGTGAAGTTTACAGACAGGAGAGATGTCTACATGCTGACTACCATCCATGATGAAAGCACTGCACCTGTGACTGTTTGGGGTCAGGTCGCTGAAGCGCGCAAACCTGTGTGCATTTTAGACTATAATAGGCACATGGGTGGTGTTGACAGAGTAGATCAGAGGTTGGAACCTTACACTGCTCTTCGTAAGGCTTACATTTGGTACAAGAAGTTGGCTATCCATCTTTTCCACTTGGCAATGTTTAATGCTTTTGTTGTGTTCCAGGATTCTTGCCCTGAGTCAAAGATGACATTTGCTAAGTTTCAGAAGTCTGTAATAGGCAGCCTTGTTGTAGTGGAACAGGCAAGTGTTCCTAGAGTTGGAGTGGTGGAGGATGTTGCTAGATTGAAAGAACGCCACTTTCCAGATCACATTCCTCCCACACCCGCAAAAGATTTTCCCAGTAGGAGATGTAGAGTCTGTTGGCGAAGAGGTTCGCGGAAGGAGAGTCGTATGTACTGCCCCGACGGTCCTTCTCATCCTGCACTGTGTCTCCCTGCTTGTTTTAGAGCGTACCACACGCGAAATAATTTTTGGGAGCATTCATGAGTGGTAAAGTGAACTGCCTGGTCTGTATTCTTTGGATAATTTGATTCTGTTTCAAGGTTGGTGTTAGTGCAATGTATTTAGTTGCTGATTTTCTGTTAGAAGATTTGTATCTATTTGCGATTTGTTTTTGTTTTTATCTTTTTCTAAAAAAATCCTAAATGTGATGGCGGTGTGTGTAGGCTTGCGCTTGGCTGTTGGTGTGTGTGGACTGGCACTTGGTTGGTGGTGTGCGTGGAATGGTGCTTGGCTGGCGGTGTGCGTGGTCTGGCGGTGTGCATGGACTGGTGGTCTGCGTGGACTGGTGCGTGGCTGGTGGTGTGCGTGGACTGGAGCTTGGCTGGCGGTGTGCGTGGAATGGTGCTTGGCTGGCGGTGTGTGTGGACTGGTACTTGGCTGGCGGTGTGCGTGGACTGGTGGTGTGTGTTGACTGGTGCTTGGCTGGTGGTGTCCGTGGACTGGAGCTTGGCTGGTGGTGTGCGTGGACTGGAGCTTGGCTGGCGGTGTGCGTGGAATGGTGCTTGGCTGGCAGTGTGCATGGACTGGTACTTGGCTGGCGGTGTACGTGGACTGGTGGTGTGTGCGGACTGGTGCTTGGCTGGTGGTGTCCGTGGACTGGAGCTTGGCTGGCGGTGTGCGTGGATTGGCGATTGGCTGCCGGTGTGCCTGGACTGGCGATTGGCTGGCGGTGTGCCTGGACTGGCGATTGGCTGGTGGTGTGCCTGGACTGGCGCTTGGCTAGCGGTGTGCGTGGACTGGTGTTTGCCTAGCGGTGTGTGTGGACTGGTGCTCGGCTGGCTGTGTGTGAGTAGTGACTTTCTGCTGGTCACTACACACACTGCTAGCTGAGTGCCACTCCACGCAATCCATCAGCCTGTGTAGTTGCTGTGTCTGGATTGTGGGCGTGTGAAAGTGATGGGCCCTTGAATGGCGCTGTGTGCTGGTGTGAGTTTTGTTATGTGATGGGCCCGCGGCTGGCGGTGTGAATGGTTTTGTATGTCTCACACGTATGAAAGGTGTATGAATGGCCTGTAAAGAGGTTGGTGCCTTGTCGTGGCTTTACAGCTCATGAGCTGTGAGTTAATGGTTCAGTTTTTCGCCCTTTCAATTATTACCAGTGCATTTCATTTATGTGAAATCACTTGCTAATACAATTGTATCTACTGAACCATCACTCACCCTCGTGCCAAATCCAACCGGTAAAAATGGTGCCTAACTTGTGTGGGAGGCCCAAGTACCCGCGGCAGGCAAGGGCCCAAAACATAGTGAGGCAACATTTGGGATAGGCAATGTTGATGTCGCCTCACTACGTTTTGGGCCCTTGCCTGCCGTGGGTACTTGGGCCTCCCACACAAGTGAGGCACCATTTTTACCGGGAGACCTGGGGGAACGCTGGGTGGTGGTAAATTTGTGTGAGCCCAGTGATGCCACAACTTTCCCACCCCAAAATGTGTGAAAAAAGTGATTTTTTCAGCTAAAATTGAGGTTTGCAGGGGATTCTGGGTAAGGAAACGTTGGGGGATCCACGCAAGCCATACCTCCCTGGAAGCCGCCGGGTGTCTAGTTTTCAGGAATGCATGGGTTTGGTAGGTTTCCCTAGATGGCCGCCGAGCACCGGGCCAAAAACCAAAGGGACCCCCCTTGCAAAACCAGGTGGTTTTGCGATAGGCCATTTTGATGTCGCCTCACTACGTTTTGGGCCCTTGCCTGCCGCGGGTACTTGGGCCTCCCACGCAAGTGAGGCACCATTTTTACCGGGAGACCTGGTGGAACGCTGGGTGGTGGTAAATTTGTGTGAGCCCGGTGATGCCACAACTTTCCCACCCCAAAATGTGTGAAAAAAGTGATTTTTTCAGCTAAAATTGAGGTTTGCAGGGGATTCTGGGTAAGGAAACGTGGGGGGATCCACGCAAGCCATACCTCCCTGGAAGCCGCTGGGTGTCTAGTTTTCAGAAATGCATGGGTTTGGTAGGTTTCCCTAGATGGCCGCCGAGCACCGGGCCAAAAACCAAAGTGACCCCCCTTGCAAAACCAGGTGGTTTTGCGATAGGCCATTTTGATGTCGCCTCACTACGTTTTGGGCCCTTGCCTGCCCCGGGTACTTGGGACTCCCACACAAGTGAGGCACCATTTTTACCAGGAGACCTGGGGGAACGCTGGGTGGTGGTAAATTTGTGTGAGCCCGGTGATGCCACAACTTTCCCACCCCAAAATGTGTGAAAAAAGTGATTTTTTCAGCTAAAATTGAGGTTCGCAGGGGATTCTGGGTAGGGAAACGTTGGGGGATCCACGCAAGCCATACCTCCCTGGAAGCCGCCGGGTGTCTCGTTTTCAGAAATGCGTGGGTTTGGTAGGATTCCCTAGATGGCCGCCGAGCACCGGGCCAAAAACCAAAGTGACATCCCTTGCAAAACCAGGTGGTTTTGCGATAGGCCATTTTGAGGTCGCCTCACTACGTTTTGGGCCCTTGCCTGCCGCGGGTACTTGGGCCTTGTTGGACCTGGCCCTTTTTGAAGGGTCATCCCTAAACTTTTTGCCTTCCTCCTGTATTTTTTTCTGACCTGGTGTTGGCTGATTTATGACTCTGGGCACCTTACCACTGCTGACCAGTGCTAAGGTGCATATGCTCTCCCTATGGTAAAATGTATACATTGATTGGTGTCCATGATTGGTTCATTTGGTTTACTGTCAGCCCCTAGTAGAGTGCACCAGGAGTGCCAGGGCTTGTAAATACAAATGCCGCTAGTGGGCTTGCAGCACTGGTTGTGCCACCCACAGAAGCGGCCTAGTAAAATGTGTCTAGGATCTGCCACTGCAGAACCTGCGTGCGGTCTGGTACCGTCGCGCTGACTGCGCAAGTGCACCCACTTGCCAGTCCCTAAACCTTCCCTTAACTACATATTAGTCACCCCTCTGGTAGGCCCAAGGGCAGGGTGCATTGTAGGCATAAGGTAGGACATGCCCTGATGTGTGTGGCATGTCTTAATAGTGAATTACAGCCATTTTCGTTTTTCACTATTGAAGGCTACCTGCTCTCCATAGGCCAGAATGGGCTGCTGGAGTCACTACACGCTGTGACCCCAGTGGACTCATAGAGCATGGTAGAAAGTCATGTTTAGTATGCCTGGACTCAGAATAATAAAATACTTCTTTTAGTAAAGTTTATTTTAATATCCTGTGTTTGTAAATACTACTTTTAGAAAGTTAGTATTTACTGATCTGGCCATTCAGTCCGCCTCTGCGCTGTGTGTGTGTGTGTTCTGCCTAGCAACAGTAAGGAGCAGGGCTGGGGAATTCCAGGAGACAGGCTGGCTGCCAGGTGGTGGGTAGAGAGATTACACCAGGATGGGTGGGAGGAGTACACCCTTGACTCTGAATAGACCTGTGCTCTGACAGCACAAAGCCGGCGCCGCCCCCTGTGGAGCGGCTGATGTCTCTGCCCTGCTGCTGAAAGGAAAGCGCAGAGTCACCACAACAAAGTGCTCCAGAACTGGACTGAGCCAGGCCCAGGCCCCCTGGCGCTAAAGAACAAAAGAATCGCACTATAAAAGTAGGAGCCTGGCTCCTAAGAAATCAGATCCTGTTTGCGCCAAGAAGAAACTCTGCCTGAAGGAGAAGGACCTGGAGAAGCTGAAGGAGGAATACTGTCTCTCTGCCTGAGAGACTGGCCTGCAGTGGGTGCCTGTCTGCTGGAAGGAGAGGGAAAGCCTGAAGAAAAGGACTTTGATTCAACTTGTGCCTTTAAAACAATCTCCAAGGGCTTGCGTGTGAACTTGCCCCCTGACCTGCGCCCCAGGAACAGTGGGCGCTACCATCCTGAAAGAAGAGGAGAAGTGCCTTGAAGTGATTCAGCAAGCTGACCCCGGAGAACCTGTGCATCCCCTGATCTCGCTGAGCAACGCGACTTCTGCTGCTGGCGTGGCTGCAAACAACGTAAAGGCCTGACAGCCCGAGCACCGTGAACAGTTGCCCCCTCGAGCCGTAGCTCGCAAAGTAAGGTGGAGATCTCCGCGCCTGAGCGCCGAGTCCCTGTGACCCCTGCCGGGTTGTAGAGGCTTCTGCAAAGGACTAAAGTGCCCTGGTTCGCGTCTCCGGCCGAAGCTAACAGCGCGCGGCGCTGTGATCTCACCCCGAGGCTGCCCTCCTGCTTCTGACCCCCTTCGTGGCAACCTGCATCCTGCCCGAGCGCCCCACGAAGCTCCGCCGTCCCCTGGACACTGGGGACACCAGCGCGACGTGGGACACCCCTGGACTGGACCGCGAGGCCGCCACGAACCTTCCCCGTGAAATCTGCAAGGTATTGTGCCAGCGCGTGAAAAGTACGGCCCGTACTTGCCTTTGTACGAACCGTACCTGCCCTGTAACTACGGGTGCCTGGTTCGCACCGTACTGCCTGTGAAGTGCCTTGGTTCGTACCCGCCTTGTAAATACTTGTGCCTGGTTCGCACCGTACTGCCTGTGAAGTGCCTTGGTTCGTACCCGCCTTGTAAATACTTGTGCCTGGTTCGCACCGTACTGCCAGCTGAAATAATGGCGCTTTGAAAAGTGCTCCTTTTGGCTGAGTTCGAGCCGTAACAGCCTTGGTTCGACCCGTACTTACCCTGGGAACAGCAAGGTTCGAACCGTACCTACGTTTTAACCGTACTGCATTGAAAAGCATTACCGGTGCTCACTCGAGAAGAGTGAGACTCGGCAAGCGTACTCCGGCTCACGCGAGAAGCGTGGGAAACGGCAAGGCACTGTAAAAACCTTGCCAAAGGCACCCCAAAGGCGCTACGAAGTGCCCAGAAGACCTAAGAAACCTATTTTAAAGAGAACTGTGCCATTTTTACAACTGTGGACTGCCCGTAAAGCATTTTGAGAGTAACTGGATTATTTTACCAAGAGAACTGTATTTATGCAACCTGCCTGAAAGAAAACCTTTTATATAAAGAATTATATTTTGGACATAAATACAGCCTTGTGTCTTTGTGTGGTGGGGTGGTGATTATTGTGTGGGACAACTTGAACGCTTAACCTATATGCCCTCTGGAAATTTAGCCTGACTGCTCGCGCCACGTTACCTAGAGGGTGAGCAGGGGTTATTTTTAAAGAGGTGATCCTTTGCCCTGACTTAGATGAAAAGGGTCCCTGCTTGTCGCAAGTGCATACCTGCGCCAACCAGAGACCCCGGATTCTAACATTGGTGGCAGCGGTGCGGATTTACGGATTTGCGTTCTTGATGTCTGCGCAGTGATTACTAACCATTGCACGGGAAAGACAGTCCAGTAGCTTGAGCCACAGAACTTTTTATTTTGCTTGCCAAGAGAAGAAGATCCCTTGTGTTTGGCGTCATGCCGGGCCCAAACAGCATAGAGAAAACCGCGCTGAAAGCCTGGATTGAATCAAGGGGTGCAACTAAGGAAGTTACACCATTGAAACCAGCGGAAAGCGTTCGCAGTTTTGGCAGAGGCCTGTTGCCAGAGGAGCTGGCAGACAGACAGGCCGCCAGGGATCACGAAGTGTTATTGGCAAAGCTGGAATTAAAAATCCAATTGGAGCTAGAAAGCAGAAAGCTGGCTCTGGAAGAAAAGAAAATGGCTCTTGAAGAAAGAAAGATTCAGATGGAGCATGACTTCCTAATGAAGAAATATGATATGGAGCTCGAGAGGCTTGAGGCCATGAGTGTCTCAGCCCAGCAGCAAGAAAGGTGCGTAGCTCAGAGATTGAGCTTTTCTGAGTGGGAGGAGGAATCCAGCTCAGATGGTGGCAGCAGTATAGAATTCTCTAGTGCTGAAAGAGTAGTACGCACACCCAGAGATGTGGCGCCTGGCTTGAAGGAGGGGGTTAACACACACCAGGAGGTTCAAGGGCATGAGGTAGCTCCAGTAGTGCGCAGTATCCCTGAAGGGAATAGGGTAACTGGCGCAGGGGTTCATAGTCCTAGTGGCGGGAGGGACACTCTACTGGCTCTAGATGAGAGGCGCAGGGAGAGGGGTTCCCCCAACATTGAAGTCCTGGTAGGTGAGTGTGAAGACCGCCCAGAAGAGTGTGGGTTGTGTGACAGAGACAGTCAGATACTGTCTTGCCAGTCTCAGGAGAGTGGTGTGGAGTACGTGTGTGAGGCACTGGATGGTAAGGTGAAGGCTAGTTTGGTTAACCCTGCTAGGGGGCTGTGTGATCCAATTGTGGGAGAGCATATTTTAAGTCCCTGTTTTCCAGAGCTATGTCAACACCTGGTGGAGACCGAGTTCTCTGACCGCAGAGAGCTCACATTGGAGGTAGACCTTTTGGTGGATTCCAGAGGGTCTGGAGAGGCATTGGGGAATGACCCTGTGGGGAGTGGCTCAGGTATCTTCCAACCCAGAGTGGTGGAAGTGGTGCAGAGTAGCCCAGCTAGGTCCCATGGTAGTGGGAGGGGTGTAGGGGCTCACGTCCTGTCTCAGTGGAGAAGGAGTGAGTGTGGGGCTGCGTGCCCCCAGGTGCCCGAAACCCAGTCTCAGAGCCTGGATGGTTCTTTAAGGGAACACCAGGCGGGGAGCCTAGGCTGTCCTGATGGGCCACCCGTTGAGGGGGATCCCCTAGTGTCTGGTGAGCTGGGAGTGTCTGTAAGCAGGCCTCCATCAGTTCTGGTGTCTGGCAGTACCGCTCCAGTTGGGAGGGTGCAGAGGTCCAGATTGAGGGGTGAGAGGGGGAAAGAGTCCCCAGTGGAAGAACCAGTGGGTCAGAGGCCAGCCAGAAGGGCTGCGTCCCCCGTGAGTGACCATGGTGACACCACTTCTGTCCTGGGGGATCTTCAGGCACTGTCAGATGGACAGGGGTCTGGAGATCAGCGCCAGGCAGACTGTCACACGACACATGAGTTATGTGTCACCCTCAGGGGGGGCATGCGTGCTCCCCGGGAAGTCCTGGTGCGCCAGGCGAGCGTTCAACCGCATGGGTTGGACCCAGGGTTGGGAAGCCAGGTTCAGGTGTTGTCTGACCTGGAGGGTGGGACCACTGTAATCAGTGTCCTGACCCATGTTGCTTCTAGGGGTACCACGCCAGTTGGGAGTGGGCAGTACTCTGGAAGGGGGTGCAGAGGGAGGGAGTCCTCGCCTCTGACCCCGGCTCAACTGAAGGGTTTAGACCCTAGGTTGAAGGGCCAGGTTCAGGGTGTCCCCCCTGACCTGGGCACCCAGTTGCAGGATAGAACCCCTGAACTGGTGGGCGAATTGCGCAGGACACCTGCCACAGGTGCCGTGGCAATTCTGGAAGGGGGTGCCACTCCAGGTGGGAGGGTACAGAGCCCCAAGGAGGAGGACCGGGTGTGGGAGAGGCCACCCCAGTCTTTGGTCCAGCCGCTGGGTACAGTCCCGGGGCTGGTGGGTCAGTGCCAGGATGTCATACCTGACCTGACAAGGGGGAGAATGGACAAAGGGTGCCAAGCACCTGGGGCTACTGGCCCCTGCTCCCTGGCACCACAGAGGATTGAGAGCCCTGAGAGGCATACAGCCTGGGTCTCATCCCTGACTACTGTCAGTGGCCACTGTAGCATTTTGCTGTCTCTCTGGTGGGACACACCTGTGGGCCAGTTAAGGTTAGGTGCTGCACAGGTGGTGTCCACAGGCGAGGAGAAGGGTTCCCCATGGATTGGCTTGGTGGGCCCTGAGAGTATGGACAGAGGGAGTCCGATAGGTTCAGATTGGCGTAGAAATGGAGTCTGCCCCTGCAGTTGCGGGCCAGGTCCTTGTTCTATCGCCCCAAGCAGGGAAGACCATCACGGTGGTGATTGGTCTACCCTGCGTTTTGGCTGGAAGGGGGTTGTGTTGGACCTGGCCCTTTTTGAAGGGTCATCCCTAAACTTTTTGCCTTCCTCCTGTATTTTTTCTGACCTGGTGTTGGCTGATTTATGACTCTGGGCACCTTACCACTGCTGACCAGTGCTAAGGTGCATATGCTCTCCCTATGGTAAAATGTATACATTGATTGGTGTCCATGATTGGTTCATTTGGTTTACTGTCAGCCCCTAGTAGAGTGCACCAGGAGTGCCAGGGCTTGTAAATACAAATGCCGCTAGTGGGCTTGCAGCACTGGTTGTGCCACCCACAGAAGCGGCCTAGTAAAATGTGTCTAGGATCTGCCACTGCAGAACCTGCGTGCGGTCTGGTACCGTCGCGCTGACTGCGCAAGTGCACCCACTTGCCAGTCCCTAAACCTTCCCTTAACTACATATTAGTCACCCCTCTGGTAGGCCCAAGGGCAGGGTGCATTGTAGGCATAAGGTAGGACATGCCCTGATGTGTGTGGCATGTCTTAATAGTGAATTACAGCCATTTTCGTTTTTCACTATTGAAGGCTACCTGCTCTCCATAGGCCAGAATGGGCTGCTGGAGTCACTACACGCTGTGACCCCAGTGGACTCATAGAGCATGGTAGAAAGTCATGTTTAGTATGCCTGGACTCAGAATAATAAAATACTTCTTTTAGTAAAGTTTATTTTAATATCCTGTGTTTGTAAATACTACTTTTAGAAAGTTAGTATTTACTGATCTGGCCATTCAGTCCGCCTCTGCGCTGTGTGTGTGTGTGTTCTGCCTAGCAACAGTAAGGAGCAGGGCTGGGGAATTCCAGGAGACAGGCTGGCTGCCAGGTGGTGGGTAGAGAGATTACACCAGGATGGGTGGGAGGAGTACACCCTTGACTCTGAATAGACCTGTGCTCTGACAGCACAAAGCCGGCGCCGCCCCCTGTGGAGCGGCTGATGTCTCTGCCCTGCTGCTGAAAGGAAAGCGCAGAGTCACCACAACAAAGTGCTCCAGAACTGGACTGAGCCAGGCCCAGGCCCCCTGGCGCTAAAGAACAAAAGAATCGCACTATAAAAGTAGGAGCCTGGCTCCTAAGAAATCAGATCCTGTTTGCGCCAAGAAGAAACTCTGCCTGAAGGAGAAGGACCTGGAGAAGCTGAAGGAGGAATACTGTCTCTCTGCCTGAGAGACTGGCCTGCAGTGGGTGCCTGTCTGCTGGAAGGAGAGGGAAAGCCTGAAGAAAAGGACTTTGATTCAACTTGTGCCTTTAAAACAATCTCCAAGGGCTTGCGTGTGAACTTGCCCCCTGACCTGCGCCCCAGGAACAGTGGGCGCTACCATCCTGAAAGAAGAGGAGAAGTGCCTTGAAGTGATTCAGCAAGCTGACCCCGGAGAACCTGTGCATCCCCTGATCTCGCTGAGCAACGCGACTTCTGCTGCTGGCGTGGCTGCAAACAACGTAAAGGCCTGACAGCCCGAGCACCGTGAACAGTTGCCCCCTCGAGCCGTAGCTCGCAAAGTAAGGTGGAGATCTCCGCGCCTGAGCGCCGAGTCCCTGTGACCCCTGCCGGGTTGTAGAGGCTTCTGCAAAGGACTAAAGTGCCCTGGTTCGCGTCTCCGGCCGAAGCTAACAGCGCGCGGCGCTGTGATCTCACCCCGAGGCTGCCCTCCTGCTTCTGACCCCCTTCGTGGCAACCTGCATCCTGCCCGAGCGCCCCACGAAGCTCCGCCGTCCCCTGGACACTGGGGACACCAGCGCGACGTGGGACACCCCTGGACTGGACCGCGAGGCCGCCACGAACCTTCCCCGTGAAATCTGCAAGGTATTGTGCCAGCGCGTGAAAAGTACGGCCCGTACTTGCCTTTGTACGAACCGTACCTGCCCTGTAACTACGGGTGCCTGGTTCGCACCGTACTGCCTGTGAAGTGCCTTGGTTCGTACCCGCCTTGTAAATACTTGTGCCTGGTTCGCACCGTACTGCCTGTGAAGTGCCTTGGTTCGTACCCGCCTTGTAAATACTTGTGCCTGGTTCGCACCGTACTGCCAGCTGAAATAATGGCGCTTTGAAAAGTGCTCCTTTTGGCTGAGTTCGAGCCGTAACAGCCTTGGTTCGACCCGTACTTACCCTGGGAACAGCAAGGTTCGAACCGTACCTACGTTTTAACCGTACTGCATTGAAAAGCATTACCGGTGCTCACTCGAGAAGAGTGAGACTCGGCAAGCGTACTCCGGCTCACGCGAGAAGCGTGGGAAACGGCAAGGCACTGTAAAAACCTTGCCAAAGGCACCCCAAAGGCGCTACGAAGTGCCCAGAAGACCTAAGAAACCTATTTTAAAGAGAACTGTGCCATTTTTACAACTGTGGACTGCCCGTAAAGCATTTTGAGAGTAACTGGATTATTTTACCAAGAGAACTGTATTTATGCAACCTGCCTGAAAGAAAACCTTTTATATAAAGAATTATATTTTGGACATAAATACAGCCTTGTGTCTTTGTGTGGTGGGGTGGTGATTATTGTGTGGGACAACTTGAACGCTTAACCTATATGCCCTCTGGAAATTTAGCCTGACTGCTCGCGCCACGTTACCTAGAGGGTGAGCAGGGGTTATTTTTAAAGAGGTGATCCTTTGCCCTGACTTAGATGAAAAGGGTCCCTGCTTGTCGCAAGTGCATACCTGCGCCAACCAGAGACCCCGGATTCTAACAGGCCTCCCACACAAGTGAGGCACCATTTTTACCAGGAGACCTGGGGGAACGCTGGGTGGTGGTAAATTTGTGTGAGCCCGGTGATGCCACAACTTTCCCACCCCAAAATGTGTGAAAAAAGTGATTTTTTCAGCTAAAATTGAGGTTTGCAGGGGATTCTGGGTAAGGAAACGTGGGGGGATCCACGCAAGCCATACCTCCCTGGAAGCCGCCGGGTGTCTAGTTTTCAGAAATGTCTGGGTTTGGTAGGTTTCCCTAGCTGCCGGCAGGGCTAGGGTTCAAAAACTACAGCTAGTCACTTTGCCAAAAAAGGGTCATTTTTCACTGCAAAATTGAGGTTTGACCATGTTGCGTTTTGCGCCATTTCCTGTCGCGGGCACTAGGCCGACCCGCACAAGTGAGGTACCATTTTTCTCGTAGGACTTAGGGGAACGCGGGGTGGGTGGAAATTTGTGGATCCACGCAGATTCCAGAACTTTCCATCCCAGAAATGTGGGGAAAATGAGTTTTTTTTGTCATTTTTTTACGTTTGCAAGGGATTCTGGGTAACAGACCATGGTGGGAGGCAGTCAAGTCACCTCATCCTGGATTCCCCTGGGTGACAAACTTGTGTCAGAACGAAGAATACGTAGGGCGACACGATAGTTCGAAATGCCCAGGAGACGGCAGGCAGGGGCTAACCATCTTTTTCTTGGATTACTATACACTGGGCATTCAAACATAATGTGAGCTGTACTTTCTACTTTTTCAGGGCATATCGGGCAAGTAGCGGGGGTCTGATAGGGCGGCTTCCATTTGCTAGTAAATTCGCGAGTAGGGAGGATCTCAAGTCTGAATTGAAAATAAAATGCTCTGTCCCTAGGTTTTGATATAAACTCAAGGGGGTGGGTGGAAATTTGTGGATCCACGCAGATTCCAGAACTTTCCATCCCAGAAATGTGGGGAAAATGTGGTTTTTTTTGTCATTTTTTTACGTTTGCAAGGGATTCTGGGTAACAGACCATGGTGGGAGGCAGTAAAGTCACCCCATCCTGGATTCCCCTGGGTGTCTAGTTTTCAAAAATGTATAGGTTTGCTAGGTTTCCCTAGGTGCCGGCAGGGCTAGGGTTCAGAAACTACAGCTAGTCACTTTGCCAAAAAAGGGTCCTTTTTCACTGCAAAATTGAGGTGTGACCACGTTGCGTTTTGCGCCGTTTCCTGTCACGGGCACTAGGCCGACCCACACAAGTGAGGTACCATTTTTCTCGTAGGACTTTGGGGAACGCGGGGTGGGTGGAAATTTGTGGATCCATGCACATTCCAGAACTTTCCATCCCAGAAATGTGGGGAAAATGTGTTTTTTTTGTCATTTTTTTACGTTTGCAAGGGATTCTGGGTAACAGACCATGGTGGGAGGCAGTCAAGTCACCCCATCCTGGATTCCCCTGGGTGTCTAGTTTTCAAAAATGTATAGGTTTGCTAGGTTTCCCTAGGTGCCGGCAGGGCTAGGGTTCAAAAACTACAGCTAGTCACTTTGCCAAAAAAGGGTCATTTTTCACTGCAAAATTGAGGTGTGACCACGTTGCGTTTTGCGCCGTTTCCTGTCGCGGGCACTACGTCGACGCGCACAAGTGAGGTACCATTTTTCTCGTAAGACTTTGGGGAACGTGGGGTGGGTGGAAATTTGTGGATCCACGCAGATTCCAGAACTTTCCATCACAAAAATATTTGGAAAATGTGGTTTTTTTTGTAATTTTTTTACGTTTGCAAGGGATTCTGGGTAACAGACCATGGTGGTAGGCAGTCAAGTCACCCCATCCTGGATTCCCCTGTGTGTCTAGTTTTCAAAAATGTATAGGTTTGCTAGGTTTCCCTAGGTGCCGGCAGTGCTAGGGTTCAAAAACAACAGCTAGTCACTTTGCCAAAAAAGGGTAATTTTTGACTGCAAAATTGAGGTGTGACCACGTTGCGTTTTGCGCCGTTTCCTGTCGCGGGCACTAGGCCGACCCGCACAAGTGAGGTACCATTTTTCTCGTAGGACTTTGGGGAACGCGGGGTGGGTGGAAATTTGTGGATCCACGCAGATTCCAGAACTTTCCATCCCAGAAATGTGGGGAACATTTGTTTTTTTGGTCATTTTTTTACGTTTGCAAGGGATTCTGGGTAACAGACCATGGTGGGAGGCAGTCAAGTCACCCCATCCTGGATTCCCCTGGGTGTCTAGTTTTCAAAAATGTATAGCTTTGCTAGGTTTCCCTAGGTGCCGGCAGGGCTAGGGTTCAAAAACTACAGCTAGTCACTTTGCCAAAAAGGGGTAATTTTTCACTGCAAAATTGAGGTGTGACCACGTTGCGTTTTGCGCCGTTTCCTGTCGCGGGCACTAGGCCGACCCGCACAAGTGAGGTACCATTTTTCTCGTAGGACTTTGGGGAACTACGAGATGGGTGCAAATTTGTGGATCCACGCAGATTCCAGAACTTTCCATCACAGAAATATGGGGAAAATGTGTTTTTTTTGTCAAGTCAAGTCAAGTCAAAAAGCTTTATTTCGATAAGAATTATCATAAAAGCATGTACAAGAAATGCATAGTAAAAATAGAAGTTCATTAGGGAACAAATTTTACAGCAGATCGTAATAATAGCTTAATGGCTGGTTTAAAAAAGACGTGTTAAAAATACAGATTTAAAAATACGGTTTAAAAAGACATATAAAAAAGACAGTTCATTATATCAACTAGTGCAGTTATTAAGTTTGTTTCTGATAATCCAGGACCAGCCCAGAAATTTGGCCACAGCACAAACTAACACCAAACTTGTGTCAGAACGAAGAATACGTAGGGCGACACGATAGTTCGAAATGCCCAGGAGACGGCAGGCAGGGGCTAACCATCTTTTTCTTGGATTACTATACACTGGGCATTCAAACATAATGTGAGCTGTACTTTCTACTTTTTCAGGGCATATCGGGCAAGTAGCGGGGGTCTGATAGGGAGGCTTCCATTTGCTAGTAAATTCGCGAGTAGGGAGGATCTCAAGTCTGAATTGAAAATACAATGCTCTGTCCCTAGGTTTTGATATAAACTCAAGGGGGTGGGTGGAAATTTGTGGATCCACGCAGATTCCAGAACTTTCCATCCCAGAAATGTGGGGAAAATGTGTTTTTTTTGTCATTTTTTTACGTTTGCAAGGGATTCTGGGCAACAGACCATGGTGGGAGGCAGTCAAGTCACCCCATCCTGGATTCCCCTGGGTGTCTAGTTTTCAAAAATGTATAGGTTTGCTAGGTTTCCCTAGGTGCCGGCAGGGCTAGGGTTAAAAAACTACAGCTAGTCACTTTGCCAAAAAAGGGTCATTTTTCACTGCAAAATTGAGGTGTGACCACGTTGCGTTTTGCGCCGTTTCCTGTCGCGGGCACTAGGCCGACCCGCACAAGTGAGGTACCATTTTTCTCGTAAGACTTTGGGGAACGCGGGGTGGGTGGAAATTTGTGGATCCACGCAGATTCCAGAACTTTCCATCCCAGAAATGTGGGGAAAATTTGTTTTTTTGGTCATTTTTTTACGTTTGCAAGGGATTCTGGGTAACAGACCATGGTGGGAGGCATCAAGTCACCCCATCCTGGATTCCCCTGGGTGTCTAGTTTTCAAAAATGTATAGCTTTGCTAGGTTTCCCTACGTGCCGGCAGGGCTAGGGTTCAAAAACTACAGCTAGTCACTTTGCCAAAAAGGGGTAATTTTTCACTGCAAAATTGAGGTGTGACCAGGTTGCGTTTTGCGCCGTTTCCTGTCGCGGGCACTAGGCCGACCCGCACAAGTGAGGTACCATTTTTCTCGTAAGACTTTGGGGAACGCGGGGTGGGTGGAAATTTGTGGATCCACGCAGATTCCAGAACTTTCCATCCCAGAAATGTGGGGAAAATGTGTTTTTTTTGTCATTTTTTTACGTTTCCAAGGGATTCTGGGTAACACACCATGGTGGGAGGCAGTCAAGTCACCCCATCCTGGATTCCCCTGGGTGTCTAGTTTTCAAAAATGTATAGGTTTGCTAGGTTTCCCTAGGTTTCGGCAGGGCTAGGGTTCAAAAACTACAGCTAGTCACTTTGACAAAAAAGGGTCATTTTTCACTGCAAAATTGAGGAGTGGCCACGTTGCATTTTGCGCCGTTTCCTGTCGCGGGCACTATGTCGACCCGCACAAGTGAGGTACCATTTTTCTCGTAAGACTTTGGGGAACGTGGGGTGGGTGGAAATTTGTGGATCCACGCAGAGTTCAGAACTTTCCATCACAAAAATGTTGGGAAAATGTGTTTTTTTTGTCATTTTTTTACGTTTGCAAGGGATTCTGGGTAACAGACCATGGTGGGAGGCAGTCAAGTCACCCCATCCTGGATTCCCCTGGGTGTCTAGTTTTCAAAAATGTATAGGTTTGCTAGGTTTCCCTAGGTGCCGGCAGTGCTAGGGTTCAAAAACTACAGCTAGTCACTTTGCCAAAAAAGGGTAATTTTTGACTGCAAAATTGAGGTGTGACCACGTTGCGTTTTGCACCGTTTCCTGTCGTGGGCACTAGGCCGACCCGCACAAGTGAGGTACCATTTTTCTCGTAGGACTTTGGGGAAGGCGGGGTGGGTGGAAATTTGTAGATCCACACAGATTCCAGAACTTTCCATCCCAGAAATGTGGGGAAAATGTGTTTTTTTTGTCATTTTTTTACGTTTGCAAGGGATTCTGGGTAACAGACCATGGTGGGAGGCAGTCAAGTCACCCCATCCTGGATTCCCCTGGGTGTCTAGTTTTCAAAAATGTATAGGTTTGCTAGGTTTCCTTAGGTGCCGGCATGGCTAGGGTTCAAAAACTACAGCTAGTCACTTTGCCAAAAAAGGGTCATTTTTCACTGCAAAATTGAGGTTTGACCATGTTGCGTTTTGCGCCGTTTCCTGTCGTGGGCACTAGGCCGACCCGCACAAGTGAGGTACCATTTTTCTCGAAGGACTTGGGGAACGCGGGGTGGGGGGAAATTTGTGGATCCACGCAGATTCCAGAACTTTCCATCCCAGAAATGTGGGGAAAATTTGTTTTTTTGGTCATTTTTTTACGTTTACAAGGGATTCTGGGTAACAGACCATGGTGGGAGGCAGTCAAGTCACCCCATCCTGGATTCCCCTGGGTGTCTAGTTTTCAAAAATGTATAGGTTTGCTAGGTTTCCCTAGGTGCCGGCAGGGCTAGGGTTCAAAAACTACAGCTAGTCACTTTCCCAAAAAAGGGTCATTTTTCACTGCAAAATTGAGGTGTGACCACGTTGCGTTTTGCGCCGTTTCCTGTCGCGGGCACTAGGCCGACCCGCACAAGTGAGGTACCATTTTTCTCGTAGGACTTTGGGTAACGCGGGGTGGGTGGAAATTTGTGGATCCACGCAGATTCCAGAACTTTCCATCCCAGAAATGTGGGGAAAATTTGTTTTTTTGGTCATTTTTTTACGTTTGCAAGGGATTCTGGGTAACAGACCATGGTGGGAGGCAGTCAAGTCACCCCATCCTGGATTCCCCTGGGTGTCTAGTTTTCAAAAATGTATAGGTTTGCTAGGTATCCCTAGGTGCCGGCAGGGCTAGGGTTCAAAAACTACAGCTAGTCACTTTGCCAAAAAGGGGTAATTTTTCACTGCAAAATTGAGGTGTGACCACGTTGCGTTTTGCGCCGTTTCCTGTCGCGGGCACTAGGCCGACCCGCACAAGTGAGGTACCATTTTTCTCGTAGGACTTTGGGGAACTACGAGATGGGTGGAAATTTGTGGATCCACGCAGATTCCAGAACTTTCCATCACAGAAACATGGGGAAAATGTGTTTTTTTTGTCAAGTCAAGTCAAGTCAAAAAGCTTTATTTCGATAAGAATTATCATAAAAGCATGTACAAGAAATGCATAGTAAAAATAGAAGTTCATTAGGGAACAAATTTTACCGCAGATCGTAATAATAGCTTAATGGCTGGTTTAAAAAAGACGTGTTAAAAATACAGATTTAAAAATACGGTTTAAAAAGACATATAAAAAAGACAGTTCATTATATCAACTAGTGCAGTTATTAAGTTTGTTTCTGATAATCCAGGACCAGCCCAGAAATTTGGCCACAGCACAAACTAACACCAAACTTGTGTCAGAACGAAGAATACGTAGGGCGACACGATAGTTCGAAATGCCCAGGAGACGGCAGGCAGGGGCTAACCATCTTTTTCTTGGATTACTATACACTGGGCATTCAAACATAATGTGAGCTGTACTTTCTACTTTTTCAGGGCATATCGGGCAAGTAGCGGGGGTCTGATAGGGCGGCTTCCATTTGCTAGTAAATTCGCGAGTAGGGAGGATCTCAAGTCTGAATTGAAAATAAAATGCTCTGTCCCTAGGTTTTGATATAAACTCAAGGGGGTGGGTGGAAATTTGTGGATCCACGCAGATTCCAGAACTTTCCATCCCAGAAATGTGGGGAAAATGTGTTTTTTTTTGTCATTTTTTTACGTTTGCAAGGGATTCTGGGTAACAGACCATGGTGGGAGGCAGTCAAGTCACCCCATCCTGGATTCCCCTGGGTGTCTAGTTTTCAAAAATGTATAGGTTTGCTAGGTTTCCCTAGGTGCCGGCAGGGCTAGGGTTTAAAAACTACAGCTAGTCACTTTGCCAAAAAAGGGTCATTTTTCACTGCAAAATTGAGGTGTGACCACGTTGCGTTTTGCGCCGTTTCCTGTCGCAGGCACTAGGCCGACCCGCACAAGTGAGGTACCATTTTTCTCGTAGGACTTTGGGGAACGCGGGGTGGGTGGAAATTTGTGGATCCACGCAGATTCCAGAACTTTCCATCCCAGAAATGTGGGGAAAATGTGTTTTTTTTGTCATTTTTTTACGTTTGCAAGGGATTCTGGGTAACAGACCATAGTGGGAGGCAGTCAAGTCACCCCATCCTGGATTCCCCTGGGTGTCTAGTTTTCAAAAATGTATAGGTTTGCTAGGTTTCCCTAGGTTCCGGCAGGGCTAGGGTTCAAAAACTACAGCTAGTCACTTTGACAAAAAAGGGTCATTTTTCACTGCAAAAGTGAGGAGTGACCACGTTGCATTTTGCGCCGTTTCCTGTCGCGGGCACTATGTCGACCCGCACAAGTGAGGTAACATTTTTCTCGTAAGACTTTGGGGAACATGGGGTGGGTGGAAATTTGTGGATCCACGCAGATTCCAGAACTTTCCATCACAAAAATGTTGGGAAAATGTGTTTTTTTTGTCATTTTTTTACGTTTGCAAGGGATTCTGGGTAACAGACCATGGTGGGAGGCAGTCAAGTCACCCCATCCTGGATTCCCCTGGGTGTCTAGTTTTCAAAAATGTATAGGTTTGCTAGGTTTCCCTAGGTGCCGGCAGTGCTAGGGTTCAAAAACTACAGCTAGTCACTTTGCCAAAAAAGGGTAATTTTTGACTGCAAAATTGAGGTGTGACGACGTTGCGTTTTGCACCGTTTCCTGTCGTGGGCACTAGGCCGACCCGCACAAGTGAGGTACCATTTTTCTCGTAGGACTTTGGGGAAGGCGGGATGGGTGGAAATTTGTGGATCCACGCAGATTCCAGAACTTTCCATCCCAGAAATGTGGGGAAAATGTGTTTTTTTTGTCATTTTTTTACGTTTGCAAGGGATTCTGGGTAACAGACCATGGTCGGAGGCAGTCAAGTCACCCCATCCTGGATTCCCCTGGGTGTCTAGTTTTCAAAAATGTATAGGTTTGCTAGGTTTCCCTAGGTGCCGGCATGGCTAGGGTTCAAAAACTACAGCTAGTCACTTTGCCAAAAAAGGGTCCTTTTTCACTGCAAAATTGAGGTGTGACCACGTTGCGTTTTGCGCCGTTTCCTGTCGCGGGCACTAGGCCGACCCACACAAGTGAGGTACCATTTTTCTCGTAGGACTTTGGGGAACGCGGGGTGGGTGGAAATTTGTGGATCCACGCAGATTCCAGAACTTTCCATCCCAGAAATTTGGGGAAAATGTGTTTTTTTTGTCATTTTTTTACGTTTGCAAGGGATTCTGGGTAACAGACCATGGTGGTAGGCAGTCAAGTCACCCAATCCTGGATTCCCCTGGGTGTCTAGTTTTCAAAAATGTATAGGTTTGCTAGGTTTCCCTAGGTGCCGGCAGGGCTAGGGTTCAAAAACTACAGCTAGTCACTTTGCCAAAAAAGGGTCATTTTTCACTGCAAAATTGAGGTGTGACCACGTTGCGTTTTGTGCCGTTTCCTGTCGCGGGCACTACGTCGACGCGCACAAGTGAGGTACCATTTTTCTCGTAAGACTTTGGGGAACGTGGGGTGGTTGGAAATTTGTGGATCCACGCAGATTCCAGAACTTTCCATCACAAAAATGTTTGGAAAATGTGGGGTTTTTTTGTAATTTTTTTACGTTTGCAAGGGATTCTGGGTAACAGACCATGGTGGTAGGCAGTCAAGTCACCCCATCCTGGATTCCCCTGGGTGTCTAGTTTTGAAAAATGTATAGGTTTGCTAGGTTTCCCTAGGTGCCGGCAGTGCTAGGGTTAAAAAACTACAGCTAGTCACTTTGCCAAAAAAGGGTAATTTTTGACTGCAAACTTGAGGTGTGACCACGTTGCGTTTTGCGCCGTTTCCTGTCATGGGCACTAGGCCGACCCGCACAAGTGAGGTACCATTTTTCTCGAAGGACTTTGGGGAACGCGGGGTGGGTGGAAATTTGTGGATCCACGCAGATTCCAGAACTTTCCATCCCAGAAATGTGGGGAAAATTTGTTTTTTTGGTCATTTTTTTACGTTTGCAAGGGATTCTGGGTAACAGACCATGGTGGGAGGCAGTCAAGTCACCCCATCCTGGATTCCCCTGGGTGTCTAGTTTTCAAAAATGTATAGGTTTGCTAGGTTTCCCTAGGTGCCGGCAGGGCTAGGGTTCAAAAACATCAGCTAGTCACTTTCCCAAAAAAGGGTCATTTTTCACTGCAAAATTGAGGTGTGACCACATTGCGTTTTGCGCCGTTTCCTGTCGCGGGCACTAGGCCGACCCGCACAAGTGAGGTACCATTTTTCTCGTAGGACTTTGGGTAACGCGGGGTGGGTGGAAATTTGTGGATCCACGCAGATTCCAGAACTTTCCATTCCAGAAATGTGGGGAAAATTTGTTTTTTTGGTCATTTTTTTACGTTTGCAAGGGATTCTGGGTAACAGACCATGGTGGGAGGCAGTCAAGTCACCCCATCCTGGATTCCCCTGGGTGTCTAGTTTTCAAAAATGTATAGGTTTGCTAGGTTTCCCTAGGTGCCGGCAGGGCTAGGGTTCAAAAACTACAGCTAGTCACTTTGCCAAAAAGGGGTAATTTTTCACTGCAAAATTGAGGTGTGACCACGTTGCGTTTTGCGCCGTTTCCTGTCGCGGGCACTAGACCGACCCGCACAAGTGAGGTACCATTTTTCTCGTAGGACTTTGGGGAACTACGAGATGGGTGGAAATTTGTGGATCCACGCAGATTCCAGAACTTTCCATCACAGAAACATGGGGAAAATGTGTTTTTTTTGTCAAGTCAAGTCAAGTCAAAAAGCTTTATTTCGATAAGAATTATCATAAAAGCATGTACAAGAAATGCATAGTAAAAATAGAAGTTCATTAGGGAACAAATTTTACAGCAGATCGTAATAATAGCTTAATGGCTAGTTTAAAAAAGACGTGTTAAAAATACAGATTTAAAAATACGGTTTAAAAAGACATATAAAAAAGACAGTTCATTATATCAACTAGTGCAGTTATTAAGTTTGTTTCTGATAATCCAGGACCAGCCCAGAAATTTGGCCACAGCACAAACTAACACCAAACTTGTGTCAGAACGAAGAATACGTAGGGCGACACGATAGTTCGAAATGCCCAGGAGACGGCAGGCAGGGGCTAACCATCTTTTTCTTGGATTACTATACACTGGGCATTCAAACATAATGTGAGCTGTACTTTCTACTTTTTCAGGGCATATCGGGCAAGTAGCGGGGGTCTGATAGGGAGGCTTCCATTTGCTAGTAAATTCGCGAGTAGGGAGGATCTCAAGTCTGAATTGAAAATAAAATGCTCTGTCCCTAGATTTTGATATAAACTCAAGGGGGTGGGTGGAAATTTGTGGATCCACGCAGATTCCAGAACTTTCCTTCCCAGAAATGTGGGGAAAATGTGTTTTTTTTGTCATTTTTTTACGTTTGCAAGGGATTCTGGGTAACAGACCATGGTGGGAGGCAGTCAAGTCACCCCATCCTGGATTCCCCTGGGTGTCTAGTTTTCAAAAATGTATAGGTTTGCTGGGTTTCCCTAGGTGCCGGCAGGGCTAGGGTTAAAAAACTACAGCTAGTCACTTTGCCAAAAAAGGGTCATTTTTCACTGCAAAATTGAGGTGTGACCACGTTGCGTTTTGCGCCGTTTCCTGTCGCAGGCACTAGGCCGACCCACACAAGTGAGGTACCATTTTTCTCGTAGGACTTTGGGGAACGCGGGGTGGGTGGAAATTTGTGGATCCACGCAGATTCCAGAACTTTCCATCCCAGAAATGTGGGGAAAATGTTTTTTTTTTTGTCATTTTTTTACGTTTGCAAGGGATTCTGGGTAACAGACCATAGTGGGAGGCAGTCAAGTCACCCCATCCTGGATTCCCCTGGGTGTCTAGTTTTCAAAAATGTATAAGTTTGCTAGGTTTCCCTAGGTTCCGGCAGGGCTAGGGTTCAAAAACTACAGCTAGTCACTTTGACAAAAAAGGGTCATTTTTCACTGCAAAAGTGAGGAGTGACCACGTTGCATTTTGCGCCGTTTCCTGTCGCGGGCACTATGTCGACCCGCACAAGTGAGGTAACATTTTTCTCGTAAGACTTTGGGGAACGTGGGGTGGGTGGAAATTTGTGGATCCACGCAGATTCCAGAACTTTCCATCACAAAAATGTTGGGAAAATTTGTTTTTTTTGTCATTTTTTTACGTTTGCAAGGGATTCTGGGTAACAGACCATGGTGGGAGGCAGTCAAGTCACCCCATCCTGGATTCCCCTGCGTGTCTAGTTTTCAAAAATGTATAGGTTTGCTAGGTTTCCCTAGGTGCCGGCAGTGCTAGGGTTCAAAAACTACAGCTAGTCACTTTGCCAAAAAAGGGTAATTTTTGACTGCAAAATTGAGGTGTGACCACGTTGCGTTTTGCACCGTTTCCTGTCGTGGGCACTAGGCCGACCCGCACAAGTGAGGTACCATTTTTCTCGTAGGACTTTGGGGAAGGCGGGATGGGTGGAAATTTGTGGATCCACGCAGATTCCAGAACTTTCCATCCCAGAAATGTGGGGAAAATGTGTTTTTTTTGTCATTTTTTTACGTTTGCAAGGGATTCTGGGTAACAGACCATGGTCGCAGGCAGTCAAGTCACCCCATCCTGGATTCCCCTGGGTGTCTAGTTTTCAAAAATGTATAGGTTTGCTAGGTTTCCCTAGGTGCCGGCATGGCTAGGGTTCAAAAACTACAGCTAGTCACTTTGCCAAAAAAGGGTCCTTTTTCACTGCAAAATTGAGGTGTGACCACGTTGCGTTTTGCGCCGTTTCCTGTCGCGGGCACTAGGCCGACCCACACAAGTGAGGTACCATTTTTCTCGTAGGACTTTGGGGAACGCGGGGTGGGTGGAAATTTGTGGATCCACGCAGATTCCAGAACTTTCCATCCCAGAAATGTGGGGAAAATGTGTTTTTTTTGTCATTTTTTTACGTTTGCAAGGGATTCTGGGTAACAGACCATGGTCGGAGGCAGTCAAGTCACCCCATCCTGGATTCCCCTGGGTGTCTAGTTTTCAAAAATGTATAGGTTTGCTAGGTTTCCCTAGGTGCCGGCATGGCTAGGGTTCAAAAACTACAGCTTGTCACTTTGCCAAAAAAGGGTCCTTTTTCACTGCAAAATTGAGGTGTGACCACGTTGCGTTTTGCGCCGTTTCCTGTCGCGGGCACTAGGCCGACCCACACAAGTGAGGTACCATTTTTCTCGTAGGACTTTGGGGAACTACGAGATGGGTGGAAATTTGTGGATCTACGCAGATTCCAGAACTTTCCATCACAGAAATATGGGGAAAATGTGTTTTTTTTGTCAAGTCAAGGCAAGTCAAAAAGCTTTATTTCGATAAGAATTATCATAAAAGCATGTACAAGAAATGCATAGTAAAAATAGAAGTTCATTAGGGAACAAATTTTACAGCAGATCGTAATAATAGCTTAATGGCTGGTTTAAAAAAGACGTGTTAAAAATACAGATTTAAAAATACGGTTTAAAAAGACATATAAAAAAGACAGTTCATTATATCAACTAGTGCAGTTATTAAGTTTGTTTCTGATAATCCAGGACCAGCCCAGAAATTTGGCCACAGCACAAACTAACACCAAACTTGTGTCAGAACGAAGAATACGTAGGGCGACACGATAGTTCGAAATGCCCAGGAGACGGCAGGCAGGGGCTAACCATCTTTTTCTTGGATTACTATACACTGGGCATTCAAACATAATGTGAGCTGTACTTTCTACTTTTTCAGGGCATATCGGGCAAGTAGCGGGGGTCTGATAGGGAGGCTTCCATTTGCTAGTAAATTCGCGAGTAGGGAGGATCTCAAGTCTGAATTGAAAATACAATGCTCTGTCCCTAGGTTTTGATATAAACTCAAGGGGGTGGGTGGAAATTTGTGGATCCACGCAGATTCCAGAACTTTCCATCCCAGAAATGTGAGGAAAATGTGTTTTTTTTTTGTCATTTTTTTACGTTTGCAAGGGATTCTGGGTAACAGACCATGGTGGGAGGCAGTCAAGTCACCCCATCCTGGATTCCCCTGGGTGTCTAGTTTTCAAAAATGTATAGGTTTGCTAGGTTTCCCTAGGTGCCGGCAGGGCTAGGGTTAAAAAACTACAGCTAGTCACTTTGCCAAAAAAGGGTCATTTTTCACTGCAAAATTGAGGTGTGACCACGTTGCGTTTTGCGCCGTTTCCTGTCGCGGGCACTAGGCCGACCCGCACAAGTGAGGTACCATTTTTCTCGTAAGACTTTGGGGAACGCGGGGTGGGTGGAAATTTGTGGATCCACGCAGATTCCAGAACTTTCCATCCCAGAAATGTGGGGAAAATGTGTTTTTTTTGTCATTTTTTTACGTTTCCAAGGGATTCTGGGTAACACACCATGGTGGGAGGCAGTCAAGTCACCCCATCCTGGATTCCCCTGGGTGTCTAGTTTTCAAAAATGTATAGGTTTGCTAGGTTTCCCTAGGTTTCGGCAGGGCTAGGGTTCAAAAACTACAGCTAATCACTTTGACAAAAAAGGGTCATTTTTCACTGCAAAATTGAGGAGTGGCCACGTTGCATTTTGCGCCGTTTCCTGTCGCGGGCACTATGTCGACCCGCACAAGTGAGGTACCATTTTTCTCGTAAGACTTTGGGGAACGTGGGGTGGGTGGAAATTTGTGGATCCACGCAGAGTCCAGAACTTTCCATCACAAAAATGTTGGGAAAATGTGTTTTTTTTGTCATTTTTTTACGTTTGTAAGGGATTCTGGGTAACAGACCATGGTGGGAGGCAGTCAAGTCATCCCATCCTGGATACCCCTGGGTGTCTAGTTTTCAAAAATGTATAGGTTTGCTAGGTTTCCCTAGGTGCCGGCAGTGCTAGGGTTCAAAAACTACAGCTAGTCACTTTGCCAAAAAAGGGTAATTTTTGACTGCAAAATTGAGGTGTGACCACGTTGCGTTTTGCACCGTTTCCTGTCGTGGGCACTAGGCCGACCCGCACAAGTGAGGTACCATTTTTCTCGTAGGACTTTGGGGAAGGCGGGGTGGGTGGAAATTTGTAGATCCGTGCAGATTCCAGAACTTTCCATCCCAGAAATGTGGGGAAAATGTGGTTTTTTTGTCTTTTTTTTACGTTTGCAAGGGATTCTGGGTAACAGACCATGGTGGGAGGCAGTCAAGTCACCCCATCCTGGATTCCCCTGGGTGTCTAGTTTTCAAAAATGTATAGGTTTGCTAGGTTTCCCTAGGTGCCGGCATGGCTAGGGTTCAAAAACTACAGCTAGTCACTTTGCCAAAAAAGGGTCCTTTTTCACTGCAAAATTGAGGTGTGACCACGTTGCGTTTTGCGCCGTTTCCTGTTGCGGGCACTAGGCCGACCCACACAAGTGAGGTACCATTTTTCTCATAGGACTTTGGGGAACGCGGGGTGGGTGGAAATTTGTGGATCCACGCAGATTCCAGAACTTTCCATCCCAGAAATGTGGGGAAAATGTGTTTTTTTTGTCATTTTTTTACGTTTGCAAGGGATTCTGGGTAACAGACCATGGTGGGAGGCAGTCAAGTCACCCCATCCTGGATTCCCCTGGGTGTCTAGTTTTCAAAAATGTATAGGTTTGCTAGGTTTCCCTAGGTGCCGGCAGGGCTAGGGTTAAAAAACTACAGCTAGTCACTTTGCCAAAAAAGGGTCATTTTTCACTGCAAAATTGAGGTGTGACCACGTTGCGTTTTGTGCCGTTTCCTGTCGCTGGCACTACGTCGACGCGCACAAGTGAGGTACCATTTTTCTCGTAAGACTTTGGGGAACGTGGGGTGGGTGGAAATTTGTGGATCCACGCAGATTCCAGAACTTTCCATCCCAGAAATGTGGGGAAAATTTGTTTTTTTGGTCATTTTTTTACGTTTACAAGGGATTCTGGGTAACAGACCATGGTGGGAGGCAGTCAAGTCACCCCATCCTGGATTCCCCTGGGTGTCTAGTTTTCAAAAATGTATAGGTTTGCTAGGTTTCCCTAGGTGCCGGCAGGGCTAGGGTTAAAAAACTACAGCTAGTCACTTTCCCAAAAAAGGGTCATTTTTCACTGCAAAATTGAGGTGTGACCACGTTGCGTTTTGCGCCATTTCCTGTCGCGGGCACTAGGCCGACCCACACAAGTGAGGTACCATTTTTCTCGTAGGACTTTGGGGAACTACGAGATGGGTGGAAATTTGTGGATCCACGCAGATTCCAGAACTTTCCATCACAGAAATATGGGGAAAATGTGTTTTTTTTGTCAAGTCAAGGCAAGTCAAAAAGCTTTATTTCGATAAGAATTATCATAAAAGCATGTACAAGAAATGCATAGTAAAAATAGAAGTTCATTAGGGAACAAATTTTACAGCAGATCGTAATAATAGCTTAATGGCTGGTTTAAAAAAGACGTGTTAAAAATACAGATTTAAAAATACGGTTTAAAAAGACATATAAAAAAGACAGTTCATTATATCAACTAGTGCAGTTATTAAGTTTGTTTCTGATAATCCAGGACCAGCCCAGAAATTTGGCCACAGCACAAACTAACACCAAACTTGTGTCAGAACGAAGAATACGTAGGGCGACACGATAGTTCGAAATGCCCAGGAGACGGCAGGCAGGGGCTAACCATCTTTTTCTTGGATTACTATACACTGGGCATTCAAACATAATGTGAGCTGTACTTTCTACTTTTTCAGGGCATATCGGGCAAGTAGCGGGGGTCTGATAGGGAGGCTTCCATTTGCTAGTAAATTCGCGAGTAGGGAGGATCTCAAGTCTGAATTGAAAATACAATGCTCTGTCCCTAGGTTTTGATATAAACTCAAGGGGGTGGGTGGAAATTTGTGGATCCACGCAGATTCCAGAACTTTCCATCCCAGAAATGTGGGGAAAATGTGTTTTTTTTTGTCATTTTTTTACGTTTGCAAGGGATTCTGGGTAACAGACCATGGTGGGAGGCAGTCAAGTCACCCCATCCTGGATTCCCCTGGGTGTCTAGTTTTCAAAAATGTATAGGTTTGCTAGGTTTCCCTAGGTGCCGGCAGGGCTAGGGTTAAAAAACTACAGCTAGTCACTTTGCCAAAAAAGGGTCATTTTTCACTGCAAAATTGAGGTGTGACCACGTTGCGTTTTGCGCCGTTTCCTGTCGCGGGCACTAGGCCGACCCGCACAAGTGAGGTACCATTTTTCTCGTAAGACTTTGGGGAACGCGGGGTGGGTGGAAATTTGTGGATCCACGCAGATTCCAGAACTTTCCATCCCAGAAATGTGGGGAAAATGTGTTTTTTTTGTCATTTTTTTACGTTTCCAAGGGATTCTGGGTAACACACCATGGTGGGAGGCAGTCAAGTCACCCCATCCTGGATTCCCCTGGGTGTCTAGTTTTCAAAAATGTATAGGTTTGCTAGGTTTCCCTAGGTTTCGGCAGGGCTAGGGTTCAAAAACTACAGCTAGTCACTTTGACAAAAAAGGGTCATTTTTCACTGCAAAATTGAGGAGTGGCCACGTTGCATTTTGCGCCGTTTCCTGTCGCGGGCACTATGTCGACCCGCACAAGTGAGGTACCATTTTTCTCGTAAGACTTTGGGGAACGTGGGGTGGGTGGAAATTTGTGGATCCACGCAGAGTCCAGAACTTTCCATCACAAAAATGTTGGGAAAATGTGTTTTTTTTGTCATTTTGTTACGTTTGCAAGGGATTCTGGGTAACAGACCATGGTGGGAGGCAGTCAAGTCACCCCATCCTGGATTCCCCTGGGTGTCTAGTTTTCAAAAATGTATAGGTTTGCTAGGTTTCCCTAGGTGCCGGCAGTGCTAGGGTTCAAAAACTACAGCTAGTCACTTTGCCAAAAAAGGGTAATTTTTGACTGCAAAATTGAGGTGTGACCACGTTGCGTTTTGCACCGTTTCCTGTCGTGGGCACTAGGCCGACCCGCACAAGTGAGGTACCATTTTTCTCGTAGGACTTTGGGGAAGGCGGGGTGGGTGGAAATTTGTAGATCCACGCAGATTCCAGAACTTTCCATCCCAGAAATGTGGGGAAAATGTGATTTTTTTGTCATTTTTTTACGTTTGCAAGGGATTCTGGGTAACAGACCATGGTGGGAGGCAGTCAAGTCACCCCATCCTGGATTCCCCTGGGTGTCTAGTTTTCAGAAATGTATAGGTTTGCTAGGTTTCCCTAGGTGCCGGCATGGCTAGGGTTCAAAAACTACAGCTAGTCACTTTGCCAAAAAAGGGTCCTTTTTCACTGCAAAATTGAGGTGTGACCACGTTGCGTTTTGCGCCGTTTCCTGTTGCGGGCACTAGGCCGACCCACACAAGTGAGGTACCATTTTTCTCATAGGACTTTGGGGAACGCGGGGTGGGTGGAAATTTGTGGATCCACGCAGATTCCAGAACTTTCCATCCCAGAAATGTGGGGAAAATGTGTTTTTTTTGTCATTTTTTTACGTTTGCAAGGGATTCTGGGTAACAGACCATGGTGGGAGGCAGTCAAGTCACCCCATCCTGGATTCCCCTGGGTGTCTAGTTTTCAAAAATGTATAGGTTTGCTAGGTTTCCCTAGGTGCCGGCAGGGCTAGGGTTCAAAAACTACAGCTAGTCACTTTGCCAAAAAAGGGTCATTTTTCACTGCAAAATTGAGGTGTGACCACGTTGCGTTTTGTGCCGTTTCCTGTCGCGGGCACTACGTCGACGCGCACAAGTGAGGTACCATTTTTCTCGTAAGACTTTGGGGAACGTGGGGTGGGTGGAAATTTGTGGATCCACGCAGATTCCAGAACTTTCCATCACAAAAATGTTTGGAAAATGTGGGTTTTTTTGTAATTTTTTTACGTTTGCAAGGGATTCGGGGTAACAGACCATGGTGGTAGGCAGTCAAGTCACCCCATCCTGGATTCCCCTGGGTGTCTAGTTTTGAAAAATGTATAGGTTTGCTAGGTTTCCCTAGGTGCCGGCAGTGCTAGGGTTCAAAAACTACAGCTAGTCACTTTGCCAAAAAAGGGTAATTTTTGACTGCAAACTTGAGGTGTGACCACGTTGCGTTTTGCGCCGTTTCCTGTCGTGGGCACTAGGCCGACCCGCACATGTGAGGTACCATTTTTCTCGAAGGACTTTGGGGAACGCGGGGTGGGGGGAAATTTGTGGATCCACGCAGATTCCAGAACTTTCCATCCCAGAAATGTGGGGAAAATTTGTTTTTTTGGTCATTTTTTTACGTTTACAAGGGATTCTGGGTAACAGACCATGGTGGGAGGCAGTCAAGTCACCCCATCCTGGATTCCCCTGGGTGTCTAGTTTTCAAAAATGTATAGGTTTGCTAGGTTTCCCTAGGTGCCGGCAGGGCTAGGGTTAAAAAACTACAGCTAGTCACTTTCCCAAAAAAGGGTCATTTTTCACTGCAAAATTGAGGTGTGACCACGTTGCGTTTTGCGCCGTTTCCTGTCGCGGGCACTAGGCCGACTCGCACAAGTGAGGTACCATTTTTCTCGTAGGACTTTGGGTAACGCGGGGTGGGTGTAAATTTGTGGATCCACGCAAATTCCAGAACTTTCCATCCCAGAAATGTGGGCAAAATTTGTTTTTTTGGTCATTTTTTTACGTTTGCAAGGGATTCTGGGTAACAGACCATGGTGGGAGGCAGTCAAGTCACCCCATCCTGGATTCCCCTGGGTGTCTAGTTTTCAAAAATGTATAGGTTTGCTAGGTTTCCCTAGGTGCCGGCAGGGCTAGGGTTCAAAAACTACAGCTAGTCACTTTGCCAAAAAGGGGTAATTTTTCACTGCAAAATTGAGGTGTGACCACGTTGCGTTTTGCGCCGTTTCCTGTCGCGGGCACTAGGCCGACCCGCACAAGTGAGGTACCATTTTTCTCGTAGGACTTTGGGGAACTACGAGATGGGTGGAAATTTGTGGATCCACGCAGATTCCAGAACTTTCCATCACAGAAACATGGGGAAAATGTGTTTTTTTTGTCAAGTCAAGTCAAGTCAAAAAGCTTTATTTCGATAAGAATTATCATAAAAGCATGTACAAGAAATGCATAGTAAAAATAGAAGTTCATTAGGGAACAAATTTTACAGCAGATCGTAATAATAGCTTAATGGCTGGTTTAAAAAAGACGTGTTAAAAATACTGATTTAAAAATACGGTTTAAAAAGACATATAAAAAAGACAGTTCATTATATCAACTAGTGCAGTTATTAAGTTTGTTTCTGATAATCCAGGACCAGCCCAGAAATTTGGCCACAGCACAAACTAACACCAAACTTGTGTCAGAACGAAGAATACGTAGGGCGACACGATAGTTCGAAATGCCCAGGAGACGGCAGGCAGGGGCTAACCATCTTTTTCTTGGATTACTATACACTGGGCATTCAAACATAATGTGAGCTGTACTTTCTACTTTTTCAGGGCATATCGGGCAAGTAGCGGGGGTCTGATAGGGCGGCTTCCATTTGCTAGTAAATTCGCGAGTAGGGAGGATCTCAAGTCTGAATTGAAAATAAAATGCTCTGTCCCTAGGTTTTGATATAAACTCAAGGGGGTGGGTGGAAATTTGTGGATCCACGCAGATTCCAGAACTTTCCATCCCAGAAATGTGGGGAAAATGTGTTTTTTTTGTCATTTTTTTACGTTTGCAAGGGATTCTGGGTAACAGACCATGGTGGGAGGCAGTCAAGTCACCCCATCCTGGATTCCCCTGGGTGTCTAGTTTTCAAAAATGTATAGGTTTGCTAGGTTTCCCTAGGTGCCGGCAGGGCTAGGGTTAAAAAACTACAGCTAGTCACTTTGCCAAAAAAGGGTCATTTTTCACTGCAAAATTGAGGTGTGACCACGTTGCGTTTTGCGCCGTTTCCTGTCGCAGGCACTAGGCCGACCCGCACAAGTGAGGTACCATTTTTCTCGTAGGACTTTGGGGAACGCGGGGTGGGTGGAAATTTGTGGATCCACGCAGATTCCAGAACTTTCCATCCCAGAAATGTGGGGAAAATGTGTTTTTTTTGTCATTTTTTTACGTTTGCAAGGGATTCTGGGTAACAGACCATAGTGGGAGGCAGTCAAGTCACCCCATCCTGGATTCCCCTGGGTGTCTAGTTTTCAAAAATGTATAGGTTTGCTAGGTTTCCCTAGGTTCCGGCAGGGCTAGGGTTCAAAAACTACAGCTAGTCACTTTGACAAAAAAGGGTCATTTTTCACTGCAAAAGTGAGGAGTGACCACGTTGCATTTTGCGCCGTTTCCTGTCGCGGGCACTATGTCGACCCGCACAAGTGAGGTACCATTTTTCTCGTAGGACTTTGGGGAAGGCGGGATGGGTGGAAATTTGTGGATCCACGCAGATTCCAGAACTTTCCATCCCAGAAATGTGGGGAAAATGTGTTTTTTTTGTCATTTTTTTACGTTTGCAAGGGATTCTGGGTAACAGACCATGGTCGGAGGCAGTCAAGTCACCCCATCCTGGATTCCCCTGGGTGTCTAGTTTTCAAAAATGTATAGGTGTGCTAGGTTTCCCTAGGTGCCGGCATGGCTAGGGTTCAAAAACTACAGCTAGTCACTTTGCCAAAAAAGGGTCCTTTTTCACTGCAAAATTGAGGTGTGACCACGTTGCGTTTTGCGCCGTTTCCTGTCGCGGGCACTAGGCCGACCCACACAAGTGAGGTACCATTTTTCTCGTAGGACTTTGGGGAACGCGGGGTGGGTGGAAATTTGTGGATCCACGCAGATTCCAGAACTTTCCATCCCAGAAATGTGGGGAAAATGTGTTTTTTTTGTCATTTTTTTACGTTTGCAAGGGATTCTGGGTAACAGACCATGGTGGGAGGCAGTCAAGTCACCCCATCCTGGATTCCCCTGGGTGTCTAGTTTTCAAAAATGTATAGGTTTGCTAGGTTTCCCTAGGTGCCGGCAGGGCTAGGGTTCAAAAACTACAGCTAGTCACTTTGCCAAAAAAGGGTCATTTTTCACTGCAAAATTGAGGTGTGACCACGTTGCGTTCTGTGCCGTTTCCTGTCGCGGGCACTACGTCGACGCGCACAAGTGAGGTACCATTTTTCTCGTAAGACTTTGGGGAACGTGGGGTGGGTGGAAATTTGTGGATCCACGCAGATTCCAGAACTTTCCATCACAAAAATGTTTGGAAAATGTGGGGTTTTTTTGTAATTTTTTTACGTTTGCAAGGGATTCTGGGTAACAGACCATGGTGGTAGGCAGTCAAGTCACCCCATCCTGGATTCCCCTGGGTGTCTAGTTTTGAAAAATGTATAGGTTTGCTAGGTTTCCCTAGGTGCCGGCAGTGCTAGGGTTAAAAAACTACAGCTAGTCACTTTGCCAAAAAAGGGTAATTTTTGACTGCAAACTTGAGGTGTGACCACGTTGCGTTTTGCGCCGTTTCCTGTCATGGGCACTAGGCCGACCCGCACAAGTGAGGTACCATTTTTCTCGAAGGACTTTGGGGAACGCGGGGTGGGTGGAAATTTGTGGATCCACGCAGATTCCAGAACTTTCCATCCCAGAAATGTGGGGAAAATTTGTTTTTTTGGTCATTTTTTTACGTTTGCAAGGGATTCTGGGTAACAGACCATGGTGGGAGGCAGTCAAGTCACCCCATCCTGGATTCCCCTGGGTGTCTAGTTTTCAAAAATGTATAGGTTTGCTAGGTTTCCCTAGGTGCCGGCAGGGCTAGGGTTCAAAAACTACAGCTAGTCACTTTCCCAAAAAAGGGTCATTTTTCACTGCAAAATTGAGGTGTGACCACATTGCGTTTTGCGCCGTTTCCTGTCGCGGGCACTAGGCCGACCCGCACAAGTGAGGTACCATTTTTCTCGTAGGACTTTGGGTAACGCGGGGTGGGTGGAAATTTGTGGATCCACGCAGATTCCAGAACTTTCCATTCCAGAAATGTGGGGAAAATTTGTTTTTTTGGTCATTTTTTTACGTTTGCAAGGGATTCTGGGTAACAGACCATGGTGGGAGGCAGTCAAGTCACCCCATCCTGGATTCCCCTGGGTGTCTAGTTTTCAAAAATGTATAGGTTTGCTAGGTTTCCCTAGGTGCCGGCAGGGCTAGGGTTCAAAAACTACAGCTAGTCACTTTGCCAAAAAGGGGTAATTTTTCACTGGAAAATTGAGGTGTGACCACGTTGCGTTTTGCGCCGTTTCCTGTCGCGGGCACTAGGCCGACCCGCACAAGTGAGGTACCATTTTTCTCGTAGGACTTTGGGGAACTACGAGATGGGTGGAAATTTGTGGATCCACGCAGATTCCAGAACTTTCCATCACAGAAACATGGGGAAAATGTGTTTTTTTTGTCAAGTCAAGTCAAGTCAAAAAGCTTTATTTCGAAAAGAATTATCATAAAAGCATGTACAAGAAATGCATAGTAAAAATAGAAGTTCATTAGGGAACAAATTTTACAGCAGATCGTAATAATAGCTTAATGGCTGGTTTAAAAAAGACGTGTTAAAAATACAGATTTAAAAATACGGTTTAAAAAGACATATAAAAAAGACAGTTGATTATATCAACTAGTGCAGTTATTAAGTTTGTTTCTGATAATCCAGGACCAGCCCAGAAATTTGGCCACAGCACAAACTAACACCAAACTTGTGTCAGAACGAAGAATACGTAGGGCGGCACGATAGTTCGAAATGCCCAGGAGACGGCAGGCAGGGGCTAACCATCTTTTTCTTGGATTACTATACACTGGGCATTCAAACATAATGTGAGCTGTACTTTCTACTTTTTCAGGGCATATCGGGCAAGTAGCGGGGGTCTGATAGGGAGGCTTCCATTTGCTAGTAAATTCGCGAGTAGGGAGGATCTCAAGTCTGAATTGAAAATACAATGCTCTGTCCCTAGGTTTTGATATAAACTCAAGGGGGTGGGTGGAAATTTGTGGATCCACGCAGATTCCAGAACTTTCCATCCCAGAAATGTGGGGAAAATGTGTTTTTTTTTGTCATTTTTTTACGTTTGCAAGGGATTCTGGGTAACAGACCATGGTGGGAGGCAGTCAAGTCACCCCATCCTGGATTCCCCTGGGTGTCTAGTTTTCAAAAATGTATAGGTTTGCTAGGTTTCCCTAGGTGCCGGCAGGGCTAGGGTTCAAAAACTACAGCTAGTCACTTTGCCAAAAAAGGGTCATTTTTCACTGCAAAATTGAGGTGTGACCACGTTGCGTTTTGCGCCGTTTCCTGTCGCGGGCACTAGGCCGACCCGCACAAGTGAGGTACCATTTTTCTCGTAAGACTTTGTGGAACGCGGGGTGGGTGGAAATTTGTGGATCCACGCAGATTCCAGAACTTTCCATCCCAGAAATGTGGGGAAAATGTGTTTTTTTTGTCATTTTTTTACGTTTCCAAGGGATTCTGGGTAACACACCATGGTGGGAGGCAGTCAAGTCACCCCATCCTGGATTCCCCTGGGTGTCTAGTTTTCAAAAATGTATAGGTTTGCTAGGTTTCCCTAGGTTTCGGCAGGGCTAGGGTTCAAAAACTACAGCTAGTCACTTTGACAAAAAAGGGTCATTTTTCACTGCAAAATTGAGGAGTGGCCACGTTGCATTTTGCGCCGTTTCCTGTCGCGGGCACTATGTCGACCCGCACAAGTGAGGTACCATTTTTCTCGTAAGACTTTGGGGAACGTGGGGTGGGTGGAAATTTGTGGATCCACGCAGAGTCCAGAACTTTCCATCACAAAAATGTTGGGAAAATGTGTTTTTTTTGTCATTTTGTTACGTTTGCAAGGGATTCTGGGTAACAGACCATGGTGGGAGGCAGTCAAGTCACCCCATCCTGGATTCCCCTGGGTGTCTAGTTTTCAAAAATGTATAGGTTTGCTAGGTTTCCCTAGGTGCCGGCAGTGCTAGGGTTCAAAAACTACAGCTAGTCACTTTGCCAAAAAAGGGTAATTTTTGACTGCAAAATTGAGGTGTGACCACGTTGCGTTTTGCACCGTTTCCTGTCGTGGGCACTAGGCCGACCCGCACAAGTGAGGTACCATTTTTCTCGTAGGACTTTGGGGAAGGCGGGGTGGGTGGAAATTTGTAGATCCACGCAGATTCCAGAACTTTCCATCCCAGAAATGTGGGGAAAATGTGATTTTTTTGTCATTTTTTTACGTTTGCAAGGGATTCTGGGTAACAGACCATGGTGGGAGGCAGTCAAGTCACCCCATCCTGGATTCCCCTGGGTGTCTAGTTTTCAGAAATGTATAGGTTTGCTAGGTTTCCCTAGGTGCCGGCATGGCTAGGGTTCAAAAACTACAGCTAGTCACTTTGCCAAAAAAGGGTCCTTTTTCACTGCAAAATTGAGGTGTGACCACGTTGCGTTTTGCGCCGTTTCCTGTTGCGGGCACTAGGCCGACCCACACAAGTGAGGTACCATTTTTCTCATAGGACTTTGGGGAACGCGGGGTGGGTGGAAATTTGTGGATCCACGCAGATTCCAGAACTTTCCATCCCAGAAATGTGGGGAAAATGTGTTTTTTTTGTCATTTTTTTACGTTTGCAAGGGATTCTGGGTAACAGACCATGGTGGGAGGCAGTCAAGTCACCCCATCCTGGATTCCCCTGGGTGTCTAGTTTTCAAAAATGTATAGGTTTGCTAGGTTTCCCTAGGTGCCGGCAGGGCTAGGGTTCAAAAACTACAGCTAGTCACTTTGCCAAAAAAGGGTAATTTTTGACTGCAAACTTGAGGTGTGACCACGTTGCGTTTTGCGCCGTTTCCTGTCGTGGGCACTAGGCCGACCCGCACATGTGAGGTACCATTTTTCTCGAAGGACTTTGGGGAACGCGGGGTGGGGGGAAATTTGTGGATCCACGCAGATTCCAGAACTTTCCATCCCAGAAATGTGGGGAAAATTAGTTTTTTTGGTCATTTTTTTACGTTTACAAGGGATTCTGGGTAACAGACCATGGTGGGAGGCAGTCAAGTCACCCCATCCTGGATTCCCCTGGGTGTCTAGTTTTCAAAAATGTATAGGTTTGCTAGGTTTCCCTAGGTGCCGGTAGGGCTAGGGTTAAAAAACTACAGCTAGTCACTTTCCCAAAAAAGGGTCATTTTTCACTGCAAAATTGAGGTGTGACCACGTTGCGTTTTGCGCCGTTTCCTGTCGCGGGCACTAGGCCGACTCGCACAAGTGAGGTACCATTTTTCTCGTAGGACTTTGGGTAACGCGGGGTGGGTGTAAATTTGTGGATCCACGCAAATTCCAGAACTTTCCATCCCAGAAATGTGGGCAAAATTTGTTTTTTTGGTCATTTTTTTACGTTTGCAAGGGATTCTGGGTAACAGACCATGGTGGGAGGCAGTCAAGTCACCCCATCCTGGATTCCCCTGGGTGTCTAGTTTTCAAAAATGTATAGGTTTGCTAGGTTTCCCTAGGTGCCGGCAGGGCTAGGGTTCAAAAACTACAGCTAGTCACTTTGCCAAAAAGGGGTAATTTTTCACTGCAAAATTGAGGTGTGACCACGTTGCGTTTTGCGCCGTTTCCTGTCGCGGGCACTAGGCCGACCCGCACAAGTGAGGTACCATTTTTCTCGTAGGACTTTGGGGAACTACGAGATGGGTGGAAATTTGTGGATCCACGCAGATTCCAGAACTTTCCATCACAGAAACATGGGGAAAATGTGTTTTTTTTGTCAAGTCAAGTCAAGTCAAAAAGCTTTATTTCGATAAGAATTATCATAAAAGCATGTACAAGAAATGCATAGTAAAAATAGAAGTTCATTAGGGAACAAATTTTACAGCAGATCGTAATAATAGCTTAATGGCTGGTTTAAAAAAGACGTGTTAAAAATACAGATTTAAAAATACGGTTTAAAAAGACATATAAAAAAGACAGTTCATTATATCAACTAGTGCAGTTATTAAGTTTGTTTCTGATAATCCAGGACCAGCCCAGAAATTTGGCCACAGCACAAACTAACACCAAACTTGTGTCAGAACGAAGAATACGTAGGGCGACACGATAGTTCGAAATGCCCAGGAGACGGCAGGCAGGGGCTAACCATCTTTTTCTTGGATTACTATACACTGGGCATTCAAACATAATGTGAGCTGTACTTTCTACTTTTTCAGGGCATATCGGGCAAGTAGCGGGGGTCTGATAGGGCGGCTTCCATTTGCTAGTAAATTCGCGAGTAGGGAGGATCTCAAGTCTGAATTGAAAATAAAATGCTCTGTCCCTAGGTTTTGATATAAACTCAAGGGGGTGGGTGGAAATTTGTGGATCCACGCAGATTCCAGAACTTTCCATCCCAGAAATGTGGGGAAAATGTGTTTTTTTTTGTCATTTTTTTACGTTTGCAAGGGATTCTGGGTAACAGACCATGGTGGGAGGCAGTCAAGTCACCCCATCCTGGATTCCCCTGGGTGTCTAGTTTTCAAAAATGTATAGGTTTGCTAGGTTTCCCTAGGTGCCGGCAGGGCTAGGGTTAAAAAACTACAGCTAGTCACTTTGCCAAAAAAGGGTCATTTTTCACTGCAAAATTGAGGTGTGACCACGTTGCGTTTTGCGCCGTTTCCTGTCGCAGGCACTAGGCCGACCCGCACAAGTGAGGTACCATTTTTCTCGTAGGACTTTGGGGAACGCGGGGTGGGTGGAAATTTGTGGATCCACGCAGATTCCAGAACTTTCCATCCCAGAAATGTGGGGAAAATGTGTTTTTTTTGTCATTTTTTTACGTTTGCAAGGGATTCTGGGTAACAGACCATAGTGGGAGGCAGTCAAGTCACCCCATCCTGGATTCCCCTGGGTGTCTAGTTTTCAAAAATGTATAGGTTTGCTAGGTTTCCCTAGGTTCCGGCAGGGCTAGGGTTCAAAAACTACAGCTAGTCACTTTGACAAAAAAGGGTCATTTTTCACTGCAAAAGTGAGGAGTGACCACGTTGCATTTTGCGCCGTTTCCTGTCGCGGGCACTATGTCGACCCGCACAAGTGAGGTACCATTTTTCTCGTAAGACTTTGGGGAACGTGGGGTGGGTGGAAATTTGTGGATCCACGCAGATTCCAGAACTTTCCATCACAAAAATGTTGGGAAAATGTGTTTTTTTTGTCATTTTTTTACGTTTGCAAGGGATTCTGGGTAACAGACCATGGTGGGAGGCAGTCAAGTCACCCCATCCTGGATTCCCCTGGGTGTCTAGTTTTCAAAAATGTATAGGTTTGCTAGGTTTCCCTAGGTGCCGGCAGTGCTAGGGTTCAAAAACTACAGCTAGTCACTTTGCCAAAAAAGGGTAATTTTTGACTGCAAAATTGAGGTGTGACGACGTTGCGTTTTGCACCGTTTCCTGTCGTGGGCACTAGGCCGACCCGCACAAGTGAGGTACCATTTTTCTCGTAGGACTTTGGGGAAGGCGGGATGGGTGGAAATTTGTGGATCCACGCAGATTCCAGAACTTTCCATCCCAGAAATGTGGGGAAAATGTGTTTTTTTTGTCATTTTTTTACGTTTGCAAGGGATTCTGGGTAACAGACCATGGTCGGAGGCAGTCAAGTCACCCCATCCTGGATTCCCCTGGGTGTCTAGTTTTCAAAAATGTATAGGTTTGCTAGGTTTCCCTAGGTGCCGGCATGGCTAGGGTTCAAAAACTACAGCTAGTCACTTTGCCAAAAAAGGGTCCTTTTTCACTGCAAAATTGAGGTGTGACCACGTTGCGTTTTGCGCCGTTTCCTGTCGCGGGCACTAGGCCGACCCACACAAGTGAGGTACCATTTTTCTCGTAGGACTTTGGGGAACGCGGGGTGGGTGGAAATTTGTGGATCCACGCAGATTCCAGAACTTTCCATCCCAGAAATGTGGGGAAAATGTGTTTTTTTTGTCATTTTTTTACGTTTGCAAGGGATTCTGGGTAACAGACCATGGTGGGAGGCAGTCAAGTCACCCCATCCTGGATTCCCCTGGGTGTCTAGTTTTCAAAAATGTATAGGTTTGCTAGGTTTCCCTAGGTGCCGGCAGGGCTAGGGTTAAAAAACTACAGCTAGTCACTTTGCCAAAAAAGGGTCATTTTTCACTGCAAAATTGAGGTGTGACCACGTTGCGTTCTGTGCCGTTTCCTGTCGCGGGCACTACGTCGACGCGCACAAGTGAGGTACCATTTTTCTCGTAAGACTTTGGGGAACGTGGGGTGGGTGGAAATTTGTGGATCCACGCAGATTCCAGAACTTTCCATCACAAAAATGTTTGGAAAATGTGGGTTTTTTTTGTAATTTTTTTACGTTTGCAAGGGATTCTGGGTAACAGACCATGGTGGTAGGCAGTCAAGTCACCCCATCCTGGATTCCCCTGGGTGTCTAGTTTTGAAAAATGTATAGGTTTGCTAGGTTTCCCTAGGTGCCGGCAGTGCTAGGGTTAAAAAACTACAGCTAGTCACTTTGCCAAAAAAGGGTAATTTTTGACTGCAAACTTGAGGTGTGACCACGTTGCGTTTTGCGCCGTTTCCTGTCATGGGCACTAGGCCGACCCGCACAAGTGAGGTACCATTTTTCTCGAAGGACTTTGGGGAACGCGGGGTGGGTGGAAATTTGTGGATCCACGCAGATTCCAGAACTTTCCATCCCAGAAATGTGGGGAAAATTTGTTTTTTTGGTCATTTTTTTACGTTTGCAAGGGATTCTGGGTAACAGACCATGGTGGGAGGCAGTCAAGTCACCCCATCCTGGATTCCCCTGGGTGTCTAGTTTTCAAAAATGTATAGGTTTGCTAGGTTTCCCTAGGTGCCGGCAGGGCTAGGGTTCAAAAACTACAGCTAGTCACTTTCCCAAAAAAGGGTCATTTTTCACTGCAAAATTGAGGTGTGACCACATTGCGTTTTGCGCCGTTTCCTGTCGCGGGCACTAGGCCGACCCGCACAAGTGAGGTACCATTTTTCTCGTAGGACTTTGGGTAACGCGGGGTGGGTGGAAATTTGTGGATCCACGCAGATTCCAGAACTTTCCATTCCAGAAATGTGGAAAAATTTTGTTTTTTTGGTCATTTTTTTACGTTTGCAAGGGATTCTGGGTAACAGACCATGGTGGGAGGCAGTCAAGTCACCCCATCCTGGATTCCCCTGGGTGTCTAGTTTTCAAAAATGTATAGGTTTGCTAGGTTTCCCTAGGTGCCGGCAGGGCTAGGGTTCAAAAACTACAGCTAGTCACTTTGCCAAAAAGGGGTAATTTTTCACTGGAAAATTGAGGTGTGACCACGTTGCGTTTTGCGCCGTTTCCTGTCGCGGGCACTAGGCCGACCCGCACAAGTGAGGTACCATTTTTCTCGTAGGACTTTGGGGAACTACGAGATGGGTGGAAATTTGTGGATCCACGCAGATTCCAGAACTTTCCATCACAGAAACATGGGGAAAATGTGTTTTTTTTGTCAAGTCAAGTCAAGTCAAAAAGCTTTATTTCGAAAAGAATTATCATAAAAGCATGTACAAGAAATGCATAGTAAAAATAGAAGTTCATTAGGGAACAAATTTTACAGCAGATCGTAATAATAGCTTAATGGCTGGTTTAAAAAAGACGTGTTAAAAATACAGATTTAAAAATACGGTTTAAAAAGACATATAAAAAAGACAGTTCATTATATCAACTAGTGCAGTTATTAAGTTTGTTTCTGATAATCCAGAACCAGCCCAGAAATTTGGCCACAGCACAAACTAACACCAAACTTGTGTCAGAACGAAGAATACGTAGGGCGACACGATAGTTCGAAATGCCCAGGAGACGGCAGGCAGGGGCTAACCATCTTTTTCTTGGATTACTATACACTGGGCATTCAAACATAATGTGAGCTGTACTTTCTACTTTTTCAGGGCATATCGGGCAAGTAGCGGGGGTCTGATAGGGAGGCTTCCATTTGCTAGTAAATTCGCAAGTAGGGAGGATCTCAAGTCTGAATTGAAAATAAAATGCTCTGTCCCTAGGTTTTGATATAAACTCAAGGGGGTGGGTGGAAATTTGTGGATCCACGCAGATTCCAGAACTTTCCATCCCAGAAATGTGTGGAAAATGTGTTTTTTTTGTCATTTTTTTACGTTTGCAAGGGATTCTGGGTAACAGACCATGGTGGGAGGCAGTCAAGTCACCCCATCCTGGATTCCCCTGGGTGTCTAGTTTTCAAAAATGTATAGGTTTGCTAGGTTTCCCTAGGTGCCGGCAGGGCTAGGGTTAAAAAACTACAGCTAGTCACTTTGCCAAAAAAGGGTCATTTTTCACTGCAAAATTGAGGTGTGACCACGTTGCGTTTTGCGCCGTTTCCTGTCGCAGGCACTAGGCCGACCCGCACAAGTGAGGTACCATTTTTCTCGTAGGACTTTTGGGAACGCGGGGTGGGTGGAAATTTGTGGATCCACGCAGATTCCAGAACTTTCCATCCCAGAAATGTGGGGAAAATGTGTTTTTTTTGTCATTTTTTTACGTTTGCAAGGGATTCTGGGTAACAGACCATAGTGGGAGGCAGTCAAGTAACCCCATCCTGGATTCCCCTGGGTGTCTAGTTTTCAAAAATGTATAGGTTTGCTAGGTTTCCCTAGGTTCCGGCAGGGCTAGGGTTCAAAAACTACAGCTAGTCACTTTGACAAAAAAGGGTCATTTTTCACTGCAAAAGTGAGGAGTAACCACGTTGCATTTTGCGCCGTTTCCTGTCGCGGGCACTATGTCGACCCGCACAAGTGAGGTACCATTTTTCTCGTAAGACTTTGGGGAACGTGGGGTGGGTGGAAATTTGTGGATCCACGCAGATTCCAGAACTTTCCATCACAAAAATGTTGGGAAAATGTGTTTTTTTTTGTCATTTTTTTACGTTTGCAAGGGATTCTGGGTAACAGACCATGGTGGGAGGCAGTCAAGTCACCCCATCCTGGATTCCCCTGGGTGTCTAGTTTTCAAAAATGTATAGGTTTGCTAGGTTTCCCTAGGTGCCGGCAGTGCTAGGGTTCAAAAACTACAGCTAGTCACTTTGCCAAAAAAGGGTAATTTTTGACTGCAAAATTGAGGTGTGACCACGTTGCGTTTTGCACCGTTTCCTGTTGCGGGCACTAGGCCGAACCGCAAAAGTGAGGTACCATTTTTCTCGTAGGACTTTGGGGAACGCGGGGTGGGTGGAAATTTGTGGATCCACGCAGATTCCAGAACTTTCCATCCCAGAAATGTGGGGAAAATGTGTTTTTTTTGTCATTTTTTTACGTTTGCAAGGGATTCTGGGTAACAGACCATGGTGGGACGCAGTCAAGTCACCCCATCCTGGATTCCCCTGGGTGTCTAGTTTTCAAAAATGTATAGGTTTGCTAGGTTTCCCTAGGTGCCGGCAGGGCTAGGGTTCAAAAACTACAGCTAGTCACTTTGCCAAAAAAGGGTCAATTTTCACTGCAAAATTTAGGCGTGACCACGTTGCGTTTTGCGCCGTTTCCTGTCGCGGGCACTACGTCGACGCGCACAAGTGAGGTACCATTTTTCTCGTAAGACTTTGGGGAACGTGGGGTGGGTGGAAATTTGTGGATCCACGCAGATTCCAGAACTTTCCATCACAAAAATGTTTGGAAAATGTGGTTTTTTTTGTAATTTTTTTACGTTTGCAAGGGATTCTGGGTAACAGACCATGGTGGTAGGCAGTCAAGTCACCCCATCCTAGATTCCCCTGGGTGTTTAGTTTTCAAAAATGTATAGGTTTGCTAGGTTTCCCTAGGTGCCGGCAGTGCTAGGGTTCAAAAACTACAGCTAGTCACTTTGCCAAAAAAGAGTAATTTTTGACTGCAAAATTGAGGTGTGACCACGTTGCGTTTTGCGCCGTTTCCTGTCGCGGGCACTAGGCCGACCCGCACAAGTGAGGTACCATTTTTCTCGAAGGACTTTGGGGAACACCGGGTGGGTGGAAATTTGTAGATCCACGCAGATTCCAGAACTTTCCATCCCAGAAATGTGGGGAAAATTTGTTTTTTTGGTCATTTTTTTACGTTTGCAAGGGATTCTGGGTAACAGACCATGGTGGGAGGCAGTCAAGTCACCCCATCCTGGATTCCCCTGGGTGTCTAGTTTTCAAAAATGTATAGGTTTGCTAGGTTTCCCTAGGTGCCGGCAGGGCTAGGGTTCAAAAACTACAGCTAGTCACTTTGCCAAAAAGGGGTAATTTTTCACTGCAAAATTGAGGTGTGACCACGTTGCGTTTTGCGCCGTTTCCTGTCGCGGGCACTAGGCCGACCCGCACAAGTGAGGTACCATTTTTCTCGTAAGACTTTGGGGAAGTACGAGATGGGTGGAAATTTGTGGATCCACGCAGATTCCAGAACTTTCCATCACAGAAATATGGGGAAAATGTGTTTTTTTTGTCAAGTCAAGTCAAGTCAAAAATCTTTATTTCGATAAGAATTATCATAAAAGCATGTACAAGAAATGCATAGTAAAAATAGAAGTTCATTAGGGAACAAATTTTACAGCAGATCGTAATAATAGCTTAATGGCTGGTTTAAAAAAGACGTGTTAAAAATACAGATTTAAAAATACGGTTTAAAAAGACATATAAAAAAGACAGTTCATTATATCAACTAGTGCAGTTATTAAGTTTGTTTCTGATAATCCAGGACCAGCCCAGAAATTTTGCCACAGCACAAACTAACACCAAACTTGTGTCAGAACGAAGAATACGTAGGGCGACACAATAGTTCGAAATGCCCAGGAGACGGCAGGCAGGGGCTAACCATCTTTTTCTTGGATTACTATACACTGGGCATTCAAACATAATGTGAGCTGTACTTTCTACTTTTTCAGGGCATATCGGGCAAGTAGCGGGGGTCTGATAGGGAGGCTTCCATTTGCTAGTAAATTCGCGAGTAGGGAGGATCTCAAGTCTGAATTGAAAATACAATGCTCTGTCCCTAGGTTTTGATATAAACTCAAGGGGGTGGGTGGAAATTTGTGGATCCACGCAGATTCCAGAACTTTCCATCCCAGAAATGTGGGGAAAATGTGTTTTTTTTTGTCATTTTTTTACGTTTGCAAGGGATTCTGGGTAACAGACCATGGTGGGAGGCAGTCAAGTCACCCCATCCTGGATTCCCCTGGGTGTCTAGTTTTTAAAAATGTATAGGTTTGCTAGGTTTCCCTAGATGCCGGCAGGGCTAGGGTTCAAAAACTACAGCTAGACTCTTCGCAAAAAAAGTGTAAATTTTCAGTGTGAAAATGTGGTGTGTTCAGCTTAGGTTTTGAGCCACTTCCTGTCGTGGGCACTATGCCTACCCACACAAGTGAGGTACCATTTTTATCGGGAGACTTAGGGTAGTTCAGATTTGTAAAGCAACTGTTATTACCTATTGATTTTGGATGCATTTCTCCCTTCCAAATGAAAGACATTGTGTAAAAAAAAGTCATTTTGAAAAATGACCAAAAATTGTCATGCAAGTATGAGTATTCCCAATTTCGAAAATGTGCAAATATGCACTGTTTCTAAACTCTGTAACTTGTTCCCATTTCAGAAATACATAGGTGTCTTTCATACCGATTTTTCCATGTATACATTTTCCCACAATAATTGCTACATACCCGGAACAAAAAAAAAAACATTACAAAATGCTGCTCAGTTTTTCACTCTGGGTTCGTTGGGCTCTTGGTGAACCTACAAGTCCTATATATCCCCACAACCAGGAAGGTCCAGTGGATGTAACGGTACATTGCTTTCTAAGAGATGTGATAATTAGAAGAAGTTACAGGTGAAAACGTTGACTCAAAAGGTTGCTTTTTTCAACTAATTTTTAATTTTTCCTATATTTAACTGGTAGTTTCTATAAAGAAACCTTGATGGATCTACACAAATGACCCCTTGCTGAATTCAGAATTTTGTCTACTTTTCAAAAATGTATATTTTTCCAGGATCCATTATTGTTTTTGTACCCATTTCTACCATTAACTGGAAGGAGGTTGAAAGCACAAAAAATAGCAAAAATAGGTTATGTCCCAGAAAAATGCCAAAACTGTGTAAAAAATGTTGGTTTTCTAACAAAATTCTGTCATTCCCTAAAAGCTGGAGAAATGGTGATTTCAGCCCCACAAACCCTTTTTTGATACCATTTGCAGAGAAAAACCCAGAAGCTTTCATTTGCAGCCCGTTTTTCCCATTTTTCACAAAAAAAACAAAATGTTGCTGTATTTTGACTAATTTCTGGGAACCCTCTAGGAGAATCCACAAACCCTGGGTACCTTTAGAATCCCCAAGATGTTGGAAGAAAAGGACGCAAATTTGGCGTGGATACCTAATGTGGTCAAAAAGTTACAGGGGCCTAAGCGCGCACTACCCCAAATAGCCCAAAAAAGGCTTAGCACAGGAGGGGAAAAGGCCTAGCAGCGAAGGGGTTAAAAAATTTACAGGTTTGCTAGGTTTCCCTAGGTGCCAACTGTTTGCGTGTAGTGGCCTCATACATTTCAGGAATCAACACCAAATTAGAAAAACGTACAAACTTAGTCTAAGCTGCTCACTGTTCAAAACAGCCAACCTGACAATGCTGGCCTCATCGCTGACAAACAAAGCTCCCTATTAGGAATTCTGGAAGAAATAATGATTATCAGAAAAGCACCCGTAGCGAACACACCAATAACCAATGAACACCTCCTACCACAAAGGGGCAGAAAAGATAATGAAAATCAGGAAAAAAAATTACAAGAATCTAGTGTGGACAAACCTCAGGGGCAGGGACATACGCCAGACCAGATGCACTAACAGGGGGAACAATGATTTCACAGCTGCAAACACCACTGAACAGGGGATCAACAAAGGAAGATCATACGGCAAAGAGCTGAAACACCCATGACTGAAAAACTGGAAGGCAATCAAAAAGACCAGACAGGAAGAAAAGGAAAAATATAAGTCATGCAACAAACCAACTCGTACAAAGACCATACCCCATCTTCAAAAAACCCTCCATCAACAGGGCGGAATCCAGCGTGCCCACAACTCAGGATAACAGCAGAGGGAGAAGATCTCACGAAGCAGAGTCCAGAGGAAATACACATAACAGATGAACCAGGCACAGATAGCCTCACACCACAAGCACAGTTGAGAAGTGTACCAAACAGTAGAATAACAATAACTAATGAGAATGATGCTTGCAACAAGGTAACAAATGAATAAGATCAACAAAAAATAAAAAAGTAGCCAGTTGCGGTTCACAAACTTGTCCAAAAGCATTATGTCAATACCTACAAAACAGGGCAAATAGTCCCGGAGGTCAAGGTAACAGTCTCGGGAACCGGGAACACACAGCATTCAGAACCTACCAAAGACAACCATACAATTGTCACCAAAAATGGTGGAGAAGGAAAAAAAATTACCTATGACCGCCACATTCAGTGTGCCGGTACCACAAATCCTCCAATGAAAATGGCAAGGGGAATCGCTCAAGGCGATCAAGAAACAATTAAATGGGAAGAGCACCAGTTTCACTTTAAGTCCACTCCGGAAAGGACCTTGCAAATAAGTAAATCTAGGTTACGTACAACCACTAAGGAAACCACACAAACCGATGAAATGCTCATTACCTTAGAATTAGCCCGGTACAATCACTGGATGGGAAACGAAACCCTCTCTTCCCAAACAACAAGGACACACAACAAATTATCTTCACACTGTATACATCACAAGGTCGACATGACATCCTAAACAGAGGAAACATATTAAAATTGATGGCTGAATTATCAGATCTGAAACATATAGAATCAACAGATCTCTTATTGGTGGAATTTCTGCCTAACGAGGACCGCACCCGTCCCGAACATACCTTAACTACTTGGCGGCCAGTACAATCAATATTAAACCACACACAATACTTCGATACATGGGGCATAAAACTAGCAAGACAATCTAAGAAAAGTTACACTCAACCCTTAATGGTCAAAGCGCACCCTCAAAGAACACTGGGGCATATTATCAAGCCAGGCGATAAAATTATCGCTGCTTTAGCGGCAGAAAACTGCCGCTAAAACGGCGATAATGCGCTTGATAATATGCTCTATGGAATTCCAATTGAAGCCCATGTTAGAAGTCCTTCACATCTAACATGGGCTTCTATTGGAATTCCACAGAGCATATTATCAAGACCATTATCGCCGTTTTAGAGGATGGCACACCACCACAAGATTGGGAAGCGTATGACATAATAGTGCGCCAAGAGACATGGACCTTGGACAACCTCCCCCTGGAAGGTTACACGCATTACTTTACAGAATAAAAAAATAAGAATGTCACGGCCGGCCAAAAGGAGGTCTGGTAGTTTATGTGTTTACCTCACTCGACATTGAATCCAAACATCTAATATCTCCAGATCCCAGCATGCAACTAATCAAACTCTCACACGGAAGGGAATCCGGGATTTAGAACAGTACTAGTGATTAACATATACATACACCCAAGCACCAAAAAAAAAAAGCATTAAACTCGTTACTCATATCAACAGTCGTAGAAGTAAAAAACACTCAGCCCCTCCGGGACATTTTAACAGGCGACTTCAACTCCAACCTGATTCATACACCGGATGAAGATGACAAACTGACATCAGACAACATATATTGTGAGGTCCCATTGCAAATCCACCTGCCAGCATACTGCCCGGATCAAACAGGTCGGGAACTTGGGACAACGTTAGAGTACCTAGGAATGCGCGTCATCAACGAGAGAACGTCAGAGGATTCTCCGCCGAAATTCACATTCCATAGCACGAAAGTGCAATCAATACTGGACTATACAATAATTTCCCTACCCCTGATGCCCCACTTAGTCCAGTTCTCTATCAACTTTTTGACACAGAGTGACTGTAGTCAAAAGCACATTTCTTCTGGCATGCATAATGGAAGGCACCCACACAACCCTGCACTGGATGGCACCATAAACACAGCACACTTAAAAAGCTTTAAGTGGACAAATGCATCATTACAAGAATTAAATCACAAGAATGAATCAAGTACTGACCAGGCGCAATAAAAAAAACACATTGTCTTCCTAAGCGCCTGGACAGACTTCACATCCAACTTGATATCACTAATGACAAAGAACCCCAGGAGGAAAAAAGGAAATGAAAACAAAGTCACTTCACAAAAACTGAAAACACTAAAACAAGAAGTGTGAAAGGTCGTCAGAAAAATAAGACTATGGATACAGACCATCAAGGATGGGAAAAAGTATGCCAGCTGAAAAGGAGTACAAAAAACGTATCTGGGAAGAGAAAAAGATATCGTGCGAGGCAAACAGGACCAAACTAGTATTCCACACAAAGCAAATCAACTCGAGCGCTTTCTGGGACCAAATTAACAACCTGAACAGGCCAACTAAAACCTTGTATAGCTCCAATGAGCAAGAGGAGAACTGGGCAGGCTTCATGGTAAAAGGATTTGAAAGGAAAATCATTTTAGAATCATCCCAAACGCAGCAACTGCAACACCAATTAAATAACTATTAAAAGATAGGTAAGATGGCCTCAGCAACAGCAGAACAACCAAAAAGAAAAGACTCTGATAAAACATTCTCAATTGGAGACATAATTGACACAATAAAGAGAGGAAGAAGCAATGGGGCACCAGGTTCTAATGGCACCCCCCAAGCAATATTCAAAGGAGAAACAAAATTCTGGGGTGAACCTTCAATGTTGTTTAACTAACTAGAATTATTGAGCAGGATCCCTCCAAGCTGACATGGCTCCAAATTAAATCCAATTTACACGTGGGTGCCCGAAAAAACCCTGCAAACTACCGACACATTGCACTACTCGACGTTGAAGCAAAATATTACGCATCCACGATTATGGCAGACCTAACCGAGTAGTCGGAGAAGCAGAACCTGATCCCAGTCAATCAAACCGCATTCAAGAAAGGAACCGGAACTACTATGAATATACTAGCAGTATCTCAGATTGCCAACAAATCTAGAAAGGGAGAGGAAAAGATAACGCCTCTGCTTTATCAACCTAAAGGCAGCCTTCAACTATGTGGATCGACACAGCATGTGGAAAAAGCTAAAAGACTGGAATATCCCAGGAAACATATTGTGAGGAATAATTCAACTATATACCAACACCTGGGTAAGGATCAAAGTAGGCGATGGCACAAGGATCTTGGGGAAGATACTAACAAATAGGAGCTTGAAACAAGGATGAGTGCTGGGCCCCCACCTATGTAATCTGTTTATGAGCGATTTAGCAGAAAGGTTGGATCAAACTAACTCTCACCCACCACGACTAGGGTCCCTACCATTGTCACATCTCTCTTACGCTGACGACACCATACTGATGAGCCTCGCGGAGGTAGGCCTCCAGAGGGCACTGACAGAAAAGCAGAAATAACTTACAACAAATAAATTGGAAATCAACACAAATATGTCGAAAACCATGCTGATCCAAAATAGATCGAGCCGCAAACTCAAGATATGGTTGAACGGCAAGATGCTGGAGGAAGTTTCAAACTACAAATATTGAGGAGTCTAGCTAGACAACAGACTCAACCAACAAGCACAAAGAAATTACAAGGAAAAAAGGGCTTGTGTGTGAACATTCGCCTTCAGCACTCTAGCAAAAAACTCGAACGTCCGTCGTTTAACCCACCATCAGCAGTGATGGCAGCAAGGCTCCTGCCAACACCATCTTATGGCAGCATTACTAAACACGGAAAAGATTCTGCAAGTTACCATCTATAAACAAACCTTCCAGCTGCTAAAAAGTGCTTCACCAGCACTGGTTTGGCTGGAATTTGCAATAATAAACAAATCACTAGGAAGGATGTATTCAACAGTAAAAAGCTGGTACAAAATAAAACTTAACCAACAACACTGTCAAATTAGTGAGGCACTTTGGACAGAAGTCGAGAAAGATAAGAACATTCTCGTATAATAATTATCTATATAAAGCCCTCCTAAGCACCAAGACAGAAGACCAATGGAACAAAAGCCTGTCTTTCTCAGCATTTTGACGAATCACCAACAAAATGGCAAGACTTCAATCGTTGGTAGAAGCCAAAACCACATTCAGCAGACGAACACATGCATGGATGGTAATCAATGACTACAACTCTTTAAAACAAGCTCCTTACTTAAGCCCAACATTTTCTGGCTTTTATAAGAAACGACTGATGGCACTCTGGTTTGGTGAACTACCAACGACAGCAGACCAACCAACAGTAGCGGTCCGTGGAGGGAGTTCCGTGGGGCGGTGAGGCGGGGTGGGGGAGGGGCAGGGTGGGGAAATGTAAACACCGGAATATGGATGAACGGAGGTAAGTACACATTTAAATAAATAAAACAAATTCCTTTGCGCGCGCTGCTTCGCAAAATGCGATGCAGCGTGCGCAACAAAATTAGGGCTGCCAATTAGGGCTGCCAATACCCAGTGCCTCAATCCATCAGACACTCAATTGAATTGTAAAGTATCATGAATCGGTCTTAAAAAACACCCCTGTTCAATCAACATCATGAACGAAATTCTTCGTACTACACTGAACTGTAATTTTACTTCTTTTTTAAAGAAGTCTTATGTGTCTAATGGTTTTATTATACACACAAAAATGTCTGTATGTAACATTGTTACAGTTTTAATTAATTAAACTAACATTTTTACCAATCTACCTTTGTTGATATCATTTCAGGGAAAAACTGATATTTTTTTCGACAGCACTTTTCCCCCATTTTTCCGAAACAAAATAAAATGTAGGTATATTTTGGCAAATTTCTTGGTCCCCTCCAGGTGAATCGACAAACCCTGGGTACCTCTAGAATCCTCAGGATGTTGGAAGAAAAGAACAAAACTTTAACGTGGATACCTTATGTGGACCAAATGCTACAGGGGCATAAGCACAAAATACCACAAATAGCCAAAAAAAGGCTTAGCACGGGGGGGGGGGGAATATGCCTTTCAGCGAAGCGGTTAAGTACAGCGTTTGATACCGTGGACCACACAATTCTGATGGAAAGGCTTAGGAAAGTTGGGATCCAAGATAAAGCACTAGAGTGACTCACTTCCTTTCTAAAGGATAGATCTTTTCAGATCATGGAAACCACATGCTTTTCTGATAATGCCATCAATATGTGGGGTGCGGCAAGGCTTGTCACTCAGCCCTACTTTGTTTAATGTCTATATGCACCCGTTGGCAAAAATTGTACAGGAGTGTGGGATGTCTGTAGTCTCCTACGCAGCGGACACGCAGCTGGTGGTCTTCTTTGCTATTGGTTCGAATTTGGAACACCATCATCTAGTGTCCTCTCTGGAATAAGTGTTGAATGGATGGCTAGATGCTATTTGAAAGTAAATGGTGACAAGACAGAACTGATGACTCGGGGGGACAATCCTTGTCTCAGGCCTGTAATCAGTTGGCCGAGCAGTATGGGAAATCCCCCTGTCTCTAACTCCCGCCTAAAGAATGTGAGCATGTGGATAGATAAAGAGCTAACAAAGCAAAAAAAGCTTGTTGCTACATGCTTTGGCTTACCTAGAATGATCCGGAAGATTTGGGATTTTATTTCTCGGAACATCTAAGAAGAATTGTGATTCAATCCCTGGTGGTGTCCCGCTTGGATCATGGTAATTCCATTTATTTGGGATCACCAAAATATGTCACACAAAACTGCGGATTGTAGAAATGTGTCAGATAGTCTACTTCTCAAAATCCCAAGCCGTGAATCAGTGAAGGTGTCTCTGAAACAGCTTCATTTGCTGCCTATTGATGCAAGGATCCAGTCTAAATAGCTTTGCCTGGTACATAAAGCAATAAATAGCATTGATTCTCTCAAAATTAGAGGACTTATCTACTTTTATGTACCTACTAGATGATTAAGATTGGCACATGAACACCTCTTAAGAACCGCAAGAATTAAGAGATCAAGATGGGGAGGTAGATCATTTTCATTTCTGGTCCCGAAGCTCTGGAATTCTTTGCCCCTGGGATAAGTCTGCTGGAAGAGGAACCCAGCTTTAGGAAAAAGCTCAAGGCATAGCTGTTCCCCAGTAGCCTCTGAGGTTGGCCCACTCATCCCTGCTGTCAGCCCTCTCAACCAGGACTGGGAAACCCTAGGGCAGCCATGCACTTTACAAAAACATAAAAATAAACAAACATTAACATTGATATATGTAGGCAAGTCGCCCACTATGTAGAGAATATTTGGAGTGTGGAGATGTGAAGGAAGAGCATTGCTAATTCATTGAATAAGATCAATGCAGGTAATTCGGTGCTTTATTAGGCTGCTCATCTGCATTTGTATTCATAAAAGCTAATGGAGAAACCCCCTGTTCCTCAAAAAGTGGGTAGATAATTAGTATAATCCAAGTGGTTCTGTAAGAATTATTTGAAATCTCTGCACCTGTTCTTTGCACTGCTCAAGCACTTTATTTGTCATCATTGTTCTTGTTTCAAAAATTGTATTTGTGTTTAAAAATGTTTTACAATCACAATAACAAGGATTGTTAAAATTATTTGAATAACACAAACATGAAACATTGAGCTTGGTGGTCTTTAATTATTCCATCAAATACAAGTTAAAATGGAGGAAGAACTGCGGCTCACACTTTCAAATCCTTAACTGTATCTCAAAAAATTCCATCTGCATTTGTACAACATGCATGTTTAGGTCATTTCATAAATATTGAGGTTCGGCCTGAGGCGATTGGACTAGTATTGATGTTGTAGTACAGTGCAGATCTCCTCCTGTGACTGAAGGGTTTACAGTTATTGGAATCCATGATCATTTGGATGATAATTGTGTTCCAATAAGGAAGTTTTGTGCTAGATGGATTGTAGGAATGTAGGAGGGAGTCTTTGTCATCCTGTGAGAGATTGTTGATGGTTCTTTTGGTTTGGCAGCTTTTATTGAATGGAGGAAGTTGGCCATGAGAGACTGAGGGAGTTAGGTGTAGGGTATGAGCTAAATAGTTCCTCTAGTAGTGTGATGAGTTTGTGGATGGTATGATCATTGGATTTCAGGTTGTCTGAGATCAGTATCATTTCCTTGAATAAGTTGTCTAATTTACTTTCTAACTTGTGGAGAAGAGGAAGAAGCTGAGATTTGTGCTAGATGACAGAGTGTAGTATCTATGATATCATCAGTGAACAGTTGAGTAGTTAGGGTTGTACTAGAGATGCCATGTAGAACAAAATGTCATTCTCTCCAGATTTGTTGCTCCAAACAACATGTAGCCAAATTGCGAGATATAACCCCATTCTTTCAAGCCTAAATTCACCCCTGTTTTCTTCTCACTTTTACTCAGATGCAGAGAAAGGAGAAGAGGATTTTTATTGTAACCCATTATTCTGTACCAACACCCAAACCCCTCATCTTTTTCTTGAATAAAGCTATTAAAATCATCTTTAGGAGCTCATTAAGTTTAGATTAATATTAATAAAGAATACTTCTAATTTATATAAAACTAAACCACAGCGCCCCTACCTTGCCCGCCCTGAAGGATCATCAACTGATCCCAATCCTTCCAACCTGAGTTAAACTTAGTCAACCACTTACCTATATTCCAAACCTTTCGATTCCCTAATCACTGCCTTTGAAAGTATCAAATCCAAACACTTGCAATTCTCTAGAGCAGGGGTCTTCAAACTGTGGGGCGCGACCCCCAGGGGGGCCGTGGAGTGATGCAAAGGGGGTCGCGCCTTCCCAGTCACACTTCTGCTCAGGCCCAAGGGCTTCAGCCCCCCCCGACACTTCCCCCGTCCTGTGTCTCAGCCCGGGCTGCTGCAGTGAAACTTGAGCTGCTGGGGGCTCAGGTGGGCAGTGTCTGGATTCCTATCTCCGGCACCCCCGTGTTTTTTCACAGGTCTTTAAAGACCATTTAACATGCCTTTGTAAACTGCTTACAGAGACTTAGTTTTTTTTGCTGGTTCCAGTACCCCCTGGGTCCCCACTGTGCCTATTCCTTACATTTGGATTTTACATTCACTGCCATAGTGTGAGAATGCATTTCATGGAAAGGAATACAAAGTTGGCTTCCTGGGGGCGCCGTGAGTGAAAGTTTATTGTGCTTTTGAAGCACCTGCTGCAGCGTTTCTTTCCCCAGCAATTACCAGGCCTCACATAAATGTCAAGATAACTTGTGTGATTAATTATCTTCCTGGAGAGAGATCAGAATGTTGTATAGTTGAGGTTTTGACTTAGGTGATGTTAGTGCAGAGGGTTAATATGCCTGCTGCAAAGAACGTGTACCAAGTAGATTACAGAGTGCGTATGATGTGAAGAGATCAGCAGGTTACTGCTTTCAAAAGAGACATCCTTTTGTTACTTGCAATTTATAACTTAAAGTCCTAATAGAGAATAGTGAGCTATTAACTTTCATCCTAGAACAGCATGCACACTACAAAGAATACATTATTAGACCATTGATTAATGTTGCAAAAAGGGTTAATTTGGCTAGAAATCAATTCTTATTATTAAAGGAAACTCCCAACTATGCTGTTTCTTTTTCGACTCTGCGTTTGTGCTTCTCCACACCAAGCACTCTTGAACTATACTGCCTACCAGTATGGATGACATGTGACTCCTATACTTTTAGTCCTTTGGCTTATGTAACATTTCCTATACACTGATTTACACACTTATGATTGATTGTCTCTGTGTAATGTGTGTGTGATGCAAAGTGCTCGGACACCCTACACTGGTATGAGTGGCACTATATAACTAATTCAATGCATCTGAGAGTGTGGGGTTATGGAGACTTGGTCACTGTTAAAGGGTGCTAGTGAGAGAATCCGTGGTGGGGGTGGTCATTGTGGGGGGCACCAACAAACATTGTCGCACAGGGCACCACCAGCACTAAAGCCGGCCCTGGGAAGTATGCACAGATAAGCGCTGAAAATACCGCTTTAGGTGACTGCTTTTTTTTGTACAGACTGGGCCACCAAAATAATCTGCTGGCAACCCTAACCATAGGACTGGAAGTTTGTTGCAGGATCAGCACATTATTTATTTCCTTCACCCTCGATCCCCGATTAATGCCGCAATAGTTTAACTTAGATATTAAAGTCTACGCCCCCGTCAATAACATGCTGAGTTACTTCATGGGTCTGAGAATGCACCCTGCATTCAGACCACTCATTCCTCATTCTCGCCCTTCATTGTCACGCTCACCTTGCACTCACAGCAATCACAATGCACTCACACTGATCACCATGCACTTGCACCATTCACCCGCCCACCTTGCACTCACAGTGATCACAATGCACTCACACTGATCACCATGCACTTGCACCATTCACCCGCTCACCTTGCACTCAGTGATCACAATGCACTCACACTGATCACCATGCACTTGCACCATTCACCCGCTCACCCTGCACTCACAGTGATCACAATGCACTCACACTGATCACCATGCACTTGCACCATTCACCCGCTCACCTTGCACTCACAGTGATCACAATGCACTCACACTGATCACCATGCACTTGCACCATTCACCCGCTCACCTTGCACTCACAGTGATCACAATGCACTCACACTGATCACCATGCACTTGCACCACTCACCCGCTCACCTTGCACTCACAGTGATCACAATGCACTCACACTGATCACCATGCACTTGCACCATTCACCCGCTCACCCTGCACTCACAGCGATCACAATGCATTCACACTGATCACCATGCACTTGCACCATTCACCCGCTCACCTTGCACTCACAGTGATCACAATGCACTCACACTGATCACCACTTCCTGGTCCCTATGCATTGGTCCTATCAGCCCGCCTCGGTCCCTAAACAGAAAACCAGGATTTTAACCCGACGCTGGCACATGTTAAGTCCAGAAAAATGGGTAGCGAAGCTTAGGGATTCCGACGGCCCCCTCTCAATTGACCCTAACACCGCTGATAGAGAATTTAACAGCTGGCTCACCAACCCCCTAGACAGCCTCATTCCATTAACATGCTCTCTTAAACATGTAAAGAGGATCAATCATGCTCCTTGGTACACCCCGGCCCTGAACATTCTTAGGAAGGAGTGCAAAAAGACGGAGCGAACATGGAGAAAAAACAAATCAGCGACGGACAAAAACACCTATCAAACAGCCATGAAGGCTTACAAACAAGCCCTCCACAGCGCTAAAAGCTCTTTTTTTGAGGTAAGAATACAGAATTCCTCGTGCTCTGCTAAAGAGACTTTTTCCATCCTTAAAGAGCTTCTCCATGTCCCAGCCCCCCCGCAGATACCCTTGGACTCCAAAGCAGCCGAGGAGAAATGCGTTAACCTGGCTAACTTCTTCGACAATAAAATAAAGAAAATCCTTTCCTCCCTACCTGCTACCAATCAGGCCACCTCTGGAATAGCCAAGGATTGTACCCTCACGTCAGGAAACCCCACGGACAAACCCGAATCCCCTTGTTTAACGTCATTCGGACCAGTCACAGAAGAAGAAGTGGCAACCACTCTAGCAGCCACGAAAAGTGGGGCCCCCAGTGACTCAGTTCCCGTACGGTTCATTAAAACCATAGCACGGACCATCACAGCTAGGCTCACGGCCCTCATTAACACCTCGTTTGCCCAAGGAGAAGTCCCACAAAGCTGGAAGGAGGCCGTTGTTAAAGGTCTTCTGAAGAAACCGTCACTAGACCCCGCGGACTTATCCAATTATCGACCCATCTCGCTCCTCCCCTGGATAGGTAAGGTCGCGGAGAAGCTCGCAAACAAAAAGCTGTCCCACTTCTTAGAGGCAAACCACCTCCTAAAAAACTCCCAAACAGGTTTTAGACCAGGTCAGGGCACAGACACCGCCCTCCTGGCGGCCGTAGAAAAAGCGAGGGAAATCATGGACTCAGGAGGATCAGTGGCAGTGGTCCTCCTGGACCTTAGCGCGGCATTCGACACTGTCAGCCACCAGGTCCTAGCCCAGCGCCTGGAGAACACTGGCGTACAAGACAGTGCGCTGAGATGGCTCACATCCTTTCTCTCCCGACGCTCCTTCCAAGTCTGGGAAGGAGAAAGCCGCTCTCCCTCAATCCCCCTCCAGTGTGGAGTGCCCCAGGGCTCCTCACTGAGCCCCACACTTTTTAACGTGTATATGGCCCCACTGGAGGAGCTGGTCGCCCCATTCGGAGTCAAGATCGTCAGCTACGCTGACGACACTCAGCTGGTAGTGACCCTCTCTCACCCCAAGCTAAAGCCCTCCAACCTGCAAGACTGCCTATCCACCGTCCATCAATGGATGGGCGACTCTGACCTAAAACTTAACGGGTCAAAAACAGAGATCCTGCTCCTCGGTCACAAAACTCCGAGTCTCCCCCCTAACATCTGGCCCGCCTGTATGGGTGACCCCCCCTCCCCTAAGACAGAGGTTAAGAGTCTGGGAGTGTGGCTAGAGACAGATCTCACTTTCCGGACACAGGCTAGGAAAACAGCCGGCATCTGCTATGGGCTCCTGAGATCATGCAGAAAGGTGCTCCCCCTACTACCATTCCAGTCCCGCCTCCTGCTAATTCAAGGTTTAGTGCTAGCAAGGCTGGATTATAGCAACGCTATTTACCTCGGGGCACCGGAAGCAACCTTGCAAACACTACAAAAAACCCAAAATGCCGCAGCCCGCTGTAACGCCCTGAACGTCTCAGGATCGTTTAACAGACACGACAATGAGGACGCAACCACTTGTGAAGGGTTAGTTCTTTTAATGAAGGCAAATAAAATACAAAGAACAAACAAAAGTTATAGTCACTGGAATCCTCCAGGCTAAGTACGTTACCAGCCCACAGCACGGATGGTCCTAACCGTCCTCTGCATATACGCCGATCCCGGCGTATGCCAACAGAGGGCAGAAATGAAATGGCCGACAATGCCAATCGGTAGGCTGTGAGGGGCACGAAGAGTGTTGGGGAGAATCGAGGAGTCAGGGAAACACCCAGCCGGGGTCTCTACCTGAAGGGAGCAGCCGCTCAACCTCTTCCTCAGACTGCACCGGGACGCGGAGTCACCTCCTGGTGATGTGTCACCGATACCCCAATCACAAGCAAGAAGACTGAACCGAGAGCAGCCGCTCGATCGATCCTGTGGACTTCCGAGTCTGTAACGCGGCAAACACCTCCTGGTGTGCGTTACAGCTGGCAGTCCCTGTGTCTCTGGTCGGGCTGGGAGTTACGACTCCAACTAGCAAAAGCGCCACTGCGCTTGGACTCAGCCGAGTCAAAAAGCGAAGCTCAATGGTTGACCGGTAGAGCTTCCGGGTCCTTCACAGGTGACGATGGGGCAAGACACGGCCCAGGGAGTAACGACTCGACCTACCTCCGTTCTTGCCTTACTGGAGCACCACTCCGGAACACTGCTCTTCACGAAGCAGGTACGTCGGTGTAAACACAATATCCGACAGCCTTGTACCTCCCGGTTCCTCCCTTTATAGGGAGTGTTTTCCTTGAGTTATGTAACAGCTCTCCTGTTTACATAAGGGCGTGTTTTCCTTGAGTTATGTAACAGCTCTCCTGTTTACATAAGGGCGTGTTTCCCTTGAGTTATGTAACAGCTCTCCTGTTTACATAAGGGCGTGTTTCCCTTGAGTTATGTAACAGCTCTCCTGTTTACATAACCTCTCAACCGCTAAGCATCCTGGGAGATGTAGTCCGTTTTCGCTGGTTACCGTTTTCCTCCCCTCGTATGACAGGAATTCTTGACAGTACATCCTCCCTCTCAGCGGCTCCCCACGGGTCCAGCGCTGGCAGGAAAACGCCGATGGAACAAGGAGACCAAGCGCGGAGCATGAACCCCTTCAGCCGGTTCCCATGAATGCTCCTCCGGGCCATAGCCTTTCCACGCAACCAGGTACCACAGCTTCCCCCTGCGCCATTTGGACGCCCGTATGCCCGACACTTCATACTCCACCTCCGACTCCACGCATACCGGCCTAGGTGTCCCAGACGGCTTGGAGGGTGCTGGTTTGAGCAATGATACACGAAAGACAGGGTGTATCCGCAATGACTGGGGCAAGCACACCTTCACGTTCACGGGACCCATACACTTGGTAATTCGATAGGGGCCCATGTACTTGGGATGGAACACACTGTTCTTTCGAAACCTCATGTTTCTTGTGGATATCCAGACGTAGTCTCCAGTGCGGTACAGTGGCCCGGGCCTTCTCTTCCTATCTGCCGCAGCCTTGTATCTTCTCTTGGCCTCTATTAGGACAGCCCTTGAGCGCATCAACGTGTCTTTTATGTGTGCCACCCTGTCCGCTGTGGCGGGAATCCTGTCCTCTCTGAACGGATGTAGAAATGGCAAGAACCTGGGATGTTGGCCATAGTTGCTATAGAACGGAGATGACTGTGTGGAGCTGTGAGTGGCGTTGTTATAGGCTATCTCTGCAACCCATAGCAAGTCGACCCATTCTTCCCTGCCCTGGTCCACAAAACATCGCAGATACTGTTTGAGCGTTTGGTTCAGGCGCTCGGTTTGGCCGTCCGTTTGAGGGTGGTAGCTGGTGGACAGGGCGGTCTTAACATGCAGCGCAGTGCACCAAGTCTTCCAGAATTGCGCAGTAAACTGCGACCCCCGGTCCGACACGATCACCCCAGGTAATCCATGCAGTCGTACCACATTCTTTAGGAGTAGTGACGCCAATTCCCCGGCCGTAGGGACTCTCTTGCAGGGGATGAAGTGCCCCATTTTCGTCAAGTAATCCACCACCACTAGTATTGCCGTCATCCCCTGGTCTACCGGTAGGCCCACCACGAAGTCCAGTGATATGCTATCCCATGGTCTATCCGGGGTCGGAAGTGGATGTAAGAGCCCTTGGGTTCGGCCATGGTCGGCCTTCATGGTAGCACACGTAGGACACTCCTGTCCCCACCTCCTGACATCCACTCTCATGGTTGGCCACCAGAAATGCCGTCCCATGCTAGCCACCGTTTTTTCAAAGCCCAAATGACCTGCGCATGGAGAGTCATGGCACCAGATGAATGCTTGTTTCCTTAGCCTAGGCGTGGGTATCAATAGGCACCTGCCCTTCAGGGGTATCCCGTCCTTCAGCTGCCATTCTCTGTGACTGAGGAGCCACCTCCGCCATGCGAATGACCTGATCCCTCTCTTTATCCCCCTCAGGAAAGTATCCGGTTGGATAACCCCCAATACCATCCTCGGGGAAATGATGGAACGCTCGGTTGCAGGCAATGGTTCCTTAACTGCAGATTGACGGGACAGGGCGTCCGCCTTCCGGTTTTCCGTCCCCGGCCGATATGTGATGCGGAAGTTGAACCCCGCAAAGAAGATCATCCACCGCAGCTGCCTGGGAGAAAGGTGTCTAGTGGCCGTCATGAACTGTAGGTTCCGATGGTCCGTGTACACCGATACCACATGTCTTGCCCCCATCAACCAATGCCTCCATTCGGTGAAGGCGTCCTTGATTGCGAGAAGCTCCTTCTCCGCAATATGGTAGTTGCGTTCGGCGTCGTTGAGTTTGCGGGACATGTACGCAACGGGATGAAGCACCCCTGTGTCGTGGTTGCGTTGGGACAAGATAGCCCCCAGCGCCACATCCGACGCGTCCGCTTCCACCACGTAGGGGAGATCCGGATCGGGGTGAGCCAACACCGGCGCCTTACCAAAGGCGCTTTTCAGGGCCTCAAAGGCTTTGTTCGCTTCAGGGGACCAGACAAACTCCTTGGACTTCCTCAGTAGCTGTGTGATTGGGGCCACCACTCCTGAAAATCCATCTATAAACCGCCTGTAAAAGTTGGCGAAGCCAATGAAACTTTGGACGTCCTTCACGCTTTGGGGCACCGGCCATTCTTTCACCGCCTTGATCTTTCGTTCTGCCATCTCCTGTCCCTCTGGACTCAGCATCACTCCGAGGAATTCCACGGATGTGAGGTGGAAGTCACACTTGCTGAGTTTACAAAACAGCATGTTTTCCCTCAGCTTTTGGAGCACAGCTTTGACGTGGTGTACGTGCTCCTCCACACTGGACGAATAGATGAGGATGTCGTCGATATATACGACCACGTAGATATCCAACTCCTCTCTGAATACCTCATTCAAAAAGTACTGAAAGGCTGCCGGGGCGTTGCACAGACCGAACGGCATGACGAGGTACTCAAAAAGGCCGAACCTGGTCTTAAAGGCGGTCTTCCACTCGTCTCCGTCCCTCATGCGCACCAGATGGTATGCCCCTTTCAAATCCAACTTGGTGTAGATACGAGCTTTCTTGACCTGTTCCAGAAGTACACTGATGAGAGGCAAGGGGTACCGATTTTTTATGGTTATCGCATTCAATGCCCTAAAGTCCACACAGGCTCTCAGCTCCCCATTAGCCTTCGGGATGAAGAAGAGTGGCGAGGCGGCCGGAGACTTGGACGGGCGGATGAATCCTAGCTTGAGGAGTTTATCCAGGTACCCCCGGAGATGCACGTTTTCAGGCTCCGTCAGGGCATACAGCCTGCCGCTGGGAACGCTGGCCCCTGGCACCAGGTCGATCTGGCAGTCAAACTGTCTATGTGGTGGTAGCACTTCCGCCTTCACCTCATCAAATACATCCTCAAAACTGTGATAAGCCTGGGGGAGAGCCACATCTTTTTCTGCCGCTGTAGCCACCGTCTGACTCCCGCTCTCATCTGCGTCAAGGGATTCCGTTCTTATTCCACAATGCAGGATGCAATACGGTGACGTCATTTCGATGCGATGTGTTGGCCAATCCACAAAGGGGTTGTGTTTCTGTAGCCACGGCAATCCCAATATGACGCCATATTGGGGCGCTCGGATGATGTTAAAATCGATTTGTTCCAAATGGTTCCTCCCATATCTCATCGGAAGGACCCCCGTGTGCTGTCCGATGGGCCCCGTCACCAATCGCCTTCCGTCTACCGCATAGACGTCTTCGGGTACTGCTTTGGGAAGAAGCACTAGCCCTAGCCTGCATGCCTCGTTGTGGTCCATAAACATGCCAGTGGCCCCTGAATCCACCATGGCCACAACGGGTATCCACTGGTCATGCACTCCCACGTGCACCGTGATAAACAGGTGTCGTTGTCCCTTAGTGACCGAGTTGGAAAGTGAAGGGATGGATGAGTGACTCCGAGATGCCCCTTCTCTGGTCTTGGAGTCCTCTAGTTTTCCGCCGGTATGTCCACCACGGCTGTTACCGACCGGTTGGCCCGATAACGTGACGTCTTCGGTTTGGCAGGGCATTCACGTACGTAGTGGCCTTTTTTGCCACAATATAGGCACAATCCTTGTTTACGGCGTGACTCTTTCTCCGTGGCTGTGAGGCTCGCTCGTATTGCGCTGATGTCCATGGGTTCTTCCTTGGATGCGGTGGAAGTTTCAGGACTTCCCACCGTCACATAGGATGGAAGGGATTTTCCTTTTCTCCCATGATCCCCCTTTCTTTCACTTAGCCTATGTTCCAGCCGTAATACCAGGTTGATAAGGCCCTCACATGTCTTGGGTTGAGGGTCAATATGAGCCACGGCGTCCTTGAGCTCATCGCACAGCCCTTGATGGAAGAGCGCCGTCTGTTTAGCAACAGGCCACTTGGTTTCCGCAACCAGCCTTCGGAACGCGTTGAGATACTGCACCAGGTCGTTGGATCCCTGTCTCAACTCAAGCATTTCACGGTCCGCCGTGTACGAGTCAGCCCTTCTGTCGAATACCTTCAGGAATTCCTCGCGAAAAGCACCCCAATCACATAAGAGGGGGTCGTCCCTGCTCACCAGAGGTACGGCCCATTGTGCCGCGTTTCCAGCCAAATAGGATATAAGGAAAGCCACACGAGCCTGACTCGTGGGGAACGCCTTTGGTTTGCACGATAAATGTAGCGCCACTTGTGTGAGGAATACCTGCACTGTGTTAGGATCCCCACTGTACCTCTCTGGTGTTGCCAAGGGGATGGCTACCGGCATTTCCACTACTACCGCAGGGGTCTGGTTCGTGAGGGAGGTGCTGGGCGTGAGCGGGTCCAATTGGATAGCATCCAGTCTGGCTTTTACATCGGCTGTTTCTTGCCTAGAGGCAGCCACTTCAACTTGCATGGCCGCTAAAGCAGCCAGCACATCATCAAGTGTTGCCATGTCTGTTATCGACCGGGAGACAGTTAGTGTTATTAAGGTCGGATATTTTGTAACGCCCTGAACGTCTCAGGATCGTTTAACAGACACGACAATGAGGACGCAACCACTTGTGAAGGGTTAGTTCTTTTAATGAAGGCAAATAAAATACAAAGAACAAACAAAAGTTATAGTCACTGGAATCCTCCAGGCTAAGTACGTTACCAGCCCACAGCACGGATGGTCCTAACCGTCCTCTGCATATACGCCGATCCCGGCGTATGCCAACAGAGGGCAGAAATGAAATGGCCGACAATGCCAATCGGTAGGCTGTGAGGGGCACGAAGAGTGTTGGGGAGAATCGAGGAGTCAGGGAAACACCCAGCCGGGGTCTCTACCTGAAGGGAGCAGCCGCTCAACCTCTTCCTCAGACTGCACCGGGACGCGGAGTCACCTCCTGGTGATGTGTCACCGATACCCCAATCACAAGCAAGAAGACTGAACCGAGAGCAGCCGCTCGATCGATCCTGTGGACTTCCGAGTCTGTAACGCGGCAAACACCTCCTGGTGTGCGTTACAGCTGGCAGTCCCTGTGTCTCTGGTCGGGCTGGGAGTTACGACTCCAACTAGCAAAAGCGCCACTGCGCTTGGACTCAGCCGAGTCAAAAAGCGAAGCTCAATGGTTGACCGGTAGAGCTTCCGGGTCCTTCACAGGTGACGATGGGGCAAGACACGGCCCAGGGAGTAACGACTCGACCTACCTCCGTTCTTGCCTTACTGGAGCACCACTCCGGAACACTGCTCTTCACGAAGCAGGTACGTCGGTGTAAACACAATATCCGACAGCCTTGTACCTCCCGGTTCCTCCCTTTATAGGGAGTGTTTTCCTTGAGTTATGTAACAGCTCTCCTGTTTACATAAGGGCGTGTTTTCCTTGAGTTATGTAACAGCTCTCCTGTTTACATAAGGGCGTGTTTCCCTTGAGTTATGTAACAGCTCTCCTGTTTACATAAGGGCGTGTTTCCCTTGAGTTATGTAACAGCTCTCCTGTTTACATAAGGGCGTGTTTCCCTTGAGTTATGTAACAGCTCTCCTGTTTACATAACCTCTCAACCGCTAAGCATCCTGGGAGATGTAGTCCGTTTTCGCTGGTTACCGTTTTCCTCCCCTCGTATGACAGGAATTCTTGACACCCGCCTGCTCACAAACACCCCAGCAAGAACATCGGCCAAACCTGCCCTGAGAAAACTTCACTGGCTCCCCGTGAGGGAAAGAGTCGCCTTCAAGGCCCTCTGTCTGGCACACAAGGTCCTGCACAACGCGGGTCCCCCCATTCTGAGCACTTGGATCACTCCATACAGACCGTCGAGAGCGCTCCGGTCTGAACAGGGAAACCTTATCATTGTCCCTAGGGTGAAGAAAACCCGCATCGGCGGCCGGAGATTTTCGGTAAACACGGCCAGAAAATGGAACGCTCTCCCCTCGAACCTCAGAGCTGAACCAAACCTCCTAAAATTTAGGAAATCCCTCAAAACCCTCCTTTTTCCCTGATTTTTCTTCGAAGTCTCCCTGTGCCCCCCCTTTAGGGCTGGGCACAGGGATAAAATAAAATAAAAAAATAAAACATGCACTTGCACCATTCACCCGCTCACCTTGCACTCACAGTGATCACTCTGCTCTCAAAATGCACTTGTCCTGCTCACACTATACCTCAACCTGCAGTCACACGAGTACACTACTCATCCTGCACTTATGTGACACTTCACTCACCTGTCCCCCTCACTATTCAATATGCAACTCACTCAAACAAGCCCATCAGTAATCATACATTCATTCATCCCATTCTGAACTTGCATCCGCACCCAAAATGAGAGAGGACAGCAAGGGAGTGGAGAATTTGATTGAAGAGGTCAGGGATGAGAAGAAATGTGAATTGCCGAAGAGCAGTGTGGACACGCAAGAAGTGAGTGTGATCCAAAGGTGAGGGCTTCTGTTAGAACAAAGGGGAGATGTGAAAGAGGAATGGGGGGACTGGAGAGGTGTAAGATACAAATAGACAAAAATTTGAATGAAGAGACGAGGTGAATGAGAAGTGCTGAGGGGCACGGGAGGTGACAGGGCCAGAGAGGCCATGAGATACATGTGAGAGACTGTTAGAGATGAGGGCAGTGAAAGGACAGAATGGCAAGAGGTGATTAAAGGTGAAGTGAGAGGTTGAATGGGGAGAGTTCAGAAGTTGTAAAAAGGGGTGAAAGAAAATGACCTGCAAAGTGAGAGAGGGATCCGGGGTTAGGAGAGGAGAGAGGGATGGAAGGGAGGGGGTGAGAGGAAAGCTGCATGGGTAAAAGGCTTAACTCTACACAAAACCGCCAGGGTTTTAAGGGACCCCTGCTTCTTCCGGTCAGGGCCAGGTGAGCTTCTAATGTGGCAGCACGTATTGCTGCAGAGTGGAAGGCCCTTCACAAAGGTTGACTTGAAATCTTTCTGATGATAATTGCTGTATTTTGGTTATAAATGGGTACTGATTGGGTGAAATCTTTCCTCAGCATTACTGTGTGTAACAAATATCAAAATAATGAAGCAATGCTATCCCAAAATACGCGGCATCACATAACCTTATTTACATTTTCATCCCACGCAATTTAGTCAACAGGTTTAGACATTTTTGTCAAGAGGGGGTCCTTACGCCTCAAAATGTTGACAGGGGGGTCTCGGCATCCAAAAGTTTGAAGACCTCTGCTCTAGAGCCAGATAAACATGACAGTCAAGTATGTCACACTTCTCAAATAGTTAATTACCTCGACATACAAAGTCATTATGGGCAGCCTAAAAATCCTAATTAAGGGAGGTACACGTAGTCCCAAATCTAAAGCCATTTTATGAGAAAAAAAATAAAGTATTGGAGAGGACAAAGGAATCTCTAATCTGGATATCATATTTATCAAAGCTGTCTGATGATATACACTTATTTCTGGAAAGTCGCCTCATAATTCAATTTAAACAGATTAGAACAGTGTTCAGAGACATAAACTCCTAAATATTTTATTGCTGACCCAGGTTTTATATCGCTCCCCAAGGTCTACAGGAAGAATATTAGGGGAGGCATGAAAAAGCAGAACCTCTGATTTTCTCCAATAATTTTTGCAGATTGAGCTCTTCGGCTCCTAAGTATAATATTTGGTCATCCCTATACAGTTTAATTTTAGCCATCATGGGTATGGGGGCAAATTTCGATGTTCACACATATTGCAAATTCCAAGAGATCTATCAATAAATACTTGCAATTCTCCAGAGCCAGTCAATCATGACTGTCAAGTATGTCAAACTTCTCAAATAGTTCATTACCTCAACATGCAAAGGCTAATAACGTTGAAGGTATAGGACATACTTTAATGAGCCCTTATGTACACCTTAACTCTACCCACTTCCACAGAATTAATTATAATTGTTGCTGATGATTCTTTATAAAGATTATTTAAAACCCTTATTAGTACAGCTGGAAAACAATAAGCCGAAAGATTTTTAAGCAGTGCTTCCCAATTAACTAAGTCAAAAGCTTTCTCAGAGTAGAACATAATTATTGCAGCAGTGATTTAATTTTGGGAAAAGTAACGAATTGCTTGGTTAAGATCATTTGAATTAGCTGAGATAGACCTATTTGGCAGAAATCCAATCTGATCAAAGTGTGTTAACATGGAGGTAGTGGCAACACCTTAGTGAAAAGCTTATAATCCTCATTTAATAAACCTTTTAGATGACATGAACTACAGTGCCTTGGTGACTTAACATGTTTTAAAATACTGGCAATTTGATCTTAAAAAATAATATGGGAAACATTTCTTCCTTACAAATATTATTAAAAAGGATCACTCAACCTTGCTTTAAATCAGAGTAAACATTTTTAAAAACTGCATCTAGGAATGTCTTGACTCACTATAGCTTGCCACTAGCTATGCTTTCCAAAGCAGCTTTAAACTCTTCTGAGGACATAGGTATGCCTACTGTTGCTCACTACTCTTCCCTGAGTTTAGGAATACCCCCCTCTGCTTTAGTCAGCTTAAACGTCAACCTGCTTTTGAAAGATTATTGAATTATATTTTGATCACAAGACATTAAATTAGTTTCAGGGTCAACAACTTCTCTAATATAATTCTGATTTGCCCTGGATTGTATAGCCATGACAGCAGATTCCCAATATGCTCACTCTCTTCATAGCACTTCTGCTCAATGTATCTCTGATCCAAAACCTTAATTCTTCAATCAATAAGGAATTTGTAGTGGGTGGAAAATCACCCATGAGGGTCTCAAAACTCTGGAGTTGCTAGCTGAAACGTGGTGATTTGTTCATTCGAACAGCCAGGTCTTGAGTTCTTTCTTGAATTGATGGAGCAATGAGTTAGCCCTGAGGTGCAGGGGAAGGTCGTTCCAAGATTTGGCTGCTAAGTGTTAGAAGGAGTGTCCTTCACTGTTGCCTAGGCAGATACGTGGCGTTATCTGCGAGGAAGAAGGAGGCTGATAGGAGGTTTCTGGTTGGTCTGTGTTAAGTCATGCATTTGTTGATGTATGCTGGTCCCTCATAGTGCAGGGCTTTGTATATGTGAGTTAATATCTTGAACTGGCATTTCTTCTGAATCAGGAGCCAGTGTAGCTTCTTGAGGTGAGGTTATGTGTTACATGGTTCATCTGGCGAGGTCAAGGATGAGTCTTGCTGCTAAGTTTTGTATTGTCTGTAGTCACTTCATGAGGTTTGCGGTGATTGCTATGTAGAGTGTGTTCCCATAATCCAGCCTGCTGGTGATGAGGGCTGTTATATCCTACTTAATTGTTTATCATTTTAGTCCAGCCCTGCTGCCACTAGTTGCTCAGCCAGAGCGTGAGATGGTCATAGAATGTTGGTGTGCCTGTGATGCGTGGAATGCCTGGGTGACTGAGTGGATGAGTGTTGGCAGTTGAAGATGGGCTGAGCAGCTAGGGAGGCTGCTCCTGGTGGGGTTGGTACCACACTAGGCTGGCTGGAGTAGAGACAGATGTAACCTGAACTGGAGACTGAATAAAGATGGCTTAAGAATACCTCCTGGCTCCAGGTGTCTTTCTACTGAGATCACAACATTTATTTTGGCGACGAGCGGACTTTGAACCCTAGAGACTCTTGGTGAACCACTGAAACAAAGGAACTATAAAGGAAATAAAGGAGAAACTAAGAGATCCTTAAAGCAACTACATCTACAAAGAAAGAATTCCCAGGAAAGCCAGCGCCAGCCCCACCAGTGTCCTTTCCATTGGACAGCCCATAGAGAAGTGTCATCACAAAAGGACACTACAGCCTGGGAATAATACAGCTATTTAAAGGAATAAAGTGAGTTGGAGGAGTAGCTAAGCTACAGCCGCATCTGGTGTCCCAGCCACAACGTGTGCCACATAAAGGAATACAGTGAGTTGGAGGAGTAGTTAAACTATAGCCACATTTGGTGTTCCAGCCACAGAAAGAAGAAAAAGACAATTTAGGATCTTTCATCATAAATATATAAGAACGTGAAGTGTGCAGTGGTTGCACAGATGAGAAACTTTGGTGTATTGGTACAGTGGCAGCATTTTGGAATTTAAGCAACGTTTGGACCTGCGTGCACCACACAGTTACGGTGTGGTATCACTAGTTTTGGGCATAAAGGTCTTGTATTATGCTTATTCTAGGTCTCACATGCAATGGGTGTACAACGATGAGTTGCTTGCAGTTGCAGCAAGCATGGATGTGATTTCTGTCCTGGATTTTATACTGAGTCCTACGATGCGACTATCAGCTAAAAGGAACTATGGTTTTGCCCGTTTTCACCAATCTCTGGATGTCTACTCTTGAGGCGAGGTGCCTGATCGGTGTCTTGGGGCACTTTAGGTTTGGTGAACTTTGTCTCCTGTCTGCAAGGGAGTGGAGGTCCACTCCGAACGGGACTTGCATGGGTGTTGGCAGCCGCAGGATTGGCGGTGTCTAGCAGCGTGTGCACTGTTGTGGGACTTTGTGAAGTGTGCACACTACCCTGCGATTTACGCGACGCTGCATTACATTTGGCAATGTTTAGTGCCGAGTTGGCGTGAGGTATCTTTCTACAGCTTGGACCTGTTCTACTTGTTGTGTGGTGGGGTGCGGAGACAATTGCACAATTGAAGACTTTTGGGAGCTTTGTGAGGTGAGCCATCATTTTGTATTAATCTGTTTTGGCTGCGCTTTACTGATGCCATCTTAACCGCTCTATTCACATTCAAACATTTGAAAATGCCTGCTCGTGCCACTCACTGTTGTTCGACGTTGCGCGAGGCTGCTGTGGAACCTTGGGTGATGCCTCTTCTACTCTGCTGCTCGAACACATCGTATGGACGTTTTGGTGCGCGGACGCACCGTGAGCCACTCTGCAGCGACGTCGATGGCGTGCCGCCATTTTGAGGTTGGCGGCCGCGTTTGTCCTTTATTGATTGGTGGTGCATGTTAGCTGAAGAGTTGCTAACCATGCATATTTCACATTTTTGCCAACCACGTTCCTTCTGGTTGCCTTTCCTGCTGTTTGGTATGTTACAAATAAAGTTTTTACTTCACAGCGTTTTTTTCACGCACGGAGGTAGGCGTCTAAGCACAAAGTTGGTGGAGTTCAAGCCATATTTTTGGGTGGCTAACACGCCGTGGTGAGTGTACTATTTACATCTTCATTGGTTGCCCACGGTTATGCTTGGTTCCTGTTTAGAAGAAAAGGAAAGGTACTTTTATGGTTTTAAATGTTCTGGGGGGTCTCTTTGTGTCCGTGGTTTACAAGGAACTTTTCTTTGGACATGGCGTTATGTCGTCGTCTGGACAACCTCAGTGTGTAGTCCTCCGTTTCATGTATGTCGGAGTTTTGATGGTGAAGTTCTTTGCAGGGAAAGTCCAGACCTATCACAACTCGGGTGAGATGTCGCTCACCGGTGAGGGGCACAGTGTACTACTGTTCTACAGTTAACTGAATGGTTTTTATGTGTTAGTATTGTAACAGGAGAAATTAGTCGTGATGCCACAGGTGTATAGTATGAGGATGGGTCTTCTATTTAACAGTGATTTTCCTGTGGGTGGTTGTCACGTTGTTCCCATACACGAGGGAAGGTTTTGGGTAATAGCTCCTTGACTAGTTATGTTTGTTATTCCCATATGGGGTATGTAACCTCCACGAGGGGGTCAAGAGCTCGTTTGTAACCTCTATAAGGGGTTTGTAGTACTTAGGTTAACCCTCACACTGGGTTGGGTTCTGGTTTAGTCTATAAATAGTTTGTACCTAGGTTAACCCTCACACTGGGTTGGGTTATGGTTTAGTCCATAAATAGTTGTGCACAGTACTAATGTACATCCCTTCACGGGAGTGGTTATGGGTGACGATCCATATACTTGTTTGTTTCCCTTTCTCTTGGGATTGTAGTTGTAGGGTATGCTATCTTTAGAGCTACTTTTAGTTATACATTGGGGCTTTGGTTGTGTGGGGTCTTTTACCCTTTCCGTTGTAGTGCATTACGTCATAGTGTTTAATGCAAAGTGCTTCAAGTGTATTTCTGGTAATGTTATTGTTGCTTCAAAATGTTTTATTCTTTTAGGGAGGGATGGGAGATATTGCTTATCAAATGTATTTATCTTACCCGTTCTTTCTGTGTATAATGGTTCTTTGTACTGCGATGTTTTAATTTGTTTGCATCTGTGGGACTTGTACCATTATTCATTTTTCTTGTGGATAGTTCTTCAGTGATGTTTTATTACTTGCATGTTTTGTTTTCGTTGAAGAAAAAGGGATAATGTTATATCCTACTTAATTGTTTATCATTTTAGTCCAGCCCTGCTGCCACTAGTTGCTCAGCCAGAGCGTGAGATGGTCATAGAATGTTGGTGTGCCTGTGATGCGTGGAATGCCTGGGTGACTGAGTGGATGAGTGTTGGCAGTTGAAGATGGGCTGAGCAGCTAGGGAGGCTGCTCCTGGTGGGGTTGGTACCACACTAGGCTGGCTGGAGTAGAGACAGATGTAACCTGAACTGGAGACTGAATAAAGATGGCTTAAGAATACCTCCTGGCTCCAGGTGTCTTTCTACTGAGATCACAACAAGGGCCTTCATGTTTGTCCTTCTGGTGTTGACTGGGAGCCACCTGAAGATCTTTTTGGAGCATGCGAAGGGTGTGAAAGCAGGAGGAGGAGACTGTGTTTACCTGTTTCTTTATGGATAGCTTGCTGTCCAAGGTAATGCCGAGGATGTGGGCATGATATGTTGTGATGGGGGATCTGAGTTCAGCAGGCTACCATGTGTCGTTCCATGACAAGATGTTGTTCCCAAATATGAGGACTTCCATCTTGTATGTGTTGAGCTTGAGACAGTTGTCCTTCATTTGTGGAAATCGGTTCTGAAGGAATCTTCTGACAGCGAGAGGATGAGCTGGGTATCATCTGCATAGGAAATCATTTTAAGTTCATGCGATCTGACGGTAATGGTGAGGGGGGGTCATGTATGAGTTGAAGAGGGTGGGGCTGGGTGGCAATCCTTGGGGCCACCGCAGATTATTTTCTTGGGTGTTAAGGTGAACAGTGGGAGACAGATTCACTGAGTTCTTCCAATGAGGCATGAGGCAATCCATTTGAGGGTGTTTCCCTGGATTCTGATGTGTTGATCAGGATTTGATGGGAGATGGTGTTGAAGGAGGCTGACAGGTCTAGGAGGATGAGGGCTGCTGTCTCACTGCAGTTCAGGAGAGCTCTGATGTAATTGGTGCCTGCAATCGTGGCTGTTTCTGTGCTGTGATTGGCTTAGAACCAGTATTGAGAGGGGTCCAGGAGGCTGTTATGTTCCATGTTTTCGGAGAGTTGCTGGTTGATTTCCTTCTCAAGAACTTTTGCAGGAAAGGGGACCAGGGAGATGGGTCTGTAGTTCTCTGGTTCTGCTGGGTCGGTGGATGGTGCATGTTTCCAGTCCTCAGGGAATGAGCTAATGGAGGTGTTCAGGACTTTGTTGAGCTTGTGGCCAATGTCTTGCGTCCGAGTTTGACGCCGTGGTGGGGACAGGGGTCCGTGGGAGCTCCCAAGTGTACGGAGTTCATGATGGAGATTGTGGCTTTAATCATAGTGCAGGAGCAGGTGTTCAGAGTTTGTGTTTGTGGGTGTGAGTAGGCTGATACTGTCTGCAGCAGAGGGTTGGGGGTTTGAAGTGTTCATAGATAGTTGAGAGCTTGTTGTGGAAAAAGTCCACTAAGGTGTCACACAGTTCTTGGGAGAAGGTGATTTTGTTTCCTGTGGCTGTGGGGTTGGAGAACTCCTTCACGATTCAGAAGAGCTCCTTGCTACTGTTTGTGCTGGCTTCTAAGCTGTCTGCTATGGTGTTCTTCTTTGTTTCTTTCAGGAGACAATGGTACTGGTTAAGTCCAGTCTTGAAGGTTGTAGTGTCTCCTGGCTCTTTCTTTGCTGGTGCCAGACTTCAATTCTAGTTGCCGGCAGTTGGGTTTGTAAGATTTTAGCTCCGTGGTGAACCAGCTGGCTCTTCTGGCAAATCCTCTGGATTTGGCAGGGCAATTATGTTGGCACATTCTGTGATCCACTGGGTGAAGTTCTTCTCACCTGTTCTGGGTTGGATGTTGTGCCTGGGAGGTGGGATTTGAGAGTGTTGTTCCACTGGTCTTCTGATATCTTTTCCCAGTTTCTACACATGGAGCTGGGGGCATGGTGTGGATGTTGGTGGATTCTGCAATGGTGAAATGGACGCAGTAGTGGTCGGTCCAGGTGAGCTGTGAGTGTACTTGACTCTGGATGTGAAAATATGGTCAAGTGTGTGTCTTGCTATGTGGGTAAGGTTGGTGACAAGTTTCTGGAGGCCTATGTTGCTCATGCTTTCTAGGAGATCAGTTGTGTTGGTGTTGTTGGGGTGCCGAGGTGGAAGTTAAGGCCTCCTAGGAGGATATAGTGATTGACGTTGATGGCAATTGGGGTGATGAGGTCAGGAATGTCATTGCAGAAGCTGGGGCATGGTCCTGGTGGTCGGTAGAAGAGGGTGCCTCTGATGGTGGTTTTTCCGTCTGTGTGAAGTCAGAAGTTGAGATGTTCCATTATCTGGGTTGATTCCTCTGAGGAGGTCATGCAGTGGATGGTGTCCTTGGAGATGATGGCAATTCCTCCTCCGCGTTTGTTGGTTCACTCCCGGTGTGCTATTTTGTAGCTTTCGAGGGTTGTGATGGTGATGTTTGGCATGGTTCAGCCAGATCTCTGTGAGGAAGATGACGCTCGGTTTGAGGAATGAGATTCTGTAGCCTATCACTAAGGCGTGTTTGATGAGCAATTATGCGTTGAGTGGGATGCACTGGAGTTGTGCAATGTGGGTCCTGGTTGACGTGATGAGAACAGTCAAGTTTGGGGTTTCTCCGGAATTGTTGGTCTCTTCGGTGTTGCAGGTAAAGTGGCAGTGCTGGCAAGAGAATGGCCCTCTGGTAGTGTGTGGAGATGTGTGGCAGCAGTTGTTGTTGATGTGGCCAGTGTCCAGGGCTTGGAGATCTGCAATGGTGGAAGAACCAGGGTTCCTGGTGCTGTGTGTGGTCCAGGCATGAGACGGGTACAGAAAGATTTGCCTTTGGAGTGCCGATGGTGTGGCCATGCTGCAGCCTCCATTAAGTAGGTCCTGGGATGAGGGAGGAGTGCTGCAGTAATGGGTGGTGCAGATGGGAAGCATGGGAAATGGCAGGAAAGAGAACCTCAGAAGAGCGTATATGCAGTGAACGGTGCAAAATGGGTCTAGGAGGAAAATACAACTTTAGCAGAAAATGCAAAATCAAATACAGACAACAGTAAAGCAAACCAAATTCAGGTAACAGTAAGGCTAAATAACAAGGTAGTAGGAGGTACAAATGGTTGTTCTTGCAGTAGCAAGGGAAGCTGGTATGAGGACCTGCTCAATGGGGTAGTGCCTCCATTAAGTAGGTCCTGGGAGGCAAGATGGGCACTGAACCAGTGGGTGGCGCAGGCAGGAGGCAAAGGAAATAGCAGGAAAAAGAACAGCAGGAGAGCATGATGTAGGGCATGAAATGGGATAAGGAGGAAAATACAACTGCAGCAAAAAATGCTAAATCAAGTACAGACAACAGCAAGGCTAAACAACAGGGCAGTCAGGGCAAGAGGTACAAACACCTGTTTGTGAGGCAGCTAGGAGGAGCTGGTATGGGGTGACGACCTTCTCCATGGGATCATGCTGCGGTCTCTAATAAAAAGGTTCTGTGAGGAGGCAGTGGTACTGATGTGGTGGGCATGGGTAGGCGGGAAGCAGTGCAAACGTCTGGAAAAAGAAGGAGAGCGGTGGTGCAGGTAATGGCACGGAACCAGATGAGGAGGAAAATACAACTACAGCACAAGATGCAAAATCAAATACAGGCAACAGTAATGCTGAAAAACAAGGCAGTCAGTGGAAAGAGGTATGAACCACTGTTCGTGCAGCAGCAAGGAGGAGCTGGTATGAGGACCTGCTCAACGGGGTCATGCTGCAGCCATTAAGTAGGTGCTGGGAGGAGGGAGGGGTGCTGAAGGGGTGGGCGGATCAGGCAGGAATCACAGAAAATGGCAGAAAAAAGAATGGCGGGACGGGAAAGCGGTGATGCAGGAGGAAACTACAGCACAAAATGCAAAATCAAATACAGACAACAGTATGGCAAATCAAATACAGGCAACAGTACAGCTAAACAACAAGGCAGTCAGGGGCAAGAGGTAGGAAGAGCTGTTCATGCAGCAGCAAGGGGGACCTGGTATGCTATGCTACGCTATGCTACGCTATGGAATTTATAGAGCTCATTGCGACCCGTATGCACCCCGGTGTTAGTTGAGAAAAACTGTTACAACTAAGGCCGTAGGTACCACCTTGGGGGTTCAGTTCATAAATAGCCAAATCTTGAGGACGTTTCGAAAGGAAAGCTCATTGTTCATAGATTGCATGATTAGTGGGAGGGAATTCCAGAGTTTGGTCACATTAAGGCTAAAGGACCGTCCTCCACTTGTAGCTCTTTTAATTGTGGGAACAGTAGAGAGGTGTGCATTGGTAGATCTTATTAGCCTATTGTGGATGACAAGCTGGCATAGGATGGAAAGTCCTTGTGCAGTGGACAGGGCTTTGAATTTGATTCCTAGGGCAACTGGTAGCCAATGAAGATCTACCAAGCCATGTCTGGCTGATTCACACTTAGGGATCCCTAACAACGTGTGTGCAGAGGCATTCTGCACAACTTGTAATTTCTTAATGACTATCTTGGGTGCACCTGTGTAGAGTGAGTTGCCGTAATCCAGGCAGGAGAGAACCAATGCCTGGACTACCAGCCTCCTTGAGGACTGGGGGAGCAGAGGCAGAATCTTGCGTAAAATGCGCAGGGTTCCGAAGCAGCTGGCTGATAGTTTGGTATTGTGGGTTTCCATAGAAAAGGTTTCTCCCAGCCAGACCCCAAACCTTTTATAATCATTTTGGGGGCAGGAGGGGGCCAGGAAAAACAGGCTACCCCATGGGCCTTTGTGGCGAGGGATTGCTCCCAAGGATCATGGGTTCAGGTTGGCTCAGTTAAACTTAAGAGATGATTTGTTCATCCAGCTAGCTAGTAGCTTGAGACATGGTCCAACATTGGGTACTGAGGGGGTCCAGGTCAGAGTGAGCAAGTATACCTGCTGGGTATCTTATGTGTAGGAGACTATGGAAATCCTGAAAGTAGGTATGATGTATGCCAGGGGTTGCAGGTACAGATTTAACAGCTGGGACTAAGAGATGTTCCCTGCCGATTCCCACAGGGAAAATGTCAGAGGATCAGGTCTTATCTTTTACCTGGAATGATCTGTCTCTCAGGAAGTAACTGAGCCAATCCGGAGCTTTACCCGAGAAAGCTGCCATACGGACCCAATCAAGGAGTTTATAGTGGCCAGCGGAGTCTCCTTTTTGCATCCTCCACTACCGCTAAGAGAGCGGTTTCGGTTCTATGTTTGGGCCCTAAAACCAGTTTGGGTTTGATGTAGGAGGAATGGGTTGCCCTCAATAAATTCTGAGAGATGCAGATTGTCATGTTTTTCTGCTACTTTACTTAAGCCTGATAGCAGGGAGATAGAGTCAATATTGGGCTTTTTAAAGATAGCGTTGACCATGGGGTGTTTCCATGGCTGGGGTACTATTCCCTTCTTCAGGGAGAAGATGACCTTAATGAGCAGAGTAAGGAAAGTGATTTTTGCCCTGAGGACAATGATTCGGGGGGAGGGAGGATTAAGTGGGGATCCTGATTTAATTTTGCTGAAAAATGCAACAGAATTGTCCAGAGTAAGAGCAGGAAATTCTGAGAGGTTGGTTAAGCTAATCTGAAGGGTTCTGAGGGTGGTCCAGTGGAAGTGGGTTGCAGCAGTATTGTAGTAATTTTAAACATCTTCCTAGGGAAGCTTGCTGCCGCATTCATTTTCATTTAATAGTTGGTGGCCTGGGCAGATCTGAATTCTGTAAGTTAGGCCCTGACTGTTTGCCAATATTTTGCTTTTTTATTTTGCCCATAATCCATCCTCCATACCCTCCAGCAAACTAGCAGTTTATTTGAGAGCTCTAAGATGGGGGTATTACCAGAGGGCAGACTTACTTTTGTTTTTAAGTATAACTATCTTACTGGGTAAAATTTCGTCTAGGGAGTGGTTTATTCATTCTGTGATCCTACAATTGGCGATTGTGAGTCGGGCCCAGGGGGCGTGTGGTACTACTAAAGGTACGTATCCAGTTTATTTTGCAATTCAACTGGGACTGGCACCGATCTTCCTTTGCAAAGGATCATAAGGACAATTCGGATTAGGAAATGTTCAGTCCATAAGGTGGGTAGGAGATTCAGGACCTGTAGCTGAGGACTGTTTCTAAAAATGTGATGTAGCCGATGCCCCTTTGCATGGGTGAGGCCCTGTACTCTTTAACCAAGATGAATGGCAGCAAAGTCGCCTGAGTGTCTGTGGGTTCATCAAATTGTAGGATGGATTTTCCCAGAACTGTGAAATGGGTTTCCTAATTGCCGAATTTGACAAAGACCTCAGGTAATGTCTGGGTGGATTGGCCCGCAGGGCCAGGGGGTCCATAAATTAGGGCCTCAGAGAACGTGATTGTGTGGGATAGGGAAATAGAGAATGTAAGACTATCACAACTGGAGGGGGGTAGGGGATTGGTGAGGCATGTGAACGTGGACTTCAGCATAATTTTGAGCCCTCCACCCTTACTGTCTTCTCTATCTCTACGTACAATGTAAGTCAGGGGTAGGGCCTGGACAATTTCTGGTCTGGACTCCTCATGGAGCCAGGTTTATGTAAGGAAGGTCACATCAGGTTTTGCTTCTTCCGGGAAAGAGAGGATTTCCAGCATATGGTGAGGGAGGAATCTACAATCTACAGTTTAGTAGTAACATTTTCCAGCCGGCCTTATAGGGGCAGGAGTTCTGGGGACAGTGGGAGGAGTGTAGGAGCAGTGCTTGCATATAGGGTTGCCCTCAATCAAGTTGATATGGTGGATACACTTTTCGTTGTGGGCCCCTCTTAGGTCAGTAAATTGCTGCCCAGAGTATGCCACTATATGGGGTGGAAAGGGGCAGTGTTCCTGGCCCCCAGTCCCATTTAGGCATGGACGGGCACAGGCGGGCACAGGCGGGCACAGGCGGGCTTGCCTTAGGCACACCAGCAGCAACTCCTTACCATTAGAGCGCTGACCTGCTTGGCAACGCTATGGTTGTTTGTACAGGTGAACTCTCTGGTAAAGTGCTCAGTGCATACCTGGCCAGCCTCCACAAACCTACTGCATTTCCCAGCACTGCACACAATGGGCTGCCTAGCACAAACGCAGGCACTCTTGCACCATGGTGAACAGGTGCCTGCGTTGCATGCAGGATTGTTTTGTGCAAGAAGGGGCACCTTACTCCAGAAAAACAATCCCCTGAAGCATTTTCCTGTATCTGTGTGTTCTGCAGAATGCAGCACACACAGAGAGAGGAAGTAATGAGGAGAATTGATATTTCCTCGTTGCACCTCCCCTGGGACACCCACGCAATGCCCATGGAATGCCTCCTTGGGGCACAGTAATGCAATGCAGCGATATGCGCAGCTTTGCGTTACACTGGATTTATCATGCCACACAGGGCCACGTAAAGTGGCCTTGCATGGCTTGATAAATTGCATTTTGGGGTTAGGACGCTGATGCATCGTGTTGAGTGGTGCAAAAGCAACGCAACTCCTACATAATTATGGCCCACTGTATGTTAAAAGACATGCAGTACTTGAAGCACACATTTTTATCTAGCTGGATAGTCAAATCCATTGCATAGATTCCATTAATAATAATAACCAATCTGTGTTTGGCCTCGCTGTCTTGTGCATCATTAGATATGAGTGAGGGTTCCCACAGTATTATTAAACTTAATGCAGCTTATCAGAGACATTTAGTTGTTTGCATTCCCACGACATTAATAATTAATGTTTACTATAGCATGCTCGTTAAGCTCTTGCATTATGGATTGGAGCTAACTTCCTGTATTTTTTCTCTGTTTTAAAAGTTTTGAGATACGTGCTTCTCAAGCAAGGATTGAAGAGTGCTGCACAGTTTAAAGAGATACAGATACACAAAGAGTTCAAACTTGACAGCAGCTGATCAAACCATGTATTGAAAGATGAGGAAAGTGAAGGAAGAAGAAATGAGAATGAGGAAAAGGTAAAGGAGCAAAGGCAGGAGCGGTCATCAAAGAGTGAAAGATACAGTGGCACGGATGAGGTAGCAGATGCATCAAAAATATTGTATACTTTTAATTTGATCGCTGGCACTGTAGCAAATTTACTAAGTGCTCCTGTGCATTTTTGTTGTAGTCCCAATCCTGTTTGATTTGACAAAAGATGTCAACACACGCCCCCAGAAATATCCAGGGGAGGAATCTAGAGGCTACAGGGTCTCCACGGTGAGCTGGCCTCCAACCTAATAAATACACAATCTAGCTACCAAGGAATTTTATTCAGTTATGTTTCGTTACAGTGTCTCTCGTAGCACTAGTTAATAGGAGTGCTAGGCATACAAAAAAGTGTAACGGGCTGTCCTCAAACACCACCAGGTATCATGCCTCATCATAGGACAGCCCTTACTTTCTAAAAACCCAGTTTGGTGGAGAGCATGGGGTGTCACCTGAAGACATGGAGGCACTTCTAAGTTTTTAGGGGTGGGGCGTGAATAGTGAGTTTAAAAACCAATGTGGCATACTAGATTACATTTATTCATCGGGCACATTACTTGATATTAAAATTGAGAATGTGGGGATAAGGGGAACTTCTACCCCATCACCACTGTTAGCGTCGTCAACAAAATATTTAGCATTGCTAATCTTAAACTCCATTGTGCTATGGAGCAGCCTCCATGAAATCCATCTGAAATCGTACAGAGTAGCACTGCCTATAAGGATGCCATAAATTGTCACGTCTCAATCAATCAATCAATCAATATATTTCTAGAGCACATGGTACATCAAGAAGAGTTTTCCAAAAGGTGTCATGAAGTAAGGGACAACAGAAAACATATAAAAATCATATTTTCAGCAATCTGCAGGAGTTAAGGGAAGGGCAAACTCAGATTTTCAAAGGAAGAGAGTTTCAAGAACAGCAAAATACCTACCTCCCTTCCTTACATGTTTAGAGTGAGGTATGGTAGCTAAAAGTTGATTTCCAGAGCAAATAGAACACTCAGGGGAATACAATTGCACCAATGCCCTAAGATAAGGAGGGCCATCAACTTACAAAGCCCTATGCATTACGCATAGTGTTTTAAAATGGATACACTTCTCGACAGTCGGTTAATGAAGAGAGCAGAGGTGAGAGGCAACAGAAGAATGCCTGGGGACATGGAAGAGCAAATGTGCGGCAGAATTTTGTACAATCTGACATGTCATCAGCATTTTTAGGGGGGCCTAAATAAAGCACTTTACCGTTGTCCAACCTGAGTAGAATCAGAACTTGAGCCAACGTATTTTGTTCCGAAAGAGGGAGGAGCCAAATAATTTTCTTAAGGCACTAACATAGCCAAAAACAACGGACCGCAATATTAAAGATTTGAACATCCATGGACGGCTTTTGGTCCAGTCAGAAGCCTAGGCTCTTAGCTACCTTTCACGGAGTGGGGAATGGCCTATGATCAGCTGGCCACCAGTGAGGGCCCTAAAACTGGGGTTGATTACCCACCACCAACAACACCTCTGTCTGGTCACCATTCAGCTTACGAAAATTAAGTCTTATCTAAGACACACAAGACTGCAAACTTGGAAGAGAGCCCATCAAACTACATTTCTCATACTCACGTGGACAGCTCCATCTACTTAAGAACCAGTCCAATCAGGCACACTTCTAGATCAATAGTGGTGATGGAGCGGGGATTCGAAGAAGAAACCCGCTCTTGTTGAGTAGCCCCGTAACATATACTAACGTTAAGTAGATAGAAATACTAATGTGCACCTATACATTACATGAGGGTAAACCACTTCACAAATTGCATTAAATTAATCTTAACCAAATGTGAAGAACTGAAGATGTAATAATATGGTGAGTAGAATGCGTTGTGAATGGCTTGCACTGCAAATTGTGCACATGGGGGCAGATTTATGTTCCCTGGCGCATCCCTGCAAATCAGCATGGATGCGCCAGGGAAGATGCGTCACGAAAGTTTACCCTTGCGCCACAATAGATGCGTCGCATTTACAATGCAGCGCATCGTGGTGCAAGGATAAACAGATGCGTGATGAATCTGATGGCGGAAGGTTGGCGCATTGCTGGAGTTGCGTCGCAAGCGCGACGCAGCTCCAGCAAGGCTCGGGGGTGCCCTATTGTTACAATGCTGCGTCAATCCTTACGCCTGCTTCAAGCAGGCGCAGGTTTTTGACGCAGCATGGCCGGAAAAGTGACTGAGTGAAATCTTTTTCACTCAGCCACTTTTCAGAGGCGTTCCTGCGCCGGAACGCCCCCCCCTGTGCAGGTACGCCGACATGTGGCGCAAGCTTTACAACGTGACGCATCTCCCTAGATGCGTCACGTTGTAAATGGGGGCGCAACATGGCGTAGGGTCTACGCCGCCGCTGCGTCACAAAAGTGACGCAACGGCGGCGTAAAAGTAGCGCAAGTCCGATATAAATCTGCCCCATAGTATATTAGAAGGCATGCTGTGTGATGCTTAAGAAATGCTAATTAACGTTGCTTTTACCTATGCTTTGCTAGAATAACTGCTAACTTGGATCTGGGTGAAGGAGGGTGGTTAACAGTGAACGTTTCAATACCATATTATTAATAAACGTCTGCTTTCAGTTCCTTTAGTAAATGGACAAGTCGCCATGTTCTTAACTTGACCAAACTGTAATGAGTGAAACTTGCAGCGTGCACAAACCACGTATACTGTGGATAAACTTGCTGAGCCAGCTGAAAGAGTGTGATGCAGTGAAGGACACGACATTAGATGAGCGGCCAACTTCTGTGCTTCCGTGTGAAAGTCTGCAAATTTATCAAATGTATAAACTTTGTCCTTAACATGATACTTTTTCCTCATGAGAGAGTAGAGATGTATAGGTGGGAAACAAAAATGAACAATGGGGTAGTTAAAGAAAGCATGATCTAATGTTGAATGACCATCCACCCTTCGTTTTTTACCAATCCCGTAGCTAGAATGGGAGACATTAGCAACTTTAGTGGGATGGACATGTACGGAAAGGGTATAAAGAATAAGTGATTTAGGGGTGGGGTCGGCTTGATGCTGCATGATCTTTGAGGGAGACAGAGACAGTGATGATGCGCTGCTGATTGTCGGGTTGCAGAGAGGCCTAGTCGATCCAGTCCTATCCTTATCCTGATCTTAAGACTTTGATCCCTGACACTCTGATCAGGGATCCCTTGGCCAGGGTGGTGGTTTTCCTCGTTCTTATTTCCTTGGGTTGGTATCTTTGATAATTCGAGAATTTATTTTGTGCTTTGTCTCTTCATCTATTTTTCTGAAATAAGAATTTGATTTGATGCCTATTGTCTGATGTCTCTTCATCTATCCCCTCCATGCGACAAATGTATCTGTTGAGACTGATTATTTGCTTGATGATTATTAGATTGTATTCTGTCTCATGAGGTGTTTTTTCAAATTTATGCCTTGAGTTAGATAACATTTTATAACTTACAAAGAAAATTTGTGGTTATTTGCGTCTGTCAATGATTTGAAATGACTATTTACCTTCAATTATTCAACTAATTAATCCTTCGATCAAGTAGATGAAGAATTGATCCTAGGTGATTATATGTGAATTTGTAGAAATCCTTAACTATTGAGTTAGGAAAATATGATTTGGTAAGGAAATCGCAAACCTGACCACCAGCGCAACAGGGACATTGGGTGTATGTGTATGGGCCGAAGTACATGGAATAATTGAATGTTGATCCCTGTCCAAATTATTGGGTCCGCGCTGAATCAGTGGTAAACCAGATATTTAACCGCCATCTGGGTAGAGCGCCTTTGTCTGGCAAGATAAGTTGTAGTAAAGCTTCATCTTTGCTATTCGCTTAATTTCAGACTTGGCTTGCTAAATTCCTTCACCTTTGTTGTTTTCTTTCCTGTTTGGTTTTCTTCAGTACTCTTGTTCCCCTACCTGCTGTTTGTGGTGATGTCCTTTGTTACCCTCTTGTCAGTTGTCCAGCTCTCCTCTCTTTCGGTGTAGCAATGGCATCTCATTTTCCGCTCCTGAGCATTGTTGCGGTACACTTGGGTCTAGTTAGAGCATCCACTCTGCTTGCACCAGATATGCCAGAAAACGTGTTATGTTTAAGGATAATTCCTATCCTATTGTGTCAACACTATCATAATTCCATGTTCTCTCAAATGTAGGTAGAGGAATTGATTTTTATAGTTTAGCCTTGAGACACTGTGAACCAGGAATGCAATCCTTTAAAGATGAATTGGGAACAGTTTAACAATGTTTAAATCTGTATTTGATAATTAGTAAATATGGGACTATCCTTGAGGGTATTTGCATTTAGCTTTTATGGACCCTATTTATTTTGTTTATTTACCATTTTTATAGTGCTTCTGTACTTAACAAAGTGTAAGATGTGCTTTAACAATAACTAAAGAAATAAAAGCAGGGGGAGTAGAAAATAAACTAGAACCACGTGAAGCAAGGAGGAAGAGCACCAGGCAAAAAAGGAACAAGGATCAGTTCAGATAATGTCTTAACACATGGGTTTTTACAAGCTTCATGAAGGTTGGCACATCTAGTTGAGGCCTAGTTAGGGAGGAAGGGAGTCAGTATTTTTGACTTTTTTATCCACTCTAAATTATGGTCCATCTTAGAATTCATAGACATAGACCTTGATTTTCTCAATTTTTTAAAGGCTTTCATCAGGACCTAGAGGACATTGTCAGGTACGATCTGAATGGGAAATGTTGAGTTTAATTTGGCAGAGAGCATTGGTCATAGATGCATAATATTGACATTATTGTTCACATTGTGTATGAACAACTCAAAGGCATACTCCACGATTAAGCAGAAAGACAACCCCAGTACTATAATATGGGAATTGTGTTGTATCAATCAAGTATGGCTAGTGATCTTGCAAATCTTATAGACCCATATCTAGATTTTATGGGCAGTCTTGACCTTTATTTTTATTTGAAAAGTTTATATAGCGCTGGCTAGACCCGGAGGTATCAGAGCGCTTTACATGAGTTGCAACGAGTTACAGGTTACATAGTTACATCACTTAAATCAAAGAGTCACAGGGGGAGGAGGAGGGGAGGGAGGGAATATGAGGAAAACAATGTCAGATGTCCGGCGGGTAGGTGACGGCAGAGGGGGAGAAACCAGGGCCAGACTCCTCTTTAGCTGCATGTGACAGCTCCACCCGGCATCGGCCAAGGTTGCTTGTGCACCGAGGTGAATGCAAACAGTTTTGACGCCCATGGGGGATCGTCAAAGGTCCAACAGAAGTTCAAAGGAACGTTATTTTTGAGTTATATATATAGTGCTGGCTAGACCCATAGGTATCAGAGCACTTTACATTAAGCTACACAGTGTTACAGAGAATGAAAACAAATACACATTACGTCAAAAATTAAGCAACACATTGGGAGAGGAAAGAAAGGTGAGACAAATAGAGAGGAGGAGGAAGGGGGAAGTGTGAAGGGGGGATGAGGGAAAAGATGGCAGGAGAGGGGAAAAGACGGCAGCAGTGACGAAAGGATGTCTGGCCAAAGACCGACTGGGTAGGTGACGTCCGAGGAGGGAATCCACAGCCCATCACCCCAATAGCTAAACAGGTAGCTCCATCGGGCATCAGTCAGATAGATAGGTCTCAACTGACGAGGGAAAGTTCACAGAAGAAAGTCCAGTGGATAGACAGGGTGGGAACTATGAGCAAGGACGGGTGAGTGCAAAGTCAATAGCAGGAAAGAGGAGAAGAGTAGAGAGGAGGGGGCTAGGGGGTATGGTGAAGAGTACAAGGGAGAAAAGTCCAGTAGAGAGATGCAGGAGAGTTTGCCCAAAGACCGGCTGGGTAGGTGAAGGTCAAGGAGGGAAATCCATAGCCCATCTCCCCTTTAGCTCGCGAGTTAGCTCCACCAGGCGTCAGTCAAAATGTCTAGGTCTCTGCTTCTGATGCACAGATCTCCGTGTCAAGTGTCATGGAGGGTGAGCAGGAGCGGGGTTGGATGAGGGCTGATCCAGAACAGGACGATGACCAATGATTTTAGATCAGGAGAGATACTTGATCCGGTGGAACGTCCCACCAGCTCAGTTTAGGGGTGCCCCGGTACCTCAGGAGTCCCCCGCGGCGGTAGTCAGGACTGGCCCCAGTCGCCATCTTGGGGACAGGCACTGCAGCAAACTCCACCTCCGCCTGAGATGCAAGCATTGTGAGAGGCAGAGGGGAGGGGGGCCAAGAAATCACGGTAGTCTTTCTACCATGATAGGAGAGGTGGAAGAGACAGCTCCTAAATCTGCAGAGCCAATTTGCAGGTTTGCCTTGACCTTTTTTGAACTCAGGAAGAATCTTTGATAACTCCAGATGGTGGATCCTCTTGCTAAAATATAATCATTAGGATTTATACAGACAGGTTGAATTGTTTTTAATTTTGCAACCCAATTAGGCAACACATCACTGAAAGATATGATTTCTATCCTACAAAGCCAATACTAAATCTACAGTCACTCTTAGTGCTGGCATTTGGGGTCTTGCCAACATTACATCTATTATAGAGGCGGAGAAAGATTTTTTTAGGAATCATGCCACATCAGTTTGGACCCAACCTTATGCAAATGAGTCTTGACCCTGCCCCTAATGGCAACAGTCCAGTTCGAACTGCCAGGTCACTTTGTGGCACTGGGCTAACTGCTAGGACAGAGAATGATGCACTTTATGTTTTGTGATATCTATACACCTTCTCACAACCTCTATCTCGTAGCTTTTGATGAAACAGGAAAATATTAAAAGTTGAGGACCAGTTTTTGTACTTTTCCAAAAGCTTTCTACATTCATTTTATATTGTTTTTAAAAAGCTCTTAAAATGAGCTCTTCAGCTAGGAAGTAAGCATTTATGCTCTCGGATTTATTTGGCAGTACTGCAACAGCGATGGGTTTTGTGTGTCTTTACTTGTATTTTATTTGTTTTATAATTGCTTTCATGGCTGTGACATTTTAGCCCAAATAAACAAAAGCTGAGGGCTTAATACTTCACAGTGTAATTAAATTGATATGTGGCGCTACAGTGAAGATGTCCATTTAGGAGCTAGAGATGTTACTGGTTTCACTCCAGACATTGGACAAAAGTTACTGAATGAAACTTGATTAACTTGGAAGCATTCGCTTTTTAAAAAAAACACCACGTACTCCTTTTCTGCACTTGTAATGAGGCAATTTTATGCATGCGGCAGGAGATTGTTTTCCAACTAAAGTAAACACAGGCATCGAGATTAATCACACTTCTGAATTCAAGCCACATATTAATCAGGTCTGACAGTAGCCCTCAAAGCATAATCCTGATGTGGATATTATTTCAGCATTGACATCCATCTAAAGGAATTATCTTTTAAGTCATTGCAACACTGAAATATTAAAAATAAAGACACAGGGGAACACCGTCGGGTTTGGCAGGAAGCATTTGAGATGTTGCACAATCTTTCATTGTTTTTTAATACACCCATCAAAATTGTACATAACTATGAGCTTTTAGTCTGAGACATTTGATAAACAGAATGTAACGCTTCTCATGCATGCAAACATGCACACACACATACTCAAACACTCAAGCACGCATGCACATGTTCACACGCATACGTGCTCACATAGATAACGAACAACATGTAGACATACACACAAACACAGACACCACTTGCTAACATATTCACATACACATATAGGCACACACATTCCCCCTCTCTAGTGACATCAAGGAACAAGCATTGCCAAAACCAATAGGTCGGGCATTGGTCACCACCCTTTTGAATTTGTAAATGCTTGTTGTGTTGTGTCATGTTTTGTGCAATACTTTACTACCGGGAAACCTGCAGAGCCTTCGTCAATCTATAACAAATAATTGGTCAAAACCAAAAATCCTTTTCGGTCTCAAAAAGCAAACTTTACCAATGTAGTCATGCCACTAAAGGGTACTACATTGTGTGTGGATTTTCTCCTTGTGAAAGGGAAGAATGTTGACACAGTGGGTGACCCACTGCCCCATGCTGTATGCTGAAGTGGACGGAAGGTAAATGTAAATATATTATACATTTAATTTTGGCAAAATCAAAATGTCTTGGATGTCATCAGACCTAACATTTTAAGTCATTAGGTCTAAGCTGGAATTTATAGAGCCTCTTTGCTGATTTGTTAGTTTAAGCACGCGGTCACTTGTTCTTGCATTCAGCAGTTGACTCTTTCTTGAATTCATTCTCTCACTCTCTCACTAAGCCATCTACAGTATTACGCACAAACTCACCAATCAATAAAGGAGCACTGTCAGTGATAAGCAGTGTGCGATCTGCTGACAATTATAGGCTAGCTGAAGGTCTCCCATCATATAAACCTTTTTTAACTGTTGTTATTGGCATTTTGTGAAAGTATAGAGGATCGGACGAAAGATACCACATCATAGAGAATAGACAAATCAAATAGATACTACCCACATCCACCACAGGCCCGTACATCTTGCCAGAGAAGGCATAGGGACTAAGGGCCACATGCATCAAACTGGGCATTTGCGATTCCTAAATTGCGATTTTTTTAGAAATCGCAATTTAGGAATCGCAAATGTTTATGCATGTAGGAATCGCAAACATTTTTGCGACACATTCCTTATTTGCGACTCGCAAATTGCCTAGAGGCCCATAGGAATCAATGGGAATTGCATGCACAATTTGCGAGTACCAAATAGGTACTCGCAAATTGCGCATGAAATTTCAAGGGTGCATGGGTGCCAAAAGGACACCCTGATGCACCCCTGAAATTTCAATTTCAACACATGTTGCACACACACATGCCCCAAGGACATTTATGTGTGCATCATAGAACTTGTTTGGTTGTTGCATTGCATTTAGGAAATCGCAATTTGCGATTCCCTAAATGCAATCATAATTTAAGTAATCGCAATTTTAGCGATTACTTAAATAGCGATTTTTACATTTGGCGTGATGCATCACAAATGTAAAAATTGCGGTTGCAAAGGGGCCGATTCTGCAAATCTGCCCCTTTACAACCGCAATTTGCAATGATGCATGTGGCCCTAAATGTTCAGGTGCACAGGTTGCCCCATCAGACGTATTGTCCAATCCTTTATCCGGCGGTGTAGGGGTACACTTTCTTTGTCTCAAGTAGGACATCAGTGGTTCCCAAATTCCCTTGGGGCGGGATCTCGTGACATTAGCTCCCAGTAGATGGAGAGCTGCTCCTGGCAATAAACCGCATCTTGCAACCTAGTCACAACTTTGGGTGCAGGTCATCTGGCCCAATTTATGGCTACATGTCTTTTTCCTTGAAGCAATAGTGTTGGAGTAAGGCGTCAAACTCCACGGGGGACATCTTTGACTTTCTCAGGGAGACGGACAAGAGGGGTCTGCAGTGGTGAGTGGCCAGTTATTTGGGCTAGGTTTATGTATACTGCAGTCCAGTAGCTAGCCACGCTTGGGCACTCCCATCCGAGATGAATGAACATGGCCTGTGGGGCGGTGCATCACAGGCTGCACGCCTTCTCAGCTAATCCCACGTGAATTAATTGCACCGGAATGCAGTACAGTCTGTGCAAGAAGTTAAAGTGAATAAGCCAAGCCTATAGTTAGGTGAGGCCTCAGTATGCCTCAGACGAATGTCCATTGTGCTTCAGAGATGGGGGGGTTGATTTCATGTTCCTATACAGCGTGAGACACCGGGGTGCACCACGGCATCTTCCCCTGCATTTCTGAATACAATTGGGTGACCAATTTTCGAGAGAAGGTTTTCGTTAGCATGTGTTGCAATGCATGCATTGTGGATGGTGGAGCGGGGAAAGTGTCATGCAGCACACGGCATGTTGCATGGATCTGGTGATAGAGGAGGACATCTAGCGCAGTAGGGTGGGGGCGCTCGTCCACCTCATGTGGGGTCAGATATTGACCATCATGGTAAAGGTCCCTAAATGGATAGATTCCCTGCCTATGGGCCCTCGCTCTTGCGCCCTCGTCTTGCTTCAGTGGGAGCATGGGATTGTGCGCTAGTGGGATAGAGGGAGCATAAATGCAGGGCAGCTGGGCACGGCACCGCATGCCATCCCCGACCCAGCAAACGCATGCCACCCTTTCAATCTCTGCTCGTGGGTGCCTGTATGTTTTTTTTTAATCTTGTCTTTTTATTGTCATTGTTATCATCATACCTCTGAACATTAGTTTAGTGTACGGGAGTTCATTGGATAGGTGGTGCAAGTATACATTATGAACATGGCAGACACAGAACACAACACTTCGTATTTCTATCTAATAAGTTACATTGAGGTTAACCTTGAGGTACAATCGCATTGGCCATTAACAATACAGATACATGAAGGGCAGCCGCGCAACCCATGGAAGCATTTATGCAGTTGTAGGCAAGGGGTAAGGATCTAGTATGTTCTGCTCAGATGCCCTTAGCCAGGCAATGAAAGACCCCCATATGTCCTTGGGTCTGGATGCAGTGGGCATTGTTTAACAGCAGGCGGTAAGTTTTTTCTGACAAAATGTGACATCGAGGATCCAATCTTTAAGCAGAGGGGGGTTTGATCTGCCCCACCATATAGCGACTCTACGCTTAGCCAGCAACAATAACATAGCCAATAGCCTATGGCAGTGTTTCCCAAACTGTGGTCCGGAGACCCCCAGGGGTCCCTGACACATTCCCAGAGGGTCCGCAGGCAGCAGTTTTAAAAGCACTGCAAAGTATCTTGTTTAATTAGCAGTTTTCAAAGAACAATAAAAGTTTCAAGATAACGTCAGAGATTAATGTCCCTGCTGGAGAGAGATGAGAGTTTTGTCCAGTGGCAGCTTTGACTTATCTAATGTAGCACAGAGGGTTAATATGTCTACTGCAAAGAACGTGCATCATGCATTTTAAAAAACACTATTTTATATGCATAGGTCAGTGGGTTACTGCTTTTGTCAGCGAGATTCTTTTGTTACTGTGCAGTTCATAAGTGACAATTGTAATCTAGCACAGTGACCTATAAACTGTCATCAAAGAGCTGCTTGCAAACTGCAAGGTACAAGTTAGTGACTTATGTTTTTTCCCAGTCTTTCATTATCCTGATGCTGCTAAAAAAGGTTTATTTGGGTGGAAATACATTTTTATTGTTAAAGTCAATGCTAACCACTGTGTTATGTTCTGAATCCTGAGTTTGTGCTTCTACAGACCAAGCACTCTTTAAAAATGCCTACCAGAATGAATGACATGTGAATTCTACACCTTGTAGTCCCCTTTGCCTTATGTAACATTTTCTATACACTGATTTACACGCATGATTCACTGTCTCTATATGTGTGTGATGTAAAGTGCTCTGACATCCTACAATGGTATGAGAGATGCTATACAAAATGAAATACAGGTGACAGAGGGGCTATGGGGAGATAAGAAGCACTGTTCGAGGGTGATAGTGGGGGAATCATTGAAGACCCCCCAGAAAGATGGTCGTATTCTGGTGCATAGTCAGGTCTTCATTTACTATTCTTTGAAAGCTAATACAATTCAATATATAATGATAAATGTGTTGTAGACTGCACCATTGTTTCCTATATGTTTTGGGGGAGAGCCTCCCAATGCCCCCTTTGTAGTGGTCAGGCTCACTCACTGTACTTGGTGTGCACCGTATGGGGACTGGTCTGAAATCATTTGCCAGGGCTGCTTTGGATTTAAAGTTTGGCCCTGGCAGTAGCAGGAGCCTTGTACTGCGAAATAAAACCAACCATTGAAAAGTTAGTCATAGAGATGCAGCACCAACCTTCCAATTAACTTTTTCGTTTTCTTGCAAATTCTTTCAATATAAAATACAACAGAAGTGGCGGAGAGTGTTGTTAGCCTCCTTGGCTTAACAACACACTCCGCCACTTCAGAAACGCAGGGCTACAACATATTTACAAGAATATGGTGCAGCCCTGCGTTTCCCCTGCACTGGTGCTACACTTAACAGGGGAAGATTGTTTATGTACAGGAAGGTCCCCCTTCCTGCACATAAAAAAATATTGAAATGTAGCACATATGGAAGTTACAAAATGTCATTTTTTCTTTAAAGATTGTTGATGTGCAGGAAGGGCCACCTTCCTGAACATAAACAATCCAAGGCGCTTTTGCAAAAACGAGGAAAAATTAAGAATTTCTCTTTGTTTCGCCAAGTTAAGACCAGGTTTTCCCTGGTCTTAATTTTGACGCTGCCTCCCATTTACACTGCCCTTGTAAATAAGTGGCTTAACGCAGCCTTGTAAATAAGGTGAAGCCCCTATCGCCACGGGAACGTCTCAAAAAGTGATGTTCCCAAGTGGATAGGGGCTTGTAAATATGCACCTAAAATCATTACTAATTCGAGTATTTGTTTTGTGTGCACACGTGTGTTAATTTTTCATGAATTACTGTTTTAATGTTTGAAATTTAAATCCTACAAATTGCTTGGGGGTCCCCGGCTTCCAGTGGTGACTCAGTGGGGGTCCTCAGGGGTCAAAAGTTTGGGAACCACTGGCCTATGGACCTCCACCGGAGATTCCCTTACATACCTCAGCGGCCCCACTATAGCCCTGGGCTCTATGTGTGTCATGAGTATTTCGCTGATCTTTAGAAAGATCTCTTTCCACTATGCAGCTATCTGGGGGCAGTCCCAGGCCAAGTGTCTAAAAGTTGCTTGGTCTGTGTGGCATCTCCAGCACTCCGCATTAGGCAGAATGCCCATGCAAAACAGCTGTACAGGTGTCGTGTAGCATTGGTTGAGAAATTTGAAATGAATTAATCTGAGTTTGTAATATGGGGACATTTGCTCAAGCTGCGCACAACAGAAATGCCATTGCTCTTCTGTGATCGGTGGATGTATCTCGGTGTTCCACTTTTCTCTGCATTTTGGTGTATGTACTGGGTAATGCGTATGCATGAACGTGTAGATTCTTGTAAGGAGCTTGCACATTGAGGGAGTAGTAAGTATGTGTTCTATAGCTTGCAATATTGGGGAAGGGTTGGGGAACGTGCTGTGTAACTGGCGGCAAGTGGCACATATACGGTGATACAACAGTGTATCTGAGAAAGTAGGGGGTGGGGTATCAGTGGGCGCTGACCCTTCCTCCTGATATAAGTGTGCATAGCTGGCAATCCCCAGTCGTCGTGCTCTTACTATGTTGCCTTAGGCCTTCTAACAGAGCCATTTGTGGATTTTTAGTCAGGGGTATTGAGGGGGCGTATAGTATTTTTGTTTGTGCTCTTCCCAGCAGGCCATTCCAGGCCCATCATAACGTTTTTGTAGTGTCAATGGCCTGGTGGGGGCGTTTGTATGGCCAGTATAGTGCTACCTCCAATGGTGCACGTGCAGCTATGTCTAATTCAACCGCCACATGGGGCTGGAAGGGGATCGGGTGTACCCAGTAATGTAAAAATTCTGCTTGTGCACCGTACGAGTATAGAGGGAAATCTGGCGCACCCAGTCCTCCCTGGCTTTTTGGGAGTGTAAGTGTTTCCCAGGCAATTCTGGTCTGTCCCCAGGCCCACACTAGTGAAATTCTCAGCGAGCGCATGGTATTGAAGAATGCTTGAGTGAGTGTAATAGGGACATTAACAAAAATGTAGAGGAACTTGGGGAGGACAACTGAAGTACTGGGTAATTTAGACCCAGCGGTGCAGGGGCACACACCCTATGACTTCTGGGTTCACCCTGTTCCGGACCTACAGAAACACAGAGTCTTCTGGGTGAAGTCAAAGAATCGTTTATTGGCTGCAGACCAATGACAGGTATCCTAGAAGTACAACAGCGTGTATGTTCTCAGGAGACTGCTGGAAATCATAGGAACGGACTTCATCTTAAATACAAAATATCATGCTCCAGGCACACATTCCTTGGTTTACGATATGGCCATATAAAGGTATACATTACAAACGAAAAAGCAGAGTCATGATGACCATCCCACATTCCAGTTCGGCCAGCCCACAATGATTTACACAGTAAGGTTCAGATCCCACGTTTGATGTAAAGAGACCCCCCAATAAACATGAGCATCTCCTGTTTTGGGAAACAAGTCATAAAGCAGGGACAAGCAGGTGTGGAAGAGATTAGCCGGGGGATTGTGTAGAATGAAAGGGTTTTATGACGGGTCAAGCCCTGATGCTAATCACAGGTGGACGGAGGAAGGGGAGCTCGTGAGACCGGTTTGACCCGGGGCAGCAGAGCCAGCTGCCCAGGCCACGGAGAAGTCAGAGGGAAAGCCCATGTACTGAGAGGCCCGTATTTACTCCATTATAGCCTATGTGAGGGCAATGACAAGATGGCCACTGCTTCCAAAATGGAACCCGCGTAGTGGAGCAGAATAACGTGTACACAGTGCATTCATAGCTAGAACGATATATAAAGCACTCGTACATGCCGCATTTACCATTTGCGGTTCGCTAATACCAAGATAGACAGGGGTAGGGCCCTGTCCCCTACGCGGTCCCGAATATTAAAGTACGACAGACCCTCCTTTTGCCCTTACATAGGCAATCACTATACTCATCTTAATCCGAGTCTAGGTCAATGTTCACGAAGTCATGGAGATGTTGCTGTAGCATCATCCTATTACTTAGCTCGTCCCTCGATACAGGTTTCCTTACACATAAGGTAGTACAGAGACCACATATCGCAGGAGCACACTGTATACACAGACAGAACAGGAAAAGAATGGCTAAGATCATTCCAATGACCATCAGAACTTTCCAACCCCAGGCAGATATCAATTCCCAGAACCACCCCACCAGTGACCAATCTCCCTTATCCACGTGTATGGCTTCAGATATTTTATGGAGTTTGGAGATGGCTTGATACACTGTTGGAGCATTATCTGGTATGAAAATGCAGCAACTGGATTGGATGACCTTGCATACCCCACCGCGGTCTGCAAGAATAACGTCTAGAACCATGCGGTTCTGCAGAGTCATAAGGCGATCCGCTTGGAGCTCAGCTGTCAGATTACTAAGGGCACCAGCCGTTACATTGACAGTGGATTCAACCACACGTGTCAGTTGTCTCAGGTTCCTACTATTGACCATAGGTCCCCAAAACGGCAGGAAACCCAGGAAGAAGTCTCCTGCTTCCTGACCGGCAGTATCCTCCTTACTAATCACACCTCTGACAACTCTGGTCTTGTGATAGTCAGAGGCAGCAGTAAATGTCGGCGGTAGCAAGTTCGCAATATAACATGTGCCCGAGAAATCAGGGGGCAGCCATGTATATGCTCGGTCATTACAGATGAAATATGTGCCCTTAGCAGCCAAAAACGCAGGGGAAAACTGTGACGGGAAGGTGTACGTTTCAGTACAGTCACTTCTTCCCAGTTGAGCTCTAGGATTCTGACCATTACCCTGTAAGCAGAACCGACCCATGTGGGGTACGACCCAGATTGGAGATGAGATTTTTCGCTGTCTTTCACCCAAACTAATACTATACCCCGTCGCGTTCCATCCTACATAAGGTCTCAACTCTTCTTTAGGAATAGAGGAGTATGCATCAATATCTCTACTCATATCGGCAACTCCTTTCATCAAAGCTTTATTATTGGTGATAGGTCTGATGGAACGCGGTTGGCGAGGGGAATATGTATCCAGAGCATAGAGAAACATGGTTTGGAATGCCCATGACGATCCATTGTAACTGTACGGCAGCACCAGGTAGGGAATACCCTTGTTAATGGTATGTGGCATTAACCCACACACCCAGCAATTGGTCGTATTCATTACCAGTTGGTGCTGGTGCAAGAGCTGGATAAACGAGTTATTTACGAACTCTGATCGTCTGGTCTGTTCGTGCTCAGGCAAAGGGTGAAAAGAGTGAGAGGAGGCAGTAGAAGGAAGTATAGGCTGTTGAGTGGGTTCAATGGGCTTTTGAGCGGAGAAAAACACAAATCCTACAATAAACATTATTATGCTACACAGTGTAAAAAGGCACAAAAAGACAAAACATTTACTTTTCATAATTTTACACATCCTTGCGTTAAAGTTCATTTCCTCAATCGGTCTCTCCATCTTAAAAAACTTCATCCTCTACTCGGGCCGCTCGCGGTGGATGAGTTTCTTCTGCTAAGGAGTACGCCTGTCAGTCCAGGGAAACGCCCTAGACCAACCAGAACCGTCGACCTAGCGTCTTCGGCCTGTACCCCAAAGTCTTGGCACCGCGACCCTGCGGCAGAACCCGGATGGTGGTTCGAAAAACAAAAATCAAGAAAGTCCTTCAGATGGGAGAGCAAAAATGTCAAAAGGAAAATAATGAGGAAATCTTTATTTGTCCATGGGCCTAGGTCTCAAATTATAGCGGAGACGGCCAGGTGCTGTTTGGTCTTGAAACAAAAGTTCAGGCTCAGTGGTGTCCAGTCGACTTGATGGCGGCACAGCTTCCTGCAGAATATTGTCACTCTCTTGGTCTGAAACTGTGCCTCTTAAGCGTGCGTCACTGAATGGTACAAAGCGAGGTACAATGTCTGTCTCTGAGTCGGCGATACCCTCCTTGACCCACTGGTCATATGGCAGAGGCAAGGGGACTACTTTGCAGTGGGTACCATGAATCCAGTGCTTCTTCCCTTTCACTCGCACTGCTGATCTTGTCGAAAGAAGAACAAGATGAGGGCCGATCCAGCGGGGCTCGTCGTTGCTCTTGCGCTGGAAATTTCGGACTAGCACCCACGTACCAGGGTTGATAGGGTGTCCAGGAGGTTCAGAGGCTTGGGGAAGAGTATCATGTACCTGTTGGTGCAAAACACGCAGTTTAACAGTCAAATCATACAGGTAATCGAGCAGTACTGGATGTTCTATTTCGCTAAATTTCGTCGGTCTTGGCACGCCCCATACATTAGCCGGGCGGCCAAAGACGACCTCATAAGGGCTAAGTCCCACTCGTGAGTGTATGGTCATTCTGGTGGACAGGAGTGCTAAAGGCAGAGCGTCAGGCCATTTAAGACTGGTGCTCGCCTGGATTTTGGCCAGCTTGAGCTTTAATGCTCCATTGTAGCGTTCTACTAATCCAGCTGATTGGGGGTGATTTGCAGCATGGAACTTCTGCTTTATCCCTAGCCCTTCACATACATTCTTCATCACTTTACCCACAAACTCACTTCCGTTATCACACCACACCATTCTTGGCATCCCAAACCTAGGGAAAAACTCCTTCACAAGGGCTTTGGCTGTGGATAGGGCAGTGTTATCTTTCAGAGGATAAGCCTCAATCCATTTTGAGAAAGCACAAACAACCACCAATACATATTTCAGGTTGTTGCATCTTTCCATGTGAATAAAGTCCAGCTGCAAAACTTCAAATGGACATGATGGGGGTGCAAAGTGACTAGCCGGAGTTGGGGTTCCCCTACCAGGGTTGTACTTCAAGCATACTATGCAATTCTTGACCACATTCTCTGCACACTTGGGAATCCCAGCATTCTGCCATACTGGAGCCAACAACTTGCATATACCTTTCGTACTGATATGTGCCATTCCATGTGCCATAGTAACCACTGGAAGCACATATGCATCAGGCAACAACCATCGCCTATGTTCTGTCAGATCAGTCCAACAACCATTCTCATCCAACTTACCCATACTTTCTCTCCACTTGCTTAACTCTTCCTCTGTGGCTTCAGCTTGAAGCAACTTCACACTCTCTATTGTGTTTTCACACATCCCAACATCATTAACCCATCTTGCGGGGCCTGCAACATACATTCTAGTCTTCACATTCTGTGCTGTCTCTTTCGCGGTCTCATCAGCAAACGCATTCCCACGTCCAACATCATCTGTGACTTTCCTGTGCGCACTGCATTTCATGATCGCAACTTGCAACGGTAGGGTCAGTGACTCAAGGAGATCATTCACCAACTTGCCATTCTGAATTTTAGCTCCATGCGACGTCAGGAACCCACGCTCTTTCCACAGTCGCCCAAAATTGTGAGCCACGCCAAAGGCGTACTGGCTATCTGTGTATATGTTCACTCTCATTTCTTCAGACAACACACATGCTCTCGTGAGGGCGATTAATTCTGCTGCTTGGGCCGAATTATGTGGCACTCGTGCAGTTTCCACGACCGTGTGCAAAGTCGTGATAGCATATGCAGCAGTCGTGTCACCATTAGGGAGCTTGAAACATGACCCATCTACCCATAAAGTGCCATCACACTCAGTCAGGGGAGTATCTTTTAGATCTACTCTCCCTTTCGTCTCTTCTTCTGTTCTGAACAGACAGTCATGTTGCTCAATCTCATCTGAGTCTGCTGGAATTGGCAACAATGTAGCTGGATTCAGCGTATTGCATCTTTTTATGTGTATGTGATTAGCTAACAGTGTAAGTTCGTAGCCCGATAATCGTGCACTAGTCAAGTGTTGTGTCTTGGTTCTATTTAATAATGTGTCTACAGCATGTGGAACCATAACAATCAATGTGTTGTCCATTACCAAACCAGCAGATTGTCGGATAGACATCGCTGCAGCAGCTGTCGCTCTCAGACAGCTTGGCAATGCCCTCGCTACAGGGTCCAAGGTAGATGAAAAATATGCGCATGGGCGCGGTCTGTCGCCAAAAGGCTGTGTTAACACTGACAACGCACATCCATCTTTCTCGTGAACATACAATATAAAAGGTTTGCTGTAGTCAGGAGTACCCAACACAGGTGCTGAACATAATGCATTGCGCAATTCCACAAAACTTTTCTGGCACTCTTCAGACCATGGGATAGGATTCGGTGTGTCTTTGCATGTTAAGGCTACTAAAGGTTTTGCCAACAAAGAAAAACTAGGGATCCAATGCCTACAGTATGAAGTGATGCCCAAGAAAGCACGCACTTCTCTCTGTGTTTTTGGCACACTCAACTGTGCAATGGCTTGAATTCTTTCTGGGGTCAGTTTCCTTCCCTCCTTCGATAAGAGATGACCTAAGTAGGTCACTTCTTGTCGACAATATTGCAGCTTAGAGAGAGACACTTTGTGATGGAAAGCGGATAAATGGCGCAACAGTGATAATGTAGCTTCTTTACAAATCTTCTCAGTATCCGCAGCGATCAGTAAATCGTCCACGTACTGAATCAGGATAGCGCCACTAGGTAAAACAAGTGCATCAAGCTGCGCTTTCAAAGCTTGACTATATATGGATGGACTCTCACAGTAGCCCTGGGGAGCGCGTTTGAAGCGGAAGCTTCGGCCTCCCAGACTAAAACCAAAAATATCTCTGCTCTCTTCTGCAATTGGGATACTAAAGAAAGCATTCTTTAAATCAATCACTGAAAACCATGCAGCAGAGGCTGGAATCATCGTTAACAAGGCAGTTATATCGGGGACAACCGGAAACTGTGGCACAACAATCTTATTAACCTCTCTGAGATCAATCACAAACCTGTAAACAGGTGGCTGTGAAGGGTCCGTTCGTTTTAAGACAGGTAAAATCGGACTATTGCAAACGTTGCCTCTTGTCTCTTCAATCACACCCTTATGAATCAAGTCGCTGACAATGTCTAACAATGCTTTCTGCCCTTCATTAGAGATCTTGTACTGGGGAATACGTGGCAGTCTGACATTAGCCTTTAGAGTCACCACATATGGCGGTATCTCCAAGAGGCCCACATCATTTGGACCAGTAGCCCAAAGGGCATCCGGAAGGGATGACAATTCAGGCGGCATTGTATTTTTAGACAAATACATTGGGGAAACCACTTTCTTGCCTAATGTAAGTTGTACTCCTGAAGGAGAACAGTACAGTGTAGTGTGCAATCTTTTCAACAAATCTAATCCCAGCAAATTCTCACCACAACCTGTCGTCAGAATCAGGGGTGCTTTCAGCTCGCAAGGTCCAACAGAAAGTGACATGGGACTGGAAATCGGGTTCCTAACCGGGGCGCCAGAAAAACCTACTGAAACATTTATATCGCCAGACAAAGGTGCGCCAGGGAGTTTTGAATGCATGATTGAACTCTTTGCAGCACCAGTGTCTAGCAGAAAAGGCTCCGTTACATTTGCTGTAGTCACCTCAACATACGGTCCACTCTGATCCACTGGCACTGAAACAACTCCCTCTCTCTGTCTACGGCTGTCCTAGTAATCATTACTTTCTGCATCACCGTCTTCTGCATAATAATCATTATTATAATACTGTGCCGTATTACTAGTCGCGTTAGCTTGCTGATCAAAGCTATTGATGGTACTTTGAGGCGGCAGAGGACGCGCGTTCTGGGGAACACTTCCACGCCCTCGGCCTCTAGGAGCTTGCTGACCACCCCTACCTCTTGCGCCATACGCATTACCGTTCCGCTGCATTAATTTAGGGCAACTGTATTTAAAATGACCTTCCTCTTTACAGTATGAACATTGGTTGGGACCTACAGGGATACGTGGTTGATAATACCCACTCATTTGCTGATTGTTCTGAAACTGTTGGGGTTGGCGATAGACACCTTGGGGTTGGCTATAATTATTCTGACCTCCACGTGGCGGATAGGCCTGCTGTAAAAGGACCTTTGTCTTTAGTTCCTTCGTTTTCTTCTCTGTTCTATCTTTCTCGTCTTTATCTCTGTTTTCATAATACTGTGCAGTAGCCAGTATCTGTGCTGAAGAAGAAACAGCCCAAGAACTTTCTGAATCTTTTAACTTTTTACACAGGTCAGGAAGTAAATTCTGCACAAACTTATCCACAAACAGCCGTTGGCCACCCTCAGTACTCATATCTTGCCCACTGTGATCAATAAACGTTTCTTCAAACCTAGTAAAGAAGTCTGACACTGTCTCATCTTTCTTCTGCTTGCATGCGGATAACTTGTCCCAATTTACGCGCATCGCAGGCATTATTGTCTTCATATACGTAATGATTCTACCAGGCAATTCAGCTACTAAAGGTTCTGGTTTCGCACCACCAGTTTGTCTAGCATCAGCAGCAACAATGTTAGCCCATGTATCCCCTAGTTCTGCATTGTGATCTACATTACGAATTAATCCCCATAGAGGCTGTGGAACAACATTACCGAACAACATGTCTATGTCGGCCAGATTCATAATGCATGACCCTGCCGTCTGTGACAACTCTTTATAATAACCCGCTGGGTTTTTACGGGGATCAGGCAAGGACTGCTTAAGCGCTAACACCTCAGAGCGCTTCCATGGAACATGCACCCAAACACGCTGGAAATGCGCTGCCACAGCGGGGTTACCACCGACAGCTGCAACCGCTTCCTTCCATACCGGGGGAACTTCTCTCATAGGGTATTGTCGCGCTTTTGCCTTTTTTCCCACAAGGACCTCTTGTTCAAACAATGACTGTTGGCAATCGTCATTCCTTAAGGACAATACAACCGCAACTGCTTTATCTACTTCGTGGTCCACAATTATACCAGTTCCAAAATCGAACCTCACTCTACACAACTCCTGCGGGTTCGGATTTCTACCACTATCCTCCAATTCTTCACAGAGAATTTCGCACATTTTCTCAAACACATATCTCTGTTTCGGGGCATCCCATTGATGGAAAGTGTTGACAACTGATTCCACATCATACAGTGAAGGAAAAACGATCCATCTACGCGCCATGTGATCTATTACCTTTTTCTCATCGGGGTTAGGCAATTGGCTGCGCAACTGCTTATGCTGTACACCAGGAGTTGCACCAGATGACCCAAAGAGAGGAGACATTAATGTAGTAACCACATTAGCTAAGCGCTGTCGCGCTGAAGGAGAAGCTGAGGCGAGAACAGGGGGAAAAACAGAGGGAAGAAAAGAGGATGTAGAGACAGGTACTGGAGTGGTGGAAGGAAGAGTGTTAGGGGAGACAGTTACTGGATTAGGCAAAGTCGCAGGAAGTGCGGGGGCAGTTGGAAGCACAACTGGCGGCGCTTGAGAGGGCTGTGCTACAGGAATAGGAACTGGCTGCAAAGCAACTGGCGGCAAGGCTTGCAGTATATGCACTGGAGGCGGCATATTTACAAGCTGGGGAGGTGCCATGGCAGTTTGAGCATACGGGGGTGGCGAACTCAACAAATGTGACATCAGGGGATCTTTCTCCTTTTCTTCGAACTCATTCTGCTTAGAATGTGGCAAAGCTGGGTAACATTTGTCAATCCCTAACTTACGCTGCCTGTTCAATTGCTCACTCATCTGCTCCTCTTCATTGTCTTTAAATTGTACAGCTGCTTGCATTACTGACATACCTCTCTCTCTCTTATTCTTTTTCGCTAACTTAATTTCCTTCTGTTTGGCTTCCTTTCGCCATAAGCGGAAAGAGTCAAACATCGCCGGCCAGGCTTTCTTCTTAAACAATTTAATTTCCAAATTATCTAAAATATCGGTATCAAAACTACCATTTTGGGGCCATTTTAAAACACCATCTTTCCTGGTGTAGTGGATCCACACTTCGTTATATGCAATGGGGCCTACGCCATGTTTTACATAGAGCTCATAAGTTGGAGTTCCAACCGGAGGAACCGGACATGATTCCTCTAGCTGGAAATCTTTTCCACAACCCAAACAGAATATTCTACCAAATAGTCCAGAACCAGGCATCTTCGCTCACTAGTCTAGATCCAAACGTCAAAGGATTATCGATTACGATAGTCTCGTGAATACACGAGTCCTCTGGTTTTGGCGTTTGCAAACTCCAAAGTATCAAATTACCAAATCAAACGATCCCGAAGGATACCAAAAACAAATAGGAGACGCTCCACTTATACTTAACTGAATATTGCTGATCGATGGCGTCACCAGAAGACTCTCTCGATTGTTTCGCTCTCTCAAAACTCGTCAAGGGTCCAAAACAGGTCGATTAATCAGGGCAGCAGTCCTTCGTAGCCGTCGGGACGCGGAGAACCTCGCAGAAAAGACTTTTGGACCACGTCGACATGCAGGGGTCGATGAAGTGGCGGCCTTCCTCCGGAATTTCCACACGAAGCTCCTCACGAACCTCTGGCTTGGACTGGTACCGCTGAAATCGTCCCGAGTTGGGCGCCAAACTGAAGTACTGGGTAATTTAGACCCAGCGGTGCAGGGGCACACACCCTATGACTTCTGGGTTCACCCTGTTCCGGACCTACAGAAACACAGAGTCTACTGGGTGAAGTCAAAGAATCGTTTATTGGCTGCAGACCAATGACAGGTATCCTAGAAGTACAACAGCGTGTATGTTCTCAGGAGACTGCTGGAAATCATAGGAACGGACTTCATCTTAAATACAAAATATCATGCTCCAGGCACACATTCCTTGGTTTACGATATGGCCATATAAAGGTATACATTACAAACGAAAAAGCAGAGTCATGATGACCATCCCACATTCCAGTTCGGCCAGCCCACAATGATTTACACAGTAAGGTTCAGATCCCACGTTTGATGTAAAGAGACCCCCCAATAAACATGAGCATCTCCTGTTTTGGGAAACAAGTCATAAAGCAGGGACAAGCAGGTGTGGAAGAGATTAGCCGGGGGATTGTGTAGAATGAAAGGGTTTTATGACGGGTCAAGCCCTGATGCTAATCACAGGTGGACGGAGGAAGGGGAGCTCGTGAGACCGGTTTGACCCGGGGCAGCAGAGCCAGCTGCCCAGGCCATGGAGAAGTCAGAGGGAAAGCCCATGTACTGAGAGGCCCGTATTTACTCCATTATAGCCTATGTGAGGGCAATGACAAGATGGCCACTGCTTCCAAAATGGAACCCGCGTAGTGGAGCAGAATAACGTGTACACAGTGCATTCATAGCTAGAACGATATATAAAGCACTCGTACATGCCGCATTTACCATTTGCGGTTCGCTAATACCAAGATAGACAGGGGTAGGGCCCTGTCCCCTACGCGGTCCCGAATATTAAAGTACGACACTACCATCTTAGCAATTGCTATTCTTCCCGCTAAGGACAGTGGCAGCATAGACCAGATATGGATCTTACCCTCAAGCCAGGTTATGGAGGATATTCATATTCATATTCCATAGTTCTTGGGTATCCCTGCTGTTGGACTTGGCCCTTCTGGCAGGTTCACCCCTGAACTTTTTTGCTTTTATTGGTGACTTGGTGATAGTGGTTTTTGGTTTCTGCGCACTTTCCCTGCGTCCCAGAGTAAAGTGCGTGTGCCCTCTGAGTGCATGTGGTGAGATAGGCCTTCCCTCCCATAGGAATGCAGGGGGAATGTATGTGTCCCTGGTAGTTCCTGATGCGTGGGGTGTGCAGGCTCGAGTTTGGTATGTGCGGACTCGTGTGGTTAAATGCTGCGCGATGATGCGTGCAGCGTGCATGTAGCTAGTATGGAAGTGCCACTTCTAGAAGTGGGCACTTCTGTGTGCAGTGTGAAATGACTGCCTGTCGCGTGATTGGCTGGCTGAGGTCATGTGACGGGCTAGGGATTCCCCAGAGTCAGGAGGAGTCACCCGGGGGTGAATAGGGAGATCAGCAGCTAGATGGGTGGGAGGAGTACAACTGGGTCCTGAATAGGGCTGGGCTTTCCCCACACAATGCTGGCTCCGCTCCCTGTGGTGCAACTGACGACCCTAGCCCTACCAGTGAATAGAGTGAGGGGCTGAGCACATCAAGGGTGCTCCCCAACCAGCTGCGACTGGTTTTCCCCCTCACCCTGAACCCAGAACAAAGGGTTTTACTGTATAAAAATGGGGCTGTGTCCCCACAGAATCTGTTCTCTTCCAGGATCCTGAGGGGGGCTGCTGCTGCTGGAGGCCAGGAGGAACCGCCACTTTGGACTGCCTTCCTGCCTGGACGGCCCAGTGAGCTGGCCCCTGGCCCAGCCTTGCCCTCTGCCCACCTTCCTAAGGACTTTGCTGGACTTGGTGGTTATTCTCACCCCAAAGCGCTGGGAGCGCTTCATTTGTGTCCCTAAGCGCCTGGAAGCGCTTTTATTTGCCTTTAGCGCTCAGGAGCGCTTTATTTCTGAAAGCCCACCCGGCGTTTGCCCCGTCTTTTCCGATTCTGAAGTCCCCTGGCAGGTGCCCACCCTGCCAGGGACATTGCCGTGGTTATTGGCGGGTGCCCACCCCGCTTATTTAATTATTCCTACGGCGGGTGCCCACCCCGCCGTATATTGCATACCGAGGGAGCCCACCCCTCTTATCACTGGAGAAATCACCGCTACGGCCCGGTTCGTAACCGGAAGTCAGGCGGCCCTTGTTGGGACGTAGGCGGGACATCGAGCTGGAAGCGACGGGAGCCTACCCCGCGCTTCGGCACAGGAAGAAGGAACAGGAAGCGAGGCAGCGAGACACTGCTGCGCCGCCGGAGTGCTGCTGAGTGTGAGAGCCCTGCAGACCGAGTTCGGCCTTCGCCACCTCTCCCCCAGCCGGTGAGTGAGAAAGGGAGTCCGGGTGGGGAGAGGCGGGTGCAGAGCGGCCCCGCTTCCCACGGGACCGCAGCGTTGGTCCCCGAGCGCGAGGGCCTAATTGATTAAGAGTCCGTAGGGACTCCAACGTTAGGGGCATAGTTGTATTTGAGCGCTCCTGCGCTCCAACACTACGGGGGCATTTCTCCCTGTCTAGAGCCTGAGGGCTCCAATCCATTGCGGGGTGCATTTATTGTTAGAGCCTGCGAGGCTCCACCTTACGGGGGCATTTCTTTTATAAGGCGGGCGGCCCCGGAAGGCAGCGGGCCGCCCCAACGTATTTGGGGGCATTATTCCTCATGGTTCACGAGCCCACGAGGCTCCACGAAGGCAGAGGTTGTTCTAGAGAGCACAGGCTCCAACGACGGGGGCATTTGTTTATGATTTTGAGTCCCTGAGCAGGACTCCAACGACGGCTCATTTGTTGCCTTGAGCCCACGAGGCGGCCCCATTGTCGTGGCCCAGAGAGGGCTCCAAAGGCACAGTAGTGCCCACGCTCATGTTCTCCAGCTGCCCAGCACTTAGTGGGCAGCTGCAACGTTTAGGTTGTGCATTGTGCGCCTGGCTTGCGCAGCCTGCGCAGTCGCGCCCTGACATTATTGGATATTGGTCATTTCTGCACCCCTGAGAGGCCAGTTGGCCTGGGGACAGTTCTGCTGTGTTGTGCCCTCCCCTAGGGTACCTGGTGATTTTCATATATGTACTTTTGCGCCTGCGCAATGTCTTCATGATATTTGTCTTCCTAAACTGTGTTTATGCATTGGAGATTGTTTTACTAGTAGTAGTTATGCCACTATGTTCATGTTTCCCTGCGTGATGTTTTCGTAGGGTGGTTAGAGTTGCGTAGGTGGTACTTACCTGATACCAGTAGTTACTGGTTGTGTGCTACATTTGCTATTTTGTACTACAGTATTTTATATCCTATGTGCTAATTTCTACAAAGTGCTAATTCCTGACAGTGGTCCACGTGGCCCTGTCTCCTGTACATATAATCCCTTGTAAATTCTGCCCGTGCCTGTTTGCACATTGTAAAGTGTGTGTTTTTATCTAATGTGTTTTGGTAATACAAAGGCTATTTTTATATAATACCTTGTGTGGAGTTTCTTTTGTGGTGGGCCTTGGGTGTTGTTGCTGGGTGCGCGCGCAAACGCTTTACACATCGCCTCAGAGATAAGCCTGACTGCTCGTGCCAAGCTACCAAGGGGGTGAGCAGGGGTTATCTTTGGCGTGTAACTTCCTTGCCCTGACTAGAGTGGTGGTTTCTGCCTGACTTTGGCGCAAGCCTTAGCCAACCAGAAATCCCATTTCTAACACCAGCTCATTCAGATCCCCAATTATTTGACAGGGCCTTCCGCCCATCGGAGCGGTTAATTAACTTCAAATGGATTGGCGCTGTCTGACAGTGGAAACGATATAGATTTCTTCCAGTTGATCTGGATTCTTGATACACCGCCAAAGTGTGTGATTTCATGTAGTGCTGAGAGCAAGCTTACCTGGGGGTTGTTAATGTACAAGGTAATGTTGTCCGCGTATTGTGATATTATTATACCTCGAGAGGAGAATCCCAAGCTCCTGGCTGCATGATTTTGCCTCAGCCGCGCTGTGTGTGACTCCATCACAATCGCGAAGAGTAAAGGGGATAGGGGGCATCCTTGCCTGGTTCCCCGGGTAATGGTAATTGCGTCATACATTTGGCCGTTTACACACAAACGGGCATTGGGATCAGTGTACAGCAATTTCATTTGTTGTATGAATAACGGGCTGAAGACCAATCTGCCTTATACTGCAAATAGAAATGGCCATTTCAAGGAGTCGAAAGCCTTAGTGGTGTCAAGTAATGCCGCCACTGTGGGAAATTGAGGGTCTAAATAATGAAGGATAGTGAAGAAGGTGCGCTGGTTATGTGCAGTCAACCTCCCTGGGAGAAATCCTGATTGATCAGTTCTGGTGATGAGCGGCAGCAGCGGCTGGACTGTATTGGCCAGTAGCTTGGCGAATATTTTGTTGTCCGTATTGATTAAAGAAACAGGACGATATGAGTCGCAAGATTCTGGGGCTTTGTCCGGCTTCAATAATAGTAGTATGCTTAGTTCCCTGAGCTTGGGGGGTAGTCTACCATTTTCAAGAGATTCCTGATAAACCGCCATGAGGTGGGGGACAAGGATTGATGTGTAGCATTTATAAAAAAGAGGCAGGGAGTCCATCTAACCCAGGTGCCTTGTCAGGTGGTAGACTATTAATGACCTGGATTACATTTTCCTCAGTGAAAGGTTCATCCAAATATGTTCTGTGCGCTCTGCCCAGCCAAAAGCAGCTCGATTTACTCGAAGTATGATTGAAAGTTTTCGGGCGGTCCAGTGTGTTGCGCGGTATATAGATCGGAGTAAAACTTTGTGAGGTGATTCATTACCTTCTGTGGGCCTCTAATTTTTTGTTGTGCCTCATCTCAACTCTGTGATGTGGTCTATGGTGAGGGAGGGTTTGAGTAGTGAAGCTAGTGTTTTCCCAGGTCTGTCACCCTCTCCGTATCTCCTAGCTTGTGTATGTTGACCTAGGTAATGGACCTCTCTCTGCGCCTCCTCTGCATACTCATCTAGTTTGCTTCTGATTTGAGGCAAGAGCTTGGGGTTGCCAGATTGAAAGTAGTAAATTCTGTGTTTCTAGGATGTTGAGTGTTTGTCTAAGAGCCTTGAGTACTCCCGCTTGCCTAGCTATACACTGTCCACAAATGACCACCTTGAATGACTCATACAGAGATGATGAGGAATATACTGAGCCCTCGTTGTGTGAGAAATATCCAAGGATATCACTTTTTATCATTACATTGAAATGCCCAATTAGGTGTGGATGCAATAAGTAAATGAAGCAAGCATGGTGCGTGGTCTGAGAGGGTTCTGAGGAGATGATAATGTCTGTGGCCCATGAAGCTGCATCTTTGGACAGAAGCCAGAAGTCAATGCGTGACCAGGCTGAGTGTTGCACTGTAACACGTGTCCTCTTTTGTGTCTGAATGCCATTGTCTCCATATATTCACTAACCGCCTTCTCTAATGATAGTGTTTAACGGAATGCTGGTGTTGGGATGCAGTTTGCGGGTGACGCCCATTCGATCTAAAGAGTCGTCCAGGATTGCATTGATGTCCCCCCTATATATTGTGGCACATCTTGTTTGCACTATCATGCCCCACAGATCATTAAAAAATTCAGGTGTCCATGTTAGGGCCGTATACCACAACCAGCACCACCCTCAATGCTCCAAGTATGCCCTCTGACAAGATGTATCTACCTTCTGGATCTGACAGAGTGTTTTAATCTGTTTCCAGACTACACCCTTACGGATGAGGATCGCTGTACTCCTAGCATAGTTTGTGTAGGCCGCCATGTTTACATATCCCCAGTGTCTGTGTTGGGACTTGGTACTCGCCATGTTCTGAAGATGCGTTTCCTGAAGAAAGCATACATCTATTTTGTGTCTAACTAGGTATGCTTGAACTAGTCTGACCTTTCTGTTATCGTTTAGCCCTCGTATGTTCCATTAGAGACAATGATATCAATCAATCAATCAAAAATAAGTTTATTATGACCAACTAGTCTTTAAACTACATATACCATCATAAAACAGCTAAAAGTACAATAATTAAGGTTTGTAAAAGTACCTAAAACCAAAAGTTCATTATTTCTCATTAACCTCTTCAGTGCCCATGACGAGCTGGACTCGTCATGGGCCGCGGTTGCGCTGTGCCCATGACGAGTCCAGCTCGTCATAAACCCCGCCCGCTAATGTAACGGCCGTCACAGGGCAAGGAAAGGGCGTGGCACTGAAGGGGTTAAAAAAACTTGTTTCCATAGTATCATACTATGAACCAGGTCCAAATACACAAAAGTTCAATGTTTAGAAAATACATAAAATAATTACAATTGTCCAATTTGACTCTGTTTGTCCCTCCATGGGCCACTCTTTCCATTTCCTTATTCCATGAGAAATATCTTAGCTACTTGGACAAACTTCGCCAAAGCAATTACAATGTCAAAGAACAGCATGTCAATGAGAAACTCGATTGCTTGCGTCCTTGACCTTATTCCATATTTTTAAACAACTGGCCTTAAAATCAATCGCCGTACAGATAACAATTTTTGGCAATCCATTACAATATGGACACAGGTACATTTTAAGCCTATCCCACATGTACATTTATTATCCATATCATCATCCATTAATATGCTTTTTTATTTTCTCATTTGAACGTGCGGGATTAATGCCTATTCTCACCTTTAGCAATTCCAATCTCAACCAGTGATTCGGTACAGTATCTAAATACGGATACCAGTTATCATTTCTCCAGCTATTTAACATAAAATGCACAGACTCTTTTTGTTTCAGGTAATCTATATCAATTTGTCTAGATTTTTCATTTCCCAAGGTTTTTAGAACACTCTTCCGTCCTTCAAAACATAACGACTCCGGGTCAATTTTCACCTTTAAATTATCACAAATGGAGTGGAGTTTCTTTATTAGCTTTTGCCTAATTCAGTTCACTCTGTTGGATCTCCCTCCTACACCAACAAGACATTTTCTCCTCCTCTCCTGATCCTAGCCGTTTCCAAAATCTACATAGATTTACCTGGACTTGTATGTTCCATGCTGGCCAATCTAGTTCTAACCTAATGGTCTGTATCATT